>NW_024061893.1:0-1342319 GCF_006381635.1 Hibiscus syriacus
AAGAAGTTCAAGCACGATGCAAGGCACTATTTTTGGGAGCCATATTGTTCAAACATTGTGCCGATCAGCTCATTAGACGATGTGTACAGAAGAGGAGCAAAGTGATATTTTGTACCATTGTCATTCGGCCCCAAGTGGAGGCCATTTTGGTGGAGCAAGGACTGCTGCTAAGGTCCTGCAATCAGGCTTTTACTGGCCAACTTTGTTTAGAGATGCCCAAGCATTTTACAAAGGATGTGATCGATGCCAACAGATGGAAACATCTCAAGTCGACATGAGATGCCGCTGTAAAATATTTGGAGATAGTTGTTTGATGTGTGGGGCATCGACTTCATGGAACCATTCCCATCTTCTAAAGGAAAATTATATATATTGCTTGCTGTGGATTATATGTCAAAGTGGGTGGAAGCAATAGCAACATCAAGGAATGACTCCTACCCGTACCAAGTTTTTGCACAAGTATATTTTCACTCGGTTGGAGTACCTCGTGCTATCATCAGTGATGAAGGAACCCATTTGATAACAAGTTGATTGCCAAGGCATTGCTAGATATGGAGTTTGACACAAGATTGCCACGGCATATCACCCGCAGACAAATGGCCAAGTTGAGATATCTAATCGAGAGATCAAGCAGATTTTAGAGAAAGTGGTGAACCAAGAGAAAGGATTGGTCGCCAAAGTTGGATGAAGCACTTTGGGCGTACAACAACATTCAAAACTTCTTTGGGGATGTCACCCTTCAAGATAGTATATGGGAAAGCTTGTCATCTCCCGGTGAGCTTGAACATAAAGCTTATTGGGCTATCAAGCGATGAATTCGATGCTCAACTAGCTGGGGAGCAGAGATTATTAGAACTTAATGAATGAAGAGTTTAGAGCACAAGCATATGAGAATGCTCGGATATACAAGGAGAAAACCAAGAGTGGCATGACCAAAAAATGATGCCACGGCATTTTCATGTGGGGCAACAAGTCTTGCTTTACAACTCTAGACTTAAACTCTTTCCTGGGAAGCTAAAATCTCGATGGTCAGGGCCATTTGAGGTGCATTTCTATTCCCATGGAGCTGTTGACATCAAGAGAATAGACAATGGGAAAAATCTTCAAGGTCAATGGCCAGCGTCTGAAAGTCTACAATGGAATTCCACCACCGCACAACAAGGACGTGTTACGGCTGCACGATACTGAAGCGTGCCCAGAGGAGAACCAAATTCGATGCCTCGGTATGAATTTGTGTCTGTGCATAAATAAAATTTAACATTCAAGTTTTTTCTTAGTTTTATTTTATTTTATTTTGTAATTAATTTTTGATCTGATTTGTAGGGACCATTGCTGCAAACCGTACAAGGAGCGGTTACCAAAGGGAGGAAAGGACAAAACATTAATTGGAGAGATATTCTTTTGATTTGTTCTTTTTATTAATTTAATTTTGACATTTACTTTTCTCTTTCCATAGTTTTTGTCCATCATCATCATTGCTTTGGCAGTTTTTTCCTTCCCCATACACGCACAACCCCCACCCACTAATTTCTCTCTTAACCGTCTATCACCCTTTTTCCTTCTAAATTTTTAACTTTTTCTTTTATCTTCATTATTAATTTTTCTCTTTCATTTTAACTTTTACCTTTTTTCTTCTTCTTCATTCATCTTCTTTCTTGTTATTTCCCATAGCCGAAATACATCCAAGTTTTTAAAGCTTTCAAAAGCTTCTTCCTTTTTATTTTTCTTACTTCAAAAACACTGAAAATGGTGCGCTCAAGACCAGCTCCAACCGACACGACCGCTTGGCAACAGTTTGAGAACGATGGGAGGCTAAGGCTCGGTTCCAAAACTTCAAGAACCGAAAACTCTTTTTTGAGTTGAGATTTATTTTTACCGAGGAAACCAATGGTGGTTTTGGACCCGATGTTGGACATCGTGATGCCGCTCAAATGGCAGAAGTTTGTCCGTCATCCTGGTTCGGTGAACGCCTCATTAGTTAAGGAGTTCTATGCGAACATTTCCAAGCCCAATCAACACTCCATCTTTGTTCTAGGTAAGCAAATCAGTTTTACATCCATGCTATTAATCGTTATTTTCATTTGCAGGATGTTATGGATAACCATGCCAAGTTCGAAGAGGAAGCAGATACATACGATGGGATCTTGGAGGACCTTTGTCTCAAAAACACTTAGTGGAATGGTCGCCAGACGAGTAGATACTCAGTCAACCGGAACGTCTTCAGCCGCGCTCAAAGCTATGGAATCACTTTCTCAAGCATAAACTAAGCCCCTCCCACAACTACGGTATCACTTTCCGCTTATTGCTTTTGCATTCTATAATTGTATCCCGTTCGACGATGTGGGTCATATCATTGTTCAGCAAGTTCACGATGTTTAGGTAAAAGGCAAGTGCTTGGTGTTTCCTAATTAATTACCGCTTTATGTCGTAAGAAAAAGGTTGAGGAAAATGCTTTTGATGAAATTTTACCTGGATTATCGGGCATCATAGGGATAGACTTCCACTGTTGTTGGAAATTGAAAATCTTAAGTCTAACGACCCTGTTTGAGCAATCTGCAGGTGCTACAGAATCGAATGCCGAGGCAAGGTTACTTGCTCTCGAGGAAGCTGGACGCTGTCTCAAGCTCAAATGCATGCTTTACACGGTGACATCCGTAACTTCTTTGGATATGTGAAGCATAGAGATGCTGTGGTGGAATCATTCTTTCAAGAAATCATTCCCCACGGACAACGGAATTTTCCTAGATTCCCAGACAAATTCCGGGCATTCAATGCGAGGCATCTCCAGAGCCTGAGCACGATGCACCTGATCCTCCTGATGACCTACTCCTGATACACCGGTCCAAGACTCTTGAATATCCGCCCACTGTACCTGTCGAAAGAAACCCAGCCCGGCCCAGCACCAATCTCTCATGCACAACGTAGTGATCAGTACCAAGACCACGGCTGGACGCATTGCGCACTATTACTCCAATTCTTCCGAGTCCAGCCCAGCACCTATCCGAAAAGCGCACCCGACGAGGAGCTGCTAGCATCTCCAAAGCACAACCATCACGTAAACATTGAGGTACCTCTTTTGCATCCATTTTTATTAGTTGCATTTCATTGCATACATATAGTTTATAGATAGTTTAGTTCTCTTTAAACATTGAGGACAATGCTTCCCTTAAGTTTGGGGGAGGTATTGTTCTTGGTAGGTCATATGTATGATAGCATTAGCATAGTATTATGCCATGGCATCAGTAAATGGTAGGACAGTTAGATAAAATGTTTTGAGGATACCCGATGATAATTTTGTTAGGCTAGAATCTGAATGTAAATGACTGTTGAGAATGATAGAACTCACTCTAGGGCTTGCTTGGTGAAAAATATTTACGATTTGTTCTCTATACTTAGAAATTTAGGAAATTTTATGAAGGAACTTTAGTTAGCCTTGGCATTGAAATATAGTATGGTGTTTAAAAGAAAAATCAAAAACAAACTCCCTTAGAAATGAAACTGTGAATAAATGCTTAAGCATAGCTGTAGAGGGACACTCCTCTTTGCCGTGGCATTTCCTAGAACTTTCTTAATAAATGGAAGCGTTGTGTATGAGTGAATGAAAGAAGTCACGGGACTCTACTTAACTAGCCGGGGATGGAAGGTATTCTCCTTTCATCTAGAGTGTGGGAGAGTGGTGTGATGAGCTGACTCCCTTCGTAACAGTTTTAAAAAAATCAAAAGGGAGTAAAAATGTGCTTATGATAAGTAAATGCCTTGACAAAACTAGGGGACTTGATTAGAAATTGTCTAAATTCGCTAAGTATAGATTGGATATAATCACACACACACACTACCACAAAGGATTTTGACCTAGGGAAAAGTACTTGAATTCTTGATAAGTCTAGATGTTGAAGCCTATCGTTCTGAGGGTTGAAATTCAATTTTGTCCTACTGTCTTACTATCGAACTTGCCATGACATTATGCTTATGTAATGTTATCCATTGCTTGAGGCAAGCAATAGCTTAAGTTTGGGAGTGTGTTAACTTCCTAAAAAGGCTACTTTTAAAGCCTTTTCACTTAAGTTATTGTTTTTTAAAAGCTCATTTTAGTCATTTTAGGATCATGTAGTTGCATATAGTTGCATTTGTGGTGGTTGTACTATTTTATTTCTCAATGGTGTTGTTTGGGAAAGGTGCAGTTTGTCTATGGTGTGCAGGAATAGCAAGAAAAAGGATTCTTTGAGAAGTAATGCCGCGGCATCACACGTTGCTAAGCAGATTGAAATACCTTGGCATTTCTGGCGCAGAAAAAGACAAAAAGATATTTCTGCATGAGGACAGCTGGCACTAGACAGCTGTTTCTGCACGTGGAGGACTGTTGTAACCGCCTGCCAGAGCTACTAATGGACCACTGCCACTTGGAGGATAAGGTTCATGCACAAAATGTGATTCTAGGGTATGAGGGGTATTTCGCACCCAACAAACTCATCATTACCCCTAGATATTTATTTATTATATATGACACCTTATGGGGGAGAAAAAGGAGGAGAGGGTGAGCACACATAGAGCAGAAAATCATATTTTTTTTTCTCTTTTTCCTTTCTTTTTCCTTGGAATATTCCTCTATTGATAAAGCTCCAAGGAGTGGCAAGCTAGGCGCCGAAAGGAGCTAGCGAGCTAGGTGGTTCGTGGTGGCGAGAGGAGACCTCCGGTGGCGCGTCGAAGGCTTCTTCTCACTTCCCTTTTTGCTGCTATTTTTATATATTTTGTGGGTTTTGGAACGAATTTTCATGACTTTGTGTTTGGATATTTCGAACCCCACCATGAACTAACTTATTTGGTGGTGGTTGGTTGAATGGTTGTTTGAACTTTATTTTCAATAGTATATTTAAGTTTATTTTGGTTCTTTATTTGCTTTGCTTATGAATGCTTCACCATCTAGGCTTGTAAGAGGCATGGAAATGTCCATCTCTTAGATGAAGGTTAGGTATTCGGAAGAATCCTAAACTAAAAATACTTGTAAGTATTCGGAAGAAACGCAAGATAAGATCCTCATAAGCAATGGGTTATGGTATTTTCAAGGGGCTTTGAACCGGCCTAGGATATTATAACTTAATCCCTTAGATCTCGGAAGAGACTAGGATAGGATTTCAACGACTAAAAATGGTGTATTTATCAATAGGGTAGGCTGTCCAACATCGTTGAGTGAGAGCATATGCCTTGACATCCTATTCTGTTAGGTTCTTTTGAACACCTTAGGAAAGCCCTGTCGAGTAGTAAAGACAAGATAGCTTAGATATACTTGAGAAATAAGTTAGCAACCTAGACCAATCCTTACCATTCATTTCATTGGAAGCTTGTCACGTGAGGATATTTTCTTCTTATTTATTTATCTTTTTATTTATGTTTTTACCATTTCTCATTGCCTCAACATTTCACCATACTCAATATTAAACATCTATCATTGCCACTGCATTTCCATTTGCTACATCATCACACCATCATCTGCATCCACCAGCATACACATATCCATTGCCGTGACATTTGTATATATCAAGACTAACTATACTTAGATAGAATATTGTATTACTTTGGTTAGACTTTTGTGATTTCACCCAATCCCTGTGGAGACGATACTCACTCATCATTATATTACTTGAGCGATTGTGTATACTTGCACATTATTTGCGTATATTTATAGTACTCACACACGCGAACAGTGGCAACCACCCTTTGTCCAACATAGGTATTGTCTCCGACACATTGCTGTGAACTACCATGGAAGATACAAGAAGAATGATGAGCGTCAATTACTTGCGCATTGGTAAGTGAAACTGATGTAGTTTGTTTTCTTTCGATCCTTTTGATCAGGTTAATAAGTTATACATTTTTTGATCAGTTTACGAACTACTTCCTCGAATCTTTGAATCAATTCTTCAAGATTTGCGGGTGAATAACGAGGAAGGATACGATTACATCAGCCTCATCGATAAAGAAATGTGGACGAACGCATATGATGGTGAATATCGATATGGACACATGACGACCAACTTGGCAGAGGCAATCAATTCAACCTTAAAGGGTGCAGGTCACTTACCTGAAACGGCTTTGGTAAGACTATATATTTTGTTTGGGGGCGCTTTTTGCGAAGCTCGAGGGACAAGCTCAAACCTGGTTGCAAGGTGGTCATGTGTATCACCCTAGATTAGTTGCAGATCTACAGAAAAAAATTGATGCATCAAATGGGATGTTTGTAACAAGTTTCTCTATAAGGCATGAAATGTTTCGTGTCACAGAGTTGCCATGATCTCTTCAAGGGATTGAAGTTATATCGTTAAGAGTAATCTAAGGGATAGAACGTGCGACTGCGGGTTTTTTCAAGCTCTGAATATCCACGCTCTCATGTGATAACAGCTTGCTCGCATACACTTCAAGATTATAACCATTTTGTGGACCACGTATACCTACTATCTGAAGTTTTTAAGGTATACGAATTTGAGTTTCCCCCCATAGGTAATGACAAAGACCCTGATGAGGTTCAAGATTGGCTTCGATTGTACCAAATCCGAGTTTATTGAGGGAGCGTGGTCGTCCAAAATCCAATTGAATTCAGTGCGATATGGATATTCGAGAAAGATCTAGACAAGACAGAAGATGTGGGCATTGTAGAAACCCATGACACTAGAAAAACATGTTCACTTCTGTTGTCATCAAGTAACAATTGATGAGGAAATGATGTAGTTGTTTATCAATTAATAATTATTGTACTTTAATTTTCATTTACTTCAAGTTAATGTTATTCGATAACCGTTGATGAAGATTAAAAAAATGATACAATTATACGAGATTGGACGTTGGCGTTATATTAACAAATAACTGATATTAACGATACAATAAGTATTAAATGGTAAATGATAACCAAATTACAATAACTAATATTAAATGGTAATAAACAAAATAAATTAACAAAAAGTCCAACAAATTTATCAAAATAAATTAAAATAAATCCAACCATATTAACGAATTAAAGTAAGCATTAAATGATAAATAATAAAAAAAATTACAATAACAACTACAATAAAAAGTACTAAATACAAATATAATAAAAAAACAAAATCTATCGATGCTTGCGACGCGAATGTGTTCCGCAGGGCGGTGGCAGTCAGTATCGAGGAGGATTTATTCGTCTCACTGGTTGTGACTCCTTGCTATCATCATTATCACCATCGTCGTCGTCGTCCTGAGCAGCTAAATTTTGTGAGGAGCTGATGACGATGAAGCACCTCCATAGAATAAGGACCCTGGATGTGTATGACTGACTATCCCACCGGCCAACGAAAACTGGGAAAACTCATAAAACCCAGACATCGCTGAGTGTGAAAACTGTACAGAAGGTGTCTGTGTTGCGGCCATGAGTGATGAGGCTGAACCCGCTAAATATCCAGTATATGAACCCTAAGTCGGATCTGCAAACATAGACCCATAATAGCCTCCAGGATGGGTCATAAAACTCTGTGAAGGTGGCAGCGGCGGGGTCATAAAACCAGGTGCAGACGGCGGCGGCGACATCTGGTAAAGGAAATACGGTGACGACATCATATATGGTTGCGGTATGTAAGTCGCTGTAAACGGTGGCTGCTGTGAAGGTCCTGCTGGTACAGCTGAGGATGAACCGGAAGCACTTGTTCTCCGTTCACGAGTCGGGGGACGATGGTGCTTTGTCGGTGAACGTCTCTGTCGACGTCATGGAAAGGTCCGCCCTCGTGCATCCTCGGGAAGCAGAAACGGTTTCCCGTTTCTGTTGAACCACTCATAATAATCATCATCAACCGTCAAGTCATCAACATAAATGGGCTCTCTACGGGGAAGACGCCGATGTCGATCCTCCCACAACACGACCCACTCATGATGCCTCACTAGCCAATCTGTATCGGTATTGCCGCATCTATCTGTGCTATGCAACTCGTCTATATTGCGAGGTGCTTCCGAAATTGGTTGAAAACAACCAAATTGCCATAGCACGCGATTAGTGGAGTGTCACTCGACTGTCGCATAACATATCAAAGGGACCATCACCATCCAAACATCTGATAGGCCCCTCAACTCAGGTGGGATCACCGTCCTCACATCATCATTAGAATATGACACCCATTCAAACTAAAACAAATAAATATTTTTTTATCAAAATAATAATCTAATTATATAACTATAATCTAAACTCGATTTTTAAATATTAAATTCATACTTGTGTCAGCCTTCTGATCAATGAGCACCCTATTTTTTTCTAAATCATCAGGTAGCTCGTGATGATTTTTCCTATTAGTCGACCACATATTCAAGAATTTTTTTTATTATACGCTATATAAAATGATTAATATACGAAATCAGTTTTATAATTACCTCAAGAGTAGCGAAAATACGAATGGGTTCTTCACAACGGGATATAAAAAGAGCAATCGATACAATGCCCAAGACTGCAGCAGGAGGAGACATCCCCCGATAGCATTTCTTCTGTAGTCAGTGACTCGACACATCTCCCTGTACAATAAAACCAAAACTGCGAGCCCTAACTGAGTGATCCGGCCAGATGAAAGTCGACAAGATGTCGCAACCATCTACAGTGAACTTGGTTGCGTGATTTGTCCGGCATCAATAACCCTCCTATCAGCTGCATTATGCATGCCCGTGCATACATTTTAACTTCATCATCTGATGCGTCCTCGCTCAACTCCCAAAAATTGGCATCTAACCAATTTAACGGTATCCATCCACCGTTAAAACTTTTCGGGACTCGTCCTAGATTATCCCGACACAAAGCAATCTAGGAACCTTGCGCGATCCCCTATATTACATCTTCATCCACTGGAAGCCCCAGATGCATATCAACATCCTCAAGTGTAATCGTGCACTCTCCGCACGGAAGATGGAATGTGTGGGTCTCTGGCCTCTATCGCTCTACTAAGGCAGAAATAAGGTATGGTTCTATCTTACAGTGACCCTGATATCTACCTGTGTAACCGAAACCAGCTTCTACTAAATACGGCAAGACACGGCTAGATATCACTAACTTAAGATTCCTAATAAATAGATCTAATTCACGATCCTTCTCCTAAAATTAAATAATTACAAAAATTAATTCTTAATCTAATAATCATGCATTAAATAAATCAACAAATTACTAATAATTTAAATTAAATTAAAACGTTAAAATGTTACCGTATCAGCAAAGTGTCGAGATATGATTTCTATCCAAGCGAAGTAGACCGTCTTCCATTTTATATCTGCAAAAAAATTAATTAAATAAAATATTAAATAAATTAAATAAATTAAATACAAAATATTAAAAATATAATAAAATATATCTTAGACAGATATTATAAGAGTATTTAAGAGAAGTTGAGAGAATTTGGTGTGATGAAATTGATTGAGGATTGAAGTATTTATAAGGAGGGATTGGGGTGTGAAACGTCGGGTAGATGGGTAATTATAGCTAAGGCGCGCCGCAGGGGGCACGTCTTCCTGACGCGTGGCAGATTCTGGGATAAGGCGCGGCCCCTACACCGCGTTATACCTCCTTTATACATGTGTACACCATGTCAACGTAAGGCGCGCTTCAGGGGCGCGCCTTACCCCACATAGCACCAAATCAACGTAAAACACGTTACAGGAGTCGCGCCTTTCTGCAAAGGGTGTTAGATCGAAAATATAGTCTGAACGGCGTCGGTTCAGTAATTATACTGTTTAACGGTGATATATCGGAAAAATCGCCATTTATGTTAAATATTAAAAAATTGTAATAACTTTTGTAATGTGATAATATTTGAATCAGCGAAGCTCCAGCCGCCGCCAAAATTGACTCCCCGATCTTTGAGAATAACGACCAAGCGCTTATATAAGCAGTTGATTATCAATACCAATGAACCTGCACATTCTGTGAATGAAGAAAACCTGAACTTTCATAAGTGAAATTTTGGAAGCGGCATTACCAGAGAACCATTCTTCAGACGGCTAGCTACGACGAGTATGCTTTCCAACTTTTCACCGTGGTAACAGTGGACGGTTATTTTTCTTATGCTTTTATTTTATGGTTATTTTCAAGTGAGACTTGAAAAGAAATTCTTTAACAGCGCAATAAATATAGGGCAACAACGAGGGGACAGAAAAGAGATAACAAGCACACGCTGCAAGAAAAAGAATAAGGAACCGTAAAAGCAGAAACCGCAGGATAGGAATATACACCCACAAAATTAAGGATGGTTTGATATGGAGCAATGTTACTAAAGAAAGCTCCGAAATCAATACTACCATTATTTAAAAAAAAATCCACAAAGATAAATCCCGTTTTAACATCGCCAAAAAGCGCTTTTTTTAAATAAAAAAAAAAAATCAATGTCCATTGACCCTTTTACTCTAGAAATATGTAACTCCGAATACAACAGTGTCAGACTCTTGAAACCATTACTACCCCTAGATACAGAAAACACAACAAAAATGAAGGCGGTCATCTTCTAGAATGCAAGCAAATTACCTGCATTTTTTTATAATTTTTTGGGTGCATTTCAAAGGAGATTGAGACAAGCAGCGGCTGAGAAACCAAAACAAGAATGACTCCCAGTATTGGTGGAATAAATGGTGTCAAAATCCGGAGCACGATCAACTGCTTCCCTTTTGCTTTAGAGTGATCTTATTCCCAAGACTGAGAGCAAAACCCTGGGTCTTGCTCCTTATCCTGATGTACCCACTAAGCTTTCCATCTGCTTGCTTCTTAACGCTCAAGTTTACCAAGGCATCCTCCCCAAACACACTTTCTGCATACAGGTTAGCGGCTAGGAATCCACACTCATCGTCTAGCGCAGATCTGAAACATATTCCAGCCAACAAAAAGAATTGGAATAAAAGAATGGATTAATAACAATACAGATGGAATATATTTACAACTGTGTTCAACTCCAACTTCTAAGAATTTTATTTCGAGTCACAAAAGTCAACCATAAAATAGATGCATTCTGAAAACCAATATGATATTAATTTGTTATTTTACAAATTAAGCATGAAAGATTCGTTTTCAGAACAAAGTGACATGTAAATCATATAGCACACTGCCACATTAAAATTGCAAAATCTATACTGTATGCAGAAACCATAAACTCATCAGTTTATTTTGTAATTCTATGTATATTTCTCAGTTAAGTAAAACTTACAGTGGAGTGAGACACTTCATGTTGGTTGACTTGATAATATGTTCAAGGAATTCTTTCTCATCTTGGATTACTGTGTTAACAGCAACCTGAATCACAAAAATCAATAGTGAAAATTAATATCGACACAACAGAGGGGATACAAACTGTTAGCTTAGTCCAAGGAAAACTTATGATATACAAAGTGAACTCAATTAGCGGTAAGAGGGGAATAAGAGTTAATCAAACACTATGCAAGAGACATGAGCTACATATAAAATCGAACAAAGATAATTGCATTTCGATTAGCATACTGAACACATTATATTAAAGCATAGTACGCTATCAATGTTGGCTAGACATCTAAAGGAATGAGGGTTGCTGCTGAGGATGCAAGCTCGTAATAACAGAAATAGTTCAACAAATATAGCAGTTCTTTCGAGCACATTTGATGTCTCATAAACAATGTTGCCAAATGACTCCAGTCTCAGTTGACGAGACCTTGATGTTGGCCTTTATTTGCTTACTAGATTCAGGAGAAAGGGTATAATTTTGCGGACGCTCAACAAGTTTTAGATCACCCATAGTTGCCAACTCCAAGCACAAATTCTGAAGGGTTTCCTTGGTCCGATTGATAACTGTGATATCAAGAACAATATAGTAGTGATGGACAGTGACATAGGCTTCTGCATATACTGGATCACTAAATCCAGTAAGTTGAAGAATGCGGTTGAGCTTATTTGCATCATCAGTATCATTGACGAACTCTCCAGTTGCATGTTTTAAATCATCTTGAACCTCATCCTCCAACTCCAGCTGACTCATACCCTAGAAATCAAAAGAAGAAAAAAAGAAAAAAAGAGAAAGGAACAAATACATAAATTCATGAAAAAAATCCAAGAAAGAATCAATAACAATATGATGTACCAAAACAAGGTGATAAGGCAAAAATTATAGCCAAACAAACAAAACACAAGCTTAATAAAATGCATATATGACCAATTATGGTACAGTAAACTTGGCATAAACCAAAATGTTAAAACATACTCATAAGATAACGACCAATAAAAAAGCTCTCACCTTCCTACTCTTCAAATGAAAGAAATCAATAAGGTCATCCGGTTGTGCATGAGAAACCTGAGCCTTTGCCTTTAATTCCTCAGTTTCCTGCAGCTGTTTATCCGAAAGCGTTTTTACAGAACTCTGACGACAAGATTGCAACCATATTTTCCTGATGTCATCACCAGTATTGCACAACAACCTTATGCAGAGAACAATCCTATCATATGAATCATTATCAATTGGATGTGGAAGAAAAGGAGATTGTCCTAATTGCAGCATAGAGACAATGATCAGCAATGACTGTGTGGTTGCTTTGTTAACTTCAACTTTTGATGGCTGCACTCCTGCAATCTCAGAACAAGTTTAGTCAGTGTGCAAGCAACAACTTCCCCGAGGAAAAAATCGCCAGTGCGGAGAAGAGATCTGAGATTCCCAGAAGCCAATGATCCTTGAACAACTGTAGGAGCAAAGAAAGCAGTTTCAGAGGCAGCACTCTGGGTTGCATAAGTACCATCAGGAAAAATAGCCGGTCTCCTTGAGGAAACAGTAATGGAGTTTGCTTGCGGAGTTTTCTTAGAAGCATCGGTACCTTCTCCTTCCTCAGAAACGGAATAGAAAGGTAGCTCTCCGAGGCACTGCTTGATGGTTGCTATGCCACTCTCAACTTCAGAAAGAGATAGACAATACTCTCCGACAATCCAAAGAGCACAGGAGCAAACCCGTGCAGCTCGGATCTGATAGAATGTATCCAATAGCGTTGTTATAATGGACACCCTAAGTTTAGGGTTGGTCTCAATTATTTCTCGAACAAAAACCACAACAATAGCTGAAGCAATATTACTGTCACCCAAGAAATCCATAAGCAGATGCACAACTGTGCTTGCAACTTCTGGGAACTTGATTGCACAGGAATGAATAGCTTGAATTAGCATTTGTCTGTATTCTCCCTTCTTCTCAAGCTCTCCACTTTGAGTCTTCACAACTTCCTTCTTCAACATAAGAGCAACCTCATTGATGTTTCGTGGAGTTATTAAATCAAGAACAATATCAAGCGTCTTCCTCCTGATGTCAAGATTTGGACTTGAAAGTGCACTAAGAACATCCATAATCAAATCAACCATAATATCTCTATGTGAAGACTTGAGGTCATTCAACCGGTCAAGTACAATAAGCTTCACATTGTTGTCACTTTGAGAAAGAAGAAGCTGACAGTAAGTGTTGGCAGCAGCTCTAATAGAGTGGGAGCAGACGACAAAGAAACAAGTGTGCTAGCACACTACTGCAGTTGATGGGGCGTTCAATAAAGATATAATAATCTTAATATACTTCCCTTTCTCCGCACGATTTGTTCTGCAAACCTTATGGATCAGCTCCAAGACAACCATCTGAAGCAGTTCACCCCAATCAGAAACTCTATCAACATGGGTCAAGAGATAATTAATGGCTCGATCTTGTGCACAAGTAAATAGCATAAGAAATGCATTTCGCTTGGCAGATGCATCCTGCTCTGTGCATCAACCAGGAGCTGCTCACCTTGTGGAAGCTTATATATTGACATGACAGCTAATATAGCATTCCTCCTAATAAATGGGTGCCGATTCTCCAGGTTTTGCAAAACTGAAGAGATTAGTGGCTAATCTCTGTCTCATTCAAGCGACAGAGAAACCGCAAGGTAACACCACAAATATATACATTTGGATGTTGAAGATTGTTCCTCAAATTTTGGCATATCAATATCATTTCAGGTAACACCCTCCCTTTTGTATCAGTTTTCTCAATTATCTCTAAGTACAGAAGCAGAAGCTTTTGGACTGTGTGGTCCTCTGAAGGCAAAACTGTAGGAATTATAGAAATATATGATTATGTAAATATCCTTTAATTAAGGGATTCTGTAAATATTCTATAATCTCTTATTTTAAGGGATCATATCTCCTAGGATTAGTAACTTTCCTTTCTTAGAGTTTCCTACTTTAGAGAGATGATTTGTATATAAATATGTAATATGTCCTATTGAAAAGAATAAGAAATTACAGAGAATTACTCTGATTTCTACATGGTATCAGCTTAGGTTACGGTTTCTTTCCAACCTAGACGATGTCCACAACTTCTTCTCCTACTCCGGAGATCACTTCGAATCCAGAAAATATTTCTGGTTCTGCTGCTCAATCAGAAGGTAATATGGTCATGAAAGAACCAGAAGGTAAACCTCATGCTACAGTTTTTTTCTCCTCCCAGTCGACCCCTAATTGGATCCTCGATTCTGGTGCTACGGATCATATGACTGGTAATAAGTATTTGTTTTGCAATTTTTTTCTAAACTTTGGTAAAGCTGTCAAAACGACTGATGGTTCTTTGTGAAAAATAGAAGGACATGGCACTGTTATTCTCAATGACCAGATTGTACTTAAAAATGTCCTCTTCGTACCAAATCTGGCTTGCAATCTAGTTTTCGTTAGTAAACTTTCCACCGACTTGCATTGCTCTGCAATTTTTAATGATATTGATTGTACTTTGCAGGCACTGAACTCGAAGAAGATGATTGGTAAGGCCAGCTTGCAGAATGGTCTCTACATTCTTCCTGCCTCTACTAAAACCGAAATCTCGAAATCTTTCACCGCTTTAGAAAAAGTTGATAATGTTATATTATGACACTATCGTTTAGGTCATCCTAGTTTTCACTATCTTGCAAAAGTTTTTCCTGTTCTATTCATTCATAAAAGGCCGAATTTTTTTTCTTGCAAAGTTTGCTCTCTTACCAAACATACTAAATCAACTTATTCTCCTTCTACATATAAGCCTTCTCACCCTTTTGCTTTGATCCACAGTAATATTTGGGGCCCTTCTCGGGTGAAGAATGCTGATAATTGTAAGTGGTTTATCACTTTCATTGATGATCACGGTAGGATAACTTGGTCTTATTTGCTAAAAGATAAATCTGAAACTGCTGGTGTTTTTATCCAATTTTATAACATGGTTCTCACTCAATTTGGTCTAAAATTAAGCTCTTTAAATCTGATAATGGCAGTGAATTTTTTGCTAAGTCTTTGGGTGCGTTTTTCAGGGAAAAAGGCATAGTTCAGATTAGTTCTTATGTTGACACCCCACAATAAAACGGTATTGCCGAAAGAAAAAATAGACACCTCCTTGAAGTTACTCGTTCTCTTTTATTTACCACTAATGTTCCAAAATATTTGTGAGGGGAAGCCTTATTAACTGCCACATATTTAATCAATCGAATGTCTAATAAGGTTTTACAATTTCAAACACCTCAATCTATATTTTTGCAATACTTTCCCCATTTTAAACCTATCTCTTCCATTCTTCCACTTAAAATATTTGGTTGTACTGTTTTTATCCAAAATTGCTCCTAATAAATCCAAGTTAGACCCTAAATCATTAAAGTGTACTGGTTGGGTATTCTTCACTTAAGAAGGGTTATAAATGCTATCATCCTCTTTCAAAACGATTTTTTACCACTATGGATATAACATTTTATGAGCAGGATCCCTATTTCACTCAGGCTGAAATTCAGGGGGACATGGAAGGATTTTCAGCCACATCAGGTATCTCCTCCTACTCTTCATTCTCAACCTTCAGAATTGCCACCAATTTTGTCCTTACCTACAGATTTGTCACCAGTAACTACTCCATTAATCCACCGGTAGTACCTATCACTACTTCACCCATACCCACTTTAAATACCCTTCCTGAAAATACACCTACTCCCATTCAAATATTCCACAAACAACACCAATCAAACAACTCCGTTTCTATACAAGGAAAAGAAAACATATTCCTGAAGCTGTTTTGCAATCTGATGCTTGCCGAGAATTGGATTTGGGTCCAACTGCCGAAATAAAAGAAGAAATCAGTAAGTCCACTTCCCCTACTCTAGATGACTTCTCTATTGCTATTAGAAAAGGGATTAGACAGTGCACCAAGCATTATATTGAAAAATTTACTGGTTATAACCGTCTTATCAAGCATTTACAGCAAAGTTGGATAAAGAACAGGTTCCCACAAGCATAGCTGAAGCTCTAAAGGATTCAAAATGGAGAAGGGCTGTTAAAGAGGAAATTTGTGCGCTAGAGAAAAATGCTACTTGGACAGTTACGGACCTTCCTCAAGGAAAAAAGGTTGTTGGTTGTAAATGGATCTTTACTGTAAAGTATAACTCCAATGGTAGCATCCAACGATACAAAGCGAGACTAGTGGCCAGAGGCTTTACACAAACATATGGGATAGATTTCACAGAAACTTTTGCACCTGTGGCGAAGCTGAATACTGTTCGAGTACTCCTATGTTTGGCTGTAAATTGCGATTGGAAATTACACCAACTTGATGTAAAAAAACTCTTTTCTTAATGGCAAGCTAGAAGAAGAAGTCTATATGAAGTTGCCACCCGGCTTAAAGTCTGTTGAAGGAAGTAACAAGGTGTGCAAGCTCAACAAGTCTCTATACGGGTTAAAGCAATCACCCAGAGCTTGGTTCGAGAGGTTCACTAAAGTCATCCTAAAAAACGGCTACAAGCAGTCCCTCGCCGATCATACTCTTTTCATCAAGGTAACTTCTACAAATAAGAAAGTTATCCTTATTGTGTACGTGGACGACATAATTCTTACCGGAGATGATGAAGAAGAGATTTGCAATTTGAAGAAGTTGTTAAATAAGGAATTCGAAACCAAGGACTTGGGAAAGCTAAGGTATTTCCTAGGAATGGAGGTTGCAAGGTCAAAAGAAGGACTTGTGATCAACCAAAGAAAATATGTACTTGATTTACTCAAAGAAACTGGTTTTCTTGGTTGTAAGCCGAATGATACACCAAT
This sequence comes from Hibiscus syriacus, assembly GCF_006381635.1. NCBI lineage: Eukaryota > Viridiplantae > Streptophyta > Magnoliopsida > Malvales > Malvaceae > Hibiscus > Hibiscus syriacus. Next base: position 17,048 of record NW_024061893.1, read on the forward strand.
GGAGGCAAGCTTGAAATTTAACAAAGAAGATGGGTCCTTAGTAGACAAAGAGAAATTTCAAAGATTAGTTGGGAAACTAATTTATTTATCCTTGACAAGGCCAGATATAGCATTTCCTGTAAATGTGATAAGTCAACACATGACTAATCCCTACTGAAGAGCATATAGCAGCAACAAATAGAATTCCCAAGTACTTGAAGAAAACTCCAGGACACGGTTTAATGTTTAAGAAGACACAAGACAGAACTGTTAAGATCTTTACAGATTCTAGTTGGGCCGGAGACCTTACTGAAAGGAGATCCACTAGTGGCTACTGCACCTTTGTTTGGGGAAACTTTACAACTTGGAGAAGTAAGAAACAATCTGTTGTTTCAAGAAGTAGTGCTGAAGCTGAATTCAGAGCACTAGCATTGGGAATATGCGAAGGAATTTGGCTACTTAAACTACTGAAAGAACTTGTCACTAATCAAGAGGATCACTTTGAAGTTTTGTGTGACAATCAATCTGCTATTCAAATTGCCAAGAACCCAGTTCAACATGATCAGACAAAGCATGTTGAGATTGATAGGCATTTTATTGCTGATCAAGTTAACAAAAAGATAGCCACACTTTCATACATTCCTTCAGAAGAACAAGTTGCAGACATTCTTACTAAGGCTTTGCCAAAGCCTGTTTTTAATAAATTCCTATTCAAGCTGGGATTATACAATGTATATTCTCCAGCTTGAGGGGGAGCGTAGGAATTATAGAAATATATGATTATGTAAATATCTTTTAATTAAGGGATTCTGTAAATATTCTACAATCCCTTATTTTAAGGGATCATATCTCCTAGGATTAGTATATTTCCTTTCTTAGAGTTTCCTACTTTAGAGAGATGATTTGTATATAAATATGTAATCTGTCCTATTGAAAAGAAAAAGAAATTACAGAGAATTACTCTGATTTCTACAAAAACATACCTGACAATGGTGATAAAGAGCTGGGGAAGGGTTTCACCGTTCAATAAAAGCATAATTGCTTTCGTCATGGCATCAACCTTTGCAGGAACATCATTTCCGTCAAGTGCTTCTTTAATCTCATTAGCGATTGCTGGTGTGCCTTTGTCTAAGTGAATAAGAAGAGTACAAGTTTTCTCCATTTCTAGTAAGTTTCTGGCAACACAAAGAAAAATTAAAATATTCAAATATTCAATCAAAAATATGGTAGAAGATGAGGATTCTTAAAGCTAGGAGTTGAATAAAGATATATCAGTACAAAAAATTATGCCTGTGAAATAACAAGTTTAACATTGCATTCACAAATCAACAAGAAGGTCTTAAATTAGGTAGCTTTGACAGAGAGAGCCATTTTGAACAAAGAAGAATGATGCTTCAAAGGTCATAATATTGGTTGAAACTGAAATGATAAATCAGCTCTATGACAATGATATACCATTATTAATAATTTGCAGACAGGACTTGTATAACCAATAACAATCACTCGTTAATGTACAGTTCAGGGGAAAATCTGGTTGAATCTTGTTTGAAAAGCTTCATACGGTATATACTTTTTTGATGGATTGTCCATGTTAAACGGACTATCAAACTAAGTCATTGCTATTTGACATAAATAGTATCTATATCTACAATTCTAGATCTGCATAAAAAATTGTGGTTATTTCATCTTAATTATAAACAAATAAACATTGTAGATCAGCCCGGAGAGCAAGAAACAAAATTAGATCAATTCATTTTTGTCTTGTTAGCCAACACTGGTACTGACTTCACCAAATAAAATCAAAACATAACGATTTTAACAAACATATAAGCTATCACAGCATTAGCACGACGAAAAGAAAAGTGTGACAGCTAAATCAGATTCAAATCCACACAGCACAATTAAATTCGCAGCTTATACGTTATCACAGCGAAGGATTCAATCATAAAATCCATGTCAAAATCATAAATCTAAATCGAACCATTCCACTAAAAAAAATATTAAACGAAAAACAAAGGCCGCCAAAACAAAAGTAGAAAGTAAATCAATAGATCTGGAAATTGTGTGACAATGAGAGAAAGAGAAAGAGAAACGAACCTTGAACGATCAGATAATTCGAGAAGGGAAGCCGGTTGGTGAAAGTGAAGCAGGGGTTCGGGTTTTTCTTCCTTCTTTTTTAAAAAGCGAAGGGAAACGAAGAAGTCATACGCTATCCGTCTCACAAATATAATAACCCCTTACCTAATCTATATGTTACAACTAGATTTAACGGATTACGTTAATGATCTTAAATTAATTTAAATCATAATAATATTAAATAAGTTACAACAAATAATATAAGATATAAAATATTAAGTGTATAACAAAATATGCAATGTCGAAAGCAAGCCTAAACCGAATATCTTAATAACTTGTACATCGATAGTATATCAAAATAAGACATAAAATATCTAACACATAGTAAAACATCCACATATCACCAAATAAGGACAGTTTTAAAAGATAAAAACATTACGACAAAAATTATTGTAGGTGTCGATCCTTCAAGTATCAGGTTAGGGATGCTTATACAAAAATATCTTAAAGGAGAAAAGTTTGGAGAGTGAGCTAGGGAGCTCAATGTGTCCCAATAGTGCAAATAAAATGTTGTATTAAAGTATTCAAAAAATGATTCAATAACATAAGGTATTCAATGAGATTTTATAGTTTAAAACTCATATCTACCCTCCTCCTGTACACTAAAATGCAGTTCCCCAAAATTATACCCGTAAGAACTTATCCAATATCCATTGGGTATAAGAGCCAACCTAAGGAAGCACCTTGGGCCTGAGAGCCTACCCAAGAAAGTTCTTGGGGCCTCGAAGCCTACCATAGGGTCGCTTTAGGTCCGTAAGGAATTATCAGCTTGATCAGAGTTGAACCTTCATACTACAGTATCCTATCCAAAATAGTATCTCAATAAAACAGTTCACACAGTAAGCAGTAAATTTCATTATCCATAATCGGCAAAATCATATATCCAGTAAGAACAAGTAACCAGATAATATATATCAAATAGTTATATTTCATAAACAGTCAACCAGTAAATCTGTAAATCGTAACGTCGAACTGATAAAAGATTCAGTAATTTAGGAAAAATCACATTTTAAAACAGATAAAACAATCATATAACACATAAGGAACACACCTAACAAAACAGATTAGTAAGCAATCTATTAAGCACCTGTCTTGCCACGCTCTGTAGTAGTGCTTGAACCTAATTCATAAATAAATGAGTTAATATCGAAGTAAAATTTTAATATAGGTATTCATATGATTCACGAGTTATATGACTAATCACTAGCTCACGAGGTCGAAAAAATCAAGAGGAGCTGGGTCGACCTGTCGAACGATCGGGAAAGTCTCGTGTACCTTCAAATAATAATATCTTAGATCAATCATTAACCTTAATTTAATTATTCTTAAATGAAATACTTAAGTACATATGCATGCTCGTACTTGACTGTCAATTCGAAGGCTTTCGAGTTTGAATTTGACAAAAGGAGTTCAGATTCGGACTCACGGCGTCAAAAACATAAAATATGTATTTTCAAAAAATTTAACTTTTTAGTCAAAGTCAAAGTCAAAGTCAATACTGTCCCAAGTTAACGGTCAGTTAGAGTCAATGAGTTGACTCTATTCGAGTTGACTCGATCAAGTTGACTCAGTTCGACCCGATTCGGTCTAACTGGACCAGTTCAGTTTGACTGTACAAGTTCCAGAAGGCTCTTGGACTGGCAAAGGAGTCCTACGTGCATTGCTGGCGTGTGAGACGACGAGAAGGGTTGGGTCGGTCGGCCGAGCACTCCGATTACAACCTAGTATTGAAAATTAAACCCGAGCTTACCCATGCCGACGATGAAGAAAACGACGACAACGTTACGATTCAAGGGTTGGGTTTCAAGCGCACAGTGACGTTGAGTCCAGCTAAGATGGCGGTGAGGCGAGCGGGTGGCTAGATCGGCGACAATCGTAAAAAATAGTGACATGATTTGGGGTTTTTTATCGCACGTTTGAGCATCTATTTTGCGACAAACAAAGATGTTACTCGGTGCGATGGTGTTCGAGTTTTGGTTGTCGGTCGACAACAAGTCGAATGGAGGTTGTTGTGACGGTTATAGAGGTTGAATGATGGTGAATCGGGGTGGAGAGGGTGATGGCTACTAGGGGTTGGGGAATTTGGAAATTTTTGGGTGTTATAACTCGAGTTTTAAACGTTAAAATAATATTATATTGAAAATATCACAAACAATACTCTAGTCTAAACGGCTAAGACATGTGTGATCTTACCCGGGGTTAAGGGTTCAAAACCCTTTAGCCATCTAATCTAATTTTTTATTTTTTTTCTCTACTGGAAAAAGGAAAACTCAGGGCTAAGTCGAAAGAAAAGATTATTCATTTTTTTGTATGTCTTTAATTTTTTCCTAATAATTTATATACAAATTTAATTTTAAATGAAAATGGTAGCTTTTTTTTTTGGTTGAAACGTGTACAAAGGGCTGTTTAGATGCCCGTTCTATCAGAAATTAGAAACTTCTCGGCTTCCTTGGGAGGGTTCTGCAGCAAAACTGAATCCCCTTGGTAACTCCATAATTGCCTGGTGATAACATCCGCTACTCGATTTGCCTCTCTAGGTATGTGCTTCAGTTCAACCATCCAATTTCTCTTGAGCAAAATCTCTATGTGCTGCAGAATAGTTAATTTTATGTGTTCAGTCGACTTGTTTCTGATGAGGTTTATGGCTTCTTTGCTGTCAGATTCCAAAATCACTTTCCTTTCACCCTTCATCCATGCAACTTTTAATCCCTCGTGAATACCCCAAAGTTCTGCTTCTAAGATTGAACAAATCCCAATTTTCTTACCAAAACCCCAATTCCAGTTTCCGTTATGGTCTCTTGCAATTCCCCCGCACACGGCTTCTCCCGTATTCTGTCGTTTGGCTCCATCTGTATTAATCTTGCAGTAGTTTCTGTCTGGTTTTTGCCTTTGTATTGATCGCTATTTCTGCTCTTTGTATTTCCAGTCTTAGAACTTTCTGTATTCTGAATATCTTGGGATAGTCTTAAGGCTTGTTGAATAATAGAGTCTCTTTCAATCATTTCCGGGTCGAAAATCACATGATTTCTTCTTTTCCATATGTACCAGATAACAGCGCTGAAAAAAGTAGTCCAGTTCTCGATCCTCGGTGATGGGGATTGGTTTGTTTCAATGTTTTCAATGAGCCATTCCTTTATGTTGATACTCAGGAACTTTTCCATTTTCTGGGTACCCAGAAGTTCAATCCATATCTGCAAAATTTTGCTAATTATAATATTGAACTTTAGTTTTGCATTCAATTTATATAAGTCTACTGTTAAGTCACTAACGAGACGATGATATGACTTACGATTATTGATGTAGCATGCGACACCAAAACAACGTCGTGTTGGTGCGGTTGTTTTGATGCCTAAAACGACGTCGTATTAGACATTAAACTTTTAGAGTGTATCGATTTTGTCATTAAATTTTTTAATACTTTTTTACCACTATACTTTATGGTCGCCACGGGCAGCCAAACACTGTCGTTCATCAGTCATATGTCACGATAAGATCAATACCAAAATGTTCGTATTTAATTCCTTTTTCTTATCCTAAGATTGGTTTTCCATGAAACCCATACAAAACCGACAAAAACTAATTTAAAAGTTCAACGTATTAATATTTCAATCTCCTTCAATAACCGACCGATGAGGCTAATTTTGAGGTAAGTTGTTTATCTTCTCGAAATAATTCTTTTCATCGTTCATATTTTTAACAAACACCCCAAATCTCGTAGATCTAATAAAGTCTCCAAACATCTAAAAAATGGTGGATTTATTGTGTTTAGTTTCATCGATTTTGAATGGATTTCATGGAAAACTAATTATATGAGAAGGATGAGGAGTCAAATACGATCATTTTGATACCGATTTTATCGCGAAAGATGATTGATGACTGTTGACAATTGGCTATCAACGACGGTTAGAAAATACAATGGTAAAGAGAAAATTTGTTTAAAGTTTCAATGGTATAATCGATACAACCTTAAAATTTAATGTCTAATACGACGTCATTTTAGATATCAAAATAATCGCACCATAACTATGTTGTTTTAGAGTGGTATGTCATATCAACAACTATTAGTCACGCCATCGTCCAGTTAGTAACTTAACGGCAAAGTGATATAATTGAATGCAAAATTAAATTCAGTCCTATAATTGATAAAACTAAAAATTCGTCTTATAAACGAGTCAACAAATAAATTTAAATAGTATATGGTGTAATTTACCCTATTATTTACATGTGTTTTTCTTGTTAAAATTCTTATTTAAAAAAATAATAGGTTGATTTAGTTGTTAGTTGCTTTTTCTTTTTTTAAGATATAAATTATTTTTATAACTTTTGATTAAGTTGATATTCAATTAATCTATAACATGAGTTACATTAAAAATTTATAATAATATAGAAAAAATATTTGGTAATTCTTGCAATAAATTTTGTTTCATTTTTATAAAAGATTTGGTAATTCGTGCAAGACATTTTTTTTTATCATTTTTTAAAATTAAATAATTCATTTTAATTTACGAATTGATTTAAAATATGCACTTAGTTATTAATGATTATTATTTTTTAACATTTGTAATTTAAAATTATTAATTAAATAAAAAACAAATTATGAAATATTTTCAAAATAAATCCCCGCGTAAACGGGTAGAAAATTCTAGCAGATAGACACACATATCTTTAACTTTGGATGTAGCCCGAAGACAGGGCCTAGGAGAAAATGTTGGAAGTCCATTAAAAGGGCCGAGTGCCAACACCTCAACATTGAATCTCACAGCACTCCATTTTCATTCTCAAAACATTCACATCAATATTAGACATAACAGAACAAAAAATTAAAATACACTCCATGATCGATCAATTAAATTGCTTTTGAAATTAAACAAAAGTATAGATACAGATGAAGATGGAACGAGAGAAGAGATGGAGGATTGATAACAAGAGAAGTTGAAAAATCATTGAACGATCAATCGCCTTGCACAAGAGGTGCAGCAATACCTCCTCTTATTCTTAAAACAGAGGCAAAAAGCAGAACCTCCACTGGCTTTCAACATCCATGGCTTGCACCATTCCTCCGCAATAGGGACAAGCTCCTGATGCCGGCTGCCTCGCTATCACCCTTTCGTCCTCATCACATACCGACACCAAGCACATCTTCAATAGTCTCTTCTTTTCTAATTACTGGGAACCTCTGATAGAGTCTCTTTCAGATTCATGTCAAGAGCGTTTGCAACCATACTTATAGACAATAGTTTGCAGATAGCTGAGGCATGCATACGAGGAGTTTGGATTAGAAAAAGTATAGGTTAGTCTGGAATGGAAGAATCGGTGCTTAAAGCGTGTGAACCTCAAGTCTGGAAGGTTCTTATAATAATCTTATCCTTAAGAATAAATAAAGAATTTTAATGCATGACTTTGTTGTCATCAAATTTTCTATTCTAAACGAGTTAAATTTCAATATCAATTCCGACCTCTGTCGCTCGCATACTTCTGATTACAGTGATCAGGGGTACAAATGAACTTAGCTGGAATAAATAAGATAATGTTTGTTTATTTACTTTTATACGTGTTTATATTTGGTTCGTGTATGTTTAATTTTTTATAGGTGTTTATGTTTGGTTTATGTTTGCTTATTTAGTTCTATAGGTATTATGTTTGATTCGTGTTCGTTCGTTTAACGTTTGCCAATATACTCGTTTAATGTTCATGAATATGTTTATTCAGTATTCATGAACATATTCTTTTAACATTCATTCAGCGTTCGCGAACATGTTGGTTTATATATTCAAAAAATTAAACAAAACCAACTCGTGCTAAAGAAAAATGGTAAAATCACGTCATTAGTGTTTAAACTCCTTAAGCTTCAAAGTTCAAATTTTGATTTCATCATGTGTTCAATTTAGTCTATACATTCAACAATATTTAAAATGTAAAAAAGAAAAATCAAACGAATCATTAAACGAGTTTGTTCATGAACATAAACGAATGAGTCGATCAACGAGCTTATTCAGGAACATTAATAAACGAGCTCATAAATGAGTTTGTTCGGGAACATAAACGAATCAAACATACATATGTGCGTGTTCATTCATTTACATGAAAATAGAAATTTTGTTCATACTAGTTTATTTAACTTAACAAACGAACATAAATAAACATTATACGAATAATTCATTAACATTTCATCGAATACTCTATTCATTTAAACCTCATCTTAGATGTGGCAGTTGCAGTGCTGCTTTTCACAATTACAAACCAAGTTAAGAAAACCTGAATAAATAAGATCAGGCCAAGGCAAAATTCATTCGTAAAGAAGCAACCCAAGATCAATCAGCACTATGATTTGTGGCCTGTGGGTACCTTTTTGTGGAGCCCTAATCAAATCAAATGGATCTGCCAACGTTCTTTCGTTCAATTTTTATGGTTCTGTTTATTGGTGAATGATATGATGAATCTACGGTTCGAGGAATATTACATAGTTTTATAACTTTTCATCTAAAATGGCAGTGGCAGTAGAATTTGATCGCAAGTAAATAGAGCACCGGTAGGTATAGTCACGGGATGGGATAAATCAAATTTTTAATCCTTAGATTTTGATTTGAAAATTCTATTAGTTTTGACGTTGGTTAATATTTCATCTCTCCTAATTTTTGGGCAAAAGGTTGATTCAATTTGACGAAGTTCTTTTATCTTGTCCTATAAGATAATAAAATAATTAAAATATATACAGAAAAATATTATAATAATTATTTAAATGTATAAAGAGTGATGTTATAATAAGTCATGTCAAATTTTTTATAGTAAATTCAACTCCAATTCTTTCTTCGTACAGTTGGTCTCAAATTTAAATTTCATAAAAAGTTTAAAATTATAGTGTAGATCAAATTAAAACTTAATAAATTTAAATATTTTAACATTATTAATATTATACCGAAATAATCATAAAATATTTATATTAATGAAAGGACCCAAAATTTTATGTTAAGGGCAAAGTTATAAAATATTAAAAGGACAAAAATAAATTATCAATAAAAAATATATACACATATTTTAAATTATAGGAGAATTTTAAAATTTTAGGGCAGGTGTAACCCCACCCACCCTCCATCCGTGTTTACATCATTAATCTTTCTATTAACATTTAGTTCTGAAATTAAAATCACTCCTCCTCTCCCATTTAAAAAAACACAAGAAAATAGTATTTGAAACATTAACCAAATAAGATATTGGTGTTTCCTATCATCATATGCCTAGCCTTCCAGATTTCTCCTGTAGTTATTAGTTGCTTTTGGTTCAAATGCAAAGATGTTTCTGATGGTGTTAGAGGTTTCGTTGATAGTTTTGTTGTATGTGATATTAAAAAGAGAAAATCGCCTCAGTGACCAAAAAAAAGTTATAATATACGATTTTAACCAACTTTTTTTGGATTTGCCAAAATGACCAACAAAATCGCAACGCGAAATAAAAATCGCAACGCGATCCCCAGAATCGCAAATCAGTTTCCAAAATCGCAACGCGATTCTTGAAAATCGCAATGCGATAGTACAAATTCGCATTGCGATTTTCCAAAATCGCAACGCGAATATGAAAATCGCAACGCGAACACATAAATCGCAACGCGTATCCGTAAATCGCAACGTGTATCCGTATATCGCAACGCGTATCCGTAAATCGCAACGATAATACATAAAATCGCAACGCGTATCCGTAAATCGCAACGCGATATTTAAAGCGCCATTATAATCGCTACGCGTATTTTATTTTCAAATTACAAAAACCAATATTAAGACAAAATCCCGTAATCGCAACTCATAACCTAAAACCTAAAATCACAACTCAGTCCCATCTCCATCTCTCACTCTCTACGGCGAAGAAATTCGTCCCCATCTCCGAAGATTTCCGTCCCCATCTCCGGCGAAATCCCTCACAACCATTCACGGTCAGAAATCCCTCACAATATTCAGAAATGGAAAATCAACCTCCGAGGGTTAGTTTTTTTAATTATTTTTATTTTGAAATGTTTGCATTATTGTAGGTTTTTCATATTGAAACTGATGATAAGTTTACTGGTCATTTCAATAATAGATTAACCATTTCACTTAGATTTCATTTCGCGTTACGATTCTGTCGTTGCAATTTTCATTTCGCATTGCTATTCTCTCGTTGCGATTTTCAAGTTAGTATTTGTCTTTGTCTTTGTTCTGTCTTTTGGTTGAAGTAATGCAATCCATTCAAGTTTCAATTTGCAGAAGAGTCGCAACGAGATAAATGAAAATCGCAACGAGAGAATGACTGTCGCAACGAGAGAAATGAAAATCGCAACGAGAGAATCGCAACGCGAAATGAAAATCGCAACTAGAGAATCGCAACGCGAAACCAAAATCGCATTGCGATTTTCATTTCGCGTTGCGATTCTCTCGTTGCGATTTTCATTTCGCGTTGCGATTCTCTAGTTGCGATTTTCATTTCGCGTTGCGATTCTCTCGTTGCGATTTTCATTTCAACCAAAAGACAAAACAGTGTTGCAAATTTTAGTTTCAAGAATAAACTACTACTTTTTGTTTATTGTTTTTGGTATATCTTCACAGTGTAGTTTTTGGTATATCTAACTTGGTATGTTTATTGTTTTTGTAGAAATTTTTTTCGGCTCAATTGACCTTGAGAAATAAAGTCAGTCTGGCCACTACAATTGCTTCGAAGCTTTCACCTGCTCAAAGACAATTGTTTGAGGAAACCTGCTTCGGGCCATGGCTGAGAGTACAGCATCCGGGTGGATATGCTAATTTGACCCATTTGTGGCTTCAGACCATGACATCAAATCTACCCGACAGTATACAACGTGGTGAGGAAGAGATATGGTTTCATTTCCACCAGCGTATACTTGTTTTGGGCGGAAGGAGTTCTGCTTAATCACTGGTCTACGATTCGGACACGATGATGTAGGCCGGTACACTCGTCATATCGCCCGCCCATCATGGTTATCCCGGGTTTTTCCGGATGAGTCAATGGAGAAGCCGAACCTACATGTCGACGACCTGAAGAAATTGTTTAATAAGAAAGCTGGTTTCACTCGGATGGATGACGTCGATGTTGTCCGAGTATGCCTTCTACTACTTGTGTATGCCGGCTTTTTAGGCAGAGAGGCCAGACAACCTATTCATCGGGAGCTAATAATATTGGTAGAGGACCTGAATGCATGGAATCTGTTTCCGTGGGGTTCGTATATATGGAAAGCTACCTGGACTAAGTTGTCATCTGCCTTTGATGACCGCAAAAGTTTGCGGGGCGATGGGTCCAAATACACTTTGTCAGGCTTTGTTTGGGCCTTTAAGGTAAGAATTTCTATATATGTTTCTAAAATTATAATTAATTATTTAACAATTACTAATTTTGTTATTATATTGTTTGTAGATTTGGATATTCGAGGCTTTCCCCAGCATGCGTACATATGCAATAAAAACGTCAAATGATATTCCCAGGGCTATTTCCTGGAAGAGGAAAACTCTGTTGGATTGGGAAGACTTAATACCATATGCGACAATAAATAATGTAAGTTAACACAAATACTTTCATATAATATAAACAAGTTATTAATAGTAGACGTTTAACTTTGTTTGAGTTTTTATATTTTAGGAGGCCAACATTCCATTACAAAGACTGACACCCACGGAGGAAGAGCTTGCCACTGATTGGTGGTAAGCTAGTCAGAGTTTTTTGATGGCACGGATGATGAGCAGCATCCACTTCCTCCAATTCGAGAGCCATCACCTCACCTAGAGCCATCACCCGATCGACCCGACTATACACCTCTAGAACGAGAGCCATCACCTATCCCGTCACATCATCGAGCCTCTTCTCCACCATCACCTCATGATAGGCGACCGGCAAAGATGCCACGACTCCTATCTCCCTGTTCTCCACCTCCACCTCAACGGGATGAGTCAAGGGAGTTACGTGATGAGGTCAATGCCTTGCGTGAGGAGATCGGTACTCTACGCGATAACGATGGTGCATGGCGTGTGGAGGTGTCAACTTTACGTGGTGAGGTTGCCGCTCTACGTGAGATGATAGTATCGTTGCAGAATGAGGTTCATACTCTACGCAACGAGGTAAGTTTAAGATTTTCCATATTTAACTTAATGATAAATTTACTCGTAATTTCACTTAGATTAGCCATTTCACTTAGATTGCTTAGTAAATTTATTCGGTTTGCTGCCAATTCTGCTAAACTGTGTATTCTTTAACACTGTGAAATAGTATTTGTCTTTGTTTTGTCTTTTGGTTGAAAGTAAATTTGTTCGGTTGCTGCCAATTCTGCTAAACTGTGTATTCTTTAACACTGTGAAATAGTATTTGTCTTTGTTTTGTCTTTTGGTTGAAAGTAAATTTGTTCGGTTGCTGCCAATTCTGCTAAACTGTGTATTCTTTAACACTGTGAAATAGTATTTGTCTTTGTTTTGTCTTTTGGTTGAAAGTAAATTTGTTCGGTTGCTGCCAATTCTGCTAAACTGTGTATTCTTTAACACTGTGAAATAGTATTTGTCTTTGTTTTGTCTTTTGGTTGAAAGTAAATTTGTTCGGTTGCTGCCAATTCTGCTAAACTGTGTATTCTTTAACACTGTGAAATAGTATTTGTCTTTGTTTTGTCTTTTGGTTGAAAGTAAATTTGTTCGGTTGCTGCCAATTCTGCTAAACTGTGTATTCTTTAACACTGTGAAATAGTATTTGTCTTTGTTTTGTCTTTTGGTTGAAGTAATGCAATCCATTCAAGTTTCAATTTGCAGAAGAAGAAATAGTTTACTTTCGCAACACGAAACTTAAAATCGCAACGCGAAACCAAAATCGCAACGCGAAATGAAAATCGCAACGACAGAATCGCAACGCGAAACCAAAATCGCAACGACAAGATCGCAACGCGAAACCAAAATCGCATTGCGATTTTCATTTCGCGTTGCGATTCTTTCGTTGCGATTTTCATTTCGCATTGCGATTATGTCGTTGCGATTTTCATTTCGCGTTGCGATTTTGGTTTCGCGTTGCGATTTTAAGTTTCGTGTTGCGAAAGTAAACTATTTCTTCTTCTGCAAATTGAAACTTGAATGGATTGCATTACTTCAACCAATAGACAAAACAAAGACAAATACTAACTTCAGGGTATTAGTTTGAAACATATTTTTCTTTGTTATCTGATGCATTTTGTGAACTATGATAGAATAATGACTTGGGTGAATACAATGCAAGTTTGAAACATATTTGTCTTTGTTTTCACTGTTTAAATATCATGTCTGTTTATTTACTGATTTTTGTATTTAATTATTTAGCGGCCCGATAGAGTGGATGCTTTACGTCGGGTTATGCTTGCACGACGGAGTTCACGCATCAGACAGCGTGCACGTGCTATTAAGTCTCCGTACACCCCAATAGTGCGAAGACACCGCAAGAAGAAGCCCGACTCGCCTGTCATCCCTCAAGAGTCCACTCCTATCGTTGAAGAGGCCCCCCCTATCATTCCTCGAGAGTCCCCTCCCACCGTTCAAGAGGCCACTGTCATCATTGAAGAGGTCCCTCCCACCATTCAAGAGCCCGATTCACATGGCGTCATATGTAGGCTTCTTGAGAAACCCTCTGACGTGCCGGACATGATGGATTCAAGTTGGCTCTCGTATGAGTTACCGGCCAGTACCATACCGGTATCTGAAGAGGAGAGGGATCAACTACCGGACACAATTCTGGATAACACCCTTTGGGCTAAGACCGCTGTTGATTTTTATCTACATGAGCAGAGCCAGGGGTGTTTCACTGACATATGCAAGCTCACCGATGATATCTATTTGTTGCTTGATCGGTCTTGGTGGGGCGTATTATTAGGGGTCGAAGACAATGGCTATTTCGATGGGGGGGGGTAAGTCTTATTTTTTCTTATATTTCAATTTGATTATTTTTTTTTTAAATTTATGTAAGTCACTAATATATGTCTTTTTTTGTAAAACAGCATATCGATGCGTGGGTGACACGTCTTCTAATAATAAGAAAACTTAAGAAAAATAAAAATATACGATATACAATTATGCCGACGTCTTTTCACGCCGTTCACTTGAAGAATGCACGAGATGAATCATTTGATTTGGGCAATGGACAAGCTAAACTTTATCCTGCATGGTGGGAGGTCGATAAGGTTAGTATTTATTTTAGATTGAGTTTAAAGGTTTTATGAAATAAGTGCGCAAATGAATGAATTATTACTTATGATTGCAGGTGTTTATCCCTGTTTTGGAACGTAAACATTGGATTCTCGTCGAGCTTCAGATCCCATCCCTTAAGACAATAGTGTATGACAGCATGATAAATTACATATCATTGGCTGATTTAAGAGATGTTATTAAGGGATGGAGCTCTCATTTGGCTAAATTCTTGGATGCGATCAATTATTGGACTCGTTCTGGAAACAAGAAGCCAAAGAAGCTCAATATTACAGTTATTAGAGACGAGACCCGCGCCACAACAAACGAGCGGAGCCAGAGGAGATTGTGGTCCTCTCGTATGCTTGGCGTTGGAGCGTTGACGACGGGAAGCATCAAGTATCTACCTCCCACCGATAGAGATAGAGCTGCAGTAGGCTTGTGGTTTCGGCATTATATGGCTAAATCGATATATACGAGACGCTGCCTACCTGCATCCGCGTTATAAAAATGTCCATAAACAATTGGTAAGTTTATACTTTTGGTTTGAAAATGTTTGGTTAAGTACCTAGAATTCAATATTTGCTGTTTGTAGGTTTTAGATGTGTAGAAAGTGTTGTTGAGCAAATGTTTGGTTTCGCAGGTTAATCTCAGAAGTGAACTGCGTGAAAATGATGTATGGCTGCAAAAGTTGATTCAATAGTTTAATTGATTGTTTTTTGATTGTTTAATTGATTTGTAAAAGTTGATTCAATAGTAGATGATCGGAAATAAGAATTATTGCTTATTTTTTGATTGTTTAATTGATTTGTAAAAGATGATTTGTAAAAGTTGATTTGTGTAATTGATGCGAATATAATTCTTATTTGTGCTTGTTTAATTGATTGAAATGTAATGGTTGATTTTGTTGATTTCAATCTGCATTATGTTGAAGGCAAAATTGACTATCGCAATGCGAAATGAAAATCGCAATGCGAAATGAAAATCGCAATGCGAAATGAAAATCGCAACGAGAGAATCGCAATGCGAAATGAAAATCGCAATGCGGAATGAAAATCGCAACGGGAGAATCGCAATGCGATTTTAATTTCGCATTGCGATTCTCTCGTTGCGATTTTCATTTCGCATTGCGATTTTCATTTCGCATTGCGATTCTCTCGTTGCGATTTTCATTTCGCATTGCGATTTTCATTTCGCATTGCGATTTTCATTTCCGCATTGCGATTTTCATGTTGGGATTTTCATTTCGCATTGCGATTCTCTCGTTGCGATTGTAATTTCCGTGTTGCGATAGTCAAATGCATGCCTAATAGTGATAACAACTGAATAACAAGAGTTGGTTAAGTCAAAATGGTTGGCCTGAGTCATTAATTCAACTGAAAATGTTAAAAGTTCACACATAAAATCCACATAATACAACGTTTGCATTTAAAAATCTCCTAAGTTAACAGTCCCAAAAGGTGAAGCCAATTGTGATTTTGATGAGGATCCATATTTTGGTAGAGGAAAAGATGATTTTGATGGCACTGGTGATCCACATGTCAACCTTGTATGACCACTTTCCTTGCACCGACTACATGTCGATCTCTTCTTCTCTTCACCCTTAGACGGTATACGATCGTGACTTTTTGGTCGGCCAGGTAGCCTTCTGTCCATGGCTGGTGGCAAAACTGTTTGTAAGTCATCTGGTATGTCCCACTCAGAAGGATGTGGAATAGGGTAGACAATCTCGGCATAAGTCTGTCGATAAACTTCTGTAGTGTAGCAATCCATAGCGTATGCGCTTGAATCATCTTGGTTTAAATGAAGAGCAACTTTTATAACATGGCCACACGGATAACCAGATATTTGCCATTTCATACAACTACACGTCTTTGCATTAGATCGACTAGCCCATTTAAGTTATTATCCAGTACTTGAAACAAAGTGTTTGAACATGGTTCAACTCTCCATGACGTTGACTTCACAACACGTTTCGTTATCTTTTTTTCAGTCCATGGTGTAACACGATGTTCCAATGTTCCTGTAAATTTAAATAAACAATACTTAGTAAAATATATAAATATGATAAGTTACGAATTCAAAGAAATAATACCTGCATGGTTTCTTTTCTTGTAGTACCACTGTTGAATAGAGGCTCGAAAAAACTCCATTAACATAGTAATGGGTAATTTCCGAGAATGACGACTTAGAGCGTTGATTGATTCTGCACTATTAGACGTCATGAAACCATATCTTGCTCCAAGTTGATGTACTCTTGACCATCTTTCAAACCCGACATCTTCTAGTGTTTGAGCACACTGAGGCAAAACACGTCTTAAACAATTTATATGCTTATTGAAATCCACTTCCCGATAAGCTTTTACAGCCTTCCAGTATGTCCATTTGTGCTTTTTATACCAGCAGACCTTGATTTTAGATTTCTATACAAATGAACACCACAAAGTCCATGAAAAGCATCTGGGAAACACCTTCTAACAGCGTTGTCAATTGAGTTTGCCCTATCGGATATGATTGTCGATTGCTAATAGGACCTATGCAATCCCTAAGATGCCCCATAAACCATGTCCATGAATCAGAGGTTTCAGATTTGCCAACCCCGTAAGCTATTGGCAATATCCCATTGTTAGCATCCATGGCTACTGCTAATAAGTTTACTCCAAGGTATCGACCTTTCAAATGTGCTCCGTCAACTATAATAACTGGGCGCATGCAAGTAATAAACGAACGAATCTACAAAATAATATACACAAGAAATATAATCATTTAAATGTGAAATGCATGCAACTAACAAAAATGAGTCAACAAAATTATATTGATTTACTAACCGTAGCACCAATGGCGATAAACAACAACTCAAAGCGTCCATCTCTATCTGTTTTGATATGAGTTACCGACCCAGGATTTTTCAGCTTTAAATTGTGACAATAAGCCGGCAGTTGGGCAAACGATGCTTCTGGCGACCCCCTCAACAATTCCAAGGCATAACATTTGGCTCTCCAAGCTTGAGAATATGATATACTAATCTTGAACCGAGCATTCATGTCAGTCATAATTTCATGTCCCCGATATACCCTGCCATTCAAAAACATTAACTCAGCCAGAAAACCACCCAACACCTTTTTGTTTGCCTGTCTATGGTGAGGAAAAACTTGGGTTCTTGAACATGTATGTTTATCAATAAAAGTCCTAACTTGAAACATTTTGCAATCTTTTATTCTCTTTGCAATCATACGCCACGTACAGTTTTTGTCAATCATACACCTTGTTTCGAAACGATCTTTGCTTGATTTGTTAACTTTTAGTTGATAGCCATCTTCCACACATTTCGTATATAAAGCTATCTTCAAGTCTTCCTTTGTATCAAAACAATCATCTTTCTTGATACGAATAACTTTTGTGTAACAATCAACTGCTTTCTTTATCAACTCTTCTTCCGGTATCTGAAGTAATTCTGGCATATTCCAATTATACGCCCGTGGCATTTTCTTTTCTTCGGGGACTTTTTCTTCTTCTTTTCTTCTTCAGGATTATATGAATTACAGAATGGATGTTCAACATGTTCATTCACAGTCGTAACTTCCTCCTCATTATCATCAACAAAACATTCTTCGGCAACGGCTGTTTCATCATCAAAATTCGGGTATTGACCAATATCAATATCATTACACGCATGGTCTGTTTCTTCATCTGAAACATTATCAAAATCCGTGTATTGACCAATATCAAAGTCCGGATATTGACCAAGACCAAATTTCGAATACTGACTAGTACTCACAATTTTTTCTGTTGGCTCATCATCGTCTAACTGGTCAATACGAAAATCGAAATTTGGTGCTGAAATTTGATTGGGATTTGGATTAGAGAAAGGTTGTGGGTTTTGAGAAAAACTTAGTTGATTACTACCCGCTACTGACCCAACAATACTACTTCTAGGTTCAACAACATACAATGTAACATCATCTTGTGAAACACTAATGTAAGCAATGAATCGTTCAACATCTTCATTGTCGGTTAACAAATAAACTTTACCATTTCTCTGATAAGATAGCCTAAATCCACTTAGGGGCTCTAAATTCAATTTATTTGAAACACGTAGCATTAGAGTTTCATAAGTTAACTTTTGTAAAGACAATTTTAGTTGAAGATTCATGGGTAAAGGCATATATTGTAAAACACCATGAACATTATCCCATGACCCTCCAAAACACAAATCTATCCAAACATGATCAACATTAGATGATTTCATGGTTGTAAATTAATTTACTAAACAGACGAGCTGCGAAACTAAAACCTGTTGCCGGATTGGGAAGGATGTCGTTGGATATAGGAACGGATGTCGCCGGAGAGAGTGATAGATGGAGATGGAATGAGTTGCGATTTAGGGATTTAGTTTATGATTTCAGTGTTATATACCCAAAATTTCAGTGTTGTGATTTACAGATTCTCGTTGCGATTTACGGATTATCGTTGCGATTTACAGATTCTCGTTGCGATTTACGGATTATCGTTGCGATTTACGGATACGCGTTGCGATATACGGATACGCATTGCGATTTACCCATACGCGTTGCGATTTACGGATACACGTTGCGATTTACGGATACGCGTTGCGATTTATGTGTTCGCGTTGCGATTTTCATATTCGCGTTGCGATTTTGGAAAATCGCAATGCGAATTTGTACTATCGCATTGCGATTTTCAAGAATCGCGTTGCGATTTTGGAAACTGATTTGCGATTCTGGGGATCGCGTTGCGATTTTTATTTCGCGTTGCGATTTTGTTGGTCATTTTGGCAAATCCAAAAAAAGTTGGTTAAAATCGTATATTATAACTTTTTTTTGGTCACTTAGACGATTTTCTCTTATTATTATGTTGAATTTTTATCGGCATGATGTTTTTATATACTTTTTTTATGTAAAATTGTTAACTCCTTGTACTATCAAAATCAGATTGATTTTTTCTCTCTCGAAATCTATGAAATTCTACCTCAAGGTTGAAGTTTCTAAAGCTCTGGTCTTCTTCGATGGTTGTCCAATGGGATTAATTTTCTAAAGGTTTGGAAGTTTTAAAGCTGTGATCTTCTTTGATTTTGTGTATGATTTTTTGAGTTTTAATTTGCTATATATCAGACATAACACAATGTACAAGATGGATATATTTTACACATCGCATCGTAAATAATGAGCCAGAAAGTCGTCAAGCAAAGTTGATTCGTTTGCCTTACTCAACCTTTCCAGCTTTACAAATGCAATACGGCTTGAATCTTCAGCGCCAAACCACAGTCAAGCAAGAATCAGGGTGACATACCAATCCTACCTATAACAACAAACAATGCTCCATCGCCTAAGGAAGACGAATAAATGGCCACATCAAACGTGAAACAAAACATAAATGAAAACTGCCTACACAACTGTATAGCGAATGTAGAAGATGAAACTTTTGGATGCTACACAGCCTTAGCTCATCTGCTCTCCTATTAAATCTAAACCCACTAGGAGAAAAGTTACCCCTTGGAACAGGAGGAAATAGAAATGTACTCCTTGTGCCGCTAACAGGCTCCGAACCGAGGCTGTGAGTAGGAGGAATGCCAGTGTGAGTTCTTTCCTGTATATCTTATTTACCCTCTTAATTGGTACAGGATCCATCTTTAATTGGTTTAATTCAGTGAGCTCACTTTCAGAAGCTCCACTGATCTGCAGCTGGTTTGTCGTCTTTGATTCCCTCTCGGAGCAGCCAATAAGTCAGATTCTGATGACCTGCCAGCCTTCTTGGTGACAACCCACTCGTAGGAGCTGCCCAACTTGAATAGTCCAGACACCATTGCATTGAATTTGGTCACAGACATGGTGTTCTCAAATAGAAGGTAAGGAACAATGAAAGGGAACGATTTTGGGGCTGGAAGAATGTTGAGGAAAGACATAAAAACAGGTACATAACAAATGACCCAAACAGGAAGCTCGGCCTCAGGTACAAACATGGTTAGAGGAAGAATTATGCAAAACAATGTGAAGGAGTAGAAGGGAAGGATAACCTTCCTCAATAAAAAGAATAGGAGTATCAAATTTGCTTTCTTCCATATAGCTATCTGCAGAATCACAGTATTAAAGGTACTTAAGTATACCATAAATAAAACCGTAACTTCCAAAGATCGGAAGTTGTGACACTCTACCTTGGAAGTTATGATTGCTGGTAGGCATAAGCGGAAGAGGTGCATTGGTCCTGAATGCCATCGATGTTGCTGCTTCCTGTATGCTTCATAAGACTCGGGAACTTCACAGAGGACCTAAAGTTTAATACACAGTAAGTGCCTGTTCTCGGGACATTCTTGATTGTTCCATCACAAAATCTTTACCGATAAACAGGCTGACCGGATTAACCAAATGCAACATATATTTTAAATGAAGTCTGTCTCGTAACATATAGTTTACACAGTGTATGTAGCTTACTATTGAATCTCGATCGACATTAAATCGGTAAACAGTTTTGCCAGATTGGTAAATGTATATAACATGCAACGGTGAAGAACAGAAAAATAAGTTCAAGCAAAAGTAAATCAAAATGGTGGAAAACGAGGATACCTTGACATCATTTAGGAAGATGAACTTCCAACCATTAAGATGTGCGCGAACGGCTATGTCCATGTCCTCTACGGTAGTCCTTTCCAGCCAGCCTCCAGATTCCTCAAGAGCTTTAATTCTCCAAACACCAGCAGTTCCATTAAAACCAAAGAAATTTAAAAACACTCCATTTACTTGCTGCTCAACTTCAAAGTGGAAACATAAATTAATGTTCTGAAGACGAGTCAACAAGTTCTCATCCTTGTTCACAAAACCCCATCTAGCCTGAACTAACCCTAACTCGGGATTGTCCTGCAAGACAGGGAAATATACAACATAAAAGCCTGATAAGCAGATTGTAGGCAAGGGACTTAAACAAAAAAATGATTGTGGTTTCTCTTCACCTTGAAATGTGGAACTGTTTTCTTTAGAAAGTCAGGGTTAGGTTGGAAATCTGCATCAAATATTGCAACAAACTCATAGACCTTCACATAGTCGCAGCTCATCGCAGACTTAAGATTCCCGGCCTTGTAACCGGTTCTTACCAGCCGATGTCCATAAATTATGTTGACACCTCTTTGGTTCCATGTAGCAACCTCAGCTTTAATTAAACACCGGATGCTTTCATCATCAGAATCATCGAGAACCTGAATCAATAATCGGTCCTTCGGCCAATCGAGTTGGCAGACAGCAAAGATAGACTGCTCATATACCTAGTGCAAGGTCAGTGAAGAAAGCTACCAACATCAGGGGGGTAAACAACATAAAATTGCAACATGTTTTCGTCAGAAAATATGAATACAGAGGAGGGATTTCAGTTTATCACCTCCCTCTCGTTACACATTGGGATTTGAACAAGAACCATGGGGTACTGGTAACCAGATCCCTCGACATCATTTGAGTTGAATGGATCCCCCTCAATTGTGGGCTTAATCTTCTTGTATTTAATCCAAAAGCAGCCTAAGCAAAGTATCAAACGATCTGCAGATTGGATAAGGAATAGAGCAACACAAAATTTAGACAAGGCTTGAATTAATGGTGCAATGTAATCGGCTCGGAACCACAACCAAGTAACATAAGCCGAGTGGAACAGTCCCTGGATATCACTAGTTCTCGGAATGTGCAAATTGGGGTTTTTAAAATAATGCCAACCATTGAAATAAGCAACAATCTCAAAAGCCAGAATCATCAAGGAAGTAACCAGAAAGGCTTTAATGACTGTAAAGAGAAGTTTCCCTTTCCCCAGCTTTTCACTCGCCATGGCAACATCTTGCCTAAAGATCAACCTTTTCTTAACGGTTCCAAGCAATGCCCAGAACAGTGTAGCGATCCAAGCGACACAACCGACAGCACGATGAGCCTTGAGAAGTAAAACCCAAGTCATTTGCTTTGCATTTTTTTCCTCTGCTCTTTTCCACTGGCCTGAATGCGCATCTGGGTCGTCGATTTCCACCACCGAGTAGTTTGGGTTCTCCATTGTCACCACCACCGGTGTTCCTTTCCTCGTATCCTTCGCCCACCAATCTGAGAAATCTAATCCAGGAGCCATTCCTTTATCTCACTTGAACAAGTGGCCAAAACGAAACAAAATCCCAAATCGGTTCAAAACCCAGATCTCAAATAATCAATAACTAAACAAGACAAATTTCCCAAATCAAAAGTTGAAAAGAAAATGTAGCTAAGTGAGATGAAGCGAAGAAAAAGGAAATTGTACGTAAAGGAATAGACAATCAAGAAGACAGAACAGAAGACAACTAACAATGAGGAAAGGTATCCGCAGCTGTAATGTGTAATACTAATATGTAAGCTGTAAGAACCCCAAACAAACCATCACACCATGTGGGGTTTCTTTTGAGGCAAATAATCCAACCAAGCTCAGCCCGTTCATTTTTTAAGGTTGGCTTTCCATGCCAAGAATTTATTTCTGGCGGTTAATGTGTTTAGTTCATACAGCAGAGCAGGCGAAGAATCTGGTAACCGCGATTACCAAGAGTAAATGCGTTACTTAAATTGTAGTTCACTTGCATCGCGAAAACCACTCTCCAGTTTGACTAGACAGTAGACACTCTACAATTAGTTCCAGAACAATACAAATTAATAAATAAAGAATCAAATCTAGAAGCAGTGGTTTAGGTGCTGACCAAATCGTCTATAGTCTAATAAAAAAAAAACACAATAAATCATGAATTATTGTGGGGATAATATTCAGGGTTTTGACTTTTATATTTGGGAAAAGGAAATTAGGAAATTTTTAACCCCAAATGTCGGTTCTGCATAGTAAGATGGGGTCCTTGTTGTAATGTAGGGTGTCCGCCTGTGCTGGCACAACACAGTTTAATATTTGTAGTACACCTGCCTCCACTCAATTAAATCAAATTAATAATGTTTGTCGCCATCATCCTCGTCCATTCATCACACAAATGAAATTATGCTGCAATAATATACAACACGTATGAACGTTTCTTTCTTACTTTCATACACATGGATATATAATTATAAATGTAGTTTAATTATCATGAAAATAATATATAAAAAAGTTCATTTCCTAAAAAAATAGTAGAATTAAACAGGTGATTATCGATGGTGTTAGCAAAGAAATTAACAAAATTATTAGTAACCGGAGAAGATTCTGATATTATTATTTTTTTCAACAAAATATAATTTTAATAAAATTATTAATTATTAAAGATGATTTTATCAATTATTATTTAAAATAAATTATTTCTCTAAATAATTCTCGTGCATGTTGATTTTCTTTAAAAAAAAATTATTATTGTTATGAAAAAGGAGGAAGATGGCCACACCCACGCAATACCCTACTTGATATTAAAGGGACAACGCACTTCCACCTCACTTTCAAAACAAAACAAAAGCAAAAAATGTCGGCAAACGTTCATAAAGCAAGAGAATTGGTAGTTTAAATTGGTCAAAGTGAGTTATTTGGCACAAAAAACTTACGGTACATGCATACATCTCTGTAAATTTGTACTTTGTAAATTGTGAAGTCAGCAGAAGAGAGCAGTGTGAAGGCGAAAGGGACGTTTCATTCCTTTGCAGGAGATGAAGTTGGTCATGCCGATATCATCTCAACCTTCCATTATATAATTAATTTGCTCGCAACTGGTGAAGATTGTTTAACTTCAACCTTCTTCTGCTTCCTTTACAGCCTCATAAATGGCTGCAACAATCAGATCTTTATCGCAGTTTGGAACTTCCAAATCAGAAGAAAGTAGATGAGTACTCTTCCTGCCAGTGTTCTCAGGATTTTCTCTTACGTTACCATTTATTATAGTAACTTCTGAATCAATCCGGAAACATGACCCAATTTCGTGAAAGGAAACCTCATTCGGCTTGAATTTAGCCACGACACCATTTTTATCGGTGATAGATATACATATATTAATAATATAATATTTTTAAATGATTTTAAATAGATTTAATCAATAATATAAATAATTCATTAGAAAAATCGATTTTTTAATATAAAAAACAGATTTTAGAGCGAATAAGATAACATGAATCCACCGGTATTGATTCTCTTGTTCGTGAACAGCATAAGTATTGAGTCCGGTATGCAAACTCCCGTTCAATGGCAGGGAAACGGAAAGGGTATGTGGTGTTTGTTTTTGCATAGGTAAAAGGTCTGTAGTCTGCGGATCACATCTGTAGGCATCTGTAGCAGAAGAGGCGGACCAAAAGTCTGCAGTCTGCAAGAAGAATACTGTTTATTTTTTAACATCTGCAGACTGCTAAAATGAACTGAAATATAAATAAACTGACTTTTTAAACTTAAAAGAGTTTTGCAATACTGAGATTTAAATAATTTTAGTTTTACAATACTGAAATTTAAATAATCCATACAACTACAATAATAAATTATTTAAAATAAAACAATCCATATTTTAAAATAAATCAATCTATACTAATAAATTATTTAAAATAAATCAATCGATACAACTACAATAATAAATCAATCCATACAAATAAATTATTTAAAATAAATCAATCTATACAACTACAATAATAAATCAATCCATATTTTAAAATAAACCAATCCATACTAATAAATTATTTAAAATAAATCAATCCATATTTTAAAATAAATCAATCCATACTAATAAATTATTTAAAATAAATCAATCCTATTTTAAAATAATCAATCTATACTAATAATTATTTAAAATAAATCAATCTATACAACTACAATAATAAATCAATCCATATTTTAAAATAAATCAATCTATACTAATAAATTATTTAAAATAAATCAATCCATATTTTAAAATAAATCAATATATACTAATAAATTATTTAAAATAAATTATTTTAAAATAAATCAATCCATATTTTATAATAATTTATTTTAAAATAAATTATTTTATAATAAATTATTTTATAATAAATTATTTTATAATAAATTATTTTAAAATAAACTATTTTAAAATAAATAACCTTATTAAATTATTTAAAATTATTTTAATAAATAACTATATTTTATAATTGTTCTTGAAGAGGTTTGAAGACCTTTGAAGACATAAAATCAAGTCTGCACCAAGAAGAGCTCGCGCAGACGTTTGAAGGGCTTCTGTCTACTAAAAAACAAACAGTCTGCGAAGCCTAATGTCTGCGCGTGATCTACGCGACGCATACATAAGTAGTTTGAAGAGCTTGAACAATTAAAACAAACACAATTAATTGATTATTTTCCATACGTGCATAGATATGAACCGCTGTACCAAAGCACAGCACAAGAATACTCATTTGCTCGACTTACTTGGCCAATAAATGTACCACACTTGGGATGTATTTTTTGACAACAAAAGAACCTAGGGATCTGCATGAAAACCGAAAACCATCTCTGCCTCTTTCTTTCCCAGGGATATTAATTTAATTTGGATCAATAGTTTCGATTCAAGCCAATTTAATTTTAGGGTCAGTTTATTTCATTATAATTAGTTTTTTTTTATTTTTTAATAATTGATTAATAGAAAACAAATTGGTAAATGTAATTCATTTTTTTACTTAATAGAATTTCTTTTGCATTTTCTAAAAATGACTTATCATCTTAATTTACGGTAAGTCATTTTTTAAACTTTTCACCTCAAAAAAATATGAATACTCAAAATGATATTATTTTATTTATTTTATATTAATATAATATTTTAGTATCATTGCAAATTTTAATATTGTAATAATATACTCAATTATATGAGGTTCGAGCATTAGAGATTGCAAAGATGTTTAAATTTTTATTATCAAATAATTGAGAATTTTTAGAACATATACTACTTGTAATCATTTTAGATTAATAAAACATATATTTTATAATAATACATGATATTATATTTTTATTTTAACAATATATAATTAAAATAATCAATATTATTTATTAATTTTATAAAAATATTATTATTATAATATTACATATTTAAAATATATTTATTGATATTTTCAAAATATAATATAAGGTTCGTATTTTAATATTATAATTTTTAATATTATAATAATATTATCATTTTAATAATAATTAATGTAATTAATAATATTTATTATTTTAATAATATATTATAATATACTTATTTTAATAAACAATTAAATTTATATTATTTTTATTTTAGTAAAATATATGACTCTTAATATTTTTATTTGTAAAATTGTAAAAATAGTATTCAAATATTAAATTGACATAAATAATATTAAATAAATTGTTTACATGGTATCATCCAAAATATCGTAAAATGATTTACATAGCATCATCCAAACACTGTAAAGTGATTTTAAAAAAATGTATTTAGTTTTACGGAATTTGTTTTTGAGAATTTATTTTTTTGTAAAACAAACCAACAAGCCCTTACTCTATATATTTAGAGATGATTGCTATAAAACTCCTCTTCCTATAATTATTTTTTCAATTAAGTAACTATTTGATCAAATAAAAATAATATATATATATATATCCAATCAAATAAGATACAAAGTTTATCTCAAAATTATAGTCGAATTTACAGTTAAATGAAATATCTTTAAACTCAAATCAAATTAAAAGAAGATAATATACTTTTTCAAGTTGAGTTGCCAAAAAATTCAACTTGTTACCATCCCTATCTTCCCCTAATTAACACACCGAATTTTATTCATGACAAAATGATTAGCATCCATAAATATTTATGGACAATGCATGGGCTTCTTTCAACTGACGACAAATAGAATCAGCCCAAAGAAATATATATATATATATATATATATATATATGGGTCTAGTTAATATGATAACGATATTAAACTGAACTTTGGTTCTTAGTGGGCTTTGGTAGGAGGAAAGGGTGGGATGATTTCTTCTGCACTACGTAATTAATGTATTAGCATTAACCTATATAAGGTTGATGCATTGACCAAATGTTGTTTTTATTCGGTTTTAATATATAAGGTTGGACAATTAAATTATTTAAATAAAGACCAAATGTAACCGACCCACGGTCACATGTCAAGTGCTAACATGGTTGCCACCTGTCTAATACTAATATTAGCACCCTTCGTGTACAAAGGAAACGCTGAAATGAGACATGAATATTGTTGGGATTTATGAAGTTTAAATTGACAATCGAAAATATTTGAAGAGGGGTGAATTAGTTTTTTTGAGAATTTTTAGGGAGTAAGGAGATTTAAAGGGATAGAGAAAAATTACACAACGATTTATAGTAATTCGATTTTCTCAAACAAAATCTACATCATATGCTCCCTAAAAATTTTCAAAAAACCAATTCACTTCCTCTTGACAATATTTTCAGTTGTCAATTTAAGCTTCAGAAATCACAACAAATATCATATGCTCCTTTCTAATGAAAATTACCAAACTTTGTTGTTTTTATAGAGCGAATATTATAGGCTTAACCTTTACTCTCTATATTCTGATTTAGGCTATGTTTATTTATTTATTTTATTATTATTATTTATGATAATTCTCTACTTTAAAACTTATTAGATTAAAAAAATATCTTCACGTTTTACATCCTCCATGCTAAGCAGAACAACATATTTGGAAAAAATATTATTCGAAAGTCGTATAAATATGATCATAGATAGTGCATGTTTTTACGAAAACATTTGATTTTTTTCAAGTTTAAATGATGTTCTACATTCTAATAAACTTTGAATGATGTTCAAATTTACATTCTATAAAGTACATAACAGATTTAAAAGATGAAGATATTAAATTTCGAATGTGTATTATCTGATTTTGTTTTATTTTTACGGCTAATAAATTTAGATTCAAATATTTAATACATGAAATTATTTTACTTCTGTCGGAACCGTCTTTCGGGTGGGTCCAGAATTGGGCTTCGACTTGAAAATTGTTGGGTTAGAGTCGCCACCGACCATTTTAAAACGAATTTAGGTGAGTCGGACACCATCTTACCTGATCTGCGTTATACCAGAAACATGTCGAGTTCGGGAGTTGGTTACGGTCAAGGAAGGATTAGCACCCTTGAACCGCCCTTTCGGTACCAATTAATTTATCGGTTGTCTTCAATTGCGAAAAATTAGAAATTAAAATTAAAATTTAAAAACCGATTCAGATTACTTACCTTTATCTGGTTTAAAAAAATACTAAGTGATATTAACCCAAAATGAGAAAACACGACATGGGATGGGGAATGAAACAATGTCGTTTTGATTAACGCTGAAACGACGTCGTTTCGTTTAATGCATAAAAACCCCAAAATGGGCTTAATTCCTCACATTATTCTCATTTTCTCTTTTCTCCACATAATGGAGAGAGAGAGAATTGATAATTCTCTCAACCCTCCTCACCGGAGGATGACCGACCACCGTACCACTGTCGACGGTCAAAAAATTCCCGAACCCACCAAAGTACTCTCCTTTAAACCCTTAACCCCGTTCCAAGCCCAAAGCTTCACAAAAGAGCCCCGACAAGAGTAGATCTACGCCCAAAGTCTCTGGCTTTTACCTTTTATGGGGAAAACGCATGGTTTTCCTGTGTTTCTCCTCCGGTGCTCTTCTTCGCTCCAATTGATGAGAGAAAGGCCTCGGCTTTTCTCGTTTTTGTCGGTACTTGTAATGTTTTTTCGGTTGGTACGATGCTTTGTGTTTGGCTGGTATTTCTTGGTTCGATCTGTGTTTTGTGGTTGATGGTTTTGTGGTTAGTATGATGGTTTTTTTTTGTGATGGGTCGTGCGTTCTCGATGTTCTGTGTGGTTTGTGACTTGATCTTGTTGGCCGATGATTCTGTTGATGTTCCCTGTTCCCTTTGGCCGTGTCTCACCGGGGGCTTTTATAGCCTCGGTGTGGTTGTTGTTAGACCCTAAATGAGGGGACTATTTCGATTTCCCCGTGCATGTTGTTTGTGATACCAACTATCCCGGGATAGGTCAATCCCGGGATAAACGGCTGGTCGTTTTGGCGTTGGTGATGCGTAACCGTCCATTGCTCTCCTATGATGTACAGTGACATGCGTGTCTAGGGTTTTCCAGACCCTAAACCTTTGCTGGGCTGGTTCAGGTCTGTTCTGTGGACTATTGAACTTTTGTTGGACCACTTTGAATCGGACCAAGACATTGGACCTGGAAAAAAATAAAATGAAATAAATAAAAATAAATAAAATGAATAAAATAAAATAAAAATATACTAAATATAATTTATATAATATATATATTTCAAAAATATTTTTTAAACTATATATTATATTTTTAAAAAGTTTTCAAAACTATGTTACATAGTTTTCAAAATGTTTTAAAATATTATATAAGTTTTCAAAAATTGTTTTTAAAACTATATATTATATATATTTTTAAAAAAAATGTTTTTAAAACTATATATTATATAATTTTTTAAAAAATGTTTTTTAAAATTATTTATTATATAATTTTTCAAAAATGTTTTTAGAACTATATATTATATAATTTTTCAAAAATATTTTAAAAACTATATACTATATAAGTTTTCAAAATGTTTTAAAAACTATACAATATATAAATGTTTTCAAAATGTTTTCAACACTATATATTATATATTAAAAATATTTTCAAAAACTATATAATATATAAATTTTCGGAAAATCGTTTTCCGACAATTATATATTATATTTTGTCAAAAACATTTTCACAAACTATATTACTATATATATATATATATATATATATAATAAAATAATATATATATATAAAAACAAAATAACTCCGGACGAAAATGAGTGTCTACAGCTACCCCTCTTTGTCCTTTTTCGTGGAACAAAAAATAGGACAAAAATAAAATGACACAAATTTTCGCTCGGTGGAGCTGAAAATTGATTTGAATTAGGAATAACTCCCTGTCGAATTTGAGTTGTGGATAGCTCCCCCGTCGCGAGGTCGATTCCACATTGAAATGATATGGAATTAAAACCGTAGTTCGATATTTGAATCAGAATGCGGCTTCTCGTTGCCCAATTGTAGTCAACCTTGGTCTTCTTCTCGGTTTAAAGACCATGGTTTAAATATTCGACTGGAAAATAATTCTTTGACTCCACCATGTGGTTGATAGACATTCGAGCTTAATGAAATCGAACTCGAAAAGTCCTCATCGACAGATGACTTTTCCCGACTTAAGCTATGCTGCCGGAAAGCGGTTTATTGTCACTACGACACGGTTAACCATAGTCTTCTTCATGACTTGAAAACCTCGATTGTAGCCAGACAATAGTGTGATTGAGGTGTCATTGAGCTGAATGGAATCGAACTCGACAATTTTATTGACAGACAGCCCTTATTGTCTTGGGTTATTCTGTAAATTTGGTTTGCATCTGAGCTTAGTGTAATCAAACTCAAAGGTCTTCGGTTGGCAAATAGACCTTATCGACTTAAGCTATGCTGCAAATGATGTGCCTTGGAGATGAGCGTAATCGAACTCGAAGGTCTTCCGTTGGCAGATAACCCTTCTCGACTTAAGTTATGCTGCAAATGATATGCCTTGGAGCTGAGCTTAGTCTAACTCGAAGGTTTTTTGGTGACATGTAACACTTCTAGCCTTGAGTTATGTTGTAAATGATGTGCCTCGAAGCTGAGTATAATCGAACTCGAGGGTATTCGGTTGGCAGATAACCCTTCTCGACTTAAGCTATGCTGCAAATGATATGTCTTGGAGCTGAGTGTAGTCAAACTCGAAGGTCTTTGGTTGGCAGATAACCCTTCTCGAATTAAGTTATACTGCAAATGATGTGCCTTGGAGCTGAGCGTAGTCAAACTCGAAGGCCTTTGGTGGGTACGATTCCTTTCGTTGTGAAGTTGAAATCGTGGATGGCCCCTTCATTGTGAAGTTGAGCCTCGAATTTGATATCCTTTGTCGTAAAGTTGAAATCCAAAAATTTGTGTTATTTCGAGGCCAATATCCTTCGTTGTGAAGTTGAAATTAACTCTGAAAATGGAAAGTTGTTTGTTGACAGCTAGCCTCCCCTTCGCTGTGAAGTTGAGCTTGTGTTGTCTCGAGTCCAATATCCTTCGCTGTGAAGTTGAAATTGACTCTGAATGAAACTGAAAAGTTGTTTGTTGACAGTCAGTCGCCCCTTCGATGTGAAGTTGAGCTTGTGTTGTCTTGAGTCCAATATCCTTTTCTATGAAGTTGAAATTGACTCTGAATGAAACTGAAAAGTTGTTTGTTGACAGTCAGTCGCCCCTTTGCTGTGAAGTTGAGCTTGTGTTGTCTCGAGTCCAATATCATTCGCTCTGAAGTTGAAATTGACTCTGAATGAAACTGAAAAGTTGTTTGTTGACAGTCAGTCGTCCCTTCGCTGTGAAGTTTAGCTTGTGTTGTCTCGAGTCCAATATCCTTCGTTGTGAAGTTTAAATTGACTCTGAATGAAACTGAAAAGTTGTTTGTTGACAATCAGTCGCCCATTCGCTGTGAAGTTGAGCTTATGTTGTCTCGAGTCCAATATCCTTCGTTGTGAAGTTAAAATTGACTATGAATGAAACTGAAAAGTTGTTTGTTGACAATCAGTCGCCTCTTTGCTGTGAAGTTGAGCTTGTGTTGTCTCGAGTCCAATATCCTTCATTGTGAAGTTAAAATTGACTCTGAATGAAACTGAAAAGTTATTTGTTGACCGTTAATCGCCCCTTCGCTGTGAAGTTGAGCAACCACCATCAATTTCCGAATGCACTTTTGAATCGATTATCTTTCATCTTGAAGTTGAAATTTGAATCTAAAAGCTGTAAAATATTATGTGTGCTAAAAATGATAAATGTGATGCCCTTAAGTATGTCTAAGATGCATGCAACATGAATTAATTATGTTTTATCTATTGGACAGAGCCTCATTTTTGTCTGTTGGTCTTGTCATTTCTCTTATTTTTAGGAGGGAAAAAAAGATATAAAAATGTAAGAATTCTGTAAAACATTGCATTTTAACTCGGGCTCGCAATCGAATCAAATCATAAACATGAGTTCAAAGGAATCAATAGCTCTTTTAATGCTTTCAGAGTTATAGCACTTTGACAAACATTCAAGTGGATGGGTTGGCTTCAGGTTGACCCAAGGTTTTAGCCATAAAAAATGTCATTTTTTTGTTATTGCAATATGCCCCTTTTTTGGCTTGGCATTTTAATTGGATGCGGATAAAATGACGTAACTAGCATGATTAATTACTGGACCTTTTATTTCGGTCCTCTGAAATCTTTCATTTGTTCAAGCTTCGTAGGTTCCTCTAACAAAGACAGTGCAAAAATATCGGTCTAAAAATGAAATTCTTAAGTGCTCGTGTGAATTTGACTATAACAAGTGTTCCTTAACTCCCTTAGTCCATCATTACCGAAAATTTATTGCTTAGATAAATTTGATTTAATTTGTCATTATCTGGCTAGTTGAATCCATAAAGTCGGGGCGTTTAACCAATTATTTTAGAGGGACAACTTAACATTACAATCACTTTTATCAGGTTTAACTGAAGGGTTCATCTCATCACAAAGTCTTCGGCTTGACAAAAGCAGTGGAGCAAACACCGAATTACCAAGTGTTCGAGCAATGTCATGGTTTGAATGCAGTCTATTCATAAAGCCAGGGGTTTCGAGTTTTCTTTATAACCAATTGCCTTAGTGGAATAGCTCAGCTTTTACGGAGTTAATTTCTTAAGATTGCCAAGAAGAACCTGTTATAGTCTAGGTTTTTTTTAAAGTTAAAAATTTCATCTTTAGAGTTCAATTTTCAAGCAACTAACCTGAATTAGATTCGCTTACTCGACTATTCTATCTATGAATATCTTTATCATCACTGAACGTCTTAAATAAAAAGTATAGAAATTATCGTATGCAAACGATACCCCATGTTGTCTGCACCTATGCATATCTAAATACCAAACCTTATGAAGGGAGAAGACTACATTGGTTATTTGCAAGAGAATGGTATGATGTTTGAGCGCATCTTCTGGGTAAGGTCAAAAGTCATTGTTTTATCAGTTTTTTTATCATGTTAACTTGTCAAATATCTGTAACTCTGAATCATTTACAGAGTTTTTTAATTCGACTGATATTCAAAGAATTGCAAATTTGCAAGTTTGATTAGTTGCTCGTCATCTTTAAAGTACCATAAATTTATTCAAACATCTTTACAAAAAACTTGAGAAAAGATGAAAAAAACAAATTCAAACAAAGTGTCTCAAACGATGAAATAATCTTCTTCATTTGGATGCCCCCAAGTTGTTGAAGTCGATCCAATTTTGGTTACGCATATTCTGTACGATTCTCTTGAATGTGTAACAGTTCTCAATGGTGTGCCCTGTGACACCGCCTTGATATTCACAATGAGCATTCTCATCATACCACTTGAGTTATGAGGGCTTCATGGGTTTTACCAAATATGGTAACACTACGTGGGTGTCAAGAAATTACCGGTTAAAGTTCCTTGTAAGTCATGGGAATATGATTGAATTGTTCCCATTTTTTATGAGATATGTGACTGTAATAAAAAAGAAAAAAAATATGAAACATACAGGGATGCATGATGCATGCAAAGTTCGAGGCATTGATCCAAAAATGTGTTTGTTATTATAAATAATCCTTATTGGGGACAAAAGTGTTATGTCTTAGGAGACAAAAAACATTTTGATGGTATGGATCTCGAACTACCCTTGACAAGTTGATTCGTCTTCTGTTTTTTTTTCAATCACCGGTTAAATATCATGTCGAATCGTTCCGGCTCCTTTGGCTAAACTGTGCAAGTGACGGGCTGTCTGCCCAAAAAAGCTCTCAAAGGACTGCATCTCCGGCTTTCACTCTCTGCTGAGCCTGTTCTTAACGAAAATATCATTGGAGCCCTCCATCCGAGGTTTATCTACTTGTTTTTTGAATTCGTCAATAATGGTCTCCAACTTAGCTAGGGTTTCGCCATCTTGTTCTCGTTGTTTTTGAAAGAATTCTCCAGGTCAGCAACCTTTTCCCCTGTAACTTTTGCTAATCTCAAAAAGTTGACTTTTGGTGTGCTCGGTGTAATCCCGATCTGTTCTGAATCCTTTCTGGCCATAACTGGACTTCTGATCTTTTCATCTCTTGTATTATAACCCCTTTGTCCATTAATATAGATTATTCATGTTTAGCAAACACGTTTTTGGTGGATCGACACCTCTTTTAAATGATGCCAATGATGAAAATAAAATAAAAGAGAACAAAAATAAAAAGAGTTAGTGAGGTAAATCAAAACAATAATAAAAATGAAAAATCATGTCCCGCATGATATCTACCCCACATGCTTATTATTCATACCCAGACAAGATCTCTATCCCACAAGTTTATTTTGAACAAGTCCTAACCGCATAAATTTCTAGTTCAAATGCTTTGAACAGAAAATAAAGTAGGAAATAATTAAGACATCCTAGGGTTTGAAATGAGGTTTTGGGTGGGCTCTAATTCCATATTGTCTCCGGTTTATGTTCTAAAAAGGTACTCGGGTTCTCCTTGCTGGTGCCCCCTTGGGCTTGCCAGACCCTTAGTCCTAAGCCCATTACAAGCTTATGTGGACTAAGTTAAACTCGAGAGGATACATTCCCTTATGCCCGCACGGTGAATAAATTTACACGAATACATAAGGTGTATGAATCCCGAATATCACTTGCTAATCCCGCACGGAGAATAAATTCTCACGAAGTCATCGCTTTCACCCCCACTTAAAAAGGGTTTGGAGCTCAGGTATAGAGCCTGAGATGAAAATTTTAAAAAATCTGAAATCATTGAAAAACGTCAGTACAACTATTTATTTGAAAAATAATCAAAGATAAATAATTAGAATCAAATAAATAAATTAAAACTTAAACTTGTAATTTTCTCTCAAAAAGACAACCGAAAATTAATTTCGGCCTGACACACTTAATAGTCCCCAGTGGAGTCATCAAGCTATCGAAACCGTCTTTCGGGTGGGCCCGAAATTGGGCTTCGACTTGAAAATTATTGGGTTAGAGTCGCTGCCGACCATTTTAAAACGAATTTAAGTGGGTCGGACACCATCTTGCCTGATCTGCGTTGTACCAGAATCATGTCGAGTTCGGGAGTCGGTTACGTTTAAGGAAGGATTAGCACCCTTGAATCGCTCTTTCGGTACCAATTAATTTATCGGTTGTCTTCAATTGCGAAAAATTAGAAATTAAAATTTAAAAACTGATTCGAATTACTTACCTTTACATGGTTAAAAAAAATACTAAGTGATATTAACCCAAAATGGGAAAACATGGCGTGCGATGGGGAATGAAACTATGTCGTTTTGATTAACACTGAAACCGTGCTGTTTCGTTTAATGCATAAAAGGCCCAAAATTGGCTTAATTCCTCACATTATTCTCATTTTCTCTTTTCTCTACAGAATGGAGAGAGAGAGAGAATTGATAATTCTCTCAACCCTCTTCACCGGAGGATGACCGACCACCATGCCACTGCCGTCGATCGATACTCCGACTGCTACCTTCGGCGGCCAAAAAATTCCCGAACCCACCAAAGTACTCTCCTTTAAACCCTTAAACCCATTTCAAACCCAAAACTTCACAAAAGAGCCCCGACAAGAGTAGATCTACGCCCAAAGTCTCGGGCTTTTACCTTTTATAGGGAAAACGATTAGTTTTTCGGTGCTTCTCCTCCGGTGCCCTTCTTCGCTCCTATTGATGAGAGAAAGGCCTCGACTTTTCTCGTTTTTATTGGTATGATGCTTTGTGTTTGGCTGGTATTTCTTGGTTCGATATGTATTTTGTGGTTGATGGTTTTGTGGTTAATATGATGGTTTTTTATTGTGATGGGTTCGTGCGTTCTCGATGTTCTACGTGGTTTGTGACTCGATCTTGTTGGCCGATGATTCTGTTGATGTTCCCTGTTCCCCTTTGGTCGTGTCTCATCGGGGGCTTTTATAGCCCCGATGTGGTTGTTGTTGGACCCGAAATGAGGGGTTGGTCTGATTTCCCCGTGCATGTCGTTTGTGATACCGGTCATCTCGGGATTGGTCAGTCCCGGGATAAATTGTAACACCTATAACCCGTATAATTATACCTATACAGATTATAGATGTCACCCGAATTTCTAAAATCATTTTACAATTCAAAAGCGATTTAAAATTTATTTTCTTAAAATGGTAAATGATATTATAAAATATCATTTCATATGAATTGTGTTTCTTTATAATAATTTAATTCTTAAGATTTTTTTAAATAGTGAACAGTACCCGTGAACAGTGAACAGTGGCAATGGACAGTGGGGGAATCAATTCCCTGTAGGGGGAATCGGTACCCCTTATGTAATCTGAATTTTTTGCTTAAAATGTGGTTACTGTTCATGCCACTGTAACTTTCGAAAATACATATAAATTCATAAAATTAACCTTTCATCAATATAAAAATTTCCAAAATTTATTCAACAAATAAATTGAATATTTTCAAATTACATGTCACTATCTAAAATTAAATTCCATCGTAGGATGTCTTACTGATATTGAAATATACCTCTCGATGCTTGATGTCACTTTGAACTCTTTAATCCACTATTGGCTTTTTACCTATGCGTGAAAATCATCACACGCTAAGTATAAACTTAGTGAGGCAATTAAAACAATATATAGTGCAATACAATCCATGCATGAATTTCAATGACAAATTCAAAATGCCATAAAATCATGTTATTTTCATATCCAATATTTTATCATGATCAAAATAATATAAAATCTCTTACCATGTATCCCATAAGCTCGTAAGCTTATTTTACCAATATACTTACCATTTAATACCATAAGCTCGTAAGCTTATTTTACCAATATACTTACTATTTGTTCCATAAGCTCATAAGCTTATTTTACCAATACACTTGCCATTATTCCATAACCATATACCATAGGCAATAACCATAAACAATAGACAATAGCCCAATATACAACCTTGAGGACTTTGGGTACACGAGTCAAATACTTGCACCATAGTGCAATCCCGAATATGACACATAAGATCGTGTCCACCATCTGTACTAGGTATCCTTAAGTACAGTTCCCGAATATAACACATAAGGTCGTGCCCACCATATACACTAGGTATCTTTTAGTGTATTTCTGAATATGCAGCCTGCTGCTGGACTCTATGGCATGCCAACTATACCCTGTCCCTCAATGACTTACTTGGGCGTACAGTCTATTTTATTTGATTCATCCATGACAAAGTATATTATCAATATTTAACAATGGGGCAGTTCATACCCAAAATAATATTCATGATAAAAATCATATATGTTCATGATAACATCATATGCAAAAATCAGTGATCAATGCATTTTATTTTCAACCTTTGACATATTTAGAATATATCAAATATATGATAAATGACATAAATATCATGTCAACATAAACAAGGTCGACTTATCGCAAGTCTTCCTGATGATGTATAAAACATTCATGTATAATGTCATGCATGTATTGCACTCACCTTGACACTTTATAATTTTTCCAAATATATGTGCCTCACTATTGTTCATGATAACATCATATGCAAAAATCAGTGATCAATGCATTTTATTTTCAACCTTTGACATATTTAGAATATATCAAATATATGATAAATGACATAAATATCATGTCAACATAAACAAGGTCGACTTATCGCAAGTATTCCTGATGATGTATAAAACATTCATGTATAATGTCATGCATGTATTGCACTCACCTTGACACTTTATAATTTTTCCAAATATATGTGCCTCACTATTGTCCATAATAAGCCCTTTTATATTTGATTTTCTTCGATTACAAATCAATCACAATCTGCATCAATCACAAATTCATAATAATACATATGTTAGTATTGTACTAACATAAACACATCCCAAAATAACTCCATAATCATACTTGTATTCACCACCAAAGACTTTAACACTTATTAATTCTTTTTAGTATTGGAACCAAATTTTCCAATTTAATCAAAATGGTCCTTCATCATTTTATCACTTAGATTCTTAATACCAATAATTCAATCATAGTACATCAATTATACAACAACCTATCAATTCTCCATATTCAGACAACTCGTACTACCTTTAAAGAATCAGTATTCTGTATTGATATACACACTGGAATTCAATTTTGTTTATTCCATTGAAAACTAGACTCGAATACAAATATATACATACAAATAAATTCTTCTAATTCATTCTGTACAATTTATGGTGAATTTTTAAAGTTGATCAACAAAATCTGTTTTGCAGAATCTGTTTTGCAGAATCTGTTGTCAGATTTTTCTGACCTTTCACTGGTTAAAAATTCATATCTTTTTGTATACACCTTAAAATTGATCCCCGTTTGTTTTAAACGAAACTAAATCGATATATGAACATAAATATATAAAAATAACCTCGCAATTATTTTATATAATTTCTGGTGAATTTTCGAACCTACTGCCAGATTCAAAATCCAAACTGTTTTCTTTTACTTCATTCTTAGGTTCTTCATCAATTCTTACAATCAATTCTTTAAAATCACTTAACTCTTTGTTGAAAACATTTTGATATTTCGATATAACAAATTAAGTTAAATGAATTTTAAGATTTTCCAAAATGATTTTCTAAGTATATTCGATATAATTATTCGAATATCAAAACATTACTCAAAATATTTCAAAAATCATTTTTAATCCTTACTTAAGTGTAAAATTAAGTTTTAATCTTAAAACAATTTCAAAATAATCTTTCAAAGTATTTCGAACCATTTCAAAGCCAAAAATTACAGATTGCTCAGAAGGAACCGATTCCCACCAGGGGGTACCGATTCCCCCCTGAATGGTTTGGCTCCGAGATTTCCAGAATACTCGGAGGGAACTGATTCCCCCATAGGGGGTACCGATTCCCCCCTGTTCAACGGTTGAAATATTTGAATTTTACACTTAGGGAACCGATTCCCTATGATGAGGAACCAATTCCCCCCACGCTCCAAGCTGTTTTATTAATTGTTTTCACACTAAAACGGCTATATTATCTTCATTAATTATCCCCAACGTTCAGAAGTGATTCAAGGTGTATTTAAACAAGTTCTGAAGCCCTTGATCAACAAGAAATCATAGAGAAACAAGAGAGAAAGCATCAAAC
Organism: Hibiscus syriacus; assembly: GCF_006381635.1. Lineage (NCBI taxonomy): Eukaryota > Viridiplantae > Streptophyta > Magnoliopsida > Malvales > Malvaceae > Hibiscus > Hibiscus syriacus. The sequence goes on from NW_024061893.1 coordinate 56,459, forward strand.
ACCAAGTTTGTGCAAATCAAGCCAATTTTCCTTTCAATATTCATTTTGCTTTCAAGAACACCATTTGTGCTCATTTGTAATTATCTTTGAGTGTTCTTTTCTTGTTCTAGAATTGTGCAAACATCTTACCTTGTGAGGTTTTCCTTGTAAGTTTGCAAATTTGTAATCTTCTCTTTGGGAAAAGAGTGTTCTCAAGAATTGGGGTATATTCTTGAGGGTGTTGTAAGGTTATCTCTTTGGCCTCAAAAGAAAGAACAAATTAGTGAATTTGTTGGAAAATCCTTAGTGTGGATAGCTAAGGTAGTGGACGTAGACTTTGATTGAGAAAGTCGAACCACTCTAAATCGCTGTGCAAATCTTTTCAATTTTCTGCAAAAGCTTCCACCGAATTTTTAATTGCCAATTCACCCCCTCTTGGCTAATTCCGTCGATCGATTAACTCAACAATTGGCATCAGAGCCTAACTCATTTGAAGGTTTAATCACCTCTTGAGTCGATTCGGGAAGAGTTATATCGATTATCAAAGTCATCAATGGCCTCCGTTTCAAACTTCGACTCCGGTCTCGATTCGATGCCCGTCAACAAGCCTCCTTTCTTCAATGGAGCTAACTATGCCTATTGGAAGAATAGAATGATGTACTTCATTCAAGCAAGTGACATGGGAGCATGGAATGCTGTAGAAGAAGGATACATCAAACCTCTCACTCATCCAAGGTTGTGGAGTAAAGGAGAGACAATAATGTTCCAGCTCAACTCCAAAGCCATCCATATCATTTTTGTGCTCTTGGACCAGATGAATACGGAAGAGTTTCATCGTGTACAACCGCCAAAGAAATATGGGACAAACTTCAAGTCACTCATGAAGGTACCGATGAGGTAAAGAAATCTAAAATTAGTATTCTAACGCATAGCTATGAAAATTTCAGGATGAAACCAAATGAAGATATCAAAGCTATGACGGATAGATTTTCAACGATTGTCAATGGTCTCAAATCATATGGAGAGATCATTTCAAATGAAAAGCTTGTGAGGTAGTTAGTCTACTCCCTCCCAAAATCGTGGCAATCAAAGAAGACGACAATCATCGAGTCTAAGGACTTAACGTCCTTAACTCTTGAAGAGCTAATTGGGTCACTCCTCACTCATTAAATGATGCTCGAAGATGAGGTGGACCTCGACAAAATTGATGAGACACCAAAGGAGAAGGAGAAGAAGAAAAACATTGGAGTTGCTCTCAAATCCACAAAAGATGAGAGTGATTCGAATAATGATGACGATGACGAGGAAATGGCATTGTTTGCCAAACGGTTCAGAAAAATGATGAGACCTTATCGAGGAAGAAAATTCAAACGAAATGAAGGCCTCAAAAATGAACCGAAAGAGAAGGACCCAATCATTTGCTACGAATGCAAAAAGCCATGGCATGTTAAATATGATTGCCCACAATTGAAGAAAAAGGGTCAATCGAAGAATAAGCACAAGGCTCATGTGGCTACATGGAGCAATGAAGAAAGTTCCGATGAAAAGGAACAAGAAGTAGCTAACTTGTGCTTGATGGTATTTGGGGAAGATTCTAAGGTAACCTCTAACTCATCCGATTTTGATGATTTATCCTATGATGAGTTATTAGAGGAATATAATGGGTTGGCTTCGGATTATGAGAAATTATATTTAAAATATAAAAATGATGTTTCAAAATTAAAAAATGAAAACAAACTCATATCCAAAACCAACAACGATCTTGAAAGTAAAATCAAAGACTTGCAAATCAAACTAGAAGAGTTTGAAAAGAAAAATTTAGATTTGCGAAATTTACTTTCAAAGATCAATGATGATCATCAAAAGAAAATTGATGATCTTAAAACTTCTTTTGATAAAGTTGGAACAAAACATTTTGAAAAAGGTGGAAATTCAAAATCCAACTTTATTAGAAAAAGTTTTAGAAACTACAATCATAGAGGTCCCCAAAGAATCTCTAATGGAAAAATCGTTAGAAGTATGTGGGTTCCTAAAGAACTCATTACTACTAAAGATAAAAATATCCTACACAAATGGATACCTAAGGGGACTAGGATTTGGAAACTAATGAATATGGACCAAAGAATTGGGTACCAAAAATCAAAAATTAATCTATGTTTGTAGGGAAAGGAGCATTGCTACAAGGCACGGGAAACAAATTCAAATTCATGGTACCTTGATAGTGGATGCTCAAGACATATGACCGGAGATAAAAGCCGGTTCATTGAGCTTAACGCCAAAAATGGAGGAGAAGTGACTTTTGGAGACAATTCAAAAGGTCACATTGAAGGTATTGGTACAATAGGTAATACCTCTTCCATACAAATTAAGAATGTTTATATGTGAATGGATTAAAGCATAATCTATTGAGTATTAGTCAATTATGCGATAAAGGATTCAATGTCTTATTTGAAATAATGGTTATAAAGTCATTGACATTGCATCTAATCGGATTATGCTTGTTGGTCATAGAATAGGGAACATTTACATGGTGCATTTAGATTCTTTTGATATGACTAATTTATGCCTAGTTGCTAAAGATGAACATGATAGTTGGTTATGGCATAGGAGACTAGAATATGCTAGTATGAGTGTTTTGCAACGGCTAATTCAAGGTGATTTAGTTCGAGGGTTGCCTAAGCTTAAATTTGATAATGATAAAATCTGTGATGCTTGTGCTAAAGGAAAACAAAAGCGTGTTTCTTTTAAATCCATTAATGACGTATCAACTAGTAGAGTATTACAATTGATCCATGTAGATCTTTTGGGCCAACTAGGACTACTAGCTTGGGTGGAAAACAATATGCATTTGTCTTGGTAGATGACTATTCTAGATATACTTGGGTTCTATTTTTAAGTACTAAAGATGAAGCATTATAACAGTTCATCACATTTTCAAAAATAATCCAAAATGAAAAGGGTTACTCTATAACTAGTGTTAGGAGTGATCATGGCACTGAATTTGAAAATCTTGGATTTATTGAATTTTGTAATTCTAATGGTATTAGTCATAATTTTTCAGCACCTAGAACCCCCTCAACAAAATGGAGTTGTTGAGAGGAAAAATCGAACTTTAGAAGAAATGGCTAGAACCATGCTTTGTGAAAATAATTTGCCAAAATATTTTTGGGCGGAAGCCAAAAATACCGCTTGTTATGTTGTAAAATCGAGTAATGATTAGGCCAATTTTAAAGAAAACTCCATATGAAATTTTCAAAAATAAAAAGCCTAACATTAGTTATTTTCATCCTTTTGGATGTAAATATTTTGTTTTAAACAACGGTAAAGAAAACCTTGGCAAATTTGATGCTAAAAGTGATGAAGGAATTTTTTTTGGGTTATTCCTTAAATTCTAAAGCCTATCGTGTATTTAATAAAAGAACTTTAGTTGTAGAAGAGTCTATACATGTTGTTTTCGATGATAATCCCCTTCCGAGGAAGGATTCTTGTATGAATGATGATGTAGGTGTTATAAATACAAATGACGTTAGACATGAAGTTGGAGAACCATCATCAAGGAAGAACGAAAAATGAGGAAACTCATGATCCTCTTGAGAATCCAACCATTGAAGAAAGGGAAGTATCTTATCCAAGAGAGTACAACTATGTCAAGGATGGTGAAATTATAGGTGATCCATCAAAAGGGGTAACAACTCGATCTTCTCTTAGAAATATTTGTAAATATGTTGCATTTATCTCATGCATAGAGCCTAAGAATATTAAAGAAGCATTAAATGATGAACATTGGATTATGGCTATGCAAGAAGAGTTAAATCAATTTGAGAGAAGTAAAGTATGGACATTAGTTGAAAGGCCTAGTAATAAATCTACTGTAGGTACTAGATGGGTATTTAGGAATAAGCTTGATGAGAGTGGTAATATAGTGAGAAACAAGGCTAGACTTGTTGCTCAAGGGTATACTCAAGAAGAGGGCATAGACTATGATGAAACATACGCTCCCGTAGCTAGGATGGAAGCAATTAGAATGTTATTAGCATTTGCATGTTTTCATGAATTTAAATTATATCAAATGGATGTTAAAAGTGCATTTTTAAATGATTTTATAAAAGAAGTGTAAGTGGAACAACCTCCAGGTTTTGAAGATTCAAAATTTCCAGATCATGTTCTTAAATTGACAAAAGCTCTTTATGGTTTAAAACAAGCTCCTAGAGCTTGGTATGAAAGATTGTCAAATTTTTTAATTGAAAAAGGTTTTTCAAAAGGAAAGGTTGACACTACATTGTTTTTAAAGCATAAAGGTAAAGATTTATTAGTAGTTCAAATTTATGTTGATGATATAATATTTGGTTCTACTAATGATGTTCTTTGCCAAGAATTTTCTAAGCTAATGCAAAGTGAGTTTGAGATGAGCATGATGGGGGAGCTCTCATTTTTCTTGGGACTCCAAATCAAGCAAAGAAAAGATGGCATCTTCATTAATCAAGCTAAGTACGTCAAAGATATGCTCAAGAAGTTTGGACTGGAAAATGGGAAACCTCATGACACTCCAATGAGCTATTCAACAAAGCTTGACTTAGATGAAGGAGGTAAATGTGTAGATGTTAAATTATATAGGTCAATGATTGGCTCTTTGCTTTATCTAACTGCAAGTAGACCGGACATTATGTTTAGTGTTTGCTTATGTGCTAGATTTCAATCATGTCCTAAGGAATCACATTTACTAGCTGTTAAGAGAATCTTTAGATACCTTAAGGGCACTCCTAGTTTAGGACTTTGGTATCCTAGAGACTCTAGCTTTATCTTGCATGCCTTTTCTGATGCGGATTATGGAGGATGCAAATTAGATAGGAAAAGCACCTCCGGTACTTGTCAATTCCTTAGAAATATGTTGATTTCTTGGTTTTCAAAGAAGCAAAATTGTGTTGCATTATCTACCACTGAAGCAGAATACATTTCAGCCGGTAGTTGTTGTGCACAAGTTTTATGGATGAAACAACAACTTTTTGATTATGGAATTGAAGTAGGTACCATTCCTATCAAGTGTGACAATACTAGTGCTATTTGTCTCACTAAAAATCCCATCCAACACTCTAGAACTAAGCACATTGAAATAAGACATCACTTCATTAGAGACCATGTCACTAAGGAAGATGTAGTTCTAGAATATGTTGATACTTTGCATCAATTAGCGGATATCTTTACAAAACCCTTAGACAAGGAAAGATTTTGGACACTTAGGAGAGAATTAGGTTTGACCAACCTATCTTCACTTAGTGTTTAGAAATATTTTTTAACACTTTTAATAAATACTGAAAAATGCTCATAATAGTAATTTTTTTTATTGCATTCATTGCTATTAGTTAGGGGGAGTTTATGATTCTTGATGAAAAATTAATTTTATGTTCAAATATCAATTAAAGATTAATTTAATTGTTTGAACATAATTATTTTTCAATATATGAGTTGCCAATACCACTAGAGAAATTAATTTAGCATTTTGGGTGTTTAAAATCGGATTTTAGCATTTTGATGCAGAGGGAATCGATCCCCCCATGAGGGAACCGATTCCCCCTTTGAAGGGGAACCGATCCCCCCACAGGGGAATCGATACCCCCTGGGGTTCTGTTAAAATCGGGCAGAACCCTTCAAAACACGCAAAAACCCTCCATTTTCTTCCTTGCCGACCAAACTCTCTCCCTATCTTCTTTCTTACCTCAAATCAACGATATTAATTGGAATTCGCTTCAAATATCATCTTCTAAACCTGTTGGAGTCATTAAAATCGTGCAAATAACATCTAAATCCCCTCAATCTTCATCTTTCAAGGTAAATTTTTCTAAACTCTCTATTTCATTGTTTTTGAACATAGGATTAGTTTTAATTAGTTCTAGGTTAAAATAGTGATCGGGCATTGATTGTTTAGTGATTAGAAACTAGATGTTACAACTAATTTCATCAAAAACACAAGAATTTTCCAAATTTTTTTTAAAATTTTTGAAATAAAAAAATGTTAATTTTCAAATTATTGTGTTTTGATTAAATTATGTTGTTGTTATGAAAACTATACATATATTGTTTCTCAAAACCATATTTTTCAAAAGTTTTTTTTCAAAAACTTTGCCCATTAGGATTGATTTAGAGAACCTTGAAATATTGAGGACTCAATTGAGTTTTGGGATTAATTAAATTGCATACATTTGTTTTTTAAAATTGCAGGTTATCCAATCAATTCCGATTTCCTTCACCATGTCTAATCCTAAACGTGCTAGGTCTTCATCTAGTCGTTCTAGTCGTCAACCAAATCCACCTCCAAATCCTCCTCCTATTCCTCAAAATCCTATTCCAAATCTTGATCCTAACTTGACTATCCAAAATTCTTGTTTCAATCAACCGGGTCCTAAAGATTATCGTTATTGGTTTTACCAATATTTTGACTCGTATAAGATTAGGGAAGAACGTATCCCATCTCTTCAAGCTATGGTTGCTATTAACTTTAAATATCTCCCTATCTTGCACGAATGGAAATTTGATAAACTTTTCAAACTTGAACCCGTTGTCTATCATCAACTTGTTCGTATCTTCTACTATAATGCCGTTTGTATCAAAAATCGTGACAAGACCAAAACCATAGGAGTACGTTCCTACCTCCTAGGTCAATATTTCCATCTTGATCCGGATTACATAGCCAATGCCTTAGGCTTGGATAATGAAGGTTTATCAAATGAAAAACAAGTTTTAGGCTCACGATATAAACGGAATGATAGTGCAAGTGTTCTAGATCTTCATGAGCGTTTTCTTCATCTCATGATCACTTGGTGGTTTCGACCATCCGGGGGTCGTTATTCTACTCTTAGAGCTTTAGACCTATGGTGGTTGCATTGTTTTGAACACAACATAAAAATAAACCTTTCCGAGATTATCTTTGCTGAGATCGTTGAAACCGTTAACCTAGTGCCAAATAAGAAACTCTGTTCTTCACTAGTTTACGGTTGTATCCTTAGTAATCTCTTTTCTAAAGCTGAGCTTCGAGTTGGTCTAGATGCCGCTTTTCCTCTTAAGAAACAAATCAATCTTCTTTCTTTAACAAGAGCGGGATGGATCAAAAATAAAGAAACCGGTGAATGGGCTCGATCTTCTGCAACTACTCCGGGAGGTAGTTCTTCACAAGCTCTACCCGAAGCTGACGAAGATCTCGAGTAATTAATGCGAGACATCGATGAAGCTGAAGATGAACCTGAGCAGCCCGAAGAGCAAGCACAACAATCGACTCAAATGCCTCCATATTTTCAATCTTTTATGGAGACATTTGATTACCGATATGCGACCATGGATTCACGCTTTAATTCTATAGAGTCCCATTTATCCACAATGGGAGCTCAACAATTAGAAATTCTTAGGGAAATACGTGCAAATAATGAAGCAACCAACGCACGTATTAATGACCTCACTAACGAAATGGCCGCTATGCGAGCTCGTTTTCCTCCTCCTGATCCGGATATGTGATTAAATGTTTTACTTTCCAAACTTATTGTTTTAACATTTTGAATATTTTGGAATGTTTGAATTTGTGGATTGTGGATTTGTTTGGATTTATTGATGGTGTGAACTTATATGTTTGGTGTGATTTATTCATTATTGCATCATTTACATCATTATTAGCAATATGACCAATTTTACCATATCACATTGTTTATGAATATTGATTATGGAACTAATGGCTAACGGTTCTCTTGATTGTGATCTTAGCAGCTTATGCATACATATACCTAATCAACTGACTACATATTTTTCACGCTTATTTGAATCTTTTTGATTTAACAAAAAGGGGGAGAAGTGTGTTTTAAGTGTGTTTTAAGTGTGTTTTTAAAATAATAAATGGGAGAAGTGTTAAAGTAAGGGGAGAAGTGTTAAAGTAAGGGGGAGTAATTTCAAAACTTGATTTCAAAATCTTAAAATTACTAAAATGTTTTGTTATATCAAAAAGGGGGAGATTGTTGAAAACATTTTGATATTTCGATATAACAAATTAAGTTAAATGAATTTTAAGATTTTCCAAAATGATTTTCTAAGTATATTCGATATAATTATTCGAATATCAAAACATTACTCAAAATATTTCAAAAATCATTTTTAATCCTTACTTAAGTGTAAAATTAAGTTTTAATCTTAAAACAATTTCAAAATAATCTTTCAAAGTATTTCGAACCATTTCAAAGCCAAAAATTCCAGATTGCTCAGAGGGAACCGATTCCCCCCAGGGGGTACCGATTCCCCCCTGAATGGTTTGGCTCCGAGATTTCCAGAATGCTCGGAGGGAACCGATTCCCCCATAGGGTGTACCGATTCCCCCCTATTCAACGGTCGAAATATTTGAATTTTACACTTAGGGAACCGATTCCCTATGATGAGGAACCGATTCCCCCCACGCTCCAAGTTGTTTTATTAATTGTTTTCACACTAAAACGACTATATTATCTTCATTAATTATCCCCAACGTTCAGAAGTGATTCAAGGTGTATTTAAACAAGTTCTGAAGCCCTTGATCAACAAGAAATCATAGAGAAACAAGAGAGAAAGCATCAAACACCAAGTTTGTGCAAATCAAGCCAATTTTCCTTTCAATATTCATTTTGCTTTCAAGAACACCATTTGTGCTCATTTGTAATTATCTTTGAGTGTTCTTTTCTTGTTCTAGAATTGTGCAAACATCTTACCTTGTGAGGTTTTCCTTGTAAGTTTGCAAATTTGTAATCTTCTCTTTGGGAAAAGAGTGTTCTCAAGAATTGGGGTATATTCTTGAGGGTGTTGTAAGGTTATCTCTTTTGCCTCAAAAGAAAGAACAAATTAGTGAATTTGTTGGAAAATCCTTAGTGTGGATAGCTAAGGTAGTGGACGTAGACTTTGATTGAGAAAGTCGAACCACTCTAAATCGCTGTGCAAATGTTTTCAATTTTCTGCAAAAGCTTCCACCGAATATTTAATTGCCAATTCACCCCCCTCTTGGCTAATTCCGTCGATCGATTAACTCAACACTCTTCAAAACCCATAAAACACAAGATCAAAATCCCCTTCATCAACTCAAGATGAACTTGAACATGAAACCCTAGTAATATTCATTTCAAAATGTAGAGAATTGAACGTAGAACATTTTTCCTAATCACACCGAAGTCTAATTCTCAACAAGATTGCTTCAAAATTCAAAACAAGAATACCTACCTTGCAACCTTGGAGGTGCCGGCCCTTGGATGAAGAAGAAGCTGAAATTGCTCTTCCATGATCGATATTTTATGATATAATAGATCTAACACATGCTTAATAATATATCATTGAATTGTTTTTATTCAACACCATTGGAAATTCCATTTTTGCCATTAATGAATCTCCATAATCACCGTAAAACCAAACCATCTGATCCTTATCATATTACAAAGTCAAACATAAATTATTTTTACTTTTATTTCCGAAATTCACCTTGAATTTTCAAATCTTACGTTTTAGTAACTAAATTCCACTGTTTCGGTTAAATCTGAAAATTTGCACATTTCCAAACCAAATTTATTTGATCCAAAATATTAAAATAATACTTCCAACCAATTTATAGCATCCTTCCAATTTTTGTAAGATTCCAATTCGATCTGAAATACCGATTTCCTTACCGGCTTTAACCCTTTCTAATTTTTCTTTACTAAAATTCCAAATCCAAAAATATGATTTCTATAAAAACTCCACTCTCAAGAGTAAACCATCTATTTATGGAATAAAATTCTTTTTTAGGAAATTATTACTTAATTCCCTAAACTTTTCCCAATTTTCTACTTTGACCATCAAACTTTCAAAATTTTCATTTTGACCATTGTCTAAATTTTTGGGGTATTACATAAACGGACGGCCGTTTTGGCGTTGGTGACGCGTAACCGTCCATTGCTCTCCTATGCAGTGCAGTGACATGTGTGTCTAGGGTTTCCCAGACCCTAAACCTTTACTGGGCTAATTCAGGCCCATTCTGTGGAATATTAGACTTTTGCTGGACCACTTTGAACCGGACCATGACATTGAACCTGGAAAAGAAAAATAAAATGAAATAAATTAAAATGAATAAAATAAAATAAAATAAATAATAATAATAATATACTAAATATAATTTATATAATATATATATTTCAAAAATATTTTTTAAACTATATATTATATTTTAAAAAAGTTTTCAAAACTATATGTTATATAGTTTTCAAAATGTTTTAAAATTATTATAAAAGTTTTCAAAGTTTTTTAAAACTATATATTATATAATTTTTTAAAAATGTTTTTAAAACTATATATTATATAATTTTTAAAAAAATGTTTTTTTAAACTATATATTATATAATTTTTTAAAAATGTTTTTAAAACTATATATTATATAATATTTCAAAAATGTTTTAAAACTATATACTATATAAGTTTTCAAAATGTTTTAAAAACTATACAATATATAAATGTTTTCAAAATGTTTTTAAAACTATATATTATATTTTAAAAATATTTTCAAAAACTATATAATATATAAATTTTCGAAAATCATTTTAGACAATTATATATTATATTTTGTCAAAAACATTTTCACAAACTATATTACTATATACATATATTTATATATAATAAAATAATATATATATAAAAATAAAATAACTCCGGGCAAAAATGAGTGTCTACAACTTCTATTTATAACATATTTAGATTAAGACATATGAATTCATTATGTGTTTTAGTTAAAAAAAACAATATATATTTTAAAACTTTTTGATTTTATTAAATACGAATTTTTTTATTGAATTTGAATACTCGAAAATAATTTAATTAATTCGGATTCATAGAATATATTAAAAATAGATATCTAACTTATTGTCACCCTTAAAATTATGCAATACGTTGATAGCTTGTTGAATTTTTAGTCCTTAATACCAGAAATTCATCCTTCACAAGCTAAAATATATATATATATATATTTGTTAACGGAAAATAAGGTTATTAGAGTTGGCTACCAGGACGGATGCACTTAGTCCCTAAGGTTCAAATACATCCCCAATACTAGTCAAGCACATCCTTATTATTTTAGAAAATTGTAAAAATATCTAATATATTTAAAAAAAAAAATTGGAATCAATTTTAAAAATTTAAAACCAGCCATTGTTAACTACTTGAATTGGGAGAAACAATAGGAAAAGTCAACTTGGTTAATGTTGCCTCCACGTGTATTGGTTTAGTAAAAGCAGCCTACAGTTTTGGCCTCTAAGATTTGTTGTATTAAGTGTACCTCAAGTTATTAAATCACTAATCTTAAATAAAAAAACCAAATCACATGTGGAAGACAATAGCATTGTAATGGCCTATGGGTGCAATAATTGGTAACACACCAACCTAATTAATTTGGTTCAGGGAAACCTGCTTAATTGCCTTTTCATTTTTAAGAATTTATGCTTTGTTTTCTTCATTAATTGAGAATTGTTTCATATGGAAAGGGGAGGGTATCTATTAATGAAAAGGATTAGAAAAAGAAACAAATGTCACAGTCGTTCTGTAGACACCCGTTTTTGTCCGGGTCTTTTTTATTATTATTATTTATATATTTATTATTATTATTTTATTATTTTATTAATATTATATTTTTACATATTTTGGCAGGCCAAAGCCCATTACAACCGGCCCAAATAGTTGACCCAACATTGCTAGGGTTTCACCCTATCTCCCCAGCCGCCTCCAACATCTACCGTCAGATCTGGAGGATGATGAACGGCCCAGATCGCCCCAGGTTAGGGTTTTAAACCCTAAACATATCATCATCCAGCCGCCGCCGCCTTCGATGTTCCAGCTTCCCAGAGAAGCGTGAGCCGCGCCGTTGACAACCAACCGCCACAGCTGTTTGGCCTTCCATCTCCCAGCCATGCTTGAGCCGCCGATGGTGAATCCCGAGCCGGTCGTCATCAGCAATCTGGTCACACAGTGAAGCAAATGTCATCAACAGTGTATCAAACTTACCCCAAGTCTAAAAACCCCAAAATAAAATATAACCTAAGTCCCGATTTTTACGGGATTTTATCCTGCAAAATCAGTGAGACCCATACCTCTATTCTAGATATCATCATCATCAAATCCATCACAAAAAAGGAAATAAAGGGAGAACGAAAAAGAGGAGGATTCATTCGGTTTTTCCAGAAAAGAGAGAAAAAAAAAGAAAAGAAAAATACCCATTCGAACCAACAACTGAAAGAAAAAAAATAGAGTGAAAAGGTCCTTACCTTGGTCAGAGCTCGTCGAGAAGCCTACGGGTCGCCGGCGTTTCGTCGTTTCGAGAGGTAACCCTTTTAGATCTGAGGCTCTAAGGGTGTTTATAGGGTAAAACGTGTTCAGGTTTCGAGTTGAGGGTGGAGAGAGGAAGATTTTGGTGATTTTATCTCTCCGGTCACCGTGGGCAGCCGTGCTCCGCCGTGAGGCGCCACCGGCGGTGAGGGTTTTTTTCTTTCTCCGTTGGGGGAGTTGAGAGAGTTAAAACTCTCTAACTCCCCTCTGTTTTCGAAGAGGGGCAAATGAGGGAGATGAGAGTTGAAGCCTCATTTTGGGCTTAAGTACTCGGGTCAGAACGGTGCCGTTTTGGCACTGTTCAAAACGACGTCGTTTAGAGGGTCAGGGCATGCGTGTTATCAACGTGTGGATTAACTACACGTTTAGTCCCCCGGGCTTTGTAATATTTTGTTTAATCATGATGAAATGTTTTGCTTTATTCTATTTTAAGCACTTCTTTTTCTATATTTATTTGTTAGTCCTATTAGTATGGTTATATTATTTTTTGTAAATGTTAATTCTGGGAACAATGTTTGTAATTATTTCATTTTGGTTACTGATCTGGTGTTTTGTGTATTGTTATGGATATTTGAATTTGGGCATAATATTTTTAATTTTATTATTTTAGTCATTATTTACTATATAAAATAAATACATGTTTTATTATGTTTATAATCCCTGTACTTTGATTCTGATGTGTTTTGGGCACTGCTTTTATATTGGGTTAAATACTAATATGGCTTGCATGTTTTACTTTCATTTTATTTTAGTCCTTAATAATATTTTTGGGTTATTTTGGTTTCTAGTACTTGTATTTTAATGTTTTATATTTGGGCTCTGTTTGTTTCGTAATTACTGTTTAGTCCTTTAAATTTATGTTTTTCTTATTTTAGTCCTTTAAGTTTATGTTTGTGCTATTTACATCCCTTTAGTTGTTGTGTTTTCTTTTTTTTAGCCCCTAAGTTTATGTAATTACTATTTTAGTCCTCCATTTTTTTATTTTTGTTGTTTTAGCTCTTTAAGTTGTTATTACCATGTTAGTCATTGTTATTATAAATATTTACTTTTTAATCATTTTATTTGGTAATTTTAATATTGATTTGTGTTTATGTCAATTCCTTTTGTATGTACTTATTTTTATGTTATGTATTTATTTATATCATATGTGAATTAATATGTTTAACTTTATTTGTTAAATATTTTGTTTCGTATATTTTATTTATATTGACTCCCATTGTATTTCTTTATTTAAATATTGCGAATATTTTCAAGAAAATCGATTTATAGAATGGGCGTGGAAAGCACCACTTGATCGAAGTGATGTAATCCAATATGACATTCAAACCAAATGCGAACTTGAAATAAATCAATTGTATTTTGCTAATTATTAATTCATTTCATTTTAAGTTGAACATTGCAAGGAATGTCTCTTAATAATAGTTTATTTCATTTCATGCAAATTATCGATCTTCATTTTACATTTTATATTCGATTCATTTTTTAGTTAATCAATTTATTTTGTTGTATGTAAACATCGATTTTTCTATATTCAATTCGCATTTTAAATGAATGATGAGAGAATATTCTTTAAAGACAAGAAATAGTCGAGTTAACTTTTTCGATGGAAGATTGCTAATTTCGATATTTCTTTTCGAATTAAAGAATTTTCCCTAACATTAATTAACTCGAAGAAAATTAATTATATTTCAATAAATGGATCACATTTTAACTTTATATTCGATTCGTAATTTCCACCATTACGACAATGTGTAAGCGACACAGTACCAATTTTGGGCGTTGTAGGGGTGTTTATCCTTCCCCACACGTAACCGACTCCCGAACCTGTTTTAAATGAATCTTTGGTAACGTAGATCAAATTTTTTGTCTTATAAAACTATTTTTCTTAAAATGGTTTTTTAAAAGACGTTTTTAGGTATTCGACCTACCTAACCTAAAGGTCGATGGCGACTCATTTTCAATTTAATTTTAATTAATCCATAATCACCAATTTTTCCAAAATTAAAGTCAGAATTGTTTTTAAAAAATAATATTAAATAATTGTTTTACAAAAAAATGGTTATGACAGCTTGGCGACTCCACTGGGGACCTTTTTTTTAGAGAATCGAGTTGTAAGTCGCTTACACATTGTCGTTGTGGTCGAATTTATGAGTTCGAGTCTTTAGTTAATCTATGATCCGTTTATTGAAATTTTTAATTGCTTCGTTTTTTTCGTACTAACATTTTATTTTTGGCTTTCAGCTTTGTCAGGATTTTATCATTTTTCCTTGTTTTGTTTTCCTTTTGGGTCGAAGGTAGGTATGTTCCTCCTCACACTCATCACTCGCATTGGCATAACATAAGCTCTAGACACGAGCTTCGATCCGAATTAGTTGGGGTGAATGCTTTACTCTCGTAAGAATTTATTCTTCGTATGAGTTTTAGCAAATAACCCATGGGATACATACCTTATACCTTCGTAGGGATTTATTCCTCGTATGGGTATAAGACAGTGAATCCCCTCGAATTGAACTCGTTCCGTTTGAAACCTGTAATGGGTGAGGATCGAGGGTTTGGCCGCCCAATGGGGCACCGACATCAAGGACAATTCGAGTCCCTTTTTCCAGTTAGAGCCAAAACCATGCATATAGTGCACCGTAGAACGGTCACCCTAGGTATAGCTATATCGAACCTATGTCCGTCAGTAGGTACCCAAACTAAGTGTACACCAAGGAGGAGCGTTTCTAAATCCTTATATTTTGCTAAGTTCGTAGAATTTATTTTCTTTTCGAATAAAAGCATGCGAACTAGATATCATGCGGTTAGGACTAATTTCTTGAAAATAGATAATTGTGGGTAGAAAGCATGTCCGGGTAGGATTGTTATCTATTGAAAGCATGCTCGGGTAGATATCATGATGGGTAGGTGTTATATTTATCTGTAGATAACATATTTTAACTATATTGATTATCTTGCTTGCACTAACTCGTTTCTCTATTTTGTTTGTGTTACTAACTCATTTTTTCTCATTTGTTTGTGTCATTTTTCATCTTTCTTTGCATTACATTGCATCTTCATGACATAATGCGGGAAGTGTTGATCCGCAAGGGGATATCCATGAGAAAATCTTCACAAGAAGAGATAAAAGTTTTCAATCAAGCAGTCACGTACACAGACATGCACCGAAGGCTAAAAAGAAGCTCAGAACACAAAAATGAGATTTGCTCGAAGATCGTCCATAATTCGAGACTGGAATGGTGATCCATTGATCCTAGAAGTAATCCAGCAGTAGATTCTTATTTACAATCATGTCATCGCTACACATCAAAGAGCGACGCAATGGCTTCAGCACCGGCTAGGCATTAACAAAGTTAGTTTTACTGAGCATTGAGGGGCATCTGTTCCAAAGATCCGAGATGAAGCAGTGATCCATTCCAGGATCACTATCCAAGCGAAGACATGTTTGTAAATTGGACTGTCTTGTAATGTGAAAACTTTTATCTCTGGTGAAAATTGTTCTAAAATATTCGTCGTTAGGATCAATATTTTTGCATCTGCATTTTCATCATTACATTTTGCACAACATTCATTTAAGCATTGTTACATGCATTAATCATACCTTGCGGGAAACTTTAAGGAAACACTTCTAACTGTGCAACTGCATTCACACAGTACTGAGAATGGATGCAAAATTCGAGCAACTGAAGAAAGAGCTAGAAGAGAGTTTACAAAAGATGCAAGCTGAGTGGGAGGTTAAAATGGAGCAGATGCAAAAGACCACCGTGGATCGTATCTTGCAAAACCAAAAGGACATAGTTGGCCAAATGGTAGCAAAAATGGCTGAGCTTAACCAAGGAAAAGGCAGAGAGAAAATTTCCTTGACCCGTGAAACAGTTGAATGTGTGAAGGCACAGGCTAATTCACAACCACTTATCTAGTCCAACAGGATTCCTAGTCACCAAGCGACGAGAAGAGTCAAGAACGAGATCCCAGAGAATTTGAAACAGTGGTGCAGAGAGACATTTCAGGGAATGAGAGGACAAAACTCTCACAACGGGATGGATGCAAAAGAACTAGTGCTAGTTCCTGACCTGGTGCTCCCGCCCAAATTCAAGATGCCTGAGTTTGAAAATTACGATGGAACCAGTTGCCCTAATGTCCATCTCACGATGTTTATTCGAAGGATGACTGGATACACTAAAAATGATCGGATGTTGATCCACTGCTTCCAAAACAGTCTGACTGGACCTGCTTCTAGGTGGTATAACCAACTGAGTCGTGCTCAAGTCCGCTCTTGGAAAGATTTG
This sequence comes from Hibiscus syriacus, assembly GCF_006381635.1. Lineage (NCBI taxonomy): Eukaryota > Viridiplantae > Streptophyta > Magnoliopsida > Malvales > Malvaceae > Hibiscus > Hibiscus syriacus. The sequence goes on from NW_024061893.1 coordinate 73,060, forward strand.
GCTAGTACCTTTCTGAACCAATACAAGCACATGATTGATATGATCCCTGATCGAATAATACTGCAGAATATGGAGATGAGGAGTGATGAGAGTTTCCGACAATATGCTCAACGATGGAGGGATGTCGCATCTCAAGTGCATCCACCAATGACTGAAAGAGAGTTCATCACTCTATTCATAGATACATTACAGTCTCCTTATATTGATTACATGATATGGGTTGCCACTAAGAGTTTCTCTGACATCGTCATGTATGGAGAAATGATTGAAAGAGCTATCAAGAATGGCCAGATATGTGGTACTAGCCATACTGACATTGAGGAAAGAGCTGAGGTCAGTCTAGTGGATTTAACTAATCTGGGGACCGTGTCTCATAATGTTTTTCGTAAAAAGACATGCATCAATCCAATTCCGATGACATATGAGGAATTGCTCCCAGCTCTAATTGAGAACAACCTGGTGATTCCAGTTCAATCCAAACCAAGAACTGACCCATATCCTGAAGGCCATGATATTAATGCCATATGCAGCTATCACATTGGGATCTCAGGGCATACCACTGAGAATTGTAGGGCATTAAAGTGCAAGGTCCAAGATCTGATCGATTCAGGGACATTAACGTTCAATGTGTAATGGGGCATTCTGATCGGAAGTCGGTCGGGGCATCCATCAGGAGATTTTGTTGCATTCTCATGCATGACATCTTGTTTGAATTTGTTTTTCTTTTGTTCTTCTTATGTTTAAATTTTTGTAAGTCACTTGACGTTCGAACATTGTAAATAAAATACTTCCTTTTGAAAAAATGACAATGAGCAAATTTTAATCTTGAATTCTTTGAATATCATTTTAATTAAAGCATTTTAATAATTGAGGTTGTAAATCTTTGACAAATGACAAGATTGAACCCTGCAAAACAATGACCCCTTGATCCTAATCCAGAGGTACACCAGAATACATACCATTTTCTTGCAGGGACCGAGCTAGTTTTCTGTTCACATAAAGAGTCAATCAAAGGGTTTGGCATTCAGGTATGTGTTAGGAGCGGATAAAATGGGGCAACTAGCACATGAGATTGCAAAACTAATTGGTTATTATTTCTGTTTATGACGTTCAATGATGATCATAATCTTCTCAGATGGAATGGTCAAGTAGATGAATCTAGTTTAGGTCAGTTGCTTGGGAATTGAACTCTAACGATGAGATTTTCTGACCTTCAACAAACACCGAGACTATAACAGGTTTTCCTCAGCGAGCTTAAGAAATGGAATCCGTAAATAAACAAACAAAAACATATATATGTATACAATAAAGCTGAGCTATTCCGCTAAAGCAATTGGTAATAGAGGAAACTCGAAAGCCCTGGCTTTATGAATAGAGTACATTCAAACCATGACATTGATCGGGTATTTGGCAATCCGGTGTATGCTCCACTGTGGTTGTCAAGTCGAAGACTTTGTGACGACATGAATCCTTCAGCTAGCCTGATAAAGGCAATTATAAATATATGTACAATAAGCTGAATTCAGCTAGCCAAACAATGGCAAATTAAATCAAATTTACTAAATAAGGAGTTTCAGTGAATATGGACTAAGGGAGTTGAGGAACGCCTGTTATAGTCGACTTCACACGAGCACTCAGAATTCTCGTTTTTAGACCGATATTTCTGCACTACCTTGACTAGGTAAGTCTACGAAGCTTGAACAAATTGAAGATTTCAGAGAACTGAAACAAAAGTGTTCTAAAGAGTTTAGCAAGTGACTATGCTAGTTGTGTCATTTTGTTCGCCTCCGATTAAAATGCCAAATCAAGAAAGAGGGGTATGTCATTACCTTCACGAGGACCAATGGATGAAACACACCTTAGAATTTAGGTAGCCAACCTCTAAACCCACCTGTCGATCTTGATATTTGTCAAAGATTTGTAACTATCAATGATTAAAAGAGCATTTGATTCTTTTGATATCCAATGAATTCATGTTTTATGATTGGCTTCAATTGTGAAACTTAGAAGGAGGCAATATTTTTCAAAATTTTGAAAATTCGAGAAGAAGAAAAACATTTTCAAACAAGATAATCTCTCCGGAAATATCTTGGAATTCAACAAATATATCTTCGAAGCTCAGAATCGAAGTTGGGCAAGAGAAGCTATTTTGGGACAAAATTTGTTGGGGCAAGGAAACAAATTATCTCAGGTCAAGGTGTGCAAGAGTACACCATGGTGGAAATGAAGACAAACTAAGTCAGTGATAGAATGAAGACTGCACAAACAACCATTCCCCTCACAAATCAACATACATACATCAATACAAACATATATCAATACATACATACATACATACATGCATACATACATACATCAACACATACATACATGTTATATAAGTTTGCATCTCTGCATTAAATATTTATCATCATGTGCAATATACACTTTGAGTTTCCCTCTCTTGAAGAAAAATAAAATACAAACTTCATCATGACATCATAACATTAAAGATTAGGCATTCAAAATGCATCATTTTGATATCTCAGGAAATCAAAGCTCGGAAATGACTAGATATCTCTAACTTGAAGAAATAATGACATCCACAGATTTGGCTTCCTGAAGTCAACAATCAGATCCTCTAAAGACGTTTCCTCAACATGCAGGAATCAATAGACAAACTTTGAGCTATTGAGATTATTTTCTTTAAAAAAAAATAAAGTGTCGTCTCACTAGAGATAGTTTTCTTAAAAACAAAGTTTATTTTGTCTCGCTTGAGACAACTTTCTCTTTAAAACAAATTATGTCTCGCTTGATACATTTTTCCACAAATTTTGAGAATTTTAAAACAAATTGCGTCTCGCTTGAGACATTTTTCCTTTGAGATACAAATTTTGAATTTGATTCACTTAAAACAAAATTAATCTCACCTTAGATTGTTGTTTCTTTCAAAACAAATTTCGTCTGAGACCTTTTCCCTTTGAGATCCAAATTTTGAATTTGTTACACATTAAACAAAGTTGATCTCACTTGAGATCGTTTTCTCAAAAATAAACTTTGTCTCGCTAGAGACAATTTCTCTAAAAACAAATTTTGGTCTCATTTGAGACTATGCTATAAAGTAAATTTCGTCTCGCTTGAGACATTCATTTTCTCTCATAATACAAATTTCAAGGTTGTTGTACTTAAAGCAAAATTAATATCACTTGAGATTTTCAAAGCTGATTTGTCTCGCACGAGACAGTTTCCCCTTTTAACAAATCCTGAAATTGTTTCATTTGAAACAAAATAAACACTTTTGAAAACACCTTTGAGATTATTTCCATATAAACAAAATCGATAATATTTGAATCTTTTAAAACGATTTTTGTCTCTCTTGAGACAGTTTCTCTTGAAAAAAATCTTTGAGTTTGTTCCTTTTGAACAAAAATCTTGGAGTTTGTTCCTTTTGAATAAAAATCTTTGAGTTGTTTCTTTTGAAAAAAATCTTTGAGTCTATTTATTTTGAAACAAAGTTTTGTCTCTCTTGAGACAATTTCGTGAAAAATCTTTGAGTCTGAAACAAAGTTTTGTCTCTCTTGAGACAATTTTGTGAAAAAATCTTTGAGATTGTTTCTTTTGAAACAAAAATCTTTGAGTTTGTTTCTTTGGAAACAAAATTTTGTCTCTCTTAAGATAATTTCTTTTGAAACAAAAATCTTTGAATCTGTTTCTCTTAAAATGATTTTTGTCTCTCTTAAAGACAGTTTCTCTCGAAGTAAATCTTTGAATATGTTCATCTTTGAGTTTGTTTCTCTTAACAAAATCATCTTTGGGTCTATTTCTTTAAAAACAAATGTTGTCTCTCTTGAGACAGTTTCTAATGAAAAACTAACTTTTGAGATTGTTTCATTTGAAACAAATTTGGTCTCACTTAAGATGTGATCCATCTTTGAGTCTGTTTCTTTTGAAACAAAATTTTATCTCTTAAAGACAATTTCTTATGAAAAAAATCTTTGAGTTTATTTATTTTGAAACAAAATTTTGTCTCTCGAGACAACTTCTTTTGAAAATACCCACCTTTGAGATCGTTTCTATTAAAACAAATTTTGTCTCGCATGAGACAGTTTCCTTTCAATGACATCTTTGAGTCGTGTCCCTTCAAACGAATTTTGTCTCTTGAAACATTTTCTCTTAAAACAAGATCATCTTTGAGTTTGTTTCTCTGGAAACAAGGTTTTATCCCTTAAAACAGTTTCTTTTGAAGAAAAATCTGAGTCTGTTTCTTTGGAAACAAAATTTTGTCTCACTAAGATACAATTTTCTGAAAAACAAAGTTTTGTCTCTTATGAAAATGTCTTTTAAAAAAAAATCATTGAATCTCTTTCTTTGGAAACAAAATTTTGTTTCTCTCGAGACAGTTTCTTTGAGAAAAATCTTTGCGTTTGTTTCTTTGGAAAACAAAATTTACCATCATTGAATTTGTTTCCCTTGAAACAAAACAAACATCTTTGAGATCGTTTCCCTTGAAATGAATTTTGTCTCATTTGAGACAGTTTCCCATGAAACACAGATATTTGAGAACGTTTCCCTTAAAAACAAATTTTGTCTCGCTTGAGACAATTCCCTTTAAACGTCATCTTTTGAGTTGTTTCATTTGAAATGAATTTTGTCTCTTTCGAGACAGTTGCTTTTGAAACACATTATCTTTGAGCTTGTTTTTCTTGAAACAAATCTTTGAGTCTGTTTCTTTTGAAACAAATCTTTAATTTGGTTTCTCTTGAAACCATAACTCCTAAAGATGGTCAGCCGTCTTCATCATGTAGGAACCGTGTCATCCCCAGACCAGATCTCCTCATCACGTAGGAGCCGTGTCAACCATAGATAACCAGCCGTCCTCATCACGTAGGAACCGTGTTATCACCTTTAGATGGCCAGAACTCTTCATCACGTATGAGCTGTGTCATCCCCTGACCAGATTTCCTCATCACGTAGGAACCGGGTCACCCTTAGATAACCAGTAGTCCTCATCACGTAGGAACCGTGTTATCACCTTGAGATGGCCAAGAACTCTTCATCATGTATGAGTAGTGTCATCCTTCGACCAGATGTCTTCATCATGTAGGAACCGAGTCACCCTTAGTCGACCCGAACTCTTCATCACGTATGAGCAGTGTCGCCCCCACCAACAAACAAGTATCCAATTTTTAGGTCAAAAGAAAGAGAACCAGCCAAAAACGTGTTGTATTGTCGTCTTTGCCCTATTCTTGTTAACACAAGAATGTGCAAAGAGGGGCAGCTGTAGACACCCGTTTTTGTCCGGGTCTTTTTTATTATTATTATTTATATATTTATTATTATTATTTTATTATTTTATTAATATTATATTTTTACATATTTTGGCAGGCCAAAGCCCATTACAACCGGCCCAAACAGTTGACCCAACATTGCTAGGGTTTCACCCTATCTCCCCAACCGCCTTCAACATCTACCGTCAGATCTGGAGGATGATGAACGGCCCAGATCGCCCCAGGTTAGGGTTTTAAACCCTAAAAACATCATCCAGCCGCCGCCGCCTTCGATGTTCCAGCTTCCCAGAGAAGCGTGAGCCGCGCCGTTGACAACCAACCGCCACAGCTGTTTGGCCTTCCATCTCCCAGCCATGCTTGAGCCGCCGATGGTGAATCCCGAGCCGGTCGTCATCAGCAATCTGGTCACACAGTGAAGCAAATGTCATCAACAGTGTATCAAACTTACCCCAAGTCTGAAAACCCCAAAATAAAATATAACCTAAGTCCCGATTTTTACGGGATTTTATCCTGCAAAATCAGTGAGACCCATACCTCTATTCTAGATATCATCATCATCAAATCCATCACAAAAAAGGAAATAAAGGGAGAACGAAAAAGAGGAGGATTCATTCGGTTTTTCCAGAAAAGAGAGAAAAAAAAAAGAAAAAAAAAATACCCATTCGAACCAACAACTGAAAGAAAAAAAATAGAGTGAAAAGGTCCTTACCTTGGTCAGAGCTCGTCGAGAAGCCTACGGGTCGCCGGCGTTTCGTCGTTTCGAGAGGTAACCCTTTTAGATCTGAGGCTCTAAGGGTGTTTATAGGGTAAAACGTGTTCAGGTTTCGAGTTGAGGGTGGAGAGAGGAAGATTTTGGTGATTTTATCTCTCCGGTCACCGTGGGCAGCCGTGCTCCGCCGTGAGGCGCCACCGGCGGTGAGGGTTTTTTTCTTTCTCCGTTGGGGGAGTTGAGAGAGTTTAAAACTCTCTAACTCCCCTCTGTTTTTCGAAGAGGGGCAAATGAGGGAGATGAGAGTTGAAGCCTCATTTTGGGCTTAAGTACTCGGGTCAGAACAGTGCCGTTTTGGCACTGTTCAAAACGACGTCGTTTAGAGGGGTCAGGGCATGCGTGTTATCAACGTGTGGATTAACTACACGTTTAGTCCCCCGGGCTTTGTAATATTTTTGTTTAATCATGATGAAATGTTTTGCTTTATTCTATTTTAAGCACTTCTTTTTCTATATTTATTTGTTGGTCCTATTAGTATGGTTATATTATTTTTTGTAAATGTTTAATTCTGGGAACAATGTTTGTAATTATTTCATTTTGGTTACTGATCTGGTGTTTTGTGTATTGTTATGGATATTTGAATTTGGGCATAATATTTTTAATTTTATTATTTTAGTCATTATTTACTATATAAAATAAATACATGTTTTATTTATGTTTATAATCCCTGTACTTTGATTCTGATGTGTTTTGGGCACTGCTTTTATATTGGGTTAAATACTAATATGGCTTGCATGTTTTACTTTCATTTTATTTTAGTCCTTAATAATATTTTTGGGTTATTTTGGTTTCTAGTACTTGTATTTTAATGTTTTATATTTGGGCTCTGTTTGTTTCGTAATTACTGTTTAGTCCTTTAAATTTATGTTTTTCTTATTTTAGTCCTTTAAGTTTATGTTTGTGCTATTTACATCCCTTTAGTTGTTGTGTTTTCTTTTTTTTAGCCCCTAAGTTTATGTAATTACTATTTTAGTCCTCCATTTTTTTTATTTTTGTTGTTTTAGCTCTTTAAGTTGTTATTACCATGTTAGTCATTGTTATTATAAATATTTACTTTTTAATCATTTTATTTGGTAATTTTAATATTGATTTGTGTTTATGTCAATTCCTTTTGTATGTACTTATTTTTATGTTATGTATTTATTTATATCATATGTGAATTAATATGTTTAACTTTATTTGTTAAATATTTTGTTTCGTATATTTTATTTATATTGACTCCCATTGTATTTCTTTATTTAAATATTGCGAATATTTTCAAGAAAATCGATTTATAGAATGGGCGTGGAAAGCACCACTTGATCGAAGTGATGTAATCCAATATGACATTCAAACCAAATGCGAACTTGAAATAAATCAATTGTATTTTGCTAATTATTAATTCATTTCATTTTAAGTTGAACATTGCAAGGAATGTCTCTTAATAATAGTTTATTTCATTTCATGCAAATTATCGATCTTCATTCTACATTTTATATTCGATTCATTTTTTTAGTTAATCAATTTATTTTGTTGTATGTAAACATCGATTTTTCTATATTCAATTCGCATTTTAAATGAATGATGAGAGAATATTCTTTAAAGACAAGAAATAGTCGAGTTAACTTTTTCGATGGAAGATTGCTAATTTCGATATTTCTTTTCGAATTAAAGAATTTTCCCTAACATTAATTAACTCGAAGAAAATTAATTATATTTCAATAAATGGATCACATTTTAACTTTATATTCGATTCGTAATTTCCACCATTACGACAATGTGTAAGCGACACAGTACCAATTTTGGGCGTTGTAGGGGTGTTTATCCTTCCCCACACGTAACCGACTCCCGAACCTGTTTTAAATGAATCTTTGGTAACGTAGATCAAATTTTTTGTCTTATAAAACTATTTTTCTTAAAATGGTTTTTTAAAAGACGTTTTTAGGTATTCGACCTACCTAACCTAAAGGTCGATGGCGACTCATTTTCAATTTAATTTTAATTAATCTATAATCACCAATTTTTCCAAAATTAAAGTCAGAATTGTTTTTAAAAAATAATATTAAATAATTGTTTTACAAAAAAAAATGGTTATGACACGTTCTATATACATCTCCCACCTATATTTCTCCATTATTTTTAAACTGATTTTCCATTGATATTTTATCATTAAATATCACCCCAAAAGAAACTATTTCTTTTGCGTGCATTATAGAGAGGAGGGGCAGCCTCGTTTAAAGAAAGAGATGGCGAGAAAAGGCTATAGTTGCATGAATGTTTATGCTTGCTGTGGTCATCACTCGTCAAAGCAAAGCTTGACCTTTTTTGCAAAGGCTTTTTGTTTTCTAACATGGTAAAGACACTGATAATGACATGCAACTTATTTGTCACGTCAAAGCAAAGAGGAGAAGCGTTAGGGTTAGGGTTAGGTCCATAGCAGGCAATGAAACCCGGAGTGGTGCTGCCCACTCAACCCATTTTATAAACCCCAAAAGCACAGAATTAGTGGATGGAGGGAGGGAGGGAGGGAGGGGAAGACAGATATTGTTACTGCTCATAGTCCTTGTACTCTTTACGTATTTAAAATTTAGTTCTTATACTCTTTGAATTTAAAAATTAAAATTATGTTGATAACACTATCCAATATCATTCTTTAAATTGGATCATATGGCAATTAAAAGAAAATGGCTCCTTTGGCCAATTTAAAGATGTACATATAACACCATGTTAATCAAAAAGTCATCCATGAATAGTAATATAAAAGAATTCAAATTTTCACACGACCAAAAAAGAAAATGCTGACTCTCACTTTCTGCATTATTTTCATATTTGACTTTCCATGCTTGTAATATTCGCCCATGAGTAAATTTATTTATTTTTAAATTTTCATATGTCCAATTTAATGGAATTCCTTTGATAAAATTATCAATCAGACTTCAATTATTAAATTAAAAGAATACAGGGACTAAATTTCTAAAGTTAAAACATAGAGAAAACTTTAAACGTGCAAAGAGTTTGGGGTCTTAGAGCATAATTAGACCTCAATTATTTATCTTCATCACTTTGATTTGACATGAAGATTAACTGATTGTTTTTTCATGCAGTTTATTTGCTGTTTCTGTGATTACTGTTACTAGAGAACATAGTAGACAAAATGATGTGAGAGAAAACAAGTTGAAGAAATTAACAAAATGGAATGATTTTTTCAACCTCGCCACGATTACTGAATTATTAATACGTTTCCGTTATTTCAATATAAAAAGTAATTAATTATTTATCGAACGAACACTATATAAACGGTTTACGAAAAATTTATCGAAAATTCTTATGAGAAATGATTCTTCAATGTTGGTGTCTTTAAATGCAGTGTGTCAAGAAAAAGCGACATAAATAATGTGAGAAATTTATTGAGTTTGAAGGATTATTTAATTTTTTATTTGATTTTTTAAAGATCAAATTGGAAATATTAAATTATTTTTATAATTATGAATTAAATTAATAAATTTAAAATATTGTATCATTATTTTGTCCTAGGTTGAAGACAAAATGATAAAAAAGACATGTCTATAATATTCTTTTAAATCAAAGTATGGGATATAAGTTTACTAATAATATAACAACTGGTAGTGTAATTTATTTTGTTCGTAAACAAAATGGAGGGATTGAGAATTGAGAAAACGATGTAATGGAAGCAGAGAAGATGGGTGGAAAGTGAAAGGCATAGGCAAAAACAAAAAGTTTCGTCCGCAAGTTGTCTGCCAAATGAAATCCAAGGGTGGATCCGAATGGGTAACACCCGGGATTTGTGGATTTGGATTTCCTCCCCGCCATGCAAATTTATTTGCTCCATATTTTTAGATTTTTTGTGTGTGTGGTTGTACGGATTTATAATTTACCAGTCTCTCTTTTTTTCTTTTCGTTTTGTCCTCACCTGCTCCAATTCTATGCAACTTTGGATCGAATTTTAGGACATCTTGGCCGTAGCCTACAATCTTCAACTTAATTGTTTTCTCATAGTATCAACAGAATATATATGTCCGTTTGTTATTTATATCTATTTATTCTATTCTACCTTTTTTATTGGTCGTTAAGGTTTTTCTCTCAATTTAATGTTTTTTTTTGTTTTTTTTATATAAATATGTACTTTTATTTATTCAAAAACGAAGAATCTATACAAACAAATCAGCTGACGAACATCCAACCCCCTATACAATATTCACTTCAATACAAAGAAATTTATTGATAATATTTATTCTGTTTATAGACAATCCTGTCAATTTACACCTAATATATAGTCTTCCTAATACACTGGATTTCATAATAACATCAACCTGCAAAGTCTTATGTTGAAAATTTCTTAATATCTAATGTCTTTTCCTATGATTTGTATTTTATTATCATTGTACATAATATGATTTTTTTTAAGAAAAATCAAAATTATAAATCGGTCAATTTAAAGAAATTGTAAAGTACTTTATAAGAAAGTATCATATCTCATGAGTAGATTCATATAAAGAAAATGTTTTAAATTAATATTTAATATCTAAATTGATTTTACTTTTGTACATATTTATTATGTACTATAGTATTCAAAATAGATTATTTTTCAAATAAAATCAAATTATATTAAAATAAATAAATTCATAAACAAACACATAATGGTTAAGTTAAAATAGAGACAATAATAGAGCATTGTGTCGATGAGTATTGTCACAAGTGATGGGAATTCAATAATTTGAGTTTGTAAGGTCAAGTTCCAATTCTACTATTGTCACTTTTGGTGGACAATATATAAATTTCTATGTAAATCCCAATTGAGTCATGGACATATTATGACCCTAAATTGAGATAATCACCCCTAACCTAAACTTTTATGTATAAAAAAAATAAAGCATAATATGTGTACATGTTAAATTCATCATCATTTTTAATAGATACATATGTTCTCATCTTGTGTTACTTTTGGTTATTTTTTTTAATATTTTCATTTTTAAGTTAAAATATAAATATAAATCATAAAAAATTTATTTCTATAAAAAAAAAAAATTATCAGAATCGTTTATATTCCTTGTGAAAAAAAAATCTTCCTATATCACTCAGATTCACTTTTGGAAGGAAAAAAAAACACCTCTGTTTAAAATGAATGGATTAAAAATCCTAGGATTGGGATTTTATCAATACCGTCATCAGAGTGGTATGAAATGTATGATTGAAAGAAAAATAATGAATTAGTTTAGTTTTACTGATAGTGGACCGCCTTCAGCTGTCGTGTCCTTGAGTATTTGTGTCGGATTTAATTAACAAAGCTCAAATCCCGACGCAACATTTGTTTTTCTTTTTCGAGGAAAATTGATGTTTTCAATTGTTTTCTACGTTCGGAAATGAACGAGGTCCAATTAAAGACGTCCAATTGTTTCCCATTTCATATTCGCTATACTCTTTAATTTTACTGACTTTTTAATAGTTGATTTTTAAAATTAAAATCATAATTAGTTAAAATATTTTAAAGATTTTTTATAAAATATATTTTGATTAAATATTTTTTACATTTTAATTAATAATAATTTTTAAAATCAGAAGAAGTTAGAATTAAAAATTTGATGATTTTAATAGGATAGAGGGAATAATATATGGTGAAAGAACACGATGGTATCATAGATATTGAGATTGTAAACAGGAGATGATGGTTTGTGATGAATTATCTCTACTGATTTAAACGATTAATTGTCAAATTAAATTATAAAAATGATGGTGATAAAAAAGTTAGATGGAGAGTTTTTAATAAGATGGCTCTTTATTCTTAGTGGGAGAAGTTGGTCTTCTTTTACAACTCTTATTATTATGGTTTTAGACGTTACGTGGTAATTATTAATATATAAATTAGGGTAAAGATTATTGATGAATAATTTAGAGTTGTTATGAAATTTATTTCATTTTTCATTTATTTAATTTATATATCTGGTGATAAATAATTAAATTGTTTAAATTAATTATTGTTATTATTTCATTTGTTAATTATCAGATAAGTAAATAAAATGAATATATATAAATCGAAGAGGTTTTTTTGGTATAACCATCAATTCCCGATTTATTAATTAACTAATCCGAATCGGATATTATAGAGGCAATGGTGACCCTCCTAGTTTGCTCCATTCACAAATGTAATGATTCGAACCTTTAACCTTATTTAATGGATTTAGTGTCTTATCTCACTAGACCAACTGATTGTTAGTTAAATTGAAGAGATATTAAACACGAATAATTTTTGAAGACATGTGAACATATATGGAAAAAAGATAGTGTTTATAGTGAATTTAGAACTTATAATCTAAAATAATATAAAAAAGGTAAAAATGAGTAACTTAACAAACTAATTAAATGAGTTATTTGGAAAAAAAATGAATTGTTCAAACAGAACAAATTGTCAAACTTATAATGTTAGAAATATATAAGATAAGAATTATATGATACGACGGTGACAGTATTTTTAGAAACCTTTAATGTAGAAAAATCTTTAATGTCTGAGACCCGTCATATCAAATTTATATTTTCAAAACATTTGATGGCGGGTATAACAAGAAAAGTCCACGATTTGTTTATGATTAAACTAATCCTTGTATTAAGGAAGTTGTTTCCTTCTATCCAACTACTCTTCTTTCATTAGATTTCATGTGCAGTGTTATAGTGTTTCGCTCTTGAGTCGGATTAATTTGTAACAAAAAAAGAGTTTCGAAGTAATTATTCAAGAAATATCCTTATGTATTTTTGTGTTTTTAGTATCATCTTAATTACTAGTTACTATAATAAATTCATTTCTTAATTTTTTACGTGGTTCATAATTTGATCTTTGCTCATCTTTCCAAACGATGCTCGTCTCAAGTTACTTAGAAGTATTTCTTAAGCGCTATAATTTCTTAATAAGAGTTTAGACCTAGCAGTAATATAATTCCATATATATAAAGGAATTTATTATTATTTTTAATTTGTAAGATATAATAAGTTATATGTGTGCGTAGTACTGCCATCGCGTTCCTTGAATAAATCGTAAAATGATGCATTGAAATACAGCGGGAAATGGGATAGCTAAGATACATAAGGTTGGTTATTATAATGGCTTGGCTACTTGAGGTTGAGGTAGCATATATAGTAACTTGAACCAATCAAATAAACCACTGTCGAAAATGTGCTGGCAAACCGCCCTCCCCCACTCCAGTCTCCTACCCACCCAACAGGCAGCTTTTTCTCTTTTGCGTAAATCTTTATAATGAGCTTGAATTGCCAAAAACATTTGTTATATGGAATAACTTCGTTCAACTCAATCATCTCAACTTGAGAAAAGGCTACATAACTTATCTACCTTGTGATCAATGAGACATTGTTTAAAAAAAATTGCCTTGCCATAAGGTTACCATAACGTTACTTCATCAACAATAATTTTCTACATGTATATCACGTGAAGAAATGATAAGTTACACGGTTCTACACGTGGACTCTTCGATAAAAGGATAATTTTGTTGTTAAATTAGAGAAATGTTATGTATTAGAAATGCAAATAAAATATACAAAGAGTAAAGGAATGCATTCTGGTTTTTTTTAAATAAAAAGTCAAGTATACTCTTTATATACAAAGGAACAATAACCACCGGCTTACATCAACATACCAGAATACAATGAATTGGTATAACCGTGTAACTACTTCTAGAAAAACCTCATCTCAATGCATAGCAGATTCTAGAATACTTCAATACTAAATGCACAGCAGATTCTAGAATATTTTAATATTCTCCCTACTCTTTCTTCTCTCAACCTCATCAAAAGAGAAAACCCCGAGCTTCTGCTGAAACCAAGCAAAGTAGTCCTTTGTTAAAGCCTTTGTCAACCCATCTGCCACCTGATGTTCAGAGGGAACATAATTCATTTTAAGTTTCCCTGCTGCAACAGGTTCTCTGACGAAATGAACGTCTAACTCCACATGCTTGGTCTTCGAGTGATACATAGGGTTGGCGCTCATAGCAATATCACTAGTGTTATCATTCCAAACCACAAACGTAGCTTGAACTTGAACCTTCATATCATTTAACAACGCTTCAAGCCAAATAACATCATACGTAGCATCAGATAAACTTCTATATTCAGCCTCTATGGTGGACCGAAACACCGTTTTCTGTTTTTTTCGAGTTCCACTGTACCAAACTACCACCAAGAAACACACGTTCCAGATCGACCGTAAAAAATAAAAGAAATAGATATATATGGTGAAGTTTTGATTATGTTCATTCAGTGAAAATAAACTAAAAGGAATGTAACTATTTGTATTTAATGATAATCTGATGTGATGCTGCATTATAATTTGAATTAGATTCAAGTACTTTTCGATCGTCAACCTCTGAATGTTAATCCTCCGTCGAAAAACATTGAGAACATCATGTTTGAAAAGCTGCCACAAAAATGGAACTACCTCAATATTGATGGTGCTATTGTTTAACTATAGGTATTAACACTGTTCGAGGAGTTCTACTAGACTGTGATAGTAATTTGTTGTTTGAGTTTTGTAAAAGCGTAAGAATCAATCACCATGTTTTATCAACTCGTCCATTAGCAAGTGTAACGCATGATACAAGTTGAATTGTAAAGTTTATTCAAATAATTTTATTAAAAGTAAAAAAATCAATTACCGATGTTTTACAAGTTGAATTGTGAATTTCATTTGAATATTTGTAAATCATATAGGTATATGATTTTAAATATATACAGATTCAAACATATAATATTCAAGTTATATAGTTAATAAAATATCCAAATATTGATAGTAATTTTGGAGAGTAATTAGAGTCAAAATCTTCATATAAATATAATATTATCATTTAAATTGATTTATATTTGTGTTCACAAATATATATATATATATATTAAATAAAATAAATTTATTATATTTCAGTGATTTTTTATTCAATTTAATCAATACTTAATTTTCTGATTTATTCAATCTTTACTAATTTTAAAAAGCACATCATAGAAGTCGTCGGCTCTGCAATCAGACCTTTATTAGAAAGAAAGAAATAATAATATTGCAAGTTGGGAGTTTCACGTCTATATCATATTTCTCCAATTCAGAACCAGCGATGAGCAAAATTTACCTGGAAAGCCAAGTGTGGATGACGTGGCGTCATAGATATTGGTCAGCGGTTTGTCACATTGGAGCCGCTGTCGTATACTATTAGACAATTGTCCCCTATTTTCATTTTTTTATAAAAAAAAAGGAAAATTGGAAAAGCAGACTGAATGCAAATGAGAATACTGCTTAGTTGTTTAGTTGGATAAACTAGGAGCATTGTCGTCTTTAATTAACGACCTCAAAACTAATTTAAAAACACTACATGTCTATCCAACTAGCTAGTTGTATTCACATTAAAATTTTGTATATGTTATAATTATTTGGCCTTTTCTTTTTCTCTACTTTTCCACAGAGATAGTACCAAAATTAATAATTAAATCCTACTAAATTATGGTCTTACTCATCAAGGAATCTTAAACGTGATTAGGAGGCTCTCTCTCCCCTTAATTCGACTCATAATATCAATATCAAAGCGGTTGTCTCTAACACACAAACTCATGTACGTTCTCCTTTTCTCGGTTTGTTTCACTACATCAATTCTCTCTCTCTTTTGTGAGTTAGTTTATCACTTTCTCTACTTGCACAGTATTTATATCGGATTTTATTTTAATACAAATAGGTTTAATCATAACGTATAAACTATATTGAATTATCATGGGCGACAGCACTCAGCAGTTAGCAGCATCTTTGCGCGTCAATCCACACGCCGTCCCATCACGTCACCTTGGCACGGTAAAGGGTGTGCGGGGAAAAAGGAACAATAAAAGCTTCCTTAATTTTGAGTTTACCTGCATGGATATATGAGCGTTATAGATAAAAAAACCTTTCTCTCATCCTTTGCATGTCTCTCAATTTTCCAAAGTTATTTATTTTGTGATTTTATTAATATATTTTTTCTCCCCTTCTTCAGCAGGAAAAAGAATAGACTTATGATCCACTACAACAATGACTACTTATAATCAGCTCTCAATCATTCACTTTTCTTCCTTTGCAGCAGAAGACATTTTTAATATATAACCTCTAAAAACAAAGGAGGTGCAGCTACGGCATACATATAAAATACTCGGGGGAGAATTATCTATTGTTATTGACCTCCGATCGCACATGGCTTCCCCCTTCTCTCCTACATTTTTGTTTTTCTTTTCAGTCAAATGCTCCCCTCCCTCTCTCTTAAATTAACTCTCTGCTTTCCTTTTCTCTCTCCTCTCTTAATCCTAGCCGCTTCAACCTTTCTTCTTGAGGTTTTTGAATTAAAAAAGGAGTTTCTCCTTGGCATTTGAAGGCTGTTGACGGAATAGCTGAAGAGAAAAGGAGTTGCTCAGATCCACAGTGGAAAATATTTTTAGTTTTTGGTTGCTATTGTTTACCTTTTGCTTGTTATTTCTCCTTGAGTTGCTGGTGGATGTGATTCAATCTCAAAGGTTAGCTTACTAATGTGTTTGTCTGTGTTTGCTTAATCTTAATTGATTAACTGATTCGCTTTCATTATAATAATAAAGAGAGCAGCGGTTATTGTGTTTGTTCACTAAACTTTCTCCTATTTGTCGTTGGCGCTGTTTTCGGTTGTTCTGTTTAATGAATCTCCAGCTCCATTGTTTTGAAATCAGATTCGAATTGTTCTTCCATGTTACTACTTGTTTGGAATGTGATATATTTCAGCTGTTGTTAACGATCAATGGAAGTTTATACATTGAAGCCAAATTTAAGCTTCAGCGCTTCCTCAGATGAATTTGATTCCTTTCGCCTGAAAATTTGAAAGCCTTTTGTTTTCCGCTTTTTAATATATAAACTTCTTTCAACTTCTGGAATTTATATGACTTCCATCGAATCAGGAGATTTTCACTGTTTTTTCCGTCTCCAATTGATGTTTTTCCCCATCAGGCAACATATCTACTCTATTCTATCTGTTTTCCGATGGTTTTTCTAGAATTGCCAAATTTGTGTTTTCCATGAACTGCACATCTTTGTCATGTAAGTTGCTTTCAAATAAAATTTGATTTGAAATGAAATACTTGGGCTGGACAAATCATAGAATCAATTATTTTATGTTAAAGGCTAAACTTAGTATGGAAAGAGGACATTCCTAATTTAAAATTCTCGTGCAGGATTTGCTCTGATTAAAAGATGCTATATAGAGACATAGCAGAAGCCTACAAGGGAGTAGTGAAGGGCAGCTTGATTATCTATTGATGTTAATTTATGTTTTGAGCATTTCAATTCAAACAGGTTGTAGTTGAGTGATTTCAATGGTTTGTGAGATGGAAGACGATCAAATCGAAGACATGGATGTCGAAGTCCTTTCTTCGATGTGGCCTGAAGACATAGAGCACGAAGCTGGAAAGCAGTTTAAAGTAGAAAAGCCAAGAGGTGACCAAGATATGTTGGAGGAGGTAACAATTGTGGGCGAGCCAACTATAGTTGATTTCCAACATCTTATAGAGCTAACTAATTATACTGACAAGGGCTCGTCTCAGTTAGCATACCTTGTAAAACACTGGGAATATAAGCAAACGAACGCTGTTCGTCTTCTTAGAGAAGAAATTGACAATCTAAGCAGACAAAGGCAGGAATCTGAGCTTAAGAAATTGGAGATATTGGAGGAACATCGTTTCGAGGAGGAAAGGTACGGAGGAGATAAACGCTCGATTTCCATACTGGATGGCATTTATGATATATGGCAAGACGTTCCTCGGAGAAAAAATAAAATTGTGGTTCCAAGTAAAAGAGTTGAAATTGATGCCGAGTATGATACTGTCATATACTGGAAACAGAGAGCCATGCATTTGGAGAAAATGTTGGAAGCCAGCATGCAGAGAGAGCAACTACTGAAGGAAAAATTGCAGGAAAGCATAAAAAATCTGGAAAAGCAGTCCTCGCCAGTAGAAGAGTTGTCCCAGATTCTCAAAAGAGCAGATAATTTTTTACATTTTGTACTTCAAACTGCACCAGTTGTGTTTGGACATCAGGTAATCAACAAAGTTTTACTGATAAAATATGCTACCTAATGTCAATTTAAAAGTTGTTACATAGATTGTTTTCTTGAGCAGAAGAGATATCATCAAATAAATCATTTAAGCCAATAGTCCACATATCTTGAAGTATGATCTTTCAACTAATGAAACTTATTTTTCGATCAAATTTCAGGATAAAGAGCTGCGTTATCGCTTTATTTATAACCATTTTCCAAGTTTGCAAGAGGAGGTAATTTATTGCAAAGTAGTTCTTATTCAAGGTTTGGTAATCTTTTGTTGAAGTGTGGGTCGCTAGAATGATTGCCCTCACATTAAAGTTTTTTGCTTCCTTTGTAACTTACCTCCCTCGTCTTTTTCCGTCCTTTTATTTATGAAGTGGCATAAGATTTACCTGAAATTTAATTGGTTCTCCTTTCAGGACATTCTAGGAAAAACGGATGTGGAAATTTTTACCGGATCTGGTGTTAAGGAGTCTCAGGATTTTAAAAAGGAAGTGCTGGATAAAGGGTTACCTGCAAAAAGAGAAATCACGTTCGAGACAGAACTATTTGGGTCAAAGACATTTTTGATATATGTGGAACCTGTTTTTAGCAAGGCAGGGGAGACTATTGGTATAAATTATATGGGTATGGATATAACAGATCAGGTATATTCAGTTTGTTCATATTGGTTGTATAAGCTATTAATTGAGATGGAGAAAAATGGGTATTTATGTTTCTGATTGCACAATAGGTAAGGAAAAGAGAAAAGATGATAAAGCTTCGAGAGGAGATTGCAGTACAAAAGGCGAAGGAAACAGAACTCAATAGAACCATACATATAACAGGTTTTTTTTTTACTAGGGTGACATAAATATTTTTGAATTTCTCTTTAGCTATCCCTTTTAAAGCACTGAAGCAACTCTACTTTGCCTTCTTTTTACACGTTCTCTAGAGGAGACAATGCGTGCAAAACAGATGCTGGCAACCATGTCTCATGAGATAAGATCTCCTCTATCTGGGGTTGTTAGCATGGCTGAGATCCTGGCCACAACGAAACTTGATCGAGAGCAAAAACAGTTGTTAAATGTCATGTTATCTTCAGGAGATTTGGTCCTTCAACTCATAAATGACATCCTTGATCTTTCCAAGGTTGAATCAGGTATGGATTTTAGCCCCTAAATTGCATGAAAAGCTCGTACTGTGATATTTTCAATTTTAAGCTTTGTATGTTAATTTCTTAGAGCTGATTATAAGTTGGACAGTGTAGTACCATATATAGCACCAAGTTTGAGAGATCTGGTCCTAAAATGATATTGTAATGCATGTTTAGAAAGTTGTATTTCTGTTTCAGATTCACAATCGCATCGTACTTTTTTTGTCTGAAAATTTTATGCTCTAGCTCAGGACAGGTTATTACTCTCGGATGTTGGAATTTCTAAATTTATCTTCTCTGTTACATCAGGTGTCATGAAGTTGGAATATACAAAATTCCGACCAAGAGAGGTGGTAAAGCATGTTCTCCAGACAGCTGCAGCATCATTGCAAAAGATTCTTACCTTGGAAGGAAATGTTGCAGATGATGTTCCTATTGAGGTGGGAGTCTTATGACACATTTCCATCGACTATTATTTGAAAAATGAAGTCCTTTTTTCACCATCCTCATATTCTGGAGCTTTATTCAATAATTTCAGGTCATAGGTGATGTGCTAAGAATTCGACAAATTCTCACCAACTTGATCAGGTATTGAACTATGAGAAGTCACAATTAATGTTTCAATTTTCCTACAGATTATCATGAAAACAGTTTGTAACAGACAGGTTGCATTTGATAGCTCTAATATGGACCGAGTAACTGATTATTCTGAGAATTAAATTACACGTTCCTGCAACTGTAAAAATTGTGTGTATGTTTTGGATTTTGGAAATGAATGGTTCTAACAATTATGCGCCAGAATATGTTTATGAATTATTTACTATTCATAACTTTCATTTCTCGATGTTGAGTAAGACAACCTTTCTTCTTCAGCAATGCGATCAAATTTACACACGAAGGGAGGGTAGGAGTAAAACTTTATGTAGTACCAGAACCGCCTTTTGCAAAAGAAACATCTCAGCGTGTATCTGATGGATCAACTGCTAATCAATCCACAACAAACGTAGCCAAAGAAGAGACGTGTACATCGATGTCTCAAACTAGCAGTGATCAGAGAGGATATCATGGTAAGAAACACGAAGGTTCTTGCCAAAACCATTCACAAAGTGAACCTGGAACTCCAGTAAGGAATGGAACAATAGATGCAACTGAGGAACAAGAAGAACTACCTGAAACAACAGTGTGGATACGCTGTGACGTATATGACACGGGGATTGGAATACCAGGTACGCATGTATGTTTGTCTGAAATCATCTACATTATCACAAGAAATCTGAGATTTTGTTAGATATATAAGTTGATTCAGGATGGGGAAAACTTGATGAATTTTCCTATCTTCCTGTGACAGAAAATGCTTTACCTACACTCTTTAAGAAGTACATGCAAGTCAGTGCCGATCATGCCCGAAAGTATGGTGGAACAGGACTGGGGCTTGCAATATGTAAACAGCTGGTGAATTCTTTCATCCATCAACAATGATGTTTTATTTGGTTTTGAACTTTCCCTCTACAATTGATATAGTAGCCTTCCCTCTTCTACAATTGATATACTCCCACAAGTTAGCAGATCAGATAATTATGATATAAATCCCAGTAGGTCTAGTTTAAACTGGCTATCCTAACATTCTATGCGTTTTCTATAGGTTGAGCTAATGGGCGGCCGTCTTACGGTGTCTAGCCGAGTGCATTGTGGTTCAACATTTACGTTTATCCTACCTTACAAGGTTTCTCTATCATGTGATCATTCTGATGACCCTGATGTCCTACCAGATATGGATGATCATGGTGCTATAAATGATGATGCAACGGCTGGTGTTTTCCAATTCCAGCCACGTACTTTGGGTTCTCTTTTTTGTTCTACTGGAACTAGCAGAACCCAAAAATTATTACCACATAATATTGGCTATGCAAGTTCATATAAACTTAATGTGTTGTCAGAGACTTGTTATTCATTCCCCACGAGTAATGGTCGAACAAAGGAGATGGATTTAGTTGAAGATGCTTGTTCTGTGGCTGAAGCTGTTGAGATATCATCTGATCCTGAAAGTTCATTTAGCCATAGCCCAGACCGCGAAAATCGAAGTGCGATTTGCAGAGACAAACATCATCAAAATGATGTAGATGCCGAGAACAAAGCTTCTACCAGAGATGTCTCGGGCTGCTCTGACACAAGCAGAGATATGGATGTGAAAATGAAGATAAGTGAGCCTCAGCTACCACCTAAGAGGCAGGAAAGATCTGACAGCAGTTCTCAGCCCACAATTAACAGACGTCAAGAAGTATCAGATTCTGTATCAAAGCCTAAGATCCTACTGGTGGAAGATAACAAGATTAACGTAATGGTGACGAAGAACATGATGAAGCAGTTGGGCCATGTTAAAAGTTTCAAAGTTTGGCAACCAACTTTGGAAAATGTTTTTTTCAAAGTTTGGTAAATGTTTCTTTGAAAAATGTTTTCAAAGTTTGGTAAAATTTTGGTAGATGTTTGTTGAAAATAGGAATGGGTAAATTCACTTTAGTCATTGCACTTTAGGGTATTTTCAAAGATTAGTCCCTAAGTTTCTACTATAAATACCCTTACCCATTTAGCTTCAAAATCATCCCAAAACATTTCTTTCTTCCTATACTAGAGAGCTTTCTTGTGAGTAGTGAGTGTTTTGTAAACACCTGTAAATTTTCTCTCTTAGTAAAAGATCTGCAGTAGCCCGGAGACGTAAGCACAATTGGCTGAACTCCGTTATCAATTTTCGGGTATTATTTTTCCGCTTTTATTTCGCATTCTCACTAATCTGGTTATAGGGAAATTACTTGTACTCGGTTTATTTTCCTAACAACTGGTAATCAGAGCTTTTGGTTGTGAATTTTGTCAAATTTTCTGCGAGGTTACTATTCATTACTATTCACGTGAATAGTGAATTTCGTGAATAGTGAAATTCGGTCGGCGATACGAGTTTGTCGACGGTGGTGTTCTAATACACAGTGATTCGCAAGAATTGTCAGAAACGATCCAAACGAAGCCAGATTCGAGTGGGAGCGATGGCTGCAGACGAAGGGAAGGTGAAAATTGAAAAGTTCGATGGTGCGGACTTTGGCTTTTGGAAGATGCAGATTGAAGATTTTTTGTACCAGAAAAATCTATATCAACCTCTCTCAGGAAAGCAACCAGAGGGCATGAAGGATGAAGATTGGGCTCTTCTCGACAGACAAGCCCTCGGAGTTATCCGACTGACGTTATCCCGCAATGTTGCTTTTAACATAGCAAAGGAAAAGACCACGGCGGGTCTTATGGCGGCTCTCTCCAGTATGTACGAGAAGCCATCGGCCTCAAACAAAGTTCATTTGATGAGGCGATTATTCAATTTGCGGATGACGGAAGGGGCATCGGTGGCACAACACCTAAATGAACTCAACACAATCACAACCCAGTTGAGTTCAGTGGAAATTGAGTTCGATGATGAAGTTCGAGCTTTAATTCTCTTATCATCTCTACCAGACAGTTGGAATGCTACTGTTACAGCAGTCAGCAGTTCGTCGGAAACAGCAAATTAAATTTGACGATGTTCGGGATCTGGTACTGAGTGAAGAAATTCGACGGAGAGAATTGGGTGAAGCATCAACCTCCTCAGCCTTGCACACGGAGTCTAGAGGAAGAACTTCAGAAAGATATTCAAATCGTGGCAGATCAAAATCCAGACGGGAAAATCTAGAACGGGAAAGAAAGATTTTACCTGTTATAATTGTGGCAAGAAAGGTCACTTTAAAAGAGATTGCCGAGCACTGAAGAAAGATACCGGTGCACAGGAATCTGCCAACGTGACAGAGGAGACAGGTGATGCCATGATTCTAAGCGTCAACAGTCCGATTGAATCATGGATCTTGGATTCAGGGGCATCTTTCCACTCCACCCCATGCCAAGAAATCATGGAGAACTATGTCAGTGGTGATTTTGGGAAGGTTCATCTTGCTGATGATGAAACCTTAAAGATCGTCGGAAAAGGAGACATCCGACTAAAGTTGCCAAACCAGACCACCTGGAAGCTGACAGGAGTGAGACATATTCCTGGCCTCAAAAGAAATCTGATTTCTGTTGGACAGCTTGATGGAGAAGGATATAGCACAACATTTTCAGGTTGTGAATGGAAGATTACCAAAGGAGCACTCGTCATTGCTCGTGGTAAGAAGACTGGTACTCTCTATGTAACCTCCAATTTAGAGAATATCATTGCAGTAGCAGATGCTGATGGAAATCAAACCTATGGCACCAAAGGCTCGGCCATATGAGCGAGAAAGGGATGAAGACACTTTTGTCAAAAGGGAAGCTGCCGGATCTAAAGAATGTAGATGTCGGACTATGCGAGGATTGCATCTTTGGCAAACAAAAGAAAGTCAGTTTTTGCAAAGATTGGCAAGACACCCAAGACAGAAAGGTTAGAATTGATTCATACTGATGTATGGGGACCATCCCCAGTTCCATCTCTTGCAGGCTCACTATATTATGTCACCTTCATCGATGATTCAACAAGGAAGGTGTGGGTTTATTTTCTGAAGAAGAAATCAGAAGTCTTTGATACCTTCAGAAAATGGAAGGCCATGGTGGAAAATGAGACTGGTTTGAAAGTCAAGCGGTTGAGGTCTGACAATGGAGGAGAGTACAGAGACAGTAGATTCAGAGATTTCTGTGCAAACAATGGGATCAAGATGGAGACAACAGTTCCCAAGACACCGCAACATAATGGTGTAGCAGAGCGCATGAACAGAACTCTGAATGAACGTGCCAGAAGTATGAGGATACATGCCGGCTTGCCCAAATTTCTATGGGCTGAAGCAATCAACACTGCAGCTTACTTGATCAACCGTGGGCCCTCAGTTCCTTTGGATGGCAGAATACCAGAGGAAGTTTGGAGCAAGAAAGAAATAAACCTTTCACACTTAAGAGTGTTTGGTTGTATTTCTTATGTACACATAGACTCTGCTGAAAGAAGTAAGCTTGATGCTAAGTCCAACAAATGTGCCTTTGTTGGTTATGGCGGTGATGAGTTCGGTTACCGGTTTTGGGACTATGAAAATCGGAAGATCATCAGAAGCAGAGACGTCATTTTCAATGAAAATGTGATGTACAAAGATAGATCAACCGCAGAATCAAGTAATACCGAAGCTGAAACAAAGGAATTTGCTGAGTTCGAGGAGATTTCTGGAAATGATGTTCAGATCAATCCTGAAGCAGTTCAAGAAGAACCAGGCACACCAGAACTGAGACGCTCCTCCAGAATTCCTAAACCAACCCAACGGTATTCTCCTTCTTTACACTACTTGTTGCTGACTGACAATGGTGAACCAGAGTGCTATGATGAAGCAATGCAAGTGGAGGATTCAGTCAAGTGGGAGTCTTCCATGAAAGATGAGATGGACTCGCTTATGTCAAATCAGACATGGGAATTAGCTGAATTACCACCAGGCAAGAAAGCGCTCCACAACAAGTGGATTTACAGGATCAAAGAAGAGCACGATGGGAGCAAACGCTACAAAGCAAGATTGGTTGTCAAAGGCTTTCAGCAAAAAGAAGGTATTGACTACAATGAAATTTTCTCTCCAGTCGTAAAATTGTCTACAATCAGACTGGTGTTGAAAATTGTAGCTGCAGAGAATTTACATCTTGAGCAGTTAGATGTAAAGACAGCTTTCCTTCATGGTGATTTGGAGGAAGAAATCTATATGAGGCAGCCAGAAGGCTTCATAGAGGCAGACAAGAAAAACCTGGTATGCAGGTTGAAGAAGAGCTTGTATGGTTTAAACAAGCTCCTAGACAGTGGTACAAGAAGTTCGATAGCTTCATGAGTAGCAGTGGTTTTATCAGATGCCAAGCAGATCATTGTTGCTACATCAAGAGGTTCGACAACAGCTTCATTATTTTATTATTGTACGTTGATGACATGCTCGTTGCAGGCTCAGACATGCAAGAGATTATACACTTGAAGCAAAATTGTCGAAGCAGTTTGCTATGAAGGATCTGGGCGCTGCAAAGCAGATTCTTGGGATGAGGATCAAGAGAGACACAAAGTCGGGGACTTTGATGTTATCACAGGCTGAGTACATCAACAAAGTACTCTCCAGGTTCAACATGCAAGATGCTAAACCAGTAAGTACACCTTTAGGTGTTCATTTCAGACTCTCCAAAGACCAATCACCAAAGACGGAGGAAGAACGTGCACACATGGTGAAGGTGCCGTATGCCTCAGCAATTGGAAGTCTGATGTATGCCATGGTTTGTACCAGACCAGATATTGCTCATGCAGTGGGAGCTGTTAGCAGTACATGAATAATCCGGGCAAGGTACACTGGGAAGCAGTCAAATGGATCCTCAGATATCTTCGTGGTACCACAAACAAAGCACTTTGTTTCAAAGGTGGAGATATGATACTGACAGGCTATGTAGCTGACTTAGCCGGAAATGTCGACATCAGAAGGAGCACTACAGGGTATGTCTATACTCTAGGAGGAACTGCAGTGAGTTGGGTTTCTCAACTACAGAAGATAGTTGCTCTCTCCACAACTGAAGCAGAATATGTCGCTGTTACGGAAGCCAGCAAGGAGATGGTTTGGCTCCAAAGTTTCTTGGAAGAGTTAGGCAAGAAACAAGAAAACAATATCTTGTATTGCGACAGTCAAAGTGCTATCCATCTAGCAAAGAATCCGTCTTTTCATTCCAGGACAAAGCACATACAATTGAGATATCATTTTATCCGGTCTCTTCTGGAAGATGGGATTTTGAAACTTGAAAAGATTAGTGGAGCTCAAAATCCGGCAGACATGTTGACAAAGACGGTGACTACGGACAAACTGAAGTTGTGTTCAACTTCAGTTGGCATGCTAGAATAAATAGACCAGACATGCTGCTGCATTGATCGAGGTGTGAAGACATATTAAAATCAGTCTTCAAGTGGGAGATTGTTAAAAGTTTCAAAGTTTGGCAACCAACTTTGGAAAATGTTTTTTTCAAAGTTTGGTAAATGTTTCTTTGAAAAATGTTTTCAAAGTTTGGTAAAATTTTGGTAGATGTTTGTTGAAAATAGGAATGGGTAAATTCACTTTAGTCATTGCACTTTAGGGTATTTTCAAAGATTAGTCCCTAAGTTTCTACTATAAATACCCTTACCCATTTAGCTTCAAAATCATCCCAAAACATTTCTTTCTTCCTATACTAGAGAGCTTTCTTGTGAGTAGTGAGTGTTTTGTAAACACCTGTAAATTTTCTCTCTTAGTAAAAGATCTGCAGTAGCCCGGAGACGTAAGCACAATTGGCTGAACTCCGTTATCAATTTTCGGGTATTATTTTTCCGCTTTTATTTCGCATTCTCACTAATCTGGTTATAGGGAAATTACTTGTACTCGGTTTATTTTCCTAACAGGCCACACAATAGATGTTGTGAACAATGGTGTCGAAGCCGTCCATGCAGTTCAGTGCCATAGTTATGATCTCGTCCTGATGGTAAATCCTTCCCTCCTGTAAACACGAGAAGCTTTCTTCTGCTTTTAAATCTGCTAAAGATTTACCGTCTAAAGGATGAAACATCATACACATTTGAGTTCTGAAAGCTGCTAAATTTTTTATTGCAGGATGTGTGCATGCCAGTCATGGATGGCCTTCAAGCAACGAGATTGATTCGTTCCTTCGAAGAAACCGGTAATTGGGATGCAGCAATGAATGCAGGGGTAGAACAACCTTTGCCTTCCGATTCATCTCAACAAGATTGTACACCTCCAAAGCGTATCCCCATAATTGCAGTAAGTTCATCACTTTTACTGCCATTGAATAATCAAGTTCAGCTCTTATTATCACAGAAGATAAGTCTTGACTTTGCATACACTAACACAAAAAAATGTTTTGCATATATGCAGATGACTGCAAATGCATTGTCAGAGAGTGCTGACGAGTGTTTTGCAAACGGCATGGACTCGTTTGTATCGAAGCCTGTAACTTTCCAAAAACTGAAAGAGTGTCTCGAACAATATTTGCCATGATGGATTCCTCCTTGTAAATTAACGCCACGTGTATATAAAAATGACAGTATGTTAGGAAAGTTTTGTCCAAGTATCATCTTCTTCTCAGCCATTACCATCTCATTAATATAGGATTGTATAGTTAAATGTCTTCAGTAACATTTTTCTACAATGTGTGGATTAAGCCTCGTGAATGAGTTATCAAAGCTACTCTTTACACCAAAAAATTAAGGTAAAATGCATTCCCCCTCCCCCTTATATACATCGGTAAAATACACCATAAGTCGGTCAAAAAAAGTCCAAACTCCAAATATTTGACCCATAAGTATATTTGTATGGGTGTTGTCATCCTTTGTCCGGCCCATTACTCTACCTTGGGTTTACATTATGTCATGTGTAACATGAATTTTATTAATTAATTATTTTCAGATAATTTATCTTTTAAAAAAATCTTTAATCAATCCCCTACCACTAATCGATTAATAAAACTAATTCCAGTTGTGCACACCTGTTATTTCTAATTTATGAAAGAATGAAGGTATTGATTATTCAAAAATGAAACTTGAAATTGATTGTAGCTTATGTTTTTAAAACACGTCTTGTCCACATTACTTCATATTAATTCTGGATCGAGTTAAAAGGGGGAAATGTGTGTTTCCTTTTGTCTAAAACCACTAGAAGTATTGACAGCAGAAACCGGCATTTCTCTTTCAAGACTAGGAGAATCAGAAAATTTCAGCCACTACAAGCCAATCCCTGACAATTTTTATTGTACCAGAGTGAAGTATTGACCTGTTTTCTTCACTCTCTTAACGCTGCAACCATCCCACGAATTTACAATCAGCCACGTACACCTTTAACCTCTTGATACCAAGCTCTTTACTTTTGAATCATAGAAAACAAACGCAGAACTCCCAAGTTCAACTATAGTTTATCTTGACATTTGCAGGCTAAATCGTTGTATTCCATAGACATCAACGATGCCGGGTGGAAAAACAGGATCGGTTGCCGCTCTCACTGCAACCTTGGCAACAGCAGTAACATTAACTGGAGGAGTGAATAATGGGCCAATCAGTGGTACCTGGTTCAATGGTTTTGCATGTTGGAAAACCTGCAGAGATGAAAGAAATCTTAGTTTTATAACCACCCATTCAAGCTTAAGCTTTCGACACGCATCATTAAAGCTAATCTGGTCACATTTCATTACACATTGAATGCTGATTACTTCCACCAACTCCCTAAAAACTAGGATGCATCATTGGACCCAATCATTTTGCAGTTTAGGTCAGGTTATAGATCAAATGAAGACAACATACAAAAGATGAAAAGTAAACTTAGAGATCATGCATTTACCATTTCCAAAGGAGAACCAATAACACCTAAAGGTAATTTTATTCTTCCAACACTGCGAGTCCCATGAATAAAGCCAGGCCTCAAAATCACTCCTGCAATAGGAAATGGAAATTCTTAAGTGATGCAAAGAAACCTAACACTACCAGATGGTGATAATTTCATAATATTATTACTAGAATTAGCAGGCTACCATCCAAATTAAAATTTACAAGAGCTTATCATAGAAATATGTGAATAAGAAGCAATGTAAATCAGAAAACCAACCTCCATATGGAAATTTAGTGAGTAACTCTGTCTCTGCAGCTCTCTGTTGCCAAACAAGCCAAGAACAAGAGAAGTTTCCATATCAGAAGGAAGATAATAACCACAAAAATTCTTGAGCCATCATACCATTACTTGTCAAAACAATTTTTTCAACATATGTGCTAACCTACCACATCTTGAGCAGAAAGCTAAGAACAAAACCCGCCGACTAGCACCCAAAATAGACACCTAAACAAATTGCAATTAGGAACCAAGAGCAAAAGAGAAAAGTGTACCTTCCCCTCATAATATCCTTTCAGTAAATAGTTTGCTAAGCCAAAATCAGCAGCTGAGATATAAACAAACCTTTTCACGCCTGTAAACAACATATAAGGGTCAACCCAACAGAAAAACGGCTAGATAGACAAATCAGCTTTTCCCTAGATAGACACATCACAGATCAAGGATTCATATACCTTTCTCTGCAGCAGCTCTGATAGCATTGACGTTTGCAGTCCCATTAATCTTATACATATATGAATTAGATCCAAAACCACCGATGCAAGAGATCTAAAAAGGTAAACTTAATTAGCAGGAAAAAATAATATCAAAGAAGAGAGTAAGATCCAAATTGAATTGTAGGTAAACAAGGATATTTTAATATGAATGCCAGAATTAAATTATGGAATCATTGTGTATGGCTTTGAAAGTAAAGTTAGCTCAAATCTCTTTTTGGATGTTAAGTCATCTGCAGAATCAAGAGACTACATACAACAGATATAACTCCATCAAGAGCTTCCTTCCACGAATCGGATGACAGAAGGTTCCCTGAACAGAAGTAACATGTTATTAGATTCATAACAGCATGCAACTAATAACATCTAGCAAGTAAATAAAGAAAAGAAACCTTTATGCCAGGTCACATCCTTAGCCCAAGAGTCATGTAAAGATGATCCGCCAGACCTAATCGAAAGAAAAAACCAAATGAAGGAATTGAAGCAATATAAGTAATTGATGAAAAAGAAAAAAAGAAAAAAGGGAGAGAGCACAGCAGAAAGTGTCGATCTTATTTGTAACAAGCAAAGGAAGCATATCAAGAGCAACATAAACAAGCAGCCTTTGTAGTATAGATCATATAACGACAGGAAGCATCTAGATGAATATTTCCAGCTAAAGTGTACAAAGTTAAAGGACTGGTCTCTTTCCACGATAATTGAAAAATTAAGTTTAAAAAACATTGAGCAACAATCAGCAATTTCTTATTTACTCTACATCTTGCAAGATTACATAGTTGCAAACGCCATTAGTTCAAGTGCTTCATCACTGAACCAGACTCACATGAGAAATAAACATTATTTCAAATAAATTTTAACGTACTTTGAAAAATTCCTGGGGAAAAATCATTTGTAGCAGGAACTTTTAAGAAAATCGAAATACCTGCTGAGGCTGGCAACACTCAGACCACGATTCAAAGCTTCCCTGCAGATATGGGAGCCAACAAATCCATTTCCACCCAACACAAGCAGCTGAAATGAAACAATACATGATAATAAATAAAAAGATGCCAACATTACAAAATTGACAATAGTCTTAAGTTCTAACCAGCACCTTTTCAGAAGGAGGAGGAGGTACGTTTACAGTCTCTGCTTCTTCAACTTTAAAAGGTTCATCAACCTTGTTAGACTCAGTTGAAAGAAATCTCCCATTCTTGTTCCCAGCCATTACGCTGAAATATTACAAAGGAGAAGGTCCCAAAAAATGAAGTCCTCAATTCATATAGCAACAACAATAGAGAATAAATTTAACATTTTCATCTCCACAGAACAAAATCAATCCTAAGTTCCTAACATTATAGCCTGATAACAGGAATTCGAATTCGAAAAATGGCAAAACCCAGA
Organism: Hibiscus syriacus; assembly: GCF_006381635.1. Lineage (NCBI taxonomy): Eukaryota > Viridiplantae > Streptophyta > Magnoliopsida > Malvales > Malvaceae > Hibiscus > Hibiscus syriacus. The sequence goes on from NW_024061893.1 coordinate 103,787, forward strand.
AAATACAGAATTATCTATAGTTTGTAACATTTTATGAATGATCGAATTAGAATATCTAGTACAAGAATCTGACCGTGAAAATACAAAAATGAAAACACTAATCAATGGAGCATAAGAGAGAATATGAACTTACTAGATTCTAGAGAGTGAGAGTCTGGAATGAATCAACCCTGAAGCCATTGGAGCTTATTTCACAACACTGCTATTATTCGATCGCTCTCCTTTGTCAATTGAGATTTTCTGAAAATTCGATTCAGAAATCGGAGGTGAAAGTCTCTCTAATAACTTGGGCAGGCACGAGAAGGGAGTACACATGGCGCGCAATGGTAACGACAGGTAGAGTAATATATACAACAACAACAACAACAAAACCCAATTCCCATATGTATGGGGTAAGGGGGAGGTAGGGTAGTAGGCTACCCCCAACGCCAGGTTGAGAGTAACTTCCGTGGAAGACCTCCGGCAGTCAGAAAATTAAAAATTTAGATAAAATGCAATGCATGTATAAATAAATACATAAATACATAGCTAAACAGTATTCATATGCAGTCATTAAAATCATATGTGCGTCTGTAACGGGAATTAATCCCTGCATAATTATCCCTGCGAAAGAATCTCTGCATATAGACATAAGCATAAGATAAGATCCGGCTAAATTTAAAAGAGGAAACATGAAGAGAATGATACACAGAAGTAAACGTTAGCAAGCCCAGTTCTAATCCTTCATAAATACCAATAACAGAAACATATAAAAAGTATAAGTCATGGAAAATACTACAAAGACATTAAAAGAAGACAGAGGTGATACACCCTATAGATGTGACCCACACTACTCGACTACCCTAGTCTTTAGCCTCCATATTTTCCTATCAGAGGTCATGTCTTCGGTAAGGGCTAAATCCCTCAAATCAGATCTCAAGCAGTCTTCCCACTTTCGCCTTGGTCGTCCTTTCCTTCTGGCACCGTCGACTGTAATCGACTCTACCCTCCTTACCGCATCCGACGGTAGTCGCCTAAGGACATGCCCAAACCACCGTAGTCTTCCCTCCCTCAATTTTTCGGAAACAGACACCACCCCAAGGACATCCTAATAGCAGAGTTTGTCGTCATATCCCTCAGAGTCTTACCACATGTCCATCGAAGCATTCTCATTTCTGCGGCCTCAATCCTCCTTACGTGATCCTTCTTGGTTGCCCAACATTCTGATCCATACAACAGCGCTGGTCTTATTGCCATTCTATAAAATTTTCCCTTAAGTTTTAGAGGGACCTTCTTGTCACACAAAACTCCAGTAGCGGCCCTCCACTTTAGCCATCCCGCCTTTATACGGTGTGTAACGTCATCATCTACACCCCCATCTTTATGTATCATAGACCCTAGGTACTTGAAACAATCCTTTGAGGGGAGAACGTGTCCTTCTATGCATACTTCTACATCTTCATCGTTTTGGTTCCCATTGAAGTTTGAACATAAATACTCTGTCTTTTCAATATTGATCCTTAAACCTTTTCTTCCAAAGCAGTCTTCCAGGTAGCCAGTCTACTATTCAACTCAGATTTTGTTTCAGCAACTAAGACAATGTCGTCAGCGAAAAGCATACACCATGGTACACCGTCTGGTGTCGCACAATAGATGTCGTCCATGATCAAGGCGAAGATGTAAGGGCTAAGAGCCGACCCCTGGTGGAGTCCGATTTCCACCGGGAATGCCTCGGTGTCGCCAACTGTAGTCCTGACGTAAGTAGTAGATCTACAGTACATATCACGAATCGCCCGGATATAAGCAGTTGGGATCCGTCTCGTTTCCAAAGTCTTCCAGATCGTATCGCGGGGGACACTATCATAAGCCTTCTCAAGGTCAATGAACGCCATGTGAAGATCTCTAGACTTTTCCCTATATTTCTCCATAAGCAGTCGAAGTAGATGAATCGCCTCCGTGGTAGACCTGCCTGGCATAAAGCCAAATTGGTTTTCCGAAACCCTAGTAACTTGTCTCAACCTAGCCTCTATCACCCTTTCCAAATATTGGTTTGGGTATTATTCTTGGACCGACCCTAAAGCATAACTTGTATAAGAAAATGAACGACGTCAAAATTGTGATCAATTGGGTCTCAATATTGGTCTAAATTAGGGCTCGAAAATGGCTCCATGGAGTTATTATCACAAGGCTGGGCTTTTAAATCACCATGCAAGACATATGCTGCTCTTTTCTGGATAATAAACTGTAAGTCAGTAAACTATAATAATATGATCTTTTAGTCATTAAACATTCAAACATTATAAAATAGCATGAAATTATCAAATTGCTATAAAGGGTCATTAATTTCTATCATATTATTATAAAATGATCATTTAATTTTAACAAATTATTATAAAATAGTCATTAAATTTAGTTAGTTTTTACAATTATTATAATATCTCAATGATATTTTGTAACATTCGATAAATTTATTTATTCTTTTGTAATTTTTTTTTAATTTAAACATAATTTAGTGACCTCTAATTATTATATATCTAGTTTTTAACTCAACAAATGGGCCTAAATGCCCAACACTTCACTGTACATTATGAAACATTTGTGTGTGTGAAGATGTCTCACTCACGTTCAAGAAGTGCAATTTGAGATAGTTGCAATCCAAGGCAGTGGCGGAGATTATAATTATAAATAGGGATGGATGTGAGATGGGTCGTCCCTCTAAAAAATTTAAATTATTATATATTTTAGATATATTTTTTTATTAAAAAACTAATTTTTTTCTTAAAATTTTATTGTTTGACTCCTTCAAATTTTATAAACTCACCCTCCTAAAATCTTACGTATATCTTAATTATAAAGGTTTCGGATTATCCGGTAAATGTATGTAAGACGTGTCTAAACTATAAACAAAAATCTGAAGTGGCCTACCATTGTATCGTCACAACCAAATGGAGATAAGGCATGATAGAGAGACAAGCGGCTGCAGCAGCAGGGCAGGGTGACGAGTAAAAGAATCCGCTGCTTCATGCCTACACACACAATAAATATAACAAACTTGAGTGACAAAGAATAAAGATATTTGCCACAATTCTTATGTCATTTCCTTTCAACTGATTCTCTTATGTCATATATTCAATCCTTTAATTTTACAGAAACCTGCCATGAAATACAACAGCCACACCTCATCTAATTATTCGATTATAAATGAGTCCTTTTTAAAAAAAATATTTATAATTAGGCTTTTAATAAAATCACTGTTACAAATATATCAACAAATAATAAATATTAAACATACTTGTCGCGTGATCTGATATAATAATATAATTATTTGGCGGTAATTTGTTGTTGTTTTGTGGTAAAATATCATTATTCAACTATTATTTTGATTTGGCGGACTCGTTTGATTTTAAAGTATTGTAAAAATAATAAAATTGATAAAATTTTAAATATGAAGGATTAATTTTATTAAAATTTTCTAAATGAGAATCAAACTAATAAATCATATAAGTTTTGGATATTAAAATTGTTATTATATCATGTCATACTAGATTTTTATTTTAACGACAATAGTGTAAATTTTGTTTTTTAAAAAGTATAATATATTTATAATTAAACTACCTTTCGTTCCCGCCCCCCCTTCCCTTCCCTTCCCTTCCCTTCCCTTCCCTTCTATTGCGTGTTGTGACAAAAGATTCGAACAAGCCAAAAGTCTAAGCTTAATAGATTAGTTTGGACGCTAACAGCCAAACCTTTGATTTGGAATTAGTGAATTAATGCATATGGGCCAATACAAGGTGCCCTATCCACTACTTTACCCATTGTCTAATATAATAAATTATATTTAACGTCAAACAAATTCCTCATTTTCTTAATTAATTTCAATGAGTACTTCATTAGTACCATACCTTAGCATGCTAATCACTCGATGACACCAAAACGGGATCTGCTAGTTTAAGCATTGGAACCTCGTAAAGCAGCTGACGCTGATGATATTAGTTTCTACTTTTAGAATATATATATATAAACAAGATATTTAATCATATACGGTGTGATGTATTAATGATTATCTTAATAGATTGTAATGTATTGGTCACATATTTTCATAGTTTAAAATTTTGGCATTAATAGTGACATATTACTTATATAAACAATTAAATATAACGGTCAACAGCATATAGAGCAAATGATTAAAAAAAATTAGTTCATACTTCCTCTTTCCCTTAGATTGTGGGTTCAATGTCCATTAAAGGCAAAATTCTCCTTTCCCTTTTTCTAGGTAAAAATTGTTCAAGACAATAATTAATATAACGTAGGTGTATAGTATTAGGAGTAATTCCATACTTATCATGTGATATATTACATGATGTGTATTATGGTAAATATAGTATAGTCGTATTGTATTTGTACATTGGCATTGATCTTTTCTAAACCGGTGGTACAACCAGTCGGCCACTAAATATAATTGGGAATATCATGATCTAAAGATAACAAAAGATTATGGTTAATAAAGGAATAAGGGCTATAAGCCAAAACCTACACAAAATAGATTTTTAGCGGCGTTTCTTCAATCATATAACGGTGTTTTTAAACGCCGCTAAAAACTTTGGTAGAGCAAAAACAAACGCGCTAAAGTACCGCTGAAACTAACACTGCAAAAGATAGCTACGTTTGTGAACCACAAATACCTCTAACGGTTATGTTCTTTAGCGGCGTTTTTTTATAAACGCTGCTGCATGTAATGATATTTAGCAGTATTTTTTTACAAACGCTGTTAAAAGTAATGATATTTAGTGGCGTTTTTCCAAACGTCGCTAAATGTTATGACATATACATAAGCCAAATTTAGGTCAAATTATAATTTTGGTCCTACGTTCGAATTGAAAATATTAATTTGACATTATTTAATTATTCAAATATATGCCGATTAAAATATGAACATTTAGAAAACATCATTTCCAACATAGAAAAGGACCGAAATACTACTAAAAAACACTAATTATGTGAGATTAAATCCCAAATCTGAATATAATAAAATGACCAAAATAGTTCAACTAAATCCAATTATGAATATAGTTTTTGAGCACAAATTCCCTCGATATGGGAAGATCAAAGACACAGACATCTTCTTCCCCCAAATTATTCTCCAATGTAAATTCATATCATCCTTGATTGAACTTAGCCCTGCTTCCTCTATAAAGACACCGAACAAGCCACTGTCTCCCATCTGGAAGCTGAAGTTTAATGAATCCAGAAACCCCACTTAAATGTTGCTCGGCAAAGCATGATGGTAAATACTGCAATAGAGAAAATCAGAATATACACTTAGACAAGGCTATATAGACTGAAACCAAAAGAGCATGTACATTCTCTTTTTCTTCAGCAGTCACAATTCTCTTTCTGGCTGAAACACTTTCTTAAAATCTATTGTGCATTTCCATGTCATCCTCATGCACGAGAGATGGATTCTCTTCATCTACATTTCATCGAACAACTGACGAGAAATTCTAAAATATTTACACACCGTAAAACAAAGGAGGTCTCACCAGGCTCAAAATTCATCTTTTTCCTCACCGGTTTTTCCAGTTTTGGTAGCTTTGCACCTGAAGAATACAATTTTGCTTCATTAGCAAAATCTCTTTAAGTTCAAATACATTAAATGAAAGGCCATACCCTGAATAGGCTGATTATTAGCACCATTTGATGCATTAGGGTGGACTTCACCACTCAAGTTTATGCAGCTGTTAAGTTTAGACCCACCAAACAAATTAGGCAGTTCCAGAGAGAGGCATTCATCGTCTTCAAGTTCTTCAAACGGATATCTTCTTCCAAGATTGTATTGATTACCAACGAGAGCATTAGTCTGATAGTTAATTTCCGAGGTGTACAAGTTAAGTATACTAACACTGAAAACGGAATTTCTTTCGTATCTTAAAATCAAAAAGTATCCAACATGGATATAGTAACATTCGACGAATTCACCAAACCTTGTTTTCAGTTTTCTTTATTCCTACACGCCAAACACGGCCATCAGGAATAGTGAGTGCAACAACAACATAATGGTCATCCCTGAATCTCTTGACAAAGTTATCAGGTATCCTTTACAAACACCCAAAAACAAGTTAGACCAATTGATCTGAGGAACGGTGTTTAGCAAATTACCATTCATAACAATGTGGCATTAAACCTCATGCCATACAAAGAAAACTACTTTTCGATCCTTTTACCTAATCAATAACCAAATCAATATATCCATGACCAAACAGAACAAAACAGGGCAAGAGATTAAAATTAAACTCCCTACATGTTTATATGAACTTTTCTATCCTGTTCATAAAGCACCAGTACGAACCGCCACATATTTGGTGCATGTTTGATAAAACTTAGTAGTAGTATAAACCAGAAAGAAATGTCAAACAAACAGATGACAAACTATGGATGATACTCACAGATTCTGAAATCAACGTAGTATACGACAAGAATGAAAATGAAACGCTTAACTCAACTAGTAATAACTTGCAGTTTTCTTAATTAATAAAGAAAATATTTTATTATCTAAAATTATATAAATAAAATCATGCATATTTAATTAATTCCAACAAGTATTCCCACAGCTTCAATCCACCACTTGTCTGATAAGGACTCTGTAAGAAGAATTTAGATCTTGTGTTTGTTCCATTTTTATACGTTACCCAGTTCATCCAGTAGCCAAACAAACTACTATTATTTAATTTAAACAACACCATATCACACCAGCTACCAAAATATTAATTTAATTCTCCTTAGGTTTACCCTAATTCCCATCAACCAAACATACTCTTAGTAGGTCTTAACATTCAAATTTAATTTCCAACTCTCAAAAACACAATTCAAAACCCAGAATAAGAAAAAAAATAGAAACCCGTAATTGAATAATACATAACAAACAAAACCCATGATTTATTCCTATCGGCCTCTAGTTTCTCAATACTAAAATATTGAATTAAACGAAATATTAAAGGAAGAGGAAACTTGGGTTTCTAGTATTTTTACCAGTTTCTTGTCCTGGAGAGTAGCGGAGAGAATAAGCATATGGAAAGAATGGCGTGGCATTTGGTGGAAAATTGTCAGATCATATCAATGTTTTTAAAATCGGACCGGAAATTGAATCGGTGAAGGTACTGGTTTACTGATTCAATCGTGGTTAAACCGGATTTTATATAAAATAATTTTTTTTAATTTTACATAATATTCAAAGCAATATTAATATATATTTAACACTTTTTTTAAGTTTATAATATTAAAAGGTATAAAAATATCACAAGTCATAACATATATAAATTAAAAACCATAAAATCAAGTGAAACAAAATGATTCAAATCAACTACAACATAATATTTAAGATAAAACATATTAAATAATAAATATAATTATATAACAATAATTAAAAAAATAAAATTGGAGCTTAAAAAATCATAACAAATGATGTCATTTGGTTTAATTTAAAAAAAAACAATCTCACATGACTAAGAAACATAGAAGAGCATCCCAAAAGTTTAAAAAGTAAAATATGAGAACAAAACATTCACACATGGCTAAGAAACATAGAAGAACATCTCAACTTACTTCTATAAATAATAGAGGTAATTTGACATTCAAAATCATGAAGCCTTTTGGTGATCACAAAGCGAACTATTCTTTCGCTTAAATTGAGCTCAAATTTTATGCTTCAATCGAACTTCTAATTTTTTTTTTAGTTCGAGCCTTTTTGAGTTCAAGTTTTAATATTATATTTCGAGTTCGAGTTGAACTTGATAATTTTTAGCTCGTGAGTTTTTTAGTCGAATTGAGCTTACTTTTAAAGTTTTCGAGTTCGATTCGAGCTCAACAATACTTGAATTTGACTTGGCTCGTTGAACAAACGACGTCGTTTGGTTTAATTTTTTTAAAAGAAAAAAGTGAATCGGCAGTTCAAACCGGTTTTGCCGATTTTCAGCCGGTTCACCCCCGGTTTTACCAATTTTCAGCCGGTTCATTGCCAGCCCAGTTTTGTGAGGTAATCGGACCGGACAGGCCACCGGTTCACAGTTTAACCGGTTGAACCGGCCGGTCCGATTTTGATAACCATGGATCATATAATGATTTTTCGTTCGCACGGCTCCATGGCTCCATGTCTTTCAGATAAGGATGGAAGCTTTTCTCCAAGACTAACAATGAGGGAAATTCTAACAATCCAAAAATTTGGGTTAGTAACCAAAATGAAAGTTTTTGAAACTTAGTGACCAATCTCAGAAAAATTAAAAGTTTAGAGACTTAATTGGAGAATTTTGGTATTGGAATTAAGAGCAAAGTTTGAAAGTAGAAGGGGTATAATAGTCATTTGACAATAAAGATTTTTATTTTCCCTTTATAAGAGAATTAACCATGTGGAAAAGGAAGGAAAATGAAAGAAAACTCTGGAGGCTTGGTTATCTTCTTCCTCCCGCGGCTTTGGTAAGGTAAGTTGGATTCAATTTGATTGTTTCTTTAATTTTAAGGTTCCTTTTGATTCTTAGAGTGATAAGAAAGATTAAGGAAAGCTTTAGGTGGCTTAAAACTCAAAGATGAACAAGTTATGAGAGATTAAGTAAAAAGAGTTTTTAAGTGAATTATTGAAAAAGAATGATTAAATGGATTTAGTAGTCATATTTGACTTGTCAAATGTATAATTAAGAAGATAGAAGTAATAGAAATGAATTACAAAAATGTTGAAAATTTCGTAAGATTATTGGTTTCAAGAATTAAGTTGAGTTAGTAAAGATGAGGATGGATTATATGGATATAAGATGATTTGAATAAGTGTAGTTAAGTTTAAAGGACTAAAAAGAGGTTATGGAATAAGAATTAAGTTTGGTAAGATTTTCGGGTGAAACAAGTAAATTCTGGGCTAGAGGTATCGGTACTGTTCATTCAGTACCGATACTTCAAAGAGAAAAAAAGTAGTAATTGAGGTAGGGTATCGATACTGGTTGAATGAGTATCGATACCCTAAGGCAAAATTCATATAATTGTTCATAGAGTATCGTTATCAATGAGGAGGTATCGGTATTGTAACATCCTCAATACCGGGTTAGTGACCAAATTGTAAAGTTTCAGAATTTGGGTGACTAAAGTATAAGAATGAAATAATTCAATGATTATTGGATATATATGATGAAGGTTAATTAGTAATTATTAAAGGAAATTAAGGGTTAAATGGTCATTTGACCAGAAAGATTTTTATATTTCTTTTTAAGGTAATATAAACGTGGGAAATTTGAGAAACATCCAGAGTTCTCTTCTCCTTTCTTATTCTTCATACGTGGGAGAGCAAGGCAAAGGTGAGAGTTTTATTAGTTGATTATTATTTGAATTTTAAGTTTGGTTTTGATTATTTGGGTATTAAATAAGCTTAAGGAAAGCTTATATGTGATTTAAACAATAAGATAAAAGGAATTATGAATGAATTTGCAATATGAGTTTTAAGATGGAATTTTGATATGGTATGGTTGTTGAAGTTTTATGGATGAATTTGACTTTTCATCAATCTAATTAAGAAATATGAAGTGTTAGAATTGGAATTAGAACACATTAAAAATTTGGTATGATTTTTGAATCTCATATGGAATATAGGATTTTGAGGTTTAAGATGAAATAAATGAATATAGATTGGTTTAAGTATGTGTACTAGAGTTAAGAATGAAAAGGGGATGATATATGAAGTGTTTGAGAGGAAATGAAGTAATTTTCGGGCTGAAATATGATTTCTGGGCAAGGGGAATCGGTACCCATTCAAGGGGAACCGATACCCCTTCAAACGAACAAAAATTTCCAGAATGTCATGAGGGAATCGATACCCCCTTAGTAGGGAACCGATTCCCCCTAAAGGAAACATGGGAATATTGGTTTAATAAGTTCGTTTAAGTTGCTAGTATCCAATTACAAGGTGTAGGTATCTAATAATTGCCTCAAAATGTACATTTATGTAGATTCTGCGCGTAAAGCAATTCCGGAACATTTGGCAAGTAAGATCGATCAAGGGAAAGATAAGAGATTGAAATTGACTAGTGAGGCCAAGGTGAGTGCATACTAGTGATATGTAGTGTTTAATGGAAATAAGACTTGCGATGAGTCTATTTCCTAGAGTAATATGCATGAAGTCATGGACATGATTATGTGTGGTTATAACTATATGTGATTATCTGTATTACATTGATTGTATGTATGCATGACTTAAGATAATGATATGCTTTGTATATGCTATATGATGTATGTACGACTTTAATATGTAATAATGGAAGAACATGAGATAAGTTATATGATAGAGTCATAAGAAATGAAATGAACATGAGAGAATAAGATAATCAAGTATAAGTCATATGATATGGTATAAGTGATTATACGAGAATGTTAGGAGACTTTAAGAGAATAGTATGAATTCGAAGGCATAAATAAGGATACATAAGTAATATAGGGAAGATTGATAAATTAAAGGAAACTATGGTTTATGTATTATAGTGAAGAGCTACAAAGTTTTATTAAAGAGTATTGTGGAAGTCATGAGAAATTGAACTAAATAAATAGATGGTTTATGTGAATAAAAAGGGAAAATGATATAAAATAAGTTATGAAATTATAGGAATATAGAAGATAAGTCGAGAGATGTAGGGAAATAGAAATATATGTTTATTAAGGGTCATAGGAGAACAAGTATATGTAATATGATAATGAAATATAAGACTATGTGGATACATGGTTATGAGATAAAATATGTAATAATAGGAAAATATGGGGAAAGTGAGTTATAAGAAATGATATGAACTAGGTAAACATGGGTAACAGTATATGCATAATGGAGCTATATGAAAAGATTATAATGAATATATGAAATTGAATTAAGTAAAGAGATTAAATTAGTACCTAAATAAAAATACTATTAAATGATATATGTTTAGAAATACAGCATAATTTATAATCTATGGGAATACAAAGAAATAGAGCATAAGGTAGATAATATGATATCAGTTATTATATATCTATATGAGATATGTCATCAGGTAATATGAAAGGACTCTGAAAATTGATATAAGCTACGTGAAAGTGTTCTAGGTGTTTCTATATGTTATATGAAGTATATGATCTTATGTGAACAAGATATGATAAGTATGTTTACATGAATAAATGTGATTGGGTGAGAAATGATAGAAATTATATGAAAACATGATATATGTGACATGTGAATTATATGGAAATGATCTACGTGTAAGTGAACTATGTGACTATGTGATAATATGAAAAGAAGCTATGTGATACGTGATATGTGATACGTGAATTACAAGTTTATGTGAATATTTGAAATGAAATAAATGATAACGCCCATGTTATGTGTCATGAGAGCTAGGGGTATAGTTGGCATGCCAAGAGTCGAGGGTCTACGCGGTCCTTCGGGACATATGTATATTCTTTGGAACATGTGTGAAGTCTTGAAAGACACATACTTGATCCCTAGTATATGTATATGATTCTTAAGGAATAATATGTGGTCCTTATGGACATTATTATATGGCACTACGGTGCAATTCTACGCGGTCCTTCGGGATATATATATATTCTGTGGAACATGTATGAAGTCTTGAAAGACACATACTTGATCCCTAGTATATGTATATGATTCTTAAGGAATAATATGTGGTCCTTATGGACATTGTTATATGGCACTACGATGCAATTCTACGCGGCACTTCGGTGCAATTATACGAGCTGTGGTGACAGCATTAGTGCACAACCTCTATAGACTTACATATCGATAGTTCTCACATATGTACATGGGCTAATCCAGAGATATGAACAAATATATGTTAGTGGTATGATAAATGTTATAGAAATGATATGATGTTGTGTGTGTATAGTGTTTGATTGAAAAGGTTAACTATAAAAGTATGTGATTACATGATAAACTGTTAATGATGAATTATGTGTATGTATGTATTTACTGTAATTAATCTGATATGATTTTATATGATACGAAGAATGCATGGAATAGGTATAACATGATAGAACAGAACATGCATGTATTGATATATGTTATAAAGTGCATTATAAGTTGTTATGCCTCACTAAGTCTTCGACTTAGCGTGTGATTGTTTCACACGTAGGTTTCGAGAAGAGTAAAGAGTAATGCGGAGCAAGACAGGTCAGTTTCCTTACCAAATGTCAGATCAGAAAATATAGGTACTGTATATAGAGTGTAGTTGGCATGTAGTCTAAAGATATAAATTGTATGAACTCTGATATATTTTGTAAACGTTTTGAATAAGTTAAATGTTATCAAAGTTTTTTTTAAATTACTCACTATTTTATACGAATAAATGTTTGAAAAGTCAATGTGACACTTCGGACTCGTATCCGGGTCAGAAACGAGTTGGGGGTGTTACAGGTATCATATTATAGTAGTATCGATACTATGTTAAGGGTATCAATACCAGACAACATCGAATCTAATATTGGTATCGATACCGGAGGGGGGTATCGGTACCATAGCATAGAAATATCGGTACTGTGTTGGTAGTACCGATACTACTTAAGTTGGAAAGTGGAAATTAATGCTTTATTTAGTTTGCTTCGATAAGATATTTTGCAAGTAATTCAAATTTCGATATTTATTGGATTGTGTATTCGTGTATATATCGATCGAGAGCAAAGTCCGGACAAGTTGACACGTAATTGTCATCAAGAAAAAGATAAGAGATCGGTATTGACTAGTGAGGCCAGGTGAGTGCATATTAGTTAGTATATAATGATGAATGAAAATAAGACTTGCGATAAGTCTATTTCCTATATTAGAATGCATGAATTTATGATTATAAACATGTGTTTGATATGAGTATTTGTGATATATGTTATTGTATATGTTATATAATTATTGTGAATACATATTATGTGAATATGATATAAACCATGTGATAATCAACTATGTGACTATATATATATAATGGTATAATTTATGTGATTTTAAGGTAAATGAATATATGTCTATGAGATAAGCCATGTGACAATGAGCTATATGAAAATAAGTGATGTGATTACTTGATCACAAGAGATAAGCTATATGATGTGAATGATATGATAAAAAGCTATGTGATAATAAGCTATGAGTATATGTGATATGAATATATGAACATGTGAAATGATACAAAAGATAATGCCCATGTTATGTGTCATGAGAGCTAGAGGTATAATTGGCATGCCAAGAGTCGAGGGTTCTACGTGGTTCTTCGGGATATATATGTAATCCTTTGGAACATATATGCAGTACTTCGGTACACTTATTTGGTCCATTGGAATATGTATATGGTTCTTAAGGAGTGGTCCTTCGGGACATAGTGGTCCAAATCCTACGCGCCCCTAGTGGGAATTATACGAGCTGTGGTGACAGCATATGTGCACAACCTCTATGTACTCACATATCTTTAGTTCTCACAAGTGTACCATGGGCTAATAAAGAGATAACAATAAACATATTACATGTGATGTATATGTTTTTATTATATGAAATGCATTACAGAAATTATATGACAATGTGTACATTGTTTGGTTAATAATGTTAGGTACAAGAGCTTATAACTAAGAGATATGAATGGTAATAAGGCTAATAATGATAAGAATAATAATAAGGATAATGAAATGATATGTATATGTATGTATTTATGTTTTGATGCATAATGTGTTATATAGTTTATTATGACTACATGAAGTGTGCATAGTAGGAATTAGTAATGATATGTTATAGTAAGTTTATTTATGCCTCACTAAGTCATCACTTAGCGTGTGAGTGTTTCACACGTAGATTCTGGAAAGCAAGAAGAGAAGCTTAGAGGAGCACGACAAGTCAGCCTCTCATTTACAAAGTTCATATCAGAAAAGACTTGAATTATATGTATTTTGTTTTATTGAAAGTAGTTGGCATGTAATTAATATTTTGAATTATATACGCTCTGATCAGTTTTGTAAACCAATTGTTTTAAATAAATTTGAAATTTATCATTCTTTTATTAAAGTAAATGTTTTGGAAAAGTCAATGTGACACATCGGACTCGTATCCGGGTCGGGTACGGGTTGGGGGTAGTACAGAAATTTCTTGTTATTAATGACTGAAACAAAGAGAAAGAGAATGAAAATTGAAAATACCTTTCGAGAAAGTAGCGGAATGAGAGGGAATGATCGTTGGGAATGGAAGGATTAAATCTGCAAAGTTGGATGAACTTCTTGAGCTCGCTCAATTTCGCCGGATCCATTGGGTTTCAATTTCTAGATAGAGATGCTTCATTTAGGGGTTTATGTTTAACTTTTGGCGGGAATGAAAAAATATGTGAAGTGGGAAAAATGAAAAAGGGTTAAAGGAGGAGGGATTTAAAAACTGTAAACTTGCGGCATTTGTAAACACAAACGCCACTAAAGTACGAGTCTATAGGGGGGTTTGTATAAAAAAGCCACTGAAGTATGAGTCTATAGCAGTGTTTGTATAAAAATGCCACTAAAGCACGCGTCTTTATCGACATTTGTATAAAAACGCCACTAAAACACGAGTATTTAGCAGTGTTTGTATAAAAATGCCTCTAAAGCACGAGTCTTTAGCGGTTTTTTTAATAAAAAAATGCCACTAAAGTACAGTCTTTAGCGGCGTTTATTTAAAAATGTCACTAACATACGAGTGTTTATCGACGTTTGTTCTAAAAACACTGCTAAAAATACCGTTATAAACCCATTTTGCTATAGTGAAAATTGGAATATGATTATATTACAAAGATGTACAAAAGCAAAGTGACCCCATCAAATTCAATCAAGAATAAGAAAAAGTTAATGGGCATTTTTCATGCTCAAACGGCTTACGGAGAAGAGAAACGAATAATAATTGATTAAACACTTACACATAAAAAAACACAAAGCATCAAAATAGTTTCATACAAGTGTAGAAAGGGAGACAATTTTTTTTATGTAAATGATATGATTAAATAGAAGATTAATTATTACAAATGTTTTCTTAGGAACAAAGACATACATACACCCGACATATTCAAAAATATTTTTTAGAATAAATATCATCAATAAAATTAATAATTAACTTAAATTAATTTAGATTTTAAGATAAACACGTTCCCAACATGAAGTTCACGTACGTCCACCACTGCATGTATATCAGTGGAGATTGATTGTTTGAGTCTTATCAAGGAGATAGAGCCAAAAACCCTTCCAAATGTAACTTGGGGTGAAGGGTAAGGAAAATAATTAAGGAGGAACAGTCGGTCACGATTAATGAAGGTACCCAAGTGCGGTGGCTTTGTCACTGTACGGTATATTTGTTGGATGCTTAGCTATGTTTTCATTTTGGTCCAACAATGCGCCAAAGTCCGAGAGCAATGGGACCTAGGTGGCAGGCAATAGCATAAAGTGCTCCATGGTGGTGTTATTGAATGGAACTACTCTACCTTCGTGGGATCTTCAACTATTTCAAAGTGCACCTTATGAATTTGGGTCATCGCAATTGAAAGAGAGAAATTGAATAATGCACTTCTTTTTTATAATCAAAAGAATGAATAAATATATCGCAGGTTTGTTTATTTATAACAATGTACAGAGAACTAAGTTACAATTAGTGAATTTGTTGATAAGATTCGGTGATTAAAAGAAGTAATGTTATCTTTTGAAGTTATTGATTCGAAAGGTTACATTTGTAAGATATTTATACATTATTCATAATTAAAAAAATTATAAATATATATTATCTTATAATCACTTCAAAATATTAAAAAATAAAATCAAAATATCCATTTAAAAATCAATTTAAGAAAAAACATTCTATTAAATCAAATTAAGACAAAATTCATTGGAAAATATTTTATTTTGTCATCGGTAACTCCAAAAACTCCAAATTCCTCTTTATCCTCGATTATTTCTTGGGTCCCATCCTGACTCATCTTCCACCTGATCAGTCCCCGGTTTGTTGCTTTTTAGTACCTTCAATTCTATCCAGTGTTATCTTACCAAGTTTAATATGGTATTGTATACTACTAGATTTACATTTGCTTAATTTGTGGGAACTTAATGCTGATCAGACCCCACAAACTCCAATATATATAATTTTCTGCATTAGTTTATTGAAGTGGTTTTTATGTGCATTAGTTTATTGCTGACCAGATACTTACTAGATGTATAATTTTTTTTAAAGTTTGCATCAATTATAGAGTGTTATTTTATTGAGTCATCCGATTATTAAAAATTATGAAATGATCTCTTAATTATAGTGTATTATTTTGTTGAGCCCCAACTATTAAAAGTTATAAAATAATCACTCGACTATTCATATGTTTCGAATTCGTCATTTTCTATTAAAAATTTGATAATCGTTTGAGCTGTACGTTAACATTCTAACTGAGATATGGTAAAATTATATTTTAATGATGTCTACTTACACCATTATTATTTTTAAGCACTGGTTTGATGACATAATAAGCACCAACTCGACAACATAATATAAACGGATACTTGATCTATAAAATACACTTTAAACGATAATGAGATCAGATTTTATCATATCTCAATCAACAAGTTAACATCTAACTCAAAAAGTCGTCAAATTTTTAATGGAAAAATACAAGTTTGAAACATATAAATAGCCAATTGGCCATTTTGTAGTTTTTTATAATCAGGGCATTCAACAAAGCAACACTCTATAGTTGGAGATTATTTTGTAACTTTTAATAGTTGAGGTACTCAACAAAGCAACACCCTATAGTCGGGGACCATTTGGATACTTTACCTTTTTTTACTATCTTATTCGGACACTTTACCTTTTTTTTCTATCTTATTTTTCACTTATGTTATTCATATTGAACTATAAATAGCTCATCTATAACCAATGAATCACTAAAAGCTATAATATCGAGTTGAAGTAAATAATGTAGTGGATGGAGTTGAGAACTACCTTTATTTTATGTTATATATATATTAAAAACATTCATTTTAATGGATACTGATTATATTTATATTTTTTATGTGATTTAATCTTAATCATCGAATTTATTATGCGCATCCATTTAAGAAAGATCTAATTGAATCAATAAGGTATATATTTGAATTTTATTATCCATGCTTGATATTTGGTTCAAAGTTTAATCATGCCAAATGATGCAGAGAGAGAGACTGAATACTGCCAAATAATTGGTACGGACATGACAGATAGGAAATGGAAGGGGACGCCCATTACGATAATTTATGTTGTTGGGGTACTTTCATCAGGACAACGACCCCATGGCTTCCTCAATTATGTGCCACCCACTATCATCGTAGTTGAAGCTAAAACCGAAAAGCAATGAAGAAAGTGAGGTTAATATAATGGCTAATACTGCAATATACCCGACTCATCAAATATCTTACCTGTAACCTGTGAATAACTCAATGGCGACTATGACGTCAATAAATGCTAGTAAATGCGAAATCCTCGTCAGAATGATGAGTTGGTGGCTGCTGCAAGGGTTGGTCCAACTAGATTTCACGGGTGAACCTCTTTCCTGTGAGTCACTCAACTAAATTTTGTTCATTTAATGTCCACACTGAGTCATTATTCTTCCTGGTGATGCGTAGGTTGGGCTCATTAAATCGCTTTCAAAACTTGCCCGTGGCCGGAAACTCATTTGATCATAGCAAATGTTGTTTGACTTTTGAAGGTGAATATGGTCTTCGCACTCAACTGTTCACATGTCATTGACTCTTTTAAAACCATGCATGCGAACAGATACTTTGGCATGGACATATTGTGTGGTGAATATATATTTTTCAATTTGAACAAAACACCTGACCATTTGGTTCTTTTCAACTAATCTAATTAATTGCTGACCATCTGGTCATTGGTACAGCTTATGAATCGACCCCTGGCCTGGTCTATAATTTTGCTCATTGAGTTTAATCATGGATATGAAGACACGATGAGATCAAATGACAAAACTATTGATCACGAAATGAATGGAGAGCCACAATATATTCTTGGCATCCCAATACTGTCACCCACTTTCCCCACAAAGATATTGCTCTCATTATTTATCTTCTTTATTATTGCTTAAATGATTGTGGTTGATCTCAGCAATTTGGACTGAGTGCCCCTAAAATTTTGTATGGACCCCCCTCCCGGCCGGAAGTATACACGAAAGATCCAAGTGCCTCCCTCTTATAATCACTGGCACAGTGGTGGATTAATTGAACACAATCATGTTAAGTTTTCAAAGTAAATAACAGTACAAACAATTATCTCTGTTAAGGCAAAAATAATAAATTGTCAAATACCCGCATAAACGTTATGATAATATGTCTTCGGATGTGACGTTTAATTAATAGTTTAAATTCTACTATGATTATTACAAGTACATATCTTCAAATGACAATATATGTATTCAGTAGAAACAGTGTAAATTTACAGATCAAATGATTATTACTTTCCATTACAGACGTGCATATGATGACTGCATATGAAGACTGTTTAACTATGTATTTATTTTATTCTGTTTAACTATGTATTTATTTTATTTATACATGCATTGCATTTTATCTATATTTTTAATTTTTTGACTGTCGGAGGTCTTCTACGGAAGCTACTCTCAACCTGACGTTGGGGGCAGCCTACTACCCTATCTCCCCTTACTCTATTGCATATGAGAATATGATTTTATTGTTGTAATCTTCCCGAGCATATCAGTAGCGTCATCAGCAACTAAGTCAATATGCCAAAAGGGGTCCATAATAAAATTATATATTTGGGGTTAAAGAATATTGTTTCACAATCAAGCATAAGAAGCCAATTTCCCATTCTTTGTCAAATAGCAACAACATCATCGGATTATATCCAAATCGATTCATTCTTGATTCCATCTTAAAAACACGAGCATATTTTATATATTGACGATTTATAATAATTAGTGCAAATTCAATCAATAACGAATTGTTAAATTATTATATTAAATTATCACGATTATTATTATTTTTTCATTTAAAAGACGGGAATGGAGACTCTTTAAAGATTTGAAATGAAATAATAGAATCAGCATCCACCAACTTTCAAATCAAGTAAGATGTAAGGAACTTTTTTTTAGCTTAGGTCTTAGGGGCTGTTTGTTTGGCTCTGAATGAAATCATTTAACGTTGAATGCTGAATCGTTCAGTATTCAACGTGTTTGTTTCTCACCTCTGAATGATTCAGTACTGACTGATTCAGCAAAACAGTGCTGAATGATTCAACACAAAAATATATTCTGAATGATTCAGAGCCATTATCAAATAACATATCATATTTAGAGCTTATTCATACAAAGCCTCTGAATCATTCAATATTTAATCATTCAGAAATAAACAAACAACGTACTATTTTAAAAATCTTCATGGCCAAAAACCAATACAAATTTATCTATGGAAAATGCTAATGCCTCCTATGACACATAGCTGCCATTGGTGGCTCATCGGGACCCGCATCAGCACTGTGGATCCAATTCTTCTTAGCCTTCAGGGCCGACCACAACGCACCATGGTCCATTAGGGTCACTACCCGGATGCAGCAGATCTGACCTGAGCCGACATCACAGCGCACCCTTGTTCCTACCATCGTTTTAGAGTGGATGAAAAACAACGTATAAACAGGGCATGATACGAGACAAATCGTGAGTTACTTGAGATCAATTTGATAAATATTCAGATCGAATGGACTCGACTCGAGCTGGAGATCGACTCGAGTTCTTAATGAGCCGAAACGAGCTACTTGATATTCGACTCAAAAAGCTCTTGAGCAGCTCGAAAACATAATATATTACGATTTTATTTTTTTTAAATAATTATTAATAATATTAATATTTATGTATTGATTTTTAAAAAAAAATACTGTAAGATTTTCATGTATTTAAGGTTCGAGTTTGAGTTTAAGGCTTCAATCGAGTTAAGTTTAAGAATTTTTTTTCTTCATTTCGAGCATTTTCTAACTGCTCACGAGCTTCAGTTCAGGATTTCGAGTTCGAGTCGAGTCGAGCTTAAAAATTTTAAACTCGCGAGTTTTCGAGTCGAATCGAATTTCATTTTAGAGTTTTCGAGTCAAGTCGAGCTCAGAACTACTCGATCTCGACTCGACTCGTTTACACCCCTACTCCAACCTAATCAATAGCATGTTTAATTTTATATATATATATATATATATATAACTTAATTTTTGAGTTCCCTCACTTTCCCTACTTATAAATAACAGTCATTGCCTTCTCGGCTTTGTAGGTTCACACCCTTCTTCTTCTCCTCCTCTACCTCAACCAAACAACCACCTTTATCCATTAACAACAAATCGAAGTCTATAAAGAAACATTAAATATGAGGCCTATTAGCAGCGGTAACACAGTAGAAGCATCAACTATGCCCTCATTGTCACCGCCGGCAATGGCGCAACCTCGCTCTCCATGGAACTCACCCGTGCCATACCTATTTGGAGGCCTAGCAGCGATGCTGGGTCTCATTGCTTTTGCTCTCTTGAACTTAGCTTGCTCCTACTGGCGACTTTCCGGTCGTTTGAACAACCACGGTGAAGGCGGTGACGCCGAAAGGGATGTAGAAAGATGTGAAAATGAAGGTGAATCAACCAAGCCAGTGAAGGTTTATGAGGAGAAAATTCTGGTTATAATGGCTGGCGAGGAGAAGCCCACGTTCTTGGCTACCCCTGTATGCACTAAAACTTCCTCGTTCGGTGTTAAATATGGTAAGCCTGACGAAAATGAAGGACCGGAGAAACCTGTAAACGGTGAGAAAGTGAAAGAAGAGATGGGCAGGGACGATGATGAACGATTGCCAACTATAACAGATAACTCTGAAAACCACGAGAACCATGACAGCCAAACAACCCCTGACTAAAATTAAACCGGTGAGCTTAGTTCTTAGTTTCTTTTCTTAATTTTTTAGTTTGGTCTCTCTTTGGAGAGAGTGAGATTTTTTACTGTTTTTTATTTTTCCTTTCTTCTTCCACATTTTTTTTAATCGATTATGATAGTCGGAAAATGTAAATTTTGATGAGAAAGGCTCAAGTTCTCTTCCCAAATCACATCTAAATTCCATAAACAAAGCAAACTCAAGTCCCTGGTGGTGTATTTGCTAAGCACAAATCGGCTGAGAAACAAGAGGAAAAAAAGAAGTGATATGTGATATAAAAATATGATGGGAATAATGATCCTTTTTTTTATGAATTATAAATAGTGGAATCAAGGAAGGAAAGAAAAGTGACTCGAAATCAAAAGCACGTATTCCTCAAAAGAGTTATAGTTTTAGCGCTGTTAAAGGAAAACTGAAGAGGAAGGGCAAAGGGACGTTGATTCACAAAGTATGCAATTGCATTACAAGTCAGCAGTTTTCTCTAGCAAGCAGGACTGCAGGAGACAAGTGACGGGACAAGTAATCAAGGGGCTGGGAGGGGGGGGGAGTTTTCCAGCTGCGCGGCGACTCGACGCCTCCATCTGTGTGGTTAAAAATAACTCAATATTTTACTATTTCGCAATTTCCAAAGTTGAGATATTTTAGTATGCACCTGATTAGTGCAG
Organism: Hibiscus syriacus; assembly: GCF_006381635.1. Taxonomy (NCBI): domain Eukaryota; kingdom Viridiplantae; phylum Streptophyta; class Magnoliopsida; order Malvales; family Malvaceae; genus Hibiscus; species Hibiscus syriacus. The sequence goes on from NW_024061893.1 coordinate 125,362, forward strand.
TATGCGATTTTCAAGTATTGTGGATTCTAGCTGCTACGTGGAACAGAGAGACGCAAGCTTCATAAATGACGAGAAACGTCTCCCACTTTAATAATTTGTCATATAGACACTATTTTAGGGTAATCTGAAATGAAAGAGTATTCTTTCATAAATATGATTTTTAGACAATCCATTCTATTTTTTTCTTAAGTTCCTTTTCAAATTATTAAAATACTAATAAATAACAAAATATTCTTGAATTGAATTTATATTAGTACATTATCAATATATAAAAAAACATATACGAGTGATAAAACTTAACTTACTAATTTATTAAAGATTGACAAAAAAAATCAAATATTTAATAAAATGATATAACCTAATTCGTTATGAATTACACCAACAAATTATTAAATATTAGTTAATTTTGAATTAGTTTAAAAAATGAGTGATTAATAAAATTGAATGGATCAACCATAGCTCGGTTGTCAATAACAAACCTCCGGGCTCGGGTATTCTTTCTTCGATTCGGCCCTTAGATGGGCACAAGAGTTAAGGCATTCATGAGGCGTATATCAAATGGGGTTTTCTTTTAGTTAGGTTCATTTTGTCCGTCGACGCTTTTCCATTTGAAGGTCTGCTACTGAATTATTTTATGAGTTAATGCATATTCTATCTTTTAAATTTATTATCAAGTATTTATTTTTTTATATATATTTAACCCCAGAACTTAATTTTAAGTATCTAATTAATATTTGAATTTGAAAACCATAATATATATTATTTTAAAAATTCAACTTCAGTAAATTTTTAATTGATGCATTATTTTTAATTAATTAATATTACGTGATTTTAAAAATAATTTTTCAAACTTGATCTTAAATACATAGTTGGTATGTGAATCTTTTAAGATTTATTTAGTATTCAAATTTATTTTTCCTCAATTATGTATCTAAACTTAATTTATGAGCTCAAAATAATATTTAAATTTTATTTTCTTAATTTAAATTAATACTGCAATCAATAACTTATTTAAATTAATTTAAATGGAACACTTAATTGAAATAAAAAGAATTTGAATATTATATAGAATCTTAAAATCAAATTAAAATATTTAATTATACTAAAAAAGCAGGTATAAAATTACACCTGAGGTAAGTTGATGGATCAAAACACATATTTATCCCAAGGGAAATGCTACTCACTACGCACTACTAAAATAGAGTGGTGATTAGTGGCAGTAATTGCTGAAGGAATCAATTGGGGAAAAATGGCTATTGTTTTTACTCGGATGTTCTCCTCTCTATTCGGGAACAGAGAAGCTCGAATCCTCGTACTCGGCCTTGACAATGCCGGCAAAACTACTATTCTCTGTAACATTTCGATCTTTTCTAAACATACATATCGCTTTTGAATTTGTTTTCCCTTTATTTTGTGATTCTGGGTAATTTGTATTGTTTCGGTTATCTTCCGACAGATCGGCTTCAGATGGGTGAGGTAGTCTCTACAATTCCAAGTGGGTTTGATTTTGCCACCTACTCATTCAATACCTTTCTTATTAGTATTATTATTCTGGGTTTTAAGGGGCTTCTTTTCCAGCGATTGGGTTTAATGTAGAAACTGTACAATACAACAACATCAAATTTCAAGTATGGGATTTAGGTAAGTTACCGTTAATAAATTAGAAGCATGATGTGGGGAACTGATAAATTTTGGTAGTATATTAGTAGCTGTACGAAACGGTATGCTCAGCCTTAAATCCTTTTAGAATATTCCCTATTCTATACGAATGGAAGTTCAATTTGATTGATCATTGGAATTTGGTTTTAATTGTTTACTTACAAGTTACAATTGAACCATTGAATTTCATTTTGACCCATAGTTATCTGGTTGGCCTGCTTGTAGGCCTGTAAACGAACCGAACATAAACGAACAAATTTTTTTTGTTCATGTTCGTTTATGTTTGTTCATTTAAATGATAAACAAACGTAAACGAACACAAACGAACGAACATAATAAATAAACATAAACAAACACAATAAACGAATATAAACGACACAAACACAAAAAACAAACTTATTCGAACACAACAAATGAATGTAAAAAAAAGTAAACAACAAGAATAACAACTTAAAATTCATTCATATAACCTGCAACTTTAGAGTTAATTTGTTCGAATACGACAAAAACATACATAAATCATAAATAAGCTATATGAACATAATAAAGTCTTAAAGTTAATTTGTTCAACAAAACAGTTTTCTTGAAATCCAAACAACTTCAATAATCTTCGTAACATATTCAACTTGCCCTCTGTTCGAACATAAATTAACATAAATGAACGAACATAAACGAACATATAATCGAAACTTCATGAACGTAAATGAACGAACGAGCCCTTTGTTCGTGTTCGTTCATTTAATTAAACGAACGCAAAATCTTGTTCATGTTCGTTCATTTAATAAATAAACGAACATAAACGAATTTCCCGCCGCACGGTTCATGAACGGTTCGCTGAACGTTCAGTTCATTTACAGGCCTACCTGCTTGCATTGGCATTTGCTACAAAGCCTTTAGGAAGTTTAGTTACACTTCGAATAATATAATACTATTGCAGAATAAGTTTTTCGGCTTCATGTTTCTTACTTGATAAATTTACAAGTATTTCAATTGTTGAGTTTCGATATGTAGCTCTGTTTTGCACATCACTTTTTTAGCTTTTCAAAGTTCTAAGTTCTAACATTCATTTATCACCTTTCGTATGTTTCAATCTTTTATGTAATTTCTCTAAGCCTTTCCAACGTTTTTCAACATTTCAGTTTAACCAATTTGTTGGTTAATTAAATGTACTTTCTATTTTAACAGGTGGCCAGACAAGCATCAGGTAACTGCTTTCAAGCTTTGTTTTCTCGAGAAGACATCCGATTACATTTAGTTTGGATAAGATTTTTCAAGTGATTAGTTAAAGTAGCCTTAACTAAGGATATATAACCTCTGAGTTACTTTACTTCCTTTGTTTACTTCATTTGAAATGCGGGTATTTTGTGGGTTTTTTGTGCTGCTCTTTAATTGAAACAATGAGGTATATAAGAGAAGATTTAGAATCTTTTCCCTTATTTCCTCAATTGGATGTTCTGTTTTCTGCTTTTTGGAATCTTTCATTTCCAATTTGCTTTCTTTGTGGATCATTTTAGTGCTTTTATCGGGAAATGTACTGTTCATTTTGCAATGAACTCACCGATTGACTTCAACACTCATCTTCCACTTTTCTTTTTATATCTGCTACAGGCCATACTGGAGATGTTATTTCCCAAATACACAAGCAATAATTTACGTTGTCGATTCAAGTGACACTGATAGAATTGGAATAGCCAAAGAAGAATTTCATGCCATTTTAGAGGTATTCCTATGGCTAGTCAGATTTCCCTCAACTCCTGATGAACTCCTTTAATGTCATATGGTAGATGCTGACACTTATCATTAAACTGTTGAGCAGGAGGATGTGCAATAGTTCTAATTTTCGCAAACAAGCAGGTGAACACTATAACTGCCCTATGCTATACCATTCAAAGCTGGAAAAGTTGTCGTAACAAATTGTTTATCACTGTGGATAATGCAAGGTTTTCAAAATCTTTTCAAATCGTAAACACTGTGTTTGAATGAGCAGGATCTACCTGGTGCACTTGATGCTGCTGCTGTGACCGATGCTTTGGAGATGCACAAATTAAAAAGTCGTCAGTGGGCAATATTTAAAACATGTGCAGTAAAGGGTGAAGGACTTTCGAGGGCATGGACTGGTAAGTAAGGTTCTGTCAAGTCAAACATTTGTGGCATTTGTTTATCTCTGGTTACTCAATAGTTTTCGTTGCCATACAACTATATAAGAACTTTATGTCTGGTCTGGCCTCTGGTCATGAGAGATGCTTAGTACTAATAAGAGTTTAGTTTATATTGAGAAATTGGTTTTTATAGGAACTTTTGTGGGTGTTGCCGATTTAAGGTTATGCATTTGTGATTCCATCTTGCACGGAGGGAAAAAAACTAGGGAAATTTGAAAGCAACATGAACAATAATCTGTCATAGATGTTTCATCAAATTAGGTATCGATGTGAACGCATATCATTTCACAACATCATAATATTAATGAGATCATAAAGAATAAATTTCCTCATGATGCCATGTACAGGCACAGCACTTGTAATCTTTTATGTTACTGATATTACTTGTTGCTGATGTTTTATTGAGGTTCCATATGATATGATAAAATTGTTATGCAGGTTAAGTAACACGCTCAAATCTGGAGGTGGTTAAGTAATAGTTGGCATGTGATTTCATTTTCTTAGGTTGTGATTGTACAATTTGAATTGATAATAGATGGTGTTTTAAACTTGGTTCGGAATTCGGAAAATTGAAGGGTGCTTTTTGAAAGGTTGTACAATTAGGTGTATCAACTTGAGTTTTTGGCTTAAAATCGGTACCTAAATTTGTCTTCTTAGTTTAATTTGGTACTTCTAATTTTCTTTATCCAATTGGGTATCTGAACTTGATTTATTTATTTATTTATTGTTCAAATTAACAGATTTAGACGAATTCATGTAATTTTTTAAATTTTGTAAAATTAAATCTTCTTATTTCAAATGTAATAACTAATTGAACAAAAAAATTACAAGTAATATATTAAACCTAAAAGTCAAATTTAGGCATCGATCTAAAAAAATCAGTTTCAGATAACTAATTAGGTAAAAAAAACTATTAAGTATGTACTATAAAATCAATTTCAAGTATCAATGTGAGCAAATAATTAAATTCAAGTATATGATTAGACTATAATGACTAACTCTTATTTTTATAATTATTATAATTATGAGGTGAATATAAGGTATATCTATTTAAAAAAATTTAACTATTTGACAATTAATGCTCATACTTATGCATGCACAATGTTCAAATTTGGGAAATCAAGAAATAACAACTTAATCAACGATGTTCAAACTCAGAACCTTAAGAAAAAACAACAATCTTTTAATAGGTCGGTGACTAACTCTTATATTCAAATTTCTCTTAAAAAATACCAACCCAAGTCGAGCCTTTAATAGCTATATGGATTTCGTGTTCCCAACATTCTTTTAATTGAGTCATTAGGTAATTTGTAAATTTTTATATAAATCTCAATTGGGTCTTAGGTATGTTCTAATTGACTGAGGATTTTATAGCTAAAATACAAATGCATTGCCATAACTCGTCGGAACGGGAAACTAACAAGAAATTTCATAGCCTATCATTTTCCTCATCCTCATCATAATAATGAGATCTACAAATATTAAATTACTTAATTTCGTTCAAATTTCTTGAGTCTAATATTATTATTTTTTTGATAGAAGTTAGAGGTCTCATTAAAAACTCCCTTCATATTCGTTCCCATACTAAAAGTATGTTAACGAACATTGGAAGGAAGAAAAAAGTACCTCATATTTTATTAATAATAATACCCGATACAAAAGACACCACGGAATATCCTCTCATGGTGATATACCCCATTACAATAAACACCTAAACCTCAAATACCCTCATCTAAAGCCACAATCAAATCACCATACTACTAATTACACCACTAGCAGTAGGACTAAAACAACGCCACAAAACATAATACAAATAAAAGCAACACCTACAATCATATAGACTAAAACAAAACCACGAATGAAGAGACAAGATCTAAAGAGACTCGTCTTCTTTAGTAGCCCAAGAATTCGGTTTGAATGAAGGCTCTATCTCATGCACCATGACCTTGAAGAAGTTGTCACCAACCTTCAATTCAACCATCGTATCAATTCTCGCATCAGCTTTTGTGAGGACTTGAATTTTTGCCCGATCAAAGGATGATGGAGACTGACAACTTGCGACGATAGCTAGTAAAAGACCCTACTTATCCGTAATGTTCTTGAAAGTATCTCAATTCCATGCGTGAAAAGTCTAATATTATTATATGTTGGTATAATTAATTAAGAGATTCAATTACCCTAGAAACAAAATATTTTAGTTTTACAAAAAATGTTAAATTTTTTGTTATAAAAAGTCTTACTATATATATAAATTGACATTTCAAAGTTAAAAGTAAATTAACATGTTTTTTTTTTCTTGGTAAATAAAGAGACTAGCCTAAAAAGCTAAACAAACTTCAGTCACTCTCATTCTGGAGTAAACCGCATATTGTTGACGGCGGTCTGGGGAGGTAGTGCACCTCTATGTCCTCTGGTTTTGCCATTTTGGCTAAGGCATCGGCCACTCTATTCCGGTCTCTTTGAACGTAATGGAATTGTACCATCCAGTCCTTATCTACAAGCTCTCGTATGTGTGAGATTATCGAGTACTGTCCTTGGTGTTTCTCGCTGGTTTCCAAGAGGCGAATCGCTTCTAGGCTATTCATCTGTACTTCAATCTGCTTGAGTCCTAATTCCCATGCACTTGACAATCCCGTATTGGCTCCCCACAGTTCAGCCTCTATCACTGAGCATAAACCGATGAATTTGTAGAATCCCATAACCCATCGTTCGTTGTGGCTCCCATCCGTGTTTACTTTTGCACATTCCGATGGTGGATACTGGATGTGTCCGGGTTAAAGTCTGCTGCTCTTGTCTTTCGATGCTACTGGTTTTTGAGTCTCCTATGGAGGCTAGATTTTTCCTTGAGCTAATTTCCTGTAGCATGCGGCTTCTTTCTAATATTGTTCCCCATCTTTCCATCGGTGAATCAAAGGCTGTAGTGTTTCTGTTCAACCATAGGTTCCAGCAGATCGAACCGAAGAGGACCTCCCATTCTTCAATATCCCTTATGAAATAGTTAGGGATGTTGAGATTCACTCGAATCCAGGATTTGAATTTCATGAATTGGAATTCCTCGAATTTTTCAGCCTTTATTAAGGTGACCCAGACTCCCATTGCTTGAGGGCACCACCTTAACGTGTGGTTAATGTCCTCTGGTGCTTTCCCAAAAACGGGGCATCTATCATCCGATGAGAGATGCCTTTTTACCCTTTCCACATTAGTCATTATCTTGTTGTTGCAAGCGAGCCATAAAAAAGTTTTGATCTTTTGCAAACCTCTAAACTTGTGTATCGACTTTCATAGGGCTTCATCATTCTGCACATACAAGTCATACCGGAGTTTGTATACTGATTTGATTGAGAATTGGAGATCCGAGGTTAATTTCCATCTTGCACCGTCGTCCATGAATGATCTTAAAGGTCCCTTTATGGCTGCTATGTGTAACCTTATGTCAAGGGGCAGCAGGTGTAGGAACTTATCCCATAGCCAACTGCCAGTATTGTTTGCCATGTCGATACTGTTTCCGTCCCTAAAGTGTGGATGCTCTGTGGTTGGCCGTACGATATGAGGGAATCCAAACCTTTGATCCAAGGGTCTCGCCAAAAATTCGTGCTCTTCCCATTGTTTACGCTCCATGTTATATTCTCTCTAACATCGTTCCAAACAATGCTTTTAAAACATTGAAAAAAATTTGCTTTTAGTTAGGGGTGTGAATGAATTGAGTTTGAACGAATAAGATTGTGTTCGTGTTTGTTTGTTTAGCGTTCACGAACATATTTATTTAGTATTCGTTTATATGTTTGCGAACATGTTCATTTGCAAGCTAAACGTGATAAAATTACACTATTAGTACTTAAACTCCTTAAGCTTCATAGTTTTACCTCTAAATTTTACCATATGTTCAATTTAATCCATACATTCACCAATATTTAAAATATAAAAAAAACAAGTTTCTAAACGAGCTTGTTCATGAACATAAACAAACAAACCAATAACCAAACTTATAAACAAGTCGATAAACAAGCTTGTTCGTGAACAAAAATAAACCGAACACACATTTGTTCTTGTTCGTTCGTTTATTAAATGAACATAAAATTTTTATTCATACTCGTTTATTTAGCTTAATAAACAAACGTTATACAAACAATTCACAAACAATATATCAAACACTTTATTCATTTACAAAAAAAAAAATAGCTGACCCTATTCCCATATGTAATGGGGTAAGGGGGAGGTAGGATAGTAGGTTGCCCCCAACGCCAGGTTGAGAGCACTTCCGTGGGAGACCTCCGACAATCTTGCGCTCTTACCAACTGAGCTGGACGGGCAATTCACTTTATTCATTTACACAATACTTTTAATACATAGATGTGATTACAGCGCACTTGTTAATTTAAATTTACATTTTTTTAACTTTTAATTTTACAATTAATTAATGGTGTAAAATTTGTTATTTTAAGCAAAAAAAAGTCACTTATTTTTATATTTTTTTCAAATTGATCCTTAATATATAAAGAAATATTAAAAAAAATTATTGAATAATATAAATTTTCAGTCTCCACTTTTACAGTTTTAAAGGTTAATTTTATAAAAAAAATTAACATAAAAGGATTAAAAAGTATATATCTTCTTTTTATAGTTATTAGGTCAATAATTAATTACAAAATAAACAAAACTTAGAGAAAATATCAAAATTGTAAATTAAAAATTAAATACGGACTCAATGTGACAAAAATAAAGTACTATAACTATATTAAAATCTGAAAATAATACAGGACCGAGCTTTAAAGGATTTGAACCCATTATTTACGAACCCTAAAAGCGGAGAAGCCTTCTTCTCTACTGCTACAAAACTACAACTCTGTACGAAGCAAGGCATGGGCCCCGCCTTACCAATTGAAAATGACAACTCTCTCCTCGCCTCCCACAAATTTCCAAACCGAATTAAGATCGTCCCTCTTTCGGCTAAGCCTCTTCCACATGTTTCTTTCTGATTGGTGACTCCTGGCCCACTAGAGAGACTCCTCGAACACGCGTCGTCACAACTTAACGCAGCCAAATTGACACCAACTCTCCCATTTTTTCTCATTACCAAAATTTTCCAAAGGCACGGTAACTATTTTTAAAATTATTTTATATTTGTATTATTTATCTAATGTTTTTATAAAATAACTATTATATTATAGATAATACATCTGTTCTATTATAGAAGATAATACATCTATTAAAATATTTGTCCACATTATAATTAATCGTTGATCCTTAATAGATATAAACTATTCTCAATATATGTGTATTATTTTAACTCAATATTTTATCTCTCATATCTTCCAAGGATATAACAATATTTTGTATGCTTCCAATATGCAATAACTCTTAACAATAAGAGAACATAATATTGAACATAACAAAGATCAACTATTCGATGGATAGCTCTGCGTAATATTCTCTTAAAAGAATTGATAATTTTTTAATAATAATATTATTATTATAATTGTTGTTGTTATTTTATGTATTAAAATAATATTTACTTTTAAGACAAAGAATATTACGTATGCTTGAATTTCCGTTATCCCCGAGACGCAGTTATCATTATTATAGAACAAACCCCGTTACTTTTAACCCATCGAATTTACTTTCAAGAGAGCTGCACTCAGAAGGATTCAACGCACCCATGTTAAGAAAGAGAGAAGAGGAAAAAGGAAGGGAACTTTGAACCAAGCGAATTGTCGAAATGGCGTCCAAGTTGTGTGATTCCTGCAATTCAGCGACGGCCACTCTTTTCTGCCGTGCTGACTCGGCGTTTCTATGCTCCAACTGTGACTCCAAGATCCATGCCGCCAACAAGCTCGCCTCGCGTCACGAACGAGTTTGGGTGTGTGAAGTATGCGAGAAAGCACCTGCTCACGTCACCTGCAAGGCAGATGCCGCCGCTCTCTGCGTCACTTGTGACCGTGACATCCACTCCGCCAACCCTCTCGCTCGCCGACACGAGCGCGTCCCCGTAACCCCCGTCTGTGACTCCGTCAACTCAGTCCCGGCCGTTAAGCCCAACGGGGTCGTTAACTTTCTGGACGAGCGTTACTTCTCAGACGGTGACGGAGACGCTGACTTCAGCAGGGAGGAAGCTGAGGCGGCCTCGTGGCTGCTTCCCAACCCTAATCATAAGGTCGTGGACAGCCCGGACGTGAACACGGGGCAGTACGTGTTCCCGGAGATGGGCCCGTATCTGGATTACGGGCATGGTGATTCGAAACTGAAGCCCCAAGAGCAGAACAGCACTGGAACTGACGGAGTGGTCCCTGTTCAAATCAAGAGAGTTCAAGCTCCGTCGGTAAACTATCGCTGCTTCGACTTGGATTTCTCCGGATCCAAACCCTTCACTTTTGGCAACAACCCAAACTTCATTAGTGACAGTGTAAGCAAAAGAGCTTTGAAAATCTCGTGATTATTTTTGAATTGGAATTAGAATTTTGTTTTCTGGTATGGATTTGCAGGTATCATCATCATCGTTGGATGTTGTGGTGGTCCCAGATGGAAGCACGATGACGGACATATCAAATCCGTGCAGCAAAGGGACTGAGTCAATAGATCAGACGGTGTTGCAGCTATCACCGGCGGACAGAGAATCGAGGATACTAAGGTACAGAGAGAAGAGAAAGAACAGAAAATTCGAGAAGACGATCCGTTACGCCTCCAGAAAGGCGTACGCAGAGATGCGGCCTAGGATCAAAGGAAGGTTCGCGAAGCGTACGGACATAGAAGTCGAAGTCGATGGCAGTAACACGTATGGATTTGGAGTCGTCCCGTCGTTTTAAAGTTAACCCCCTCGGTAATAATATTTTTCATGTTAAATTTTGAAACTTCAATTCTCAAGTGCTTTTGCTTTACTTGACTGGTAAATGCTTTTTGTCCCGAGGGATTATGGGTCTTCAAGGTGTTATTTTGCAGATGAATGTTTATGTTGTGTATATAAGTAGGTGAAGAAGGAGGTGGTGGTGTAATCCAGCCACTTATCTTTACCATTGTTTTGTACAGTTTTTCCTTGTGTTGTAATCAGCGGCGTTTTCTTTTATTCCACCCACTTTCTGTTTAGGGTTTAAACGAAAACCATGGATGATGATGATGAAGGTCGTAATTTAAGGAACTTTTAAAAGGTGGGTATCAAAATCTGTCACTCCATTGGAGCATTGGGTGCTTATAAAAATAACCCTGACCGTTGGACCAGGCCAAGAAAAACCTTTCTTTTCCCCTTGCTCTTTCACATCCATTTCTCTTGTTTTATTTCTTTTTTCCTTTAATTATTGGGACTGTTTCATTTGTCTTAAACTCTAATTAGCAAGAGGAAATTGAGATATGAAGGTAACATGGTTGAAGAAGGAAAACAAAAATACTAGCACTTTGATTTTCACTCTCTTCAAAACAATCGCTTCGTTATTAACTGTACTTGAATTTTTTTATCTAATTTATTAATTCTAGTTTAATCTTGCAAAGATCTATTACAAAATTAATTTTTTAATCTAACCTTCTTTTTAACAGTAAGAAAATCAAGATTTTATATTCTAATTTTTGTTTAAAATATCTAACATCTTGTATAATTAAATCAATTGATAATTGATAAGAATTGGTGATTAAATTTTAGGATAAAATACACGAATGACCTCTAGATTATAGGGGTTATTTTATTGAGTCTCATGACTATTAAAAGTTATAAAATAGTCCTCTAACTATAGGGTGTTGCTTTGTTGAGTTCCTCGACTATTGAAAGTTACAAAATGGTCACCCGACTATTCATATGCTCTAAACTCGTCTTTTTTCGTTGATTGTAGTCTGAGCTGAACGTTAACCTGCATACTGAGATATGATGAAATTTAGGGTCTGTTTGTTTAGCTGTAATTGGTTTTCCAGAAAATGAATTATTGGAATTTGAATTACTGGAAAATGAATTACTGAAATTTGAATTCTGAAAAATGAATTACATTTCTGTAAAATGAATTACATTTCTGGAAAATGAATTACATTTCTGGAAACATCTGGAAAACGTTTTATGTGTTTGGAAGATGTTATTTAAACATTTTTTCGGTATATTTAGTGAAATAAAATTTTATAAATTTATATAAATTATTTATTAAAGTAATAGTACTATATTATATTTAAAATATTAATTAGTATATTTTAATATCTTTACTAAAATATTATTGAAATATATAAATAATATTATTCATTATTAAATATATAAAAAAAATTTATTATATTATATAAATATATCTTATATTATTATAATAATTGATTATTTTATATAATATTAAAATATTATATTATATTATTATAAATATTAATAAATATTTTAAATATTTAATAATTAATATTTGATGAAAATATATTAAAATATTTATTAATATTAAATTCATAAAATAAAATTATTTTGAGTATTTTTGCTTTGAAGTGAAAAGTTCGGAAAATGACTTACGGAAAATGAATCCGTAAGTCATTTTACAGAAAACACAAAGGAAATCCTGTTACTAGGAAAATGAATTACATTCCGGAAAACGAATTACGTGAAACAAACACGGGAAAACGTTTTCCGGAAAACGAATTACGTGAAACAAACACGGGAAAACATTTTCCGTAAAACGAATTACGTGAAACAAACACTGAAATTCGGGGAAAACCAATTCCGTAATTCGAATTACGGGAAACAAACAGACCCTTAATCTCAAAATCTCAAACGTATATTATATTCCAGTAGTCAGCATGTTAACACCAGTTCAAACGATCGTTAATTTTTTAATGAAAAAGAACGAGTTTGGAACATATGAATAGTTGAATAATCATTTTATAACTTTTAATAGTTAAATGAGTTAACAAAATAATATCCTATAATTGAGGGATCATTAGTGTACTTTACCCTAAGTTTTATTATGATTTATTCAAATTTAACTAGCGGGTAACAATTAATGTTAACCTTGTAACAAATGACTTGCATTGTTCATCTCTTCACTCCCTTTGATACCCTGAGTCATGTCGAAGTCAAAAACTGCAGTCAATGGGTTGAATATTGGGAGTGAATAGTTGAACAAAAATGGGTCTTTAGGGAGACAAGGCCTGAAGCTGACTTCCACGTGTACACCACGCATAGGTGTCATTCAAAAGCCATTTTGGTGGTTTCTTTTTAACTGTTGTCGTCTTATGCACTTGCTTGGTTATCAATTTTCATGTCATTTTTTCTGTTTTTGTTTTCTTTTTTAGTTAAAGAGAAAAAAGAAAAGAGAACTTCAGTTATAAAAATATAAAATTTTAGAGATGGAATGAGAGTTTGATTGAATCATTTACCATACATACATATAACTTTACTACATTCACATACATGAGTGGACTTTTAAGACTTCGAAGCCCTTTTACAACCGCACATCGTTTCTGCAACAGATGTAATGTACATCAGTAGCCTACACAATTTTTTTTTCGTGTTTCTCTCCTTATAAACATCCGTACTCTATAGTTTTCTTTGACTAGCTATTACTATTGAACTTCATTTAATATCAGTTTTCAATCTGCTGGAGAACCAAAACCTAGAACCATGGGTTGCAAGGGTTATGTTTTGCTTACGCAGAAACATTGCGAGAAGAACCGCCTTGATTGACAGAAGCATTGAGAGGAGGACCTCCTTGATTGGCAGTAACATTGCGAGGAGAACCTACTTGAATGGCAGAAAAATTGCAAGAAGAACCGCCTTGAATGGCAGAAACATTGCGAGAATGGGGAGAACCTCTTTGGTTGGCAGAAGGATTGCAAGAAGGACCTCCTTGATTGACCAAGAAACGGACCACAACACAAGTGATGTTATCTGAGCTACCCCTCTGGGATGCCTCTTGCATCAGCTGCTTTGCTGCTTGCTCAGGATCCTGTATAGGATTTACAATTGCCACCGCCTCCTGATAAAAGACAAAGATGCAGTTATTAACTAATTTTCTTCAACGACAAGGCTTTAAGTAAACAAACTGTTTCCTACCTCATTCGATACAGCATCCCACAGCCCATCACTTGCAAGTATAAGGAACTCAAGAGAGCTGTCAATTTTTTCCTCCTGCAACCTCAAAAAGTGAGATCAGCTTACAAAACCATAAAAAATCAATAGAAATCCTAGTACAAAATGAAAATTTAATACCATATAAATTAATATCATCAGGAATCCTATAGAGTTTTCATGCTGGGTTTGTGCTTTAGAGATTTCTATATAATTATGATGTATGATTTACATCTCAGGAACTCAAGCTTATTTCAATGAAATCTTCCAACCAGACCTGAATTTCTGGATCAGCAACAACATACTGCTTTAAGTGCCTAACGTCGGACAGAATAGCGATTATACTGTAGACTAGTTCCAACAAATGATTCACAGGAGAAAATTCGTCAAAAACCAAGAAAAAGTCTCTAGGGTTTAATAGAATAATATAAAATCAAACAATGCGAAAATCAGTCCACAAGCCGGACTGTTATAGTTAAAAATCGTCTTTATCCAAATTTTACCAAAGATAGCAAAATCTCGGAAATCACTCTAAATTGAAATTCAAAAAAAATTAAGCAATCTGCAAAAAATCTGGCACAAATCGAATTTAAAAAGACTTCCTAACTGACAAGCGAAATATTACCATAAATAGTAAAAAATAAATAAAACTAGTGATTCAGAGGGGAAAACGGCAGAATTTGAGGTAAAAAAGGTCACATGGAGCCATGCTCAATGTGGATAGAGTGCGCGTTGAAATGGGCTTTTCGAATTGGGGTCTTATGCGCGATTCCGACACCTGTAGCCAAAGTTATGGCCAAAAGACTGAAACGCACTCAAAACGGTCCCAATGAGTAACATATATCAACTCCCGCCTTTACGCTAATCTGTCAATTCATGGTATCTCAGCGCCATCAATGTGCAATCTGACAGCTCAACATCATCTGTCTCGTATCTCCCTGCATCGGTGCTGTCACCAAATGCACGAGAAACTGCAAGAACACCTCCCACTCTCCAAGTTCCTACAGAGATAATTTTCAGCCACAATAAAAATAAGAATTTTAACACATCATAGCAGATCTTAAAAAAAAAAAAAGAGAGTGGCAAGACACGAAAGAGAAATTGATAGATGTAAACCCGCACCAGCCCATATGACAAATCCTCCAGCATTCTCAATCCGTTGTCGCTTTGATCGGGTTTGTGATCACGAGACACAGCAATAGCTGAAAGAGGACATTCAATAGACAAGCCGCATGTAAAAAATCAATTCAGTAATCAAATAATCCATTAACAAGATTAAAAAAAACAATTTCATAAGTACAAGAAATGGGTGAGAGCGATTTTCTATTATTGCATTTAAAGTTATACAGAAAATATCAGCCTTTTCATGTTCCAGGTAAAACCAAAGCCATCTTCATGTGTTGTAGAGATGAGATGAAAATAAAAGAAACAAAAACTATGACTGTTACCATTGCCTCCTCTGCAGATAACAGCTCGGGAATCCCCAACATTTGCAACTATTAAACGGTCACCAACAAGTATAGCCGTTGAAGTAGTCGATCCAGCATCCCTAATCTGGTTATTTTCTGATTTTAAAAATTCAGAGTCTGTGTGGTTGTATGCATCAGCAGGAGGTTGGAAACAATTTTAAAGACAAGTTAACAAATGGCCAACCACTAGAAAGGTCACAACCATATGATACAGTTATAAGTGAATAACCTATAGCAGATTGGTGTCAGATATGAACTTTGGATGCTTGATCAAATTACTGAAAAGGTGGTGCTTCACATATTCAGCAGCCCGTACACCTCCATGACCTGAAACAACCATGCTTGTAAAGATTGGTTTAACCAATTTGCAACTAAAACATAACCTGCAATTGTATTTTTACATTACTCGGCAAAGATATGATTTTCAATGTCACATGGTAAAAGCATCTACCATATGGCAGAGTAGAATAGTATGAACGCCTCAGTATAAATTTATAGTTTACCACGATAATATTCCATCCTGAGCCAATAACAGCCCTTGAGAAATGGCTTAAAGTACTGCTATCACATTGGAGCAGATAACAAATAGCAGAATCTGCATAATATCTTTTCAGATACATTCTCTGCGTTGAGACTACAGTGTATCATTATAAGATCGTATAGGTTTCTACACTAATTGTCCAGCAATCTTAATCACTTGAGCATACAGATTAGAACAAGATTAAGAGGGGGGGGGGGGGAGGCCTTGCCGGGTAAGGCTTAATTTTAAAACAGAAAAGAGATCATGAACAAAGAAAAAATATCACGAACTGAAGGAAGGCTACAGCTTAGGAGAACAGTGATCAATCATACACACTCTTTAAAACAGAAACATAATCACCACAGATGTTAGAAAGTATTTACCTATATGGTTCATGTGAACCATGCATAACCGTTAGTAAGTTATGCATTTCATGCATGTTAGCAAGAGTGTGTGTGACAGAGAAAGGTACACAAGAGTAAGATAGAATATACCATCAAATACTCCAAAAAGACCAACTATCTCTCCATCAACACTGAAGATACTAATTTTTTCGTCCATTTGTTATTATTATTATATTATTATTTTATTTATTACTATTATTTTATAATTATATTATTATTATTATTATTATTATTTACATTACAGACCCAAAATTGGACTGCCCAGTTACAAGAGACCAACCCAGACCGGCCCAAACCCAATAAGAAACCCTAAACCCAGATAGGGTTTATATCTCAACCAGCTGCTGCCTTGCTTCTCAGCCGTTGGATCTAACTTAGATCCAACGGTCCAGATGGTTCCAGTAAATGAAGCCCTAGGGTTTCATAACCCTAGGTTTATATCCCAGCCGCCTCCAAGCTTCCAGAACATCCACGCGGCGCCACCTCTGCCTCCAGCCGCCTTGCCGACGCTCCAGTGCCACACCAATCCTTTTCTGAAGATTCCCGAAGCCAGCTGCCCCTCCACGTTGCAGCTCTATGGTGAGTCACCACCATAGTCCGGTGACTCATCGAAGAGCCCCTTTTCGTGACCAGGTCTGAAAGCAGTATCATGGTGGCCTATAAAGGCCACCGATCCTGGGAAAGAAAAAAAAGACAGACAACAGAGAACAAGAAATAGAGAGTAACAAGGATAGACAGCAACCCAAAAAAAAACACAGCAACAAGAGCAACCAAAACAACAAACAGAAAAGAGAGAGAAGAAACGGAGAAGAAACTTACCATCGAGGAGCTTCCACGAGCCACCAGAGAACCAAAACGTCGAAGGAAACTATACCAGATCTACGACGTTTGGTAAGCTTTTAGGTTAAAACAACCTTAAATCAGACTTTAGGGTAAACAGAGCTTTGATTTGGGAGTATTTTATAATTTTCGGCCACCATTCACGGTGGCCCGCGATGGTGACTAGCGCCGGAACACGGCTGTCGATCGGACGTCAAACTCCCTCCGGTGGAGTTTTTAGAGAGAAGACAGAGAGTTTCTCTCTGTTAGAGAGAGAAGGAAAAAATAAAATGAGAAATCTGGCCCTAAAGGGCCGGTTAAAAGGGCATTTAAACCCCTCCCCAAACGACGCCATTTTGGGGAGGTATCTATGTAATTTCTCTCATGGGAAAACCTCATCCGCAGTGTTCCAAATTTGTGATCTTTATGATTTAGTCACTGAAATTGAATTCTGAACCTTTTAATTTGGTCTCGTAATTTTCCTTTTATTTTATTTTAGTCCCTGTTAATATTTAGTAAATATTTAAGATAAATACTAGATTTAGTCCCTTTAATTTAATTAATTTTTATTTTAATCCCGAATAAATATATATGGTTAAATTACATTGTTAATTATTATATTTCATAATATTTTGAATTAGAGCACTAAGTTTAAATATTTTACATTTTAATCACTAATTTTAATACTTTCATTTATTTTACAAGTTTTATTACTTTTTAATTTTATTTATTTTAGTCATTGTTTATTTTATATTTATATTTTATATGTTTGTATATTTAATTATTATTGTTATTATTATGTAGTCATATAAACGTATATAAAAAAATAATATTTATTTACTTATTTTTATATTTATATATATATTAAATCAAAATCCTATTTAAAAATTTAATTTTATATAAATTACTTTTAAGAAAAATAATCATATTTTATATTTATTTATTTTTAATATTAAGAAATGGGTGTCTTAAGCATCTAGAAGTCATTTTCTGATATTCTAAGTAAATAAATTTCTTATTTATAAAAAAAAAATATATATATTAATATATTTTCTTAAATTATATTAATAAATTTGAAATAACATGATTATGAATTAAATATATTTTTGAATTTTTAAATTCCCAATAATAAAGACAAATTATAATTAATAAGTACCAATTTTGGGCGTTATAGGGGTGCTAATCATTTCCTAAACGTAATCGACCACAAATCCTTTTTTTATATTTTTTTTATTATACGCAAATCAGTTTATCTTTTAAATTATATTTTCTTAAAAACTATTTTAAAAGATGATTTTAGGTATTTGATCTACCTAATCCAAGAAGGTCAATGGCGACTCCCAAAATTTTATTTTAAAATCAAAATCAATTTTTTATCCACATTATTTTTCCCGCCAAGTAAAAATTGGTACCCGGGTGAAAACTGGTTACGACAGCTTGGCGACTCCACTGGGGACTGGTCAAGCTTTAAAATCAATTATAAATTGTCTCTATTAATTAGAAATTAAAAATTCATATATTTAATTTGTAATTCTTTCTTTTCAAAATTTTTATATATACTTATTATTTTCATAATATTTATATGTATATTATTTTTTTATTTTCAAGTATTAAATTTCATTATTTATTTGTTTGCTAAAGGTTTGAACATTTCTCCTCACACACAATACGTACATTGCATAACATAGCTTTATAATCAAGTTTGTCCCTTTTAAGTGGGAGTGAAAGCGACGTCTTCGTGAGAATTTATCTCATGTCAGACATAGCAAGTAACTTTCGGGGTTCATATGCTCTATGTCTTCGTGAGAATTTATTCTCCGTGTCAGGCATAGAGAAATATGTCCCCTCGAATTGAACTCGATCTACTTAAGTCTGTGATGGACTAGGATTGAGGGTTTGACAGCCTAAGGGGGCACCAACAAAGACTATTCGAGTACCTTTACTCCTAGAACTGAAACCCTGCATATAAAACCCTAGAAATTCACCCGATCTAAAGACTGTACTAAACCTCTGTTCGTAGGTGTACACAAAGGAGAAATAAGTTCTAAACTTTCTATCTTTTTAATTTATTTGATTAATTACCTACGAACTAGAAATCATGCAGTTAGGTTAATTTTTCCAAACAAAGCATGGAACTAGAAAGCATGAGGTTAGGATTTATACCTTGCTAGATAGAATTTCTTTCCATTAATTACTAATCATTTTTTCCTTCCTTATTTCATTTTTATTATTTTACTCTAACTTGTTTATATTAATTTCTTTGTTTGCATTTCATGATCATAGCATAATCAAAAGGTGTTGACTTGAAAGACTGTTCATCAAATTGGAAAGAAATCGTAAATGGACAAAAAGTTTTATGATCAAACAAAATATAAGGCGGCCAAGGAAAGACATCCCGAGGAAACTCCGAGGATAGAAGCGAGCAATGCACACAGAGATCCTGTTATATTAGTACCAAAAGTACTCCACAAAGATCCTGCCAGATTGATACCAAAAGCAGTCTATAGTAAGGGCATCAGTCAGGGCATTCAGAATAAAGGTAGTTTTTATGAAGCTCAAGCATGTTATTTGAAGGACCAAAACAAGAAATTGAGCACATAAGTGGAAATCATGCATGTAGATTTCCAAAAGATCAGTTAAGCCTTTCAAAATGCTGGCATAGAAAACACTCCAGAAGAGTGGATAACAGGGGTCACCAAACTGAAAAAGAGCTACAACATATATGAATATCTTGTCCAAGAACTTCTTGGACAAAAAGGTTCTCTTACAAGGGAAATGAGAAACTCTGAGAACTGATACAGAAGATGAAGGAAAAAGAGAATGTCATGGAAGAAGCCGCATTCCAGACAAGCAATATGGCCCATAAGCTGATAGACTAACTTGGCTTTAGAGAAGAAAATGAGAAAGTTATCCCCTATATATAAAGTTTTGTTAGGACTGAAAGTTGTCCCCTATATGTAAAAGTTTTGTTTGATGCACGAAAACTTTTGTGTTCAATGAAATCTATTCTAAGATGATCACTCTTGAGTAACACCTTTTCATATATGCATTTGCATTTGCATATTTGCATTTTTATGTTTGTATTTACATTTACATTTTTTTGCATTTGCATATTTGCATAGTTACATCTATAGTTTCAAACTTACATCATGCATTAAAACATTCATCCATTAAAATAAGGATTTCAACCGAAGTGATCTTGATTCTTCCTTGTAGAACGTTTAGCACAACACAAGAAAAATGTCTAAAGAAACTGAGGATAGGCTAGCCAAATTTGAGATAGAGCAAAAAGAGAAACAGGAAAAATTAAGGAGCAAGTTGGCACAAATTGAAGCTAATATCACAAATTCTCATATCGATCTGCTAAACAATATGAAAGAAATGATTGGAAAGCACCAGACCGCTGGAAAAATCTTGTTGAAAACCCCATAAATCCTTTGGGTATTACACATGTTCACATTCCTGAGCACACCTCTGTATACAAGGAAATTCAATCACCAATTCATTTTGCTGTTAAGAAATCACAATATCAAGCTGGAGCATCGTTCCCCAATGATTGTCCTACTGCTTCTGGGTTGAAGCCAAATGAATTTTGTACTGCTTCTAGAGAGATGATTGAGTCATTTTATGGGTTTGACGCCAAAGAGCTGAGTCTGGTCCCCGAATTAATTCTCCCGCCAAATTTCAAAGTTCCATATTTTGAGAAGTATAATGGGACCACCTGCCATTCATATCATATCACTATGTACTGTCGTCGTATGACTGGCTATTTGGAGAATGAAAAGTTGTTAATCCACTGTTTCCAAGACAGTTTATCTGGGTCTACATCCAAATGGTGTAATCAGCTAAAACCTACTCAAATACGTTCTTGGAGGGATTTATCTCAAGCTTTTTAGGTCAATATAAGCACATGGTTGATATGGCCCCTAATCGAACAATGTTGCAAAACATGAATATGAAGTGCAATGAAAGCTTTCGACAATATTCACAACGATGGAGGGACATTGCTTTTCAAGTGCATCCATCATTAACTGAAAGAGAGTTCGTTATTTTGTTCATCAGTACATTAAAATTTCCCTATATTAATCACATGATAGGGGTTATCCCTAATAATTTCTCTGACATCATCATAAGTGGAGAAATGATTGAAATAGCTATCAAGAATGGCAAGATAAAAGGATTTGACAATACCGGCGTCAAGAAAGAAGCTAAAGTTAATACAGTGAGGTCTTATTCAGTTAAACATGGTGTCAAACCTTATAGAGTGATCAAGAAGAAAAAGAATGTGCAGGGTTTTCAGTTTCCTCCTTTCCACTGTTCGATTGAAAAATTGCATCCAAAAATGCTCTCAGCCAGATTAACTACTCCACGACTTGTTCAATCGCAATGGCCTCCAAATGAGAATTGGACCTATGAGGAGGTTCCTTGGATAAATCAGACTGGAATTCCAAATTGTTCAGCTAAGGTTCCTGATAACCTTGAAGGAAATTTCCAAGATCCTTTAGAGCAAGCAATTCAAAAAAGCAAGGTAAAAGAAGAGGTTAAGATTCAATACTCAGAAATCATTGCCTCAACAGAGAATAATGTGACCAAATCCTGCAAAGAATATCGGGTGCAAGAAAATGGGAAAAGAAATCAAAAGGCTCTCATGGAGGTAACTCGAGATTGGCCCATATGTCTAAGAAAGAATGAGGCCGATATAACCCAAAAGACACCTTAGATACCTATATCAGATTTTTTCGAAAACCAGTAAGGCAAGGGGCAACTTAAGGAGTTTGGTTAATACTACTCCAGTTGTAGCTGAAATGAGCATCCAGAATCCCCTCGATCACAGGAGAACATTTGCCATTCAGAACGATCAAGGAAAGTGATAATCTCTCGAGCGAGAAAAACTCTGAAGGTGTTTAAAAAATCTATCTCATATTTGTACCCTCATTTGGTTAAAGGCCAATACATTACACCAAGATTGGTGAAAGTGTCACCAAAGCCTTATGCCCATTGCTATGATCAAAATAGCTTCTGTAATTTTCACTTGGGAGTATCTGGGCATTCAACAGGGAATTATTGGTCACTGTTAAAAGAAATAGAGACGCTTGTTGACAAGGGAGTCTTGACACAAGCAATGATCAAGAAATTGGGAGCGAATAAAGATGAAAATCCTGGGCCAAGTACACACCCAACATTCAAGGAATGATGAGGCATGATAAATAAATAAGTGGAAGTTTTTATCTACCACTATATTACCTTTCTATTTTCATCATCCTGTTTGAACTTGTTTTTTGTTCCTTTATCTGCCTTGTTAATAAATAAATTTGTGTTGCTTTTATAGTTATGAGCAATGAATTGAATTTTAATCTTGAAATTTTTGAGTATCAAGTAAATTAAATATTCTTTTTCAAGAATTATAGATCTTTGGCAAGTGGTAAAATTATATATTTCATATCCCGTCCAAAGCCAAAAATACAAAAATAACCAACTTGATCCTCACCAAAATCAAATCTTGACCATATATTCATCTGAGACTCTGAAGTCATGTCTCTACCTGTTTTTGAGACACCAAATCCAGATATTTACCTTCTCAGGTAGAGTTGATTGGGTCATTACCTTCCACTATTTACACAACTTCCAAAGTCACACCTTTGTCCTTCCATATACAAAACCATCATTTTTGTACAGTGAAATCAAAAGACCTCAAAAGAATCAAACTTTCAAATTATCCGTGAATCTTCCTGCAATAAGAGACAAGATGAGGCATCATGGATCAACTTATCGGAGAATGATTGGGGCATACCCAAAGAAGAAGAAAAAAAGATTGATAAATATATCATGCATTAATTACATTGTTTTCATAAAGATTAATCTTGAATATTCATTCCCCTGGGGATACCTCTTTTTACAAAATCTTCTGTGTATGAGATGACGAACGACATTGTTTCATTTATCCTTTCAAATATATGTATATATATATCCCTTGCTGTCCCCTTTTGAGCCTATAATATTTTTTCTGATTCAACCCTAACCAAGGATCACCTTCCACATTGGGGGGGGGCAAAAAGAAGGAAATATGCTCACAAGGATAAAGATTGTCAATTACAAAGGTAAATCTTCATGAAATGAAAAGAGTTTTGAACTACAAGGTAGATCAAATTTAAAGTGCTTGAAGATCAATCCATTAAAGAATAACAAAAGAATTTTCGAAATGCAAAAGGAAAATGAGGTTCTCAAAGCAATGGGAGTCATATACTCATTCATCAGGAAAAAAAGGAAAAAAGGAAAAAAAATGAGAAATTGAATCAAGGTGGGTGACTCATTGAGCCTCAAGTTACAAGGTTGATCAAGTGCAATTAGTTCAAAGATTCATATTCAACAAGAAGCGTAAGAAATGCTAGAGATGAATGAATCTTATAGAAAATCCCCAGCAAAGCAGATCCAAGTCTAGCAAGGCAAGATTGAAGGAATCAGAATGAATTGATCCTTGGTTCAATTATCCTTAAAACACTTGTTTGAGCCTTTTTATCCCTTTCTTTCGTAACCATAAACCATAAGCACTGGCCTACGTTACGTACCTAAAAAGTCCATTCTAGTCATACATGGATTTCTATGTGAAAGAGACTATATTCATATTCCATTTCGCCTTTCAGGATTGATTTTTATTTGCAAAAATTGTTTTTTTTAAATCTTTAATGCATGATATGAAAAATGATAAAAGAGGGGTTCAAGATGTAAATTTTTAAATAACATCTTGGAACCAAAGGAGGATTCAATTCGAAAACCTAAAAAGGCGATTTGAATATTGAATGGTGAAACAACGACATAAGAGACGATCTTAAGCTCTTGATGAAGCACCACACATCCCAAAGACGTTCCTGAGATTCTGGAACTAAGAAGTATCTCTATGAGATGAGCATAATAACCATTCCTTCAAGATAGTAAAAGCTCAAAGAGACATATATGCTGGATCAACATGATAGACCTTACTTTACCAGAATCAACCTAAGTCTTAAATCAGTCAATAATTTTGACACTTGCTATAGGACTATGTTTTTTGATTTTAAAGTGTAGTTGATTCTTTTGATATTCTTTGAATTCATGCTTAAGATTTGATTCTATTATGAACATATAAGAGGCAATATTTTACAAAATTCTTTCATTCTTTGATAAATAAATGAGAAAAAACATTTTCAAACAGGACAGTCTCAAATGAGGAAAGTCCTTGAAGCAAATTGTTGTCTATTCTACCTCTATTGTAGAAAAAGAATGAGTGATCCCAGAATGATGAAACATTTCACTTTCTTGAAAGCAAATTAACCAAAAAACCAGAAAGTCTAGAGAATTGAACTTGTGATGCTCTCCTGTGACATTATTAGCAATTCATCAAGAAAGATTATCACTTATCTCATGCTGAGGGTGATAAGCATCACCAGAAAAATTATTTTCCCCAGCCATCAATTCATGTTCTCTAGAAGATTACATCACATAGTTATAAGTCCCATTAAGGTGTATTATGGGAATAAACAAGTCCACCATCTGCACTCTGGTTATACCGTGATGCTGGCTCAAGTCTTGATACATCATTGCTACTTCTTCCATGTTGATCATTTTCTTTGTCAGGATTATATCCATTATGTCTTTCAGAAGATTGCTCAACTTAAATAAGACATTGGAACAAATTCTACACTTGTATGCCTTTCATATTAGGTAACATTGGTTACAGGATTCCGAAAGTAAAGATAACCAATTTTACTATCAACCAAACCTTTCCATGGTTCGGGAAGAGTGGGATATGTAGGTGTGTATCTTGAAGCAGCAGAAGAGACAGTCATTGTAGCAGTCATTACAAGAAAATGCACCAACAAAAATTTTCTAGTTCATCCTGATGATG
This sequence comes from Hibiscus syriacus, assembly GCF_006381635.1. Taxonomy (NCBI): domain Eukaryota; kingdom Viridiplantae; phylum Streptophyta; class Magnoliopsida; order Malvales; family Malvaceae; genus Hibiscus; species Hibiscus syriacus. Next base: position 150,280 of record NW_024061893.1, read on the forward strand.
TTTATTTCTTCCAGTAAGGTTGTTACACTGGATGCCACCAACAACAAGGTTGAATCCGCCAAATCTACTAATCAATTGCTCCAACCGATCATCATTCAGTTCTTGCATATTTTCTTTCAAATAAATGTTAAGACAGTAGAAGGCAACCTCTGCATCACTAATCCTAGAGAAAAGAGACAGGACATTGATACCACCGGGGAACATGTCTCTAGCAGATCCTCATCCTCGTATATGGATTTTAGGGAAACCTAGAATCATTTACACCTCATCAGGTTCAAGTGGAACAACTTTATTCCTTCCAACCCATACTAGATTTCATTTTCGGCACTCATCAAGAACATACTTCTGAACACTCGAATGTGGCTCATCATCATAAGCTTCAAGAGTCTTACAGATTATTTCTGTCAATTTGGCACTTCCTGTACATGTTTGTAAACTGTTCAACTTTGTTCTTGGATCCCAGGAAGACCACCATTTCTTTGTCAATGAAAAATCATCATGTATGGTGCGTGGAGGAAGCGGAATAAGAGGAAATCTGTTCTCAATTGGCAGATTATGAATATAGCCCATTTTTTCGTGCAACTACACAAAAATACTTCGAATCTACAAATTCTTGCTCTATAATTTATAAGTACCATGACATTTTGGTCAAAACACCAACGGGAACAAGTGTCACATTCTCGTAGTAAAAATAAGGAGGCCCAATAACATCTTCTGGAAGTATTCTTTGAGTTATGAAATCTAGTTCGGTAAGAACCCCAAAACCAATCATTAGATTTAAAAGATGAATTGCATGATCGTCTTCATTAAGAAGTTTCTTTTCAAGCTTCCTCTGCTTCTTCCTTTTCCAAAAATCATATCCCGAGTTTCGTCTTTTCTTGTAATTGGGGTCATTGCATAATGGCTTCCTATCTTCTACCGAAAGAAATGTGTCAGCAGCCTTAGCCATTTGAGCATCACATATAAAATCTGTCAACTCTACAATTGATGAATCCGAATCACATCTCTCCATGGCTATTGAAGCCTCAGCCTCTGAGTACCCCATTTTCGTCAAGCATGAACAGTTTATTCTCCTCATCAGAATAAGAATTCATGATTTCCTTGGTATCAGAAGAACTATCAATATCTGTGAAATCATCCTGAAGGATCGCTTCATAATCATATGAGTAGTTATCAGAATCAACATGTTGCATGGAAAAATATATTCTAGAAATAGCCTTTACTAAAAACAAGGTTCACTGTGTAAGTTTGGAATAAATTACCAAGCGATTTATATCACTCTGTCTGACTAAATCCCTCCAGATCCAAAAAATGGGGCACCTCATTCAGAAGAGGCACATATCTCAGACATTTCCGTCTGAATGATTGATTACATCTTAAGTTTGTGACAACATGAAGAAAAGTCCTTAAGTTACTTGACAACTGCTGTTTAGTGACATTATAATGAGAGTATTCAAGATAAACAAGTTTGAGGAACGGATAAAGCTGCAAGTACCCACAACAGTACATTGTCAAAATTAGACCTCGTGGGGATCATGATATTGAAATCAAACAAACATTGAAAGTAAGCCTTACAGTTTAGAAGGTTGGGGGCATTTTGAAGGTACAATTCAGACAAATCCATGTGGGACATCTTGAAAGCTCATTTCAACCAGAAATAGAACGGTAGGGCATTTTGAAGGCTCATAGCAATATGAATATTTGGGCATTCTTGGAGGCTCATCTCAGCAAGAAATAATATTGAGCACACTTTTAACATCTGTATCAGCAAATGGTGGGGCATTTTAAAGGTTACTTCAGACAGATCCATGTGGGGCATTTTGAAGGCTCATATTAACAAGAAGCCAATTTTGGGCATGCTGAAAGCCTCTTTCAATCAGAATCAGGAACGATGATGTATTTTGAACATTTCGTATTAGCCAATGTTGGGGCACGCTGAAGTCCCATATCATCTTATGCAAAAAGATCATTGACTTGAGCAAATATTTCCAATGAGATAGAAAGATATGAATAATGAAAATGGAGAAGCAATGGCAGTCGAGCTGACTATACATAATTGCTTCGTTCATCAGGTAGTTGTATTAGGGTCCTATTGTTGAACAAATATTCACTTATCAAGTATGGTTTCAAATACACAATCTTCTTAACCATGTGTCACATAACAACATGTTCTTTATTAACCTACATCACGGTTGCATGAATAAAGATGGTCCCCATATAGACCATTCGATCCAGGGTTCAGTTCCTCAAGATCTCGGCTTTGAATTTTGTATTCTGTGTGTCAGTGGTGATTGAACATATTTCTTTGAGGTTTCTGACAGTTAGTTTCAACCATACTGTTGAGGTTACGAAGTTATTTTTCACATCAGTTTTTGTTTACTTGATAACATTGAATAAAGAGGCTCAGCTTATGTTATTCTTATTCCTGTTGTTACTGGGGTTATCATTGCCAGCCAGGGTGAACTGAGTTTTCATCTATTTGGTTTATCATGTGCGTTTCATCTACAACAGTAAAAATTCCATGGATTTCCTTCTGCACATGGCTCCTATAGCTGATATGTTTCTACTTCCTACAATGCTCATTACGGAAGAAAACGTGATCGATATCACAATTACCCTTGCCCGATATGACATCAAGATCAGTTAGTATCTCTTATTCAATTTGGCACTAGCATATTTTGTGAATTTGACCAACATTTTGGTCATGAAACATACCAACATATCACTTGTATTCCCACTGAGTTTTGTTCTCAAGGGGTCTTGTGATATCATACAAAAGCTTTGAACACTGTGCAAAGAGCTTCTTTGACCATAAATTTGGGCAGAAGCCACGAGAAAAGATGAATGTATTGTCACATATTTTACGAACCAGTGATTATGAAGGAAGCTGAAATTTTAACAGCAAGAAACTAGTGGAGCCAACCAAGGTTGAACGATAGGTTGTTGTTTAGCATCTCGACATAATATAGTCTGAATGGCTTCGTTCGAGATCTGATTAGATATGGAGACATGAAAAGAATTAGGATAAATCCTCCTTATGATGTGTTTCAAGAGTCAAATCAGAACAGACGTTGATCTCCTAATTAATCCCTACTGAGTCAGGCATATCTATATCTACACTCTTCAAAGATGATAGATTCTCTTTTCAAAGATGATAGATTCTCTCTTCAAAGATGTTACATTCTCTTTTCAAGGAAGAAAGATTTATTGGATTTCTACACAAGTCCAAGCAAAGAAAGCCGGTGTTATCCATGATAAATGGGGTAACAAGACCATAATTATGACATCAACAAGAATTTTGTGAATGAAACATTTTTTATGAGACTTTCATGAAACAAAAAAGACACAAATATTTCTCTTCCAAATCAGAAATGTCAGCTTGAAATGACATTTTGACCAAGTGAATGAAGACCAAGTTTTCCACTTTGAAGTAAAAAAATACACTCAACATTCATGCATCATATTTAGGCATTTGCAAAAATAGGGGAATTTTCATTCATTTTATCCATGTTGAATATTTGACAGGAATTTCAAAGATTTGCCAGGTAGAGTTCATAATGAGAAGAGCTTATCTGAAGAAGGAAGAAAAAGTTCATAATGAGAAGAACTTGTTCAACCTTTTGCTTGAATTCATCACTTGATGGATCAGCATTGCCAGATAGAGTTCATAATGAGAAGAACTCATCTGAAGAAGGAAGAAGAAATTTATAATGAGAAGAATTTTTTCAACCTTTTGTTTGAATTCATCACTCGATTGATCAACTTTTCCAGAGAAAGTTCATAATGAGAAGAACTCATCTGAAGAGGTGAAGAAGTTCATAATGAGAAGAACTTGTTCAACCTTTTGCATGACTCTATCACAGAATGAGGTATATCAGAATCAACATTTCCAGAAGTGTTCATAATGAGAAGAACTCATCTGAAGAGGAAGAAGAAGTTCATAATGAGATGAACTTGTTCAACCTTAATTTAATTCATCATATATGAAGTTGAATCAACAACATCTCTTTCAAGGATCAACATTTCCAGAAGGAGTTCATAATGAGAAAAACTCATCTAAAAAATAAGAAGAAGTTCATAATGAGAAGAATTTGTTCAACTTTTTGCTAGATTACATCATAGAAGAAGATAAATTGTCATCCCCAGTGGAAAAGTTCATAATGAGAAGAACTAATCCCAAAGAAGAATTTGTTCAACATTGCCATCATAATCAAGTGAAGTCAAATGGATAAAAAACTTATTATCTTTCCGTCTTTGCCCTATTCTTGTTAACACAAGAATAAGTAAAGAGGGGGTAGCTGAAGATACTAATTTTTTCATTCATTTTTTTATTATTTTATTTATTACTATTATTATTTTATAATTATATTATTATTATTATTATTATTATTATTATTTATTTACATTACATACCCAAAACTGGACCGACCCAGTTACAAGAGACCAACTCAGACCGGCCCAAACCCAATAAGAAACCCTAAACCCGATTAAGGTTTATATCTCAGCCAGCCGCCGCCTTGCTTCTCAGCCGTTGGATCTAACTTAGATCCAACGGTCTAGATGGTTCCAGCAAATGAAGCCCTAGGGTTTCATAACCCTATGTTTATATCCCAGCCGCCGCCTCCAAGCTTCCAGAACATCCACGCGGTGCCACCTCTGCCTCCAGCCACCTTGCCAACGCTCCAGTGCCACGCCAATGTTTTTCAGAAGATTCCCGAAGCCAGCTGCCCCTCCATGTTGCAGCTCTATGGCGAGTCACCACCATAGTCTGGTGACTCACCGAAGAGCCCCTTTTCGTGACCGGTCCGAGAGCAGTATCATGGTGGCCTATAAAGGCCACCGATCCTGCGAAAGAAAAAAAAAGACAGACAACAGAGAACAAGGACGGACAACAACCCAAAAAAAACACAGCAATAAGAGAAACCAAAACAGCAAACAGAAAAGAGAGAGAGAGGAGAAACAGAGAAGAAACTTACCATCGAGGAGCTTCCACGAGCCACCGGAGAACCAAAACGTCGAAGGAAACTATACCAGATCTACGGCGTTTGGTAAGCTTTTAGGTTAAAACAACCTTAAATCGGGCTTTAGGGTAAACAGAGCTTTGATTTGGGAGTATTTTGTAATTTCTGACCACCATTAACGGTGGCCGACGCCAGAACACGACTGTCGGTCGGACGTCAAACTCCCTCCGGTGGAGTTTTTAGAGAGAAAACAGAGAGTTTCTCTCTGTTAGAGAGAAGAAAAAAATAAAATGAGAAATCTGGCCCTAAAGGGCCGGTTAAAAGGGCATTTAAACCCCTCCCCAAACGACGCCGTTTTGGGGAAGGTATCTGTGTAATTTCTCTCCTGGGAAAACCTCGTCTGTAGTGTTCCAAATTTGTGATCTTTATGATTTAGTCACTGAAATTGAATTCTGAACCTTTTAATTTGGTCTCGTAATTTTCCTTTTATTTTATTTTTGTCCCTGTTAATATTTAGTAAATATTTAGGATAAATACTTGATTTAGTCCCTTTAATTTAATTAATTTTTATTTTAATCCCGAATAAATATATATGGTTAAATTACATTGTTAATTATTATATTTCATAATATTTTGAATTAGAGCACTAAGTTTAAATATTTTACATTTTCATCACTAATTTTAATACTTTCATTTATTTTACAAGTTTTATTACTTTTTAATTTTATTTATTTTAGTCATTTTTTATTTATATTTTATATGTTTGTATATTTAATTATTATTGTTAGTATTATGTAGTCATATAAACGTATATAAAAAATAATATTTATTTACTTATTTTTATATTTTATATATATATTAAATAAAAATCCTATTTAAAAATTTAATTTTATATAAATTACTTTTAAGAAAAATAATCATATTTTAATATTTATTTATTTTTAATATTAAGAAATGGACTGTCTTAAAGCACCTAGAAGTTATTTTCTGATATTTCTAAGTAAATAAATATCTTATTTATAAAAATAAAAAAAATATATATATATTAATATATTTTCTTAAAATTATATTAATAAATTTGAAATAACAGAATTATGAATTAAATATATTTTCAAAATTTTAAATTCCGAATAATAGAGACAAATTATAATTAATAAGTACCAATTTTGGGCGTTATAGGGGTGCTAATCATTCCCTAAACGTAATCGACCACACATCCATTTTTTATAAAAAAAAAATTGTTATACGCAGATTAGTTTATCTTTTAAATTATATTTTCTTAAAAACTATTTTAAAAGATGATTTTTAGGTATTTTATCTACCTAATATAAAAAGATCAATGGCGACTCCCAAAATATTTTTTTAAATCAAAATCAATTTTTTATCCACATTTTTTTCCCGCCAAGTAAAAATTCGTATCGTGACGAATTTCCAACAATCCTTGTTTCGTAAAAATATTCCATTGAAGACCTCTTCCCTGGAGAGCTTGCATAGCCATAGCTGAACTTTCCATTCTGACTGTCGCCAGAAAATTTTGGAAACTCGAACTTTGATATTGTCCAAATCAATGCATCATTTAAGAAAATATTTAAGCTCAATAACAATATATTTCTTATAATCATCAAATTTAAGAAAAACATGTTGAAGTGGCTTATAATCTGATAGTTTATGTGCTTGATTATCATTTCGAAAGATATTTCTTCAATCTTCAAGTATTTATATTCTTAATTCATTCCAAGCAAAGATTTAACAAAACCAAATTATTATATTTAAAGGTTGCAAAGATTATTTAATCGCATGAAAGAAAAAAGGAAATTTTCAATGCAGGAGGTGCAATGAATTTACGATAAAACCAGAAAGGTCAACAAAGTGCCTTTTCAGGATTAAGACAGATTCTACCCGAAATAGACAGCAAAATAAATAGAGAAATTAATTTCAATTACCGAAAATACCTTATAATATACGATTTTAATCAACGTTTTTTGGATTTGCGAAAATGACCAACAAATTCGCAACACAGTTTCCAAATTCACAACTCAGTTTTGAAATTCGCAACTCGAATTTCTTTTCCGCAACGCGATTTTCCAAATTCGCAACGCGAATCGGTAAATCGCAACGCGAATTTGTAATTCGCAACACAGAAATCAAATTTGCAAAGCGCGTTTATTTTCGCAACGTGAATTTTATTTTTGAATTCGAAACACAATATTAATTTCGCAACACAAATGTAAACAATATAATCACAACTCATAACCTAAAACCCTAAATCACAACTCAATCTTATTTCCATCTCTCACTCTCTACAGCGACATCCGTCTCCATCTCCGACGACATCCATCCCCATATCCGGTGACCCCCTCATCTCTATCTCTCAGAGCCACCCTCTCACAACCATTCACGGCCACAAATGAAAAATCAACCATCGATGGTTATTTTTTTTAATTATTTTATTTTAAAATTTTTGTATTATTATTAGTTTTTCATATTTAAATTGATGATAAATTTACTGGTAATTTCAATATATAGATTAACCATTTCACTTAGATTGCTTAGTAAATTCATTTGGTTGATGTCAATACTGCTAAACTGTTTAGTCTTTAACCCTGTGAAGTTAGTATTTGTCTTTTGGTTGAAGTAATGCAATTCATTCAAGTTTCAATTTGCAGAAGAATAGTTTTTGAAACTTAAATTCGCAATACGAAAATGAAATTCGCAACACGAAAATCGCAATGCGGTTTTAGTTTCGCGTTGCGATTTTCATTTTCGCGTTACGATTTTCGCGTTGCGAATTTCATTTTCGTGTTGCGAATTTAAGTTTCAAAAACTACTCTTCTTCTGCAAATTGAAACTTGAATGAATTGCATTACTTCAACCAAAAAACAAAGACAAATACTAACTTCACAGTGTTGCGAATTTAAGTTTCAAGAATAAACTACTACTCTTTATGTTGTCCTTGAAACTGCACTAAACCTATATGTTGTCATTTTAAATGTTTATATAAGTGCTTACTTCTGGAATGTTATCTGATGCATTTTGTGAACTATGATAGAATAATGACTTGGGTGAATACCGTGCTAGTTTGAAACATATTTGGCTATATTTTCCCTGTTTAATATCATGTATGTTTATAGTGTATAATTTGTAGTTTTTGGTATATCTAACTTGGTATGTTTATTGTTTTTGTTAGGAATTTTTTTCAGCTTCATTGACTTTAAGGAATAAATTAAGCCTAGCCACTACAATTGCGTCGACACTTACACTTGTACAAAGAAGTTTGTTTGAGAATACTTGTTTCGGGCCATGGTTGAAAGTACAACATCCAAGTGGAGATGCTATGTTGACCCATTTGTTTCTTCAGACCATGACTAACGATCTACCCGAGAGGATACAACGTGGTGATGAAGAGATATGGTTTCATTTTCTACCGGCGTATATTTGTTATGGGCGGGAGGATTTTTGCTTAATCACTGGTCTACGTTTCGGATGACACGATGAAGTAGGTTGGTACACTAGTCATGTAACACCCCCAACCCGTATCCGACCCGGATACGAGTCCGAAGTATCACATTGACTTTTCAAACATTTATTCGTATAAAATAGTGAGAAATTTTAAAAACTTTTATAACATTTAACTTATTCAAAACATTTACAAAACTATTCAGAGCTTATACAATATATTCTTTTGATTACATGCCAACTAGAACTTTATATACAAAAATACATATTATTCACCTCTCTTCTGATCTGACATTCGGTAAGGAGAACTGACATGTCTTGTTCCTCTTTACTTCTCTTTTCGCTTTCCAAACCTACGTGTGAAACAATCACACGCTAAGTCGATGACTTAGTGAGGCATATAAAACATATAATATTTCATATAACATAAAGCATACATAAACATATATCATCATTATCATAATCTCTATCATTATCATTAAGAAACACATATAACATCATATGGTTCATGTAACACATTTCAAACCACTTACTTTTGATAACCATTTATAAACCCATCATATACATATCACATTCAATATGTTTGTTTAATATCTTTATTAGCCCATATACACTAGTGAGAACTTAAGGTATGTGAGTACATTGAGGTTGTGCACACATATGTTGTCACCACAGCTCGATCAATGTCCCGAAGGACCTATCCAGAGGTCATAAAGATCCTCGGCAACTGTCCATAGGTTCCGAAGAACCTAGGTAAACTGTCCATATGTTCCTTAGAACATAGGTATACTGTCCATATGTCTCAAAAGACATAGGTAATTCTGTCCATATGTTCCGTAGAACATAGGTATACTGTCCGTATGTCTCAAAAGACATAGGTAATTCTGTCCATATGTTCCGTAGAACATAGGTATACCCTCGACTCTTGGCATGCCAACTATACCCTTAGCTCTCATATCACATAACATGGGCATTATCATTTATAACATTTCATATCACTTGTTATTTCTCTTCTGTCACATACCACATGTATGTGTAACCATATATCTCATATCATATCACATGTATCACAAGTTCATGTATTCACGTAGATCGTTTCATATGACTTATATCATTTCTCATTTGTTCATGTAACTCGCATGTCATATCATGTAACATATAACACATAATCATATAGGCTCACAGTTTTATCACCTATCATGTTATTTCACATATACACTTTTATATCGCATAAACTCATATATATCATATCACCTATAATAACATATGACACATATACCCATAACTTCATATCACATACTTATATCAGTTCACACTTAGTCACATGGGTCATTTCTCATAACATATATCACATCACATATGTTCATGGGTATATCCCATAGCATATAAAATAACATATAAACTTATATATGTATTCAAGTGTATACTTTCGTTTAGCCTATATATCAATGTCATATAACTTATCTCATAACTTATTTGATATTCATATATATTCTCATCTTATAACTTATATTACCTATGCATATAACCTTATGACTTATTATCAAGTACTCAATTAATGTTCCTATATGGTTCCATCTTTATCATATAACCTATGAGCTATTCTTATATTACCCTATATCAACCATACTTTGTTTATCTCACTTTTCATATCATTCATTTATCACATATATGTCATTTTGCTTATAACACTTCTCTGGTTTTCATATGACATGTAAATCATTGTCATCTCTTGTTCTCATATAATTTCATATAGTCACTTATCACTTATCACATAGTTTACATCCTATGATCATAGAATCATATCAATAACACATATACTCGTGCACACATATAAATTATAACAAACAAATACCTCTATGAATTCATTCATTTTACTATTGGAAATAGACTTATCATAAGTCTTATTTTCCATTTAACATCATATACTAAATAATGTGCACTCACCTTAGCTTTGCTTTGATTCGATTCTAATCCTTCAATTGATTCAGAACGGGATCACGTTCTATATCTACATAATCATACATAGATCTATATTAGTATTATAACTAATATACTCTAATGGTTCACTCTTTAGATTAAGATAAATGCCAATTTCTTCTTTCAATAAGGGTATGCATCGATGCACTACTAATGCATCGGTGCATAAAATACATTCGATGTTGTATTATTATTGGGATGCATCGATGCATGCCTTATGCATCGATGCATGCCTTATGCATCGATGCATGCCTTATGCATCGATGCACTAATTCCATTCGATGTTTCTATTTTAAAAGAGTGCATCGATGCACTACCTGTGCATCGATACACCTTCAAACAAATTTCTGGGTTTTAACTTTGATGCATCGATGCACTCTGCCCAGAATCCTCTTTTTGAACCCGAAAATTCATTCATTTTGTCTTAAATCCTTCATGTTTCATCCCCTTTTTCATTCTTAACTCTAGTACACATACTTAAACCAATCAATACTCATTTATTTCATCTTAAACCTAAAAATCCTATCTTCCATATGTAATTCAATAATTACATCAATTTTGCAACATGTTTCAAATCCAATTATATTACTTCATATCTCTTACTTAGATTGATGACAAGTCAAATCCAACTTTCAATTCTTATTATAAATTCTATTTCAAGATTTCATTCAAGAACCACTAATCTTTAATCTTCTCTATCTCCTTTATCTTTTGATTTTAGGACAACCTAAGCTTTCCATAATCTTAAGTATTACCTAAGGATCAAAACCCACTCTTAAAATCAACAAATCATCAGCTAACAAGGAATCTTACCTTTGCCTTGGAGCTTTCACGGGAGGAAGAAGAAGATGAAGAAGAAAAGAGATAAGAGATTTCTGGAAAATCTCTCATCTTTATCCATATATATATATATATCATTATTTAATTCATCTCTTGGTCAAATGACCATTTTGCCCTTTAATACCTTTTATAATTACTAACATCTTTTAGGATTTATTTCCAGATAAATCATTGAACTAATCCATTCTTCTACTTTAATCACCAAATTCTAAAAGTTTACCATTTAGTCACTAACCCATAGTTTGGGGTGTTACAACTCTCCCCTCCTTATAAGAAAATTCGTCCTCGAATTTTCACTGCACATCATAATAAGAACATACCTTCTAATGTTCTTATGTTGCTTCCTTGACTTATTATTTCTTGTCATCATCAGAAACTTACTTTTCAATCCTTTAGTTTCCAACTATCATTTTCGTTTATACGTTCATCTTTTGTTGCTTATCATATAAACAATAACCAATAACATCAATCCATTTCTGTTTTTTTTCTCATCCGATTATGCATTTTTCCTTTGACATTTCTAAAATCCACATAATGTTACTCATCCTGTAGACATTAACATCAATTCTTATCACTCAAATCAAAAAATCAATCAATTGATTCATTTCCTCATTTTCTAATTAATGCGCCACAATCCAAACTTTTACTCATTCTTTCATCATTGTCTATATTACGATACACATAATCTCTTCATATAACCTTACATACTTTTCTTACTTCTAATCAAACTTATAATCTGTACATCCTTATAATTATTTATCATATTTAATCCTTTTATTATCAAAATCTTCTTATAACATAACTAAATTATATCTTTTCATAACTTTGATAATCAACTTTACTTATACAGAACCTCATTCTTATCATCTATTGTACTTGTATTTCCTTTAAACATACAAATCTTTATCTTCTTCACCATAACACCTTACTATGATCAAACTATACAACTGTATCCAAATCCTCTTCATATTTGGTTATCATAACCTGTCAATATATTATAATTCCATTACATTTTCATCACAAACTCTTGTTAGCCAATGCTAACTCTTTTCATCTAGAATACAAACTCTTATCATATCCACACTCTTGCTTATACACAGTACTATCCCTTGGTTTCGAATTCATAATTCTGATTTCATTCATCTTATAAACGTATCACTGATGCATTTATTCTTGAACCCTTTTTACAAATAATAACCATGTCACTTGATCTTTTAACATTCTTATGGTGACATTGGTTCACCATACTCTAACTTGCACATGTAGTAACGAAACTTTTCAATTTAACTTCTTCGTTTTGGAGAAATGAAAACCGTTTAACATTTTCTTCATATCCTTTAACCAAATGTCTGTAACAACAGAACATTCCTCAAATTTACCTTTGAACTTAGGTGCTCCTAAATCTTTTAACTATCTCAATACATTCATTCTATGAGTTAACAAAATATAACATTGTAAACACATCGAAATATCATTCAACATCATGAATCATTCTCTAATCTTATACAGGCATTCCCTGAGGTTTTCACTCTTCTCCCTGCCTGGCCAGGGCAGGTGAATGCTATTACCTTCAGGTCTATATCCTTGTGTTTCACTTTGGAAACTCTCATATTTTCATGTGCTCATATCATTTCTTCTATCACATATCACGTGCGCATATGCTCATCCAATTCATATTGTATAACATATGTCAATTGCATATGTTCACATATCATCCATCATATCATATAAACATATATATAAATTTCATAAATCATTCTCTGGTATTCACATATCTTATTTAACATAATAATTTAACTCTATTAACAAGATAGTACACTCCTTACCCTACCAGATCAGAAAATTTTCTACTTTATGTCGGCATGTATACTTTTTAAAACAATTTTGACTTCGTTTTTAGCCTAGAATCGGCTAAACCGTAGCTCTGATACCATTAAATGTAACACCCCCAACCCTTATCCAACCCGTATACGAGTCCGAAGTGTCACATTGACTTTTCAAACATTTATTCGTATAAAATAGTGAGTAATTTTAAAAACTTTTATAACATTTAACTTATTCAAAATATTTACAAAACTATTCAGAGCTTATACAATATATTCTTTTGATTACATGCCAACTAGAACTTTATATACAAAAATACATATTATTCACCTCTCTTCTGATCTGACATTCGGTAAGGAGAACTGACCTGTCTTGTTCCTCTTTACTTCTATTTTCGCTTTCCAAACCTACGTGTGAAACAATCACACGCTAAGTCGATGACTTAGTGAGGCATATAAAACATATAATATTTCATATAACATAAAGCATACATAAACATATATCATCATTATCATTAAGAAACACATATAACATCATATGGTTCATGTAACACATTTCAAACCACTTACTTTTGATAACCATTTATAAACCCATCGTATACATATCACATTCAATATGTTTGTTTAATCTCTTTATTAGCCCATGTACACTAGTGAAAACTTAAGGTATGTGAGTATATTGAGGTTGTGCACACATATGTTGTCACCACAGCTCGATCAATGTCCCGAATGACCTATCCAGAGGTCATAAAGATCCTCGGTAACTATCCAGAGGTCATAAAGATCCTCGGCAGCTGTCCATAGGTTCCAAAGAACCTAGGTAAACTGTCCATATGTTCCTTAGAACATAGGTATACTGTCCATATGTCTCGAAATACATAGGTAATTCTGTCCATATGTTCCGTAGAATATAGGTATACTGTCTATATATCTCGAAAGACATAGGTAATTCTGTCCATATGTTCCGTAGAATATAAGTATACCCTCGACTCTTGGCATGCCAACTATACCCCTAGCTCTCATATCACATAACATGGGCATTATCATTTATAACATTTCATATCACTTGTTATTTCTCTTCTGTCACATACCACATGTATGTGTAACCATATATCTCATATCATATCACATGTATCACAAGTATATGTATTCACGTAGATCGTTTCATATGACTTATATCATTTCTCATTTGTTCATGTAACTCGCATGTCATATCATGTAACATATAACACATAATCATATAGGCTCACGGTTTTATCACCTATCATGTTATTTCACATATACACTTTTATATCGCATAAACTCATATATATCATATCACCTATAATAACATATGACACATATACCCATAACTTCATATCACATACTTATATCAATTCACACTTAGTCACATGGGTCATTTCTCATAACATATATCACATCACATATGTTCATGGGTATATCCCATAGCATATAAAATAACATATAAACTTATATATGTATTCATGTGTATACTTTCATTTAGCCTATATATCAATGTCATATAACTTATCTCATAACTTATTTGATATTCATATATATTCTCATCTTATAACTTATATTACTTATGCATATAACCTTATGACTTATTATCAAGTACTCAATTAATGTTCCTATATGGTTCCATCTTTATCATATAACCTATGAGTTATTCTTATATTACCCTATATCAACCATACTTTGTTTATCTCACTTTTCATATCATTCATTTATCACATATATGTCACTTTGCTTATAACACTTCTATGGTTTTCATATGACATGTAAATCATTGTCATCTCTTGTTCTCATATAATTTCATATAGTCACTTATCACTTATCACATAGTTTACATCCTATGATCATAGAATCATATCAATAACACATATACTCGTGCACACATATAAATCATAACAAACACATACCTCTATGAATTCATTCATTTTACTATTGGAAATAGACTTATCATAAGTCTTATTTTCCATTTAACATCATATACTAAATAATGTGCACTCACCTTAGCTTTGCTTTGATTCAATTTTAATCCTTCAATTGATTCAGAACGGGATCACGTTCTATATCTACATAATCATACATAGATCTATATTAGTATTATAATTAATATACTCTAATGGTTCACTCTTTAGATTAAGATAAATGCCAATTTCTTCTTTCAATAAGGGTATGCATCGATGCACTACTGATGCATCGGTGCATAAAATACATTCGATGTTGTATTATTATTGGGATGCATCGATGCATGCCTTATGCATCGATGCACTAATTCCATTCGATGTTTCTATTTTAAAAGAGTGCATCGATGCACTACTTGTGCATCGATACACCTTCAAACAAATTTTTGGGTTTTAACCTTGATGCATCGATGCACAATGAATATGCATCGATGCACTCTGCCCAGAATCCTCTTTTTGAACCCGAAAATTCATTCATTTTGGCTTAAATCCTTCATGTTTCATCCCCTTTTTCATTCTTAACTCTAGTACACATACTTAAACCAATCTATACTCATTTATTTCATATTAAACCTAAAAATCCTATCTTCCATATGTAATTCAATAATTACATCAATTTTGCAACATGTTTCAAATCCAATTATATTACTTCATATCTCTTACTTAGATTGATGACAAGTCAAATCCAACTTTTAATTCTTATTATAAATTCTATTTCAAGATTTCATTCAAGAACCACTAATCTTTAATCTTCTCTATCTCCTTTATCTTTTGATTTTAGGACAACTTAAGCTTTCCATAATCTTAAGTATTACCTAAGGATCAAAACCCACTCTTAAAATCAACAAATCATCAGCTAACAAGGAATCTTACCTTTGCCTTGGAGCTTTCACGGGAGGAAGAAGAAGATGAAGAAGAAAAGAGAGAAGAGATTTCTGGAAAATCTCTCATCCTTATCCATATATATATATATCATTATTTAATTCATCTCTTAGTCAAATGACCCTTTTGCCCTTTAATACCTTTTATAATTACTAACATCTTTTAGGATTTATTTCCAAATAAATCATTGAACTAATCCATTATTCTACTTTAATCACCAAATTCTGAAAGTTTACCATTTAGTCACTAACCCATAGTTTGGGGTGTTACAAGTCATATCGCCCACCCATCATGGTTATTTCGGGTTTTTCCTGAGCTGACAAAGGCGAAGCCCAGTTTACACGTCGACGATTTGAAAAGATTACTTCTTAAAGATGGTTTTACTCGGATAGATGACCTTGATGTTGTCCGAGTATGCCTTCTATTACTTTTGAATACCGGTTTTTTAGGCAAAGAGGACAGACAATATATTTCTGAGGATTTAATATTATTGGTAGAGGACCTAAATACATGGAACGTGTTTCCGTGGGGTTCATATCTATGGAAAGCTACCTGGAAAAAGTTGTCATCTTTCTTTGAGGATCATCGTAGTTTGCGTGGCCATGGTTCCAAATACACTTTGGTAGGCTTTATTTGGGCCTTTAAGGTAAGAATTTCTATATAATGTTTCCAAAATTATAATTAATTATTTAACAATTACTAAAATTAATATTTGTGTATTATATTGTTTGTAGATTTGGATATTTGAGGCTTTTCCCAGCATGTGGACATATGCCAAAAAAATTCAAATGATATTCCTAGTGCTATTACCTGGAGGAGGATCCGGCTGTTGGATTGGGAAGATTTACTACCATATACGATGATGAATGATGTAAGTTAACACAAATACTACAATATATAAACAAGTTATTACTAGTAGACGTTTGACTTTGTTTGAGCTTTTATATTGTTAGGAGGCAAACTATCCATTATAGAGGCTGACACCCACAGAGGCTAATCTTGTCACTGATTAGTGGCAAGCTAGTAGGCATTTTTTTGATGGGACGGATGATGAGCACCCCCCACTTCGAGAGCCATCACCTGATCGAGCTGATTCTACAGCTCGACACCGAGAGCCATCACCTGATCGAGCCGATTATACACCTCCACACCGAGAGCCATCACCTATTCCATCATATTATCGAGCCTCTTCTCCACCATCACCTCATGATAGGAGACCGAAAAAAATGCCACGACATTTATCTCCCCGTTCTCCACCTCCACGGGATGAGTTAAGGGAGTTACGTGATGAGGTCATTGCTTTACGTGATGAGGTCGTTACTTTACGTGATGACAATGGTGCAAGGCGTGATGAGGTACGGTCTTTATGTGGTAAGGTAGATGTTTTACACGATGACAATGGTGCTTTACGTGGTGAGGTATCTACTTTACGTGATGAGGTAGTCGCTCTACGTGAGATTGTTTCATCGTTACAGAATGAGGTTCATACTCTACGCTATAAGGTAAGTTTGTTTAATACTATACTAAAAATGCAAATAACCTTTTTTGGTATTTTTTTATTTATTTATTTACTGATTTATGTATTAATTTATTTTTAGCGGCCGATAAGGTAGATGTTTTACGTCGGGTTTTTCTTACACGACGGGGTTCATGCATCAGACGTCGTGGACGTGCCATTACGTCTCCTTTCACCCCAATAGTTCCAAGACTGCGTAAGAAGAAGCCCGATTCACCTGTCATCGTTCAAGAGGCCCCTCCCATCGTTCAAGAGGCCCCTCCCACCGTTCAAGAGAACGATTCACATGGCATACTATGTCGACATATTGATAAACCCCTTCTCATGCCCGATATGATAGATCAAAGTTGGCTTTCGTATCAGTTACCGGCCAGTACCATTCCTCAGCACGAGATGAGAACACTACCAGACACAATTATGGATAATACCCTTTGGGATAAGACCGCATTTAATTTTTATCTACATGAGCGGAGCCAGAGGTGCTACACTGACATATGCAAAATCGACAATATACATTTGTTTCTTGAGCGGTCTTGGTGGGGCGTTTTATTAGGGGTTGAAGAGAATGACTATTTCGAATGGGGGGTAAGTGTTATATTCTTCTTATATTGATTTTGATTATTTTTTTAAATTTATTAAATTCACTAATATATGTATTTTTTTTATAAAACAACATATTGATACATGGGTGTCACGTCTTCTGATTATAAGAAAATTGAAGAAAATAAAAAAGACGCGATGAACTATTATGCCTTCGTCTTTCCACGCAGCTCACTTGAAGGATCAGAGAGACGCTTCATATGCGTTGGGTAATGGAAAAGCTATCCTTATCCTGCGTGGTGGGAGGTCGATAAGGTTAGTATTTATTTTTGTATATTTAAAGGTGTTCATAAATTTTATTTGATGTACGCAATTGAATTATTATTTATGATTGCAGGTGTTTATCACTGTTATGGAATCTCATCATTGGATTCTCGTCGAGCTTCAGCTCCCTTCCCTGAAGACGATAGTATATGACAACATGTTGAATTACATATCATTGTCTGGTTTGAAAGATATTATTTGTAGGGGATGGAGCGATCATTTGGCTAAATACTTGGATGCGATTGATTATTGGACTTATTCAGGAAACAAGAAGCCAAATAAGTTAAAAGTTACAATGATTAGAGACAAGACAGCGCCACAACAAACGTCGGAAGCTAGAGGGGATTGTGGTCCTCTTGTATGTATGTGCTTGGAACGTATGACGAGAGGAGGTAAACAGTTTCTACCTCCCATAGATAGAGATAGAGGTGCATTAGGGTTGTGGTTTCGGTATTTTATGGCTAGAGAGATATATGCGAGACGTTGCCTACCTGCATCCGCGTGTTGAAAGTGTGCATAAACAATCATTTGTTATTGGCAAGTTTGAGCAAGTGTTGTTAACATATATACTCTTTGTTGGTTTGAAAATGTTTGGATAAGTATCTAGAATTCAATAATTTCAGCTTATATTTGTTGGTTTTAGATGTGTAAAAAATCTCATGGCCATAACGTTTCTGCAGGTTAATCCTTCAAGTGAGCTGCGTGAAATTGATGTATTTGGATATAAGCTCCCTATTGTTAGGAGCATTTGGATGTACTGTTTGGGGCTAATTGATGTATCAATGTGCTGTCAAGAGTAAATAAGAATTTTTTTTTTGTTTAATTGATTTGTTGTTTAATTTCAAATTGCATTATGTTGAAGGCAAAAAAGACCTGTTGAAGGTACACCACCTTTAAGAAAATGAAATTCGCAAAGCGAAAGTCAAATTCGCGTTGCGATTTTTATTTTTGCGTTGCGAATTTGACTTTCGCAACAATCGCAATGCGAATTTGACTTTCGCAACAATCGCAACGCGAATTTGACTTTCGCGTTGCGAATTCAAGGAAAACACCTTAAAAAAGATAACATACAACAATCTGATAAGTGATAAACTGAACAGATCATAGCAATGTTCAAACTCAAGTTACTAATGCATGTCTAACTGAAAATGTATGCATTCACACATAAAATACACATAATACAACATTTGCATTTAAAAATCACCTAAGTTAATAGTGATTGTGATGAGGATCCATATTTTGGTAGAGGAAAAGATGATTGTGATGGCACTGGTGATCCACATGTCAACCTTGTATGACTAATTTCCTTGCACCAACTACATGTCGATATCCTCTTCTCTTCACCCTTAGACGGTATACGATCGTGATTTTTTGGTCGGCCAGGTAGCCTTCTGTCCATGACTGATGGCAAAATTATTTGTAAGTTATCTGGTATGTCCCACTCAGAAGGATATGGAATAGGGTAGACAATCTCGGCATAAGTCTGTCGATATACTTATGTAGTGTAGCAATCCATAGCGTATGCGCTTGAATCATCTTGGTTTAGATGAAGAGCAACTTTTATAACATGGCCACACGGATAACCAGATGTTTGCCATTTCATACAACTACACGTCTTTGCATTTAGATCGACAAGCCCATTTAAGTTATTATCCAATACTTCAAACAAAGTGTTTGAACAAGGTTCAACTCTCCATGACGTTGACTTCACAACACGTTTCGTTATCTTTTTTTCAGTCCATGGTGTAACACGACGTTCCAATGTTCCTGTAAATTTAAATAAATAATACTTAGTAAAATCTATTAAATATGATAAGTTACGAATTTAAAGAAATAATACTTGCATGGTTTCTTTTCTTGTAGTACCACTGTTGAATAGAGGCTCGAAAAAACTCCATTAACATAGTAATGGGTAATTTTCGGGAATGACGACTTAGAGCGTTGATTAATTCTGCACTATTAGACGTCATGAAACCATATCTTGCTCCAAGTTGATGTACTCTTGACCATCTTTCAAACCCGCCATCTTCTAGTGTTTGAGCACATTGAGGCAAAACACGTCTTAAACAATTTATATGCTTATTAAAATCCACTTCCTGATAAGCTTTTACAGCCTTCCAGTATGTCCATTTGTGATTTTTTATATCAGCATACATTGATTTTAGATTTCTGTACAAATGAACACCACAAAGTCCATGAAAAGCATATGGGAAACACCTTCTAACAGCGCTGTCAATTGAGTTTGCCCTATCGGATATGATTGTCAGATTGCTAATAGGACCTATGCAATCCCTAAGATACCCCATAAACCATGTCCATGAATCAGAGGTTTCAGATTTGCCAACCCCATAAGCTATTGGCAGTATCACATTGTTAGCATCCATGGCTACTGCTAATAAGTTTACTCCAAGGTATCGACCTTTCAAATATGCTCCGTCAACTATAATAACTGGTGCATGCAAGTAATAAACGAACGAATCTACAAAATAATATACACAAGAAATATAATCTTTTAAATGTGAAATGCATGTAACTAACAAAAATGAGTCAACAAAATTATATTGATTCACTAACCGCATCACCAATGGCGATAAACATCAACTCAAAGCGTCCATCTCTATCTATTTTGATATGAGTTACTGACCCAGGATTTTTCAGCTTTAAATTGTGACAATAAGCCGGCAGTTGGGAAAACGATGCTTCTGGCAACCCCCTCAATAATTCCAATGCATAACATTTGGCTCTCCAAGCTTGAGAATATGATATATTAATCTTGAACTAAGCATTCATGTCAGTCATAATTTCATGTCCCCGATAAACCCTGCCATTCAAAAACATTAACTCAGCCAGAAAACCACCCAACACCTTTTTGTTTGTATGCCTATGGTGAGGAAAAACTTGGGTTCTTGAACATGTATGTTTATCAATAAAAGTCCTAACTTGAAACATTTCACAATCTTTTATCCTCTTTACAATCATACGCCACGTACAGTTTTTGTCAATCATACACTTTGTTTCGAAACGATCTTTGCTTGATTTGTTACTTTTAGTTGATAGCCTTCTTCCACACATTTCATATACAAAGCTATCTTAAAGTCTTCCTTTGTATCAAAACAATCATCTTTCTTGATACGAATAACTTTTGTGTAACAATCAAATGTTATCTTTACCAACTCTTCTTACGGTATCTGATATAATTCTGGCATATTCCAATTATACTCCCGTGGCATTTTCTTCTTTTTCTTTTCTTCGGGGGCTTATTCTTCTTCTTCTTTAGGGTTATATGAATTACAGAATGGATGTTCAACATGTTCATTCACAATCGTAACTTCCTCCTCATTATTATCAACAATATCTTCCTCGGCAGCGGCTGTTTCATAATCAAAATTCGGGTATTGACCAATATCAAAATCATTACACGCATGGTTTGTTTCTTCTTCTAAAACATCATCAAAATCCGAGTATTGACCAAGATCAAAGTTCGGGTATTGACCAAGATCAAATTTCGAATACTGACTAGTACTCACAATTTTTTCTGTTGGCTCATCATCGTCTAACTGGTCAATACGAAAACCAGAATTTGGTGTTGAAAGTTAATTGGGATTTGGATTAAGGAAAGGTTGTGGGTTTTGAGATTGTGTTTGATATTTTGTTTGGTATTGGAAATGTGGTGAAATAAAATTTTCTTAGTGATGAAATTGTGGTGGAACCATTAAATTTTGAGGTTGATAACAACGTTGTAGATTGTGAGCAATATCATATTTTAGACATTTTTATTCCCATTGTAAGCACAGCTTTTCGTGTCAGGTCCCAATATATTTTAGACATTTTTATTCCCTTCGCAATTTTGGTTTTGTTGGCAGTCCCATCTTTATCATTTTTGATCAAAAATTTGACCATGGCCTGTACTCATAAGGAATTTGTATAGATATAAATAACCACTTATAAATCATTAGGACAAAGTGCAACAAAAGGTTATACTAACGGGATCAAATACAAAAGCATGCTGTGGGAACAGTTTCACGCAATATCATATAACATTTTTTCACTATAATCCCAACATCTACCCTTAAAAACTTTTCCTTCCTTTAAAGTGAAGCTGTGAAGTTGACTCCTCGGAATACTAAATCAGATTAAAACAACCAATGACACACAAAAGATGATGCCAGGACAAGAGTCACAAGTTAACCCCTTTAATAGTTCTACTCTTGAAGAAGCCTAAACAATTCAATATATTCCATATCATTTGATCACTTTAAAATTACTTAACATGAACCCTAGGGTCCACACACAACTATATAATACTTACTAGGACAGTCACCATAAAGAGAGGCAAAGCGTTCAGCATTTCTTGCCTCCAAGATGTAATCGATTTCATCAAACATGTGTCTTACCTGTTCATTTAAGAGAGACCTGAAGATGTCCATAAGCATGTACAATTTCATTAATGAAAAGATGATAGTGCAAATGCAGGTACTATACAGAAACAATATGAAAATGAATAATATGAGCTGCATTGTACACAAAATAGCAAGTCATAAAATCCAGATGCTAGGCACCTCTATTGCGAAGATCAAAACCTGTGCATATTATTTACAAAGGCATATAATAACTGATTATAAAATAAACGTACACATTATTGGAACATCTACGCACTCAACATGGAGAACTCACCACTTCATTTACAGCAACTAACAAATCTTTCCGGGCTTTTGCAAATCGCTTTAATTGACCACCGATCATATGGAATAACAATGCATCAAGGGTCAACAAGAGTGACATACCAGGCCTCTGTACTTTAACAGCTACAAGTTCTCCAGAAAGAAGGTGAGCTGCAAGACTTAAAGCAATGAAGCAAACATTCAACTTTACAATTCTCAAAAGTGTTGTACTGAAAAAAGCGCTATTAGAAAGCTGTAATGCTTTTGACATGAGAAAATGATATGATGGAAAGCTAAGCAAAATATATTGTTTTCCGTTTTCGGAAATGGTTGTCTGACCTTTATACACCTGTCCTATAGATGCAGCTGCAATAGGTTCAGGGCTTATATCAGCAAATATTTCTGAAATTGGGGTACCCAGTTCATTTTCAATAGATTTTATTGCGACATGGGTGGGAAATGGGGGAATCTGATCCTGGCATTAACAAAAGAACGAAGATCAATGCCAATGTCAATAAGTAACAGATCTCGATATGAGTCCTAATTATAGGAGCAGAGATGGTTGTGTACCTGTAACTTAGCAAGTTCTTGGCAATAAACAGGTGCAATATATCTGGTCTAGTGCTCAGAGCCTGCCCAAGCTGTATACCCAAATAAAGTAGGCCAATATTTAAGTTCTACCCGGGAGGATTAAGATATAAAATGGGTAAGACTTTGTTTCTTTGCTACTTATTTCTTCTTCCAGTAGTAAAATGCAAAAAGAAGTTGACATCAATATTCAGAGGTCAGATTCATATTGAAAATTTCATGCAATTGGTTTCAACTTCACAAAAGGGCAGTATTGAACAGTCAGGTTTGCTACATTTTGCAAACTCTGGTAAAGTGAAGCTAGAAGTCTAGAACAAACAAAGCCCAATAAACAACCTAATAAAAGTTATTCAGAAAATGATAAAGCAAAGATAAAGTAGCTTGCCTTAACATAAAAAGGACCCAAGCGAATTAGTGTCTCCCGAAACTGAAATTGTACGAGTTGCAATAAGGTTGTACTGTCCAAAAGATAACAGGCTTATTCTTAAAATAACATGAAATTGCAACTTTTAAAACATGTAGCATAAAGTTTGCCAGACTATGCGGCTATGCCTAGGTCTAGTATTTTAGATGCTCCATATATAGTGCATATGTATGCATCAATGAATAACAGAAACAATTCAATTTATTCAACAAAACAAGTTTAAGAATCTAATTCTTACTATACCTTGGAAGCACGCTTATTAATGTCCCTAAAAAGGAATTGCCAAAGGGTCAACTTTAATACATGAAAAGAAACAATCACTGCTCTATACAACGCCAAAAATGGACCAAATCGATAGACAGCAGAGACACTTTTTGAGCCGTGTTCCAACTATATGCCCAAATTCACTTTCCAGTGATTCTTTCCTCAACTTTGCATACTCGGAAGAAGGCCTCTCCCCATGCACACTGACAAAACCCTCAAAAAACCTGCACAAAAGACTTACACCAAAGCGCTAAAGAAGCTCCACATTCACAACACCAATTTATTTAATCATTAGCACTTGCTGAATGCAATTCCAGGCATCAAAGTAAGTGGTAAATATCCATGCACTTACACATTTCGTTGCAACAAGTATGACGGGTGCCTAGTGTCCGGTGTCCTTGAAGTTCCAATTTCCATGTGAACTTGCAGAGAAATGGAACGACGCAAGATAGATCCAACAGGTCTATCATGGTGTACTGCTGCAACAGGTAATGTTGAACTAACGTAAACGTAAAAATTACACCCCAGTAAGGTCGCAAAGACAAATTGCAATAATATATAACTAAATAAACAGAGTAAAATGTCCTCTTTACTCCAGTTAGAAACAATAACGATCCAACCAAATATCAGAACAGTGGGAAGTTCCGAAAATGCCCAACTTGATGCTATAATAGGAGCTTCATAATTATGTTTTTCCTAGAAACAAAGTACATTGTAATACTAAGTACTAACATCAATTGAAATTAAGCTCGGAAGAGACTTCAAATCAAATTATTGTATATACTGATGCAGACGGAATGAATAGTGGATAAAATAAGAATAACAGAAAGAATAACACCGCTAACCGGTGAAGAGACGGCGATGAAGGTTGAGAGTGGCGAAGGCATGCCTCATTGAGTCAATCAAAATAAATAAGTGGAAAATAGGTCAGGCACCCATAGTAAGCTTTAACCAGTGAACACTATTCGTTCGTGAAAATGAATCATTGAAGGAACCGTGTGATCCGGGGCTGGCTTGCGAAACAAATATGGCTGCCGACTGCGGGAAATTTTGGCTTCCGACACTAGATTCTCCGGTTTCAACATAAAAAATGGATTAGACTCGAAGAGAGGTCGGCCCACTCTCATTATAATGGATTTAGATTCGGCTGGATTATCACCCGAGGCCCACATGATAGAGTTACAGTTAATTTTTTAGGAAAAGTAATAGTACACTTTATTTTATGGAAAATTATATAAATAATTATTAAATTAAAATTTCATTTTATTAGTAATTATTAAAAACTATATTATAATCATGCAAATTATTATATTTTATTCACACATATTTTAACTTGTTATTAAGGTTAGCGACAAGCTGATATTATTAAATATTTAAATTTTATTTTTTGTGTAATTAACTGTTCAATATTTTTTAAAATTACATATGTTTAAATTTAAAATTTTCGTGTTTAATTTATATTATTTATTTAAATAAATAATATTAAAATTATAAGTATAAATTAATATCAATTGAATATTTAAAAATATAAAATATTTAATTGTATCAAATAAAATTTAAATACTCAATTATACCAAAATAAATAAATTTGTAATTAAAATTAAAATTAAATCCCAAGAATGTTTACCTTTTAAAAATAAACATATTTATTTTATAAAAAAATTATATATCGTTAATAACCATCATAAATATTAACCTAATTAAATTTAACATATAATAAAAAATGAGAACCGCCGATTATTTTAATTAATAAAAAATATTTTCCGCCTCTGAGGTGCCCTGCCCCCGTAATAAATAAAGTGGCACTATCGTAGTTTTTGGAGAAATCCAGGGGCCCTTTCTCTTCAACTTTTGATCACGCCTCTCCCATCATCCCTCCTTATATTACAACCGACTCTACTCCAAAATATAACAAATAAAAAAACAACCTTTTTGATCTCTGCCTCAACTTTGTCTTCCTATTAAAAAGGCGGGTGAAAGAACGGCGAGAAGAAGAGTTCTTTTTCTTCGTCTTTCTTTAAATTAAAAAAGAAAATTATAATGTGCCCGACCACCGAAAATCACCAGGGCTCCGCCGAGGAATCCGACATCGAATACCCTAGATCCCGATCAACGGATGATACTACGTCGATTCCTGATTGGATGACCGAGTCTATCGGCGGTGGTGGCTTGCCACAAGTTGACCTTGAAAAACGGAACCAACGGTTGGGCCTCTCCTCCAGGTGATCTCTTCTTTCTCCGTTCTAAAACCTACTTGACCAAACGTCAAAAATGTCCCGCCGGCGATTACTTACTGTCTCCCATCGGTATGGACTGGCTCAAGTCCACTTCCAAGCTCGAAAACATACTCTCCCGTCCCGATAACCGTGTTTCTCAAGCCCTTAAAAATGCTCAATCCGAAGGCGAATCTATGAAATCCTTCGTTTTTGCAGTCAATATCCAGGTCCCAAGTAAAGATAATTATAGCGCTGTTTTTTATTTTGCCACGGAGGATCCTATCCCTCCCAATACGTTATTTTATCGGTTCCTTCATGCCGACGATGCCTTCAAGAATCAACGGTTCAAGATGGTTAACCGGATTGTTGAGGGACCGTGGGTCGTCAAAAGAACGGTGGGCAACTATGCGGCGTGCTTGATAGGTAAAGCTTTGACGTGTAATTATCATAGAGGAGCTAATTACTTGGAAATCGATGTTGACATTGCCAGCTCGGCGATTGCCAGCACGATTTTACACCTTGCATTGGGATACGCGACGAGTGTAATAATCGATATGGGATTTGTGGTGGAAGGACAGGCCGAGGATGAGTTGCCGGAAAAATTAATTGGTGCGGTTAGGGTTTGTAGGATGGAGATGTCATCTGCGACTGCGATTGACTCAGGTACGTCCCCGATTGAGACAGCGGCGGCCGGCCGTGCAATAGGATCCGCTAAGGTTAATCACCATGCATCCTATGACGGCGACGATGATGACAAATTATGCAAATGCAACGAAGGTTAATGCAGTAACGCCGTCGATTCAAACAACGACAGGCAATGAAATCGGAGTACGTAAATCCGGGGGTGGTGATGATAATGACAAATGATGCGACAGAGGTTAATTATAAAATTTTCTTCGTTCTTTCTTTCCTTTCACGTTACGAGAATTCGGGTCCCTCTTTGGAGGGGATTGATGTGTTGTAGATGATAAGATGGGCTCTGATTTTCGTAGATGGAAAAAAAATTACAGTTTCTTAAACGGAACATGGATGGATTGGATTTAAATGTTTTAACACAATTCTTTCCTGTTATTAATATTTGAATCTTCACTGAACACTGATTACATATTGTTATTGAATTCCGGGGCATTGTTTCTCTCATGCATTGAGAAGATACTGACGGCTCTCCTCACATTAACAGTGTGCAAATCTTGCCCGCATTGCTAATTTTGCATCTTAAATGGAATTCCCAATGATATAACAATCTCTTGATAAATAAAGATATATATTTGGTTATCTACATGTTGGACTGAATAAAAAATAAATTAATTTTTTTATAATGTTCAAAACATATATATAAAAACTATGCAGATATTATTTATGTGCTTTAATATATTAAGAACTGATACATCTTAAAAATATATGCGGATGGTTAATTTGTTAAGAATGTAACTCATAAATAATAACTATATTTATAGATATGAAACTAGAGATTGATTAAAAGAATAACTTATGAAAATGAAGCAGGTTTAGTAATCATTCATATAGGATGAATGATTTAATTACTATTTTGTGTAATAATCATTTTCTTCATATGATTTATAATATAATATTGAGATAAAAGTGGTTAAATCAGGTAGATAAAACTTAAAAGATCATAAATATCTTGCGAGAGTAATATTCATAATAAGGTCGTTGGACAAAGAATACGAATAAACTTATCTTTCGGTAATTTTATATGAATGAGAGTTCGATCATGATGCTTTAACGGTATGACTTTGTGACTTAAGTAATCGTGCAAACTCTAAACATATACGATTTTGAAAATAGCGCAATATTTATATTTTTTGGGTAATCCAAGTATTCAAAGACCTCTCCGGATAAGATTTTTGTCAACCACCATTGTTCTCATAACATCGAACATAAAATGTCAATAAATTTATGATATTAAATATCATAACTGATATGATTTTAAAATAAGAAAATAAAATTTATTTATATATAATTTTTAATTTGTCATCTTCGAGATAAAAAAAGATAAATATTTTGATATCTTACAAATAAATATCTCTTCACTTAGCTCCTTTGCTTCCTTCTCTGTATTCATTGTGTAAAAAAACACACCCTATTGCCAATCAAATATAGAGTTCATTTTCCTTGGTAAACTATACCAATATTATTGAATTTAAAAAAAATATTTAAACCATTAACCTTTAAAAATTTCCATTTTAATCCTCCATGATAATTTTGCAATCAAAAAAATATACGTTGAATTCCCCATTAACAGAGGGAAGGAAAGTATAAAACTAACCTGGAATAATTAATTATAATATTAAGTACGAGAGCAGTTCTTGACGTGCAGCTTACTCATGTTGTAAAATTCCTTTAGTCAATTCTCAGTGGTGGTCTACCTTAGTGTTTGGGTTCGGAAAAATCAAGCAACAAATTGATAATGGAACGTCAGGTCCATTTCAGCTAGACGTGGTTCAAGGGGCAGAATCAAAGGACAAGACGGTCACAGTATATTAACAATGTTCGAGTGGCTGAAATATAACGTACAACAAATTTTTTTGAATTGAATTGTGACATGATTTGGCCGTGTAATATTAACAAAGACGAGAGGAGACTTGTAAAGAGATTGATTGTTTTTTCTTCTACACCAAAACTTGGATCTTTTGGGCCTCAAAGTCTTCCGCGTGCTTTTAAGTAGTTGTCCCATTTTTTTTGAATCTTTTGGTCTGGTGGAGATTTCATTTGATCTCTCATTCTATAAATACCTGTTAGTAAAATAAGATATTATTGTACACAAGCAAATAGAGGTGCAGTCATAAGAAATATGAATGGTTCCTCTGCGTTGATGGCCATCGCTCATATTTTCTTCTGCTATATCCTTTTTTCCTCTTTTAATAAGCCATTTGGTTATGGTGCTATTGTGGCGGAAAAAAGCAAGTCACACACTATTCCATCCATCTGCTCAGGTAATTTACCCTACTCTCGGTGGATGGGACAATCGCCCCATAAAAACTTAAAATGCTCATACATTTTATACATTTTTTGTATTTTATTCTCATAATTTATTTTCGATCTCAAAATTTTATAACTTCATCTCAAATATAAAATATAAAATATTATCGATGTTCATCTTTACTATTCATCTTTGAGCATTAAGATTATTATATTAGCATATATAGAATAACGTCCCCTTTTCTTTAGGTCCTGAGACTGGTTTGCGGGTAGTCCATAAATATGGACCCTGCTCACCATTCGGCCTGAACAGAACAGCAGCCACTTCAAGTCAGATCCTGGTCCAAGATGAACACAGGGTTCATGTTTTGAATTCTAGGTCACACAAAAGGCGTACAGGTGGCGGGAAAAAGAAAGGGGGAGGGAGAAGGCGTACAGGCGGTGGAAAAAAGAAAGGCAAAGAGGAAGCGGTGACGGAACTTGATCTTCTAAATGATTCAATAGGTGCTGCCAATTATTTGGTGGAAGTTGGTTTTGGCACACCCGCAAAATACTTTAATTTGGCTTTGGACACTGGCAGTTACATAACCTGGGTACGGTGCCAACGTTGTACAGGGTCTTCTTGTCCACAACAACACAACGAGTCGCTGTATTATCCTTCTTCTTCCTCAACTTCCTCAAATGCTCCGTGTTATCCGTTGTGTACTTATACTCAACCCTATTTGGACCATTCCTACGCAATTGGATTTTTTGTGGCCGATACGGTTTCCATAGAGCACGAGGATGAGATTCCTGGATTTGTTTTCCTTTGTTCCGATGAGCAAGCCGGGGATTTCGGAAAAGCAGATGGGATACTAGGCTTAGGCCTGGGCAGCGCTAGCGTTGACTTTGGTAGCTATTCTCTTACATCCATGTTTGACAATGTATTTTGTCATTGTCTTCCCACTTCTGATAAATCAATGGGATATGTTTATTTTGGTGACAAAGCTCATGAGAAGTGCCCGTTTTCCGGTTCTTACACACCGCTTCTAACAGGCTCTGACCCCAGCCTTTATTTTGTAAATCTTATTGCCATAACAATAGGCCAGACAAGAGTGGAGATTTCTTCGGATGGATCATCCCCGAGAGCCATTATAGATTCGGGAACCGTCATTACCCGTCTACCTTCTTCGGTCTATTCGGCATTGCGCACCGAATTCCAAAGATTGATGTCGGGATACCCGAGTGCACTTCCGGATCATTCATTGGATACGTGCTACAACCTGGAGGGATATAATGATCCAGAAATACCTATGGTACTGCATTTTGAAAATTTGGATGTAAGTTTGGATCAAGCAGCAGTTACCTCGAAAGGCAATGGAAGGTCTCAAGTTTGCTTGGCGTTTGCTGAAAAAGAGAATGAGGATGATCTCACGATCATTGGTAATCATCAACAACAGAATCTGAACATACTCTATAACATCCCAGATCAGAGGGTGGAAATTGGACCCGGTAGTTGCCTATAAGTCGATGGTTATTTTCTGACTGGGTGTCTTGTTTTTATTACTATTTCTTTTGGGTTTGGTTCACTGGTTATTTTCTGAGTTGGTGTATCTTTCTTTTGTGGTGCTTTTATGGCGTTTTCAGCGGCAATCCAAATATCATATCAGAATCTTGTTCATGTACAAGAGGATACTGGATTTCTGCACTGTATGTATTAGTTTCGAGCATATTTCAAAAGATTGTGTTTTTTAATGGAGTATTAAAAATTTAACTGTACTGGAATCTGTTAACTTTGTTGATGTGTAGTTTGAAATTAAAAAGTTTGACTAGACAGTGATGTAAAAATAGTTTGTACCTAAAAAAATAAGTACACTAATAATTAATTAATTAAACAGCTGCCACTTCAAGCTAGATTTTGATCCGCTTCTAAGTAAACCAAGTGATGAACCCACCAGCTTTTATCGTGCAACTCTTATTGCCATAACAACAAAGCAGAAAAGAGTCGGTATTCCCTCCCATGAAGCATTTTAGATTCAGGAACTATCATTACTCGTCTACCTTCCTCGGTCTATTCGGTGCTGCGCTCAGAGTTTCGAGGATGGATGACGGAATACCCCACAGTTTTGTGCTCCTCCCCATGAACTATTAGATTCCTGCTATAACTTAAAGCGGCATGCTAATCCGGAAATACCTAAGATGGTACTACATGTTGAAATTTTGGACCAAACAGCAGTTACCTGGAAAGCTAATGGCATGCATGTCTCAAGTTTGATGGGCATCTGCTCAGAATGAGGATGGCCTCATAAGAATTTTTTTTAAAAAGAATCTAAATTTGGATTTATCCAATTCAGAAAATTAAAGTATTACAAATTTACTAGAACGATTCGAAATGACATGAAATTGAGATTGTTTCAAAATGTGCATGTTACCAATCAAGCATAACTTCAATTTTGAAATTAACAAAATATGCGTTATTTTTCGTTGTTTAATTTTATTTGCCTTCAACATATGAACAGTTGGGTCTTCCCCGCGCATAATAAATCGTCATAAAACAAAAGGATGAGACTGGTTCTTAGAAGTCCAACATACGCAATGTTTAGATCATATAATCTAAATTATTATGTGAATCCCCTTCGTGTAAATTTGCTCTGTATTCTCATTCACCAAAATGAGTCAAAGGTTGCAGTAATACTAACAAAGTATTCAAGTGGGTGTGGGGATGAGTAGAAAATCATAAACTATCGAATTTTGATTTTATTTAATTTTATAGAGTTGTTTTTCCACACAAAAAAAAAGATTTGAGAAGGTTTTGTTTGAAGGAGGGGTCAGTATCGGATTCGGGACAAAAAGAAATGCCCGTAATGTTTACGGAACTAAGACAAGATGAGACTTATAAAGACGCATGCTTTATATCAACACCAAGACTTGGTTTATTGGGCCTCCAAGTCTTCAGCGTGTTCCTTGACCCCAAATAGAATTTTTCAAGTTTCGAATATTTTGGCCATTGCAATTGCAAACAATTCAATTTCATAGTTTCCTGGAAACAACGATTTCACTTCATTTCTCACTCTATATATGCTTGTCCAAACTAGGATAACAACATCAAGTGGAACTGCAATCATAAGAAATACGAGTGGTTCCTCACCTTTTATGGCCATTGCTTATACTTTCTTGTGCTATATCCTTTTCATCTCTTTTAATAACCCATTTGGTCATGGTGCTACCGTGTTGGAGAAAAACAACTCACACTCCATTCCATTTCACTGCTTAGTAATTTACCTCATCCTCTAGCATTATCATTATTACATAAACGTATATATGAATAACATCACATTTTTCAGGTCCTGAAAAAGGTTTGCGGGTGGTCCATAAATATGGACCTGCTCACCATTTGGCCTAAAGAGATCGACCACGGTTTCAAGCCAGATTCCTGCCCAAGAGGATCGTCGGGGTTCGAGTCATGTATTCCAGGGTATACAATAGGCGTGCAGGTGTCTGGAATAGTGGAAGGGTGGGAGAGCATGATGTTCTAAAAGACTAACTAGGTTCTAGCAATTATCTGGTGCAAGCTGGTTTTGGCACACCCGTACAAACTTTTAATTTGACTATGGACACGGGCAGTTGCAAAACCTGGGTACAGTGCCAACCTTCTACGACGTTACCCTACCCGCAACAACAAAACCAGTCGTTGTATTATCCTTCTTGTTCCTTAACTTACTCCAATTCCACATGTTCGGCGCCACCTTGTAAAGGAAATGATGGAGAGAAATACAATGACAAAACCAAAGTCGATGGAACTTAATATGGTGGATACGCTTCATATAGAGGACGAGTATGAGATTCCTAATTTTTTTTCCCTTTGTGCCGATCATGTAAAAAGGGACTTTGACGACGCAAATGGGATACTAGGCTTAGGTTTGGGCAGCACAGGATATGGTGGTAGCTATGCTCTTACATCTCAAACTGCGATAATGTTTCACAAGGTATTTTGTTATTGTCTCCCTCACTCTTGAGGAGAATTCGGAGCTATTTTTCATCGCCCGTGTGGAGGGTCACGGCGAGGCATATTCCACGCGAAGCGAATAAGCTGGCCAACAGTCTTGCCAGAATCGATCGGAAAAGGTCTCTTGGACGAACGGGTGTTTACACACCCTCCCACAGAAGTTTTAAGCTTTCTCAATTCTGACATGCTAGAGTCGAGAAGAAGATCCTCCCACTGACTTTAGTAGCCCCATTTGCTACAAAAAAGAAAAAGAAAAAGAAAAAAGGGATATGTTTATTTTGGGGACAAAGCCCGTGGAAACGGCCCATATTTTTATTCTTACACACCGCTTCTAAGGGGCAAATTAGATCCCTACTTTTATTATGTAAATCTTACTGCCATAACAATAGGCCAGAAAAGAGTCGATATTGGCACTGGTTATTGTGTATCATCTCTCAGAACCATTTTAGATTCAGGAACTGTTATTACTCGCTTTCCTTCTTCGGTCTATCCAGCACTGCACTTGGAGTTCAAAGGATTGATGTCTAAATACCCTCCTGTCCCTCCTCCTTATCCTGATAATGTACTGGATACATGCTATAACTTGGAGGGGTATGATAAGTCGGTAATACCTACAATGGTACTGCATTTTGAAAATTTGGATTTAAATTTGGACGAAACATCAGTTACCTGGAAAGCCAATTGTTGAAAAGTCAAAAAAAGGGACACCGCATTTGTTAAGTCAAATTCGATGCAGATTTTACTGAAAATATGTAATGGGTAACTGTCAATTCTAGTCATTGTAATTTATGGTATTTACAAATTAGTCCTTAAGCTTCAACTATAAATACTCTGGCTCATTTAACTTTAAAATCATCCCAAAGCATTCTAGCTTTCTTCCAATACTAGAGAGAATTTAGAGAGTTTCTTGAGAGTTGTTTTCTTTTTTTTATCAAGAGAGAATTATCATTGTTTTCTCCTTGATAGATCGAGAGAAGTTGTAATTTATGTTTTCTCATAGTGAAATTCTTCTACCGTTGCCCGTGGTTTTTACCTTATATTATTTAGGAGTTTTCCACGTAAATTTTGTGTCTATTTTATCTTCATTTTTATTTTCTCAAATTATTTGTTGCGATTTTGCTCTATCCGATAGCTATCTTCTTCAACAATTGGTATCAGAGCCAGATTTGAGTGTGTAATATCTGCTTATTGTCTTTGTGGTTGCCACCAAAAGGTGGATCCTCCAACATAAGAAAGTAAGAAGTTATTACCCATTCTTTGAAAGTTCCAGAGAACTATTCACGATAGTGAAATAGTGGGAGCTATCCGTAATAGAAGCTATGACAACGAAATTTGATATTGAAAAATTCAATGGCAGAAATTTCTCATTGTGGAAATTGAAGATAAATGTAATCCTGAGGAAAGACAGTTGTCTAGCAACTATCAGTGAAAGGCCGGTAGATTTCACAGGTGACAACAAATGGATCGAAATGGACGAGAATGCTATGGCAAACTTTCATCTGGCATTAGCAGATGAAATATTGTCAAGTATCGAGGAGAAGAAGACAACTAAGGAGATATGAGATCATCTCACCAAATTGTACGAGGTCACATCGTTGCACAATAAAATTTTCCTTAAGAGGAAATTGTACACTCTCCGGATGCCAAAATCTACTTCAGTGACGGAGCACTTAAATACAGTTAACACTTTATTTTCTCAGCTTACATCCTTAAGCTGTAAAATAGGAGAACAAGAACGTGCTGAACTTCTACTTCAAAAGTCTACCGAATTCGTATGATCAACTCATCATCAACTTGACAAACAATAATGTCACCAGTCTAGTCTTCGATGACGTTGCAGCTGCTATTCTACAAGAAGAAAATCGGTGCAAGAGCAAGGAAGACGGACAAGTAAATCTGCAACAAGTAGAAGCGTTGACAACGATGAGAGGGAGATCAACAGAACGTGGCCAAAGCAGCAGTCACAAACATGGTAGATCGAAGTCGAAAAGCAAGAAGAATTTAAAGTGCTACAACTGTGGAAAGAATGGTCACTTGAAGAAAGATTGTTGGAGTCTAAATAAAAACTCCAATTGAGATGCATTCGGAGATTTACCTATAGCGAACTATCCAAATAAACAGGGAACTTTGTCTACATGGCGTTTTATTGAAGAGTAACACTATCAATAACTGTAAAACTTAAAGGATATGTTTCAATATTCAATTATGAACGGATATTCAAAAATTCATTAAAAAAACAAATAACAAAAAAGGAGTTCAGAATAAATGAGTGAACACTAGAAAGACATGCAAAGTGCAAACCAGAACAAAAAGGTAAACATGATGTTGAACCATATGGAATTTGCAAAGCAAAGAAGAGCATCAATCCAACAAAATTTTAGATAGTAATGACAGAAGAAAAAACAGCAACCTAAGGCCTCCGCCACAGAAAAGTCGATATTCGTGAACCTGGCTTGAAGATTGCAAAACCGAATACAGATATCCCATATTATGGCTGGAGTTTATTAAGATTTTGCCGCCTTGTATCCAAATCAGGGAATAGCAAAAACATTTCTATCCGAGGATAGATATTTTAGCAGATGAAAGACAAGGATAAAACCACTCTTCAGGCTTGGAGGACCATACTAAAATTAAGCCAACAAAAATTTTAACCTACAAAGAAATCAAAATTTCCAGAGCCAACTTAAAACCAAAATTGGAATATTAACTGAAGGCGAACATATCCATTATCCAATGCAATAAATAAAAGTCTAATTTAAAAATAATGCTCGAAGAAGGAGAAATGAAATGCCATACATACTAACAACTGTAAACGAAGAGAGACAGAGAGAGAGAGAGGGAAATGCAAAGGAAAGTTCATACAAAGCGTTTTTATAGGGAAGAAAAAGACGAGACTTACAAATGGGAGATTAGCAGACGGTTTTAGAGTGATGAAATGATTTTGTTTCCGTTTCTGTTTGATTCTCAGTTGGATTTTGGTTGGTTTGTTCTTCGTTGCAAAACCGTTAGTAATAATTGAAGGCAAAGACTAAGTCAACCCACGTGGTTTTA
This sequence comes from Hibiscus syriacus, assembly GCF_006381635.1. Lineage (NCBI taxonomy): Eukaryota > Viridiplantae > Streptophyta > Magnoliopsida > Malvales > Malvaceae > Hibiscus > Hibiscus syriacus. The sequence continues at coordinate 186,704 of NW_024061893.1, forward strand.
TATAAGGTGATTGAACGTTGAAGCATACAGGTGGTGCGCACATGATTGAACGTCTTCGATCAATAAATACGTATTAAAACAAAATATATGCTGGATTAAATGAGACTGAGAATACATTATCTTATACCCACTTCTTTTCTCTACAAAATTAATTACATTATCCCGACCCGGAAGGAAGATGGCATCAGTTGCCAAATGGAAGCAATACAGCGGACGCCTAATTTAATTAAAATAAATTGGAATACCAACCTACTCTCAGAATTCATCACTCTCTGTCCTGTTGCTAATGGATGTATTATCAGTGTTTTGAAAATCAGATCGGATCGGTCGATTCAACCGGTTTAACAAAAAATCGTTACCTAGTCCGATTCAATCTACACCGGTTGAACCGCTACTAGTGAACCGGTCGGAACCACTGAACCGTTCGAACCGGACCGGCTAAAAATCAGAAAAAAAATGAGAACAACCGAAAAAAAACTGTCAATTTTGTTTTTTTTTTAAAAAAAAATTAAACCATACGATGTCATTTGTTAAACGAGCCAAGTCGAACTCGAGTATTGCTGAGCTCGACTCGAACTTGAAAACTTTAAAAGCTTAACTTGACTTAAACTCGCGAGCTAAAAATTATCAAGTTCAACTCGATCTCGAAATATAATATTAAAACTTGAACTCGAAAAGGCTTGAACTCAAAAAAAATTTAGAAGCTCTATTGAAGCATAAAATTCGAGTTTGATTGAAGTGAAAAAATAATTCACTCAATGCTCACCAAAATGCTCCATGATTTTGAATAACAAATTACCTCTATTATTTATAGAAGTTAGTTGGGATGCTCTTTTATGTTTCTTAGTCATGTGAGATTATTTTGTTCTCATATTTTTACTCCTTAGACTTTTGGGATGCTCTTTTATATTTCATATCCATGTGAGATTGCTTTTTTTTAAAAAAAAAATTAAACCAAACAATATCATTTTGTTATAATTTTTTTAAGAGAAAATAACCTCAGTGACCAAAAATCTTAGATAATATACGATTTTGACCAACTTTTTTTGGATTTGCGAAAATGACCAACAAAATCGCAATGCGATCTCTAATTCGTATTGCGATCTCCACTATCGCAAATTCACGTTGCATTTCGCATTGCGATAGTTGAAAATCGCGTTGCGTTTTTCCATTTCGCGTTGCAATAGTTGGAGATCGCATTGCGATTTTCCATTTCGCGTTGCGATAGTTGAAATTGCAACGCGATCTCCATCATCGCAAATTCGCGTTGCATTTCGCGTTGCGATAGGTGAAATTCGCGTTGCATTTCGCGTTGCGATAGTTGAAAATCGCGTTGCGATTTTCCATTTCGCGTTGCGATAGTCTACAGTTGTCGTTGCGATTTTCCAAATTCGTTGAAAAAAAAAGATTTTGTTTCTTAAGAATTTTCTCTAAAAAGATAGTATACGCGCGGACGTGTCGAAGACACGTATTACCACGACCACGACCACGACCACGACCACGACCCGACCCGACCCGACCCGAGACGAGACGGACGGCGGCGGTGCGCGAGAGTCCCCCTTGTTCTCTATCACTCAACAAGGAAGTGGGAAAGCCAAGCCTTAAATATCATTCTCAATAGTGTTTCCAATACAATGTGGGATTGAGCATTACCAACACTTGTTTCCAATACATTGTGATTATTCAGGAAACAATTAACAATCATGCACCTTAAAACAACTGAATCAACAACCAATTACATTAGTATTATACGATTAAATATGTCATAATTAAAAGTCAATCTACAATCAATCGCGATTATTGCAATTTTAAGCAAAACATTCAAAAATAATATCACTATTTAAGGCTCAATCCCACATAGTATTGGGAACAAGTGTTGGTAATGCTCAAATCCCATATAGTATTGGAAACACTATTGGGAATGGTATTTAAGGCTTGGCTTTCCCACTTCCTTGTTGAGTGATAGAGAACAAGGGGGACTCTCGCGCGCCGCCGCCGCCGTCCGTCTCGGGTCGGGTCGGGTCGGGTCGTGGTCGTGGTCGTGGTCGTGGTAATGGTAATGGTAATACGTGTCTTCGACACGTTCGCGCGGCTACTATCTTTTTAGAGAAAATTCTTAAGAAACAAAATCTTTTTTTAACTATCACAACGAATTTGGAAAATCGCAACGACAACTGTATACTATCGCAACGACAACTGTAGACTATCGCAACGCGAAATGGAAAATCACAACGCGAATTTCAACTATCGCAACGCGAAATGGAAAATCGCAACGCGACTGTAGACTATCGCAACGCGAAATGGAAAATCGCAACGCGATTTTCAACTATCGCAACGCGAAATGAAAAATCGCAACGAAATTTTCAACTATCGCAACACGAAATGGAAAATCGCAACGCGATTTTCAACTATCGCAACACAAAATGCAACGCGAATTTGCGATAGTGGAGATCGCAATGCGAATTAGAGATCGCATTGCGATTTTGTTGGTCAAAATCGTATATTATCTGGGATTTTTGGTCACTGAGGTTATTTTCTCTTTTTTTAACCCCAAATTTATTTTTTAATTATAATTATATAATTATATTTATTATTTAATATGTTTTACCTTAAATATTATGTTGTAACTAATTTAAATCATTTTATTTCACTTGATTTTATGATTTTTAACTTATATATGTTATGACTTGATTTGAATATGACTTGTGATATAAAAAATTATTTTTTATTAAATATTTTTGGTATTTTTATTTAATTTTTTAAATAATTATGACGTCATCTGATTCTTCCGACCAGTCGGACCGGTTCGACCGGTTAAATCAGTGAACCGGTAGCATGGCCGGATTACTAACCGGTCCGATTCTAAAAACCATGTGTGTTATCACTATGGATTATGAGATCTTTGGGCTTTTGCCCATTTGTGTATTTGTGAAGATATACAGACCCAGAAAATCTCCGAAACTTTGTTGTTGAACCGCATCATCAAGGCTGATATCATGTCTGCAAAAAGCTATGGGTTTGAGGGTTCAATGCTATGCGGATGAACATTGGGGTCCAAACCTCTGGGGCTAGCTTCACCGCTGCACGCAGTGACCCAAACCCATTTACGACTCTTGTCAGAATTGCATGGTCCTGCAATATTACGGCAAACCAAACACGTATTAAAACAAACCTCAAGGCAAATCGTTTCAAGTTAATTCAGTGTACGGGATTTTAATCACGAAGACATCACAAACCTCTTGTTTTGTTGTTTTCCTTTCTTTATTTTCAGCATCTACTCTACAACTCAACTTCATCCTGTAGGAATATATCTGCTGCTCTAATTATATCCCGCAGGAGGAAGACACGAACTAGTTGACCCTTTTCAGATAGAATGAAATGCATGAGATCTTCTGTGGCTGCAACAACGGCACGCATATCAAATGACTTCCATCCCAAGGGATGCAAACCTTTGTCCTCTGACTTTGGAGGCTCCTCAGACGATTCAGATGCCTGTTCTGATATGGCTGCTACCTGACATGAGATGAGCCCCGGTCATTAATGGTATGAAGACAGATTGTGAACTAAAATGGACAATCGTCTTTATATATTACTAGAAGATACAATTTCATAGTAAATATGGACTAGTCTGCATTTGTAAAACAAAGAGAGAAGGCCTACCAAGCGCTCCAGGCGGTTCCATCTAATGGATCCATTATTACAGATGAGAAGTTCCCTTAAAAATTTTCTCATATCAGGATTTGGATCGGCCAAAAGCCTCCCAATCACAAAAGGGTATGCACTTTCAACTACTTTGAGATCAGGATCAAGAACTTTTGCTGTTCCTTCTAGTGAACCAAGAGCTCTTACCACTAAAGCATAGCCCGGGGGGAGAGAGAAGTTAAAATCATACATGACATCATACAACTGGTTCATTATAATCTGTAATCCAAAGAAACAAGAAGAAATTACAGGTGTCATGCTTTTACTTTTAAAATAGTAAAGACAGAAACTACAACATGGACCAGACAAGTGACTGGCAGAGTGGAAAAAAAGGGTCTTGTGGGAGCTTCATGCAAACTTTTGAGATTCAAACAAACGATAATACACATGGATATTAAAGAGGCCGTAAATAAATCTCACTTTGCAACCCAATAGCTTAAATGTAGAAAATGCTATTTTGGCTTCATCTTAAAACACTGCAGATGGGCACTTCCTATTATCATGCAACACGACAAGGTAATTATGTTTAAGAAGGCATCTTATCATCTTTCATGTAAATATTTCCCTATAACTTTCAAATATCATCATTTTACTTGTGAAAAGAAATCAAGAACCATCTTAATTATCCAAATAATAACAATCATAATGCACAAACTTTAGAGCTACTCAATCTACAAGAGAGTGGTGTTTTTGTTGGAAATCCTAGAATTAAGGGACTGAATCTTCTTCCTTAGTTTTAGGAATTAACTTAGTGTAAATATGTCTCTAATTGTAGTTCCTAATTTTTAGGGATTCTTTCTTAATTTTTAGGAATTCTTTCCTATTTTTTACACTAATTCTTACTTTAAAAGATGTAATATGCTGTTAGAGAAATATCAGAATCATTTTTCTCAAATTTGTTCATGGTATCAGAGTTGTAGGGATATTTCTGATCCATTCTACTTCTTTATTTTTCTCTCGTGTCTTGTTTTTCTATCACGGCAAACACTGGAAATATTTCTGATTCCGAGACTTCACAAGTAACTCAGAATGTCAACCAAGCACTATCTCATAGTAATGTTAATTCGTCCCTCACAATCACTAATCATCGATTAGATGGGAAGAATTTTTTACAGTGGTCCCAATCGGTACTCATGGTGATTCAAGGTCGTGGGAAACTAGGATATATCAGTGGAGAAATTCCACGTCCTCACCTTACTGATCCTACATATGCTACGTGGGAACTCAATAATTCTATTGTCATGGTCTGGCTGATCAACTCCATGGAGAGTCACATAAACCGAACCTACCCCTTGTTCAAGACTGCAAAAGAAATGTGGGATGCAGTCAAGGAGAACTATTCTGATCTAGGAAATGCTTCTCAAGTTTTTGAAATCAAGTTAAAATTAAAAGTACAACAACTACTTAAAAGTCTTATGGCAGGAACTCGATATGTACTATGAAGTGGACTGGGGTGAAGGCTTGGAGCACACCAAGTTCATGTCACATCTCAATAAAGAACGGCTGATCGTCATTTCATCAGAGAGAAGGTAAATTCAGGAGAAGTTTGTATCACCTATCTTCCTACTAAGCAACAAGTTGCAGACTTGCTAACTAAAAGTCTGAGTAAGAATGTGTCTGAAGATTTTATTGGCAAGCTGGGATTGATAAATATATACACACCAGCTTGAGGGGGAGTGTTGGAAATCCTAGAATTAAGGGACTGAATCTTCTTCTTTATTTTTAGGAGTTAACTTAGTGTAAATATGTCTCTAATTGTAGTTCCTAATTTTTAGGGATTCTTTCCTATTTTTTGCACTAATTCTTACTTTAAAAGATGTAATCTGCTGTTAGAGAAATATCAGAATCATTTTTGTCAAATCTGTTCAGTTTTGTAGTGCTTATTATATATAGTTGCCAATAGATGAATCTCAATAATGAGGTAAGGGGACTACAAACAAAAACCTGGAAGTCTTGAGATTGTCGAGTACCCTTGTCGAACGACATCTGTAAAGTATCTGCCACAGATTGTATATCAACTCCTTCAGGAATAAATCCCAAAGAAAGAAAGTCATTTGCCAATCCCAGAGAGTCACGGTTAACAAAGTGCACAAGCTGAGAGAAGCAAGAACTTATCAAGAGGAACACAACCTCATGGAAATAACCAGCAAAACTCAACATCAACATTCTTTATCTCTAAAATAACACACATGCTAAAACTAGAAAAGATGCAAAACGAAGATTACAAAATAATAAAACAAGCTCCCAGAATTAATTATGCAAAAGGAGGCTTATGGTATGTGCATGAAATAGTAACCACTAACCAGGTAAAGACTACTTAGAGGCTAGAACCTAGGTTAATAACTATTGCTTTATTTGCTCCATTATTTTTATCACATCAACATGAATAAAATACCACTATAAACTTGCACATGCGATGCAAGCACTAGTTGAGGAAAAAGATGAAACTCCAGTTCAGAGATATTATTTAGCTTCATGCAAGCTTATGCCCTAGTTGCTTTTCAATGTTGAATGTAATCTTAATTTATCCAGACCATCATATCATGAAAAACTAACTGCATGCATAGAGGACCTGTCATGACTACCATGATGATATTTAAAGCAGCAACCTGGTATAATTATCAATAGAATGGCTCTTAGTCTCTTACCACTTGAATAAGTCCTACACGGTAATGGTGAGGGATATCCCCCATCATCTCAAAGTCTAAATATGCAAGGGAGCCACTACTTGTAGCAAAAAGGTTTCCTGGATGTGGATCAGCATGGAAAAACCCAACCTCAAGCAATTGTCTCAAAGGGCAGTATACTTCCCCAACATCCCATAAACAGGTGGGTAAAGTCAGGTTATACACAGTTAGACCATACATTAGGAGCAAAACTAATTACTGAATGGCCAAAAGCTCAAACAAAACAACGAATTAAACCTCGTCAATCAGTTCCCTTTTGTTCAGCCAAGCCTCCTTCAGGGAAGTTTCATCCGTAAGCTTAATTCCATCTACCCATTCCATTGTAAGCACAGCTTTTCGTGTCAGGTCCCAATATATTTTAGACATTTTTATTCCCTTCGCAATTTTGGTTTTGTTGGCAGTCCCATCTTTATCATTTTTGATCAAAAATTTGACCATGGCCTGTACTCATAAGGAATTTGTATAGATATAAATAACCACTTATAAATCATTAGGACAAAGTGCAACAAAAGGTTATACTAACGGGATCAAATACAAAAGCATGCTGTGGGAACAGTTTCACGCAATATCATATAACATTTTTTCACTATAATCCCAACATCTACCCTTAAAAACTTTTCCTTCCTTTAAAGTGAAGCTGTGAAGTTGACTCCTCGGAATACTAAATCAGATTAAAACAACCAATGACACACAAAAGATGATGCCAGGACAAGAGTCACAAGTTAACCCCTTTAATAGTTCTACTCTTGAAGAAGCCTAAACAATTCAATATATTCCATATCATTTGATCACTTTAAAATTACTTAACATGAACCCTAGGGTCCACACACAACTATATAATACTTACTAGGACAGTCACCATAAAGAGAGGCAAAGCGTTCAGCATTTCTTGCCTCCAAGATGTAATCGATTTCATCAAACATGTGTCTTACCTGTTCATTTAAGAGAGACCTGAAGATGTCCATAAGCATGTACAATTTCATTAATGAAAAGATGATAGTGCAAATGCAGGTACTATACAGAAACAATATGAAAATGAATAATGAGCTGCATTGTACACAAAATAGCAAGTCATAAAATCCAGATGCTAGGCACCTCTATTGCGAAGATCAAAACCTGTGCATATTATTTACAAAGGCATATAATAACTGATTATAAAATAAACGTACACATTATTGGAACATCTACGCACTCAACATGGAGAACTCACCACTTCATTTACAGCAACTAACAAATCTTTCCGGGCTTTTGCAAATCGCTTTAATTGACCACCGATCATATGGAATAACAATGCATCAAGGGTCAACAAGAGTGACATACCAGGCCTCTGTACTTTAACAGCTACAAGTTCTCCAGAAAGAAGGTGAGCTGCAAGACTTAAAGCAATGAAGCAAACATTCAACTTTACAATTCTCAAAAGTGTTGTACTGAAAAAAGCGCTATTAGAAAGCTGTAATGCTTTTGACATGAGAAAATGATATGATGGAAAGCTAAGCAAAATATATTGTTTTCCGTTTTCGGAAATGGTTGTCTGACCTTTATACACCTGTCCTATAGATGCAGCTGCAATAGGTTCAGGGCTTATATCAGCAAATATTTCTGAAATTGGGGTACCCAGTTCATTTTCAATAGATTTTATTGCGACATGGGTGGGAAATGGGGGAATCTGATCCTGGCATTAACAAAAGAACGAAGATCAATGCCAATGTCAATAAGTAACAGATCTCGATATGAGTCCTAATTATAGGAGCAGAGATGGTTGTGTACCTGTAACTTAGCAAGTTCTTGGCAATAAACAGGTGCAATATATCTGGTCTAGTGCTCAGAGCCTGCCCAAGCTGTATACCCAAATAAAAGTAGGCCAATATTTTAAGTTCTACCCGGGAGGATTAAGATATAAAATGGGTAAGACTTTGTTTCTTTGCTACTTATTTCTTCTTCCAGTAGTAAAATGCAAAAAGAAGTTGACATCAATATTCAGAGGTCAGATTCATATTGAAAATTTCATGCAATTGGTTTCAACTTCACAAAAGGGCAGTATTGAACAGTCAGGTTTGCTACATTTTGCAAACTCTGGTAAAGTGAAGCTAGAAGTCTAGAACAAACAAAGCCCAATAAACAACCTAATAAAAGTTATTCAGAAAATGATAAAGCAAAGATAAAGTAGCTTGCCTTAACATAAAAAGGACCCAAGCGAATTAGTGTCTCCCGAAACTGAAATTGTACGAGTTGCAATAAGGTTGTACTGTCCAAAAGATAACAGGCTTATTCTTAAAATAACATGAAATTGCAACTTTTAAAACATGTAGCATAAAGTTTGCCAGACTATGCGGCTATGCCTAGGTCTAGTATTTTAGATGCTCCATATATAGTGCATATGTATGCATCAATGAATAACAGAAACAATTCAATTTATTCAACAAAACAAGTTTAAGAATCTAATTCTTACTATACCTTGGAAGCACGCTTATTAATGTCCCTAAAAAGGAATTGCCAAAGGGTCAACTTTAATACATGAAAAGAAACAATCACTGCTCTATACAACGCCAAAAATGGACCAAATCGATAGACAGCAGAGACACTTTTTGAGCCGTGTTCCAACTATATGCCCAAATTCACTTTCCAGTGATTCTTTCCTCAACTTTGCATACTCGGAAGAAGGCCTCTCCCCATGCACACTGACAAAACCCTCAAAAAACCTGCACAAAAGACTTACACCAAAGCGCTAAAGAAGCTCCACATTCACAACACCAATTTATTTAATCATTAGCACTTGCTGAATGCAATTCCAGGCATCAAAGTAAGTGGTAAATATCCATGCACTTACACATTTCGTTGCAACAAGTATGACGGGTGCCTAGTGTCCGGTGTCCTTGAAGTTCCAATTTCCATGTGAACTTGCAGAGAAATGGAACGACGCAAGATAGATCCAACAGGTCTATCATGGTGTACTGCTGCAACAGGTAATGTTGAACTAACGTAAACGTAAAAATTACACCCCAGTAAGGTCGCAAAGACAAATTGCAATAATATATAACTAAATAAACAGAGTAAAATGTCCTCTTTACTCCAGTTAGAAACAATAACGATCCAACCAAATATCAGAACAGTGGGAAGTTCCGAAAATGCCCAACTTGATGCTATAATAGGAGCTTCATAATTATGTTTTTCCTAGAAACAAAGTACATTGTAATACTAAGTACTAACATCAATTGAAATTAAGCTCGGAAGAGACTTCAAATCAAATTATTGTATATACTGATGCAGACGGAATGAATAGTGGATAAAATAAGAATAACAGAAAGAATAACACCGCTAACCGGTGAAGAGACGGCGATGAAGGTTGAGAGTGGCGAAGGCATGCCTCATTGAGTCAATCAAAATAAATAAGTGGAAAATAGGTCAGGCACCCATAGTAAGCTTTAACCAGTGAACACTATTCGTTCGTGAAAATGAATCATTGAAGGAACCGTGTGATCCGGGGCTGGCTTGCGAAACAAATATGGCTGCCGACTGCGGGAAATTTTGGCTTCCGACACTAGATTCTCCGGTTTCAACATAAAAAATGGATTAGACTCGAAGAGAGGTCGGCCCACTCTCATTATAATGGATTTAGATTCGGCTGGATTATCACCCGAGGCCCACATGATAGAGTTACAGTTAATTTTTTAGGAAAAGTAATAGTACACTTTATTTTATGGAAAATTATATAAATAATTATTAAATTAAAATTTCATTTTATTAGTAATTATTAAAAACTATATTATAATCATGCAAATTATTATATTTTATTCACACATATTTTAACTTGTTATTAAGGTTAGCGACAAGCTGATATTATTAAATATTTAAATTTTATTTTTGTGTAATTAACTGTTCAATATTTTTTAAAATTACATATGTTTAAATTTAAAATTTTCGTGTTTAATTTATATTATTTATTTAAATAAATAATATTAAAATTATAAGTATAAATTAATATCAATTGAATATTTAAAAATATAAAATATTTAATTGTATCAAATAAAATTTAAATACTCAATTATACCAAAATAAATAAATTTGTAATTAAAATTAAAATTAAATCCCAAGAATGTTTACCTTTTAAAAATATAAACATATTTATTTTATAAAAAATTATATATCGTTAATAACCATCATAAATATTAACCTAATTAAATTTAACATATAATAAAAATGAGAACCGCCGATTATTTTAATTAATAAAAAATATTTTCCGCCTCTGAGGTGCCCTGCCCCCGTAATAAATAAAGTGGCACTATCGTAGTTTTTGGAGAAATCCAGGGGCCCTTTCTCTTCAACTTTTGATCACGCCTCTCCCATCATCCCTCCTTATATTACAACCGACTCTACTCCAAAATATAACAAATAAAAAAAACAACCTTTTTGATCTCTGCCTCAACTTTGTCTTCCTATTAAAAAGGCGGGTGAAAGAACGGCGAGAAGAAGAGTTCTTTTTCTTCGTCTTTCTTTAAATTAAAAAAGAAAATTATAATGTGCCCGACCACCGAAAATCACCAGGGCTCCGCCGAGGAATCCGACATCGAATACCCTAGATCCCGATCAACGGATGATACTACGTCGATTCCTGATTGGATGACCGAGTCTATCGGCGGTGGTGGCTTGCCACAAGTTGACCTTGAAAACGGAACCAACGGTTGGGCCTCTCCTCCAGGTGATCTCTTCTTTCTCCGTTCTAAAACCTACTTGACCAAACGTCAAAAATGTCCCGCCGGCGATTACTTACTGTCTCCCATCGGTATGGACTGGCTCAAGTCCACTTCCAAGCTCGAAAACATACTCTCCCGTCCCGATAACCGTGTTTCTCAAGCCCTTAAAAATGCTCAATCCGAAGGCGAATCTATGAAATCCTTCGTTTTTGCAGTCAATATCCAGGTCCCAAGTAAAGATAATTATAGCGCTGTTTTTTATTTTGCCACGGAGGATCCTATCCCTCCCAATACGTTATTTTATCGGTTCCTTCATGCCGACGATGCCTTCAAGAATCAACGGTTCAAGATGGTTAACCGGATTGTTGAGGGACCGTGGGTCGTCAAAAGAACGGTGGGCAACTATGCGGCGTGCTTGATAGGTAAAGCTTTGACGTGTAATTATCATAGAGGAGCTAATTACTTGGAAATCGATGTTGACATTGCCAGCTCGGCGATTGCCAGCACGATTTTACACCTTGCATTGGGATACGCGACGAGTGTAATAATCGATATGGGATTTGTGGTGGAAGGACAGGCCGAGGATGAGTTGCCGGAAAAATTAATTGGTGCGGTTAGGGTTTGTAGGATGGAGATGTCATCTGCGACTGCGATTGACTCAGGTACGTCCCCGATTGAGACAGCGGCGGCCGGCCGTGCAATAGGATCCGCTAAGGTTAATCACCATGCATCCTATGACGGCGACGATGATGACAAATTATGCAAATGCAACGAAGGTTAATGCAGTAACGCCGTCGATTCAAACAACGACAGGCAATGAAATCGGAGTACGTAAATCCGGGGGTGGTGATGATAATGACAAATGATGCGACAGAGGTTAATTATAAAATTTTCTTCGTTCTTTCTTTCCTTTCACGTTACGAGAATTCGGGTCCCTCTTTGGAGGGGATTGATGGGTTGTAGATGATAAGATGGGCTCTGATTTTCGTAGATGGAAAAAAAAAATTACAGTTTCTTAAACGGAGCATGGATGGATTGGATTTAAATGTTTTAACACAATTCTTTCCTGTTATTAATATTTGAATCTTCACTGAACACTGATTACATATTGTTATTGAATTCCGGGGCATTGTTTCTCTCATGCATTGAGAAGATACTGACGGCTCTCCTCACATTAACAGTGTGCAAATCTTGCCCGCATTGCTAATTTTGCATCTTAAATGGAATTCCCAATGATATAACAATCTCTTGATAAATAAAGATATATATTTTGGTTATCTACATGTTGGACTGAATAAAAAATAAATTAATTTTTTTATAATGTTCAAAACATATATATTAAAAACTATGCAGATATTATTTATGTGCTTTAATATATTAAGAACTGATACATCTTAAAAATATATGCGGATGGTTAATTTGTTAAGAATGTAACTCATAAATAATAACTATATTTATAGATATGAAACTAGAGATTGATTAAAAGAATAACTTATGAAAATGAAGCAGGTTTAGTAATCATTCATATAGGATGAATGATTTAATTACTATTTTGTGTAATAATCATTTTCTTCATATGATTTATAATATAATATTGAGATAAAAGTGGTTAAATCAGGTAGATAAAACTTAAAAGATCATAAATATCTTGCGAGAGTAATATTCATAATAAGGTCGTTGGACAAAGAATACGAATAAACTTATCTTTCGGTAATTTTATATGAATGAGAGTTCGATCATGATGCTTTAACGGTATGACTTTGTGACTTAAGTAATCGTGCAAACTCTAAACATATACGATTTTGAAAATAGCGCAATATTTATATTTTTTGGGTAATCCAAGTATTCAAAGACCTCTCCGGATAAGATTTTTGTCAACCACCATTGTTCTCATAACATCGAACATAAAATGTCAATAAATTTATGATATTAAATATCATAACTGATATGATTTTAAAATAAGAAAATAAAATTTATTTATATAATTTTTAATTTGTCATCTTCGAGATAAAAAAAGATAAATATTTTGATATCTTACAAATAAATATCTCTTCACTTAGCTCCTTTGCTTCCTTCTCTGTATTCATTGTGTAAAAAAACACACCCTATTGCCAATCAAATATAGAGTTCATTTTCCTTGGTAAACTATACCAATATTATTGAATTTAAAAAAATATTTAAACCATTAACCTTTAAAAATTTCCATTTTAATCCTCCATGATAATTTTGCAATCAAAAAAATATACGTTGAATTCCCCATTAACAGAGGGAAGGAAAGTATAAAACTAACCTGGAATAATTAATTATAATATTAAGTACGAGAGCAGTTCTTGACGTGCAGCTTACTCATGTTGTAAAATTCCTTTAGTCAATTCTCAGTGGTGGTCTACCTTAGTGTTTGGGTTCGGAAAAATCAAGCAACAAATTGATAATGGAACGTCAGGTCCATTTCAGCTAGACGTGGTTCAAGGGGCAGAATCAAAGGACAAGACGGTCACAGTATATTAACAATGTTCGAGTGGCTGAAATATAACGTACAACAAATTTTTTTGAATTGAATTGTGACATGATTTGGCCGTGTAATATTAACAAAGACGAGAGGAGACTTGTAAAGAGATTGATTGTTTTTTCTTCTACACCAAAACTTGGATCTTTTGGGCCTCAAAGTCTTCCGCGTGCTTTTAAGTAGTTGTCCCATTTTTTTTGAATCTTTTGGTCTGGTGGAGATTTCATTTGATCTCTCATTCTATAAATACCTGTTAGTAAAATAAGATATTATTGTACTCACGCAAATAGAGGTGCAGTCATAAGAAATATGAATGGTTCCTCTGCGTTGATGGCCATCGCTCATATTTTCTTCTGCTATATCCTTTTTTCCTCTTTTAATAAGCCATTTGGTTATGGTGCTATTGTGGCGGAAAAAAGCAAGTCACACACTATTCCATCCATCTGCTCAGGTAATTTACCCTACTCTCGGTGGATGGGACAATCGCCCCATAAAAACTTAAAATGCTCATACATTTTATACATTTTTTGTATTTTATTCTCATAATTTATTTTCGATCTCAAAATTTTATAACTTCATCTCAAATATAAAATATAAATATTATCGATGTTCATCTTTACTATTCATCTTTGAGCATTAAGATTATTATATTAGCATATATAGAATAACGTCCCCTTTTCTTTAGGTCCTGAGACTGGTTTGCGGGTAGTCCATAAATATGGACCCTGCTCACCATTCGGCCTGAACAGAACAGCAGCCACTTCAAGTCAGATCCTGGTCCAAGATGAACACAGGGTTCATGTTTTGAATTCTAGGTCACACAAAAGGCGTACAGGTGGCGGGAAAAAGAAAGGGAGAGGGAGAAGGCGTACAGGCGGTGGAAAAAAGAAAGGCAAAGAGGAAGCGGTGACGGAACTTGATCTTCTAAATGATTCAATAGGTGCTGCCAATTATTTGGTGGAAGTTGGTTTTGGCACACCCGCAAAATACTTTAATTTGGCTTTGGACACTGGCAGTTACATAACCTGGGTACGGTGCCAACGTTGTACAGGGTCTTCTTGTCCACAACAACACAACGAGTCGCTGTATTATCCTTCTTCTTCCTCAACTTCCTCAAATGCTCCGTGTTATCCGTTGTGTACTTATACTCAACCCTATTTGGACCATTCCTACGCAATTGGATTTTTTGTGGCCGATACGGTTTCCATAGAGCACGAGGATGAGATTCCTGGATTTGTTTTCCTTTGTTCCGATGAGCAAGCCGGGGATTTCGGAAAAGCAGATGGGATACTAGGCTTAGGCCTGGGCAGCGCTAGCGTTGACTTTGGTAGCTATTCTCTTACATCCATGTTTGACAATGTATTTTGTCATTGTCTTCCCACTTCTGATAAATCAATGGGATATGTTTATTTTGGTGACAAAGCTCATGAGAAGTGCCCGTTTTCCGGTTCTTACACACCGCTTCTAACAGGCTCTGACCCCAGCCTTTATTTTGTAAATCTTATTGCCATAACAATAGGCCAGACAAGAGTGGAGATTTCTTCGGATGGATCATCCCCGAGAGCCATTATAGATTCGGGAACCGTCATTACCCGTCTACCTTCTTCGGTCTATTCGGCATTGCGCACCGAATTCCAAAGATTGATGTCGGGATACCCGAGTGCACTTCCGGATCATTCATTGGATACGTGCTACAACCTGGAGGGATATAATGATCCAGAAATACCTATGGTACTGCATTTTGAAAATTTGGATGTAAGTTTGGATCAAGCAGCAGTTACCTCGAAAGGCAATGGAAGGTCTCAAGTTTGCTTGGCGTTTGCTGAAAAAGAGAATGAGGATGATCTCACGATCATTGGTAATCATCAACAACAGAATCTGAACATACTCTATAACATCCCAGATCAGAGGGTGGAAATTGGACCCGGTAGTTGCCTATAAGTCGATGGTTATTTTCTGACTGGGTGTCTTGTTTTTATTACTATTTCTTTTGGGTTTGGTTCACTGGTTATTTTCTGAGTTGGTGTATCTTTCTTTTGTGGTGCTTTTATGGCGTTTTCAGCGGCAATCCAAATATCATATCAGAATCTTGTTCATGTACAAGAGGATACTGGATTTCTGCACTGTATGTATTAGTTTCGAGCATATTTCAAAAGATTGTGTTTTTTAATGGAGTATTAAAAATTTAACTGTACTGGAATCTGTTAACTTTGTTGATGTGTAGTTTGAAATTAAAAAGTTTGACTAGACAGTGATGTAAAAATAGTTTGTACCTAAAAAAATAAGTACACTAATAATTAATTAATTAAACAGCTGCCACTTCAAGCTAGATTTTGATCCGCTTCTAAGTAAACCAAGTGATGAACCCACCAGCTTTTATCGTTTCAACTCTTATTGCCATAACAACAAAGCAGAAAAGAGTCGGTATTCCCTCCCATGAAGCATTTTAGATTCAGGAACTATCATTACTCGTCTACCTTCCTCGGTCTATTCGGTGCTGCGCTCAGAGTTTCGAGGATGGATGACGGAATACCCCACAGTTTTGTGCTCCTCCCCATGAACTATTAGATTCCTGCTATAACTTAAAGCGGCATGCTAATCCGGAAATACCTAAGATGGTACTACATGTTGAAATTTTGGACCAAACAGCAGTTACCTGGAAAGCTAATGGCATGCATGTCTCAAGTTTGATGGGCATCTGCTCAGAATGAGGATGGCCTCATAAGAATTTTTTTAAAAAGAATCTAAATTTGGATTTATCCAATTCAGAAAATTAAAGTATTACAAATTTACTAGAACGATTCGAAATGACATGAAATTGAGATTGTTTCAAAATGTGCATGTTACCAATCAAGCATAACTTCAATTTTGAAATTAACAAAATATGCGTTTTTTTTTCGTTGTTTAATTTTATTTGCCTTCAACATATGAACAGTTGGGTCTTCCCCGCGCATAATAAATCGTCATAAAACAAAAGGATGAGACTGGTTCTTAGAAGTCCAACATACGCAATGTTTAGATCATATAATCTAAATTATTATGTGAATCCCCTTCGTGTAAATTTGCTCTGTATTCTCATTCACCAAAATGAGTCAAAGGTTGCAGTAATACTAACAAAGTATTCAAGTGGGTGTGGGGATGAGTAGAAAATCATAAACTATCGAATTTTGATTTTATTTAATTTTATAGAGTTGTTTTTCCACAAAAAAAAAGATTTGAGAAGGTTTTGTTTGAAGGAGGGGTCAGTATCGGATTCGGGACAAAAAGAAATGCCCGTAATGTTTACGGAACTAAGACAAGATGAGACTTATAAAGACGCATGCTTTATATCAACACCAAGACTTGGTTTATTGGGCCTCCAAGTCTTCAGCGTGTTCCTTGACCCCAAATAGAATTTTCAAGTTTCGAATATTTTGGCCATTGCAATTGCAAACAATTCAATTTCATAGTTTCCTGGAAACAACGATTTCACTTCATTTCTCACTCTATATATGCTTGTCCAAACTAGGATAACAACATCAAGTGGAACTGCAATCATAAGAAATACGAGTGGTTCCTCACCTTTTATGGCCATTGCTTATACTTTCTTGTGCTATATCCTTTTCATCTCTTTTAATAACCCATTTGGTCATGGTGCTACCGTGTTGGAGAAAAACAACTCACACTCCATTCCATTTCACTGCTTAGTAATTTACCTCATCCTCTAGCATTATCATTATTACATAACGTATATGAATAACATCACATTTTTCAGGTCCTGAAAAAGGTTTGCGGGTGGTCCATAAATATGGACCTGCTCACCATTTGGCCTAAAGAGATCGACCACGGTTTCAAGCCAGATTCCTGCCCAAGAGGATCGTCGGGGTTCGAGTCATGTATTCCAGGGTATACAATAGGCGTGCAGGTGTCTGGAATAGTGGAAGGGTGGGAGAGCATGATGTTCTAAAAGACTAACTAGGTTCTAGCAATTATCTGGTGCAAGCTGGTTTTGGCACACCCGTACAAACTTTTAATTTGACTATGGACACGGGCAGTTGCAAAACCTGGGTACAGTGCCAACCTTCTACGACGTTACCCTACCCGCAACAACAAAACCAGTCGTTGTATTATCCTTCTTGTTCCTTAACTTACTCCAATTCCACATGTTCGGCGCCACCTTGTAAAGGAAATGATGGAGAGAAATACAATGACAAAACCAAAGTCGATGGAACTTAATATGGTGGATACGCTTCATATAGAGGACGAGTATGAGATTCCTAATTTTTTTTCCCTTTGTGCCGATCATGTAAAAAGGGACTTTGACGACGCAAATGGGATACTAGGCTTAGGTTTGGGCAGCACAGGATATGGTGGTAGCTATGCTCTTACATCTCAAACTGCGATAATGTTTCACAAGGTATTTTGTTATTGTCTCCCTCACTCTTGAGGAGAATTCGGAGCTATTTTCATCGCCCGTGTGGAGGGTCACGGCGAGGCATATTCCACGCGAAGCGAATAAGCTGGCCAACAGTCTTGCCAGAATCGATCGGAAAAGGTCTCTTGGACGAACGGTGTTTACACACCCTCCCACAGAAGTTTTAAGCTTTCTCAATTCTGACATGCTAGAGTCGAGAAGAAGATCCTCCCACTGACTTTAGTAGCCCCATTTGCTACAAAAAAGAAAAAGAAAAAAGGGATATGTTTATTTTGGGGACAAAGCCCGTGGAAACGGCCCATATTTTTATTCTTACACACCGCTTCTAAGGGGCAAATTAGATCCCTACTTTTATTATGTAAATCTTACTGCCATAACAATAGGCCAGAAAAGAGTCGATATTGGCACTGGTTATTGTGTATCATCTCTCAGAACCATTTTAGATTCAGGAACTGTTATTACTCGCTTTCCTTCTTCGGTCTATCCAGCACTGCACTTGGAGTTCAAAGGATTGATGTCTAAATACCCTCCTGTCCCTCCTCCTTATCCTGATAATGTACTGGATACATGCTATAACTTGGAGGGGTATGATAAGTCGGTAATACCTACAATGGTACTGCATTTTGAAAATTTGGATTTAAATTTGGACGAAACATCAGTTACCTGGAAAGCCAATTGTTGAAAAGTCAAAAAAAGGGGCACCGCATTTGTTAAGTCAAATTCGATGCAGATTTACTGAAAATATGTAATGGGTAACTGTCAATTCTAGTCATTGTAATTTATGGTATTTACAAATTAGTCCTTAAGCTTCAACTATAAATACTCTGGCTCATTTAACTTTAAAATCATCCCAAAGCATTCTAGCTTTCTTCCAATACTAGAGAGAATTTAGAGAGTTTCTTGAGAGTTGTTTTCTTTTTTTTATCAAGAGAGAATTATCATTGTTTTCTCCTTGATAGATCGAGAGAAGTTGTAATTTATGTTTTCTCATAGTGAAATTCTTCTACCGTTGCCCGTGGTTTTTACCCTATATTATTTAGGAGTTTTCCACGTAAATTTTGTGTCTATTTTATCTTCATTTTTATTTTCTCAAATTATTTGTTGCGATTTTGCTCTATCCGATAGCTATCTTCTTCAACAATTGGTATCAGAGCCAGATTTGAGTGTGTAATATGCTTATTGTCTTTGTGGTTGCCACCAAAAGGTGGATCCTCAACATAAGAAAGTAAGAAGTTATTACCCATTCTTTGAAAGTTCCAGAGAACTATTCACGATAGTGAAATAGTGGGAGCTATCCGTAATAGAAGCTATGACAACGAAATTTGATATTGAAAAATTCAATGGCAGAAATTTCTCATTGTGGAAATTGAAGATAAATGTAATCCTGAGGAAAGACAGTTGTCTAGCAACTATCAGTGAAAGGCCGGTAGATTTCACAGGTGACAACAAATGGATCGAAATGGACGAGAATGCTATGGCAAACTTTCATCTGGCATTAGCAGATGAAATATTGTCAAGTATCGAGGAGAAGAAGACAACTAAGGAGATATGAGATCATCTCACCAAATTGTACGAGGTCACATCGTTGCACAATAAAATTTTCCTTAAGAGGAAATTGTACACTCTCCGGATGCCAAAATCTACTTCAGTGACGGAGCACTTAAATACAGTTAACACTTTATTTTCTCAGCTTACATCCTTAAGCTGTAAAATAGGAGAACAAGAACGTGCTGAACTTCTACTTCAAAGTCTACCGAATTCGTATGATCAACTCATCATCAACTTGACAAACAATAATGTCACCAGTCTAGTCTTCGATGACGTTGCAGCTGCTATTCTACAAGAAGAAAATCGGTGCAAGAGCAAGGAAGACGGACAAGTAAATCTGCAACAAGTAGAAGCGTTGACAACAATGAGAGGGAGATCAACAGAACGTGGCCAAAGCAGCAGTCACAAACATGGTAGATCGAAGTCGAAAAGCAAGAAGAATTTAAAGTGCTACAACTGTGGAAAGAATGGTCACTTGAAGAAAGATTGTTGGAGTCTAAATAAAAACTCCAATCCACAAGGCAATACTACAAACACTTCAGATGATGGAGATGCTCTATGCTGTGAAGCGTCAACCACCGTGGAAGGTAGAAAAAGATATGCAGATATATGGCTCATTGATTCGGGAGCAACATATCACATGATCTCAAGAAGAGAATGGTTCCATCATTATGAACCTGTCTCAAGAGGATCTGTGTATAGTTGCAATGATCATGCCTTAGAGATCGTTGGAGTGGGAACCATCAAATTGAAGATGTATGATGGAACAATCAAAGTTGTTCGAGATGTGCGGCACGTGAAAGGCCTGAAGAAAAATTTATTGTCCTACGGATTGTTGGATAATAATGCAAGCAAGATTGAAACACGGAAAGGAATCATGAAGGTGTTCCATGGAGCGCTTGTGGTGCTGAAAGGCGAAAAGATAACAGCAAACTTGTACATGCTGAAGGGAGAGACTTTGCTAGAAGCAGACGCCTCTGTTTCCTCATGTAGTTCAGATTCTACAATGCTATGGCATCAGAAACTTGGACACATGTCAGAACAAGGAATGAAAGTTCTTGTGGAGCAAAAGCTACTTCCAGGCTTAACAAAGGTATCACTTACTTTGTGTGAACATTGCATAACAAGTAAACAGCACCGGTTGAAATTCAACACATCAAATTCTAGAGGCAAAAATGTTCTAGAATTAGTTCATTCTGACGTATGGCAAGCACCAGTTACATCCCTAGGTGGAGCAAAATACTTTGTCTCATTTATTGATGACTACTCTAGGAGATGTTGGGTGTATCCTATTAAGAAGAAGTCAGATGTATTTTTAACTTTCAAAATCTTCAAAGCTCGGGTAGAACTTGATTCTGGAAATAAGATCAAGTGTTTCAGAACAGATAATGGAGGAGAATACACAAGCGAAGAATTTGATGACTTTTGCATGAAAGAAGACATCAAAAGACAGTTCATAGTGGCAAACACTCCTCTAGAAAATAGAGTGGCAGAGCGGATGAAAAGAACATTGTTAGAAAGAAAAAGAGCAATGTTGAGGGATGCAGGCCTAGAAAAATCATTCTGGGCAGAAACAGTCAATACCGCCTGTTATTTGGTGAATCGAGCTCCATAAACTGCAATAGAGCTGAAGACACCAATGGAGATGTGGACTGGTAAACCAGCTGATTATTCAAACCTCCATGTATTTGGAAGTATTGTGTACGTAATGTACAACTCCGAAGAAATCTCAAAGCTGGATCCAAAATCCAGGAAATGCAAATTCTTGGGGTATGCTGATGGTGTAAAGGGGTATCACTTGTGGGATCCCACTGCCCGTAAAGTGATCATTAGCAGGGATGTTATCTTTGTAGAAGATAAACTACAAAGAAAAGAAGAATATGGTAGCGTTGAAAAGTCAGAGACTACACAAGTACATGTGGAAAAAGAGTTTGAACAAGGAGATTCTTCTGAAGTAGAACCAGCACATGATGAACAAGAACCAGAGAGTTCTGAAGCTCCAACACCTCGTCAATCAGATCGTGTGAGAAGACGTCCCAATTGGCACTCAGATTATGTTATAGAAGGTAATATTGCATACTGCCTTTTAACAGAGGACGGTGAGCCATCAACATACCAGGAGGCAATAAACAGCTCAGATGCTTCACTATGGATTATGGCGATGCAAGAGGAAATTGAAACCCTTCATAAAAATAATACATGGGATCTTGTGCCACTACCACAAGGAAGAAAGTTAATTGGTAACAAATGGGTCTTCAAAATCAAGCGAAATGATGACGATCAAGTTGAGAGGTATCGTGCAAGACTGGTGGTCAAAGGATATGCTCAAAAGAAGGTATTGATTGCAATGAAATATTTTCTCCTGTGGTTCGACTAACAATAGTTCGAGTAGTTTTGGAAATGTGTGCTACATTGGACTTACATCTAGAGCAGCTAGATTTAAAACAGCTTTTCTTAATGGAAATCTTGAAGAAGAAATTTATATGCTCCAGCCTGAAGGTTTTGAAGAAAAAGAAAAGAATAACTTGGTTTGCAGGTTGAACAAATCTCTGTACGGTCTAAAGCAGGCGCCGAGGTGTTGGTATAAGAGATTTGATTCCTTCATTATGTGCCTTGGATATAACAGACTTAATGCATACCCTTGTGCTTATTTCAAGAGGTCTGGTGATAACGATTTTGTTATATTGTTGTTGTATGTAGATGACATGTTCGTTGCAGGACCCAACAAAGATCATATTGACGAATTAAAGGCACAACTGGCTAGGGAATTTGAAATGAAGGACTTGGGATCAACAAACAAGATTCTAGGGATGCAAATTCATCGAGACAAAAGTAATAGGAAGATTTGGATTTCACAAAAGAATTACTTGAAGAAGATCTTGTCAAGATTCAGAATGCAAGATTGTAAGCCAATTTCTACCCCTCTTCCTATTAACTTCAAATTATCCTCCAGTATGAGTCCTAGCAGTGAAGAAGAGAGGATGGAGATGTCTCGAGTGCCGTATGCATCGGCAGTGGGAAGTTTAATGTTTGCTATGATATGCACAAGACCAGACATTGCACAAGCAGTGGGAGTGGTTAGTCGATACATGGAGAATCCAGGCAAAGAGCATTGGGATACAGTAAAGTGGATCTGAGATACATCAAAGGGACCTCAAATGTTGCATTATGTTACAGAGGATCAAACTTACTAATAAATGGGTATGTAGATTCTGACTATGCAGGGGATTTGGATAAAAGCAAATCTACTACAGGATATGTGTTCAAAGTTGCTGGTGAAGCTGTAAGATGGGTTTTAAAATTGCAGTCAGTTGTGGCTACATCCACAACAGAGGCAGAATATGTAGCAGCTACACAAGCCAGTAAAGAAACAATTTGGTTAAAGATGTTATTGGAGGAGCTTGGGCACAATCAAGAGTATGTCTCTCTATTTTGTGACAGTCAAAACGCCTTGCATCTAGCAAGGAATCCAACATTTCATTCAAGGAAAAAGCACATAAGAGTTCAGTACCATTTCATTCGTGAAAAGGTGGAAGAATGGACGATAGATATGCAGAAGATCCATACCAAAGACAACATAGCAGATTTCATGACGAAGGCAATCAATGCTGATAAATTTACCTGGTGTCGATCCTCTTGTGGCCTGTCAGAGACGAAAGCAACATGATGGTACAAGATAGAAAGAGTGGTGTGAAGATATGATTGTTCCAATCAAATATTCAAGTGGGAGATTGTTGAAAAGTCGGAAAAAGGGGCACCACATTTGTTAAGTCAAATTCGGTGCAGATTTTATTGAAAATATGTAATGGGTAAATGTCAATTCTAGTCATTGTAATTTAGAATATTTATAAATTAGTCCTTAAGCTTCAACTATAGATACCCTAGCTCATTTAGCTTCAAAATTATCCCAAAGCATTCTAGCTTTCTTCCAATACTAGAGAGAATTTAGAGAGTTTCTTGAGAGTTGTTTTCTCTTTTTTATCAAGAGAGAATTATCATTGTTTTCTCCTTGGTAGATCGAGAGAAATTGTAATTCCTATTTTCTCATAGTGAAATTCTTCTACCGTTGCCCGTGGTTTTTACCCTATATTATTTAGGGGTTTTCCACGTAAATTTGCGTCTCTTTTATTTTCATTTTATTTTTTCAAATTATTAGTTGCGATTTTGCTCTATCCGATAGCCGTCTTCCGTAACACCAATGGCATGTCTCAAGTTTGCTTGGCATTTGCTGAAACCAAGGATTTCTTTGCAATCATTGGTAATCATCAACAACAGAAGCGAAACAAACTCTACAACATCCCATACCAGAGGGTGGAAATTGGACCTGGTAATTGCTAGCGTTTCACTTACGAATCTCAGCTAATGGGATGACAATAAGGGCCAACTTCTTGCTCCTTTGATTCTTCCAAGTTAATTGGTTTTAATTGTAAACTTCCAAATCCTTTTACATTATGTACTTTGGAATGCAATCGCATAGCTGGAAATGGAAATCAATCTTTGTCCTTTAGTAAACCTTTTTTTTCCTGCTATTAGTATTGCTTAATTCGAGTACAAGCTGAAGAAAAATACAACTTATATACAACTGAAAGATAGCTGCTTGACCGACGATATGTTAGATGCACACACATAATTGTATATGAACGGGGAGATCGATAAACGGTTTACGAAAGAGATACGTATTTTATGATTTGAAAACCATAGAAAACCACATCTTTATATAACTGTACATAAATTGCAGCACACATTTTACTTTCCTGAATGGTAAATGGGTAGAAAAAGGCAGAGAAATATCCACTAGTGAACTGATGACTTTTACTAGTGCATTGATTATTTCAATCTTAAGCCAATCTTGCTATCATGTGAATTATGATTTAAGAGCTAAGTTGAATATTTTTCTCTCAATAAGATTTATAAAATTTAGGTGCATCCCCCTGGAGCAAACCCGAGCTTCCCTCCAGCACCATCGTATACCACTTGCAACGTCTTTTGCTGTGTATTCCCAAATATTCCTACATCTGTGTCATCACCGTTGGCGGCAAATGCCAGGCAAACTTGTGAGATACTATTAACATAAAAAATCCCATTTTTGTGGATCGGAACCTCCACGTCTCCACTGAAAAAGATGCTTATCTTAGGCACAATAACGGAAGAAGAATACTTGGTGAAGTCATAGCATGTGTCCAGGATCGAAAGTGGTTGTGCCTTCGGATATTGGCTCATCAGTTTTCTAAATTCAGAGCTCAATGCCGAATAGGCCGTAGGGGGTAGTCGGGTGATGACGGTTCCAGAGTCGATGACGGCACCACCAGCGGTGAAAACAGAGGCTGAAATCAGTAGCTTTTTGCCACCAACGCTTATCCCAACAATGTCAATTCCGTAAAAAGATGAACTTTGGGTGATTGTAGAGAATGTTGTGTATTTTACGGATTTCGAGACGCCACTGTATCCGAAACTTAGGAAACCGGTTGAGCTGGAGGATGATGGCAAGCAGTAGGAGAAGAATTTCTCGTATTTGACAGCGGTTTGTGAAGTTAAAGATAATTTATCTCGGCCAAGTCCAAGCAAACCGGCTGCTCTTCCGAAAAGACCTTGATTGTTTTGGCCACAACCGAATAAAAAGTCATCGAATACATCAGTTGGTGTCAAGGAGAGCTTTTCTTTAGCAAAGATTCCGATCGAGAAAGACGAATCTCCGTACTGAATGCCATAGACACAAGCTGTTGATGAACATCCAGGAGAATTACCTGCAAGCACATTAAAGAAAACGAAGAATTAACAATCTTTGAATCTAGCCCTGGAAAATTCGATGAAAAATTACCTGTTGCGGAAGTGAGTGAATTGCAAATCGTTGAGGTGCATGAAATGTTGGAATATGTTGAGGATAGTGATGGTGCGAAAATTTGATCCTGTTGTTTATAGCAACTTCTTGCACAAGGCTCACATTGTGTCCACGTAATGTCACTGCCGGTATCAAATATGAGAGTTAAATCTTTCTTTGGGGTGCCTAGACCGACGGTAACTACGTAATTGCCTGCACCGACGATGCTACCGTCCTTGGCAGGGAGATTGGTCGCATCACTCTGGTCGACATTGGTGGAGCGGCCTAGGTTCTTGGCATGTTTTGAGCGAATGGACTTGACGCGGGCTTCATCTTGGAGGAGAATCTGAGCGTGAGTGGGAATATCTGCTTTATCTTGATAGAGTTGAGAGCATGGACCATGCTTGTGGACGACTTGTAAAGAAGACTTCTTGTTTAATGCTGAAAGTGGAAGCCATGCATCACAAATTCTTTAATACTATCAGTAAAAAATATTTTTACAAATGATATTAAGATTATAATAGTTATATTTACTTTTTTAAATAAAATAAATAAATATGACACATATATATATATCATCATCTTAACATGCTCATGATATTGTTATCAATAATATAACAAATATAAATTTATTAATAAATGATATAATTAAAACTAAATTATTAATATAGGAATTGGGTGGGTGGTTAGGTATAGAAGTGTTCAAGTGTGTCCCTTGATGGGATCAATGCATGTAGCGGAGGAACTCAACAATTCTTCTTGGATGGGCCATTTTAAAAAAATAGATGTTAACTCTTTTTTAATAAATGATATTTAAATGGTTTCTAAATTCTAAAGTAATATGTTAGAAGTCAAATTTAATAATTTATTATACACGCTTTTTAGTGGACAAACTTAATATTTTAATATTTATATAAACGTTTAGTACATGTGATCCCTTTTGGTACCCAAATTTTACTTTTTTTTAAATCATATTTAACATTTAGTTTATGTTTCATTTTGGTATCTTCGTCGTTAAAAACTCAACGGTGATGTTAATATGTCATCATAAGATAATATCGCGTCATCATTGAAAAAACAAAAAACAAAAACATCATCTCATCAATTTTATTAATTTGTTAACGGCGGGATATCAAATTAAAATCTAAAATAATCGTCAGGGATAGTTTAAAAAAAAGTTTTGAAACCAAAACAGAATAAAAATAATAGTTTATGTATTAAAATGTAGTTTATTAGGTATGACCATATGATGTCGATGAAAGTGACTGCCCAATAATGCATTAGCTAAGGAGTGAAAGTAATGTTCTAACGACAAACCAAGCATGTTTCGAATCATATTCATGCATCTTACCTTAGCCATCGTATCCAGAAAATGTATTAGTTTACAAATTAACTTCAATTTTATATTCAAAGATAAAATTAGGATACCAACTCAAGAGGGTAAAATATAATTAACAATAGAAATTGAGAATAACAAAATCAAACTAATTAAAATTAGAAGGTCTAAATAAATATTTTATTCATATATGTTTTAATTAAAAAAAATTAAGAGACATTGACTCCCTTGGACGAAACATAATTTCGTCCCTGGTCATATCAATAATTTTATTAGAGACTAATGATCAACAATGTGATTAAAATAAATTGAAAGTTTAATAATTTATATACAATATTATAATTTTATAGGGTGAAGTATACAAATGATCCCATGAATATAGGGTGATATTTTGTTGAGTCCCTTGACTATTAGAAATTATAAAATGGTCATTTGACTTACAAGGTGTTGCTTTGTTAAGTCCCGAATATTAAAAGTTATAAAATTGTAACCCGACTATTTAGTATGTTCCAAACTCGTCATTTTCCATTAAAAATTTGACGACAGACTGAGCTGGATGTTAATCTGATGACTAAGATATAATAAAATTTGATCCCATAATAAAAAAAACTATTATATCTTAATCAACAGGTTAACATCCAGCTCAGATTGTTGTCAAATTTTTAACAAAAAATGACGAGCTTGGAACATACTAAATAGTTGGATGATCATTTTATAACTTTTAGTAGTTGAGGGACTCAACAAAGTAACACCCCATAGTAAAAGGACCATTTTATAACTTTTAATAGGCGAGGGACTCAACAAAACATCATTGTATAGTCAATGGACTCAAAAAAAAACTCTATAATTGAGGGACTATTTGTGTACCCAGTTTTATAATAATTTCTGTAATTATTAAGTATTATGATTTAGATAATATTTCATTTAGTTATATAAGATACTAAAAATATACTTAATAATTTATGTAATTAGGTATATTCTATATAATTAATATTTATCGTAATCGTATCCTTGTACCCCCTCCAAAAAAAAGTCATTAAGGAGACTCAATTATTGTTAATTTCTCTTATGGATTGGGAAAGAGGGTCCTACAGGAATGGCTAGCTAGACTCGGTTGGCGATATTTTATCTATCATCACAAGTACGAAGGGGAGTTTCAATGGAGGCAATTGAATTCTTGGCTTTGCTTCGATTTACATTAATATCAGGAAGGAGAAAAAGACTGCAAATTCAATCCATAAAACCTACATTGGGTTCTTATGTAGAAATTGATTAAACTGAAAGATTTTAATTTTAATTTTTAAACCTTACGAAGAAATCTACTGGTTGTATACTACATATTTTAATGCAGAGAAAAGAGCGAGACCCGTTTTTCTGACCAGAAAAGAGAGGCTACTGACATAGTACAATGTTATTGACACATGAATGCACTGCTAGCCACCATCCAGCACAGAGGACAGAATATATAACAAGTTCAATAGTAAGTACCCTTTACTGTGGAATCTTAAAGCTGGTTGTTTAGAGAGAGAGAGAGAGAGAGAGAGATGGGGTTAATTAACCTTGGGTTGCAGAGCTGCAAATAGAGGAGGGTAGAAGGGAGGAGACTTGGATGGTATGGCTCTCCACAGTTTCTCTTCGTCCCAAGGCGTAGCCCTGCTTCACAGAGCAGACGATGCACAAAATAACAACAAAAGAGAGCAAGGTTGGGGAAACGATGGTGGCACCCATGGCCTGTCCTGCTTAATTTATCATCCCATAACCCACACTCCACTACATATATATATTCTCTGCCTCATCCTGTAAGCTATAAGTCACCCATTCTTACACGTCATCCTTGAATCATGAATCATATTGAACAATTAACAAAACGTTGCCCACCAAGGGAATATCATATTCATTCCACTCCTTTTCACTTTACCTCCAAACAACGCTGAACTGTTCCATCTTCCCCCCCCCCCTTTTTTACCATAATAAAACTATGCGTCGAGTATAAAGTTTCGTTAATTGTTATTGTTTGATGAAGTGGAAACCTAAAAGCAATATATTTTTGCTTGTTGCGCCTTAAGCTTAAAGCCTATACTTCTTGCTTTTGGCAACAATATTATCTATGTTTTGTTTCTGTATACATCAAATGAGAAGCTTCTTCACGGCAAAAATATGAACCCCACGAGTTAATTAACTTATGTAACTTAATGTTTTGCGTGTTGCTTGCAGGAAATTGGGTCCCCCGATGCTGCAAATTAAAGCCATAAGTGACCGATTGTGACAATTTGGAATCTCGGCAGCGTTAATCATTGTGTGTTCAGACATTATCTGGTTTATGTTATTCGGATTTAATGGTCGTAAAAGCATATATTACTGAAATTTGTGGAATTATGTTTGTATCAGCAGCGGGCTAATATGAAATATATATAACATGGTGGGGTTTCCATTTTGTCTCGTTAATTTTCGTAAATGGAAATGGAAAGAGCCAAAGCAATTGGTCATAGTTATCCGGCATTATAAATTAAAGCAAACTTGTTTATAATTTGTAAGACAACGATAAAGCAAACTTTTAGTATTTGTATTTTTTTTATATTTATAAATTGATGTTAATCAATCCCATCAAGGCCTTTTTCTCTTAATTTCTTGAATGGGTTTTTACAAAAGTGAAATTAGAAAGAGGGGCAAAAGATAAGCAAGTTTGTTTCTTCTTAAAATAAAATGGATGAAGTTAATAATACAAATCCATTATCGTTTTCCAAAAAGATGGTGGTAGTGGTAGAATGTATAGCCTCCCTTTTAGTAGAAGTTTTCACATAAGAGTCCTAGTCATAGACCCATGCCGGCTGCCATTGAAAATTCCGAGCACTGGTAGTAATCCAAAGAGGTAAACTGATATTTTCTTAATTTATCTTTAAATATTGTTTCCATTCATATTAATTTTACAATTTGATAAAAAAATATTTTACCTGATCTTTTAACTCATTTTTTAATCTATTAATAATAAGACACTTTAAAATAGTAATATGCTATTATTTAAATATATATATATATATATATTTAAAAATTAAGTAATGAGTGATTATGTGATATAATCTTAGAATATCACATCATTAAAAAATAAAAATTTAAATTTAAATATTGAAATTCAAAAAATATTAAACTCTTAAGGTTTATATAAAAATATAAGAATTAAATTAAAAATATATATCAAATTTAGACTAAATACTTAATTAAAATGGGCAATCACCAATACATATGCACCTACAAATACTTGAGGTGTCCAAAAGCTTAAAATAATTACATATGAGAGTGCTACAAGATTGTTACTATTTATCAAAGATAATATCTTTTGCTACACTCATTAATACATTACAATTACCCCCTTTTTTCTATTTTTTAAATTCCATAAACATAATTAAAAAATTATTAAAATTTTGAGAAATATAATATTTTTTAAATTTTGTTTATGAAGTTGAAAATCTTATTGTGATAAGTAAAAGATTATAAATATTGAGAGATTGTTTGAATATGATGTCTTAATTACGATGGGAATTTGCACTGAATCTTGATGAAAGAAAAAGGAAAGGATGAAAACAAAGATGAAGGCATTATAGGAAATACTAGATGAAGTTGGACATCATTGTCAGTGTCTACAAAGACATGCGAGCAGCAGGGCCTCCCACTTATATTGTATATAGGGACGAACATATGAATTTTGGTTAAAGGGTACGAACTTAAGAAGTTATGTTAAAAATTTTAAGTGATGCGAAGTTATAAAATTTTAGGGGGTACGAAATTAGATAATTAATAAAAATATAAAAAGAAATCTAGAATATAAAGGAATTTAAAATTTCTACCCATCACCCCTCGATCCATCCCTGATTGTCTGGATATTAGACCCCAATTATGTGTTTGGAAACCAGTTTTCAGGGGGCCTATAGCATAACTGCATAAGTGATGGTAGTAGGAAACGCATTAATATAGTTGGAATCTTTTGCTACTGATGATGGGAATCCTCTTTGTCTCTGATTATTTTTGTACGAGTGAATTATAACGGACGTTGTTTTTCTCCTTATTTTGATCATTTAATTCTAAAAATTAAGTTTCGGTCACTCACATTTTTGTTAACAAATCAGGTCATCATTATAACGAGAATTAATAATTAAATAAAATAAATTAATAATATAAATGATCAACATATTAATTTACAAAATTTAGCCTTTTTGTAAAGGGTGGGGACTGAAATTGAAAGGTGGGAATCTTTTCTTATGTCCCCACAGCAAGTGAGAGTTGATGGGTTAACCACTTATCATCATATTAAAATTTCGACTTTTCGTATACTATTTTTATCTTTTGGGTTTTTCTCTAACCCAATTGTCCAAATTTGGTTTCATTATGTATGTTTTTTTATTTAAATTTTTAGTAATTATAATTATATTTGTGTGTTATAGTGATCATATGTTGTAAATTGAACTTTTAGTTTTATCGAGGTTTGTATTGCAGAAATGATTTTTGTATTTATATTGAAAAAATATTTTACGATATATCGGATGGATTTAATAGATTTATAGTTATAGATATAAATAAAATCGAATTACATTAAACATCGTCTCTTAAATATGATTTATTTTATATTTGTTTTTTATAGGCAAATTCTTATTAAATTATATAAAACTCAGCAATCAATGTTAGTGGGCATTCTAATATAATGGAATTATAGAAGTGGATGGTAGGCTAACAATTCTAAAGATAAGGAGCATACATATGTTTTCTACTCCACTTTTCAGACTTAAAACAAGACAAATAATAGCTAGTGGCTGCCTCAGGCCTCAGCTTCTAGTATTCAGATTTGTTTTTCCATTATAATCCAACCATCTCAGAATCTTCAAAAGCTGATTACCTTTTTAAAATATTTAATTTCCTCAAGTATGTGGCCATTTACATCTACCACTAGGATATACCACACGGATGGATCGAGTGGATATTGGGATGCGGTCGCACCCTCTATAAATTTTAATTTCTTTTATATTTTAAATTTATTTTTATATTTTTTATTGATTATTTAATTTTATACCCTAAAGTTTATAATTTCGTAACCCAAAATCTGATACTGTCTATGGAAGTGGATCAGTGGTATGTACAACTGTTCTATAACTTAAAGCAAAAATAAAATTGCAAACCTTCTTTCTTCTTCCTTAGTGGGATCCTAATGACCGTAGCTAATGAAATACAAGATTAAAGCATTACAGCACATCAAAACAGTTTAACTTTTAGAAGCATAGGCCTCTCCCCAAAGGAATGTAAATACTCAACCCACCATGTTGATCTTCAAACCTATTTCAAGAAGGAATAGAGAAAAAAAATGTGGGTGTTTCTTGATTGCAGAACAAAGAATCGCGCATAAACAGACCTCTCAGAGGTGTAAATATTGGTTAATGTCAGGTTTGCACCTGAAATTGTGAGAAAGGATTGCAGAAGAAGAAGAAGAAAAGGTAGATTACAGAAACAGATTCTTAATTTTCATTCCTAGCGTTCATTTTTCTTCCAGTACATCTATATATTGCTAGATAGACCAATTATTTAGTTACAGCTGTAATATTCTTTCTAACAAAATAACTGTCTCTGTCCAGCTCAGCTTTGGCCCGTTTCATCCCTGCTTACTGACTTCCTTCAGCCCCTTTGCACTCCTCAGCCCATGCCAATATCAGATAAAAATCAGGTAACAATTTCTAAATCCCCAATTCGTTCCTCATTTCCCCCATTCTCTTCGTCAATCCCTAATTTGTGATCCAAAATCCCTAATTTTCCTTCCAGGGCCATGACAATACCTCCTTCTGCAGTCGATGCTTGTCCCCAAGGATCGAAGTCAGGAAATTGTGATTTCAACACTGTAAAATCTTCCCAGGTAGCATTTTCTGGTCCCAAATTCGCCCATTGTATTAACAATTGAGTTACTGCCTTTTTATATTTCTTCACCATTCGTTTGTCTAATATCACAGCTGGATAAACACGAAGTTGTCCATCCGCATTAACTTCTGGAGGATCTCGAGAGGTAATTGTCTTGTTCCCAATCTTCTTCTTTAGTAGACTAATATGAAAAACAGGGTGTATCTTTGAACTGTCGGGCAATTGCAATTTATAAGCCACTGTCCCAATCCTTTCCATGATTTTGTAGGGTCCATAGTACCTCACAGACAATTTTAAATTTTTCCTGAGGGCCACTGAGGTCTGCCTGTAAGGTTGTAACTTGAGGTAAACTTCATCACCAACTTGCAACTCTCTATCACTTCTCCTTTTATCAGCATAATATTTCATGCGTTGCTGTGCCTTATCTAGTTGGTCTTGTAAAACAGTATTCATGTTGTCCCTCTCTTGTAATAATTGCTGCACATCTGCTACTTTGGAGTCTGTTAGCCATGTCATAGTAGGGGGAATATATCCATACAAAGCTGTGAATGGAGTTGTTCCCAAAGCAGTATGGAAACTTGTATTATACCACCATTCAACTTGTGATAACCACTTACTCCAATTAGTAGGCTTCATAAAACACATTCCACGCAAATATTGTTCTAGGCACTGATTTAGTCTCTCTGTTTGACCATCAGTTTCTGGATGGTAAGCTGTAGTGAATAGGGCAGTAGTTCCTAGGAGCTTCATTAATTCTGTCCAAAAAAGGCTAGTAAAAATTTTGTCTCTATCAGATAGAGCTATCTTTGGTTGCCCATGTAGTTTATAAATCTGATCCAAGTAGATTTTAGCTACATCTACTGCATTGAAAGGATGCACCAAGGGTAGAAAATGTGCATACTTAGTAAACTTGTCAATAATAACCAGGATGCAATTATACCTGTTAGAAGTAGGGAGACCTTCAATAAAGTCCATGGTAACAAATTCCCAAGCTTGTTGAGGAATTGGAAGAGGTTGTAATAATCCTGGTTTTAACACATGTTCATCCTTTATTCTCTGACAGATATCACACTGTTGCACATAGCTTTTGACCATGTTCTTCATCCCTTTCCAATAGAAATAAGATTTCACCCTGTGATAGGTAGCTTGTATACCTGAATGGCCACCTTGGGGTGAGTCATGTAGAGCTTGTAGAATCTATTGTCTTAAGGAACCAGTTTCCCCAATATACACCTTACCTTTATGTCTCAAGATACTTCTGGAATAAGACCAATCTGCTGCCTCCTGTCTGGAAATAGCTAACTTAGTAACCATTTCAGCAACTAGGGAATCACCTTGATAACTTTGTTCAACCTCTTGAACCCAAGTATGAATGACAATAGTAGCAGTCATTTGCTGTAACTCTACTTCCTCCTCATCTCTTCTGGATAATGCATCTGCTGCCAAATTGTGTTTGCCCTTCCTGTACTGAATAACATAATCCAGTCCCAGTAATTTTGTAAGCCCTTTTTTCTGTATTGAAGTAATGAGCTTCTGTTCCAGCAAATGCTTAAGAGCTTCATGGTCTGTTTTAATGATAAATGGCCCTCCTTCTAGGTAATGTCTCCATTTAGAGATAGCCATGAGTATGGCTAGGTATTCTTTTTCATAAATGGATAGATCCAATTGCTTAGGTCCCAATGCTCTGCTTAAATAAGCCACTGGTCTGCCTTCTTGAGACAAAACTGCTCCTATTCCCCTGGAACTTGCATCTGTCTCCAAACAAAAACTTTTATTGAAATCAGGTAATGCTAGGACAGGAGCATGACACATTGCACCTTTTAAAAATTCGAAAGTAGCTTTACTTTCCTCTGTCCATTGAAACTGGTCCTTCTTTAACATAGAAGTTAAAGGCTTAGCAATCTCTCCATATCCTTTTATGAATCTCCTGTAATACCCTGTCAGCCCAAGGAAACCCCTTAAGGATTTAATAGTTTTTGGCAGCTTCCATTGTTGCATTGCCTGTATTTTTGCTGGATCAGTAGCCACTCCCTGCTTAGATATAATATAGCCCAAATATTCCACCTCCTGTTGACCAAAGAAGCACTTTGTTCTTTTAGCAAACAGCTGATTCTGCTTAAGGACTTCCAAAACAGTCTTTAGATGCATGGCATGTTTCTTTAGATCAGGACTGTAAATGAGTATGTCATCAAAGAAAACTAATACAAATTTTCTTAGGTAAGGACCAAACAACTTGTTCATTAATGCCTGAAAAGTGGCTGGGGCATTTGTTAATCCAAAAGGCATAACCTTGAACTCAAAGTGACCATGATGAGTCCTAAAGGTTGTTTTGGGAATGTCTTCGGGAGTGATTCTAATCTGCCAATATCCTGATCTTAAATCCAACTTAGAAAAATAGGCTGCTCCAGTCAACTCATCCAACAAATCTTCCACTACAGGAATTGGAAATTTGTTTTTTATAGTCAAGGCATTCAATTGCCTATAATCAATACACATTCTCCAACTTCCATCCTTCTTCTTGACCAACAAACAAGGAGAAGCAAATGGGCTTTTACTGGTCTGTATTATGGAAGAGGACAACATTTCCTTAATTTGTTTTTCCACTTCTGACTTCTGATGATAGGGCATCCTGTAGGGTCTAATGTTCACTGTTTCTGTACCCTCTTTTAGTGTAATAGAATGATCATGTTCTCTTGGAGGTGGCATCCCTTTTGGTTCCTCAAAAACAGCTAAATATTCCTCTAATAAACTCTGTAATTCCACAGGTACCATATTAGTTCTAACTTCCCCACTTAGCATAAAAATTTCCCCTGTTATATCACTGTTCTTCCCCATCAATTTCTGCAATTTACTGTCTGATATCACTTTGACAGTAGGTGAATTCTGTTTTCCTCTCAAGGTAATCTCCTTCCCATCTTTTTTAAAACTCATGGTCATATCATTGAAATCCATTAGCAGTGGACTATACTTTTTCATCCAGTCCACTCCTAGCACCATATCACTTCCTTCTAGAGTTAAAACTCTGAAGTCATGTTCAAACTGAGAACCCTGCATCCCCCATTTTAAATTTTTACTCATGGCTGAACTGTACAACTTTTCACCATTAGCAACTGTAATGGTCAAAGGATGAGTTTGCTCCAATTCCACTCCTTCTTTGGACCATTGACCAGTTATAAAACTGTGTGTGCTTCCACTGTCTATGAGAATGTTTAGAGGTCTCCCAGATATGTGTCCTTGAATTCTCAATGTGTGGTGGCATGTCTGACCTGTGATAGCATTTATAGAAATTTCCAGCTCTTCTTCTACAGGGTCTGTTGCAATAGCCTCATTATTTCCTGTTTCTAGAATTTCAAACTCTCATGTATCCTCCAACTCCTCCATTAAATGTAACTGTTTGACCTTGCATTGATGTCCTGGACTAAATTTCTCTCCACATTTGTAACATAATCCATGTGTCCTTCTATACTCCACCAATGATTGTTTACTCTGGTTCAAATTCTGAACAACTCCTTTTTGTAATTGATTCAAATTAGTATGAGGGGCCTTGTAGTTGAAGCTCTGTCCTGTAGATACTGCTTTAGGCTGGAACCTCAGTTTCCTGTTTTCCACTTCCCAAGTCAATTCAACTAATTTATCCAATCTAAAAGCAGTGGCTAAAGTTGTGGGATTATGAATTTTAACCCTGTGCTTAATTTCTTCTTTCAATCCACTCAGGAAACTAGAAACAAAATACCCTTCCTCCAAGAATGGGCTATACTGCAGCATGTAAGACCTCAACTCCTCAAACTTCTCATGATAGTCTTCTACAGAATTCTTTTAAATCAGCTTGTTAAACTCTTCCACAATGTCATTACAATTCTGATCACAGAATCTATGACATATATCTGCTGTAAATTCATGCCAGTTCACCTTATGTTTCTGAGCTATATAGCCATCAAACCAGGTCTCAGCCTTCCCTGTTAAATACATGGTAGCTAATTCTACTTTCTGACCTTCAGGCACTCTAAAGATTGAGAAATACTTCTGACATTTTTTTACCCAACTTCTAGGATTTGTTCCATCAAACATTTGGAGTTCTATTTTTGGTCTGAAAACATAACTTGAATGAACATCTTCCCCAATAGATGACTCTCCCATTTCTATTGTATTTCCCCCCATTTTTAATTTTTGCACATCCAAACTAGCATGAGGTTGATTTTCACAAAGTGGAGGTGTATTAACAGGTTTAGGAGCTAATATTCCAGGTTCACCAGTCTTAAATGTATACTTCTCATGCTCACTAAGAACAGTAACCAAACATGGAAGCTTACCTTCATCTTTGTTTTGTTTTGCAGCTGCTGGTGGTTGACTCCCTTCTGACCGAGGCGAATCTTTTTCCTCAGCTGCCTGATTGACCAGCTGTAGGATTCTCTGCAAATAGCCTCTATTTTCAGTCATCCCCTCTTCCAATGTTTGTATCGTTCCCTCCAGCTCTACTTTCTGTCCAGCCCACCAAGATGGTAAGGCCTCTTCATCCTTAACCTCTACTGCTTGTTCTTGTACCTCCACAGTTCCAGTCTTTTTCATCTTTTTTGTTTTACCCAGCGTATAGATTTGTTTGGGATCACTAACTTAGCTCTGATTACCAATTGTCAGGTTTGCACCTGAAATTGTGAGAAAGGATTGCAGAAGAAGAAGAAGAAAATGTAGATTACAGAAACAGATTTTTAATTTTCATTCCTAGCGTTCATTTTTCTTCCAGTACATCTATATATTGCTAGATAGACCAATTATTTAGTTACAGCTGTAATATTCTTTCTAACAAAATAACTGTCTCTGTCCAGCTCAGCTTTGGCCCGTTTCATCCCTGCTTACTGACTTCCTTCAGCCCCTTTGCACTCCTCAGCCCATGCCAATATCAGATAAAAATCAGGTAACAATTTCTAAATCCCCAATTCGTTCCTCATTTCCCCCATTCTCTTCGTCAATCCCTAATTTGTGATCCAAAATCCCTAATTTTCCTTCCAGGGCCATGACAGTTAACGTCCCCAATTTGATAGCATGACAACGGATCATCAAAACCTTGTCAAAGGTGTAAGCAGAGCTCTCGATGAGCGACTTCAACGACTTCTCATAATAAATAATGTTTTGAAACTTAGTACCTCAACTTTAGATAAATTAGTCCTTTACTATTCTCAAAAAATGTTTTGAATGTATCGGCAATTGAATTTTAAAATTTTAACTCGCACAATTGAATGTTAAAATTCAACATACTCAAATTTAACGTAAGTCTAAACATTGAGTTGAGTGATGAAAAAAAATTAAAAGTAGAAGAACTACATTTCAAAAGTATAAAGTGAAAGGGACCATTGCATAACTAAACCATAATTTTTTTAATAGTTGGGTGATTATAAAGTAATATATATTCAGAATCTTTCTTAACCATTCGAACACAACTCTTTAAACACATAACCTCTAGAAAGAACAATATTCCCTTTAATCATTAACCATCATTAACCATTTGATGGTAGCATAATAATGATATATAGGAAACAAAAAATGGGTTTATGGGCTATAGGCTTTACCTTGGACTCTTAGGCCTAGAGACCATAATATACAAAACTAAGACTATAACAATATCAGAGTATCAAAGTTTACTCAACACTATACCAACATTAATAGACTAATACATAATGGATATAGACATAGTTAGAAGCATATAAATAATTAAGGGCCAGTTATATGATACGGTTCATGCCGTCTTAACCCATTAATTAGTAAAGGAACAAGAGTGTCGGATTTCCCCGTCATTATCTGTCTTCAATGGTACTGAGCTTCAAGAATGACTCCTCCCAACTCTTGAAGAAGCTTTCCTCACTATTTGCAAACTCCTCCACTTGCTTCCTTGTTCTTCCATCCTCTACAAGAACAGAATCTGACTGAAACAACCCTTTGTGGGCCAACAGTGACGGATGTGCCACTTCCACCTGCTGGACACTTTTTTATGAGCTCTTGTGCGTATGTGATGTCTAGGGATATATCGATCAGTGTGAGGTTTCCATCGGAGTCTTGTCGGAATTGATCACTGAATGCACTACAATGAGCTAGGCCGATGGTATGTGCACTTTTGAAGCCAAAATATGAACACATTAAACCCTGCATTTATGAATATTATGATTTGCTTTTATGTTTTTGAGTACCTGATAGGGTGACAAGATCATCAAGAGATAAGCCTTTAGAATTGAAGAGCTTTATCATTTCATCCATGGTAAAGCTTGTATCTACAATATTATCTACAATATTGGGCCTGACATTTGCAGAGTTGGATATTCTTCCATCTCTTCTACCAGCTGGAATCTGAAATGCCGGTCCACCAGCCTGTTCCAGAATAATTATGGTTAATCTAATCCCACAACTGAAGATGATTGCAGATATTGTAAGAAAATGAAAACAAGGACTGGAAGTTTTTACAATTGCAACTGCATCTCTTGCAGCCAAAGCAATAATATCAGCACAAGAAACAGTTCCGGGACAGAAGATTTCGAGCACCCTTTTGGCCGAATCGATGACTGAAAATCCTCCGAGAGAAGTATTAGTAGGATCGCTTCTCTCCGTCCCGTTCCCTTGTAATAGTACGGATGCATCACAACCCTACATGACACTTGCTTTAGAAAAAAAAAATACTTCAAGCAACTTTGAAGGTGAGCAGGAGTTTAATTTTAATCACCACCATTGGACTGACCTCCACGAAACAGTCGTGGAACAACAGGCGCAGTAGTTTCCCGGGGATGGCCAGATCATTGGCTGAAGCTATCTTACTGTGTTGCTCACCATCAACTCCGCAACGGGACATGATGTTGCATAGAAGTTGAAAGACAGGTGACAGTGGAGGAGAGGGAGCAAAAGAGAAGAAAACAAGGATGAGAAGATTGCAGAGATTAGATGTTGGGGAAAAGATGGAAAATTTCGACTCCAATGAGGCCCTGATTGTGAAGCATAGGTGCAAAACTAGTAGTGACCTTTGGTTTATAATTTTATAGCGAGAATGATATAATTCAAGTAACAGGCATTCAACTGGCCAAAGCTTGTCCATGCCCCATGAATTATGCTATATTTACAGTTGCATTTATGGGGTTAAGCTTCTTCAGTCAGAGGGGTAGATGGGTTAAGTCATGCATTTAGTTGCGCTTGGCCAAGCTCCTTCACATGAAATATTTAACATCATTCAACATCTAACCTGAACTGCAGTCTTCATTAATTCATGGTACCAACTAGTTTCAATATTAGCATCCATTATATTACTGCATAAAACTAGAATAACTTACAAAGGGATTATTTGATTATATATGTATATATATATAATAAGAATAGAATAGTTGAAATGACTGAGTTCCCGGGGAGCCAATTTCACATCAAAGCAGATCTCGTCTTTTTGATTCTAAAAATAAATAATGTGGTAGCTTTTTAAACACATTTATGAAATTTAAAAACTCCACTACTATGGTAACAATATCAAATTTCCCCAATAATAAGAACAATATTACCTCGAACATAATTTTAGATTTTTATGTTAATCCATTCTCAATTCACAAAATAAAATAAACCTATGTTCGTAATCATGTCATGCCACACTACAGCTACATGTTTCATAAAATTTAAGATAAAAAATCTGCGGTGTTCTCCATCTTCAAAAGAAAACAAAACAAAAAGTCTAAAGTCCCACTAGTCTTAAGTCCTCTCACCACCTCCAGAAATTGATCACAGAACCAAAGATGAACAAACATGTCGTTATAGAGGAATGCCTCCACCCGAATACTCTACCTCCTGAAATTTTATCAATTTAAAGCAAGTGTTTGTAAAAAGGCTCCATATAACATCAGCTATAGCATAAAATGGCTTATCTGCTAAATCCAGTAACATCACATGTTACGTGTTAAGATGAAAATCTTCATTATTCCATAGGAAAATGAACTGAACATAAACTTTGCACCAAGGGAAAAGGAAAAACTGATCAACCTGAGCAGGGGGTAAGGATGACACCCAGTCCGATGCATGTGTTGGAAGAAGCCCCAATGTGTTAAGCTGTTAAAACAAAAAATAATCAAGCAAACAAAATGCACAATATTAGATAACTCAGGTTTTGTTCCCTTTCTTTCTGTTCAATAATTTTCAGACGGGAAAGCGTTAGGAACTTTAAGGAAAGTGTATCTCACCTTCCAAACACCAAGTGCTAAACCACCCAAATTAAGGGCAATGAAAAGCAGCTTAGGCCCAAGATGTTCTACTTTACTGTCTTTATAAGGCTTAAAAACTGCAAAATCAAAGTGAAATTCGGATGAATCAACTTAGAAATGGAAATAGCAGACCATAACATCCCAAGCCTTACGTGGCATTTTGGCACAACCGTAACATTTTCAGATTATCTTTCTTATGCATCTTATACACTTTTCAAGAAGAAAATTGGCTATTGAGGCTAGACAGAAAGGGCGAGAGATGCAAAACATATATGTAGCAAAAACAATGAAGCTCTATAGAAGCACACTAGATAGGTTTCTTCTGAATGCTTAAGTGACATTCATTAGTACCATACAATTATAAAGGGGTTAACTATTTCATTCTTGATTAGGGCATCTTTTATTCTTACCCACCTTATTCTTTCCTCTTTTGACAATTGAACCACTCAAAACTAAATAGAACAAATCACGAAGAACAAAGAACGCAGGGAAAGACAACAATAAGGTAATAATACAGGATAAGAGAAAAATTAGTAGTAAGAGGCCACATACCTTTCCCAACACCTTGAAGAGCACTAATAGGCTGCCAAAGTGCAGAAAAAGTGATACCAATGCTAAAGAGATGCACTGTATTTCCAGCCATCCACATCATGAAGCCCATCATTAACAAATTCTTGAATGGTGCTTGTGCCACTTCCCAAGCTTTCTGTTCAACAATAAAAGAAATATCATCTTAAATAACAGATTTTGAGTGGTTACATCTTATACTGACATATTGTCTGGTCTTACTCTTACCTAATGAAACTAACTGGAAAAACTGAAACCTTACCTAAAGGAACACCTAAACCAGCTAAAAGGTTAGTGTGGTATACTCAATCTTGCCTTCAAATAGCATTTCATATGTGCATCAGACAATCACTAGACCTAAAACAAAAACCAACCCTCGATCATGCACGAAGAGAAGAAAGCATTGGCAATAAATATTGTAAACAGGGGACCAGTAATACAGAAACAATTATCATATATACCCTTTAGTGAATGTCAAACAATCACATCTATTAACAAAGCCCCTACGTATAACTAGGAAAAAGCCCAGATGTTGAAACTCAATATGAATTTATTAGCCTAAACATCTATTATGCTTGTTCACGACTTGCTATGGCAATTTCTTACTTAAATCCATTTGAAAGTAATCCATTGAATTTCATCTACGTCCATAGTTAAATCACAACAAATTTGAAAACTTCAAGTCTTTAAGATCCAAAAGAAAATCAGTTTCAATCGTTAGTTAAGCATCTCCTTACTTTAATGGTATCGGGAAAATTAAAACAAACGATTGAAAATAATGCATTACTTTCAAGTGAGTCGCCAAACGAAGGATGCTGAATACACAGTCGAATCGTCCTGCCAAAATACAAAGTGAAACCTAATAAAAATTGAAAATAATGCATTTATTTAAGAAAATTAAAAAAGAAGAAGAAGGGAAACCTGATCCACAGAGGCACGAGTGAAGCCGGGGGGATCGTGGATGTCACGGGAAGAAGGAGCGGTGGAAATATCGGAAAAATCAACGGCCCATCTTCAGCCGGACCCCATTACTCCTTTGCCTTTCTCCATCTTTCTTTACTCTTTTCTTTTTATTTTCTGTTGATGTCTCTGGGTCTCGTATTTTGGATTTGGCTGCTACGGCGATTTGATTTCGGAAATTGTTTTTAGGGTAAAGTGCACAAAAAGTCCTCATATATAGTGTGTTTCTTTCTTGAGTCGCTCGACTATTAAATGTTATAAAATGATCTTTTGATTATATGATATTATTTTATTGAGTCCTCATACTATTAAAAGTTATAAAATTGTCACCCGACTTTTCGTATATTCTAAACTCATCATTTTCTGTTAAAAATGACAGTCGCCTGAGCTGGACATTAACTTGTTGATAAGGATATGATAAAATCTGATCTCAAACCTGTTTAAGTTATATTTTGTGGATCGACTCAGTTTACATTATGTCGTCGAGCTAGTGCTTGAAATATTATGCTATTGAGCCAGTTCTTGAAAGCAACAGTTAGTACTTAAAATATTATGTTATTGAGTCAATGCTTGAAAGCAACAACGATACTAGTAGACATCTTAAAATATGATTTTAGCATATCTCAATCAACAAGTTAATGCCCAACTGAGACGACTATTAGTTTTTACAGAAAATGATGAATTTGGAACATATGAATAGTCAGTGATCTTTTTGTAACTTTTAATAGTTGGAAGACTTAATAAAATAATATCTTATAGTTTAGGGACCATTTATGTACTTTACCCTTGTTTTTAATATGAGTTGTTAGTTCATTGCAAAATTGTTTAAAGTATAGGTTTAATTCGAATGTATGTGTAATATATGTTGAAAAAATTATTGAATGAATTGATGTTATTTATAACTGATTAATAATAAGTTATGTCACTTGATGAATGAACTTAATTTTTTGTATACAATTACATTCATTCAATCATACCTATTCAACAATTCTCTTCATAAAAAGATTAAATTCTTTCATGAAAACGTTAAACATTTTCATCAAAAGGGTAAGTCTTTTAATCGAAAAGTCAAAGTCTTTTTTATCGAAAAGTCTAAACCATACCATTTATTTCCCCTCGCTATATATAGGCTACTTGAGGCACAATTCTAAGAAACAACACAACAAGTTACAAGACACAATTCACAAACACTTAGAAAATTCCTTCTAAATTCGTTCTTTCCGATGATAGAGAAAGACAAGATTATATTCGACTGATTACGACGGTTGTGCTTACTGTTGTGATCATTTGTTGTTGTATCTTGGGAGACCGACGTCCAACGTTACCCAAAGCACCGAGGAGAAGACGAATATGTCTTAAGGAAGTTGTTCATACAGGCCTCAACAAAAATCATTCTTTGGTTTATCTTACTCTACTCATCTGATTATGTGTCTACATACGAGTAAACAAATCATGTTCCTCTATTTTAATTCTTTATTTATTTGTTTTGTTCGATTATATAATAAAATTTGTTTATTATTATTATTATTATCTCAGATTAACATTTTGTCTAACAATCTTAAGAAATATTTTATATTTTATTTTACAATTCTAATACGTGACGAACTGTAGTCTATATGTGTTGCTCATTACTTTATACGTAATTGGTTGTGGAATTTTGCTATCGAATTTTGCTAACGGCATGTCATTAAAATTATCAAGTGGAGTAAGGTACGTAACCCTACTTGCATGAAAATCACTATTGTTTTTCAAGAGCTAACTTTAAACATAGTGATGTAAGTGCCATATAATATTCGATCACTGTATTTTTCTTGTATCGTTTTGTTGGGATTTTCAGAAGCTTGAATCGATAACCGGAACGGTTTGTAAAGAGGAGTCAGAACAGTTTTGTGTTTAGGGAGTAAGGAGATTGAAAGATAGGGAATTGCACAACGATTTATAGTGGTTCGACTTTCTCAACCAAAGTCTACGTCCACAACCTTAGCTCATCACCAAGGATTTTCCAACAAATTCACTAATTTGTTCTTTCTTTTTAGGACAAAGAGATAACCTTACAACTCCCTAGTTTTTCCGGGCTAAACTAGAACATTTCCCCTTTACAAAAGGATAAGAAATGTAAACAAGAAAACCTCTCTAAGGTAGGTGTTTACAAGAATTAAGCTCACAAGAACAAAATATTTACAAGAGAAAGATGAAATAAGAATGAAAAACTCTTCTCTTGTGTTTGATTGCTTGGATAGTTGTTCTCATACTTCTTCAAGTGTCCTTAGCTTGTATTTATAGCTTGGAATATGTTTGAAGTCGTATATAGCCGATGGCGATGTTTT
Organism: Hibiscus syriacus; assembly: GCF_006381635.1. Classification (NCBI taxonomy): domain Eukaryota; kingdom Viridiplantae; phylum Streptophyta; class Magnoliopsida; order Malvales; family Malvaceae; genus Hibiscus; species Hibiscus syriacus. Next base: position 231,365 of record NW_024061893.1, read on the forward strand.
GGAGCCGTTTAGGGATGAGAATCAATTAATAAAACAGCTTGGAGCGTGGGGGAATCGATACCCCCTCATAGGGAATCGATTCCTACAGTGTAAAATTCAAATATTTCGATCGTTACACAGGGAGGAATCGGTACCCCCTGGGGGGAGGATTGGTACCCTCTAGACATTCTGTTTTCTCTCGGAGCCAAAAACCTGGGGGGAATCGGTACCCCCTAGGGGGGAATCTGTTCCTTCTGGGCAATCTGGTTTTTCTTGAAGCCCTTTAAAAAGAAAATATTTTTGGCTCGATTAAGGCTCTAAATACTTTGTAAAATTTGTTTAAAAAGATATTTTAAGATTAAAAAATAATCTTACACTTGAGTAAGGATTGAAATTGACATTTGAAAAACTTGGAGTAATATTTTGATATTCCAATAATTTAATCGAATATATAATTTAAAATTCAATATAAAATCTTAAAATTCATTAACACTTAATTTGTTATATCGAAACATCAAAATATTTTCAACACGTTTAAAGTGGAGAAAGAATCAATGGGTTGAACCGTTGAAGTAGCAATTATCTGATAATATTCATCTATGATTTGTTGTTAGTAAATAATATATGAATATGTCATTAATTAAATGATAAATCACTTCTATTTGAATATGCTATTATGATATGTAATCTTTCCTATTCTATTTGAATATGGTAATCTGGTATGACTTGTCAAAGTGAAAGATTTGACATAATCTATGTAACACCCCAACCCGTATCCGACCCGGATTCGAGTCTGAGGTGTCACATCAACTTTTAAAACCTTTACTTGTTCAAAATAATGAAAATTTCCCGTTAAGGAAAACTTCATATTATTTCAAAATAAAAGTTTACAAACTTATCAGAGCATATACAATTCAAATCGTTATATTACATGCCAACTATATCTAAAAGAACAAAATACATATTAAACATTACTTTTGTGATCTAAACTTTGTAAGGAATATGCTGACCTGTCTTGCTCCTCTTAGCTTCTCTTTTCACTCTCCGTAACCTTCGTGTGAAACACTCACACGCTAAGTCGATGACTTAGTGAGACATATAAATAATGGAAACTCTAACTCATAACAATGCATGAATACTTAATATGCTTATATTATGCACAAACATACAATCTTTCATATAACAATTACATACATGTACATGTATATCATTATCTTCACACTTAGCACCAATGTCAATCCTTCTTATCATATGATCTTTATTCACTAAATGTGTACATCATATATCACTTAGAGCAATTCAAAAATAATTAAACATATCATCATAAGGTTTCTATAATTTATCTCTTATCACCTAATCATACACATCACATATATAAGGTGTTTGTTGTTATCTATGTCTTAGCCCATGTACACATATGAGAACTAAAGATATGCGAGTACTATGAGGTTGTGCACACATATGCTGTCACCACAGCTCGTATAAAGGTCCACTGAGTGGCATATGAAATCTGTGTCTTGAAGAACCTATCCATATGTTCCAAAGAACATAGGTAACACTGTTCATATGTCCCAAATGACATAGGTAATCCTGTCCATATGTCCCGAAGGACATAGGTAAACTATCCATATGTCTCAAAAGACATAGGTAACCCTCGACTATTGGCATGCTAACTATACCTCTAGCTCTCATGACTCATATCATTGGCATTATCTTTTATCTTTTCATATATTCATATAAGCTTATAGATTCGATCACGTATATATGTAATCACGTAACTTATTTTCGCGTAGTTCATGTCACTTTTCCTATGATCTCATAGATCATTGTCATATATTGCACATCATATATACTTATATTCACATAGTTCAATGTGATTGAACTCGGTTCACTTTCCCAGGTTATCACATAAACATATAGTCTCATGTATACTCTTTCATATAATTTGCATAGTAATGTTATATACTCATATCATATACTAATTGCATCTCAATCTCCCTCATGAAGTTTATACTGCATGTTCATATAATCTCATTTTATCCTTTACTTATCTACTCATCTTATCTCACTTTTCCAATTCACTCTCATAACTAATTTATAATCGTTCACGTGATTTAATTTCATTAACCTGAATTCATACAGATCATATAACCTATATTACTTATCTCACCTTATTTATATATACTTGTTGCGTGTTGTGAGTATTATAAAATTATACGTAAATAATGTGCAAGTATACACAATCGCTCAAGTAATAAAGTGATAAGTGAGTATCGTCTCCATAGTGATTGAGTGAAATTAAAAAATTCCAACCAAATCTAAGCACTAATCTATCTATGTATAGTTAGTCTTAATATATATACAAATGTCATAGCAAATGAAAAGTGTATGAAAGTGGATGTGGATGAATGATCTGATGGTATAGTGAATGGAAATGCAGCGGCAAGAACAAATGCTTAGTGTTGAAAATGGTGTAATGTCGAGGCAATAAGAAATGGTAAAAACAGTAAATAAATAGCAAATAAAATGATAAGAAGATAATACTCACGTGATAAGCTTCCAATGAAATGAATGGTATGGATTGATTTAAGGATGATGAACTTATTTCTCAGGCAGATTTATGCTATCTAATCTTTGCTTACTCGACAAGGTTTTCCTAGAGTGTTCTCGTTATCTCTAGTCAAAGGAACCTAAAAGAATAGGATGCCAATACATCTGCTCTCACTCAACGAAGCCGGCAGCCTACACTATTGATAAAAACACCCTTTTTAGTCGTTGAAATCCTATCCTAGTCTCTCTCTAGTACTAAGGGATTAGGATATAGTATTCCTAGGCCGGTTCAAAGCCCCTTGAAAACACTATAGCCCATTTCTTATGAGGATCTTGTCTTGTGTTTCTCTCGAATACTACAAGTATTTTTAGATTAGGTTTCTCTCGAACACCTAACCTTCATCTAAGAAATGGACACTCGTATGCCTCTTATAAGCTTAAATGGTGAAGCATTCATAAGTAAAGCAAACAAATAACCAAGATAAACATAAATATACCATTAAAATAAAGTTTAAACAACCATTAAAACAACCACCACCAAATAAGTTAGTTCATGATGAGGTTCGAAATATCCATAAAATAAATCATGAAAATATTCGTTCCAACAACCCAAGAATAATATTAAAATAACAACAAAAGGGAAGTGAGAAGAAGCATTCGACGCGCGCCACCGGAGGTCTCCTCGGCCACCACAAACCACCTTAGCTGGCTAGCTCCTCTCGGACTTAGCGCGCCACTCCTTGAAGCTTTATCAATGGAGGAAAACCCAAGGAAGAAAAAGAAAAAATAAAAAAATATGATTTTCTACTCTATGCGTGTGTGTGTCTCTTGTGTCTCTCCCTCTTCTCTCTAATGAGGTGTCATATATAATAAAAAATATCTAGGGGTAATGATTAGGTTACTGGGTGTAAAATACCCCTCATACCCTTAGAATCACACTATAAGGGTGAACCTTATCCTCCAGGTGATAGTGGTCATCTGGCAGGCGGTTACAACAATCATTTCACGTGCAGAGCCAGCTGTCCTCGTACAGCTGTATCTTTTTGTCGTTTTCTGCGCTAGAAATGGCAAGGCATTTCAATATGTCAAGAAATCAAGTACTTTTCCATAGGTCAAAATCCTTTTTGGTCATGTGTGTGCGTGATTGTATCCAATCTATACTTAGCAAATTTAGATAATTTCTACTCAAGTCCCCTAGTTTTTGTCAAGGCATTTACTTATTCATTAAGCACATTTTTACTCCTTTTTTATTGATTTTTTTAACCACTGTTACGAGGGGAGTCAGCTTATCACACATACTCTCTCACACTCTAGATGAAAGGGAGCATACCTTTTATCCCCGAGATAGTTAAGTAGAGTCATCCCGTGACTTCTATCATTCATTCATATGCACAAGGCTGCCATTTATTAAAGAGAATTCCAGGAAATGCCACGGCAAAAAGGAGTGTTCTTCTACAGCTATGCCTAAGCATTTTTTCACAGTTTCATATATAAAGGAGTTGTTTTTTATTTTTCTTTTAAGCACAATACTAAATTTCAATGCCAAACTAACTAAAGTTCATTCATAAAAATTGTCTAAATTTTCTAAGTATAGAGAACATACAAATTGTGCAAAAAAAATTCACAAAACATCAAGCCCTATAGTGAGCTCTATCATTCTCAACAGTCATTTACATTCAAATTCTAGCCTAACAAATTCATTATCATCGGGTATCCTCAAAACATTCTATCTAATTGTCCTACTATTTACTGATGCCATGGCATAATACTACGATAATGCTATCATGTATATGTCCTACCGAGAACACTACATCCCCCAAATTTAACAGAAACATTGTCCTCAATGCTTAAAGAGAACTAAACTAAAGAAAAACTAAATGTCATGCAATGAAATGCAAACTAAATGAAAATGAATGCAAGTGAGGTACCTCAGGATTTGCGTGGTGGTGTTGCCTTGGAGCTACTGGCAGCTCCTCGCCTAGTGTGCTTGCGTAGGGGTACTGTGCTGGACTCTGAAGAAGTAGAGTAATAATGCGCAATGTTCTTACGTCCAGCCGTGGTTTTGGTGTGGCGGTAACTACGTGGTGCAGGAACGGGACTTGGTGTTTCTTCAACAGGGACAGTAGGCGGATATCCAAGGATCTCAAAACGGTGTTGATCAGGAGTCGGGTCATCAACTGAAGGATCAGATGCATCTTGCTCGGGCTCTGGAGATGCCTCGGCATTGAATGCCGACAGAATTTCGTCTCGAAAGCCAGGGAAATTTCGTTGACCATGGGGAATAATTTCTTGAAACATCGATTCCACCACAGCATCTCTATGCTTCACATATCCAAAGAAATTACGAATGTCACAGTGTAAAGCATGCATGTGAGTCTGAGTCTGCATCACAGCTTCCTCGAGAGCGAGCAATCTTACCTCGGCATTTGATTGTGTAGTATCTGCAGATTGCTCATGAACAGGGTCTTTAGACTTGGGATTTTCAATTCCCAATAGCAGTGGTAGTCTGGCCTTAGTAATGCTCGATAATCTAGGTAAAATCTTATCAAAAGCATTTTCATTGACATTTTTCTTACGACACAAAGTAGTAATTAAGTTAGAAAACACTAAAGCACTTACCTTTTTACCCAAACACTCATGAACTTGATGAACAATAATTTGACCAGCATCAATAGGACGGAATACCATGATCGAGTATAAAAGCAATAAGCGAGAAAGTGATATCGTCGTATTGTGGGAAGTAGGCATGAGTTTATGTTTAAGGAAGTGATTCCATATCTTGGCGCGCGGTTGAAGACGCTCGCGGTTGACTGAGTATCTACTGGATTGACGGCCATTCCACTCAGTGTTTTCAAAACATAAGTCCTCAAGAATTCCGTTGTAGGTGGTGCTATCAGTCTCATTTTCAAACGTGGCATGTCAGTCCTCCACATCCTGCAAATGATAATACCGATTAATTATAGAGGGTGTAAACCGAATCTGTTTACCTCGCACAAAAATGGAGTGTTGGTTTGGCTTGGAAATATTTGCGTAAAACTCCTTAACCAACGAGGCATTCACCGAACCCGGATGCCTTCCAAATTTCTTCCATTTGAGTGGCGTGACGATGTCCGTCACGTCTGGACCAAAACCACCATCGGTCTCCTCAGTAAAAATAAAACCCAACTCAAAGAAAAGTTTTCGGTTTTTGAAATTTTGAAATTGTGCCTTAGCCTCGTCATTCTCAAACTGTTGGAAATTGAAAGTTTCGGTTGCGACCGGTCTTGTGCGCACCATTTTCAACGGTTGTGAAGTAAGAAAAATAGAAAATGAATTAGCTTTTGAAAACTTTGGGGAGTTTCGTCTATGGAAAGAAAGAGTGAAGAAGATGAGGAAATAAAAGAGAAAAAGTAAAAGTTAAAATAAAATAAAATAGATAAAGTTAAGGATAAAAGAGAAAATAAAAAATTGAGAGAGAAATGGGCTGATAGGATGGTTAAGAAATGAATGGATGGGGGGTAATGCGTGTATAGGGAAGGAAAAAAACTACCAAAAGTAATGATAGTGATAGAACAAATCTGTGGAAAGAGAAAAAGAAATGTTAGAAATAAAATAAATTAAAAAGAAACAAATCAAAAGAATATATCTCCAATTAATGCGTTGTCCTTTCCTCCCTTTCGTAACAGCTCCTTGCACTGTTTGCAGCATTGTGGTCCCCACGAATCAAATCAAAAATTATCTACAAAATAAAATATAAATATAAATAAAGAAAAGATTAAATTTTAAAAAAAATATTTATGAACAGATACAAATTCAATACTGTGGCATCGAAATTTGGTTTTCCTAGGGGCACTCTTCAACATCGCGCAGATGCAAAACTGCCTTGTTGTGCGGTGGTGGAACTCCAGTATAGGCTTTGAGACGCTAGCCATTAACTTTAAAGATCGTCCCATCTGTTTTTTTAATGTCAACAGCTCCATGGGGGTAGACATAATGCACCTCAATTGGCCCTGACCATCGAGATTTAAGCTTTCCAGGAAAGAGTTTAAGTTTGGAGTTATAGAGCAAGACTTGTTGGCCCACATGAAAATGTCGTGGCATCAGTTTCTGGTCATGCCACTTCTTGGTTTTCTCCTTGTAAATCCGAGCATTATCATATGCTTGTGCTCTAAACTCTTCCATTTCATTAAGTTATAGTAATCTCTGCTCCCCAGCTAGTTGAGCATCAAAATTCAATTGCTTGATGGCCCAATAAGCTTTATGTTCAAGTTCAACTGGGAGGTGACAAACTTTCCCATATACCAGCTTGAATGGTGACATCCCCAAAAGAGTCTTAAACACTGTTCTGTATGCCCAAAGTGCTTCATCCAACTTTGGCGACCAATCCTTACGCTTTGGGTTCACTACTTTCTCTAAAATCTGCTTGATCTCGCGATTGGATATCTCATCTTGGCCATTCGTCTGAGGATTATATGTCGTGGCAATCTTATGTCGAACTCCATAGCTCTTCAATGCCTTGGCAATCAACTTGTTATCAAAGTGGGTTCACTCATTACTTATGATAGCATGAGGTACTCCAAACCGAGTGAAAATATACTTGTGCAAAAACTTGAGTTCGGTCTTAGAGTCATTCCTTGATGTTGTTATTACTTCTAACTACTTTGACACATAATCCACAGCAAGCAGAATATATAGATTTCCTCCAGAAGATGAAAATGGTCCCATGAAATTGATGCCCCAAACATCAAACAACTTTATCTCCAAAATACTTTGCAGTGGCATCTCATGTCGTCTGGATATGTTTCCAGTTCGCTGGCATCGATCACAAGCTTTGTAAAATGCTTGGGCATCTCGAAACATAGTTGGCCAGTAAAAGCCTGATTGCATGACCTTAGCAACAGTCCTCGTTCCACCAAAATGGCCTCTATATGGGGCTGAATGACAATGGTACAAAATGTCGCGCTGTTCCTCTTCAAGTACACATCGTCTAATGAGCTGATCGGCACAATGCTTAAACAAATCTGGCTCATCCCAAAAATAGTGCCTTGCATCGTGCTTGAACTTATTTTTAGCCTAACTATCTAAATCAAAAGGCAATATTCCACTAACAAGAAAATTAACAAGGTCAGCGTATCACGGGATTGTCGTGGCATATAAAATTTTCTCATCAGGAAATTCCTCTTGAATATCTACAGTGTCATGGCATTCAGAATTGTTCTCTAGCCTAGATAAGTGATAAAAAACTTGATTCTCAGTTCCTTTTCTATCTACCACCTCTAAGTCAAATTCTTGCAAAAGTAAGATCCACCTAATAAGTCTAGGCTTGGCAATCTTTTTGTTCACTAAGTATTTTATAGCTGAATGATCAGTGTGAATAATAACTTTAGTGCCTATTAGGTAAGGTCTAAATTTATCAAAAGTAAATACCACTGCAAGTAATTCTTTCTCAGTGGTGGTGTAGTTCAATTGTGCTTCATTTAAAGTGCGGCTAGAGTAATAAATAACATGAAAAATTTTACCTCGGTGTTGCCCCAAAATAGCTCCTACGGAATAATCGCTTGCATCACACATCAGCTCAAATGGTGATGTCTAATCAGGAGGAACTACAATGGGTGCCGAGATCAGTCTTTGCTTCAGCTTAGTGAATGCATCAAGGCATAACTCGTCAAACACAAAGGGTTGGTTTTGTTGAAGCAATGTGCACAAGGGCTTAGAAATCTTGGAGAAGTCTTTGATAAACCTTATATAGAATCCAGTATGTCCAAGAAAACTTCTTATACCCTTGACCAAAGTTGGTGGTGGAAACTTTTCAATAACTTCAATATTCGCCTTGTCTACCTCAATACCCTTGTGAGAAATTTTATAGCCTAATACAATGCTTTCAGTCACCATGAAGTGACATTTTTCCCAATTTAAGACCAACTCAACCTTCTCGCATCTTTTGAGAACTTTTGCTAAATTGCCAAGGCTTCGTTCAAAATCGTCTCCACAAACAGAAAATTCGTCCATGAAAATATCCAAGAAATCATCAACCATGTCTGAAAATATGGCTTGCATACAGAGCTGAAATGTTGTCGGGCATTACAGAGTCCGAAAGGCATCCTCTTAAAGGCAAATGTGCTATAGGGACAAGTAAATATAATATTTTCTTGGTCCTCTGGTGCGATGGCAATTTGATTGTACCTTGAATACCCATCCAAAAAGAAATAGAATGCTTTGCCGGCCAATCGATCCAATATTTGGTCGATTATTTGGTCGATGAAAGGTAGAGGAAAATGGTCATTCTTTGTAGATTTGTTGAGTTTCCGATAGTCCATGCATATCCTCCATCCGGTAATAGTGCGAGTGGGTAATAGCTCATTATCCTCATTAGTAACCACCGTCGTGCCTTCTTTCTTCGGAACACATTAGACAGGGCTTACCCATGAGCTATTTGAGATAGATTAAATCACTCCAGCATCATGCCATTTCAGAATTTCTTTCATCACCACTTTTTTTTATAACTGGGTTGAATCTTCTTTGTGGTTCGATTGAATTGATGTGGCAATCTTCAAGCAGAATCTTATGCATGCAGATTGTGGGACTAATGCTTTTCAAGTCGGTTATCGTCCAACCAATTGTTTTCTTATGTTGCATCAACACACTTAACAAACTTTACTCTTGATTAGCAGTAAGGTTAGCAGAAATAATCACTGGTAAAGTCTCATCGCTACCTAAGTAAACAAATTTGAGACGCCTTGGCAAAGTCTTAAGCTCTAAAGTAGGTGCATGTAGTAATGAAGGGTTAGGAGGAATAAATACATCAAAATTCAGAGGTTCAAAATTCATACCTGATCTAGCTTGTAGTAAGCTAGATTGCTCCTCCAAACTTGAAAAGTTGTCAGACTTCACTAAGCTTCCATCATCCACTAGCTGAATGAAATTGTTCTGGCAAAGCTCTTCAGTCTCTTCTTCAATCACTGAGTTCAATTCAGAAATGCTTTGGTATTCTTTAGTGTCATCGACATATTTGAGCGTTCGAAACACATTGACAGTCACACACTGATCAACCACTCTCATGGTGAGTTCACCTTTTTCACAGTCTATCAGTATACGTCCAGTGGCTAGAAAAGGTCTTCCCAAAATGATTGGTGCCTTGGCATCAACTTCGCAATCCAAAATTAAGAAGTCGACTTGAAACACAAACTTATCCACCCGTACTATGATATCCTCGACTCTCCCTTCAGGTTTAACATGGGATCTATCAACAAGTTGTAAAATAACCGAGGTGGGTCTTGCATCTCCTATTCCAAGCTTCAAGAATATCGATTTTGGCATTAAGTTGACACTTGAACCAAGATCACATAGTGCCTTTCCAACGAAATTAGCTCCAATCGAACAAGGAATAATGAAGTTGCCCTGATCATTTCGCTTTAGCGGTAACTTACTCAATGAAGAACAAAATTCTGTTTCCGTGGCAACAGTCTCTACTTTCCTCTTCTTGGTACAGATTTCCTTTGAAAATTTGGCATACATCGACATCTGTTCAATAGCTTCCAAGAGAGGTACATTGAAATGGAGGTGATCAAGAATGTCCACGAACTTCTTGAGCTGAACTTCATCATTATGCTTCTTTAGTCTTTGCGGGAAGGGTGGTGGAGGTCTAGCTTCCTTAACTACAGGAATAGAATTTGCTTTTGCCTTGGCATCAGAATCTGGTGCCTTAGTTGAATCCTCCTCCTTGTCCTTATCAACAATGATATCATCATGCAATTTAGCTTCACTACTTTCAGTAGTGGGAGTAGAGTCATCATGTTATGCCCAACTAGCTTTGACTTGTTGATTGATTTGTGTTCCACTCCTAAGAGTTAACACATTACAATGCTCCTTTTCATGCCCTTTAGTTACTTCAGTATCACTTGGCAAACTCCTTGCTGCCGCTCTTGCAATACCGTAGCAATCTGACCAACTTGACCTTCCAAAACTCTCAGAGACGAGCTATGACTTTGAAGTAAGGCGCCTTAACTATGAAGTAAAGCTCCTTGATTCTTAATTGAAGTAGAATGGTCTTGCAGCATTGTCTTCGTAGTAGATATGAATTTTTGAATTATAGCTTCCAAAGAACTCATACTTGCTGAAGTTGAAGCTCCTCTGTTGGCATTATGTCATGGCATAACATTCTAGTAACCTTGAGGCTCATTATGATTCTGCTGCCGAGTATGTTGACTAGCATGGTGGGCTCCTTGATTTCCCCATGAGAAATTGGGCTCCTTGAAATTGTTGTTGCCTCGATTGTAATTGCCTACAAAGTTGATGGACTCATGGTTGGTCGGGCATTCGTTCTCGTAATGATTGCCTTGGCATAACAGACATGCCAAACTAGTTGTTTTCACTTTCTTTACCTCAGTAGAATGTTGTAAGTTTTTCAGTATATTGGTGATAGTTGAGAGTTGAGCGGGCACCGAATTTTTAGTATCTAACTCAAATGCTCTAGGTGCTCTCCTCCCACTCCCAAGTCTTGAGGAATGAAACTGATAATCGTTGTTAGCAATTCTGTCCAAAATAGCAAACGCCTCAGTAGGTGATTTATCCAGCAATGTACCATTTACCGAGGCACCCAGTAACATCCTCGTTGGTGCATTGACTCCATTATAGAACATGACTACTTGAGTTCAATCGTGAAAACCATGATTTGAACAATTTCGAAGCAAACTCTTGTAACGATCCTAACACTCATACATGGATTTGTCGTCGCTCTGGCGAAAAGATACTATGTCATTCCTTAGTTTTGTATTCATATTTGGTGGGTTATACCTTAATAAGAAACTCTTGCAAAGATCAGCCCACGATTCCATTGAACCGGAAGGTATACTACTCAACCAAGCCCTTGCTCTGTAACGCAAGGAATACAGAAACAACTTTAATTTCAGAACATCCTCATGCACTCCTTCTTGGCGAAAAGAATCATAAACTTCCAGAAAAATTCGAATGTGCTACCTGGCATCTTCATTTGGCATACCCCCAAACTGCCCAATAGAATTCAACATGTTGAACATGAATGGTTTTAGCTCGAAATGTGCAGCTTGAATTTCGGGTGCCACCCAGGATTCATATCATCTAGAATCGGATTTAAATGATCACGAATAACACGTGGCCTACCAACATGTTCAGTATTTTCTAATGCTGTGGCATTCAGATTTTGTCATCCTGACCAATGCCTTGGTTTCCAATATGATACATATTTCCTTGAGGACGTAGAGCACGTCTCCTTTGTCTAAAGAGTCTTTCAATCTCAGGTTCTATCGGTTCCAAAGACTCTTCAGAATTTCTTCTAGGCATACACTAAATAAACCTGGAAAATGATAAAACAAAAATATAAAGTAAACTCTACACAAATAAAATGAAAAAATAAAATGCTCTGGCAAAACTAAATAACTTGAGGCTGCCAATCCCCGGTAATGGCACCAAAAACTTGTTGCGTGTTATGAGTACTATAAAATTATACGCAAATAATGTGCAAGTATACACAATCACTCAAGTAATAAAGTGATGAGTGAGTATCGTCTCCACAGGGATTGAGTGAAATTACAAAAGTCCAACCAAAGCTAAGCACTAATCTGTCTATGTATAGTTAGTCTTAATATATACAAATGTCACAGCAAATGAAAAGTGTATGAAAGTGGATGTGGATGAATGGTCTGATGGTGTAGTGAATGGAAATGTAGTGGCAAGAACAGATGCTTAGTGTTGAAAATGGTGTAATGTCGAAGCAATAAGAAATGGTAAAAACAGTAAATAAATAGCAAATAAAATGATAAAAAAATAATCCTCACGTGATAAGCTTCCAATAGAATGAATGGTAGGGATTGATTTAAGGATGTTAAACTTATTTCTCAGGCAGATTTATGCTATCTAATCTTTGCTTACTTGACAGGGTTTTCCTAGAGTGTTCCCGCTATCTCTAGTCAAATGAACCTAACAGAATAGGATGCCAAGGCATCTGCTCTCACTCAACGAAGCTGGCAGCCTATACTATTGATAAAAACACCCTTTTTAGTCGTTGAAATCCTATCCTAGTCTCTCTCAAGTACTAAGGGATTAGGATATAGTATCCCTAGGCCGATTCAAAGCCCCTTGAAAACACTATAGCCCATTGGTTATGAGAATATTGTCTTGTGTTTCTCTCGAATACTACAAGTATTTTAGATTAGGTTTCTCTCAAACACCTAACCTTCATCTAAGAAATAGACACTCTCATGCCTCTTATAAGCTTAGATGGTGAAGCATTCATAAGCAAAGCAAACAAATAACCAAGATAAACATAAATATACCATTAAAATAAAGTTTAAACAACCATTAAAACAACCACCACCAAATAAGTTAGTTCATAGTGGGGTTCAAAATATCCATAAAATAAATCATGAATATATTTGTTCCAACAACCCAAGAATAATATAAAAATAACAACAAAAGGGAAATGAGAAGCAGCATTCGATGCAAGCCATCGGAGGTCTCCTCGACCACCACAAACCACCTTAGCTCGCTAGCTCCTCTCGGACTTAGCTCGTCACTCCTTGAAGCATTATCAATGGAGGAAAACCCAAGGACGAAGAAGGAAAAATAAAAATATGATTTTTCTGCTCTATGCGTGTTTGTGTCTTGTGTCTCTCCGTTGAATTTTTTTTGATTTTTCGATATAACAAATGAATTTTAAGATTTTGCAAATGATTTTCTAAGTATATTCGATATAATTATTCGAATATCAAAATATTACTCCAAGTCTTTCAAAGTTCATTTTAATCCTTACTAAAGTGTAAAATTGTGTTTTATACTTAAACTATTTTAAAACAATTTTACAAAGTATTTCGAGCCTTAATTGAGCCAAAAATATTTTCTTTTTAAAGGGTTTCAAGACAAATCATATTGTCCAGGGGGTACAGATTTCCCCCAGGGGGTACAGATTCTCCCCAGGGGGAACCGATTCCCCCTGTCTAACGGTCGAAATTTTTTTTATGTTTCGATATAATAAATGAATTTTAAGATTTTGCAAATGATTTTCTAAGTATATTCGATATAATTATTCGAATATCAAAATATTACTCCAAGCCTTTCAAAGTTCATTTTAATCCTTACTAAAGTGTAAAATTGTGTTTTATACTTAAACTATTTTAAAACAATTTTAAAACAATTTTACAAAGTATTTCGAGCCTTAATTTAGCCAAAAATATTTTCTTTTTAAAGGGTTTCAAGAAAAATCATATTGTCCAGGGGGTACAGATTTCCCCCAGGGGGTACAGATTCTCCCCCAGGGGGAACCGATTCCCCCTGTCTAACGGTCGAAAATAGATTGCACTTAGGGAACCGATTCCCCTTGAGGGGGTACCGATTCCCCCCACGCTCCAAGCTATTTTATTAATTGTTTCTCATCTCCAAACGGCTCCAAAACATCCCCAACGGCTATATACGACTTCAAACACATTCCAATCTATAAATACAACCTAAGGACACTTGAAGATGTAAGAGAACAACCATCCAAGCAATCAAACACAAGAGAAGGGTTTTTCATTATTATTTCATCTTTCTCTTGTAAATATTTTGTTCTTGTGAGCTTAATTCTTGTAAACACCTACCTTAGAGAGGTTTTCTTGTTGACATTTCTTATACTTTTGTAAAGGGGAAAAGTTCTAGCTAATCCCGTGTAAAAGCTAAGGGAAAGGTTCTAGTTTAGCCCGAAAAAACTAGGGAGTTTGTAAGGTTACTCTTTATCCTCAAAAGAAAGAACAAATTAGTGAATTTGTTGGAAAATCCTTGGTGAGGAGCTAAGGTAGTGGAAGTAGACTTTGGTTGAGAATGTCGAACCACTATAAATCGTTGTGTAATTCTCTATCTTTCAATCTCCTTACTCCCTAAACACAAAACCGTTCCGACCCCTCTTTGTAAATCGTTCCGGTTGTCAATTCGAGCTTTCAAAAATCCTAACAATTGGCATCAGAGCCTAACTCGTTAATAAGGTTTAACCACCTTGAGACGATCCTTGAAGAAGCTCTACCAATTCCCGACACAACCGAGAAGATGGCTTTCACCTCAGACTCGTTCCACATGGAAGACTCCCTACCAACGGACAAGCCTCCATACTTCAATGGAGTCAACTATCATCATTGGAAGAAATTAATAAAGGTATTCATCCAATCCAATGATCTTGATGCATGGGAGATAATCGAGAATGACTACTCTTCTCCAAAGAAGAATGAGAAGAAGAAGAGTGACAAAGAACTGGAGAAAGCTCAACTTAATGCCAAGGCCATGCACATGATGTTTTGTGTATTTGGTCATGAAATCTATATGTTCAAGTGCCAAGGAGATTTGGAATAAGCTTGAGGAAATCCATGGAAACAAGAAAGAAGAACCAATTAAGGTGGTGTCTCTAATGGCTCGTGAAGAGCCGAGGTATCTTCTAACTCAAATGAATTTAATTCATATACGTTTGATGAGTTACAAGATGCTTTTAATAGGTTATATTCGGAGTTTGAGACCATGAACTCCAAATATAAGAAAATGATTTCAAAATTTAAAAACGAAAACGATTTTCTTTTGAAAACAAAAATAGATTTTGAAAGCCAAAATGAAATTTTGAAAAATGATTTAGAGCTTTCAAAAATAAAAATTGAAAGTTTTGAAAAAGAAAATCTTGATTTAAAAGTTAAGCTTGAATGCTTAACAAAAGAAAAAGAAATCATTTTAAATAATTCATTTAGTTCAATAATGACAATATGCTCACATTGTCATTATCATGGTCATAAAGAACATACTTGTCCTTTGAAGAAAGGAAAACGTTTTAAAATTAGACAAGTATGGGTTTCGAAAGGAACAAGGGGCATTGAAACTAACGTCCAAGGATCCAAAGCAAATTGGATATCAAAATCTACTTAAATGTCTCTTGTAGGTGTGTGGGAGCAATGGTGATGAGAGTGATGAGATTCAAGATGCTCTAGCCACACATGAAAAAGGAATGGGTAACCTCTAAGCTTAATGCTTTTAATTTTGGTTATTTGGTTGCTCATTTGATTTTAAGCATGCATGAGTTTTGTTTTTAAATGATTATTCATCATTGTTTTAATCTCATGCATGTTGAAAAGATGATTATGATGAACATTTTAAAGTTATATTAATTTTTAAGAATTTTTAGTTCATCATAATAAAATTTTGGTCAAAATTGGTTTTAATGCAATTGATATCTCTCTAACAATTGATATCAATTTTTCAAATACTTTGATTTTACAAATTTTAAAATTTTTGACCTAAATTTGAATGTTTATGCATGTGTTTTAAATGAAAATGATATCTCTCTAACAATTGATATCAAAATTTTCAAAATGCATAACATTTTTGGAAAACTTTATGCATATGCACTTAATTTTAACAATTGATATTGATATCAAATTTCAACTATTGGTATTGCATAAATTATTTTAGTCTTGGATATATTGAATTTCATGTGCTACTAACATGTTTGTTATTCTTTGTTTAAATTCAATTTTGTTTAAGTGTCAAGATCCTAAAAGCAAAATTTTATTTGGAATGCATTTATTGAGGGGGAGCTTTGATTTTTCAAATGATTTTAAAAAATATCAAATTTACTACTTACTCTCCAAAGTTATTTTGAACTTCAAAGATTAGAGTCTTTTTGATTTAACAAAAAGGGGGAGAAGTGTTAAAGTGTTTTAAAGGGAAAAGTGTTAAAGTAAGGGGGAGTAATTTCAAACTTGAATTCAAAATCTTAAAATTACTCAAATGTTTTGTTATATCAAAAAGTAGGAGATTGTTGAAAATTTTTTGATGTTTAGATATAACAAATGAATTTTAAGATTTTGCAAATGATTTTCTAAGTATATTTGATATAATTATTTGAATATCAAAATATTACTCCAAGTCTTTCAAAGTTCATTTTAATCCTTAATAAAGTGTAAAATTGTGTTTTATACTTAAACTATTTTAAAACAATTTTACAAAGTATTTCGAGCCTTAATCGAGCCAAAAATATTTTCTTTTTAAAGGGTTTCAAGAAAAATCAGATTGCCCAGTGGGTACAGATTCCCCCTTGTCTAACGGTCGAAAACAGATTGCACTTAGGGAACCGATTCCCCATGAGGGGGTATCGATTCCCCCCACTCTCCAAGCTGTTTTATTAATTATTTCTCATCTCCAAACGGATCCAAAACATCTCCAACGGCTATATACGACTTCAAACACATTCTAAGCTATAAATACAACCTAAGGACACTTGAAGATGTAAGAGAACAACCATCCAAGCAATCAAACACAAGAGAAGAGTTTTTCATTCTTATTTCATCTTTCTCTTGTAAATATTTTGTTCTTGTGAGCTTAATTCTTGTAAACACCTACCTTAGAGAGGTTTTCTTGTTTACATTTCTTATCCTTTTGTAAAGGGAAAAGGTTCTAGCTAATCCCGTGTAAAAGCTATGGGAAAGGTTCTAGTTTAGCCCGGAAAAACTAGGGAGTTTGTAAGGTTACTCTTTATCCTCAAAAGAAAGAACAAATTAGTGAATTTGTTGGAAAATCCTTGGTGAGGAGCTAAGGTAGTGGACTTAGACTTTGGTTGAGAAAGTCGAACCACTATAAATCGTTGTGCAATTCTCTACCTTTCAATCTTCTTACTCCCTAAACACAAAACCGTTCCGACCCTCTTTACAAATCGTTCTGGTTATCGATTCGAGCTTCCGAAAATCCTAACACTCTCTCTCTTTTCTCCAATGAGGTATCATATATAATAAAAAAATATCTAGGGGTAATGATTAGGTTGTTGGCTGCAAAATACCCCTCATACCCCTAGAATCACACTATAAGCATGAACCTTATCCTCCAGGTGGCAGTGGTCCTCTGACAGGCGGTTACAACAATCATTTCACGTACAGAGCCAGCTGTCCTCGTACAACTGTATCTTTTTGTCGTTTTCTGCTCCAGTAATGCTAAGGCATTTTAATCTGCTTTAGCAACGTGTGATACCACGACATTGCTTCCCAAAGAGTCCTTTTGTCTGTTATTCCCTGCACACCACAAACAACTGCACCTTCCTCTCAAACAGCACCATTAAGAAATAAAACAACACTACCACCACAAATGCAACTATATGCAACTACTGATCCTAAAATGACTAAAATGGGCTTTTAAACAAACAATAACTTAAGTGAAAAAGGCCTTAAAAGTAGCCATTTTAGGAAGTTAACAATGCTAATGTAATCTATCTATTTAGTTCAATTTCACCTGACTCCTATAATACTTTTTCATAAAGCTTTGTAGTTCTTCACTTTATAAATCCTATATCATAGTTTCCTTAAAGTACCTAAATCTTCCCTATATCATTTATCTTATAGTTTTGTATCACCACTTATGTTTATGTCCCATAATTTATATACTATTCTCATAGAGTCTCATAATCTTTCTCGTGTAATCATTTATACCATATAATATAACTTGTACTTGGTTATGCTATGTTCACATATATATATCAAATGATTCTTTAGTTTGTAGCTTATGTCACATATTCATTTCATTCCTTATGTCCTTATCACATAACTTAATTCATATTCTTATATAATCATATAGATCATTTGTACTATTTCACATGACTTATCACAGTAACATATATTTACACAAATCATATAACATGCACAATAACCAATCAAAACATACACTCGTGCACGCATATAAATCATGAAAAACACATACTTCTATCTACGAATTCATGCATTTACCATCGGAAATAGACTTGTCGCAAGTCTTATTTCCATTAAACATTATATACTGACTAATATGCACTCACCTTAGCCTTGTTTTCTTTGACTTGATCCTAATTCTTTGATTGTTTCGAAACAGGATTACGCTCTAAATCTACATGATAATACATTGATACATATCAGTATACTAATTGATATATTCTAATCTATCACTTCCTAGACTAAAAGAAAGGCTACTTTTATCTCTTAATTAAGGTAGGTATCGGCACACTCTACAGTGTATCGATACATCCCTTAACGTGTGTATCGATGCACTACCTATTCATCGGTACACAAATTACATTCGATGTTTTCATCTTAAGGGGGTGTATCGATACACTCCCTATGTATCGATGCACTTATTGCATTAGATATTTTTATTTCGTTTGAGAGTGTATCGGTACCCATTGAATGTGTACCGATACACACAGCCCATAAATTACATTTTGAGTACACAAATTCACTCTTTTCAGTTTAATTGCTTCATATATCATCCTCTTTCTTATTCTTAACTTACATACTCATGCTTAAACTCATTTATTCTCACTTATCACATCTTTAACCTCAAAATCTTATCTTCCAAATGGAATTCAAGAATCATACCAAATTTTCTATATGTTCTAAATCCAATTCTATCACTCCAAATCTCTTAATTCATCTATTGACAAGTCAAATTTAACTTCAAATTCTACTTATCAACTCTTTTCCAAAATTTCATTTAAAAACTCCTAATCTTTAATCTCGTTTAACTCTTCATCTTTTGGTTTTAAGACAAATTAAGCTTTCATTAAGCTTAATTATCATCTAATAATCATAACCCAATCTTAAATTCAACTAAATATCAACCAACCAGAAATCTTACTTTTGCTCTTGTCTTCCACGCGTGAAGAAGAAAGGAGAAGAAGATAACTCTGGAAACTGGAACCTTGTCTCTCTTCATTTCCACGTGTTATAACCTATATAAATGAGGAAATAAAATATTTCCTGTGAAATTACTATTATACCCTTCAAAATTTCCATAATTATCATCTAATCCAATAAGGAATTATTCCTATTTAAGTCCTTAAACTTTTAACTTATTTCGAAATCGAGCACATAGTTTTCAAAATTTGTAATTTAATCACTGACCCTGATTTGGGATGTTACAATCTAAGTTTGCATGGAGCCAAATTTCAAGTTTGTGTGGCAAATCAATTTGTAGTATGAAATCTGAAGGTTCAAAAATTAAGGACAAGCATTGGTGTAATGTGATATGGCTCCTATTTTTTTAACGAATGGTGAATTTCGATAAAAAAAAAGTGAAAAGGTATGTGTAACAATTCAATATTTTTTTTATAATATTACATTGAGATTATACTTCTGTTTTGAATTTTTTTAAAATTCCCACTATTCAACAGAAGTTAGTTTTGTTTCGAGATTTAATTTATTAAATTCTCGTCATTTAACAAAAATTAGTTTTGTTTCGGGTTTTAATCTCGTTGTCCAAAAGAAGTTGGTTTGTTTTGGATTTTGTTTTACTAAATCCTGACGTTTAATGGATTCAACAAAATACTGTTGATTTTGAATTTTTCTGCTTCAAGTTTTAATTTTACTAAATTCTCGTTGTTTAACAATTCCTTCCAAATTAGTTCTTTCCGGTGATAGAGAAAGGCAAGATTGTGTTCGACCGATCACGACGGTTGTGCTTACTGTTGTGATCGTTTGTTGTTGTATCCTGGAAGACCAAAGTCCAACGTTACTCAAAGCACCGAGGAGAGGACGAATGTCTTAAGGAAATTGTTCATATAAGCCTCAACAAAAATCCTTCTTCGGTTTATCTTACTCTACTCATCTGATTCTGTGTATACATACGAGTAAACAAATCATGTTCCTCTATTTTAATTCTTTATTTGTTTTTTTCGTTCGATTATATAATAAAATTTGGTTATTATTATTATTATTATCTCGGAATAACATTTTGTCTAACAATATATGCTTAGGGTAAAAGGTTAATCTTTTTAGACATCCAAAATCAAAATCATAAAATAAAGTTTTGAGAAAACAGTGAGAATTGACATTTTGTAAACCGTTTTTCACTCATTCATGTGTGGATACTTGTACAGGGTGATCGTCTTTTAGAAAGAAAAACCTTTGAAGATCAAGAAAATCAATAAAAGTAGAAGATGATTGCTAAACCAACAAATAAGGTAATCTCAAAATTGTTTTTCTTCATTGTTAATATGATATGCATGAGATCCTAAGATTAATTGAAGTTATTTTAAAATTTTCGTTGCATTACCTTTGCCTCAATTTCTAACAGTGAAAATCTCTTCAGACTGTATTTGGGTGAAGAAAGCTTTTTTTTTTCCTTGTCATCACAGCCATGATATGTCCAATATTGAACTTGATTATTTTATTGCATTTATAACAACAATTTTGCCAATTCCATCATATATTGACACTTTGATTTTGACCTTTCATTGAATAAATTGTGTTTTTTGTTATGAAGAACTACAAGACCATTTATACAATCTTCTAAAAAAATCTTGCATTTTAAACCACAAATGACGAATAAAGTCAGTGTAGATTAACTTATAATAATTGGGAAATTTATTAGGAAGTATATGAGTTTTGCATGCTTTAATTATACATTTTGGAAAGGTCGCTCTTTACTAATTTAACATTATTTTTATGTAGTGTTTCATTGCTCTCTAGCTTAATTTTGGACATAAGACAAGTTTCTTCAAGTGTATAAACATTGTATTTGTTCTTACATTAATCATCATCCATCATAGTAGTCTTTGTGTCATCATTCATGACTTGGTTATGTGGTATAGACGTAGGATGCACAATGTTAATTTATGTTTGTGCTTGAATCACAAAATCAACATCTTGATAGGAAGACCTAACTCCTTTATATATTAAAATCTCCAATATTTTAGCGAGGCATCTATTCTATGATATCAATTTTTTCCTCTCATCTTTTGAAAAACATGTGGCTCTGAACAATTATCATGATCTAAATCGAAAGAGAATAAATATAAGCAAAATAATAGAGAATAGTTGAAGAAGAAGGTATGAGTTTCATTTATAAAATTGCATAATGTAGGTATTACAACCGTTTGTCTATATATATTCTTAAATAAAGGACTAAGCCTATTATTTTTATACATATGTCCATTTTGTCTCTTTCTGATCTTTGGGTTCTTATGTTATAATTATCTTTCTCCAGCCTGTTGCTCCAACCGTCTATCATTGGTATCATTGCTAGATATTATAACGATGTCGTTTCCACCTCCAAGTATAATGCTCATTTTTTCCTAATTCTTAATTTCAACCAGTTTCAATTTATAAATTCGTAATATTGACTTCATTCTGAGCCCCGACCATGATAGAAGACAAAAAAGTTAATTAAGAGACGTGCATATTGAATTATTTGATATCTTTTATCTTTATTACTCATCATCTATTTGGAGATATACGATCAATACTTCCTTTGTTTGTTGGATGATAGATAAAAGGTATAAAATAAACAAGTATATATCAATTTCATCCCAATTATGACTAGAATCTGTACTTGAAGTTGATATTTTAAAAAATATTTTTGAATTGGTATTTTAATTTTATATATTTTAATATTTTTATTAATTATGTTAATTTTTATCACATATCAACATAAAATTATATCACATATTAATAATAACACCATTATCTGATTTTGTAGTAATAAACTTTAAAATTATAGTAATAAAATATTTAAAATTAAAAATTAAAAAACATAATAAACTAATCTTAACAATTTTTAATCAATTATTCTAATTTTACTCACTTCTTTATTTTTATTGAAACGTTCAATATATTAAATACATAATGAAATGTAATATAATTTGATATTATCAATAACCATTATTTTTAATAAACATATTAAAATAACAAATAAAATTAAAATTTAAGATGTAAGTGTAAAGAAAAATCTTTAGATGTTATACAATTTGGAAATGTTATTTTAGTATTGATGCACTTGGTAGGAAACTCATTGCTAAAGTCACTCTCTACTGATTTAACATTATTTTTAGGTGGAGTTTCATTGCTCTCTAACCTAATTTTGGACATAAGGCAAGTTTCTTCAAATGTATAAACATTGTAGTTGTTCTTACCTTAATCATCATCCATCATAATAGTCTTTGTGTCATCCTTCATGACTTGGTTATGTGGTATAGATGTAGGATGCACAATGTTAATTTCTGTTTGTTCTTGAATCATAAATCAACATCTTGATAGGAAGACCCAACTCCTTTTTGTATTAAAATCTCCAATATTTTAGCAAGGCATCTATTTTGTTCTATCATCTTAGCCTCTATGATGTCAATTCTTTCATCTCATCCTTTGAAAAACATCTTTGAAAGCTTTTTGTGTTTGTTTGTTTGGGTGAGATCGATGTGACTTTGATTACCAATGATCATGATCTAACTATGAAATTATAAAAAGAAGAAGAAGGAGAAACATAAAGATAAGAAATATAAGCAAAATAATAGAAATTAATTGAAGAAGAAGGTATGAGTTTCATTTATAAAATTGCATAATTTGTGTATTACAATCGTTTGTCCATATATATTCTTAAGTAAAGGACTAAGCCATTATTTTCATACAACTGTCTATTTCTGATCTTTGGGCTCTTATGTTATAATTATCTTTCTCCAGCCTGTTGCTCCAGCCGTTTATCATTAGTATCATTGCTAGATATCATAACACTATTGTTTCCGTCTCCAAGTATAATTCTCGTTTTTCCCAATTCTTAATTTCAGCTAGTTTCAATTTATAAATCCTTAGTACTGACTTCATTCCGAGTCCCACCCATGACAGAAGAGAAAAAAGTTAATTAAAAGGTGTGCAGATTGAATTATTTGATATTTTTTTTATCTTTATTACTCTTCATATGTTTGAAGATATATGATCAATACTTCCTTTGTTTGTTGGGTAATAGATAAGAGGTAGAAAAGAAACAAGTATATATCAATTTCATCCCAATTATGACTAGAATATGTACTTGAAGTTGATATTTTAAAAAATATTTTTTAATTGGTATTTTAATTTTATTTATTTTAATATTTTTATTAATTCTAATTTTTATCTCATATCAACATAAAATTATATCACATATTAATAATCACACCATTATCTATTTTTTTTAAGAATAAACTTTAAAATTGTTGTAATAAAATATTTAAAATTTAAAAAAATAATAAACTAATCTTAACAATTATTCTAATTTTACTCACTTCTTTATTTTTATTGAAACTTTCAATATATTAAATACATACTGAAATGTAATATAATTTGATATTATGATATCATCAATAACCATTAATATTAATAAAAATATTAAAATATTAAATAAAATTATAATTTAAGATGTAAGTTTAAAGAAAAATCTTTAGATGTATACCAAATATTTTTTGAAACCTAAATGATCTATGGAGTAGGGTCTAGACATGTTATATGGTAGCTTGTACATGGAAAGACGACAGCCATATACTCGTATTGGAATATATATGTAAGCTTCCTTTCTTGGGGTACTTGGAATTTATTTCTTTCACAAAAAGCGAAGTGTGGAAGTGCTCTCAAATTCACTGTTATTGACAAATGTCAAACCCCAATCATTACCGGTGGAAATGTATTGTCCAACCCACAATTTCAAATTAAGAAATGTTGACTTCACAATTAATCATGGGTGTTTCCCCGTATTGATGTATTGTTTGACTTCTTTTTTTTGTGCGTGGAGGGGAAAACACCTTATCTTAAGATGTGTTTACGAAACTAAATTTTCACGTTTAATAAAAATAAAATTTAAGATTAATAATCTTATATTTCTTATAATAAATATTTTAAACAACTGATAAAAATACCATTCTTATGTTAATCTCATATTAAATAATTATAATTATAGAAGGTTGAAACGGTTTATAGTTTTTACTTTAGTTTTCTCTCTTTTTCTTGTGCTATCGTTAGTCTTTTCTTCATCTTTATCTTTATAATCAGCGGCAACAATAGTTTTAGTGTTGGTCGTTATTGAAGTAAATATTCATATTAGATTGAGCAAAGAATATTAAAACCTTAGAAAAGCTTCTTGATTCTTTATTAACCAGTACATGGTTTATATATGCATAGAAACAGATTACCTAAGCAAGTAATCTGGTGTAACAGAATGCAACAAATTAACTGCACTATAACCACACAGCATTCTACACATGCAGTCGGTTACTTCAGCTATATTCTAGATGATTACTTCAACAATGTTCTAGAATTCTAGAATATTTACTTCAATATTCCCCCTACTTTTTCTCCTCTCAACTTCAAAAAATGACAGTACACCAAGCCTTTGCCTGAACTTAACAAAACTTTCTTTCGCCAGTGCCTTAGTAAGTCCATCAGCCACCTGCTGTTCAGAGGGTACAAAGTTCACTTGAAGCTGCCCTGTAGCAACCCGTTCCCTCACGAAGTGTATATCTAACTCCACGTGCTTTGTCCTAGAGTGATATACTGGATTCGCACTCATAGCAATTGCACTGGTGTTATCACTCCACACCACTGAAGTAGCTTGAACTTGAACCTTCATATCAGTCAACAACGCTTCAAGCCAAATAATATCAGAGGTGACATCAGCTAGACTCCTGTACTCAGCCTCTGTGGTGGATCTCGACACTATCTTCTGTTTCTTTGAGCTCCATTGAACCATACTACCACCAAGGAAGACACAAGTACCCGATATAGACCTCCTATCATCAACATTGCTTCCCCAATCGGCATCAGCGAAGGCCACAAGTTGAAACGGTTCTGTTTTTGGAAAAAACACCAAGCCATAATCAAGCGTCCCCCTAAGATATCTCAGTACACGTTTAACAGCCACCAAATGCTGTTCACATGGTGCATGCATGAATTGTGCTAGCTTATTCACACAATAAGCTATGTCTGGCCTTGTATGACAGGCATAAAGCAAAGACCCAACTAAGCTTCGGTATTCTCTTGTGTTTTCTAATAAATTGCCTGCATTATTATTTGACAGTTTAATCGACGTAACCATAGGCGTATGAGTTGCTGTAGCCTCGCTCATTCCAGACTTCTCGAGCAGCTCCATTATATACTTCTTCTGGCTAAGAAACAGCGCACCATCAACACACTTAACTTCAATTCCAAGGAAAAAATTGAGTGTACCCAAGTCTTTGAGTGAAAACTTCTCTCCTAGCATCTTCACAACTTGTTCCACATCCTCATTTTTGCCTCCTGTAACAATAATATCATCAACATAGGCTAAAACATATGTGCTAGTACGACCACTATATTTAATAAACAATGAGTTATCTGCACGAGAGCTTTGAAAACCCAAGTCCACCAGAAAATTTTTCAGCTTGGAGTACCAATTCCTTGGTGCTTGCCTCAACCCATACAAGGCTTTCTGTAGCTTGCATACCAACCTCGTTCCATCTGTAGTCTGTTTCTCAAAGCCTTGAGGTTGTTCCATGAACACCTCTTCATTTAACTCACCATTTAAAAAGGCATTATTAACATCTACTTGCCTTAGGCTCCAGCCATCGCGAGCAGCAATTGTCAATACAACATTTACTGTTGACATTTTTACAACAGGACTAAACGTTTCTTGAAAGTCCTGACCAGGTATCTGTGAAAAACCTTTAGCCACGAGTCTGGCTTTGTACTTTTGTACCGATCCATCCGCATTACGCTTGACTCGAAACAACCATCTACAGCCTACAGCAGTTCTTCCTTCTGGAAGGGAAATAAGTGACCAGGTATTGTTCCTTTGAAGTGCTTCATACTCAGCAATAACAGCATCCTTCCACAGCGGATCCTCTAGGGCTTCATGAATATTTTGAGGTTCAACCTCATTTATAATGGTACTGTTCTGATAAGCGGATACACCACTGAGGGTTGAGGAGTATACCTTGGGTCTAAACACTCCACTTTTGCTGCGTGTTACCATATGGTGACCTGTCACAGGTGGTAATGTCTCACACTGACCATGATCATTTCGACTATTACTGCTCGATCCTTCATTAATTCGAGTCAAGGAGGCCCTCGAATTTTGTTGTGCAAACACATTCTCTTCTGGGTGTTCATCCTCATCTGCTACATTATTTTCTGACGTCACAGGCTGTACCTCTGACTCATCAGTATTAACCATAGGATTAACATCATGTGCTTCTCTTCCCATGCAGACACGTTGTGCACCTCCTATGATAGGAATTTTCATACCATTCCTACGCAATACACACTTGCATCCGGACTTGCTGCTTGACGCTGCAAAAGGAAAGAAATCTTCATCAAAAATAACATGGCGTGAAATAAACATTCGGCCATCAGAGTCCATGCATTGGTATCCTTTGTGTTGAGTGCTATATCCCAAGAACACGCACTGTGACGACCGATAGCTGAGTTTGTGATTATTGTACTGCCGTAAGTGGGGAAAACAACAGCACCCAAACACACGAAGGTAGCTGTAGTCTGGTTTCTTGGTATATAGCATCTCGTATGGTGATCTGTCTTGAAGAATGCTAGTAGGCAACCGGTTAATGAGATGCACAGCAGTGCACACTGCATACGACCAGAATTTAAATGGAATTGAGGCTTGTGCCATGAGAACCAAGGCTGACTCAATGATGTGTCTATGTTTCCGTTCGACCACACCATTTTGTTCGGACGTATGTGGACATGCTAGGCGATGCACAATGCCTAATGACTTAAGCCATGCCGAGACTGATCGATACTCACCTCCCCAATCGCTTTGAACTTCTTTTACTGCGGCATTAAATTGAGTTTGTATGAGACTGAAGAACAATTGAAAGGTTGATAGAACCTGATCCTTGGTTTTGAGCAGATAGATCCAACTATGCCTCGTGTATGCATCAACGAAAGAAACATAATATCGGTACCCATTGGAGGCTATGTGTGCTGGACCCCATACATCACTGAAGATTAAGTGAAACGGTGTGGTATACACAGTTTGAGATTGATTAAACGGCAACTTATGGCTCTTTCCCAATCTACAAGCAA
Organism: Hibiscus syriacus; assembly: GCF_006381635.1. Lineage (NCBI taxonomy): Eukaryota > Viridiplantae > Streptophyta > Magnoliopsida > Malvales > Malvaceae > Hibiscus > Hibiscus syriacus. The sequence goes on from NW_024061893.1 coordinate 258,691, forward strand.
CACAAATTGAATTGCCAACAGTATTATTTCTAGAAGGAAACATTACACCAACTTGTTTACATGCTTGCACAAGTACAGGATGAGCAGGATGCCCAAGCCTCTTGTGCCATAGTTGATATTTCTTATTACTACTATTGAAATCTTCGACTACTGTGGCATGACAAGCTTCCAAACATTCTGTATTTGTTATGAACTGGTAAAGACCTGCATTCTCTTGCCCCTTAAGCAACACTGCTCCAGTCACCTCATCTTTAACCAAGCACGACCCCGCATGAAACTCAAAAAACACCTTATTGTCTCTAGCAAACTTGGACACAGAGAGAAGATTTTTTGTTACTGAAGGCACATGCAGTAAATCATTAAGAACTAGCACACGAGAATTAGTAGTCATACTTGAAGAACCAGCTCGAGCTATACTCAGGCTGTGCCCATTACCAACAACTACCTTACCTGGTCCAGTGTAATCCGAGCTAGTAGTAAGGTTCGAGGCATCAGGAGTGATGTGGTGGGTAGCTCCCGAGTCTACAATCCATCGACCAGAATTTGAGGATGCAGTGTGTGCTTGAGCATGCATACCACTGCTGCACGACTTATATTCATCTAGCACAATGTGATGCGCTTCAGTGCCTTCATTTTTGTCAGCCAACACGCCTGGAAACGTCTGATCGAAGCGATGCCAGCAGCGATCAACTGAGTGTCCATTCTTTCCGCATAGCTGACACTGCAACCGCGGACGACCACGCCCACGCCCTGCAGATTTGTTGCTTCTATTGTAATTGTTATTGTAGGCCTGAGCTGAAGATCTATCATTGCCACGACTGCTTGACCGTATAGTAGCCACATTCGCATTCATAGGGAGGGATTGTTGAGACAAAAAACCACTCAATTGTGACTCAGCATCCATCAAGATTGTTTTCACACTGTCAACAGAAAACACATCTCTGCTTGCAGTAATCACAGCTACAAATGGTTGATATTCAACCGAGAGACCATTGAGAATGGTAGCAATTTGTTCAAGATCCGAGATCGCACTCCCACACGATGCAAGTGCGTCGCACACTTCTTTAACCTTCGTAAGATAGGACCTCATGCTGTCATCGCCCTTCTTGATTGATCGAAGTTTGCAATGTAGACTCATCACGCTCGTAGTCGAGCGATTAGCAAAGAATTTCTGAACCGTTCGCCATACATCAGCCGTTGTTTCAGCTCCTACAAACTGAGGCAGCAAGGGATCGCTGATCGTCGACAGTAGCCACGATGCAAGAGCACTGTCCTGAGCAACAAAGTTTTCATAGTCTTCATTCACAACACTAGTACCTGACTCATCAACAATTCGAGCTGGTGGTGACAGTACTTCTCCATTTAGCAGCCTCTCTAATCTGTGGCTGCGAACCGTGAGCAATACTTGTTGTTTCCACAGCAAGAAATTCGCTTCATCCAGCATAATGTTGATCTTCTTGTGAGTGAAGACCTTGTTGCTGCGAGCAGTTTCGCCGAATTCGAAGGCAACATTGTTGTAATCACCCATGAGGGCAGTAATCTTCCAGGATCAAAAGGCGAATGATACCATATTAGATTGAGCAAAGAATATTAAAACCTTAGAAAAGCTTCTTGATTCTTTATTAACCAGTACATGGTTTATATATGCATAGAAACAGATTACCTAAGCAAGTAATCTGGTGTAACAGAATGAACAAATTAACTGCACTATAACCACACAGCATTCTACACATGCAGTCGGTTACTTCAGCTATATTCTAGATGATTACTTCAACAATGTTCTAGAATTCTAGAATATTTACTTCAATAGTCGTCGATCATCGGTATTCATTATTTTTCTTTATTTTATTATATCGTATCTTTGTTTTTCTTATTTTTAATTTTAATTAACTATGCATTTATAATACGTTTTTACCTGTCGTTATAGCACATTTCCTCTGCCTTTTGCCATGTTTTCTGTCATTTGTTTGTTACTTTTGTTTATCATTTTTCAGGGTTGGATTTGATATTCCCCACGACTGATCAAGATTGCGCCTATTCGTTATCATGCTGATATTCCCTACTTTGGATTTTCATATTGAATTTAGATACGCGATTCGTGTTCGTGAATAGTTTTCTCACGTTGCTCGATTATGATTTACGATTTGTCGATGGTCTTTCAATAGCTTGATCCCCTTTTGTGATCCATTTGTCGATGCAATCAGATCTGTTCGTATATGGTAATTGTGTGATTTTAAGTAACTAATTTCTTGTGCTAATGATTATAGAAAAATTTACAGTTGTGGTTGTAAATTTTTATTATAATTTAGATATTTCTCTATTTTTTAATAAAATTAGCTACTCTTATTAAAAATAATAATTCTAATTGTTTTGGACAATTTTTTTCTTAAAATAATCGATTTTTGTCAAATAAATCTTAACGCAGTAAACGTATGAAAAAAATATAGCATTAAAATAAATAAATGAATAGCAATATAAGTTTTTCACAATTCCATATCTTTCTGATTCAATCTATAACATAACAATAAACATTATATTAATCAGATTTTAACTTTATTTTTTTAAAGTTTAGTTGTGCTTTTATAATGAGATCATTCAAATATTTATTTATTTTTTTTAACAAAAATATTTTTTTACGATAATCTAACTTGAAAGACTAAATTAAAGCAATGGAAAATCTTGATTTCCCCTCTCGTTAAAACGCAAAGTAATCCACATTATTCGAGTACCCCATACGACACGCAGAATGACATGATTTCATCGTCAACGCGATTCTGCGTTGCCTTCTTTTGGACCCAAAGTTTTCTAATGATATCAACCAATTATCTACACGTACGCACGAGTCTCCATCAAGATTGACCCTAATTTATCCTTCAATGTGAAATACAAGACTCGCTTTTGTTGCTTTATTGACTGGTTTTCGATGTTTTAGTTGAGTATTGAAGCAACACAAAGTATTCAAAATCTAATAATTTGGGCAGATGTGAATTAGTAGAACGTAGACGAAGCATGACAAGGTTAAAAACAATGCGGTTACGCCAAAGCTTTGACTCAGAAAACACCCAAACGTTTTAATTTTGCGGTCATAGCAATTGCTAGCTAAGGATATGGTGTGAAAATAATTAATGTCAAATGTATTTTCGCAAAGGTTATGACGAAAATATGGAAAATACCAGACCAAACAAATTCAACACTAATAATGCAAAGCAACTGGAAACCGCGTGGATAAAATTTTAGATAATGGAGTGGGCGATGTATGTTTTGTTTAGGGCGGATACATGTTTATTTTAATTTTTTATTAATTATTTTTTATTGATTGTATTTATCTTAACTTTTATTTGTATTGAGTAAATATATTTGATCGATTGATCAAGTTACTTATCTTTGTTTTATTATTTTCTCTTAGGTAATGAGTTCTACACCTACTATAAATACTCGTCTTCTTTCCCTTAGGGGGCATTTGGATGGGGGAATGTGGGATTCCCCCGGGAATGGAATCCACATTCCCCCGTTTGGTTTGGCCGGTAATGTCATTCCCGGTAATGTTTTATTACCAATAGTAGATTTTTTGGGGTATATTATCGGGAATGTCATTACCTCCCTTCCCTTAGGTATTGTAACATTACCGGCGTTTTGGACTAAAATGCCCTTAAATTTTTATTTTTTTTTCAAAATATCATTATTCTGTCATTGAATAATAAAAATTCTACGAAGGTTAAATTACAAATTTATCCTTAAATTATTTTAGATTTACAAAAAAAAGTCTATAATTAAAAATTTTTATGAAGTTCAGGGGTTAAAATAAAATTTTACCCTTTCATTAAACCTTTTTTTTATATTTTAAATTTTGTAAAAAAATTATATAAATATTATGAATTTAATTTTTTGAAGAAAATATATAAATATTTTACAACTTGTAATATTATACAAATATATAATAAGGACAATTTGGTCAAATATACATTCCAATAATCTTTTATTCCTTTAACCAAACACAGTAATCTTACATTCCTGCTAAACCAACTAAACACAAAATACAACATTCCCAGTAATCATATTCCCTGGTAATCTTTTATTCCCACTGGTAATCTTACATTCCGTGAACCAAACGCACCCTTAGATTTTCCTTTTCGCTCCCTCTAGGTAGGATTAGAATTATATTTAAAATTTATTAAAAAAATATTTGTGTCAATATCATATAAAAATTTGCGTTGTTAATACCTTAAAAAAATTCTCAGTATGTTATTAAAATAATATATATTCATTTTTTTAATATCTATAGTAGACAAATCCCGTCCAATTTATAAATTAGGAAAAATTAAATGGTTAAATATTTTGGACCTTACACCTATTGCATAATGTATAAATAATATTATAAATAGCATATAATTAAGTACATCAACTAAAACACTCATTATTATACCTTTATTTTTTTAAATAATAATTTTATCGATAATTTTAATCTAATCATAATTAATCATTATAAAATATAATAAAATTAATAATTAAAACATATATTTATTAATTAAATTAATTAAAAAAATAAAAACAATTCATCCTCGGGTTGGCATTACAGTTGGTCTCGTTTTAAACCTCGATATTAATTTTAGAGGAAAATAAGAGAAGCATATCAGATATTAATTAGATGAACAAAAACAAAAAGTAAACATGATTAAGCATTACAAATCTTCCTTCTCGTTAACCTCCAATAAACTACTATACTCGTACAATACAACACCATCAATAATTGTAACACCTTTTAAGTTTTTAACCCACGAATGATCAACAAATCAACAAACCCTAATCCCGTTTTTCCTGACTAGGTGAACTAACCGGAAAGAGTGTTAAGAGCTCCGGTGGTTGGCTTCCTCTAGGCGTATTTAATGGTGATGGGTGCAAGTAAAATCCCTTCTCTGCAATCGCCTTTTCCTCCTCCGAAACCATTGGAGAAGGAGATGATGGTGATAGAGTACCAGAAGAATTGGAGTAAAAAAGCGAATCGGATCCTAGTGGAGTCATCGGACTGGGAATCGTTGAATCTAGCCGGAGAGATTGGCTGGGAGAAACGTAGTGATTGGGTGAGTTGCGTAGAGTGGAGAGACCGAGCTTGATATCCAGCTTCCTCATGGCGTGTTGCCTACGTTCTTGGAGCTTGAAAGGTGGACGGCGTGGGGCCGTTGATTCGCCGTGAAGGGACATTTTCGAAGGGTGACTTCCAGGGTAAGTAACCGGGAGTTTCTCTGTGTCGTTGGTGAATCCAGTAAGTTTCTGGACAAGGTCCCTGAAAGTGTTTGCATCGGCCTGAACGAAAGTAGTTGCTGCTGGCGATGGTGAAGCTGTGTCATTTTGGGGCTTTTCCATTTCAAGGCGAGGAGCTAGCTATCTAGCTAAAAATCTTTAAAAAGAGAGATCGATTATGTTTAGATCATCAGCTTTTGGTGAAACAAAATTTGTTCTAAGATCAAAGAAAGTAATTTTTTTGATTGTTTTATAGGGAAATGAAAGAGAATATTTGATGGGACGTTTGCATACTGTATACATGTATTGTCAGCGACAGTATATATATTCTTTGATAACAAGTTCGACAGTTGCTTTGATATTGAAAGGCTGTCGTATTGGTATTGTGGCATGGGCACATAGCGTTATGTTATTAAAGTAAAAAATCTCAAATTTGCTTTGTGCTAGAGATGATCTTAGGTTGAAGAATGGCCATTTCACCCATATTCTATGTATTTCGACTCGATTTAATTTGGTTAAGTTGATTCTTTATAAAAAAAATTATTTAAGTAGGTCAATTTTTTTAAGATTTAGGTTAGATCATATTTGAGTTTGAGATATAAGATAATATTACAATCATTCCTTACATATTTAAAGATAATTGTAGTAATATTCCCTCTATATATTTCTATTTTTCAAATTAGTCTTTATTTATCTGATAAAAATAAAGATATATATATATATTTAGACTGATCAGAGTTGAATCAGTAAAATTTTAACAGCACAAATCATTGGGTCGTATAAGCCCTTCCTAAACTTAGATCGAGTTAAATACTTGTGAAGGGATTTAACTTTCAGATCAAGTTCTGATGGATTTTAAACATCTGATTTGATATGAATCATAATCATTCGTACTTAAGTACTTAAGATATTAGTGGTTGTATCAATTTTAATTTTATACATTAACTTTTAGTTATAATATTAAAATTTAGTAATAGAAAAGAACAATATTTTATGCTGAGCTTAAATATAATAATAAAGTTAATAATTGTTGGCATATAAATTAATTTTAAAGTAATTATTTAGCTTTGTATATATAAAAATAAATTAGATAGTGACCTTTTAGGTTGGTCCATCCTAATTGGTTAAGGCCTCGATATAGTTGATAATCATTAGAAGGAGATTAAATGAAGAGCAAATGATGTATGCTAAGCACCAGGTATATGTCTCATCAGGAACAAATTACTTTGAAAATGGTGGGGGATTATCTAACAAATGACACAGGAACATGCTTTACTTGCTATTTAAAGAAGCTAAAAATAGGAATATTAGACCCCATAAAAATCACATATCTTACCTTGTGAAGACAACAATGGATTTTCCACTTACCATTTTGATTTTGGTTGGATTAAGATATGACAAACAAACAAAAGCTAAGCATGATAACAACCATTCCATCTTATACGTCTAATCAGACTAATGCAAGAGTTTAATTAGCACGGTACAACAGTATCAGGCCGCTACAATTAGCCCAACTTGATATGTTTACGCTTCCGGCTTTAACCCTCCAACAATGGCGAAAATCCAGTATTTTGATTTTTTTTCCTCTTTCATTCTTTCTGGTCCAATCCAAACAAAATATGGGTCTTGGGGCCATTACCTCGTCTGAAAGCGCTTACCTCGCTGTCGCTGTAGTTTGTTTTCATTTTCTCGTTCCTTTCTCTTTGGAAACAGGGAACTTTTAGTTGGATTTCGCCACAAGGAAAAGAACGAAAGAAAAAACCTACCAAAAGCCTATTTTTCCCATAAAAATAAGCCAATATATTTGCAAAAGAAAGATAGTAATACGGACATGAAGGGTTGTGCGATTTGTTACAGGCCGATGATTGTGGGCAAATCAATTGACGTGAAAGGCATGAGCTTTGTATCGACAAATAGACTAGAGTTTGGTGCTGGGTTTTTACGTCTAGGTAAAACAGCAACGGTTTTAGCTGTCAGAGCTTCTGCTGTTGATTCCTATGAGAGCTCTTCCTATTTTGTTAAGCGTATGGGAAAAGCTTGGGCCATCTCTCAGGTACAGTCTTTCTCTTTTTGATGTTATTATCTGCGGCTTGGAATTCAAATCTTATATCAATGATTCAACTCGCATGATAATAGATTTTCAAACTTATTGCAAATTGGTGCATTAGAAGGCATATTTCAAAATTAAATTGGATTGAATCTGATTGGGCTTATGTGGAATGATTTTATTTTCGTAAATTTGTGACAAGCGATAGTGGGTGGTTGATATTGGATGCGTCTTAGATATTTAAAATCTGGAAGTTTCCTTTCAATGGCGTTATCTGATTGAAGAAGTCTCTGGTTGAGCAGATTGGGAATTGAATTATTCACAATTTTTCTTCATTAATTCTGTACATATTCAAGTACCTGGTTGTATTCCACTTTCATTGATATTTACTTATGACCGTGATGCAAAAACGTTCTATGATGATTGGGTAAAGAAAGCTTATGGAAAAGAATGAAAAGATATGATTTTTGGTTGGAATGGAGTCTGGTTTGATTTTCTTTAAAAGCTTGACGTCTAAAACACGAACAAAATAGAGTTTTGATTTTTTACGAATATAACGTTACTGAAATTATCTAACAATGTAAAATTTGCCTTAACGATGATTTTTTTTTTCCCGGGCAATACCATAATTTTTGGGAGGTTACGTTACTGCTGATGCTCATAAACAACAACAACAACAACAAAACCCAATTCATATGTATGGGGTAGGGGAGGTAGGGTAGTAGGCTGCCCCCAACGCCAGGTTGAGAGTAGCTTCCGTGGAAGACCTCCGGCAGTCAGAAAATTAAAAATATAGATAAAATTCAATGCATATATAAATAAATACATAAATACATAGCTAAACAGTATTCATATGCAATCATTAAAATCATATGTGCGTCTGTAACGGAATAATCCCTGCATAATAATCCCTGCGAAAGAATCTCTGCATATAGACAGAAACATAAGACCCAGCTAAATTTAAAAGAGGAAACATGAGGAGAATGATACACAGAAGTCAACGATAGCAAGCCCAGTTCTAATCCTTCATAAATACCAATAACAGAAACGTATAAAAAGTAGAAGTCATGGAAAATACTACAAAAACATTAAAAGAAGACATAGATGATACACCCTATAGATGTGACCCACACTACTCGACTACCCTAGTCTTTAGCCTTCATATTTTTCTATCAGAGGTCATGTCTTCGGTAAGGGCTAAATCCCTCAAATCAGATCTCAAGCAGTCTTCCCACTTCCGCCTTGGTCGTCCTTTCCTTCTGGCACCGTCGACTGTAATCGACTCTACCCTCCTGACCGCATCCGACGGTAGTCCTTAGTCGCCTAAGGACATGCCCAAACCACCGTAGTCTTCCCTCCCTCAATTTTTCGAAAACAGACACCACCCCCAAGGACATCCTAATCGCAGAGTTTGTCGTCATATCCCACAGAGTCCTACCACATGTCCATCGAAGCATTCTCATTTCTGCGGCCTCAATCCTCCTTACGTGATCCTTCTTGGTTGCCCAACATTCTGATCCATACAACAGCGCTGGTCTTATTGCCATTCTATAAAATTTTCCCTTAAGTTTTAGAGGCACCTTCTTGTCACACAAAACTCCAGTAGCGGCCCTCCACTTTAGCCATCTCGCCTTTATACGGTGTGTAACGTCATCATCTACACCCCCATCTTTATGTATCATAGACCCTAGGTACTTGAAACAATCCTTTGAGGGGAGAACGTGTCCTTCTATGCATACTTCTACATCTTCATCGTTTTGGTTCCCTTTGAAGTTTGAACATAAATACTCTGTTTTTTCAATATTTATCCTTAAACCTTTTTCTTCCAAAGCAGTCTTCCAGGTAGCCAGTCTACTATTCAACTCAGATTTTGTTTCAGCAACTAGGACAATGTCGTCAGCGAAAAGCATACACTATGGTACACCGTCTGGTGTCGCACAGTAGATGTCGTCCATAATCAAGGCGAAGATGTAAAGGCTAAGAGCCGACCCCTGATGGAGTCCGATTTCCACCGGGAATGCCTCGGTGTCGCCAACTGTAGTCCTGACATAAGTAGTAGATCTACAGTACATATCACGAATCGCCCGGATATAAGCAGTTGTGATCCATCTCGTTTCCAAAGTCTTCCAGATCGTATCGCGGGAAACACTATCATAAGCCTTCTCAAGGTCAATGAACGTCATGTGAAGATCTCTAGACTTTTTCCTATATTTCTCCATAAGCCGTCGAAGTAGATGAATCGCCTCCGTGGTAGACCTGCCTGGCATAAAGCCAAATTGGTTTTTCGAAACCCTAGTAACTTGTCTCAACCTAGCCTCTATCACCCTTTCCCATAGCTTCATGGTATGGCTGAGTAGTTTAATACCTCTGTAGTTACCACAACGTTGGGGATCTCCTTTATTTTTATAGATTGGTATCACTGTAGACTCTCTCCACTCCTCTGGCATCTTGGCAGTCTCTAAAATAATATTAAAGATGTTGGTCAACCACTTAACTCTCTCTTCTCCTAGGGCCAACCACACAGTGATAGGAATTTGATCAGGACCGACAGCTTTGTCCCTTCCCATCTTTCTAAGAGCCATTTTGACTTCCTCAAACCCAATTATACTTGTAGGGCAGTCATTGGTCGTAGTATGATAGTCGGCTAACCCATAAACGATACTATCTCTACATGGAGAGGCACCGTCATTAAATAAGCCAAAGAAGTAACTACCCCAAACCCTCTTAATATCGTGATCTTTCGCTAAAAGGACACCATTGTTGTCCTTAATAAACCTAATGTTACCTAGATCTTTTTTCCTAATCTCCCTAGATTTTGCAAGTCTGAAGATGCCATTTTGTCCTTCCTTGGTGTCTAATCTCTTGTACATTTCCTCGTATGCCTTATCCTTTGCTTTAGCTACCGTTTTCTTGGCTTCCCGCTTTGCCTCCTGGTATCTTTGTTTAGCTCTCGACCTTTCTTCGTCGTCATTGCATTGTAGAAACTCCTTGAAGCAAGTTTGTTTTGTCTTCACCTTAGTTTGGACTTCGTCGTTCCACCACCACGATTCTTTATGTTCCTTGGCCTTCCCCGTCGACAACCCAAGGGTGTTTTTGCCAATCTCTCTGATGGAATTTGCCATATTTTTCCATAACATATCTGCATTATTTGAGTTTGTAGTTTCAAAACTTGTATTAGACAAAACCTTATTCCTAAAGTCATCAGTTGTCGCTCCATGTAAGTTCTTCCAGAGGATCCTAGGTTTACCAAGTTTAACCCTCCTATGAGTGCTCCGCCCGTGGGGTACGCGGAACACCAGAACCAACAATTTGTGTTGTGATGCACATGCCTCTTCAGGGAAAACCTTACAGTCAATGCAAGCCCATCGTTCCCGATTTCTAATCAAGATGTAGTCGATTTGGTACAATGTCCCCCGCTATGAAACGTAATCAAGTTCGCATCTCTCTTATTAAAGGAGTTAGTGATCACCAAATCGTAAGCAGTAGCAAAATCAAGCAACGTACGCCCCTCATCGTTCCTGCTACCATAACCGAAACCCCCATGAACACCGTCATACCCGTCGGTTGCACTGCCTATATGGCCATTGAAGTCTCCCCGCTCCTAAGTATATCATCTAACTGATCCCAGAAGCAACGTTTCTCCCCCTCCCCTAGGCCAACGTGTGGGGCGTACACTGAAAGGACATTCACTACTTCCTCTTCTATAATAACCTTAATCATCATGATCCTATCCCGGTATCTGCAAACTTCAACTACATTTTCCTTGAGCCTAGAAGATGCCAAGATACCCACCCCATTTCTAGCGTTATCTACGCCTGAATACCACAACTTGTACCCATTACACTCTCTGGCGCGGGAACCTGTTGCATTTTTTAGGCTAGTAAGGGCTGAAAGCAAATTTACTTCTTTATGGGGTCCTAATATTCTCATTATCTTGATAATTCTTCCAGCAACCGAGGCCGATTGTTTGTTCTTCATGCGACTCCAAAGGGCACGTTGAATGCCAGTGGTGTAGGGGTACATGCTTCTTCATCCTCGGGGATAATATGCTCTGCCAAGTTCCTTCTAGGAATTCCAGTTGTGTAATTTGTGCTGGGAAGGTACATACCAAAACGACTCATCTCTAAATGACATATATGCATGCAGTAGACTTGTTATACTGCCAACTGCCCAACGTACTGAAATCTTGTTTTCGTGGGGTTATGATAGGGGTCGAAGTGCTACTCAGGCTGCAAAGTAACCGGATTTCGGGCCAAGTGGATGGGTGAGCCTCCTATTTCCAAATAGCATATGATTTCTTGGGTGTTGCCTGTCGCCAAGTAAAAATGTTGAAGGCTGCAAAAAACAAGCATGACATTTGTTTGCCATGCCCATTGTGAATGATAGATCCGACCCCGAATTACAAGATCACACCATATGTTTTTTCTTCTTTGTTCATGTATTTGTACAATGTAAAAGAGGAAAGACACAACTGTTGTTGTTTGAAATAGTCATGAGTGTACAATAATTCATTGTTTATGTAGACAAAGAAGTTATTTTAAAATGTTTTATTTCCAAGGCATTACCAGAATGATATCACTTATCAAGTTGTAGACCGTAATAAAATGGAGAAAAATGTAGTCTTTCTATAGGAAAACTGATTAATGCTTGGAATGGTTTTTTAAGCTGCACTAATTTGAACTTTGTTCATTTTATGAGAGAAAAATCCATGAAAGATGTAATTTAGAATATGGGCTAAAATGATATGTTGCTTAATGATGGTTTTGCTGCTAAATATTACGATCTCTCATCACGCTCCAATTAGGTTTTCTTTTTTTGGTTTAATAGTTAATTAGTTCGAGTTATTTTTTTTTCCAGTTTGGTACTTAAATTTGCAGACACGCCATTGATGGCATGAATATGATAGACATGTGGTGTATTTTTATTAATTGACAATACTTTTAGGGTTAGACGAAGATGGAATGATAATTTAATTGTCATAATAATAAAAAAATGAAGTACTAAAATGAAAAGAAAGATATTGTACAGGAGTTATATCATGAATAAAATCCTTTTTTTTTTAGAATTATGATTTTTGCCGCATGTTAATAAAGCTTAGGACTTCGGTTAATTGAAGACACGCGCCTGGTAAGAGCGTGGAGTAAATAAGCTTTCTCGCCCTTAATTTTAAGTCACCAGAATCACCACCTATTTTATAACATATTTGCGTAAAAGTCCTCGAAGGCTCTTTTTAAGTTTTGCTATTGATTGTTTTTTACGAACTCCTCCGGCGCTGGAAAAGGAAAAAGAAAACAACAATGGCAGACGAATAGAGGGTTCTAGAGGAGCAACTAGAGCTTCAGTTGGAAGAGCAAAGAGACTCACTCTCTGCCCTAAACGATGCTCTCGTGTCTGATGTTGAAAGTATTAAAATGTTTTTCAAGTTTGGTAACTAACTTTGAAAAAATGCTTTTCAAAGTTTGGTAAATGTTTCTTTGAAAATGGTTTTCAAAGTTTGGTAAATGTTTCTTTGAAAAATAGTTTTTCAAAGTTTGGTAGATATTTGTTGAAAAATGATAATGGGATAATCACAATTAATCCCTAGGTTTTAGGGTATTTACAAGATTAAGTCCTTAAGTTTTAACTATAAATACCCTAGTTCATTTAGCTTCAAAACCATCCCAAAAATCATTTCTTTCTCTCAATACTAGAGAACTTTCTTGTGAGTAGTGAGTGTTTTGTAAACACCTCTAAATTTTCTCTCATAGTAAAAGATCTGCAGCAGTCCGGAGACGTAAGCACAATTGGCTGAACTCCGTTATCAATTTCGAGTATTATTTTTCCGCTTTTATTTTGCATTCTCACTAATCTGGTTATAGAAAAATTACTTGTACTTGGTTTATTTCCCAACAACTGGTAATCAGAGTTTTTTTGTTGTGAATTTTGTCAATTTTTTGCGAGGTTACTATTCACGTGAATAGTGAAATTCGTGAATAATAAAATTTTGTCGGCGATATAAATTTATCGACGGAGGTGTTCTAATACAAGGTGGTTCGCAAGAATTGTCAGAAATGGTCCAAACGAAACCAGATTCGAGTGGGAGCGATGGCTGCAGACGAAGGGAATGTGAAAATTGAAAAGTTCGATGGTGCGGACTTTGAATTTTAGAAGATGCAAATTGAAGATTTTCTATATCAGAAAAATCTATATCAACCATTCTCAGGAAAACAACCAGAGGGCATGAAGAATGAAGACTGGGCTCTTCTCGACAGACAAGCCCTCGGAGTTATCCAACTGACGTTATCCCGCAATGTTGCTTTCAACATAGCAAAGGAAAAGACCACGGCGGGTCTTATGACGACTCTCTCCAGTATGTATGAGAAGCCATCGGCCTCAAACAAAGTTCATTTGATGAGGCGATTATTCAATTTGCGGATGACGGAAGGGGCATCGGTGGCACAACACCTAAATGAACTCAACACAATCACATCCCAGTTGAGTTCAGTGGAAATTGAATTTGATGATGAAGTTTGAGCTTTAATTCTCTTATCATCTTTACCAGACAGTTGGAATGCTACTGTTACAGCAGTCAGCAGTTCGTCGGGAAACAACAAATTAAAATTCGACGATGTTCGGGATCTGGTACTGAGCGAAGAAATTCGACGGAGAGAATCGGGTGAAGCATCAACCTCCTCAGCCTTGCACACGGAGTCCAGAGGGAGAACTTCAGAAAGAAATTCAAATCATGGCAGATCGAAATCCAGACGGGGAAAATCCACAACGGGAAAGAAAGATTTTACCTGTTATAATTGTGGCAAGAAGAGTCACTTCAAAAGAGATTGCCGAGCACTGAAGAAAAATACCAGCGCACAGGAATCTGCCAACATGACGGAGGAGACAGGTGATGCCATGATTTTAAGCGTCAACAGTCTGATTGAATCATGGATTTTGGATTCAGGGGCATCTTTCCACTCCAGGCCATGCCAAGAAATCATGGAGAACTATGTTAGTGGTGATTTTGGGAAGGTTCATCTTGCTGATGATGAAACCTTGAAGATCGTCGGAAAATAAGACATCCGACTAAAGCTGTCAAACCAGACCACCTGGAAGCTGACAGGAGTGAGACATATTCCTGGTCTTAAAAGAAATTTGATTTCTGTAGGACAGCTTAATGGAGAATGATACAGTACAATCTTTTCAGGTTGTGAATGGAAGATTATCAAAGGAGCACTCGTCATTGCTCGTGGTAAGAAGACTGGTACTCTCTATGTAATCTCAAATTTAGAGAATATCATTGCAGTAGCAGATGCTGATGGAAAATCAAACCTATGACACCAAAGGCTTGGCCATATGAGCGAGAAAGGGATGAAGACACTTTTGTCAAAGGGGAAGCTGCCGAATCTAAAGAATGTAGATGTCGGACTATGCGAGGATTGCATATTTGGCAAACAAAAGAAAGTCAGCTTTGCACAGATTGGTAAGACACCCAAGGCTGAAAAGTTAGAGTTAGTTCATATTGATGTATGGGGACCATCTCCAGTTCCATCTCTTGCAGGCTCATTATATTATGCCACCTTCATCGATGATTCTACAAGGAAGGTGTGGGTTTATTTTCTGAAGAAAAAATCAGAAGTCTTTGATACTTTCAGAAAATGGAAGGCCATGGTGGAAAATGAGAACGGTATGAAAGTCAAGCGGTTGAGGTCTGACAATGGAGGAGAGTACAGAAATAGGAGATTCAGAGATTTTTGCGCAAACAATGGGATCAAGATGGAGACAACAGTTCCCATGACACCGCAGCAGAATGGCGTAGCATAGCGCATGAACAGAACTATGAATGAACGTGCCAGAAGCATGAGGACACATGCCGGATTGCCCAAATTTCTATGGGCTGAAGCTATTAACACTGCAGCTTACCTGATCAACCGTGAGCCCTCAGTTCCTTTGGATGGCAGAATACCAGAGGAAGTTTGGAGCAAGAAAGAAATAAACCTTTCACACTTAAGAGTGTTTGGTTGTATTTCTTATGTACACATAGACTCTGCTGAAAGAAGTAAACTTGATGCTAAGTCCAACAAATGTGCCTTTGTTGGTTACGGCGGTGATGAGTTCGGTTACCGGTTTTGGGACTATGAAAATCGAAAGATCATTAGAAGCAGAGATGTCATTTTCAATGAGAATGTGATGTACAAAGACATGTCAACTGTAGAATCAAGCAACTCCAATACTAAAGCTGAAATAAAGGAATTTGCTGAGTTTGAGGAGATTTCTGGAAATGATGTTCAGATCAGTCCTGAAGCAGTTCAAAAAGAACCAGACACACCGGAACTAAGACGCTCCTCCAGAATTCCTAAACCAACCCAAAGGTATTCTCCTTCTTTGCACTATTTGTTGTTGATTTGATAATGGTGAACCAGAGTGCTATGATGAAGCAATGCAAGTGGAGGATTCAGTCAAGTGGGAGTCTTCCATGAAAGATGAGATGGACTCGCTTTTGTCAAATCAGACGTGGGAATTAGCTGAATTACCACCAGGTAAGAAAGCGCTTCACAACAAGTGGATTTACAGGATCAAAGAAGAGCACGATGGGAGCAAACGCTACAAAGCGAGATTGGTTGTCAAAGGTTTTCAGCAAAAAGAAGGTATTGACTACAATGAAATTTTCTCTCCAGTCGTGAAACTGTCTACAATCAGACTGGTGTTGAAAATTGTAGCTGCAGAGAATTTACATCTTGAGCAGTTAGATGTAAAGACAGCTTTCCTTCATGGTGATTTGGAGGAAGAAATCTATATGAGGCAGCCAGAAGGCTTCATAGAGGCAGACAAGAAAAACCTGGTATGCAGGTTGAAGAAGAGCTTGTATGGTTTAAAACAAGCTCCTAGACAGTGGTATAAGAAGTTCGATAGTTTCATGAGTAGCAATGGTTTTACCAGATGCCAAGCAGATCATTGTTGCTACATCAAGAGGTTCGACAATAGCTTCATTATTTTATTGTTGTACGTTGATGACATGCTCGTTGCAGGCTCAGACATGCAAGAGATTATAAACTTGAAGCAAAAATTGTCAAAGCAGTTTGCTATGAAAAGATCTGGGCGCTGCAAAGCAGATTCTTGGGATGAGGATCAAGAGAGACACAAAGTCAGGGATTTTGATATTATCACAGGCTGAGTACATCAACAAAGTACTCTCCAGGTTCAACATGCAAGATGCTAAACCAGTAAGTACACCTTTAGATGTTCATTTCAGACTCTCCAAAGAACAGTCACCAAAGACGGAGGAAGAACGTGCACACATGATGAAGGTGCCGTATGCCTCAGCGATTGGAAGTCTGATGTATGCCATGGTTTGTACCAGACCAGATATTGCTCAAGCAGTGGGAGCTGTTAGCAGGTACATGAATAATCCGGGCAAGGTACACTGGGAAGCAGTCAAATGGATCTCAGATATCTGCGGGTACCACAAACAAAGCACTTTATTTCAAAGGTGGAGATACGATACTGACAGGCTATGTAGATGCTGACTTAGCCGGAAATGTTGACATCAGAAGGAGCACTACAGATATGTTTATACTCTAGGAGGAATCGTAGTGAGTTGGGTTTCTCAACTACAGAAGATAGTTGCTCTCTCCACAACTGAAGCAGAATATGTCGCTGTTACGGAAGCTAGCAAGGAGATGGTTTGGCTCCAAAGTTTCTTGGAAGAGTTAGGCAAGAAACAAGAAAACAATGTCTTGTATTGCGACAGTCAAAGTGCTATACATCTAGCAAAGAATCCGTTTTTTCATTCCAGGACAAAGCACATACAATTGCGATATCATTTTATCCGGTCTCTTCTGGAAGATGAGATTTTGAAACTTGAAAAGATCAGTGGAGCTCAAAATCCGGCAGATATGTTGACAAAGACGGTGACTACAGACAAACTGAAGTTGTGTTCAACTTCAGTTGGCATGCTAGAGTAACAAGACTAGAAAAGCTATTGCATTGATCGAGGTGTGAAGAAAATTAAAATCAGTTTTCAAGTGGAAGATTGTTGAAAGTATTAAAATGTTTTTCAAGTTTGGTAACTAACTTTGAAAAAATAGTTTTCAAAGTTTGGTAAATGTTTCTTTAAAAATGGTTTTCAAAGTTTGGTAAATGTTTTTTGAAAAATAGTTTTTCAAAGTTTGGTAGATGTTTGTTGAAAAATGATAATGGGATAATCACAATTAATCCCTAGGTTTTAGGGTATTTACAAGATTAAGTCCTTAAGTTTTAACTATAAATACCCTAGCTCATTTAGCTTCAAAACCATCCCAAAAATCATTTCTTTCTCCCAATACTAGAGAGCTTTCTTGTGAGTAGTGAGTGTTTTGTAAACACCTATAAATTTTTTCTCTTAGTAAAAGATCTGCAGCAGTCCAGAGACGTAAGCACAATTGGCTGAAATCCGTTATCAATTTCGGGTATTATTTTTCCGCTTTTATTTTGCATTCTCATTAATCTGGTTATAGGAAAATTACTTGTACTTTGTTTATTTCCTAACTGACAGTTTCAATCCCCAGATCCTCGCGGTGCTTCATCTCTTCCAACCCCTGTTTTCTTTCTTCCCTCTCATTAAATCTTCAAAATTATTGCGATATGTAATCAGGATTAGTTTTTAATTTCATTTCTCTTTGATTGGGTTTAGGTTCACGACGAGCTTATTGAGGTAATCAAAGAGACAGAGGAGGGGCTTCTTAATCTGAAGCGCGCACGTTTACTTCGAGAAGCTGATTAAGCATTAAATGTTTCGAATCAATCAGCGGTTGAGGAGGTTAAAGCGGGGCCTCTTGACCCGGCTGATATAGAATATGAACCGTTGGAGGGGGAAAAGAGTTACCAGCTCGGGTCAAAATGTTGGTTCCGTTACTGTGACGGCCGGTGGTATGATGGTCAAGTTGTGGCATCGAACGGTTCTGCTTCTACAAAGATAACATTCCTCACACCCACTTCAGAAAATATGTTGGTAAGCTCTAGCTCGAATTCCTGAAACATGTTTCTGTTGGTTCTTTCGTGACAGTTAATACTTCAAAGTTGAAATCCTCCCTTCTAATATAACTGGAAACTTAGAAATGTATGAATTTTCTGAAAGAAAAAGAAGCTAGGTTGTGAGAGAAAAGTACTGAAGATTAATTGTAGAGGTTAGACAACTTTTTAATGAGTTTCTCTTCTCTATTACTTTTTAAAATTTGGTTATATTATTGCATTAATTGACCTTAAAAAAGTTATGCTACTACCCCCCATGTTGCTTATTTGGACAGTTGTTTGAGAATTGGATGTAATTTTGTCAAGGAATGAGCAACTATTCTCTGTTGCTACTTAAGCAACATTTACTATTTCCAGTTACTAATGCTAGAGCACCCGAGTGCAGATATGCAGGTTCTTTCTGCAACAAAGATGTCGATTTGGTGCTAGTTGCCGCTTATCACATGGTATGTGAGAGTCTTTTGTTTTATGGACTAGTAGGTTCTGAACCAAAAATTCCCTTTGTCTTTCTTGTTGAGTGTTCTTGCATTGAAGGACACGAGGAAACATTAACCTTATGGTATGGACAGTATCACAAAGACAAAGAATTGTTGTTTTGCATAAACCCTGTTAATTTTAGAGGGTGAGCTAAGAAATCTGCTCTATAAGAAGGACATGTAAAATGAGACATTTGTGAGATACTTTTAGATTTGCATTTTAATCTTCAGTGTTGCTATGGGCTAGTTGAATCGAGCATTTATTTTTGGTGGTGGTGGTGTTTTGGGGGGGGGGGAGATAAGAGTTAGCTAATAGATCTCTGTTGCCATGCTGTGTGCTCCAAAAGGCTGTATTTAGTTAAATTATAAGTCCATTTCTTTCCGAAGTTGGTTGTGGTATGGGCTCTCTATATGGTAGGCTATTGTTCAGTATTCTTTGCTCTCATTTCTTACTAAATATTTCCTTTTATAGCAGTTGCTTCTAGTACATCAGAGTTTAACATTTATATGTCCACAGGAGTTGATGTCCCATTATCTTCACTGATAAAGTATGCTCCAACCATGTGGGAGCCATCAATGGTTGGGTCCAGTATTTGGGCAGTCTCTAATAGTTAAGTTGGCATCTGGAGGGAAGCTGAACTAGAATCATGGAACGATGAACTCAGGATTGGGAAGGTTGTGTTCCGGGACGATCGAAGCTCTGCACTCTGCAGAGCTCGGTATAGAAGCCCTGACGTTGTCTGAATATGCACAAATGAGTGATGATGAAGAAAGTGAGCTAAGCTCCAAAAAATCTGATTCAAGTGACTATGAAGAGATCAGTCCAAGGGGTATAGGTTTTCTTGAAAGCACTGCTCGACAGAGAGGTATCCAGACAGAAACTACCATCTTTGCTTAGTGGAAAAATCATACCAGGAGCGTAGCTTCTAAGATGATGGCCAATATAGGTTACCGTGAGGGGATGGGACTAGGTGCATCTGGCCAGGAAATGTTGGACCCGATCTCAGTTAAAGTCCTTCCTCCTAAGCTATCACTCGACCATGCTTTGGAGTCTCGTGAAAATGATGAAGGTAAAGAGAAAAAAGGGATGAAAAGAAGCAGAGGTGGCAAGAGAAAGCGCGAGAAGAAATTTGCAGAAGCTGCTCGGGCTGCAAAAGAAGAAGAGGAATCAAGACCAGATGTTTTTAGCCTCATCAATAACCAACTTGCTATGCATAATGAAGCAGTAAATGGAGGGTCAACAAGGAAACAACAAAAGAAAGGCTCAGGAGAGGGAAAGAAAGTAGATAGGAAGGCATTGGTTGGTTATGATGATGAAGTGAAGGAACTGAAGTTTCGAGTTGTAAAGCTCGAGGAAATGGTGAGCAGAAACAGAAACGAAAAGGCTGTCTATGATGCAGCTATGAGGAAGTTAAATGAGACCCGCAAGGCTTTGGCAGAGGCTGAAGCTGAAGCTGTTCATGAATCTGCATCAAATGCAGTTGCTAGCAAAGAAAAAGAGAAAGTGGCTAAAGTTTTGATATTATGTAAACGTAATATCGTACAACTCGCTAATTATGCGCTGTTTGGTGATAGATTTTACCCACATAAAAAGGAAAGAAAATGAACTTAAATTAGACTTGGGATTCTTCCCTCTTTTGCTTTGTGTTGAGGCAAGCTGTGAAGGTTTTAGTTACTTTAATTTGTTTATCATCGAGGGAAATGTGTGTATATATATGTCACTGCTACGGGGAAGAATATTCTTTTACTATTATTTTAAAGAAGTTTCTCCAGCGTTTCCGTAATACATGCTACTGTGTTTAGTTTTTAAATTGAAGTACAGTATCTAACATATCAACTTTTACTAGCTATAAAGAGTCTAATTTTAAAGAAGTTTTTTTTAACGTTTAATACATGAGAAGAAAAACCAAAACGCTGCTTTCTGTGGGGTATGCTGAGGCTGGAGTCATGCAATAGATAACTTGGTTAAACGATCGCATCAGCTGGTAATACTCAATCCCACATAGTATTAAATACTATTGGGAATGTGTATTTATGGTTTGGATTTCTCACTTCCTTGTTGAGTGAAAGAGAAACACTCTCTTTTATACTTATTATTTGCAAGTCCAAGAAAAATGATGAAATTATGTCATTAATCTTTAATTTCCTTAGTTTTGATAGTTTAAACTCTAAAGATCACCTTCATCAATATTTAAAATGTTAATATTAAAGGGAAAAAGAGAATTGGATAAATGAGCTTATTCATGAACATAAACAAACCAAACATACTTCTATTCATTTTCGTTTGTTTATTAAATGAATATAAATTAATATTATACGAACGATTCACGAATAATTTATCGAACTCTCTGTTTATTTACACCTCTACTCATGCAATAAGAGTATCAATTCACACCCCAATATTTTTTAAAAAATATAAATTTTATATAAAAATATTGAAAATAAAATTAATAAAATTTTAAATAAATATTGATACCCATAATTTATTCTTATACACTTAAAAATTTCTTTACAATTTTTAATTTATAATATTGTAATTTAATTTTTTACTCTACCCCATATAATTTATATACATAAAATTAATAAAAATTAACATATCAATAATCTATATGTAATAAATTAACAAACAAAAAAAACCATTCAAATCCATATGTCTGACAATTAAGCGGCTACTTTCTCAGTTTTTTTAAATAAAAGAATCAAATTACGATAAATTAAAGTATGGAGACACAAGTTTAAATTTTTAAAAGCTGAAGGATAAAATTCATAATTAGACTTAATAACAAACAAATAAACTGACGGAGCTAAGGGGCCCTTAGGCATCGATTAACACACAAGGAAGAAAACAAGCCCGAAGAGGCCCAATTGATGGGCATGTGAAAGTAGGGAAAATTGAGCGACTGTCGTTGGTTTAATGTGTAACCAAACAGGTAAGAAAGGGAAGGAGATTTGATGTTATTCCGGATTAGGGTTAACTTTTCACCCTTCCACTATCACCATCTCTGGATTTCTTTTAGGCGCCAAACTACGCATTGCTCCTTCTCCTCGGGGTACAATTTGTATTTTTATGAATTCCATTGTTATTTTTTTTTGTCAAAGGGATTCTTTTCGGGTATTTTGGAAATATACTCTGTTATGTGTTTTGAAGGATTGAAATTCTAAGACGCTTTTGATTTCAGCTCTTTTCCTTCAAATTATGCTTTTATACTGAATTTCAGTCTGAGTAAGCCTTTTCTTTCTTCCCTTTGGTCCACTGAATTTTTATTAAAGTTTGAACTTTTGAGTTGACAGAGTTTTAACGTTGGAGCCTGTCTCTGGTTGAAGACATTGATTCACTGAAACGGAATGTTTTCTCACTTCTGTAACGAGTGCAATACTTGCGTATAAATTTGCCTTTTTTGCTTGATAAATGTTCTGCAGGAATATAAAGAGATGGGTAGCCAAGCCCCTGCAACTAATGATCGTACGAGGACATACTGGACACCTACAATGGAGCGGTATTTCATTGATCTTATGCTGGAACAGATGCATAGAGGAAATAGGGTTGGTCACACATTCAGCAAACAAGCCTGGACTAACATGCTTACCATCTTCAATGCAAAATTCGAATCTCATTATGACAAAGATGTCTTAAAAAGTCGTTATACAAACTTGTGGAAGCAATTCAACGATGTTAAGAATCTTCTTGGCCAGAATGGGTTTTCTTGGGATGAATCTCGACAAATGGTGGTAGCTGATGAATATGTCTGGAATGCCTACATCAAGGTGCAGCCCCATAGCTATTTACTTGTACCTGATAATTGTGTGAATTCGTTATAGTAAAATATTGCAAGATGCATGCAGGCTTACCCGGATGCACGATCCTACAGGATGAAAGCATTGCTGAATTTCAATGATTTGTGCTTGATATATGGGTACGCAACTGCTGATGGAAGATACAGTCGATCTAGTCATGATTTGGACTTTGATGATGAAGTCCAAGGATTAAATATGGGTGTGTATAAGCTTTATATAATAAACCTCTATCATGATTGTAGATAAGATTTCAACTGAAAAGCATGTGATTCATATTATAGGCCACTTTTTGTGCTGGATACCTTGGTTAATGCTTCTTTTCTATCATACGAGAGAAGAATGAAGAAATAAAGTAAGAAAATTGAATTGAGTTACTTCAATCACATTTCCTAGACCATTTGTTCGTTGGTAAATTATCCCATGTCATTCTTGTCCCAACATTTAACAGTTCACCATTGATTCTACCGTTTGTTGACCATTTGCTTGTCATTGATTCAACAGTTGACCATTGATAGTAAATTGATATCCTTGCATACAAGTGACTTGGTTGTGGGAAAAAGGAAAATCTGAATCTGTAGTTTTACTGCTCTCTTCATTTTTATTAATTTTTTTTTATATGAATGGGTTTTTACGGTACTGTAAGCTATGAATGGATTCATATTCTGGTGTAACAGATATGCTTTCACTTGCTTGTTCCCCAACTTTTAGGTGATGCAATGGGTAGTTTCCCCTCCACCAATAATGAACGTCCAAGAACTGAATGGAACGCTGACATGGACCAATATTTTATTGAGCTTATGCTTGACCAAGTAGGAAGAGGCAACAAGGTTGATAATACATTCAGTAAACAAGCATGGACAGACATGCTTGCTTTATTCAATGCAAAATTTGGTCATCAACATGGCAAGAGGGTTTTGAGACATAGATACAAGAAACTGTGGAAGTACTACAGTGATGTGAAAGTTATTCTAAAACAAAGTAGCTTTACCTGGGATGAAACAAAGCTAATGGTTATAGCCGATAATGAAGTTTGGGATGCTTATATAAAGGTATGAGCTTCTACAGATATTTTCATTAATCTCATGAGCACATTACCTTCATGCATATGATATATTAATGATTGCACTTAAGACAGGCACATCCTCATGCTCGAGCATATAAAATGAAAACCCTTCCGAACTACAACGATTGGCACCTAATATATGGCGAAGCAATTGACGAAGGAAGTCCTGATAAATTGGCTCAGGAATGTGACATCTCCAATACAACAGCTGGTGAGTTCCAAATTTCTAACAGAAACAAAATCACAATGCTTCTGATGTTCTCTATGTATTTTACAGAATTGCAGCTAGAGTCTGCTAGGGGGACTGATAATGTTATCAACTGGATACAAAAGAAGCTCATCAACATATTAGTTGCATTGTTTTCAATTAAGTTTTAAGTTCACAGATATGTTTCATCTTGAAGGTGGATTAATTTAGTTCTCTTTTTTCTGGTCTACCAGTTTTAGAAACTGAAGTTATAAAATTAATAGTACAATGCATTAGAGTCATGTGACTTTGTGATTTCCAGTACATTTCTTACATGAAATCTTAAGGTTGTTTTATGAACACATTCTCTCTCTCTCTCTCTCTCTCTCTCTAATCTTCCGGTCACTGTTTTCTCCTAAAGATAGATCTTTTAATTTGCAGGTGATAGGAAGGGAAATGTGACTAGTGATCGTACAAGAACATTTTGGACTCCACCAATGGATCGATATCTCATTGATTTGTTGTTAGACCAGGTCCATAGAGGGAATAAACTTGGACAGACATTCTTAACACAGGCTTGGGTTGACATGGTTACGTTATTCAATGTCAAATTTGGTTCTCACTATGATAAGGATGTTCTCAAGAACCGACACAAACATTTCAGGAGACTGTACAATGACATAAAGATTCTGCTTGAGCAAAGTGGATTCTCATGGGATGAAGCAAAGGATATGGTAACAGCAGAAGACAGTGTTTGGAATGCCTACATCAAGGTGATTTCTTTTCTTTTCTTGTGCTGATAGAGTTTTTGTTATGTTTCTTACATAAAATACATGCAGTCACATCCAGATGCTCAATCATACAGAGTTAAAACTGTGCCAAGCTATCCCAAATTGCGTGTAATATTTGGGCTAGAAAATTTTCATGGAAGATATAACAGATTGACTCCTCAAAATGTGGGCACTGATAACGATGTAACTGTTTTAATGAGCCATAATGGTACGTAACATCTGTTATCTTGTGTTTATTTGTTGGTTAGCTTTTTCCTTTTTACTAAATTAGGTGGTAGCTTATTTTCCAACACAGATAGTAGGCCAGTGTGGTTTGAAAAGATGATAAGGTTGGAATGCTGTAAGAATTGTTCTAATTTTTCTTTACTAGAAGCATTGATGCATGTTTTAAATATTCATGATCTCTTAACATGCAGGTGGTGGGAAAAATGACTATTTACTCAACAGTATTCATCATATTGAATTTGAGTGGACAGCCCCAATGGACCGTTTTTTTATGGACCTTCTGTTACAACAGGTTCTGGATGGGAATAAGATAAATCAGGTGTTCAATGAACAGGATTGGGTTCATATGGTTGATTCGTTCAGTGAAAAATTTGGGCTTCAATTGGACAAGAACGTATTAGAAAGCCAGTACATTTGCTTGATGAAACAGTACAATGATATTACTGATCTTATCAGTCATAGTGGGTTTCTTTGGGATGAAGAAAAGCAAATGGTTGTGGCAAACAATGACAATTGGGAAGTATACGTGAAGGTATGTTCATTACTCTTTCGGTTTAATCATTTAAGCAATAACACTCCTATTGATATTCCAATCCTTCAATGACATCATGTGCCGGGGAGATATGCCTGTGTATCATTCTCTTTTCTTCTGCATATCTTATCATAAGATATAACAGTTTGGTATTTGTATGCTTGTTTTTAATATTGCCAATACATGTTTTTACATGCAAAATTTTGCAGGAACACCCAGATGCAGTCTCTTACAGGGATAAAGTCTTGGGCAGTTACAGTGATTTGTGCAAGATTTTCAGGGAAGAAGTATTAGATGGAATACCCTCTGATCAGATTCTAGATGTGGAAACTGATCATTGTGCCTCAGATACCATTTTGGATAGAGCATTTGGAGACTTACAAACTCCAGGTGGGGACATCAATTTATCTGATCAACAAAGAAAGCGACCAACTGCAACAGCAGACATAGAACGAGCAAGCAAGGCACAAAAAACCAAGCAGGATATGCAGAAGATGCTGTCCAAGATGACTGGTGTGGTCACAAGATTAGCAAATAAGAATGAAAATAAGAACCATTCAACAATAGAAAATGCAGTTGATGCACTTCAAGCCCTTCCTGACATGGATGATGAACTTTTGTTGGATGCCTGTGATCTATTGGAAGATGAGAGAAAAGCAAAAACATTTTTGGCATTGGACGTTACATTACGAAAAAAGTGGTTGCTTAGAAAACTTCGGTCATAGTAGCAGCCTTTCAGATGTTTAAAATTTGAGAATATTTACATTTCCTTTTTCTCTCCCTTAACGGGTATAGGCCGCCCTGTTATATTCCATGTCCTTTCGGCATGGTTTTTAGAATCTGGTCCCAGAATTTTGTAGCATATGGAATGAAAACACACTGATTTATAGGATGAGTTCCCCTCCCTCTAAGCTGGTAGTATTTTCCTATATTAACTTCGCTGTAATATGTTTCGAAGAGAACCAGATTTACATAGAGCGCGGTACATGAGATATGCTACTTTTCTCTTTTTTGATAATTGAGGACGGGGATAAAGATGTTTGAGATTGAACTCGAGCTTTCATGCAACACAATACATATATTGTCTCTGGACCAAGAGATTGTTGGCAAGAAATGCCACTCTTAAAATCTCATTGTTCACCTTCTTAATTCCTAGTAATTATTAGTGTTTTTGGGGGACAATTGAAAAGTGAATTTAAACAAAAAATGAATTATTTATTTAAATAAAACAAAAGTGAATTTTAAAAAAAATCCTCCAATTTTACCATACAAAAAGACATCCATTAGTGTCCCTAATGATCATAGTCTTCGTTGCCGATTGGTTGGAAGCGCTAGACTTCATCTCTCTCATTCTTTGGGACAAGTTCCAAGCCCTCATCATCTGATTTGACAGTTGAATTCTTTGTCAAAATATCTGGAGGAATCAAAGCATCCGATTGATCAGCCTTGGGGACAAGAAAAATCAAATCCAGAGTTACAAATCTCAGGATGTTTCTGATGAGAACAACCAACCATAGGTTTGTAAAATCTGTCCTAGTGACATGAAAAACGTGAAGAGCTATTCCTCCACCCCATTTGGAGGTCAAGGTAAAAATGTGCCTTCAATGCCTATAGGGCAAAGCCTTGTGCTTAACACCATCATGGGAATCCACCGTATTCTGCTTATAATTCGTGAGACACATTCTTCCGTGATAACAAAGAAGTAATCTGGAACTCCAAGCACTAAGTTCCATCGAAGAATGAAGATCAGATTGAGCATTCCGGATGTGCCTTATAAGAGCTGAGCGAAAAAGAGTAGGTTTCTGAATTGAATGTCTTTGAGCGTCTTGTGATATATCAGGACCCCCACCATTGAAGCCATTGCACCAATTGCATATATGATTCCAACAAATTCCTGCTCGTAACATACCATCAGTTGTAAGAAGTGTGAAAGGGTTATTATAGTTGTGCATTGTATTTTTTAGATGGTGTGATTAGAAACCTGAGAAAATGCAGGACCAGCTTTAGGGTCAGCGTACCAATAAAATCTGCCCTTCATGAGTACTGATACTGAGAGCCAAAGAGAGGTACATGTAGAGCGATGGTTTCCACACCTGAGGGAACTTGATTGTCTGATACATCCCCCTTATCGCCACCCCTAAGTTCTCCATTGTCTGCAGAAGCATCCACACGCATAGATAATCAAGAATTGGTGAAATATATAAGCATTCAAATGTTTTACCAAATTGCAACAAGGAAAGAATTATCTGGGGGAAAATTAGGAAATCTAACCTTCTGCTTCTCAGAATGAAGGCTGGAAGATCTCATTTCATAAATCACAAATCCCCAACACCGTGATAAAAACTGGTGGGAATGCCAAAAGAATTAAAGCTCCCTGCAATAACCATTTATGTCATGAAAAGGGACTGAGAATCTAGAAACCAAGCTAGGAGGTAATAGAGAATTATGTTTACAGGGTTTTAACTATATTGGTTTCAAACTAAAAACATAATCAAAAGTCGAATTTATGATTTTCAACACAAGCAAAACCAACAATATCTAAGGTCAAAGCTAGTGTTTCAGACCAGTTTCTCAAGCTTCAGCCACCTATATTCAGTCCCAAATTAATAAAAATAGAAAAAGAAGCTAACCTGAGGTCCGAGATGGTGAACAAAAAATCCACTGGAGGAACAACCAATTAAAGCCCCAGCAGAGGAGCAAAATACACAAAGGCTCTGCATATCCGGAGCCAACGATCGGACCTCGATACTTTTCCTAGCAATGCATGCATCAATTGTGACATCAGCTATAGCCATGCCTTCTGCAGCCCCAGTCAAGCAAATCAGTGCCAAAGCAGCAGGCAAGTTACCAATAAGAACTACCAACAATGCCGATGCACACCCAAGAATACCAGCGACCACAAAATACGGTCTTCGTCTATATCCTCTTATTGGAAAAACATCGGTGAGTAAACCCCAGACAGGTTTCATAACCCATGGAATATGGTATAAACCAATGTATATTTGAACCACAGAGGGCTGGACTTTTTGAACATCTTTCCAATAGTAATCCGTTACCACTGAAGAAAGACCCGGCGAAGCCTAGATTGAGGCCATAAACTATAACTATCCCAATGATGAAAGTCAGATTCAGCTGAGAAGATAGCATCTGTATCCATTGAATTGGCTCGAGGATGAAGGAGAAAAAAATATTGTTTTTCTTGCAGGTTTCTGCTGAATGAAGGTTGGTCTGGTTTGAACTGTGGGCAGATTGTTGGGACGTGCTCGAGAGAGATCCTTCGATGAGTCCCTCCTTCCCCACTTGTATTCACCTGAATATAATATTATAGCTTAATCTGGAGAAGTAGACATGGCGTTCGCCCTATTTTAAAACGAAAAGCTGAATTATCTATCATTTGTCAAATTCTATAAATGGCCCTCGTACTATGAATCTTTAGAGGATTTAGCCCTTCTATGATCATTTGATTTCTTTTAATTCTCTACTTTTTGAAACATGTATTCTCTCATTCGTGAAATCATTTTTTTCTATTAATATCTTTTCTGAGACATAGTAAAGTCGTTAAGTAATCAGATTTAAGTAAAATATAATATATTGAAATTATTATTATTATTATTATTATAATAAACTAATCATATTAAATGATTGTGAATAAAATTGAAATTTGAGAAAATTACGTCCAAATTTAGTCACAATAACTTTTAAATATTTATCCAACCAATTAAAATAGTATATATATATATATATATTACTTAATAACATGTTAATATATATTAGATTATTTAATAAAATTAAAGATGAAGATTTATTTTTAAAATTAAAAATATATATTTCAAAAAATAATAAATTAAAATTGATCAAGTTATAAAAAAAAGGTAAGTTCATTAATTATTTATTGTATTTACACCTAGATATAAGACTGATGGAATAATATACATATAATTTGATATTGATTTTGAAAAGATAAAAAATCCATTTTAGATATTATGTTATAAATTAAAAGTAAATAATTGAGAATGAAAATATAACTTTACCTAAAAATAATTTTCTACAGTAAAAGTTAGAAATTTTAGCTTTTTTTCACGTTATGTTGAAAATCATTTTTTAAACCATGATTTTAAATTAATTTTTACATGTTTGGTATTACTTATGGGTGAAAATCACTTTATTGCAATTTAACTTGGTAAGTATTAAATATATCAATGTTAGAGTTTTTCGACATAATTATTATTTAAATAAATAGTTAAAATATATTATAATAATTAAAACTACTTATGAAAAAAAATACTTCTGCCTTTATAAAAAAATACTTCTACTAATACATCAAATAATCATCCCTGTATATATATGATTATTCTCTCTCTCACACACACACACACACATATATATATATATATGCATATTCCTAAGCAAATGCAATATTGGACTCGATAGGCAAATCATGGGCCTCAAATTACAATTGAAGATCCATCAACGGTACAAACCGAATCGGATATTTAAGAATTAAAAATCACAAGCATAAAGAACATTCCCACCAGCATGCGGTTCCATAGTGTAGTAGTGAGCACTCTGGTCTTTGAATCCAGCAACCTGGGCGAGTCCCAGTGGGATCTGCATTATGCAAATGTGGATTATAATTTAATCGGGATATGATACAATTTACTCATATATAACATACAATGTGTTCACGAGGGAGAGATGGAAGACTCGAAAATGTGTTCACGAGAGTCCACCAACAGTTTCAGCAGCTCCCTTGATTTTAAAAGAAATTATCTTTAATCAAAAGTCTCTTGTTTTTTTTCCTCCCTTCTCTCGTGTCTGTCCTTTTCTTTAACGCTTCTGCTGCTGTCACCCCATATTTTCTTGCTTTCCCATTCGGATTCCGAGAAAATTCTTTGGGTTTTTTTTTTGTTAGTTTTTGGAAACTACTGCCCCCTGTTTTGTTTCTTTATAGACTTTCAGCTAAGCATGTAAGATCACTTGAAAACTCCATAATACTAAGTAATGACTAATGACATCGTTTTATTTAACTTTGTTTCTCTTTTGAATCTTATGTTCTATGAATGTATCCGTTTAGATACGAGTTTCACTTGTTTTATTCTGTAAGAGTATTTTAGATGTTTTACCTTAATTTGATCTAGGCAAAATAGTGAGCTTTAATTTATTTCCTAGTTGTTCAGGTGTGATTTCTTTTTAGTATTCAATCTAGGATCTAGATCTTTCTTTTTCAACATTATCTTTTGCTTCTCAAGATTCACTTTTGAATTAACATAGGAGTTTATGTATTCCTCTGATTAGAAACTATTTGCTGTTTCACATGATTCAAATTGGTAACTAATTAAGTTATTGCCTTACTGTTTTTAAAACTGTTTTAGATGCAATGGTTTGGGAGATCAAATTTGATCCACACATTGTTTTAAGTACTCATGGATTTTAAAAACTGACCATGTCTATTCATTCATTTCCAGACATAGATGGGTATCTATCTCAGCACCCCCAAAACTGAGAAATTCTCAGAAGATGGAGAGAATGATAGGGTTAGATATGGGCTAACATCCATGCAGGGATGGCTTGCAACTACGGAAGATGCTGTGAGTAACAAATAAAACCTTTTTAACTTTTCACATGTTCTAAGCATTTGTACCATATTTATTGCATTCTACCAGATAAGTTCTACTAATGAGTTTTTAAGCGAATGTTTTGGTAAATGGATCCAGTCCTTTATAAAATCCTTTCAAAATGGATTTTCATGTCATTCTCATTCCCCATTCCCACCTCAACAACACGGGATATGTAATAGGGTCTTTGTCCTTAGTTGAACATACCGTAGCTTACATTTTCTCATATTTCTTGCAAATGTTCAATTCTTGTCATATTATGGATATGATGTTGTTACTTTTATTATTTGTTTTGTTAGCATGCTGCATATCCTGATCTCGATGATTCGACTTCGTTCTTTGGGGTTTATGATGGTCATGGAGGTAAGACTTGGATGGTTCAGTTCAGGTACTTCTTATGATTGTTTTGAGTTCCTAATACATGTTTTACTTCTGTTTGTACACCATCTGAACTTGTGTCTTCGCTGTTTCCCATTCATTTATCTTTCCCTTTCATAATTTGAACCAACTGAAGGATCTTGAAGCCATTTTTTTTGCTTTTCAAATGCTTCTGCTAATATGTTTATGATTGTTTAGTGTCAATGTCTGAAAATTGGTTTCTGTCACTATTCAGGCTTCTTCAACTTATCCAGATTGCTAACTTGCGGGCAAGGTTGTTGCAAAGTTCTGTGCCAAGTATCTTCACCAGCAGGTTCTCAAGCATGAAGCATATGCAGCTGGTGACATAGGGACATCACTTCAAGGAGCATTTTCAGGTTATTTAATTTGATTACTTGAGCTTATGTTTGTTCTTCACTATTTTCTGTTATTGGGGAAGTCAACAACGATATTCTAATGCCAAAATTATTGGGGGGTTCTGTGTTTAGTTCACCTTAGTGATAATGTAAGTTGATTAATTCTTTTATACTTGAAATATGAGAGTAACTTTTCCTTTTCGTTCCACCTTTTTAGGACTGCTAATTTCTATCTTGTGCACACATTCATGCTCCATGCTTGTTCAATTACTATCTCTATATCTGTGTTGCTTTTCTGATGTAATCTTAACAATGCCATTTTTTTTGTTAAGAACTGTATTTCAAGTCTTATATATGGTTGTAGAATTCTTTCATCAAAGATTAAAATGCTTTTTCAAGCCTCTGAGAAGATAATGACAGGAGAAACTTAGCACAAATGTGGCGCTTCCGTAACCTATTTTGCTCCCTCCCTGCCAGCCTCCACCCTTTCTTGTTTGTGGTTGAATGCCCTTTTCCCTTTGTTCATTTCATGTGTTTCCAACTTGAGTTACGTTTTAGCGCAGAATGGATGAGATGATGCATGGACAAAGAGGATGGAGAGAATTAGCTGTTTTGGGTGATAAAATAGACAAGTTTACTGGCATGATTGAAGGATTGATGTGGTCGCCAAAGGGTAGTGATGGTATTGACCAAGCTGATGACTGGACCTTTGAGGAGGTAGATACGAAAACATAGAGAATATACTCACCTTATTGTCCTTGATGCTGAACTGAAATTTGTTGCTGGGCCACAAACTATGATGGAAACCAAGAACGAAGAACTGAACTTGCATTGCTGCATTTTAACTCTTATCTGATTTGGTGTATATGTGCAGCCTTGATTAGCCTGCACTTACCTTTTTCGGGTGAGGCAGGGATCATAAATGTGCAATCCAGGTTTGCCTTTGATTGCATATATTGTTATACACCCTGCATTAATTTGTTTGTTCGATTAAGAAATTTATTTTATTGCAACAGTTTGTATGTATCGTTCATGTATGGTTTTAAAATTTGTAATCAGGGCCCTCACTCTGACTTTTCTGGACCAACTTCTGGGAGCACAGCGTGCGTAGCAGTTCTAAGGAACAACAAACTTCTTGTTGCAAATGCTGGTGATTCTCGTTGTGTGATATCAAGAAAGGGTCAGGTAATGGTCTGTTAATTTGTTGAAATTAGTTTGTTTCATTTCGAATGGCTACTAAAATGGATAATATTTTATCGTTATTTGTGGATGGACTGGCTGTTGTAACTTTCAACTATGGGCATTAATTGTAATTGTCATTGTTGGGAACGTTGTTTTCTCTCTGAATAAGTAATCTATCTGATTTATTTCTCATGTGGCTTCTTTTTGTAGGCATATAATCTCTCTAGAGATCACAAACCTGAGCTAGAGGCAGAGTGTCATGCACAAGAGAGAAGGCAGAGAAGAAGAAATTAGACTTGAGGAAAGGGATTTGGGAATTATTAAGGAAGGGTTAGGAATTGAAGAGGAGGAATTGGGAATTAAAGCACGTGAAGGGCATATGATTAACTTATCGGATGAGTTGGAGCAGGCTGAGTGGATCCAGGAAGAGTTGGAGCAGTCTGAGTCAGAAGGCCAATACCAGCTGCAACAAAAGAAGGATAAGAAGCAGTTTGTTAGTATTCTATTAGTAAGGAATGCCAGCTGGCATTGTTAGATTCCCTGTACCAGCTTGTAACTAAATAATACTGCTGTGTAATCAACATTTTCCTCATGCAATGAATGAATGACTATTTTCTTCTCTAAATTCTCTCATTCATTTCTCGTATCTTACTCTATTTCTCTCATTCCATAACAAATTGGTATCAGGAGCCTTAATTCCTGGCAAATTATAGACTGGATATGCAAAAGAAGAACCAAACCATGGTCGAATCTACTGATCTCTCTGCCATCAAAAAACAGATTGAGGATTTAAAGAAAACAGTGCAGCAAGCAAATGATGAAACCAACCCTCCCAAGTGGTGGGAGGCACAAGATAAATGTATCAGTTCGTTGGAGTCTAAGATGGCAACGACTCAAAGCTACATGGAGCAGATATTGGGGATTTTGACAGGGAAGACGGAGGAGCAAGTCCAAAACAATCCTGAAATTGAGCAGATGTACATATGGAAATAAAAGATACAAATGATAGGTCTCAAGTGCTTGATAAATTGTCAACAAGAGCATTTGATGCAATTCCATCCATTACTGGAACCATAAAAGTTGATTCACGACTACAACAAAATGTTAGTCTGAGTGGGCTTAGCAAATTGATTTCGTGGGAAAATTTAGTGGACATCGAGGAACAAGAGCAAACCATTTCAGAGAATGCTCAAGTAAGTACTCCTAACCTCCTTAAGACTGATGGAATAAAGATTCTGGAAAAATTGGGAAAGAACATTGCCACTTATTATGACACAGGATGGAGAGCTAAGGACAAACTTGTTTCTATGGACAATAAAAGAGTAAATCATGATGCAAAGATTGAAAAATCTGATGTTCCATATGCACCTTGCACTCATGAAAGTCTTTTGATGTGGAAATATGCTTCGATGAATTCGGTTGACTTTCTAATTGAGAAGAATCTGAATACAACTGGGGTAGATTGTTGCATTGGAATTCATGTAGACTTCACTGATTTTCAAAGAAAGGTTGTCTTAGATGCTGCTACAATTGCTGTGGCATGTGAAGTGTGGCATACTTCTGCAGTTGTTGAGGTTATTGTCACTCAATCTACTACTAGTGTTTCCTCAGGAAAATTATTCACATGGGGGGATGGGGACAAAAATCGTCTTGGACATGGAGACAAAGAAACCCGGCTTAAGCCCACGTGTGTTCTAGCACTAATTGATTACAATTTTCACAAAATTGCGTGTGGGCATGGCTTAACAGTTGGTTTGACAACATCAGGGAATACTTTTACAATGGGAAGTATTGTGTATGGTCAACTTGGGAATCCCTTTGCTGATGGGAAGATACCATGTTTAGTAGAAGACAAGCTTTCAGGGGAATGTGTTGAAGAAATTGCCTGTGGTGCATATCATATCGCAGCTCTAACTTCCAGTGGCTTTAAAGATCTGTTTGACTAGCAGCACTTCATTGAAACCCTGAAGGACGATGTCCACATAGTTGAGGCAATACCACCCGAGTATGCTGGAATTGAGCTATTTAACAAAACGCCTATATCCTGGTCTAAGGTTAGCTATTATAAGGCAGAGGTCCTACCATTGCTGAAGCAGCATAAAGTAATCTATTTTATACACATTGATTCTCGGCTTGCCAATAATGGTATCTCAAGTTCCATAAAAAAACTGAGGTGCCGGGTGAACTACAAGGCACTGAAATATTCAGCTGCAATTGAAGAACTTGGAAAACGTTGATTTCTAGAATGCGCCAAAATGGAAGCCCTTATCTTGCTCTACATTTGAGATACGAGATGGATATGCTTGCATTTACTGGCTGTAG
Organism: Hibiscus syriacus; assembly: GCF_006381635.1. NCBI lineage: Eukaryota > Viridiplantae > Streptophyta > Magnoliopsida > Malvales > Malvaceae > Hibiscus > Hibiscus syriacus. The sequence continues at coordinate 293,881 of NW_024061893.1, forward strand.
TCATAGCTTGACAGTAGAAGAAGATGATGAACTAAGTTGGATGCGTTATGAAGTCAACCATTGGAAGAAGAAAGAGATTAATGGTACAGAGAGAAGATTGCTCGGTGGCTGTCCACTGACCCCTAGGGAGACTTCTCTCTTGCTCAGAGCATTGGGTTTCCCACCAAGTACTCAAATTTACTTAGTAGCTGGTGAAGCTTATGGAAATGGAAGTATGGAGCCTCTTAAGGAGGATTTCCCTAACATCTGTTCTTATTCCTCCTGGACAACAGATGAGGAGTTGAATCCTTTCAAGAACCATCAGAACATGTTGGTCGGTTTAGACTATGTTGTTGCCCTTCAAAGTGATGTATTTGTATATACTTATGACGAAAATATGGCAAAGGCAGTTCAAGGCCATAAGCGATTTGAGAACTTCAAGAAGACTATCTGCCCTGACAGGATGAATTATTGAAACTTGTGGATGACTATGATGAAAGAGAATCTGGATCTTTCAGAGAGAGTGAAAATAGTACGAAATGCAGAAATTCTGCATCAGTAGCTAATGGCAGTCAAGTTGAGGCTGAGTGAATTGAAAAGTATGAGTCTGGAGTCTACATAACTCTTGTAGCACTGCAGGATGGAACTAGGGATCTTAAACGTGTGCGGTTCAGCCGGAGAAGATTTGGAGAGCACCAAGCAGAATCTTGGTGGTCAGAAAACCGCGAGAAGGTTGTGGATAGGTACTGGGATTGGGAGCTTACAAATGAAACTCAACCTATTTGGAATATGTTTACTCATCTAATGGAATATATGGGTGTATTACGTCGGACTATTCTGGATTTAAGGATATACTCTAAGGAGGAAGAATATTCTAATGGCTATGAAGGATCAACTCTCCTTAGTTAGTATAGAGAAATTATTGACAGAACAATCATTCTCATCAATGTGGTTAATGCTAAAACTTATGAGGTTACTGATGTAGATTATAACAACCGTTTGTTATTTGGATACACATCAGTTCGATCAGATGCGGTTGCTGGAGAACTTAGAATGTCTAAACCAATTGGAAATTTTTTCCTTAAACTTCAAATGGTAGAGATGATTGCTCTAATCTTTTGGAGCGCTCTAATCTTACAGCTGCCAATCCAAGAACCATGCCTAGCTATTGGGTTTCTACCTCTCCATTCTGATGGTCTTCAAGTTGGGCAACTTGTTACCTTGAAACGGAGAAATGAGAGGCCAAAAGATACAGGGAAGAGCAAAGTTTCACAAAACAATGATGCGGTGTGGTATGAAGTGAATGTAAATTCTGATAAACTACCTACTCTGCTATGGTGTTCAAATTTCACAGTGCATACGGTCCTAGATATGTTGCAGAACATAATTAAACAACATGCTGATAAAAATCGAAGTGAACAACAATTTCAAATTGGAGAAGAAGTATACCTAAGATTGCAACCTTACTGGCAGAATTTACTTGTACGATGGATGAACTTGAACTCAAATCACGATACTTGGGAAGCTCATACCATTTTGAGGCCTCAGTTTCCAAGTTTCGATCCTTGGGGACAAGAATCTATTCGTGGAGGGGGTAATGTCATGCACAAGAGAGAAGGCAGAGAAGAAGAAATCAGACTCGAGGAAAGGGATTTGGGAATTATTAAGGAAGGGTTAGGGATTGAAGAGGAGGAATTGGGAATTGAAGCACGTGAAGGGCATATGATTAACTTACCGGATGAGTTGGAGCAGGCTTAGTGGATCCCGGAAGAGTTGGAGCAGTCCGAGTCAGAAGGCCAATACCAGCTGCAACAAAAGAAGGATAAGAAGCAGTTTGTTAGTATTCTGTTAGTAAGGAATGCCAGCTGGCATTGTTAGATTCCCTGTACCAGCTTGTAACTAAATAATACTGCTGTGTAATCAACATTTTCCTCATGCAATGAATGAATGACTATTTTCTTCTCTAAATCCTCTCCTTCATTTCTCGTATCTTACTCTATTTCTCTCATTCCATAACACAGAGAAAGAAAGGATTTTAAAGGCTGGTGGTTTTATACATGCAGGACGTGTCAATGGCAGTTTGAATCTTTCAAGAGCTATAGGTAATTTACTGCCCTGCTCGATAACTATAAACAGTAAGGGTACTAATTGAACTTGCCGATTTAGTACTTAGGTTTCCAAAAGAGAGAGGTGTATGCCACTGGGCACAAAGTGCTAGCATTATTTCATAATTTTTTCAATATCGTTTCTAATACATCCATTGATTCATTTTCCTGCAGGGGACATGGAATTCAGGCAGAATACAGTTTTGCCTGCTGAAAAGTAAATTGTATCCGCAAATCCAGATATAAACACCGTAAGTATATTCTCTGTCAGCAGTGTGCCCGGACCAGACCACTGTACTAATAACTTTTCCACTTTTGCTCTAATATGTGCTTATCATCCTAAATATCTTTGGAGCATTGGGTATTAACTACTCTATCTTACAAATTTTCTGTTAGGTTGAGCTCTGTGAAGATGATGAGTTTCTTGTGCTGCCATGTGATGGAATCTGGTATATTTATCTAATGCTTTTTCCATTTAGATTCTAATATAATTAGAATTTAGTATGCCTCACTTCAAAACTTGATTGGTTATACCCTTCGCAGTTCACTCTGACAAGATCTCGATCCTGAATTTAATATCTAATGCCTTTTCATTTTCTTTTATCAGGGATTGTATGTCAAGTCAGATGGTAGTAGACTTTATTCATGAACGACTACATTCTGTATGTGCATAAGCCTCTTTAACTTCGTCCTTTTCTTGGCAAATTTGCTTGATCATTCCGCACCTTTTTGATGTATGTATACTAAACTCCTGCGTGCAATGCAGGAAAACAAGCTTTCCGTTATTTGTCAGAGGGTACTCGACAGATGCTTAGCACCATCAACAGCCAATGGCGAGGGTTGCGACAACATGACCATGATCTTAGTGCAGTTCAAGAAACCAATCAAGGCTGCCTCACCTGAAGAGCAGCAATCCTCCCATTTCAAATCAGTTAACACTGAGTCGACGCCAGAGGTAAATCGAGAATAGTTGCAACTGTTGATGGGAGGTACCTAATCCTCTTTTCCAATAAGATTTGAGAACCCATTTCTCAAATATAAAATATTGGAATATGCATTTACAGATGGCTTAGAGCAGGATTGAATTGATGAGATGAAAACAATACATATATGTTAATATGCTTTGTTTCCTGTTCTTAAAAATATACAATCATGTAATTGGGGGTGTGGTGTGTCACAGCAATACCACCATGACAATTTTAGTAATAACATTTATGGTTTTTAATGAGTTTTGTTTCTCGGTGCTTGGCCTGAAAAATCAAGTACCAGATTGCCATGTTGATTACTTAAAGAAATTTAATACCAAACCGAGCAAATTTGCCCTGATTTACAGTATTGAAGAAATAAGGGTAAGACAATGATAGTACTAATCTGTAGCAATGCCAATAAAAAGGTTTAACAGGGAGACAATTAATCCTGCTAACCTGTGAGTGAAAACAATTCTCATTATTACATTTAGACCTTCAAAGCCACCTCATCTTGCCATGAGATTTTCCTCTTCCCAACCCTTTTTCCATTGATCAAACGCTTTTTGGGCTTCTTCCCCTTTCTCAAAGCCGCCTGAACATCTACATGACTTCTCCCACCCTCTTCCACATGAACCTGCCATACGGAAAATACTCAATTGATTCCAGTATGCAGACAGATAACGGCACAACAAGTTCTTGAAGTTATATATTTAATGTTGATTACCACATTTGGACATGAATCAGGAAAAAAACTTGGTCTCCTCTCAATAGATTCATTGACACCATGCTTCTTAGCCATTTTGCTTTGCAGGTAGGGGTATTGTGATTGAACAAAATCTTGTTGTAGTTCATATTCTTGAGACTTGATCATTGATAAGTAGTTGTACCTCTGTCTCAGAAATCTACAATTCCGAAGAGAAGGAACATAAGTTTATGTCATGGAACCTTCTTCTTGATTATTGTTTAAAATATACAAAAGTTCATATATATTCAGGAAATATATATCATACCGAACTTCATTCAAAAGGGTTCCTTGCATCTGGTTAACCATCTCCAATTTGTTCTTCTTCGAAACAAATTCCTAGAAAGCGATCGACACAAAATAATCAATTGCTATCTCAAAGTACAAACAGTTGGGATCATTATAACTGGTCATGTAAACTTGAACACTCGCTCTACATATTTTGTGAGAATTAAGTTTGAATATATTTCTAGTTGAACTATAAACATTCCAACAATTAGCAAAGTTCTCTATCGTTTTTCACCCGTTTGACTGAAGAAACTAGAAAAGATCTTGGGCTGAAACAAACTCAATATCATTATCGTGCAGGCTATAGCATCAAAACAAGAGACTAGAATCTATTATTTGATGATCAAAGAATGCAGCCTAGTTGATTAACAACGCAAAACTAAATAGAGTAATTGAGGCAAAGAACTAACCTTTTGCAAATCCAAGAACTCCTGGAGTAGGTTTTGATGCTTTCTTCTAGACATGGCTTCCTCATCAACAGAGTTATTGTTATATTGCCTTCGAGAATTTCGAGAATCCCTTTTCATCTTTTATGGCTTCTTATCAAAATCAAAATTTGATACCGAATAGCAAAGCTTGTAAACTTATCAGAAGCTATATCAGAGATTCTGCAACCAAAAAATTAAAAAACTCACAGGCCCTTCTACCCTAGAAAAATAAATAAATTTTTGCCCAGATAATTTACAATCCATCAAACATTATTTAAACACAATTGGGGGGGAGCCCTTGTTTTTGTTATATTTTTGACAATACAAAACTAAAACTTGGACAGAAAGCAAGACCCGGAAATCCAGAATTGATTCAGATTAGATGAGATGAGATGAAAATTGGGATTCTAAAGAATGAAAAGGGGGGAAGGGGAGAGAGAGGAAGAAATGGAAATAAATTAAAATCAATAAAAATACTAATAATACACCTCTGAACTGGAAGGAGAGAATGTGAGAGCCCAAAAAGGCCAATGAAGAAATGGGGAAGAAGAGCCTGAGAATGATGGAAGATCACGAACTACGGAGAAGGGTAAATATGGGGAAAATAAGATAAATATTTTTTATTTCGAGGACAACTGAAAACATATCTATTCCCACCTATCCATCTTTCGTTCTCTCCGTCTTGCTTTCCACCCATGTTTCCAGTTTCCCTTTCTCCTTTTCATTTGGTGTTTGGTTCTGTTTTTCTATTGTGCAGAACGTAAAGTTTTGGTCCATTTGGGATTTTAGTTTTGGACGATTTTCGGGTAGGGATTATGGAAGCAGAAAAGGCAAGAGATAGATAAATGGCAACTCTTTATTTTAAGGGGTTGCAGTTATTTCCAAAGGCAGAACCTTTGACATGTCCTCAAATGGCGTTTCTGTTGTGTTGGCAACAAAACAACTAGTCAGCTTCAGTTACAATTATATCCCCACTTGCTTCTAACATTGAAACCCTCCAGTTCCGTAGTCGCATGCAACGGAAGAATGTTGTTTGCTGACGAAACCGCAAGTGCGTGTACATTCAAGTGCATTAAATGCAAAACGACACCTTCCAAATCTTCTCTCTGCCTCCTATTGTTTCTCAATGGTTGTCAACTAGTCAATAAGTAATCAGTTTTACTTTGCATTTTCTACAAGCAAAATTCCTCAGGTTTTTACGCCTTAAAAAGAAGTTAGCAAGACAAATGCATCAAAATGCACAAGACGATCGATTGACTATGGAGAAAATACAGATGTTTTCCATATACATATTACACCAATAAAACGGAATGATCTAAAGTTCTATTTTCTTTTTACGTGGAGCAACGGACAATGGCACAATGCAAGCCAAAGGCAACACAGATGAAAGGTCCTGTATGGCATCTATACTTACTAAAACCATTGTATTACATCATAACATGATGTACATGAAATATTCAGTCTCCATGACACTTGGATAGGAAACATCAACGGCCACAGCTAAAAGATAGAGTCTACTCTCTGAACTGCTGAAAGGCTAGTTGAAGCCACCACGAAACTAACCAAAAACCTGAAATATATGAAGGGAACTTAAACACTTTAATAAGTGTGTTTGACATCAAATGGAAAATTCACAATAATATCTAAATCAGCACGAGAAGCATTAAAAGAGGGAAGTACCTGCTCCACCCAGTACACTGAGGTCACCAGCCAGGTATAATGAGTAGCATGTAAGGATCTATATATTTCAACTTTCAAGATTGATTAGGAAGCTGAGCAAATGTTCCCTTGTTTGGGCCGTAGCCCCCAACCATCATCTGTTTGTAGATTGCATAGGCATCGTCTGAATTTCCACACGCTGTACCCTCGAATTAGAGCATTGTAGGTGAACACATTGGGTTCAAGACCCATAAGTTGTAGTTCTTCATAAAACTTACCTGCTTGCTCCGTCATTCCGACAATCCCAAGATTGAGTATTAAGGAATTATAGGTGTAAAGATCAGGAGTTATACCCCTATTCCGCATTTCATCAAAAAAGAGAGAGAGAGCTTCATCTGTCCTACCAGACCTCCCAAGCCCATTAAGCATAAGGTTATAAGATACCAAAATGGATCAAGGCCAGTTGACTTCAGTTCCTCGAAATAGTGCAAAGCATCATCGACTCTTCCCACCAAACAGAGGCAGTCTACAAGAATGGTGTAGGACTTCAAGTCTGGCCTTATCCCCTCCATAGCCATCTTTTTAAATAGCTCACAAGCAGTATCTACATCACCAGCTTTCCCATATCCATTTATAAGAATATTATAAAGAACACAATTTGCTTTGCATCCGTATTCTTCCATTTCCACAAACAATTGCTTTGCATCATCGAGTCTTCCCAATTTTAGTAGTCCATCTATAAGAGGCCCATATGTACAGGGAGTCGGACGGAAATCGCCACTTATGAGATTATAATACATATTCATAGCCTTTTCTAGGTTGTTTGACTTTGCAAGACCTGAAAGGACTATATTCTGAGTTATAGTATTAAGCTTGCATCCGCGAAAAGTAATATCTTCATAAACTTCAATGAGTTTATCAATATAACCAGACTTCCCACAAGCATCAAGCAACAAATTATAGGTAGAAATATCCAGAGAACAACAAATTATAGGTAGAAATATCCCAAGCCATTTCAGTGTTATGGACTTCAAGTAGTCCATCAATTAACAAATTATAAGTTGTTGGTGTTGCGATAAGCCCCATATTTTTTTGTGAAATTTGCAAACAATTCTCTTGCAACAATAGCTTTTTTATGCTTACACAAATTTCTAATTAGAGACACCAAAACAGACTCATCCTTATAGATCTTATTGCATGCCAATATCTCAGCAAATTGAACAGCTTTATCCATTCCAGCTTTAATCAAAATCCCACTCATTAAATCTTCCCAAAATGACCCGTTTGTATAGATCCCATCTTGATAAATAAAGTCCCGAGCAATCTTGAAGGCATCCATAACCTGCCCATCCTTTACAATGCCGGGAAGAAGGGTGTACAATGTCACATTGTCAGGGTAAAGCAATTTCTTCATCTGATGAAAGACCCAAATAGCATCCTTAACTCTGTCTGCTTTAATAAAGCCATAAATAACAGTGTTATAAGTCAGAACATCAGGCATACAGTTCTTTGGTATCATTTTATACAGCATTTTCAAAGCCAAATCAACCTCATTGTTCTTGCAAAGGCAATCCAAAAGGATGTTGAAAGTTATTGTGTTAGGGTGACACCCATATCTGGCCATACTCTGGAACAATTCAATCGCCTTTTGGACTTGACCTTCTTTCCCTAGTCCAGCTATTAATGTGTTATAGGTCACAACTGAAGGAGCAAGTGACATTTCCTTCATTTTGTGGAACATTTTCCACGCCTCGTCCACTTGGCCAGCCTTGAAAAGCATGTCAATCATGGAATTAATGATCATTATATAAGGTTCATACTGATTTTCCAAAATCTCAGAGAGTAACTTAATGGCTTTATCCACTTGCCAACTTTACTGTAGCACTTCATCATCATGTTGCAGGTCACTGAATCTAGAGCAAGCCCACTACTTTTAAGCTCACTGAAAATAGCTTTTGCTTCATGAAGCCTCCCTGCTTGAGCGAGACTATACAAAGATGTATTGCAACCAATAACATTAGGACAATTCCTAGTTAATGAAAATTATGTATGTATAAGCAGTAGGTTTATTGCCTAGAGATTTCAAATTTGTGAAAAGTTCCAATGCCTCATTAACCCTATTTAGCCTCAATAGTCTACAGATTAATGTGTTGTAAGTATGAAGATTGGGGGAGACCCCTTGCTTTCTCATGTCCTCCATCAAATCAAAAGCTTCATCTAAATTTCCAACTTTGCAGAAAGCATCAATAAGTATGGTGCAAGTAACCACATCTGGAGCATAACTATCAGCTTCCATTTCATTCCAAAATTCTTTCACCACGTTCAAGTCTCCCCGGTCACTAAACTTGTCCAACAAAGTAATGTATGTTATTCTGTCAGGTTTATGGCTGCTAGATTTCATCCTTAAGAATATTTCCTTGGCTTGATCAAGTCTCCCAGCATTACAAAGAGCATCAATGAGAACAGTATAAGTAACAACATCAGGTCTGTACCCTATATCATCAATTCTCCTCAAGATCCCAAATGCATCATCAATTTTCCCAGCCCTACCAAGCACTCTAATACATATTGTAAAAGTGTAAACATTTGGCTTCAATCCCAAAGATTCCATCTCTTCTAGAAAATCCATAACTGTTCCAGTATCCCTTCTCTTCCCAGACGCTACCATGAGGGCTGAGTAAGTTTTAAGACTAGGCTTTAGACCTTCAGAAACCATTCTTCTATAAATCTGCAGAGCCTCCCTAAAAACCCAGATTGAAGCAGCAAATAGATCAATCCATTATATGAATAAGCATTCAGAACAAACTTGGCATCTCTCATTCTTTCAAGTCCAAATGGTGCTTGCCTAAGACCACCTCTGATATCAAGACCCTTCAAATAGTTAAGTATGTATTCAAATCCCCCTGATGATTGCTTTTGCATAAATTCAAATTCAAAACTCATTTCTCCCACCATTCTACGAACTTTCAAGACTTCAAGCATATGATTACAAATCAATTAATGATATCCTAGTGTTAAAGTATATTTTTAAAATTTTCTATAAAAATATTAATCCGCGTTTATAAATATATGTTAACAACCACAGCAAAATCACGTCAAAACCAAGGCTTAAATGTACAAAGGTGTCTAACCTATGTCAGTTTTCAGTTCTAATTTAGTGTCTAACGTTTCATTCTGTATTAAAATGAGTCAACCCATAACGGACAGTTAGTTTTATTTTATAAGTGACATATGTCACAATCTGATAATTTAAAGAAATTATATAAAATTAAAAAAATTATATACTTTTTAAAAAAGAAAACACATAAATTTTAAAATAACCCTAAAACTTTAAAAACCTTCATTTCAACCCCTAAACCCACAATGACCGTCACTCCTTGCTATCGACGAAACTCCACCTGACATCACCATCTCGGTGATCAAAATCCTTTGAAATCATGATTGATCAACAGTCGATCGATGGCGAATCGATGTTTTATACCCCGCGAACCCTATGATGAAAATCGCAATCCTAAGCGATTTTAAGAACAATCGACGACACTACGAGACTTATAACTAGGATGATGACAAGGACTACGTCGGCGGTTGTTATCATGGCCGAAAAGGGTGACGAAGAGGGTTAGTATTAGGATTTGGGGATTTTAGAGATTTTGAAGATTTTTTTTAATTTAAAAGAAATAACGGGTTTTTTATATAAATATAATAATATCTTTAATATTTTTTAAAAAATAAATTTTAAAATTATAAGATTGTGGCATGTGTCACTTAACAGAGAAAACTAACGGTACATAACAGCTTGATCATTTTAAGTAATGAAACGAAACATTAGGCACCAGACTAAAACGAAATAAACATTAGACACTAAACTGAAAAACCAGATATAGATTAAAGATTTTTTTTTTTATGTATATTTAAGTCTAAAACCAAACTGCCGCAATGAACCACTGGCTTAAGCTCTAAGCCTCTAACCCCTTCCTTAGCAATTTTCGTTAAGCATTTTTAGATAGAGAAGAGTAATGTTTCAATCTTGAACCTTCAAATATGGAAAGAGGTGAAAGAGGGATCAACCATCCCTGAATCTGTGATGAATTCAGTGAACGCAACGCTAATGAACTTTGAAAACCTGAGGACCCATTTGCTCCAATTCTTGTCTCTCTCTGACCCCGATGTCCTTGCTGAAATGCCCCCTCTTTAGCGCGCTCAGGCTTTCTTCACGCTTGCCAAAGCCACTACTACTCTTTTCGTCTGTAAATTCAATTTCCTTGTTTTTTCCGGATTTGATTTTGGCGTTAATTATTGTTATGTGCCTTTTAAATGCTTAGCTTTTTATGGTTCTTTTCTTCCTTTTTCTGTAGTGAGGTTGAGATGCAGTGGAGTGCACCCCAGATGAATATCCTGTTAAGTTAGAGCTTATTCGTCGTCTAAATCTGCATTTTTCTTCTCTCAAACTAAAAGTATCACTTTTTCATTAGGGTTCATTTGTTTATGTGTCTTTTGTTGGGAGGCTTATTCAACCTTTTTGTTTGGTGATATTGATATTGCTTAATTATTTGCTGTAGCACTAGGATATCATTAATTGATTTGTCTGTTGTAAAGTTCAATGGGCATGTCTGACTGTCTTAACTTTTCTATTCTATTTAGGTTTCTGTATGAAGGAGAGATTAAGCTTGTACCAAGACAAGTTAGAGCGGTTCATAGACTTAGTAAAGGTACATTGTTGTCTCTCATTCCTTACCATAAGCAGTTACATCAATTTGAGAGGTTAAGATTCCATTTCTACTTTTACAATGGTTTTGAAATGAACTAGAAAACCATTACATCAATTCGGGAGGATAAGATTCCATTTCTGCTTTTACAATGATTTTGAAATGAACTATTTGTGTCACATTGTAACTTAAGTATGAATCTGTTCTTGAAGCGCCTTTGCGACCTTCAACTACCTTGAACTCTCAGACAGCAACCCATTTCATTGAGTATTCTTTACTTGACCTGACCCCTGGTAAGTGATAATTCACTTCTTCCTCTTCATTTTGTTTCCTGTTACTTTGGGTGTTTGGCTTCATCTTGTTTTCTGAGAGTTTTTATTTCTAATTTTGCAGAGCAGAGACTAAGTATGAGGCATATCAGTAAAGGAGAGGGTTCAAGAATCAAATGCTCTGATAGTAATGTTAAAACAAAAGAGAAAATAACAATCTGAAAAGCAATCTGTTCAAGATGCTGCTAAAGAATTCCTTGAGAAGGAAGCCCGTGAACTTTTTGGTGATAAAAAGATGGTTTAAGGGACCTATACAGGTTGATGCTTTAGATGATGACCTGCCTGTGAGCTAATCCTTCAGTCAATCATGGTAGATATGTGTTTCATATTGATACATTATTTTTATTTCCTCCTAGTTTCTTACTCGTAGCCTATGCATGTATGCAGTTGATATCTTTATTAGATATGCATATCAAAAAACATGTTATGTGGGTGCCTAACCATATGGTCTATAGATAGGTTCAAGGTTCAACCTTAAATGAATTAAAATTATTACTAGGATCAGTATGCATATTTCCTTACATTCTGAATAGCCAAACAACTTTGATTTGTATATTTTTACCTTGAAGCCTTTTCTCTCTCTTGACCGAGCTGATAAGACACCCTCTTACTATTGGGAAATAAAACGAGTAACAAGTAATTTCTTTATAACCAGATTAGTGAGAATGCGAAATAAAAGCGGAAAAATAATACCCGAAATTGATAACGGAGTTCAGCCATTTGCTTAGTCTCCGGACTGCTGCAAATCTTTTACTAAGAGAGAAAATTACAGGTGTTACAAAACACTCACTACTCACAAGAAAGCTCTCTAATATTGGGAGAAAGAAATGATTTTTGGGATGATTTTGAAGCTAAATGAGCTAAGGTATTTATAGTTGAAGTTTAGGGACTAATATTTGAAAATACCCTAAAATCCAAGATTAAATGTAATTAATCATATTTTATTTTCAACAAAAACAACACCTAACTTTGAAATCAAAGCATCCCCATTTGAATGCTTTAGCCGCCCCATTTGCTTTTGTTTTTCTAGCCGCCCCTGTTTTATTCAACAATCTCTCACTTGAAGGCTGATTTTAATCTGTCTCACACCTCAATCATGCAACAATATTATAGTCTTTTTATTCTAGCATGCCAACTGAAGCTGAACACAACTTCAGTTTGTCTGTGGTCATGTCTGTTGGATTTTGAGCTCCACTGATATTTTCAAGTTTCAAAATCCCATCTTCCAGAAGAGATCGGATAAAATGATATCTCAATTGTATGTGCTTCGTTCTGGAATGAAAAGACGGATTCTTTTCTAGATTATAGCACTTTGACTCGCAATACAAAACATGTTCTCTTGTTTCTTGCCTAACTCTTTATTCTGCTTCAGTTGTGGAAGAACAACTATCTTCTGTAGTTGAGAAACCCAACTCACTGCGGTTCCTCCTAGAGTATAGACATACCCTGTTGTGCTCCTTCTGATGTCAACATTTTTTATTAAGTCAGCATCTACATAGCCTGTCAGTATCGTATCTCCACCTTTGAAATAAAGTGCTTTGTTTGTGGTACCCCGCAGATATCTGAGGATCCATTTGACTGCTTCCCAGTGTACCTTGTCCGGATTATTCATGTACCTGCTAACAGCTCCCACTGCTTGAGCAATATCTGTTCTGGTACAAATCATGGCATACATCATACTTCCAATTACTAAGGCATACGGCACCTTCACCATGTGTGCACGTTCTTCCTCCGTCTTTGGTGACTGTTCTTTGGAGAGTCTGAAATGAACACCTAAGGGTGTACTTACTGGTTTAGCATCTTGCATGTTGAATCTGGAGAGTACTTTGTTGATGTACTCAACCTGTGATAATATCAAAGTCCCCAACTTTGTGTCTCTCTTGATCCTCATCCCAAGAATTTGCTTTGCAGCGCCCAGATCATTCATAGCAAACTGCTTCGACAATTTTTGCTTCAAGTTTATAATCTCTTGCATGTCTTAGCCTGCAACGAGCATTCATCAACGTACAACATAATATATGAAGTTATTATCGAACCTCTTGATGTAGCAACAATGATCTGCTTGGCATCTGTAAAACCATTGCTACTCATGAAGCCATCGAATTCTTGTACCACTGTCTATGAGCTTGTTTTAAACCATACAAGCTCTTCAACCGTATACCAGGTTTTTCTTGCATGCCTCTAAAGTCTTCTGGTTGTCTCATATATTTTTTCCTCCAAAATCATGAAGGAAAGTTGTATTCACATCTAACTGCTCAAGATGTAAATTCTCTGCAGCTACAATTTTCAACACCAGTCTAATTGTAGATAGCTTCACGACTGGAGAAAATTTCATTGTAGTTAATACATTCTTTTTGCTAAAAGCCTTTGACAACCAATCTGCTTGTAGCGTTGCTCCATCGCGCTCTTATTTGATCCCGTAAATCCACTTGTTATGGAGTGCTTTCTTGTCTGGTGGTAATTCAGCTAATTCCCAGTCTGATTTGGCATAAGCGAGTTCATCTCATCTTCATGGAAGACTCCACTTGACTGAATCCTCCACCTGTATTGCTTTATCATAGCACGTTCACCATTGTCAGTCAGCAAAAGTTTGCTCCCATCGCGCTCTTATTTGATCCCGTAAATCCACTTGTTATGGAGTACTTTCTTGTCTGGTGGTAATTCAGCTAATTCCCACGTCTGATTTGGCATAAGCGAGTTCATCTCATCTTTCATGGAAGACTCCCACTTGACTGAATCCTCCACCTGTATTGCTTTATCATAGCACTCTGGTTCACCATTGTCAGCCAGCAACAAGTAGTGCAAAGAAGGTGAATAACGCTGGGTTGGTTTAGGAATTCTGAGAACGTCTCAGTTCTGGTGTGTCTGGTTCTTCTTGAACTGCTTCAAGACTGATTTGAACATCATTTCCATAAATCTCCTCGAACTCGGAAAATTCCTTGTTTCAGCTTCGGTATTGGAGCTACTTGATTCTATGGTTGCCCTGTATTTGTACATCACATTCTCATTGAAAATAACATCTCTGTTTCTGATGATCTTCCGATTTTCATAGTCCCCAAAATCGGTAACCAAACTCATCATCACCATAACCAACAAGACACATTTGTTGGACTTGGCATCAATTTACTTCTTCAGCAGAATCTATGTACATAAGAAATACAATCAAACACTCTTAAGTGTGAAAGGTTTTTCTTTCTGTCTCCAAACTTCCTCTGAATTCTGTTTATGCACTCTGCTACGCTATTCTGCTGCGGTATCATGGGAACTGTTGTCTCCATCTTGATCTCATTGTTTGCGCAGAAATCTCTGAATCTACAATTTTTGTACTCTCCTCCATTTTCAGGCCTCAACCGCTTGACTTTCAGACCAGTTTCATTTTCCACCATGGCCTTCCATTTTCTGAAGGTATCAAAGACTTCTGATTTCTTCTTCAGAAAATAAACTCACCATTCCTTGTAAAATCATCGATGAAGGTGACATAAGAATGAGCATGCAAGAGATGGAACTGGAGATGGTCCCCATACATCATTATGAATCAACTCTAACTTTTCAACCTTGGGTGTCTTACCAATCTTTGCAAAGTTGACTTTATTTTGTTTGCCAAAGATGCAATCCTCGCATAGTCCGACATCTACATTCTTTAGATCTGGCAGCTTTCCTTTTGACAAAAGTGTCTTCATCCATTTTTTCGCTCATATGACCAAGCCTTTGGTGCCATATTGATTTTTCCATCAGTATCTGTTGCAGCAATGATATTATCTAAGTTTGAGGTTACATAGAGAGTATCAGTCTTCTTACCACGAGCAATGACGAGTGCTCCTTTGGTAATCTTCCATTCACAGCCTGAAAAGATTGTACTATAACCTTATCTATCAAGCTGTCTTACAGAAATCAGATTTCTTTTGCGGTCAGGAATATGTCTCACTCCTTTAAGCGTCTAGGTGGTCTGGCGTTGCATATTTAGTCGGATGTCTCCTTTTCCGACGATCTTCAAGGTTTCATCATCAGCTAGATGAACCTTCCCAAAATCACCAATGACATAGTTCTCCATGATTTCTCTGCATGGGGTAGAGTGGAAAGATGCCTCTGAATCCAAGATCCATGATTCAATCGGACTGTTGACGCTTAAAATCATGGCATCACCTGTCACGTTGGCAGATTTCTGTGCGCCGGTATTTTTCTTCGGTGCTCGGCAATCTCTTTTAAAGTGACCATTCTTGCCGCAGTTATAACAGGTAAAATCTTTCTTTCCCGTTCTTGATTTTTCCCTTCTAGATTTGGATCTGCCATGATTTAAATTTCTTTTTGAAGTTCTCCCTCTGGACTTCGTGTGCAAGGCTGAGGAGGTTGATGCTTCACCTGATTCTCTCCGTCGAATTTCTTCGCTCAGTACCAGATCCCGAACATCGTCGAATTTCAATTTGTTGTTTCCCGAAGAGCTGATAACTGTTGTAACAGTAGCATTCCAACTGTCTGGTAGAGATGATAAGAGAATTAAAGCTCGAACTTCATCATCAAATTCAATTTCCACGGAACTCAACTGGATTGTGATTGTGTTGAGTTCATTTAGGTGTTGAGCCACTGATGTTCCTTTTCGCTATCCGCAAATTGAATAATCGCCTCATCAAATGAATTTTGTTTAAGGCCGATGGCTTCTCATACATACTATAGAGAGACCCGCCGTGATCTTTTCCTTTGCTATGATGAAAGCAACATTTCGGGACAATGTCAGTCGATACTCCGAGGGCTTATCTGTCGAGAAGAGCTCAGTCTTCATTTTCATGCCCTCTTGGTTGTTTTCTGAGATGTTGATTTTGGTATAGAAAATCTTCAATCTACATCTTTCAAAAGTCAAAGTTTGCACCATCGAACTTTTTAATTTTCACATTCCCTTCGTTGCAGTCATCGCTCCCCACTTGAATCTGTCTTCTTCGGATCGTTTCTGATATTTGTGCGAACCACTGTGTATTATATACCTCCGTCGACAAACTCGTATCGCCGACGAAATTCACTATTCACATGAATAGTATGAATATCTCGCAAAAATTGACAAAATTCACACCAAAAGTTCTGATACCAGTTGTTGGAAATAAAACGAGTAACAAGTAATTTCTCTATAACCAGATTAGTGAGAATGCGAAATAAAAGAGGAAAAATAATACCCGAAATTGATAACGGAGTTCAGCCAATTTGCTTACGTCTCCGGACTGCTGCAGATCTTTTACTAAGAGAGAAAATTTACAGGTGTTTACAAACACACTACTCACACGAAAGTTCTCTAATATTGGGAGAAAGAAATGATTTTTGGGATGGTTTTGAAACTAAATGAGTTAGGGTATTTATAGTTAAAGTTTAGAGACTAATATTTGAAAATACCCTAAAGTCTAATAATTAGAATATAATTAATCATATTTCTATTTTCAACAAAACAACACCTAACATTGAAATCAAAGCAGCCCTATTTGAATGCTTTAGCCGCCCCATTTGCTTTTATTTTTCCAGCCGCCCATGTTTTTATATTCAACACTTACTTCTCAGTAAAATACTCAAACCCAGATCTATCGGAAGGGGTCGGCTGGCCATGTGGCAGCCGGCAACTGGTTGCTCCCTCTGCCTTTCTCCTCCCTTTAATATTTCCTATTGTTTCCCTCCTCGCCGTTCTAAGCCTATTCCCAGTAGTTCTTGACAGTGTTGGAGTTTCAAGAGAAAATATGTGGCAAGGCTGGATCTTTGTTGGAGATAACTCCTTTGCCAGCTACTTGTCCCATGGCTCTTATCCTCTGTTTCGGGGCTTGTTTTCAAGGAGGGTCCGGCTTCCATGTGAAGGTGCCAGAATGTTCCCTGCAGCAGATCTGATGCTTTGAAACGGCTTGAAGTGGTTTGGCATTATGTCCAAGCCTCCCCCAGATCTGTCGTTTTTTTTTTGTGATGCTCGCTTTGTTGGCTTATCGGAAGCCTTACATGAGATCTCACTAAGACAGAGTCGGGATTGTGCCTTCATGGTTTAGGTGCTCCAAATTGCCTTGATTGAGTTTTGGCCCCCTCTCGGACCGGCGACCACGGTTCATACCTTAGTTAGATGATGTGTATTGATTCTCATTTTTTGTTTGTACTATAACTTGCTGTGTCATGTGGTTGCTATGCTCTGTAATGTGAATCTGTAAATCTGCAGCTATGTCGCTCATCTATGTTTGCACAAGAAACCAACTCTTTTTTGCAGTGCCTGATTTATTTTCATAATGGTTTGAGTAGAACCACGATAAGCCAAATGTAAATGGAATGCACAAGAAACCAACTTTTTTTTGTCTCAGTTTCTGGTTCAGTTATTTCGGCTACTGAAAGAAGCCATTTTATATGGTATTCTTTTTGGTCTCACGAGTTTTGGTTGTATTGGTTGCGGTTTACAGAATTCGAACATAATTTATACTGAATTTGAATATGTTTTATTTAATGGAGAAACTCCTTCAAATTCTTCAGTTGCTGTATTTTTCAGAATAATGCTGGCCCTTGATGAATCGGAAAAATATACAAATGATGGAACCATTTGTATGATAAATGAATCACAACTGCTGTAATCTCAGCTATATAAAAACTAAAATAAAAAATCACCCATGGATTTGCACAATCCTATCTATTTCTCACAACGAAAGGTACGCTCACATCTCAGAATAACCCAGTGTGACCAAGAAACTGGCCTTGAATCCTGCAGCACTGCTTGTAGGAGCAACGGCGGGACCCTCAATTTCTGTAGGGGAAGGTGCCGGTGAGATTCCAGTGTACCTGTGCTTTTGAGACATCACGATAACGTGCAACTTCTCGCCTTGCTCGCAGTGACCCTTGGCTCCACTGATGAAGTAAAATGGCCCTGACTTGTCAGGCTTCACCTTGGTGTTTCCATCCTTGTACTCTGCATTTGGGTTTGAGATATTGCAGCCTATATAAGCTTCCTTTGTCTTGCAGTACTGAATCTTTGCCTCCATCATATTTCCACACTGAAAAGCATAAATACCAAAAACGAATTAGGAAGCAAAAAAGAAAAAAAAGGAAGTGCCACAAAGTGAAGTGCAGCATTGTATTCAGAAGTGTCTTTATTTTATTACCGAGTGAGTCGCGGAAACGGGAATTTTCAGCCCATTTGTTGAGAGAATCTGATTCAGAGGATGGGATCTTCCAGGCGTCTGGCTTCCCACCAACCAAGATTTCTTTAGCTTCTGTAAAGCTTAAAAATAGAAGAAAGAACACCAAAGAAAATATTCCTTGACAAACAGCCATGAGCAAACAGCCATGAGCAATCAGTGCTTGGACAAGAGGCAGCAGAAAAAGTGAGTGAGTTTGAATATAACAACAAACAGAAAGGTGAGTTGGGAGTCTAGGATCTCACTGTATTTATAATAAGTGAGGCTGAACAGGGGAGAGAATTAGAAACTAGCCGTTACATTGATGGTGCTAAACTGTTAATGTTGGCCCCAGGTTTTCGGGGATGTCTCAGGAAAGGCGGGTTAATATACGGTTAATATACAGCATTACCGGATACATTAAAATGTATTTAATAAATTCGGTTTAGCGGTACCTATTATGTTGACAACTAATAATGTTTTAGGTAGAAAATATGAAAAACTATTAAAAAATTTGGTAACCGATAAACTTTGGTTATCGGTAAGTATCTATCCTTTTTATAAAAGTGTCCATACTTTTAACATATCAAGTAAATTTTACCGGTTTTGTCATAATGAATCTGGTTTTGTCATATTTTTACCTGTTATATTGTAAATTATCTATCCTTTTTATAAAAGTGTCTATACTTATTCACTGTGAAAATATTTTATTATTATCTTTAGTTAATATTGTTAAATTTAAAATCTAAATAATATTTTATAAAATATCAAAACAATCAAATAATTTTTTGTGTAAATGAAATTATTAAATTAATATTGTAGGTGGAAAACATGAAACACTATTAAAAAAAATTGAAACATAAATTACATAACTTTCAAAAAAGTATATCATTTTTATAAAAGTGTCCATATTTATTTCACTGTTGAAAACATATTTATTATTATATTTGGTTAATATTGTTAAATTTAAATTCTAAATAATATTTTATAAAATATCAAAACAATCAAATAAAATTTTGTGTAAATTAAATTATTAAATTAATATTGTAGGTGGAAAACATGAAACACTATTAAATAAATTGAAACATAAATTACATAACTTTAAAAGCAGTTATAAATCCTAAAAAGTGTCGATACTTTTAAAAAATATCGATCCAAAACGATATACCAGTAAAAATATGATAAACCGGTAACAAAATGATAAACCGGTAAATTTAAAAGTGTCGATACGTTATAAGGATCGACACTTTGTGAATTTAAAAGAGAAGCAGTTATAGCGCCTATAATGTCGATACTTTAAAAAATATATCGATCCACAACGATATAACAGGTAAAAATATGATAAAACCGGTATCAAAATGATAAAACCGGTAAAATGATACCGGATATATTGAAAGTGTCGATACTTTCGTAAGTACGTGTAATAATTATCGACACTTTCAAAGAAATAGGTAATTATCCTTTCGAAAGTATCGACACCTACATAAAAGTATCGACACTTTTGTATTTGTATCGATTAAATATAAATAGCATATCCGATGAAATATAAAGGCCATAGCTAAATATCCTCTGAAAAAGATAGAACGGACGAGTTTTGAAATCGAAGAGTAATTGTTGCTGTATTTCAGAAGGCGTTTCTAAAGAGAGTTTGTTTGTTTGTTGCTGCCAGTCGAATCGAAAAGTATGTTGTCGAAACCCTAATTTTTAATTATTACAGTAATCGCGATGGGTTTTTTTATTGTTTGGGGTTTTGGAGTAAGGAAGCATTTGGGCCGATTGCAGTAGAAATAGATATTCAAGGAAAAATATAAATGTCGATACTTTTATTAAATATTATAGGTAGAAAATGATATTATAGGTTGTATAAATGTGCCGACACATTTTGGTGTGGCCATTCAAATTCTTTTGAAGAAAACCGTTTTACCACAAGAGTAGTTATCTATATTTGTATATTGAAAAGTGTATGTAACAAATAATTTGATTTGCGTAACTGATATATGAAGGAAAAATGGAGTCAATGGGTTGGAAAATTGTTGGTGGAGTAGATGACTTTGAAATTGAGGCCGAGACTCGAAAGCAACCAAAGGGTGGATATATGTACTTCTAGTAAGTATCAATGTCTTTTTGTTTTATTGTTGAAATGGTAATTGGATTAAAGTATCGATAAACTTTAAATTGATTACAAATTTTAAATGTTAACAGTATGGCCGAATGCAAAAGGATGAAGGGAGATGGCACACAGAGCGGTTCGGTATGTAAAATGAAATTGACATTGAGTAGTATTATTTAGTGTTAATGTATTGATTAAGAAACGTTTGTTTAATATTAGGTGAAAAAAGATGTGAGGTCCAAATGGAATTCAATGAGTGATGCTGAAAAGGAACCTTACATCACACAGTCAAGGAATGATAGTAAAGAATACAAAGAACGGAGGAAAGCACATGAAAATAAGGTATTCATTAAACTTGTAAATACATTGATACAAAATATAAGAACTATAACATTATATTGTTAAAAAATGTAGGAAGTGTCGACAAGATGCAGCATTAAAAGGGTGAATTTATTAATTAAACACCTTAAGGAGAAGGGTCAGTTGAATGTGCTGGGAGAAATAGGTTTTGGATCGTTGATCGGAGTAAGGGATCGACCTATTCGGAGGGAATTGTGTCGATCCTTGATGGCACAATTTGACGTCAGTCAATGTATGGCTAAGTATGGTGATTATTCATTCCCTCTGGGGGTATCGACTGCTGCAGCCGTATTGGGGGTACAAAACAAAGGCAAAAGTGTTATAGAAGTCTGTAGGAGTAAGAACTGGAAAGCACTTGCCTCCAAATATGGTTTGAATCATAAGGTGACATATGCTGAAGTTGAAGAGGATATCAAAAGTGGATCTTACTGGGGGGATGAGCTGAAGGCCCGAGTTCTATTGTACCTTGTCGGGATATTTCTTTGTCCAACGGGTGATACGTCAACGAACAAGGAATATATGAAGCTCATTTGCGATGAAGGCTTGAAGGGTGAATTCAATTGGGCTGAATATATCCATTCGAGATTGATTGAATCAATCATCACCTTTAAAAAGGGCAGTCAGAGATACCTCAAAGGGTGCATAGCAATCTTAGAGGTAAATGAGTTGAATCACTTTTTTGTGTTTTTATATAAAAATAAATTTTATTATAAATGCAGGTTGCACTGTTCGATTTTTGGTCGGGCTGTGAGGCATGCCGGCTTATGAAAGAACTGGAGTGGCACGCATCCGTGCATGGGGGAAGGAAGAGGTGGTTAGAGTGATGGTGAAGTTGAAGTTGGATAGAGGGAAGAAGCAAGAAATGGTAATAAATGTAATTAAATAATATTAAGAATATAATCAATGTCTTACTATTGTATTTAATTTTGAAGGTTATTGGCAAGGATGTAGAGAGGCAGTGGAGGCAGAGGAGAAGAAATGAGGGATGGTTGTATTGGGGATGACGGTGAGTGGGACGACGGTGAAGCAAAACAGAGTAACTTCGACATTTTGATGTCTGAATTGGCTGATATCAAAAAAATCCAATTTGAAATCATGCAAAGACAATCAAGAGTCGAAGAGAAACTTGATCAAGTCGTAGAGAAACTCGAGAGAGTCGAAGATACACTCGAGAGGCATAAGGGGGTAGTGGAAGGAAAAATAGATGGAGTGGTGAAAGAAGTAGAGGTGTTGAGGGGTGAAGTGGTGAAAGAAGTTGGGGTGTTAAGGGGTGATATTAAGATGGTGACGGAGAAAAATTTGAGGGAGTGTGAAGGTAAAGTACGATGAACTGAAAAAATATGAAGAAGAAAGAGGGGAGAAGAAGAAAAGAAGGAGGAAGAAGAATGGAAGAAATGAGGAGGAAGGAAGTCGATGTCATTTATACACCGGAGAGTGTTATAGCAGCAGTTTTGGATTCAGAATGTCCTGCACCCCAGAAGAAGAAGCAGAAGGTAAGTTTAATAAAAGAATACTTAATTTGATTTTTATTATGTTGTTGTGACAAAATTTGTATGCAAAATTGTAGGTTGAAAAAGCGGATATTCCAAGCGGAATTGATGACATCGAAGCTGCAATTTGTGATTATTTATGGAATAGCGAGTTAGAATCGTGGTAAGTGAAATATATTGTTTTGAGTGATATTTAAATATTTCATGACACATATTAATCCTAATGATTCATACAGATATTCTGTAATATCAATGGGAAATCAATTCGCTACTGTATACGACGTTGCAACGTTGAAGCCTACGGAATGGGTTGGCGGTGTGGTAAGTAGAAAGTAGAAAATGTTAAAACTTATTGAATATGTTCTGATTGTGTAATTAATTTTGTTAGGTTATCGATTTGCTCGCCTGGACCATATGCTACGATTCTCAAAAGTCACTCCGAGGATTGGCTACCTTCCATACCTCTTAGTGGTGAGTTAAATTAATAAATATTGAAAAGTAGTGTTATAGACGGTAAATTAATAATGTTTGTTGCGTAATTACAGCAACAGGCGTTGGAAGCCAACAACAAAGAAAGTGTTGAGAGTATTTCTACCTTCTGGGGTGTCATATTGGATAACTATGTGAAATTCACCGACTGTGAGAAGGTAAGACACCATACCAATTGCAAATGATGTTTTTGGATATAGAATGTTGAATTTTGTCAAATTGGGTGTGGAATTTGTTGCAGATCATGATCACAATAAACTACCATAATTCACATTGGTATCTGTTGGTGTTGGATATGGTAGATCATGTTGTAACAATATATGATAGTATGTTTACAACTGAAGCAGCTAAACAGAGAGTGAAGGATGCTAAGAGATTGGTATGTATGTATGTATGAAAAGACATTATGTAAATTATAATGCATAATTTTTTTGGTGCATAACTTCTTCTATTTTAATGCAGATTAAATATTAGATTCTTATAATAAGAAACGCATTTGGGTTGAGTCCTGTGGATCTCTAGGAAAGTATCCCTTGAAAAATTTCAAATTTGTGGAGCATAAGAAGAATAAGCAATTGAATAGGTATGAGATGTTATCACAAATAGAAAGCTTAATTTATGCAGTATTCATCATAATTGACATGTGTGGTTTTCAAATTTTGTAACAGATATGATTGCGGCATGTATGTGATGATGTGGATGGAATCGATCGGTTCTACAGGGGCAACTGGTGATTTTGTAAGTGGATAGAAAAAATCGTTTGTGGTAAAATTGTTAAAAGTCGTATATTGAATGCTGTAGTTGACAATACTTAACGTTCTGACAATTTGAATATAGGTTGTTGGAGACTGGGATCGATCGCGAGTATTAAACGATCTCGTAAGCCACAATCAAAATGAACGAAGACAGTAGATAACAAAAGCTGCAATATTACATAAGAATAACAAAAGAATGCAATGATGTAAATGTAGGGTTAATTTTGTATAAGATTTATAATTTTGTATACGATTTATATTTTCGTATGTGAATATAATTATGAATGAGATGAGAAAAGTTAGCAGTATGTTGTTGTACATGTTTCTTATACACATTAAGGGTCATGTTGATACTTGGAAGTAAAAGGCAAATTTACAATATGGCCAAAAGGATGTAATTTTTCAATCTAACCGGTACAATTATACCGGTTTTATGTGAGAATATGTCTAAATAATGTGTCGACACTAATATAGTTTGTGTCGATATTTTTTTCCAGAATGAATGGAAACAGGGTGCACCATAAAGTGTCGATCCATATAAAAAGTGTCGATCCCAAATCATCGAACCCAAAAGTATAATGTAATATGTAATTTTTCAATCTAACCGTACAATTATACCGGTTTTATGTGAGAATATGTCTAAATAATGTGTCGACACTAATATAGTTTGTGTCGATATTTATTTCCAGAATGATGGAAAACAGGGTGCACCCATAAAGTGTCGATCCATATATAAAAGTGTCGATCCCAAAATCATCGAACCCAAAAGTATAATGTAATATGTAATTTTTCAATCTAACCGGTACAATTATACCGGTTTTATGTGAGAATATGTCTAAATAATGTGTCGACACTAATATAGTTTGTGTCGATATTTATTTCCAGAATGAATGGAAAACAGGGTGCACCATAAAGTGTCGATCCATATATAAAAAGTGTCGATCCCAAAATCATCGAACCCAAAATTATAATGTAATATGTAATTTTTCAATCTAACCGTACAATTATACCGGTTTTATGTGAAATATGTCTAAATAATGTGTCGACACTAATATAGTTTGTGTCGATACTAATTTAAATATGAATGGAAAACAGGGTGCACCATAAAGTGTCGATCCATATATAAAAAGTGTCGATCCCAACATCATCGAACCCAAAAGTATAATGTAATATGTAATTTTTCAATCTAACCGGTACAATTATACCGGTTTTATGTGAGAATATGTCTAAATAATGTGTCGACACTAATATAGTTTGTGTCGATACTAATTTAAATATGAATGGAAAACAGGGTGCACCATAAAGTGTCGATCCGTATATAAAAAGTGTCGATCCCAAAATCATCGAACCCAAAAGTATAATGTAATATGTAATTTTTCAATCTAACCGGTACAATTATACCGGTTTTATGTGAGAATATGTCTAAATAATGTGTCGACACTAATATAGTTTGTGTCGATACTAATTTAAATATCAAGTGTTTTCCACCGTTTACGATATATAGTACTCTTAATTGAGAAACCCTAAACATAAAGGCAAGCAGGCAGATCTTCCTCTTTCTTCTACCATTATCATAAGTGACGACCAGATATTCAGGTAAATTTATCGATATTTTATGGGTTTGATTGATTTCTATATTGGAGTTTTTATCCTGAATGTGTTTGTGTTCCATTGTAATAGGGTAGCATCCAACCAAAATGGCTCCAAAACGTCAGCGTCAGAAGCGAGGTCTTTCTCAAAGCTCTTCTCAACCCAGTTCTTCTCAACCACCTCCTTCTGTAACAAACGATTCTTCTGAGGAAATCAGGTCCTTCGAAACTCTGAACTTTAGATCCGACATGGAGAAACAAAGATGGCAGACGAGTTTTAAAGTAAGGAAGATTCGTCCCGAACGTGTCATTGACCTGGGTTTCTTGTTTGATGATAAATATGCATTTAGTTTTAAATCCACATTTACATCTTGGGGTTGGCTTGAATTCCTTGGTGTAGAACCAAGATATTATCCCAACCTAGTTAGAGTCTTCTACAACAATGCTTCCTTACAGCACGAGCCTAATAAGACTAATATAATAGGAATTAATACACATGTCATGGGGAAGGATATATATATATCTCCAGAAACTATTGCGGAGGGTTTAGGTGTAGCGAATACAGGGGATTCAGATGAAATGGTGTAGATTGGTCTACAATTAAACGGGTTACTAGAAATAGCCCAATTCACCTCGATGTAGAGTCGAGAGTGTTTCACAAATGCTCACATGGTATATCCGGCCTAGTGGGAGAAAACATTCAACGCTTCGAGACAGCGATTATTGGTGGATAGCAAAGTATAAATCCAAAACGGCTCCAAACATTGCAAAACTCATATTTAATACAATTGTATATATGGTCACAAAGGGAGCAACAATTTCAACTACACTACCATATGGATGTGTCATCACCCATCTATTGAAGAAGAAGGAAGTTGATTTTTCGCATGACGCCCCTGTTCGATTAACCCGCAAGATTGACATGGTATTTATTAAAAAAGCGGGATATGATTTTGTTGAAAAACTCGGTTGGAAGCGTGTCAAGGAGGTCGGATTAGATCAAGAGAGGGAGGAAATGGACCCCGTTGGCCATGAAGAAGAGCAACCAAGTGGAGACGCAATGATGGAAGAAGCTCCAGTTGCAGAGGATGTCACAATTAAGACCGTGATGGAATACATGGTCAATTTTCGGGAGCATATTGATTCCCTTGTGAGTGGAATGCGATCCGATATTTCATCATTGCAACGTGAAGTCTCCATGTTGCGTAACGAATTACGTCAACGACATCAAACGAGTTAGGTAATTCATTATCTATGTTTCTTAACATTTACACGTTCTGAACTTTATTTTATTTTCTTTTAACAGATGTGGACAACCAAGCGGTCGCAGAAGATGAAGCTGACGATGAAGATGACGATGATGATGACGATGAAGCTGGCGATGAAGATGATGACGATGATGATGATGAAGATGATGATCCAAATAAGTATATCGTGTCTGCAACGCCGCCTTCAAGAAAACTTTTAATTTTTGATCTCAATGTGTCCTTGCCTACATCCCAAGACTGCCGGCAGGTTTTAATTCTATTCTTTTGTATCCATTATTTTAACATATAAGCGTAGAACTTTAATCTCATTTTCTTCATGTTGTAGATGTTTTCCTCAAAAGAGGATTATTTGAATTTATGCAATTTTGTGTCGACAATTTTGTTGTTGCCCTTTGGTCTTCAAAGATGAGGTTAGAACATGTTTGAGGCAATTGACTTGAAAATCGTTACACATCATTCAAACTTGGGCATAACGTCGACCGTGTACTTGAGAAACTACCTGTATTTTCCGAGCATTTTCTATTCGTGTGGGTAGATGAATGTCCTTACAGTTTGCTGACTTTTCGTTGTCTATGATTCCTACATATTTATGTTCGACTGTTTGTGAACAGGATCAAAAAAAATGCAAACATACGATTCTGTTACCTACTGTAAAGATCTCAATGATGTTTGGAACGCGTGTCCAGATTTTAACGAGCTAAATACACTTTTGGTCGATGATTCAGCGGAAAAAATGATTTATAATCCGGTAAGTTGCATTTATGCAATATGTTTTTCCAGTTGAACAGGTGTTCAGACATTGATGATCCAAACAACTTATGTGTTTATATAGAAATACAATTACATATGTCCACATACCTTTGACGCTGCTTCCCATTCGAACGACAAAGCTCTAGGTATGACACAAATTTATTCATGCTTATGCGAAATTAATTTATTGTTAGTAAAATTGCACCTCATTAGTTTGATAATTGAAATTATTTATGTATGTCCTCAGAAAAAGGCGGAAACATACGAGAGTATTTGGAAAATTTGTTGAAGGCCTCTAATGTTCCGGACTTCGTTAGAAACAACCCTTTTCCATCGGATTAATTTTGTTTGTCGGTACATTATTTAAACATTCTTGTGTATTTATATTTTGGTGTGATTATATGGTGTGTATATTTTCATTAATTATTCCATATTTGCTTCTATGTGTACATATACATTTGAGTGTCTATACTTTTTTAATATTGTAAAGTATCTATCCTTTTTATAAAAGTGTCTATACTTTTCCACTGTGGAAAACATTAATTTAAGGTTATCTTTTGAGTGAGTTTTAAGATATTAATTTAGTAATTATAGGCGTCTAATGATTTATTTTTTACGTTACGGTATATATTATTAAATTAAAATTCTTAATATTATTTTAAAAAATATCAAAACAATCAACTAATTTTTTGTGCAAATGAAATTATTAAATTAATATTGTAGGTGGAAAACATGAAACATACTTAAAAAATATTGAAACATAAATTACATATCTTTAAAAAAGTATCGATCCTTTTTATAAAAGTATGGACACTTTCAACATATTATAATAAAATAGGTAAATTTGCAATATAACCGGTATAAATATACCGGTTTTATGCGCGAATAGGTCTACAACCTATATCGACACTTTTTAATATTGTGTCGGTACTTTATGTCCATATTGGAAGAAAAATGTGTCGATACGATTTAAAAAAGTGTCGACATTTACACATCGGAACCCATAATTATAATGTATAGATAATTTTGTAATATAACAGGTATAAATATACCGGTTTTATGCGCGAATAGGTCTACAACCTATATCGACACTTTTTAATATTGTGTCGGTACTTTATGTCCATATTGGAAGAAAAATGTGTCGATACGATTTAAAAAGTGTCGACATTTACACATCGGAACCCATAATTATAATGTAATAGATAATTTTGTAATATAACAGGTATAAATATACCGGTTTTATGCGCGAATAGGTCTACAACCTATATCGACACTTTTTAATATTGTGTCGGTACTTTATGTCCATATTGGAAGAAAAATGTGTCGATACGATTTAAAAAAGTGTCGACATTTACACATCGGAACCCATAATTATAATGTAATAGATAATTTTGTAATATAACAGGTATAAATATACCGGTTGTATGAGCGAATAGGTCTACAACCTATATCGACACTTTTTAATATTGTGTCGGTACTTTATGTCCATATTGGAAGAAAAATGTGTCGATACGATTTAAAAAAGTGTCGACATTTACACATCGGAACCCATAATTATAATGTAATAGATAATTTGTAATATAACAGGTATAAATATACCGGTTGTATGAGCGAATAGGTCTACAACCTATATCGATACTTTTTAATATTGTGTCGGTACTTTATGTCCATATTGGAAGAAAAATGTGTCGATACGATTTAAAAAAGTGTCGACATTTACACATCGGAACCCATAATTATAATGTAATAGATAATTTTGTAATATAACAGGTATAAATATACCGGTTGTATGAGCGAATAGGTCTACAACCTATATCGACACTTTTTAATATTGTGTCGGTACTTTATGTCCATATTGGAAGAAAAATGTGTCGATACGATTTAAAAAAGTGTCGACATTTACACATCGGAACCCATAATTATAATGTAATAGATAATTTTGTAATATAACAGGTATAAATATACCGGTTTTATGCGCGAATAGGTCTATAACCTATATCGACACTTTTTAATATTGTGTCGGTACTTTATGTCCATATTGGAAGAAAAATGTGTCGATACGATTTAAAAAAGTGTCGACATTTACACATCGGAACCCATAATTATAATGTAATAGATAATTTTGTAATATAACCGGTATAAATATACCGGTTTTATGCGCGAATATGTCTACAACCTAAAATGTGTCGATACCATTTAAAAAAGTGTCGGTAATTTTAAGTAACGCGGTTTTTCTTCCTTCATTCAAAATATTTATATGTACATACAATAGGAGTCATGTTGATACTTACGATATATATATGGAGATCGTTGTCATTCCATTCCGTCTTCGAAAAAATCGTTGATGTAGGTTGTGTGCTTGTACTCAAACTTAGCTTGACTTGAGGACATGTTAGTTTGTTATGCCCCTCACCGTTGCAGTACCCACATCGCCTAATTTTCTTCTCGACCTTGTTCTTCGGCACTTCTTTTCGCTTGCGTTGTTTTCGTTGAGGGTCACGAACATTGTTTACTACAATGCTCTGGTTGACTGAATGATTCAAACTAAACGAGTTTTCTAATTCTTCTATTAGTTTTTTCATCTCATCTATTGCGGTTTTGAAAGACTCGTCTGTCTTTGATGCAATGTAGCATAACCTACTTGACGTTGAACGTAGAGCAGCGAACCTTGCCATTTGCATCACTTCTGGAGACACATTCAAATCAACATAGCTGGGTGCAGAAGCCTTCGCATCATTAGTCCACCTACTTTGAATCAAAGTCCCGGGCAAATATGTGTAGTCCAATTGCTTCAAAATGTGAAGTTGATGGCGACACGGAAGTCCAACGGTCTCGAATTTTTTGCAGGAGCAAATTAGAGTTTTCGTACGAGAATCAAAACTAATTTCAAATTTCCTATTTTTTTCTGCGTACTTTGACAAAATATAATGTTGACATTCATCTGATAAGGACTTAATCTCTGCCTCAATCCGGTACAATGTCTCCCGTATAAGTTCATCTTGGAACAGACGAAAAGATTCGCGGGTAAAAATCGCAGCGGCATGGCTTTCAAGGTCGACCAGTTTTGTGATCTGGAAGGGCTTAGTATGGGAACTTAAGTAATCCGCTTTCAACTCGTTCATACGCATTCTACTAATTCCATCTTCAATTGCACGAACAACATCTAAATATGTCTTCTTGTGTTTCAGTGCAATAGCTAGTGAAACATTCATAGACTCGCACCTTTGTGTTGAGCGAATATTGGCAAAGAAATGACCGGCTAGATATGCTTGTGCCCATAAGTGTCGTGTATTTCCCTTCTCAATCACCCATGGATGCTTGTGGACGTTGAATTCTGAAACAATCGAACGCCATTGAATATCAAATTCCTTGGTTGTCCACCAGGAAGCCATGCATTTTGAGAATGCTGCTGTAAACTTTGGGTCACCAATGTTAGCTTGTGCATTGCGAGAAAGATGCCAAGAACATAATCTGTGCTTAGCATAAGGGATAACAGATTTGATAGCCCTCTGCATTGCCCTATCCCCATCGGTTACAACAGAAATAGGTGATTTATTCATCATGGCTTCTAAAAATTCTGTAGCACCCACTCGAAAGATTGAGACGTCTCGTCAGCGATTATGGCAGTGGCAAACACAATTTTGTTATGGTGATGATTGACACCAACAATAGGCATAATTGGTCGACCATACAAATTATCTTTGTACGTTGTGTCGAACGCAATTACATCACCGAAGCATGTGTAATCCGATCTCGATGTAGAATCCGACCAAATAAGATTATACAATGCCCCCGATTCGTCTACCGAGTATGTCATAAAAACCCGGGATCATCATGTTTCTTATAATCAAAGTAGGCAATAAGCGCATTCACATCCCCATCGACGATTTCCTTTGCTTTACCTCTTTGAAGTGCATTGTAGAGGTCTTTATGTGTAAATCCAACATTATGATAGCCCCCTGCCTGCTGCGTTAAATAGTTCATTACTTGTGACGTGCCAACACCGACCTCTTTCAATGTTGTTGCCTCATCGATATCAGCCTTACTTACAGCTCTATTAGAACGCATAAATGGTGTCATAGCAGATGTGCACAATGCATGATTATGTTTCTGATCAGACTTACTTATAACCCACTGATCGTTTGTATTTGTTGCTGTAACTACGACTCTAGCCTTACATCCTGTTCTTGTGACTGGCGTATGAGCACGTTGGCGATCAACAGTATTGACTTTTGATACTCGAAACCCTTCTTTGGAACAACAAAATTCTTGTGTCTTCACATCCCCTTCCACGTCAAGCCGTGTTGTTCCCTTACGTGCACTAAACCCATGTTCCCGTGCAAATCCCTTGTAAAAGTGCCAAGCTTGATCACGTGAACAGAAGAGCTGACCAACCAATCTGTCAGATTCATCAACATTATGTACTTCATGGCATTCCTCGGTTGGCTTAACATTGTCTACATCAGTATTATCCATGGCAAAAATTTTGTTGTGCAAGTTCAGTGCTCCAGGAGTTGATGGAGATGTAAGCAAAGGTTCATTTTGAATATGTTTCAGTCGTGCTGCTTTCACTATGATGTGGCATTGGTAGTGGTAGTTAAAGGGTGGGTACAACATTAAATTCGCAGTACATATTTAGGTATGTACAATAACTACAAGTATATAATGTAATAGGTATCGTTTATATAATGTAATAGGTAGCGCTTATATAATATATTGTAAAGTATCTATCCTTTTTATAAAAGTGTCCATACTTTTTTCACTGTGGAAAACATTAATTTAAGGTTATCTTTTGAGTGAGTTTTAAGATATAATTTAGTAATTATAGGCGTCTAATGATTTATTTTTTACGTTACGATATATATTATTATTAAATTAAAAATTCTAAATATTATTTTATAAAATATCAAAACAATCAAATAATTTTTGTGCAAATAAAATTATTACATCAAATTACTTTATTCCAACCATGTGACAAGTGTGACAACTCCATCAACTCACAACTCAGCTTTGAACTCAATCAATATTGTCTTTTAGCTTGATGGTTCATAAAGCATGTTACTTGAACAGTATGAATCAATTATGCAATTTTCATGTTCAATTTAACACTGCATTTCAAATTCATTTCATATGTAATTGGAGTTTGAATTTAAATTTCAATTTGAGTTTGAATTTCAATATATATTTCGGCTCCACTATAAATATTAGCCCAAGCCAATATGCATGTTATCATTGATTATTCCTAATTTCCATTGTTTTTTTCTAACGTTTAAACGCGAGGGAAATCCAGACCATTGTATTTTTTGGTCAACTTTAAAGCGTCAGAAACGTTTCGGGCGTATGATCTGGGTGGTAAACAAATAGCAACTAAAATCTAAGTCCGAAATGCTTCTGAGTACCACCCAAATCATAAGTCTGAAATACTTCCGATGCTCATCAAAATCCAAAGCTCATATGGTGCCAAGCAAAAGGAAATCAAAATTCAAATCTCATATGATGCCAAGCAAAAGGAAATCAAAATCTACAACTTGATTTTGAACATTGATATGATATGTTCAGTTGTTATCATGTTGGGATTTTCTCGTTTTTGATTGCTTGGATAGTTGTTCTCTTGCTTCTTCAAGTGTCCTTAGCTTGTAATTTATAGCTTGGAATGTGTTTGATGTTGTATATATTATTATTAAATTAAAACAATAAACATATATATTACATATTTATTATTATCTTTGGTTAATGTTGTTAAATTAAAAATTCTAAATAATATTTTATAAAATATCAAATAATCAAATAATTTTTTGTGCAAATGAAATTATTAAATTAATATTGTAGGTGGAAAACATGAAACACTATTAAAAAAAATTGAAACATAAATTACATAACTTTAAAAGAAGTATCGATCCTTTTTATAAAAGGTATGGACACTTTCAATATAATAGGTAAAAATATGATGTAATAGGTATCGCTTATATAATGTAATAGGTATCGTTTATATAATGTAATAGGTAGTGGTTATATTGTAAAGTGTCTATCCTTTTTATAAAAGTGTCCATATTTTTTTCACTGTGGAAAACATTAATTTAAGGTTATCTTTTGAGTGAGTTTTAAGATTTTAATTTAGTAATTATAGGCGTCTAATGATTTATTTTTTACGTTACGATATATATTTAATGTTGTTAAATTAAAAATTCTAAATAATATTTTATAAAATATCAAAAAATCAAATAATTTTTTGTGCAAATGAAATTATTAAATTAATATTGTAGGTGGAAAACATGAAACACTATTAAAAAAAATTGAAACATAAATTACATAACTTTAAAAGAAGTATCGATCCTTTTATAAAAAGTATGGACACTTTCAATATAATAGGTAAAAATATGATGTAATAGGTAGCGCTTATATAATGTAATAGGTATCGTTTATATAATGTAATAGGTAGTGGTTATATTGTAAAGTGTCTATCCTTTTTATAAAAGTGTCAATACTTTTTTCACTGTTGAAAACATTAATTTAAGGTTATCTTTTGAGTGAGTTTTAAGATTTTAATTTAGTAATTATAGGCGTCTAATGATTTATTTTTTACGTTACGATATATATTATTATTAAATTAAAAATTCTAAATAATATTTTATAAAATATCAAATAATCAAATAATTTTTTGTGCAAATGAAATTATTAAATTAATATTGTAGGTGGAAAACATGAAACACTATTCAAAAAATTGAAACATAAATTACATAACTTTAAAAGAAGTATCGATCCTTTTTATAAAAAGTATGGACACTTTCAATATAATATAATGTAATAGGTAAATTTGTAATACTATCGGTATAAATATACCGGTTTACTTATAAATTAGGTAAATATAAGCACTACCTATTACATTATATAAACGCTACCTAGTATGTTATTGTACTTTATAATATTTTCGGTTAAATAATATAACATAACCGGTATAAATTTTAACCGATCACTTGTTTAACCGGTCACACCGTATATTAACCGTTTTTTAGGCGCCGCACCGCAGAACTACCCCAGGTTTTCTGGTGTCTGACCAACTGTCCCTTGGCCATTGTAACGGTTAAATAGAAAGATAAAGAGCCTTCAGTTATTCAAAAAGGTTGTTTCCCCGAGACGAAGCTCATCAGGCCGGCCTTAATGAGTTTAAGCCCATAATTTTGTTTCATTTAATAACAAAGTTGGGCTGTGATCTATCGGTACTAGCTAGTTTCCTTCAATGAACTGTGAGTTGCGGTGCTACTGCCATCTGCTAGGGATGAACACTTGGCATGACACAATTACGTGCAACCGATACGTGTTGTTCTCCAAGAAAAGCTGGCAATATTGGATCTTCCATTGATGAAGCCCTTTATTAGAATATAAAGGAAGCATTAAAACTAGTCGGAATATCAAATTTTGAAGTTGATAGAGAAATGGTTGAAGAGCGGAGAAAAAACCCAGATACCCACAAGATGAGTCCAGAGGAGGTAAGAGCAGCAGGTGTAGAAGCATCCAAGAGGCCACCAGGCCACAACCCTGGAGGAGTGCTGCACCAAACACGCAGGCTTCCGGTTTCCATGACTACTATGACAGTCGGCGGCCTTCTCATCACAGGGGTCATAGCATATTCCGTGTTGTACACCAGGAAGAAACGTGAAGCTAGTGCACTTGATGTTGCCAAGGTGACCGCAGGCATTGCCGATCCCAGCGACACTCATCCCAGGAAGTAGCATCTACAATAATAACTAGGTTCTTGGAGCTTTTTGTACTGTCGTTGTCTTCTTTATGCAAACAATAAAATTAATTTCCTTATAGGATGTTGTTGATCATATCAAGATGGTACATGTAGTTCTCAAGTGATTCAAAATTCTAGTAAGAAGCCCACCGTTATTAATCAATTTCCGTCAATTCTCCTGAAATCTTCACATCAAATTCTAATGGAAGTAGAAGAGAGTAAGACGTTTGATAAAAGAATCATGCGAAATTTCTCTCAACATACATTAAAAAAAGGTATTCTCAAATCAACTAAAAAAGCTCAGCTTAAAATTGAGCATTAAGAGATTACATAAACTTGAATCATAACCTAAGACAACAATAGAGATTATATCATCTGAAAGCATGATACAATCTTTTGAATCAAGATTATATATCATAAACCATAATCCTGTTCTACAAATTAATCAATCTTGACAGATGAGTAGATGAGCCTAGTGAACCAAAAGGATGCATAAAATCCAATGGAGCCCGTTAGCACGAAAAATGCATATGAAGCAATTAGCATGTACCCAAAGTACAGGAGCCCCGAAACCAGCTTAGTGATCTCAAGCTTCGTGAAGAAGTAGAATGTAGCATAGAGGAAGAGGTACAATGCCGAGGAGCCAGATGTGAGATACGACCTCCACCACCACAGGTAATCTTCGCTGCATAACTGGAAGTAGCAAAGCACAATGGTTATTTCAGCACATGTGATAAGGAGGATAATGAAGACCAAGAAGAGGAAGCCAAAGATGTAGTAGAATTGGTTCAGCCATATTGAGGTAAGAATGAAGAACAGCTCGATGAAGACGGCTCCAAATGGAAGTATTCCTCCAATCAGAAAAGAGAAAATAGAGTTCATGTACCAAGCCTGCTCAGGGATTTGCCTTGGAATTTTATTTGTCTTCACAGGGTCCTCAATCGCTGGCTTCTTGAACCCAACGTAACCACCCACAAAAACAAGTGGAACAGAAATTCCAAACCACAGGACTACCAGAGCAAACATTGTCCCGAATGGTACCGCCCCAGATGACTTCTGGCCCCATATTAGAGTATTTAAGACAAAAAAGATGGCAAACACGATGCCTGGGAACAAGCATGCGGTTCTTAGAGCTACTTTCTTCCACTCTGATCCCTTAAACATTTTGTACAGACGGGAAGAGGCATAGCCAGCAAAAATGCCCATGAAGACCCAAAGTAAGAGCATAGCTGTCATAAGACCACCTCGGTTTGAAGGGGACAGGAATCCAAGAACGGCAAAGATCATGGTAACTAGTACCATTCCCAAAAATTGAACACCAGTGCCAACATAGACACAGAGCAGATCAGAATTAGATGGAGGCCTGAAAACGTCCCCATGGACAAGCTTCCATCCCGTCTCTTCTTGGGCTTCTTCCTGGGTCTCAAGTTCGTTATACTTAGAAATGTCACGGTAAAGTGTCCTCAACATAATCATTGCTACCATTCCCGAAAGGAAGAGAACAATCATCAGAGAATTGACAATGGAGAACCAGTGTATTTGGTCATCACTCATTAAAAGATACGCATCCCATCTAGATGCCCACTTCACATCACTCTCCTGAAAAACCAGCACAAGAAAATACAAAAATATTAGCACCTCATAGATGACAAATGTCAAAACAATTCAAGAAAAATGATCCAAATCCAATCGATAACATCTTCAGCACAATGGGGAAAACTAACTTTGCAATTCTCAAACCTAAAAGTCATGTATAGTTGAAGAGGGCACCTGGTATTCAACATCATAGGTGAATATGATCTCCTTGTTCGTTTCAACTTCTTGCGGAGTGTTAGAATTAACAACTGTGCGTTTTGTGTGGGGGTCGCATGTTGTTAAATGAGTGTTCTCACTCCATTTCCCCTCATATTCATGTTTAATACTGCATTGTTTTAAACAAAACGAAGATGCCATAAAATCGTAGTATAACCTCAGCCACAGACGCCTAGAAATAACAATTTTAACAAGAAGCTAGCACTTAAATGAACAAACCTGTATGGTTCAACTTCAAAACCTACAATTCTGGTTGATCCCTATGATACTTGACAGTAAATGCCAAATGGTTGTGAACGAAAAAAATTCTTCCTTGCTCTGCATACAATCAGACAAAGTAAGCCTACATGGTAGCTCAAAAATCTGCGAACAGAGGAATTCGATGTAATGTTTACCCCAGTGTATTGGCCTTTGAGACCAACATGGTAGCCATGCTGATAAACAGTAGGAGAACCCTGATTTTGTCTTCTAATTGGAACAACAAGAGGCAGGTTATCCAGGATCCTGTCAAAATAACCAAAGAAGCTAGAGAACAACTATTGCAAGTGAAAAAGATTAATTCCATGTTGGAGAAACAAATATTATACATATTGACTCTATATTCATCATCAATCTTCTCCTTAAACTGCTTTGCAGCTTTGGCATCAAGGGTAATCCGGCAAAGAATAGAACACTTTTGAGACTCTCACATTTTAAACTGCATTAATTCAAGTCAAAGAAAACGGGTTAAGGGCCATAAAATAAACAATCTGACCATCATCACCAGAAATACTAAAATTGAACTCATAAGGAGAGTTTTCAATCCGGTCACCACGTAGCACTTCCCCAAGATTTTCTGCACTGTCAACTATCTTTGGTGGTGGACAAAATGGGAGTGAATAATATGAGTAAGGAAGTTGTGTCTTTATAGAGGTCAATTTGTTCACTTTCACCTTCAAAGGATCTCCCTGAAAACACCAACGATCAATAAATTAACAAGGCCGCAATAATTTCTCAATAAGCACTCCCAGATATCATAGCGGCGTATAGTGTGGAATCTAAAGTGGTCTAATCAACGTCATTGTCGATTAGGTTCACATGAAAAACACTGGATAGCTAATAACCATTAAATTCAAGCATGCTTCCATTATGACAACGTGCAAATTAAATATCTTTCGGGATACAATTCCTAAAGCAATAACCATTCTAAAGTGCATTAGATAACTCGATCCACATAAACTACAATGTAGGTGGCCCGAATAAATGTAAAAATTGGCATAACAAAAGAAATTACCTAAAAGAGTCCTAAACGGTTTTGAATAAAAGGATCGAATGAAGGTTGAAAAAATAATCAAATAAAATGAAGCAAACTTGTGAACAACACCTATTCAAATTTCAAGGAATCACCGGAGTCTGAAATAAGACTTATACAACCGTCATTCTCACACAAAAATTTCATTAATTTCCTTATTTCATGGCGGTTCTATATATCCTAAGGTTCTGCTGGATACGAAATTAAAAACAGATCAAATGAGGAGAAAAAATGATCAAGCGAGAAAGCGAATGAGAGAAAAATGTAAAGAGGAACCGAGAGGAAACCTTTTGAAAGTCTTCGGGGGCGACACCAGGAAGGTAGAAGCAATGAGAGGTGTGGATCAGAGACATGAAGAGAATGGCCGAGATCATCATGGAGGTCAATTTGTGGATAGATCCCGATGGAGACTCCATTTTTTGTTTTTGGTGAGGCGATCAGATCTGGAAAAATGAAAGGAATGTCTCGGGGAGTGTAATAATAAGGAGAATACAACCGACAAATGGAGAGAGAATGAGAAGGGGACGGAGAATCAAAGCTTTGGGTTGAAAGTGTGTGCACCAGCCACTAGAACGGGACCCTGGTTTCTGTCCACTTTGTTCTGCAACGGTACGTTTTGGATATTTATACTATTAGGCCACGTTTCTTTTACTCCGCTTTGTTGTGTTTTGTTTTTGGGTAACCTACACGTTTGGTACCTAATTTGTTACTTTTATTCCGTTTTAGTACCTAAACTTAGTGTTTAGTTTAAGTTTCATTTTAGTGTCCACTGTTAAAAATTTAAAGGTGATGTTGATGTGTCACTATAAGATAATATCATATCATCATTAAAAAAAATTAAAAAGAGTGTCACATCAGTAATTCTGTTAATTTTTTAACGTAAGATACCAAATTGAAACATAAACTAAATGTTAGGTATATTTTTTAAAAACTAAAGTTTGACTTCCAAGATGAAATAAAAATAATAGTTTAGGTACTAAATATATAGTTTACCCTTTATTTTTTATTTCGCTGGCTCTTCCGACAGATGGCAAGTCTCTTTCGAGTGTCGGTTATGGATCTCCTAATTTAGGCCCAATGATGAGAATTGAGATTGCTGTGAGAACTCGTAGGTGGCTTGGATTGATTCTTACATTTTTCAAATATGAGGATTCGCTTCGAGTTCAAGAGTGCAAGTGTTACAAGTTAAACATAGAGCAAATTATTGAAACTAGTTGTTGGTATTTTAGTTAGCATTTTTTGGTAATAATATGTAGCAAAAGTTTATTATTAGGTTTAATAATTTTTTTATTATTATGAGAACCTCGTAGAGTGAACACAAATATAATTTAACAATTTGATCCTAAATTGCTTGCATAAACGAATTCATCAAGTAATTTCAATAATTAAAAGAAGTGTTGTTCTCCCAATAAATTTTAAATTTTAGCAACAACATTTGTGGATTGTGTATACGATCATTATCAATTGATTCAAAAAACTTAAAATATATATTACTTTATGATCGTCAATATTAATTAAGAAAAATACAATATTATTCCGTTGCATCAACAGACGTCTTCCTACTTTGATATTTCAAAATTTTGAATCAAACAAATCAAGTAACCAAAAACTGATCGTATATTGATTTAACGTCTCGTTTTCACGATTGGTCAAAGTGGTACGTGCATGGTCCAACTAATTGATATCTGCAATTTATGACCACAACATGTATATCCGTCCATTTGAGTACCCCCACCCCCACAAAAGAAGGTTATATAAGTATATTTATATGCCGACAATAAATTCATTATATTAACAACCGAACCTATGTATATGAATCACCTAGCTCAACCCATGTTATGATTTTGAGTTATACTTCCGAAAAAAGTAGCACAGAATCCATTTTCTTCAAATTTTCCCATCCATGTGCTTCCCAACTTCATAATCACGTGTTTCCGTGTATTCCACGCTTTGTAAGGTCTTTGTATGGGGAGGCAATCGAAGTTTAATGTACTGTAAGTAGTCAAGTACAATCTTGTCTAGCTTTAAGCTTTTAAGAGCATCAAATGTAGAGAGAATCTACTAAGTTTTATAACTCAACCACTTAATTTTTGTACTTAATTATTTTAAACCCATATTAATGTATTTCTTTTTGGTGATTTTCCCGAAAAATCACCCTAACCCCCTTTATTTTCCTGCCAGACACCGTTCAGACTATATTTCCCGATCTAACACACTTTACAGAAAGTCGCGCCTACTGCATCACGCTTTACATTGATCTGGCATCACATGGGGTAAGGCGCCCCTGCAATGCGTCTTGTTAAACGTGCAAAAATTCCGGGTGTTAGTTTTATAAATAATTATAAATTGGTGTATAATATGTAATTAATTTCTGTTAGGGTGATATTTGTGTAAAAACGTCAACTTTATCTATTTATTTTTTTGTGATATTATTTTTAACAATAGTTAATAATGTTTATTGACTTTTAAAATTAATTGTTTAAAAATCTTAAAATATTAAAATAAACTTTTAATTACAATTGAGAGATCAAATGAATTATTATTCATTTTTTTTAAAAAAATAAATAAAAATAAATAAAATTCAATAAAAATATAATGTAAAGCTAAAAAATATCACCTCTTTATTTAAAATATTCTTTCTAATATTAATTTTAAAAAATATTAAATAAATATTAAATTTTAATTTTATTAAAAATGAATAAACATTATTAACTGTTGTAAAAAAAATAATTAATGAATAATAATTCATTTGATCCCTCGATTGTAATTAAAAATTTATTTTAATATTTTTTTATATTTTTAAACAATTAATTTTAAAATACTCTATTCTCAATACCAAAAGTCAAGTTTATGATTGTTAAACAGTCGTAGGTGTGGAAAGCTACAGGGATCGAATGAAAATTCGATCGTACAAAGTCAATAACTCAAAATTGTCTAACTGATGTCTAAATATCAACTTAATTGTACCACGAATAAACATTCGATCAAAGAGTTGATCTTTTCTGCTCAATCTTCACAAAAACTGTTTTGTCTCATCATTTTTCTCACGTATGAACTCCTTTCTTTTTATAACATTCGTGCAAAAGAATATATGTATTGTGTAAATTCATGCAAAAATCAAAATTTGTCAAGTTATAAAATAATTTGCAAAATAATATTTAAAAGTATTTTAAAATATGAATAATTTTATAAAAGTTGTATAACTATTATTTCTTTTACAAAATGATGATGATGATGATAATAAATATTTTATAATTTAAAAAATTATAAATTTCAAATATTTTTGAAAAATTATTGAATTATAAAATTAATTGTTTAAAAATATAAAAAATATTAAAATAAACTTTTAATTACAATTGACTTTTGCAATAAAATTCACTCTACCTTTGATTTTTTTTGTGCACGTGGGCAACTTTATTCAACATAAAAGAATTGAAAAATAAAGGATCTCATACGCGGGAGAAAATGATGAGACAAAACAGTTTTTGTGAAGATTGAGCAGAAAAGATCAACTCTGTGGTACAATTGAGTTTATATTTAGACAGCAATTAGACAATTTTGAGTTATAGACTTTGTACGATCACATTTTCATCCGATCTTTGTAGCTTTTATAACATCCTCAATACTGGGTTAGTGACTAAATTGTAAAAATTCATAATTTGATGACTAAAACAGAATAATTGAAGAGTATTGTAATGTGGTATAGGGTTAAATTGCAAAGAAGAAAGAATAAAAGGATAGAATGGTCTTTTGCAAAGACAAATAATTAGATAATGGATTTATATATTAGCTTAAGCTCCACGTGGAAGAGAAGAAAGAAAAACAAAGTTCTAGAGTTCTCTTCTTCTCTTCTTTTCTCCTAAACGTAAAGAGGTCAAAACAAAGGTGAGAATTTTCAAGAATTAATTGTTTGTTGAAGTTTAAGTTTTGTTTTGATCCCTAGATGTTAATTACACTTAAGGAAAGCTTAATTTGCTTTAAAACAACAAGATGAAGGATGTAGGAAGAATTAAAGATTAAGAGTTGTTGAATGAAATTTCGAAATAAAGCTCTTAATGAGAATTGAGAGTTGAATTTGACTTGCCACCAACTTGATTAAGAAATATGAAGTGTTAGAATTGTATTTAGAACATATTGAAATTTGAGTATGGTTCTTGAATTATATATGAGGGATAGGATTTTGAGGTTAAAGACGATTTTCATGGATATAAGTTGGTTTAAGTAATGATGGTTGGGTTTAATGACATGATAGGGGTTTAAAAGAGAAGAATTGAGTGAATAATTGATAATTTTCGGGATTAAAATACAATTTCTGGGTTGTGTGCATCGATGCACATTCAATGTGTATCGATGCACTCTCAAATAAATAAACATCGATT
This sequence comes from Hibiscus syriacus, assembly GCF_006381635.1. Taxonomy (NCBI): domain Eukaryota; kingdom Viridiplantae; phylum Streptophyta; class Magnoliopsida; order Malvales; family Malvaceae; genus Hibiscus; species Hibiscus syriacus. The sequence goes on from NW_024061893.1 coordinate 336,228, forward strand.
GCAATTAGTGCATCGATGCATGAGGAGTGCATCGATGCACCTGCTTAAAATACAAACATCGAATGAGATTTATGCACCGATGCATAGATAGTGCATCGATACACCCGTCAAGGGATGCATCGATTCATGGTGTAGTGCATCGATGCATACCTTCATTAAAAGATAAAAATATCTTTCTTTTTAGCCTAAGGAGTGATAGTTTAGAATATATCAATTAGTATACTGATATGTATCAATGTATTACTATGTTGATTTAGAACGTAATATCGTTCCGGAATAATCGAAGGATTAAAATCAAGTCAAAGCAAGGCTAAGGTGAGTGCGTATCCTAGGTTAAATAGAATTGAGATAAGACTTGCGATAAGTCTATCTCTTCTCATTGAACTTATGATTCCATGTTCATGACATGCATACATATATGTATGTATTAACGTTATAGTGATTCCATGCATTTTTCATCCATGATTTAACATGATATTATATGAAGGAATGCCATTATCAGAGAATTCTTCCAGGTATGTGAAACAATGGAAATGATCATATGAAGTGACTTATGTGTTTACATGGATAGTGATGAAAGAAATAAGAAATGAGAAATGTAATGATAATTAAGCCCATGTTATTTAGTATGAGAGCTGTAGGTATAATTAACATGTCAAGAGTCGAGGGATTATCAATGGTCCTTCGGGACATAGTGGTCTTTCGGGACACACTGGTCCTTCGGGACACACTGGTCCTTCGAAACATAGTGGTCTTTCAGGACAAATATTCAGTGCCCCTTTAGGGAATTATACGAGCTGTGGTGACAGCATAGTGCACAACCTCTATGTACTTGTGTACCTTCTATTCTCAATAATGCACATGGGTAATCCAAAAACAAATTAAAGTGAAATTAGCATAAGAATGTATGTTTTATATGTACATGTTATCATCATATATGTTATAGTGTAATAAATATATGCAAGTCGAAATGTCATGATCAATGGTAAGAATGTATGTTCATAAATTCATTGTTATACATGTGTATACATATATTTATGTTATGCCTCACTAAGTCAATGACTTAGCGTGTAAGTGATTTACACGTAGGTACCAAAAATCAAGATGAGCAATAATAGAGACGGCAATGACAACATCACTACTAAAAGATCAGATCAGAAGTAACTGATAAAGTAGGTATTTTGTTGTGTATAGTGTGTTGGCATGTAAGAAAAGTGTTAGTTACAAATGCTCTGATCAGTTTTGTCTTATTTTGGGTTAACTTGTGTAAAGTAACAATGTTATTTTAATGAAAGTTTTAAATTTCCTTGATTTTTCGTCAAGAGTCAAAGTTTGAAAAGTCAATGTGACACCTCATACTCGTATCAGAGTCCAGTACGAGTGGAGGGTGTTACATTCAATGGTATCAGAGCTACGGTTTAGTCGATTCTTGGCATAAACCAGAGTCTAAAGTGTCGTATAATGTATACAAGCCAACAAAATAGAGAAAACTTCTGATCTGGTATAATAGTAAGTATGTTATTTTGCTGATAGAATGATATGGGTATATTTTTATAGATGTCCGGACATGGTAGCTCTAGAAGTGAAGCGGGAGACGATAGGCCCGCTGAAAGCAGTAATTCACCTGCCCTGGCCAGGTAGAATGAAGATTAGACACCCTCTAGAGTGCTTGAAAGTGATCAAGATGTGTTATTTAGAACATTGGACGCAATATTAGCGCGTTTCCAACCTTCTGTTACTTCAACTCCAAGAATGAATGTTAAAAAGAAGTTGCAGGGTTTAGGAGGACCAGAGTTTAGAGGTGAAGATGAAGAAAGTCATGTTACTGCGGACCTTTGGCTTAATGACGTGGAAATCATGCTTGAGGGACTTCATTGTTCCGATGTTGATAAACTAGATGGAAACGTTACATTGAGAATGTCTGGTGATCAAGTAACTTGGTCCTTGTTTTAAGAAGAGTTCAAGCATAAATATATCGGAGATCAGTTCATCCGACAGATGAAGTAAGGGTTCATGAATTTGAAGCATTGGAATCGTACAGTATATGAGTATGAATGTGAATTCAACAAGTTGAGCTATTTCGTTACGGAGTTAATTCCTACAGAGAATGATGTTTGCGATTGGTTTGTTGAGGGATTGCGTCCTCGTCTGAAAGAGATACTTATTGTGTTGAATTTATCTTCTTTTCAAGAAGTGGTGAACCGTGCTAAAGCTCTGAAAATAGCTCAAAATGAGAGGTTCGGGGATTTTCGAGTTCAGACTTCGAAAAGATCAGGCGCATCATCAAGTGTTGCACCATCAAAAAGAGGCAGAGATGTGAGTTATCGACCCCAAGCGAGATCAGAGTCAGTTGCATCTTCTGCAAGGGGGTCAAATCAGATGAGGGGTAAACAGACACATTCAGTGGGATTTGGAGCTGGGAGATCTAACCCGAGCCAAGTCAGACAATGTCCATATTGTGGAAGGAACCATTCGGGGATATATAGAATGATCTCTGGAGCATGTTTTAAATGTGGAGACACCATACATTTTGTTCGGGATTGTCCGATGTTAGCTGGTGAATCTGCTAAGCTATAGAGGTCCGCCTCGGCTACCCAGAGAGTAAGAGGTAGAGGTAGAAGAAGATGTCAGTCAGAATCCTCGACTCCATAAGAGATACGTTCCATAGCTCGAGTGTATAATCTCAAGACTAGCGAGGATAAAGATGACCCAGAAATAAAATCAGGTATTTTTTAATTGTATGACAAGAATGTGTTTGTATTGATTGATTTGGGGTCTATATATTCTTACATTTGCAGTAAATTAGTAAAATAATTGAATATTTTGTTAGAATCTACTAGCAATGAGGTGATAGTGACCAATCCGTTAGGACGTAGTGCTCGAGTCAATATGGTGTGTTGAGAGTGTCCCATACGGATTCAGGGAATTGAATTCCCTGCTAATCTGATGGAATTACCTTTTGACGAATTCGAGGTGATACTGGGAATGGACTGGTTATATCGTTATTACGCTAATGTTGATTGTAGATTGAAAAGAGTAACGTTGAGAAGTTCAGAAGATAGAGAAGTTATTGTATTTAGTGAATGATAGAACCCATTGGCTAATGTAATATCAGTGATGTCGGTAAAGAAGTTATTGCTACAGGGATGTCAAGGGTTTATTGCAAGTATGTTGGATGTGAGAGCAAAAGAGAAGGGGATTGAAGAAATTCCTATAGTCAGAGAGTTTTCTGACTTTTTTCCTGTAGATTTATCGGGTTTGCCTCCAGACGGAGAAGTCAAATTTTAAATTGAAGTTATATCGGGGACTGTACCTATTGACATGCCACCGTACAGAATGGCCCCAAAAGAATTACAAGAATTAAAGATCCAATTACAAGAATTATTAGACAAAAAGTTTATCAGACCAAGTGTCTCACCATGGGGAGCTCCAGTTTTGTTCGTAAAAAAGAATGATGGATCCATGCGTATTTGCATTGATTATAGGCAACTCAATAAAGTAACCATTAAGAACAAGTATCCACTCCCCCGAATTGACGATTTATTTGATCAGTTAAAGAGAGTTTCAGTGTTTTCAAAAATTGATTTACGTTCTGGTTATCATCAATTGAAGATTCAAGATAAAGATATTCCAAAGACAACATTCAGAACGAGATATGGTCACTATGAGTTTATCGTAATACCGTTTGGAGTTACGAATGCACCGGATACTTTCATGGATTTGATGAATCGGATATTCTAACCCTATTTAGATCGATTCATTATGGTATTTTTTTACGATATTTTAGTGTATTCAAAGTCGGAAGAAGAGCATAGTTCGCATTTGAAGATCGTTCTAAAAACTTTGAGAGAAAAGAAACTTTATGCCAAACTCTCTAAATGTGAATTTTGGTTGAAAGAAGTGACGTTTCTAGGACATGTGATTTCTGCAGAAGGAATTCGAGTGGATCCCCAAAAGATTAAAGCCATTTTAGAGTGGGAAGTTCCAAAGAATGTGTCTGAAGTCTGAAGTTTTCTGGGGGTTAGCTGGTTATTACCGAAGGTTTGTTAAAAAACTTTTCGATAATAGCATTACCCCTAACCAAGTTATTGAGGAAAGAGGAAAAATTTGTGTGGACTCCGGAGGGCCAAGAGAGTTTTGAAAAGCTAAAGAAGATTTTAACAGAAGCTCCAGTGTTGATTCAACCCAAATCTAGTAAGAATTATGTAGTGTACAGTGATGCGTCTCATAACGGGTTGGGATACGTGTTAATGCAAGAAGACAAAGTGGTGGCCTATGCTTCGAGGCAATTAAAACCGCACGAAAAGAATTATCCAACGTACGATCTGGAGATGGGTACAGTAGTGTTTGCTCTTAAGATATGGCGTCACTACTTGTATGGTGAACGATGCTATTTGTATACAGATCATAAGAGTTTGAAATACTTGATGACCCAAAAGGAGTTAAATTTAAGACATATAAAATAGGTGGAGCTCTTAAAGGATTATGATGTAGTGATTGATTTTCATCTGGGGAAAGTGAACGTGGTAGCGGATGCCTTAAGCTGAAAGACGTTTGTAGCCTTACGAGCTTTGGATGCCAGACTATCGTTAAGAGGAAATGGTGCCATATATGCGGAATTGACTCTCAAGCCATCATGGCTAGATCGAATTAAATAATTACAAGCTGGAGATGAAAAGTGTTTAAAGAAGTTACAGCAGATAAGGAGTTGAGAGATTACAGATTATGAAGTGAAAGCTATGGGAACCTATATTATCAAGGGAGGCTAGTGATTCCAAATGATGATGCGTGGAAGAAAGACTTGTTAACGGAAGCTCATTATAGTCCATTGACTATGCATCCAGGAGAAAATAAAATGTATATGGATCTCAAGAGTCGATATTGGTGGCCTGGAATGAAGAGGGACATTACGGAATTCATATCTAAATGTTTGACGTGTCAGTAAGTCAAAGCTGAACATCAGGTTTCGTCCGGACTGTTGCAACATATGTCTATTCCTCAGTGGAAATGGGAGAATGTAATAATTTGATTTTGTAATAGATTGTCTAAGTCGGCTCATTTTATTCCAGTACGAGTTGACTTTACTATGGACAAGTATGCAGGGTTGTACATCAGGGAGATTATACGTCTACATGGAGTACCTGTTTCTATTGTTTCAGATCGAGATCTTAGATTTACTTCACGGTTTTGGAAATAATTACATAAAGTGTTGAGGACCCGGTTAAATTTCAGTACAGTGTTTCATCCTCAAACCGATGGGTAATTGGAGAGAACAATCCAAATTTTGGAAGATATATTCAGAGCTTGTGTTATCGAGTTCAAAGGATCATGGGAAAGGTACTTGCCACTTGCTGAATTCGTGTACAACAATAGTTATCAATCAAGCATCAAAATAGCTCCCTATGAAGCTCTTTATGGAAGAAGATATCGTACGCCCCTAAATTGGTTCGAGCTTAAAGATAAAGAAATTCTTGGTCCTGAGTTGATCCAAGAAGTGGAAGAAAAGGTCCAAGTAAATCAAAGTAATCTTAAAGCAGCAGCTGATAGACATAAATCATACGCAGATTTAAAGAGAAAAGAGATAGAATATCAAGTTGGAGATAAAGTGTTTCTCAAAGTGTCTCTATGGAAGAATGTTTTGAGGTTTGGACATAAGGGAAAACTTAGTCCTAGATTCATCGGACCGTATGAGATCGTAAAAAAGAGTTGGACCAGTGGCCTATCAGCTAGCGTTGCCACTTGAAATGGAGAAAATTCACAGTGTCTTTCATTCTCAATGCTTCAGAAGTATCGATCTGATCCTTCCCACATTGTGACTTTAGAAGAGATCAAGATTCAATCGGATTTAACATATGACGAAGAACCGGTTCAAATTTTAGCTCATGAGATTAAGCAATTAAGGAACAAGACTATTCCATTAGTCAAAGTATTGTGGAGGAATCACAAAGTAGAGGAAGCAACATGGGAGCGTGAAAAGGATATGAGGAATCAGTACCCCCATCTTTTCATGTAATGAAAATTTGAGGACAAATTTTCTTTAGGGGAGATTTGTAACATCCTCAATATCGGGTTAGTGACTAAATTGTAAAAATTCAGAATTTGATGACTAAAACAGAATAATTGAATAGTATTGTAGTGTGGTATAGGGTTAAATTGCAAAGAAGAAAGAATAAAAGGATAGAATGGTCTTTTGCAAGGAGAAATAATTAAATAAAGGATTTATATATTAGCTTAAGCTCCACGTGGAAGAGAAGAAAGAAAAACAAGGTTCTAGAGTTCTCTTCTTCTCTTCTTTTCTCCTAAACGTGAAGAGTTCAAAACAAATGTGAGAATTTTCACGAGTTAATTGTTTGCTGAAGTTTAAGTTTTTTTTTATCCCTAGATGTTAATTAAGCTTAAGGAAATCTTAATTTGCTTTAAAACAACAAGATGAAGGATGTTGGAAGAATTAAAGATTAAGAGTTCTTGAATGAAATTTCGAAATAAAGCTCTTAATGAGAATTGAGAGTTGAATTTGACTTGCCACCAACTTGATTAAGAAATATGAAGTGTTTGAATTGTATTTAGAACATATTGAAATTTGAGTATGATTCTTGAATTACATATGAGGGATAGGATTTTTAGGTTAAAGATGATTTTCATAGATATAAGTTGGTTTAAGTAATGATGGTTGGGTTTAATGACATGATAGGGGTTTAAAATAGAAGAATTGAGTGAAGAATTGATGATTTTCGGGCTTAAAATACAATTTATGAGTTGTATGCATCGATGCACTCTCAAATAAATGAACATCGATTGCAATTAGTGCATCGATGCATGAAGAGTGCATCGATGCATGAAGAGTGCAATGATGCATGAGGAGTGCATCGATGCACCTGCTTAAAATACAAACATCGAATGGGATTTATGCACCGATGCATAGATAGTGCATCGATGCACCCGTCAAGGGATGCATCGATTCATGGTGTAGTGCATCGATGCATACCTTCATTTAAAGGTAAAAATAGCTTTCTTTTTAGCCTAAGGAGTGATAGTTTAAAATATATCAATTAGTATATTAATATGTATCAATGTATTACTATGTAGATTTAGAACGTAATCTCGTTCCGGAACAATCAAATGATTAAAATCGAGTCAAAGCAAGTCTAAGGTGAGTGCATATCCTAAATGAAATAGAATTGAGATAAGACTTGCGATAAGTCTATCTCTTCTCATTGAACTTATGATTCCATGTTTATGACATACATACATATATGTATGTATTAACGTTATAGTGATTCCATGCATTTTTCATTCATGATTTAACATGATATTATATGAAGGAATGCCATTATCAGAGAATTCTTCCAGGTATGTGAAACAATGAAAATGATCATATGAAGTGACTTATGTGTTTACATGGACAATGATGAAAGAAATAAGAAATGAGAAATGTAATGATAATTAAGCACATGTTATTTAGTATGAGAGTTGTAGGTATAATTGGCATGCCAAGAGTCGAGGGATTATCAGTGGTCCTTCGGGACATTGTGGTCATTCGGGATAAATATTCAGTGCCCCTTGAGCGAATTATACGAGTTGTGGTGACAGCATAATGCATAACCTCTATGTACTCGTGTACCTTATGTTCTCAATAATGTACATGGGCAATCCAAAGATAAATTAAAGTGAAATTAGCATAAGAATATATGTTTTATATGTGCATATTATCGTCATATATGTTATAGTGTAATAAATATATGCAAGTCGAAATGTCATGATCAATGGTAAGAATGCATGTTCATAAATTTATTGTTATACATGTGTATACATATATTTATGTTATGTCTCACTAAGTCTATGACTTAGCGTGTAAGTGATTTACACGTAGGTATAAAAAATCAAGGGGAGCAGTAATAGAGGCGGCAATGACAACATCACTACTAAAAAATCAGATCACAAGTTATTGATAAAGTAGGTATTTTGTTGTGTATATTGTGTTGGCATGTAAGAAAAGTGTTAGTTACAAATACTCTGATCAATTTTGTCTTATTTTAACTTGTGTAAAGTAACAATGTTATTTTAATGAAATTTTTAAATTTATTTGATTTTTCGTCAAGAGTAAAAGTTTTAAAAGTCAATGTGACACCTCAGACTTGTATCAGAGTCGGGTACGGGTGGAGAGTGTTACAGCTTTTCACACCTACAACTGTTTAACAATCATAAACTTAACTAAAATAAAATTTTAATTATAATTGAGGGATCAAATGAATTATTATTCATTAATTATTATTTTTTAACAACAGTTAATAATATTATTCATTTTTAATAAAATTAAAATTTAATAGTTATTTTATATTTTTTTAAAATTAATATTATAAAGAATATTTTAAATAAAGAGATAATATTTTTTAGCTTTACATTATATTTTTATTGAATTTTATTCATTTTTAATTCATTTTTATTGCATTTTTATTTATTTTTAAAAAAGTAAACAATAATTTATTTGATATCTTCATTGTAATTAAAAGTTTATTTTAATATTTTTAAACAATTAAATTTAAAAGTCAATAAATATTAGTAATTGTTGTTAAAAATAATATCAAAAAAATAAATAGATAAAGTTAGCGTTTTTATACAAATATTACCCTAAAAGAAATTAATTACATATTAGGCACTAATTTAAAAATATTTACAAAATTAACACTCAGTTTTTTTACACATTTAACAAGGCGCGTTGCAAGGGGCGCGCCTTACCTAACGTGGCGTAAAGCGCGAAGTAGGGGAGCGTCTTTCTGCAAATGGTGTTAAATCGACAAATATAATCTGAACGGTACCTGACAGAGAAATAAAGGGGGCTAATGTGATTTTTTGGGAAAATCGCCTTTCTTTTTATCATAACCTAAAATAAATAATTGTTGCCAAAAAATAAATATTATATAAAATTTGATGTGCTTATATTATTTTACTTTTTTATATATAATGTGGTATACTATTATGTAAAATTTGAGTTTTAAAAAAAATATAATCCATAAAAAAAGTATAATTATTAATCAAAACATGATAATTCATCCAATAAATAAATACATAATAAAATTAATAATTATCCATAAGACATGATCTAACGATACAGCGTGACTATATAAGCCCATAAAAAAAACAAAAACACATAAAAAAGGAAACATAAAGAAAAGAAAATGAATAATGACCATCTATTAAGGAATGCATAAGTTTTTCAGTGATGAGAGCAATGATTATGATGCTAGGAGAGCTCCCACAGATAGAGCTTCTTTCGTCAGAAGCAAAGAGTGTCTCTGTTACCAGTAGAATTCCAAAGACAATGAAAATCTCCAAAAAATGAAACAACGAAGAGTGACGGCACAAGGATCATTTGAGGAGACAAGTCGTGGTCTTGTTAGAGCAATTAAATTCGTCATGGAAATCTACCATACTGATTAAAGAGAGGGGAATGAAGTAAACAATAAAAATTGGCAAGAGAATGAGTCGTAAAATGGACATCGACTTGTCAGAGAAATACAAAAACTACACCATTGAAGGCCCAACATCCATTTTAATCGTCGTTTGTCAAAAACTTATAAAAAATGAAAAGAAACACACTCTTTTTGAAACTTATTCTGATGGTAAAGTCAAATATAAGTCCTCTCTTAACGATACAGCACCGAAAGGAAAAAGGTTCTTGGATCAAATTTGTTAGGATAATAGGAGGGGAAGAATGGTTAGAGGGGTCAGTCAATCAACGCCTGATGGAACTAATATCATCAGAAGAGACTTATTTAGATCATAAAACGAGAGAAAAATAATTTTTATACTGATAAAAGTTTTACATAATATTTTTTAAAAAAAAAATTCAAAAAATAGTAAATAATTTAATTGATATTTTTAAAAATTTAACTAAGGTATAAATACCTTAATATAAACATATTGTATTCAAGGTCATTAAACGTATGGGTTGAGGCATTGCTGCTTGGTCCACCATATCCTGGTTGTCGTAATCGGTTTTCGTCCGGGCACGAATTTTTATTTCGGTGGGAAAAATAAAACGAATAAATAAATGATTTTGATTTTAAAAAAATTTTGGGAGTCGCCATTGACCTTTTTGGGTTAGGTAGGTCAAATACCTAAAAACAATCTTTTAAAATAATTTTTAAGAAAACATAATTTAAAAGATAATCTGATCTACGTATAACAAAAAAAATTTAATAAAAAAGATTTGTGGTCAGTTACGTTTAGGGAATGATTAGCACCCCTATAACGCCCAAAATTTGTACTCATTAATTATAATTTGTCTCTATTATTGGAAATTTAAAAATTTAAAAATATATTTAATTTATAATCTTGTTATTTCAAATTTATTAGTATCTTTAATAAAATCTATTAATTTATATATATAAATAAGATATTTATTTATTAAGAAATATCAGAAAATGACTTCTAGGTGCCTTAAGACACCTCTTTTCTTTGATATTAAAATAAATAAATAAATATTAATAAAACATTTTTAAAAAAATAGATTAATATATAATTTATAAAAATAGAATATGTATTTATTTAAAAATATCAGAAAATTGACATCAAGTTGTTTTAAGACTGTAATTTCTTAATATCAATAAATATATATTAAAATATGATTAAAATGATTTAATATATTAAATTTATAAATAGTAATTCCATAAAATAAATATTATTTATATATATATTTATAATACTAAATAAATATTATTTATATATATAAAATAATAAATAATAATAGTAATAGTAATGATATATATAAATATATAAAAGTAATATATGATTAAACAATGTTTAAAATAAATGAAATTAAAACATAGTATTAAAATGTAAAAAGTAATAAAGCTTGTAAAATAAATGAAAATATTAAGTTTAGGAACTAAATTATAATCTAATAAAATTAAATACCCAATTTGTAATTAATTATTTGAAATTATAGGGATTAGACATACTATTTTTCATTTATTTAATTTAGTGACTAAATTATAATTATATTAAATTCGAATATTAAATTAAAACAAATTAAAACATACTTTCTGGATTAAAATATTAATTATTAAAATTAAAGGACTAAATCCATCATTTACCTAAAATATTTATATAAACATATTAATGACTAAATTATAAAGTAAATAAAATTAGAAGACCAAATTAAAACGTTTAGAATTTGATTTCAGTGACTAAAAATGGAATGTTACAAAGCTAATGGACTGCAGACGGGATTTGGCCAAACAATAAATTACGGATATACCCCTCCCCAAAACGGCGTCGTTTGGAAAGGGGTATAAATTCCCCAGACGGCTGGCCCGAAGGGCCAGTATTCTCATTTCTCTTCTTTCTCTTCTCTCTCTATCTGAGAGAGAAGAAAACTCTTTCGCCTCTCTCTAGGATTCCCTCACCGGAGGGAATCTGGCGTCGATCACCGTCGTCGATATCGCCGCCGGCCACTGTCACCGGTGGTCGGAAAACACCAAAATTTCTTAAAACGTAGATCGGACCGTCCTAAAGACGATTACAGTGTCATTTTTTCTTAAATAGCTACCGATCAGAGCAAATCTAGGAAAATACCTTCGGTTTTCGAAGGTTTTGATGGCGTGTCGAGATTGGTATGAACTCCGGTGAAGGCGTGGCTTCCTCGATAAGTATCTCTCTGTCTTTTCCTTGTTATTCGTGGATGCTGGGTTACTTTCTTTTCTCTCTGTGTGTTCTCCTCTGTCGTGCCTCCTTCTGTTTGCAGGTGGTCGATGGCTTTTATAGCCATCGACGGTGTGGCTCTCGGACCGGTTAATAAGGTGGCCGCTTGGTGAGTCACCAAACTTCCAGTGGTGACTCACTGTTGAGCTACGTGTGCGGCTGGAATGGATCTTCTAGAAACTTTGACGGGGCATCGTGGCAGCGACGGAGCGACGTGGAGCGGCTGGAAGTAGAAATGACGCCGCGTGGTCCCTAGGGTATCATCATCCTAGAGTTTATTCTGGATGCGTATGGGCCGTTGGATCTCTCAGATCCAATGGCTGTGATGCTGAGGCGGCTAGAGTACTGAGATGGAAACTCTAATATGATTTTAGGGTTTAACTGGGCCACCATGTCTTGTCGATGTTGGGCCTGATGTATATGGATTGGGCTCGTAATATATTTGGGCCTATAATATGTAGTAATATTTATTAATAATAAAATAATAATAATAATAATTATAATTATAATAATAATTATTATATATATAATATTCAAATAAAAAAATGAGTATCTTCACTGGTCATTGCAAAGGGAAAAGGCCATCCACATTCTTCACCACACCCGTTACTGCTACGGGGACCCTCAGCTTCCCTATCATCATTTATTTATGATGGCTTCTGCTCACGCCTTTGCACTTTCATCTTATATACTGTTTTTTTTCACCCAAAAAAGAGTTAGGTATGCTTCATCATTTGACTCATATGTGGCTTTTTGCTAAACTGTCTCAACAAACTAATGGTCATAATTTAACACAAAACATTGAAAATCAGTGGGAACCTTTTTCATTACAAAAGAATGTTATTAAGTAGTGTTTGGCCCAAATTAAGCAAAAAACACAAGTAATTAAATAAATGGGGGAAGCAACTAAAGAGGAGGCTGGTATAAGTAAATTAATTTATGTCCAATCGAGTGTTTGATGTAAAGGCTCACCAGTAGATGAAGTTGAATGGTACAACGTAATAATGAGGAGGCAACTGTCCCTTGAAAAGAATGAAGAATGGTTGAAAAGGGCCTTTGGTCCGTATAATGTAATTAATCACCTAATTAATGGCATTGGAGTGATATTGCACTTTGTAAAAAGAAAAGAAAAAATAGATTCACTGTCGATTTAAAAGTCATACCTACGTTATCGATAGATTAAAAATTTTAAATATATTATTTTATAATTATTAAAAAATAGACCTGTACGTTTTTATGTGGATCCAAGTAGAATAAGAAGATGAAAGCTAATTAAAAAAATCAATGAAGATATGATAAAATAATATGGCTGAGGAGTTTGCACTTTAGTACTCCAATCATTCAATTAATTAATTAATTATATAGTTCAAATTGTTTGATTTACCTCAGTTTATTTAAAATAATGTATTTATTTTCTTTACGATGGATGGCATTATTCACTTTCATTTTTATAATTTACATATACAAATAATGAAAACTAATTGATCTGAATTTAAATAGTTACATTGATAAATGGGAAATAAACTCTGAAAATTTTGAAGGCATTTACGAGCATGATCTTGGGTTGGTAAAGCCTAAATGTAGTAGGAGTTAGGTAGATTCTAAAGCTATAAAAATAGTGATATAAGTCAGTGTCCATTAATTAAAATTCCATATTCGGTGTAGAAATGCAATCCAATAGTGCCAGCATGAACAAACATTTCCACTATTATTCTTACAACCGCCCTTGATTTCGCATTTCTACTTTTTTGAATAATGCAAACCCATCACAGGTTGCTATCATCTATTTCCTTGGAATTTAAGGCACTCAAAATTACTTTTCTCTTCAAAATTTTTAAGTTGAAAGTTTTTTTTTTTAATTTTTCGATCATCATATTTTTAATGAATTACTATCTAATTTATAAGAAATGAAACATCATCAAATGATATTTTTTGATATATCTGGCTGTTCAATTATTCTTAACCAATTAATATCGGATGCTCGTATCCTACTAGTGTTTGAACATGTGACCTCTATTCTTTGACCAATATTTATTTATTTTTCTTATCTCTACATTTTTCACTAATTCACTTCATTATCTCGTTAATCTGAATTAATTATAAGATAATATATATTCAGAGATAACTCTCAATCATTTGATATTGAACGCTTATACTCTTGATATTGCCAACATTTGAATCCAAAACTTCAAGGAATAACAATAATTTATTTACCACCAAAATCACTTGTGAATACAAATTTATTAACATTTAAATTAATTAAGTTGAAGCGAGATTATAAAATAAAGTAAATATCCATTGAAAAATAGCCACGTATGCCGTATGAAACCTCTCGACGACACGTGTCGAATTTCATCGTATTACAACAAACGACGAAGCTATAACTTATTCCATAGGATCCATATCCGATCCGAAGGGTAACGAACACAAAAAAAGCGTGTGACTTCAAAAAGACAACGAAGCAACACTAGGACAGTGGCAAGAGAAAATAAATGAGACAAAAAAACAAAGGGTAAAACGGGAAAGCCAAAAATGGCGTACTTTAACTTAAAGGAGAAGGTACCACCCTGTATGACAGTCTCCCTGCTTTTATTTTTTATAGCAACTTAAAACAATCAATGAAATAGCAAAATGAGAAAATATTAGCAGAGGAAGGATAAAAAGATTGACCAGTTCCTCCGACTCTGGAAGCTGGATCTCCTTCACAACTAAATATCTAAATTATTACTTTCCCTTCATTTTAAAATTATATTTTTTTTAAAATTATATTTAACGTTTAATTTATATTTTAATTTAATACTATATCAATACAAAATAATAGAATTATTGATATGATATATTTTTATTCTATCAATGATGATGTAATATTATTTTATGATGTCATGTTAGTATCACCGTTAAATTTTTAATTGTAGAGTACTAAAATAAAACTTAAATTAAATTTTAGGTATGATTTTAAGAAAATAAAATTTATGTATCAAAATAGAATAAAAATAATAATTTAGATATTAAATATATAATTTATTTTACATATAATATAAAGATATAATTAACTTACACAATATAACTTTTTTTAGTTTTACGTAAATATAAGACATTTAAATGAATAAAAATAAGTAATCGAGATTAACAATAATAAATAAGAAGATATTCATTGAAATAAAAACAAAAAAATAATTTTAAACTTATATTTTTACTCATTTAACAAGCATAAATATATAAAAATATTTTTTACTTATGCTATCTTATATATATATATATTAATGTTTACCATAGTTTAAGGAGTTAATATAAAAAAGTGTATAAATTATATCATTTTTTATTAAATATCTAAATTTTTTCAGTCAATATAGATGTTTAATATTATAAAATTATTATTTTAAATATTTCAACCGTAACAATCGTTAAAAAACTTCGTTAAATAATATGTGACATGTTTATATATTTTTTAAATCCGTTAAAAAGACATGCGACCCCAATGATAATGGTTGTCAAAAAGGAGAGATTAAGATTAGAGATATCAGGAATTTGGATTTTTTTTTAATTTTAAAGGAAATAAATTTTATTAATATATAATAATTTATTTTTAATTTTTTAAAATAAAATGTTCAAAATTATTAGAATACGGTATGTGTCATATTATCGTTCGAAACACTTAAAATAATAATAATAATAATAATATTTATAACGCTAAATACTTGAATTAACAAAAAATAATAATTTAAACATTTAAATAGAAAAATGGGTACAATTTAACTACTATATTTTTATATTAAGCATAGTTTAATAGAGAGAGAGAGGCTCATCGAGATTTGCGTCGAGTGGTAAAGGAGAGAGAAAGATCTTTTTGATATATTCTGCGGATCGGGCAGATTTAATACTAGTGATTTCGACCCCGAAAAAAGATGATGAAGAAATCTCTGATATTAAAAGCAAAGGCGGCGAGAATTTATTGATATGATGGAGTTGATATAAAATAACCCCATCATTTATGTACATGACTCCTTAGTTTTTAGCTCGTCTGTTACCACTCTCGCCTTTCTTCGTTACTTGTTGCTTGCTTTTGTTCTTCGTCTTCCATTTATAACTGTCCATAAATTCTCTCTTTCTTACGCCACAACTTTGTTTTGCTGCTTCTTTTCTGTTTTTTTTTTTACTTCTGTTCGGGATTCTGGACCTTTCCGGAATGTATTTTTATGGGTTCTCGTTTGGCTAGTGAGATTTTTTAAGGGTCATCCATGTTATCGTGAAGTGTGTGAACAGGGAAAATGGACTGAGAGCAGCGTACGTGTTCGAAGAAAGTTTGAATAGGATAAGGTACTAGGGTTCATCGTCTTGGTCAAATGTTTTATTAATTCTCTCTCCTTGGCTTCTTGCTGTCTACTTCGCTTGTTTTGTTTTCATTTTTAGAATTTCAGTGTATTGAACAAGATGGAGATATATATTTCCTTTTTTGGACTATAAAATTTCTTTTTGAACCTCGGTTTCTGGTCTGGTTTGGTTTTACTCACCTGAGAGAGAAGCATAGAAAGAAAGAAAAACTGTCGTTGGTACATGGTATCATTTATTGGCATCTCACAAATCACAATCACAAGCAACTTGGGCGAATCTCCTTGAATTTGTTTGAAGAGTGTTCTCCTGTTGTTTTTCATCTTTTGTAAGGTCTATTTACGAGGAAAAAAGAACAAGATGAAGTTTATGAAGCTTGGCTCAAAACCTGACACCTTCCAAGCTGATGGAAAATGCATCCGGTAAGATAGGTTTCACTACTCACACATTCTTCTCTTCTGCATAAAAATGCAATACAAAATACAATACCAGTGCTTCTGCCTCTCATTTTGTATTCCGTTGGGCTTTCTTATATTTTTCATATTAGTCTGTACAGTTTCCGAGCTGGAATCTCATCAGCTCTAGTTTCTATTTTTATTTTTCTGGATATGCATATCTTATTATAATTTGTATTACTTCTGTTCTGTATGACTTTTTTTTTAAACTTAGCTTTAGAAAAAAAGATAACTTTTTGCGGTTAATCATTCCATTGGAAAAAAAGTTAGAACTTTAACCTGTAATTTTTTCTCTCTTGATTCTGCTTTGGCTTGGTGACAGATTAACCACATGGGTGTTTTCATTACAATTATTATTCTTTTATTGTTTGGTTTTGTGGGGGGGAAGAGAACTGGAGAGTGAAAAAAAGAGATGAGCATCTTGGAGGTGGTCCAGCTGTTGAACATGTCCTTTTTATTTTTTTTTTCATTGAGTTAGTGGTCCAAATGTGGGAAAAGCATGTTGGGGTTGCAGGCCTTTTAATCATCGTGTTGTAAGAATCTCTTTTGTAAGCAATAGGCATATTTTACTAAACATTCGAGCATTTCCCAGATCTCCCAGCAAGGAACAAACTTCAATTTTACACCATAACATGCCTAAATAAAGTCTCTTCTCCTAACAACAACAACAACAACTCATTGGCTCATAGCCGAATCAGTTTCACTTTGTTGATAAAAGCATGTTTACTAACGATGTAGTCTAAGTACCCTGGATACATTCATTGAACGGATGATTTAATAAGATCCCAATAAATTGTTTCTTCTAATTTGATTAGTCGTTGATATCTTTCTTTGTAGCGGTTGTGAAATGAATGACATTTGTGTTCAGATTTCAACTTTTTCAGGATGACATTACTAATTCATTCTAGGAAAGTTGGAAGAAACTTGAGAGTGCTATTATTATGGAAATTGGTCATTGTTGCTCTTCGTTTCTCTCAATCGAGTGGTAATGTTCCGCGTCATGGATTTTCAATGGCATCATGAAATGACGATGTTAGAATTACTTTTTTTTTCTTAGTCTGAGATACTGAAATGGCTGAAGTCCCTTGTGTAAAGGTAGAGGTCGTATGGCTTGTGCAATAGGAAAATAGTTACAAATAAATCAACCATAAAAACCGGTATTAATTCTTAATCATAAAATGCTAGTACTGTAGCTAAATTTTGGAACTTTCAAGTCAACATAGGATCCTGGTTCCTTTTTTATATTGCTTATGGATGCACATTCGTGTGTACTTTGTGGTTCTTTCATATATTAAGTTTTAAGTTTCTTAGTGGGCTTAAACAGAGAATATCTGTCGATGCAGGCATGTCACATCTGATTTAGAAGAAGATGTTACCATAAACGTTGCTGATGTAAAATTTCACCTTCACAGGGTATGCCCAGTCTGCTATGTTTTTATGCTTCCTTTAGGTGCACGTGTTCGTAAATTCTGAATTTATATCCTTCTTTTTGTTTGTGTTAATTTATATATAATTTCCATTAAATCTGATTGAAAATATTGTTATAAGTATCATTTCTGTGAGCGTAAGTTTGCAAAATTCTGCAATTTAGCATAATCGCCATTGTAGTTGGATTGCAATGAATCGTTCTCTCAATGT
Source organism: Hibiscus syriacus (assembly GCF_006381635.1). Classification (NCBI taxonomy): domain Eukaryota; kingdom Viridiplantae; phylum Streptophyta; class Magnoliopsida; order Malvales; family Malvaceae; genus Hibiscus; species Hibiscus syriacus. The sequence continues at coordinate 354,353 of NW_024061893.1, forward strand.
GACCAAACTGTTGTTTTTATGAATTAAGTTATAGAATGCTTTGCCAGTGGGGAGCAGCTGTGCTCTAATTGATAATTTTGGTTGTGTTTTTTAATGCGCCTTTGCAGTTCCCTCTAATATCTAAGAGCAATCGGTTGCAAAAGCTGATAATGAAAGCTACTGAAGAGAACACTCTTGGAGTTGACATGGTTGATTTTCCTGGTGGACCAAAAGCATTTGAAATTTGTGCGAAATTCTGCTATGGTGTGACTGTTACTTTAAATGCTTACAATGTGGTGGCTGCTCGTTGTGCAGCTGAATACCTAGAGATGACCGAGGATGTTGATCGAGGTAACCTAGTTTTCAAAATCGAAGTATTTCTTAACTCTAGTATATTACGTAGCTGGAAAGATTCCATCATTGTTCTACAAACCACGAAATCTCTTCTGCCATGGTCTGAGAACCTGAAGATTGTTGGAAGATGCATTGATTCCATTGCATCGAAAACCTCTGTTGATCCTGCAAACGTCACATGGTCCTACACATATTACCGGAAGTTGTCAGCCCATGAAAAAATAGTAGAGTGTGTTACGAAATTTAGAGAGAAGATTGAATATGTTCCAAAGGATTGGTGGGTGGAAGATATATGTGAGCTAGATATTATTCTCTACAAAAGAGTCATGACTGCTGTGAAATCGAAGGGAAGAATGAATGGTGCCATCATATGCGAGGCGCTTAAAACGTATGCTGCCAGATGGTTGCCAGATTCTGTTGATGCGTTGGTATCTGATGTACATTCCAGGAGAAACAAATTACTGGTGGAAACAATTGTATGCTTATTACCTCCGGACAAGGGTGTGAGTTGTTTGTGCAGTTTCTTGCTGAAGCTGTTGAAAGTTGCCATTTTCGTTGGGGTGGATGATTCAGCAAAGGAAGATTTAGTGCAGAGGATAAGTTTAAAGCTGCAGGAAGCTTCTCTCAAGGATTTATTAATCCCAGCACGGCCTCCCCAAACTACCTTATATGATATTGAGATGGTGCTTTCTATTGTGAATGAGTATATGATGCATGAAGAGTGTAGTAGAGATTTAGATCTTGGAAAGAGTGATGTGGGATGTACTGATTATGTTCTGGGGCATGGAACCGTGTTGAGTGTTGGTAAACTGATTGATGCATATCTTGAAGAAATTGCACGCGACCCAAATCTTTCGCTTGCTACTTTCATCGACTTATCCCAGTCTATCCCCAAGTTTGCTAGGCCAGTACATGATGGACTCTATAAAGCCATTGACATCTACCTTAAGGTAGGCTTTTAAATTATGGATGCCAATTTCTTTAATCATCTCAAATTCTAGAATTATGCATTATCCCTTTCTATAAAATTCACATTCCTAGATCAATTTTTTTGCTGCTTGATATGGCAGACGGTTTTCGGAGTTTTGGGTTGTTGTACATCTGGTTGTGTGATATGGCATCAAAATTATTCAAACGCGGCTTGGTTTCTTGTAACAACTTGTTTTCTGCAGGAGCATCCGAGCTTGACAAAGGCCGAAAGAAAGAAACTGTGCGGTCTGATGGATGTCAAGAAGTTCACAACGGATGCGTCCATGCATGCTGCGCAGAATGATAGACTTCCACTTCGGGTGGTAGTTCAAGTTCTCTACTTTCAGCAAGCCAGAGCAGCAGCTGGAGTTAAGTCACTTAACAACAATCCCCATGACACTTGCCAGTCCACGCCGAACACTGACGAAGAGTGGGAGAAAACTGCAACTGAAGATTGTAACTCCATCAAGAAACAGATGGACCAGATCAAGATAAAAGAGGATGGGAGTAAATTGGTAAAGAAGAGTAGCAAAAACAGTAAAAGTGGGATGCAGCTGCTGCCTTCTCGATCGAGAAGAATATTTGACAAGTTGTGGGTGGTGGGAAAAGGGCAGGGCGAGAACAAAAGTTCTGAGACATCTGGAAGTTCACAAAGCCCGACATCGATGGTTCCGGGAGATACCAAGTCCTCCGGTTCATCTGCAAAACACAGGAGGCGTTCTATTTCCTAGAGAAGGGTATGTCGATGTCTACGAAGAAGATTCAGCAACTGCAGCAAGTGTAAAGAAGTTGGGGAGTTCCTATCATGTGTGAAGTATTCTTAAATAGGGTCAGCTGCTGAAAAAAATTAATGTAATATCAGATTTTTGGTCATTCTCTTACCAGACATCTTTAATCAGATTCTATGATCATCTTTTCTAGTAACAAGGCGACTACGTTTTCTTACAATGGCTAAAAAACCATGGCAATATATATATATATATATATATATATCTATCTATCTGTTGGTTATGCGATGAGAGGATAAGGATTAATTTTATTATATATATATCTATCTGTTGGTTATGCGATGAGAGGATAAGGATTAATTTTATGTTAGTAGTTTAAATTTAATTTTAATTCTAAGTCGGTTATGTAGGAGGTGTTGCGGAAGACGGCTATCGGATAGAGCAAAATCGTAATTGATAATTTGAGAAAATAAAAATGAAGATAAAGAATACACAAAATTTACATGGAAAACCCTTAAATAATATAGAGTAAAAACCACGGGCAACGGTAGAAGAATTTTACTATGAGAAAAATAAGAATTATAACCTCTCCCGATCTACCAAGGAGAAAACAATGATAATTCTCTCTTGATAAAAAGGAGAAAATAATTCTCAAGAAACTCTTTAAATTCTCTATAGTATTGTAAGAAAGCTAGAATGTTTTGGGATGATTTTGAAACTAAATGAGCTAGATATTTATAGTAGAAGCTTTAATGACTAATCTTATAAATACCCTAAATTACAATGACTAATTGCATAGTTTTACCATCCAAAAATTCAACAAAAGTTGGCTACCTAAATATGATCATTTAGCCGCCTATGTTTTGTTTACTTTCAACAATCTCCAACTTGAAGATTTGATTGTAACAATCATATCTTCACATCATTCTTTCTATCTTGTACCATCATGTTGCTTATGTCTCTGACAGACCACAGGAGGATTGACACCAGGTAAATTTATCCGCGTTGATTACCTTCGTCATGAAATTGCTATGTTGTCTTTGGTATGAATTTTCTGTATATCTACCGTCCCTTCTTCCACCTTTTCACGAATGAAGTGGTACTGAACTCGTATGTGCTTTGTCCTTGAATGAAATGTTGGATTCCTTGCTAGATGCAAGGCGCTTTGACTGTCACAAAACAAAGAGACATACTCTTGATTGTGCCCAAGCTCCTCCAATAGAATCTTCAACCAAATTGCTTCTTTACTGGCTTGTGTAGCTGCTACATATTCTACCTCTGTTGTGGATGTAGCCACAACTGACTGCAATTTTGAAACTCAGCTTACAACTCCACCAGTAATTTTGAACACATATCCTGTAGTAGATTTGCTTTCATCCAAATCTCCTGCATAGTCAGAATCTACATACCAATTGATTAATAAGTTTGATCCTCCGTAATATAATGCAACATTTGAGGTCCCTTTGATGTATCTCAGAATCCTCTTTACTATATTCCAACGCTCTTTGCTTGGATTTGCCATGTACCGACTAACCACTCCCACTGCTTGTGCAATGTCTGGTCTTGTGCATATCATAGCGAACATTAAACTTCCCACTGCCGATGCATACGGTACTCGAGACATCTCCATCCTCTCTTCTTCACTGCTAGGACTCATACTGGAGGATAATTTGAAGTTAATAGGAAGAGGGGTAGAAATTGACTTACAATCTTGCATGTTGAATCGTGATAAGATCTTCTTTAAGTAATTCTTTTGTGAAAGTCAAATCTTCCTATTACTTCTGTCTCGGTGAATTTGCATCTCTAGAATCTTGTTTGCTTATCCCAAGTCCTTCATTTCAAATTCCCTAGCTAGTTGTGCCTTCAATTCTTCAATATGATCTTTGTTGGGTCCTGCAACCAACATGTCATCCACATACAACAATAATATAACAAAATCGTTATCACCAGACCTCTTGAAATAAGCACAAGGGTCTGCATTAAGTCTGTTATATCCAAGGCACATAATGAAGGAATCAAATCTCTTATACCAACACCTCGGCGCCTGCTTTAGACCGTACAGAGATTTGTTCAACCTGCAAACCAAGTTCTTCTTTTCTTTTTCTTCAAAACCTTCAGGCTGGAGCATATAAATCTCTTCTTCAAGATTTCCATGAAGAAAAGCTGTTTTAACATCTAGTTGCTCTAGATGGAAGTTCAATGTAGCACACATTGCCAAAACTACTCGAACTGTTACTACTCGAACTGTTGTTAGTCGAACCACAGGAGAAAATATTTCATTGAAATCAATACCTTCTTTTTGAGCATATCCTTTGACCACCAGTCTTGCACGATACCTCTCAATTTGATCATCACCACTTCGCTTGATTTTGAAGACCCATTTGTTATCAATTGGCTTCCTTCCTTGTAGTAGTGGCATAAGGTCCCATGTATTATTTTTATGAAGGGCTTCGATTTCTTCTTGCATCGCCATCATCCACAGTGAAACATCTGAGCTGTGTATTGCCTCCTGGTATGTTGATGGCTCATCGTCCTCTGTTAAAAGGAAATATGCAATATTACCTTCTATAACATAATCTGAGTGTCAATTGGGACGTCTTCTCACACGATCTGATTGACGAGTTGTTGGAGCTTCAGAACTCTCTGGTTCTTGTTCATCATGTGCTGATTCTACTTTAGAAGAATCTCCTTGTTCAACCTCATTTTCCACATGTATCTGTGTGGTCTCTGACTTTTCAGTGCTATCATCATCTTCTTTTCTTTGTAACTTATCTTCTACAAAGATAACATCCCTGCTAATGATCACTTTACGGGCAGTAGGATCCCACAAGCGATACCCCTTTACACCATCAGCATACCCCAAGAATTTGCATTTCCTGGATTTTGGATCCAACTTTGAAATTTCTTGGGAGTTGTACATCACATACACAATACTTCCAAATACATGGAGGTTTGAATAATCAGCTGGTTTACCAGTCCACATCTCCATTGGTGTCTTCAGCTCTATTGCAGTTGATGGAGCTCGATTCACCAAATAACATGCGGTATTGACTGCTTCTGCCCAGAATGATTTTTCTAGGCCTGCATCCCTCAATATTGTTCTTGTTCTTTCTAACAAGGTTATGTTCATCCGCTCTACCACTCCATTTTGTTGAGGAGTGTTCGCCACTGTGAACTGTCTTTTGATGCCTTCTTTCCTGCAAAAGTCATCAAATTATTCGCTTGTGTATTCTCCTCCATTATCTGTTCTGAAACACTTGATCTTATTTTCAGAATCAAGTTCCACCCGCGCTTTGAAGTTTTTTGAAAGTGGAAAACACATATGACTTCTTCTTAATAGGGTACACCCAACATCTCCTGGAGTAGTCATCAATAAATGAGACAAAGTATTTTGCTTCACCTAGGGATGTAACTGGTGCTTGCCATACGTCAGAGTGAACCAATTCTAGAACACCTTTGCCTCTAGAATTTGATGTGTTGAATTTCAACCGGTGCTGCTTACTTGTTATGCAATGCTCACACAAAGGAAGTGATACCTTTGTTAAGCCTGGAAGTATCTTTTGCTCCACAAGGACTTTCATTCATTGTTCTGACATGTGTCCAAGTTTCTGGTGCCATAGCATTATCGAATTTGAACTACATGAGGCAACAGAGGCTTCTGCTTCTACCAAAGTCTCTCCCTTCAGCATGTACAAGTTTGCAGCTATCTTTACACCTTTCAGCACCACAAGCGCTCCACGGAACACCTTCATGATTCCTTTCCGTGTTTCAATCTTGCTTGCATTATTATCCAACAATCCGTAGGATAATAAATTTTTCTTCAGACCTTTCACGTTCCGCACATCTCGAACAACTTTAATTGTTCCATCATACATCTTCAATTTGATGGTTCCCACGCCAACGATCTCTAAGGCATGATCATTGCAACTATATACAGATCCTCCTGAGACAGGTTCATAATGATGGAACCATTCTCTTCTTGAGGTTATGTGATATGTTGCTCCCGAATCAATGAGCCATATATCTGCAAATCGTTTTCTTCCTTCCACGGTGGTTGACGCTTCACAGCATAGAACATCTCCATCATCTGAAGTGTTTGCAGTATTGCCTTGTGGATTGGAGTTTTTATTTAGACTCCAACAATCCTTCTTCAAGTGACCCTTCTTTCCACAGTTGTAACACTTTAAATTCTTCTTGCTTCTCGACTTCGATCTACCATGTTTGTGACTGCTGCTTTGGCCTCGTTCTGTTGATCTCCCTCTCATCGTTGTCATCGTTGTCAACGCTTTTGCTTGTTGCAGATTTACTTGTCTGTCTTCCTTGTTCTTACGCCGATTTTTTTCTTGTAGAACAGTAGCTGCAACGTCATCGAAGACTAGACTGGTGACATTATTGTTTGTCAAGTTGATGATGAGTTGATCATACTAATCCGGTAGACTTTGAAGTAGAAGTTCAGCACGTTATTGTTCTCCTATTTTACAGCTTAAGGATGTAAGCTGAGAAAATAAAGTGTTCAGTGTATTTAAGTGCTCCGTCACTGAAGTAGATTCTGGCATACGGAGAGTGTACAATTTTCTCTTAAGGAAAATTTTATTGTGCAGCGATGTGGCCTCGTACAGTTTGGTGAGATGATTCCATATCTCCTTAGCTGTCTTCTTCTCCTCGATGCTTGACAATACTTCATCTGCTAATGCTAGATGAAAGTTTGCAATAGCATTCCCGTCCATCTCGTTCCATTTGATGTCATCTGCGAAATCCATCGACCTTTCATTGATAGCTGCTAGACAACCGTCTTTCCTCAGGATGACCTTCATCTTCAATTTCCACAATGAGAAATTTTTCTCATTGAATTTTTTAATATCAAATTTCGTTGTCATATCTTCTTTTACGGATAGCTCCCACTATTTCACTATCGTGAATAGTTCTCTGGAACCTTCAAAGAATGGGTAATAACTTCTTACTTTCTTATGTTGGAGGATCCACCTTTTGGTGGCAACCACAAAGATAATAAGCAGATATTACACAATCAAATCTGGCTCTGATACCAATTGTTGCGGAAGACGGCTATCGAGTAGAGTAAAATCGCAACTGATAATTTGAGAAAATAAAAATGAAGATAAAGAAGACACAAAATTTACGTAGAAAACCCCTAAATAATATAGGATAAAAACCACGGGCAACGGTAGAAGAATTTCACTATGAGAAAAATATGAATTACAACCTCTCTCGATCTACCAATGAGAAAACAATGATAATTCTCTCTTGATAAAAAGGAGAAAACAACTCTCAAGAAACTCTCTAAATTTTCTATAGTATTGGAAGAAAGCTAGAATGATTTGGGATGATTTTGAAGCTAAATGAGCTAGGGTATTTATAGTAGAAGCTTTAAGGACTAATCTTAAAAATACCTTAAATTACAATGACTAATTACATAGTTTTATCATCCAAAAATTCAACAAAAGTTGACTACCTAAATATGACCATTTAGCGGCCCATGTTTTGCATACTTTAACAGGAGGCAGTATAGTTTGTGTCATTGTGTGGAATACCAACTCTTTAGCATTGTATATGACGCACTCATTACCTGTGTAAAAAAAGAGTTTGTCGTGAATGAAATTTAGGTTTTCCAGAAACCTATTTTCTTGGAATTAACAATATACTTTAATCTGTGAATTAATTTCATGTTTTAATACTTCCATTCCATTTAACAAACTTGATATATCGAAATAATAAATGCTTTTGATGTTTCAACAAAAAACAACTCATTTTTAAATACCAACAACTACACCTTATACATTACGGGGAAGCATAATAATCTCCAAAGTACTCCCCTATCATTTTTCTCATCTCAGGCGTTGAACATGTCGAACGTACTGGAAATTAAGTGGTGAAGATTGTTTCGCATGGTCTAACATAAGGTGTGCAGTGTCTTTCCACCAAGAAATCTCTCTTTCCTTTTCGCGGAGCTCTTTCTTTGCACTTTCCAAAGCATCTTCTAGATCTTTTATCTGTTGTTCCTGTCTTGTTTCCAGCAATTCATGCAACTTCATCTCCAGTTCATACGGAGGAACCCCACAATGCGAATCCGGACAGCCTTCTTCCTCAGCATCATCAATTACTTCCCCATGGCTTAGACTGCAGCTTTTACACTCCTATAGTTGCAAACAATACAATTTAACATCTTTGGGGAATTTGTAAAGATTTCAATTTAACATCTTTATATGAATCAAATTAGACATGGGAAATTAAGAGTTTCCAAGATTTATTTGTACCTCGATGGTTTCCTGGGGTGGGTTTGTGGGGAATTTGCCTGAATCCAAAAGGAGTTGTAAACGTTCTAATTCAACTTCAAGCTCTGCTTCGAGTCTGTCCATTCCTTCTAAGCAATCTTCTTTAGGCGCATCTTCACTTTTCAGAGACTGGTCAAACAGTACTCTGTTTGATATAAGATTGCTGTTAAATCCCAAACTTTCCTCGACCCCATCCCCTTCATTCGATTCAATATTCTTATGAACCAGTAAGTCTTTATTTAGAAGCCGCTCTTTAACTGTTTGAAGAACACTCTCCATTTGAATCCTCAATTCCGTCATCTTTTGGAGTTCATTCTTACTCTCAGCAATCAGATGGAGCAAACAGCACCCTATTCCCACATTAAATTTTGATTCACACCCACATATTTCTTCTTTAAAAATAATAATAAACAATATTAGGATGTGAATTTTCAGAAGCCAATATATAATATATTGTATATAGGAAATTGATGTTCTTAATCTTACCCGGTGATAAATCAGGACCGTCGGCTACATGATCAGGCGGCGCAACATCATCGTCTCCTTTTTTTTGGTCACCATGAAACTTATTCGTAAGCTTCCCGCGGGTAAAGCAAAAGAACAAGCGATCAGCGATACGACGGGGTTTGGAGCAGTTGGATGATCCTGTGCAACCGTCTGCGTGGAGGAGGCGATCTTCTTCATGGTCTTGGAGTAAAAGCACGTCGGCGATGCGGAAGGGAGGTGGAGGGTTGGATTTAAAGAAGGGAGATAAAAGTAGGGGCTTAAACTTCAACACTATTCGCATTGGCATGGAGTTTGAGCCAATATTTTCTGCGTAGAAGAAGAGAAAAAAAGAGAGTCAAAGTACAAAGGGAGTGAACAGTGAGGCGTTTTCAATTGTGGACAGATTTGGAGGGAAAAAAGTTTTTGATTTTGTGAGTTTCATTTAGAAATTGAAAAACGTAAAATAAAATATTTTTTTCATTTTTCTTTTAATTAAAGTAATGTATTGGCTGTTATATACAAAAAAATAGACGTGATAAATTCATTTTCTGAAAAAATGTATAGAAAATATATTGTTTTGTGGGGTTGGGGAGGAGCGGATATTGGCATAAAATTAGGAAATACAAACGGACGAAAATTTGCTTATTATTAATTGATGATAATTTCTGTCTTACTCGGGGCATAATTGAAGCTTTTCTAAAATAATAGCAACACAAACAACAAATCAAGCAGCTATTAGGCCATAATAATTCATGTCTCTTTTTATAATTGCACCAAAAATATAGATGATTATATTATAATTATTTATAGTTTTTAAGGGAAATTTAGGATTATTTTTAGTTAAAAAATTATTTGATTTCTGTTTTTTTAGCTTAAAAACATTGATAGTGCTCAAACTCAAAATCTCAAAAATAATAATAATTTTTTCATTACCAAGGTCACTTGGTTCGTACTGATTTCTTAATTAATTTTTATAGCTTTATTTTGATGTGGATTTTGAACTATTTAAAAATGGGTAAAGTATACAAATGATCTTTCGATTATATGGTGATATTTTGTTGAATCCATCAATTATTAAAAGTAACAAAATGGTCCCTCAACTACATAATGTTGTTTTGTTAATTCCTCCAACTATTAAAAGTTACAAAATGATCACCCAACTATCCATATATTCCAAACTCATTCTTTTTCATTAAAAAGTTGACAATCATGTGAGCTGAACATTAACATGTTGACTAAGATATGATAAAAATCATATTTTAATAACGGCTACTAGCACCACTGTTGCTTTCAAGCACTGACTCGACAATATAATCTTTCAAGCAAAGCTCAGATGACCACAAATTTTTTAACGAAAAATGACAAGTTTAAAATATATGAATAGTTGAGTTATCGTTTTATAACTTTTAATAGTTAGAAGACTTGACAATGCAACATTCTATAGTCGAAGGACCATATAACTTTTAATAGTCATAAGGCTCAACATAATAATATCATATAATTAGGGGACCATTTGTGTACTTTACCCTTAAAAAATTGATATTACTAATGATACTTTTGTTTGCGTCTCTTTTAATTAGGGTTTCGGCCAGACGCTAGGTATTTGGATCGTGATTAATTGAGAGGTAAGAATTGAATATATATTAGATACTATAATTTTTTTTATCAAATGTATTATAAATACTTTAATTATGTATCAAGATAAGGATTATCATAAAAATAATATTTAAATACTAAATTGCACTAGTTTAATATATTAAACTAAAATTATAACAAAAATTATCATAAAATTACAAATTCTGTAACAGGATATCAAATTGGAGGACTTTATAATTTTTTGGGAGCAAGCGAAAATTATCAAAATTTTAACTATTACTTAAAAGGGTTAAAACAAAATTTGAGAAAACTTTGAGGGAATTAAGGAAATTTCACCAAATTTAAGGGGACGGAACGCTTGCCAATCCCCGCTAAGATTCGATCTGTGTGGATACGTAGTGATTGATACGACAAGATCTTTTGAAACACGGTAATAATGAAGGGCGATTTCTGGTTCTAAAGTTCATCCATATGTTATTCCAAATTAATACATCATAGTTAGTATCGTGCTACCGGTGGTTGTGATTGGAGACCAATGCGTAAGAAGTGGTCAAAGGTAGCTTGTAAAATTGTAAGATCCACCTGATAAACCCAATGCTTCACACTTGAATCTGCATCCACGAGCGAGTTCCCTTGCATCATAACGCCAAAATAATTTTGCTGCTTTTTGGTGGGGACTCGGCACTGATAAAATCAGCCCAATAATCCAAGTGGGTAAATTATTTAGTCTAATAAGATGATTCGAAAAATTATTTTAAAATTTATTATATTTATTATAGTGTTTGTGAAACTCATCTGATGTGACGAGTTTCATAAAATATATTAAAGATTAGAACTCGTCATATGATATAAAATAAAATTGTATGGAACTTGTCACGCGAGCGTGATGAGTTTTAATTTTTTAATATATTTTATAAAATTCGTTACGCTGACGTGATAAGTTTCACGTGTATTGTAATAAATATTGTAGATCCCAAAATAATTTTCGAATCACCATATTAAACTAAATAATTTACCTGCTTGGATTATTAGACTGGTTTGCCCTTGGCACTCACTAGTGCCACTAGCATTGAAATTGCACTCTTTTGAAGAAAAATATATCATATTTTTATTTTGTATTAAAAGTAAAAAAAAAGTGAACTGATTATTTAAATTTGAAAAAGTATTAATTGTTTTTATGTAAATTTGCAAAAAAAAGTATGTCATACGAGCCAATGAAGCAATACACAAATTTAAAAAATAAGGTAGATTATATATATGACTATTTAATTATATGAAGATTGTAATCTGATTTTTTTTAAATTTTATCAATTAGATCACTTATAATTATTTAAATAATTTTAATCAAGTCATTTAATGTTAATATTTGATTGGGAAATTGACATGATAGTTAACAAAATTAATATAATTATATATTTGGTCCTTATTACTTATATATTTTTTATTAATTTATCATCATCATCCGATTGAAGATAAATAAAAATGATGTTGAGGGGAAGAATCAAACTTGAAATTAGGAAAAAAAAATTGATCACGCCTTAACCGCTGGGCAAATCCTATATTTATGATATCGATCAAAACATTATGTACATAATTTATATTGTAGTTAATACCAAATAAAAATAAAAGTGATCAATAATGAATTCGAATAAAAGTCAATTAGGGAGTTTAAGAACACTTAAATACTGAAATAAATATAATGTTATTTTATAATTGAAAGAATTGTATATATTAAAGTATAATTAATGCAAATTTTCGTGTATATTGTATGGATTAAGAGTAAAATTCTAAAATTTAAAACTACGTGAATCCATCGAGTGATCTCAATAGAAAAATAATTGTTTCCTCCCTAAAGGTCTTGAGTTTGAGCAATTGCGTCTGCAGAGTGTGTGTGCGTTATCAATTGATTAAGAAAGTTCTATATAGATATTATCTTGTAATCACTTCAGACAATTCAATTTTTTTAAAATACATAATTAAAAATAGTTAAACTAAAATATACTATATGAACTCATCAAGTAGTCTCAGTGGTTAAAGAGAATGTCGTTTTTCCTTGAGATATTGGGTTTGAACAATTGCATCTACATAGTGTGTATACGTTGTCAGTAATTAATAAATTGTTTAAACATATATTACCTTACAATCATCTAATATCGTTAAAAAATCAACAGTAAATTCATAATATGTTACATAGTATAAAGACAATGTATTTAGCCTAATAGACTAATTTGCCCTCTATTGTTTCATTTTTGTATTTCTGTTTATGGATAAGTCATCCATTGTTTAAGGTTTAGATTTAGTGGGCCGTTCCCCCTTTTTCTTCTTAATTTCCAATCAAATAACTTTGTTTATTATTATTATTATTCCAATCAATGATTTAACAACCTAACTCGTATTGATTTGATTTTGAGAGCCGGATTAGGCCCAGTAAAGAAACAACTTTTAAGTCGTTGAAATGCATGAATAAAGTACGTCTTTACTTGTTTAACGCGCAATTAAAACTGTCGTTTGTTTCCCTAGAAAACGACGTTGTTTTCTTGAAAGAAAATTAATATAGAATTTTTGGTATCATTATCAACTTAAAAGCTACTAACTGAAGGTGGAGTTTCGTTAAATCCTATGAGTTTAATATAGAAATTAAGTTCTCTTCCAGTCATCATTACCCGTAATTAAAACTACCGGATGCGACTACTACACTTTTTGTTTAACGGAGTATAAAAAATAATTTGGACAAAGAGTTTAAGTTTTTCAGACCAAATTATCCAAAAAAAAAAGTTTTTGGGACCAGAAAAAAGGTAGGACAAGGTAAAACAAACGAGCTGGTGAGTATTATTAAATGGTAGAAGATGATTATATTTTGAAGGAAAATACAAAAACAAAACAAAACAAAAAACCAAAAAGGGAAGAAAATTGAAACATGGACCAATCGTTGATGGTTTTCGTTATTCATTAACAATTAACAAACAAAAGGATTAAACAATGCGAAAACAGAGACAATGCTTAGATTCTCTTTTAGTTTTTTTTTTTCCTTTCTTTTTCTCTCTAGTGTTCTTTTATTTATTTATTCATGGTAATAAAACTCTACCAGACCAAATCTTTGTCTGTCCAGACACCAAAACATTGTCGCAATATTCTCTCCTAAATCTAAACTCTTGTATCTCTTTAACGACCTTCGAATCTTGATTGAAAGCTAAGTTTCTGGAACACTTCCCTAACAACTCGTTGCTTCAAAACCCTGCAATATTATCGTTGCTCCGCCAAGTGCTAGTGTAATCATTTGCACCCTTCTTCTCTTTCCTTTTCTTCTTCTTCTTCTTCTTCTTCTTCTTCTTACTCTCTCTATATTAGCTAAAGAATGTGGCTATCTTTTCTTCAGGAATGATTTGATTGTTGACAGATCTTGGAACGACAATGGCGTTGTTTAGGAAGCTGTTTAACAAAAAGCCGCCGGATGGGCTTTTGGAGATCTCTGAAAGGGTTTATGGTACGCTTTTCGTTTCTACTTATATTTGCTTCTTTGAATGGTAAACTATAATGGGATTAAACTGCTATTTTTGTGTATTTTTAATGCATATTCATGTAATTTGTCCTTGATATTAGTAATGCGACTTGGGATTCTTTTTTCATTGCTGAATATTTGAATTGGAGACCATATATGGGTTACAATGTCGTAGAACAGCTAGCCAATGCTTTCCATTCGTTTGTGAAAAAGGGCAAAAAAGAAAAGCGTTTAGCAGTTGGGTCTTCGATGTAAACTCTGCTGGGTGCCATAGTTGCAAGGATTCTTCCTTAGAGCCATTACCATGTAGCTTATTGCTTCTTCTTTTTTCTGTTAATTATGGTCCTAGTTTCAGTATGATGTATCATTTGATAATTTATTCCTTTTTGCCCTCTCTAAACAATACATGTTGCTTCCTTATAACATCGTTTTCTATATTTTGCTGTTAATTATGGTCCTAGTTTCGGTATATGTGAATCTGTGGTTGTGGTTTCAATCATTGGAAAGTATTATGGTATTATTACTTATTAATATCCATTGCTCTATCGTTTGCATATGCAGCTTTTGACTGCTGCTTTTCCACGGATATTTGGGAAGAAAAGGAATATAAATTCTACATTGAAGGTATAGTGCATAAACTACGCGATCATTATCCCGATGCTTCATTCATGGCGTTCAACTTCCAACAAGGAGAGCACCAAAGCCAAATTGCCAGTACATTGTCTGAGTATGATATGACTGTAATGGACTATCCTCGCCAATATGAAGGTTGCCCATTACTCACCACGGAAATGATCCATCATTTCTTGAAAATATGTGAAAACTGGTTATCACTTGGTCAACAAAATATGATCTTATTGCATAGTGAACGAGGTGGGTTGCCGGTTTTGGCATTTATGCTTGCTGCTCTCTTACTGTACCAGAAGCAGTTATCCGGAGAGAAGAAAACATTAGAAATGATCTATAAGCTAGCACCTCGTGAGCTTTTGCATTTGACGTCTCCCCTGAATCCACTACCCTCTCAACTAAGGTATCTCCAGTATGTCTCTGGGAGAAATGTGGGCTCAGAATGGCCTCCATCAGATAAGGCACTTACGCTGGACTGTATTATTCTAAGATTCATCCCTAATATGGATGGTGAGGGGGGCTGCCGTCCGATATTTAGGGTATATGGACGGGATCCTTTTATGGCTGCCGACAAGCCCCCCAAAGTCCTGTTCTCTACACCGAAGAATAGTAAACTTATTCGGTATTACAAGCAAGTGAGTCCAATTCTCATCTATATCTGTAATAACTATTTACCTTTTATTTTTTAACACAAGCTTCTTCTTCCTCATCATGATTCACATTGAGAATTCTTTTGCTTTCAACTTCAAAGATGAAGTTAATCTTATATTCTTCATTTATTCTTGCAGGTGGACTCTGAAGTTGTTAAAATCAATACCTATTGCCACGTTGTGGGTGATGTTGTGCTTGAATGTATTAGTTTGGACAGTGTTCAGGAGCGGGAATTAATGATGTTCAGGATCATGTTCAATACAGCCTATATAAGGTCAAATATTCTGATGCTTAACCGTGAAGAAATTGACACCTTATGGAACGGTAAGGATCAATTTCCAAAGGACTTCAGAGCAGAGGTATGTGATTATATATCTTTCTTCTTTCCTTTGTTTCCTGTCTTGTTTTGTTTATTCTGATCTTGTATAATCATTTTACGTATGGGTGAAGGTTCTTTTCTCCGATGTGGATGTTGCAACTTCTGCTGTATCAATTGATTTACCAGGTCATGAGGATAAAGATGACCTTCCCATTGATGATTTTGCTAAAGGTCAAGATGTTTTCAGCAAAGCTGACTATACAAATGTAGCAAATATGCTAGAAGAAAATTCGGAGACAGGTTGTCCCCGGGGTATGGAAAGAGCCAGTGCCTTGCAAGATGATAGAGTCAAGGAGAAATCAAATTTACTGACATCAGAGCACATCATCGCAAGTCTAACATCCAATGCTATGGATAAACAATCTAATTTCTCTTTTCAATCATCAGATGCAAATCCATCTACAAAGAAGTTTGAACCACAAGAAATCCAGGTTGCTCCTCCAAAGGCTGCACAACATACACCCTCTGCTGGATCTCCTTCAGATTCAAGCTCAATAGAGGGGAAAATTGAATCGAAAGAACTTCAAGTTGCTCCACATGAAGAACATTCTAAGAACTACGTTAAGCCATCTCCAGGAGCCAATTCAAGTATAAGGAATGTCGAAATTCAAAAACCTGAAGTTCTTGAACAACTTGTGCAGTCTACACCGTCTCTTAGTCCAGTCCTGGATGTAAATTCAATCAGAAAGAAAATTGAACCCCAAGAATTTCAGGTTGCTGTGCAATGCCCTGCACAACCTAAGATTATATCCCAGCGATCACTTCAGTCTTCAATCTCTTCTCCAGTTTCATGTAGCAATTCCTCGCAAGGTTCACCTGTACCGATATCAAGATACTGCAGTGCAGCTTCAGCTCTTGGCATTACAGCTTTATTGCATGATCATGATGCATCTGAAAGTGAGGATCGCAGTCATGCTGTGGAGGACTCTCATACCGCCACATCTCCTGCTTATCAATCCCCTTCTTTTCTGGAGGTATCTCCTCCTGCAGTGAAGAGTACATTCAAGTCTCCTCCTTACCCTCCCCCTCCTCCTCCTCTACATTCTTTTTCTAGGGCATCTCCATCTCCCTTGGTTAAGAACTCACTTCAATCTCTTCCTGCCTCATCACGTGCTTCTCTAGCTCCCAAAGACAACAGCTTATCACAAATCCCCTCATTCTCAGCTATTACTCCTTCTACTGTAAAGAATTCATTTTCAGCTCCCCCTCGTCCTCCGCCACTCCCTAGTGTTGCTTCCTCCACCACATGCTCGATTTCTTCTTCTGCACAGCTTCAGAGATCAAGACCCCCTCCTAGTAAATCCTCTGTTCCACAGCCACCACCACCTCCTCCTCCTAGTGTTGCCGTGAAGGGTTTTTCATCAAATAGCTCTGTGCATGCTCCATCCGTACCACCTCCTCCAGCCCCTTGTGCCAAAGGATTATCTAAAGCAGGTGGGAGTATACCTTCAATTCCTGGACCACCTGCTGCTCCCTTGAATTTGAAGGGATTGAGTATATCACGTATAGGTCCTAAAATTCTGGCTCAGCAGAAAAAATCTAACTTGAAGCCATACCATTGGTTGAAGTTGACGAGGGCGGTGCAAGGAAGTTTATGGGCTGAGGCTCAAAAACCAGAGGAAGCTTCCAAGTACGTATTTTTCACTAAACATTTTAGTCCATATGATTCTGTAGAGATGTAATTTGTTCTTTTATCTGTGCCAGGGCTCCAGAAATTGACATTTCAGAACTTGAGAGTCTTTTCTCTACTGTTGCAGCGAATTCAAATGATAGTAGAAGGGATCGGAAATCAAATCGAGGTGCCTCAAACCGTAAACCTGAGAAAGTCCAGCTGGTAATTAGCATGTTACTTTTTTTTCTGAAAAGGTTGAAACCCCTCATTAGTTATGACCATGGCTGTAAATCCTTTTTTTTTAACTTTCAAAACTGGAGCTTTTGGTGTCTTTTAACCTGTCTACAATTCCAGACATGGAACATCTTATCTCTGTTTGCTATCTCACAAGAAATTCATTAATTTGCAGATTGAGCTTAGGAGAGCATATAATTGTGAAATCATGCTAACAAAAGTCAAAATTCCTTTGCCTGAATTGACGGTAAGATAAAACATATAGCATTTCTCTTGATAACTGTAGTTTAGATTCTGAGTTATAGTTAGATTTACAGAGACCAATCTCATGCTTTTTCACTACTAATAAATGCCAAATTGATCTTTTACATTTTTGCATTGCTGACACTATCTTGCAGAGTTCGATCCTTACCTTAGATGATACAGCATTAGATTCTGATCAGCTTGAGAACCTTATTAAGTTTTGTCCTACAAAAGAAGAGGCGGAATTACTTAAGGTGCTGAAAATATGTTCTTATCTTTTCCTTGTCTGTGATCTTAAAGTAATAGTTTCGTGATTTTTAATGTTCACAACCGTGTCTGAGTTGATGACATTGTTTGGTATATTATGCGAATAATCATGTTGTTAGTGGTGGTCATATTTTTATTTTCAGGGTTATAATGGAGATAAGGACAAGTTGGGAAAATGTGAACAAGTTAGTGTCGCATTTTTTTTTGCGTTTATACTCGTTTATTTAACAAGTATTATATCTGATTATCTGCCTCGTATTTGGTGACAGTTTTTCCTAGAATTAATAAAAGTGCCACGGGTAGAGTCAAAGCTTAGAGTTTTCTTGTTCAAGATACAATTTTTTTCCCAGGTATGAGAAGAAACTCTAATCAGATTGGTAGGCAATGCTTTTTTTGTTGTCACCTAATTGGTACTCTTTGTGCCTTTCCAGATTTCTGACCTTAGAAATAGTTTGAATATTGTAAACTCTGCAGCTGAAGAGGTATAATTTCTCTTTCTTTTTCTTCGTATTCAATTGAATTGTTTTTTGTACTGAACAAATTTTGTTTTGTACCATTTGACAAATGCATACATCAGGTTAGGAATTCGGTCAAATTGAAAAGAATCATGCAAACTATTCTTTGTCTGGGAAATGCATTGAACCGTGGAACTGCAAGGGGTGAGTGATTTTTGTTGATGAGGTAGTTTTTATGATAATCTTATTGCAGTCATCTATTTTTATTCCATTCTAGTGAGGAAGATTTTCCAATGAGAAACAAGGTCAATCAACACACTGCTGATTTGCCTTAGAATAGAAACTAGAAACATGTAACTAGTATCTATGTCACCATTTCTTTACAGTTAATTGAATTTGAAATTCTGACAAGAAACCTAAATGAGTTTCATGTCGCTCTAATTTGGTAACTTTGTTTTGTTACTCTCCAAGTGCTATTGTAAGTACTGTAAATTCTTCTCCCCGGATGGCAGTTCTGTTCAATCTTCTGAAGAAGCATCAGTTTACTCCAACGGTTTAAGTAATTTGTAGTTTCTTTCTCTCCCGCAGGTTCTGCTGTCGGTTTTCGATTGGATAGTCTTCTTAAACTCAGTGAGACACGATCTAGGGATAACAAGATGACTCTCATGCATTATCTTTGCAAGGTAAAAGATGAATTACCTTACTTTCGCTGGTACTGATCTTTGCTATTAAGTTTGCCTGAACAACTTGAGTATTCTTGCACTTATACTCCTATGGTTCAAGGGGAATGCTTCTTTATTTGTTTTTAAGACCGCAGTACACTTGGTAAAGAATGTCTGCTGACGTTTACTTCATTGTTTAATTTAGTTGAAGACTAACTTTAAAATGCGAGAGTCATGAAGATTGTGAACAATTCTTGCAGAAAAGTGCATGAACTGTTTCTTTGTTTTTACATTTGGAATGATGGCGGTTTAATTATACAGTTATAAAACATAATAGCTAGTCTGCAGTATCTTTTCCTGCCGAGCAAGCTTCTATAAAGGTGGTTTCTAGTTCTACAAAAGCTTCGTGCTTCTCTTTTGATTAAAAGATGCTTTCTATATTCTTTATGTTTTCTGAAGTTTATTATCATTTGTTTTGATTGCATGTTTATAATTTACAAGAGATTCTATTGTATTCATTTCTATTTCTCAAAAACAAAGTGTTTAGGTTGAGAAGCTGCTTAATTGAACAATAACATATTCAATATGAAAATATTAATTATACTTACTAATGGCATCTAATGTTTAGGTCCTGGGGGAGAAGTTGCCAGAATTACTAGAGTTTCCAAAAGACCTTGTAAGTTTGGAAGCTTCAACAAAGGTAAATTATTATGGCATTTTGATGTCATAGCGGATTCGCTTAATCTTTGGCATATGATGCTATGTAAAATTGTTGATTGCCATGCAGATACAATTGAAATATTTGGCCGAGGAAATGCAAGCCTTCAGTAAAGGGTTGGAGAAAGTTGTACACGAACTGGCTGCCTCAGCAAATGATGGTCCAGTGTCTGAAACTTTTTGCTTGGTAATTCCTATTTATTATCTACTTATTTTGCACGTCAATTGGGGTTTCTGTACATTCTTGTAAACCCTAAACCCTAAACTCTAAACCCTATTTGTTATACTTGTTTTCTTACTCCATAATATTTGATAAGCAACTAATGCTTTGTTTTTTTGTTTTTACATTTAGACCTTGAAGGAGTTCCTTGGTTTTGCTGGAAGTGAAGTCAAGTCTTTGGCTTTGCTTTATTCTAGTGTGGTATGTATTATTTTGAGTTTTTGCTCTGCCCTCCTCAATGTGCTTACAATCTAACAAATTCATTGGCACTAAATTGGATGTCTTCAGGGTAGAAATGCGGATGCCTTGTCTCTTTATTTCGGAGAAGATCCGGCACGGTGCACATTTGAGCAAGGTAGTTTAGTCTTGACAAGTTTGCTGAATTCTTACTGACTACATTGCAAGTATTTAGGACTATAAACTTTATTCAAAGAACTGGTTCACTTATATTTTGTTGCCATTCATTTCAACAAACTGAAGTGGGGGAAAGAACAAGGGTAGGGTTGTTGAAGTCCGGGATAATGTAAACTTAATGGCTCTGAATTACATATTATAGCTAGCACTAATGCTAATATGATAGTTCTAAGTAATTTGATGGCATTTACACCTGTTTATGTGCATGTATTATGACTCTGAATGCTTTACATAACTAACATGCACCTGTTTATGTTATTTGTATCGCTCTTTTAATTTTTCCCCCCTATAGTTGTGTCCATTCTGCTCAACTTTGTGAGGATGTTTGTCCGAGCGCACGTGGAAAACCACAAGCAGCTTGAATTGGAACATAAGAAAGCAGAGAAGGAGGCAGAAAATGAGAAGATGAAAGTTACTACTCCGGAAAAGAAATCTGAACAACAGATTATAGCCGTATATCACTGTTATCATGTGGTGGAGGAGAGTATTGTTTATAATTAGACAGCGAGAAAAAGAAGAGGTAATTAGTTTAGACGGTGGCGGGGCCAAATATAAAGCTATTCTAGTTGCATTCGAGGTTTGGACACGGTTATGCCGTTTACCTGCCAGCCCATTCCTTAAGTTGCTTTCTGGTTTTGGAGCGGAGCGGAGCTGATGGACGGCATTTAATTAGGTCCTCTCGCGCCCCTTGTAGGTTGCCTAGAAATTTTTGTGGCAAAAATATAAGCATACATATATTTGTTCTCTTCTAATTATTTTGTATCAACTTTTAGTAATCAGATACTGAGAATTGTAAAAAAGATAATATGATCTTAATATCTCGAGATGATTAGCCGTTTCAAAGTTTTCTCATCCTGAATTAAGTTATAAGTTTTTAAATCGAATCAAATAAATTTGAGTTACACCCTAAAAGAAGGTAACATCATCTAGAAGAGGATGAATGAAAAGAATAATGTGGGAAACAACCAGGCAATCTACTATCATTAATTTGTGTCGAAAAAGTTTTCTACTAAAAAAACAAAACATGTAGCATGATTGAGTACTACGTCTCTTGTAATGGGAATCTTTAATTTTATAAAATTTACGATTCAATGGAATTATGGGTAATGATAAAAGATTGGAAAGTGACAGAATGCTATATTACGAAAAGAATATTTAGAAAAATGTCTACCTTCATATATAACGTCTAAATTCTCAGTCCAAGCACTTATAATTGGTTTATTCCACAGCCATCCATCCAATTCGTACACGAAATCTGCTGCTTTGACAAAAACACATATAACATCAATCTTAATTTACCTTTAATTAAAATAAAACTTTCAATTAATCATTTTTTAGTTTTAATGCACAAATTTTGCTATAATTTTAATTTGGTACAATCAATATCTATACATAAATATATTTGTTAAAAGTATTATTTAATACCACATTGAGTATTTTCGGATTCAATTATGTTTTGGACAATGACATTTGGTTGACTAAGCTAATATATGGAGCAGAAATGATCATCAGCTGCAAAGTTTGAATTTAAAAGGATTCGTTAAAGAAAATTAGAGGTAATGGGAAGACATATTGTCATTACAATAAAGATATAGTCCGTGATTCATTTGAAAACGTGCTATAGATTAAAGATGTTTTGGATATTCGATAATCATATAAATTAGGGTATTATGATCCCCAAACCTGCGCTCTCCAAATGGATTTCCCTTCTGGATTGGCGTTTCAAGACAACGGCAAGAACGGACCGCAAATTGCTTTGGCAAAGAATTACCTTCTTTTCTTTCCCACTTTTTTAAAATTAGATTCAATATTCTATTTACATCACTTCAATTTTTAACTATCTCAATTAATTTCAACAAAATGAAGAAAAAAAACTACAGAATTATGGATATCTCCCCAAGTTTGTTGAATTTCACCACTTCTGGTCTAGTACTTTTCCAGAAATGGCAGCAGCTAGTGCTGCTGTGAACTTTGGGTCCTTAGTCAAAGAAGCCGCCATTTGTTGAACTAAAATCTGTTGAATCACTGGTTGATCAACTTGTTGGGTAGGTTTTTTTGTATCATGATCCCATCCACCTGGTTTCATCAAGTCCAGAGTTACAACGGGAGCCGAAGATTTGGCGGGGGCAGAAGAAGAAACAGCAGCTGAACGAGGGTTGTTGGCTCCACCATTAATGGGGTTTAATGACGATAATGCATCCGGATAATGGTGTGCATGGTTGTGCTCTCCTTGATAAGTAGCCACCAAGATGGAGGGATCTTCAGCACTTCTCTGCACCTTCTTCTTCACCGGGCAACTCGGGGCGAAGGAGCACTTGAAGTATGCCCTGGGTGAGGGGTTATCTCTTGTGACCTTCTGACCATATTTTCTCCATTGATATCCATCTCTCACAATCTGTAACACAGACCGATTACAAGAATTTTTCAGAACAATTAATACTCGGAGGCTAATTAACATTATCCGGCGAGAAAAAATAAAAGTCTAGGGACTTACCAGGCTGTTATCAGAAGGATCTGTGCGTACGTAGGCTCTGGATATTTGGGCCTTACTGCACTCATTAAGCTTTTTGCATGAGTTTTCATCACTAGAGCTGCTCTCGGCGTTTGCAGTGAACCCAATCACGGTGCTACTGTTATCCTCACACTCGGCAGCTTTCCTCTTCTTTGAAGATGTTGCAGCAGCTTCACTTTCTGAGTTCTTGCTCACCAATTCCTTGTATTTGTTTTGCAAAGAGGTGTAGTGTTCGCATAAAACTGTTAGCATCTCGGTTAGCTTCTTGTTCTCGGCTCTAACCCGGTTCAATTCCTCCACCAAAACTCCAGTCTGTTAAATCCAAAATAAACAATCAGTATTGGAATATCTAGTGAAGACTTCCGATTTTAACCAACTTATCCACAAACTGACCTCTTCTTTAACTGGTACTTGGACATCAGAGGCGGCCATTTTCCCATCAGATTCTCTCTTCTGTTTCAAAAAAATTCAAAAGCTTTTATAAGCCCAATGATCTAAAGCAACAAAAACCAAATATTTTTTTCCTCACCCCAACTCACCAGAGCTTTGTTAGTACGATGAAAAGAGTTGATGTTGAGATCCAGGGTCGTATCCACCCAAGCTGATTCCATCACTGAAATTTACACTATACCACGAAAGAAAACAAGAAGCAGAGCAAGAAAAGAGCAGGTGAGCTGAGTGAGTCTGAAGGATTTGTGAAGAAAATAAGAGATTAATGCCCAGAAGCGAGGAATATGGGAATTATATATAGAGGAATTGGTTTAACCAGGAAAGTGAGTGGAAATGAGGCGACATCCCACTTGGAAATAG
This sequence comes from Hibiscus syriacus, assembly GCF_006381635.1. Classification (NCBI taxonomy): domain Eukaryota; kingdom Viridiplantae; phylum Streptophyta; class Magnoliopsida; order Malvales; family Malvaceae; genus Hibiscus; species Hibiscus syriacus. The sequence continues at coordinate 378,057 of NW_024061893.1, forward strand.
CCCGCTCACGTTGGCAACATGTCTACATTCATACAAACAAATAGTGGAATAAAAATAAAATTTGGTTTTCCGAGTAAAGAAATATTGAAATTCCAAAGGCGATGTCAAGGTCAAGAGTCAAAAGGTGAATCCCCCCAACGAGGAAGAGGACATAGATTTTGCACTTGGAATGACTAAAACAACTAAAGAAGGTTCGTCGTGTTGACCTTAATATGATCATGTCCACTTTCTCTCTATCAGCCCACCTCACCTCTTGCCCCTCTCTTTCCATGTTCTTTCATTTATTTATTTATTTCTAAACCACCGCAAAAATAATAAATTCTGATATTGACACGTTTTGTCAAGTGCCCAACGTGTTCTTTTACTTGATAATATTTTAAATTTCACTTCTATATATACTCAATTTTATTAGAGATAAATAAAATTTATTTATACAAAATACATTTATAAAAGTTTATTAAATAAATAAATATAAATGAACCGATAAATAATTTATATACATATTTATTCATCTTGTGTTCACTTTTTAAAATTATGTTTTATAATATATATATGAGTTAGGATCCACTTACCCATTGTAAAACTTTTAGTTTTACATAGATTTAGGATAGTTAGATGAGTGAAAATAGATGGCTAGAATTGACTCCTTATTTTTTTCGATGAATAACTTTTCATTTCCTACTGTTAATTTCAATCATCTATTTTCACTTATCCAACGATTCTAAATCTATGTAAAACTAAAAGATTTTTACATTGTGTAACAGAATCCTATCCCTGTATATATATCAAGGTTTACCTTCTCTTTTTTTTACAGGGATGATCGCTATTTATAATCTGTTTCCACCTCTTGAAATTTTATAAATTTACTCATTTCCAGAATTTTCAAATTCTCTTATATTTTAGATTTTTTTGTGCATTTTCTATTGATAGTCTGTTTTCGCCTCTTGAAAATTTATAAATTTGCTCCCTTCTAGAAATTTAAATTTTTGTCTCCTAATATAAAATATTGTGTCCATCCATACTTTCCATCTATACGTAATATGTTTCCATATCATCGAATTTTCTCATTTTGTAAGTTTTCTTCAATTGTATTGATCTAAGTGGTTAAGAGACTCGATATTCTCCCTAAAAGTTACGGGTTCGAACACCGACAGGGTTATGAGTGTTCATAGTTAATTGGTTGAGAGTTTTTGAACATATATTACATTGTATTTACCCATATATATAAAAAAACCTTTTGTTTTGATGAATTTTGTCAATGATAACTCATTATATTTATTTTACTATTTGAGTTTTTTTTAAGTTTATATGTTATTAATTATGTATCTCAATAAAATTGATCAAATTTCATTATATATAATATGCTTTATTTTATTTTTGATGAAAATTCAAATCGTAAAATCACGTTCAGAGCTTAATTAGTTCTAATTTTATGAAAATTTTCAATTAAAAATTATTACATCTGTCATTGATTTATATTATCTGCTGGTACATGGACTAATAGTTGTTGTTTTCTCTTTACTTTTTAGTGTAATAACAAATGGGAAGCGAATGAAAGGTTGTTTGTTCGTTCAAGTACTTTTAAAAGAAGATTTTTTTTTTCGTTTCATTGAGGATTAAGGGGAAGAGAAAAAACTTCGATTATTTAAGACGAAACAGGGTTAAATGAAGGAACATATTCCTTGAATGTTTTTTTTGGATTTAGATATTTCTTGAATCTAGATAATAGCGATTGAAATTTCGACCCGTCTTTCCCGTTGCCATCCTTAAATTCTCTACTCTAGTGGTTTATCTTTTTTTTAATTAATCATTGGTATCCGATCTATTGACCGACTAATCCAGATCGAATACTGTAGAGGTGAGAGCGACCCTCCCAACCCAATTTATTCCATTCACAAACGCCATAATTCAAACATCTGACCTTGCATAAGTGATCTATTGCTTCATTCCACTAGACCAACTGTTTGTTGGTGGTTTATCTTTAATTACGCTATGGTATATTGGTAATCATCACGTGGAAAATAATGGTTAATGCAATAAACAATGAGGGATTAAGAATACAAATATAAACAAGATAAGATACCCTTAGTTGGTAAGACCTACTCTAGTTTATCCGGTTTGAATTATATAATTAACAGCACGAACGCACGATTTATACACGTTTCCAAAATAAATAAAATGCTTGAAATGGTGAATGTAAGAAAATATCAATATTAAGACTAATCATTGAGTTTAATTGTTCATCTTCCCAAAACTTATTACAAACTCAATTGCGGAATTAACTTATTTTTTTTATGTAAGCATACCATACTTGTCATAATCATTTTTTTAAAAAACAATTAAGTATTATTTTAAAAAACGATTATGATTTTTATTTTGAAAAAATTAGTGATTTTGCAATTAATTTGAATTAAATTGAAAAGGAGTCGCCATCAACCTTTGTGTTAGGTAGGTCGAATAACTAAAAACGTCTTTTAAAACAATTTTAAGAAAAAATCATTTTTTAAGAAAAATTCTGTCTGTGTTTACTAAAAATTCATTTTTAAGGGTTCGAGAGTCGATTGGGCGTGGGGAAGGGTAAGCACCCCTACAACACCAAAAATTAGTACTGTGTCGCTTATATTTTGTCGTAAATGGTGGAAATTATGAATTCACATATAAAGTTAAACTATGATCCGTTTATTGAAATTTAATTAATTTACTTTAAATTAACTATTTAAAGAAAATCCTTTAACTCAATAAGAAATCTTGAAATTTGCAATCATTCGTCGGGAAAGTTATTTTAACCATTTCTCATTCGTATAAGAATATTCTACCTTCGACTATGTAAACAATGCTAATTGAATATAAATTGACAATAAACATTTACGTGAAATAAAATAAATTGTTATTTAGAGAAACATGCATCGCGTTGTTCGATTTAAAATACGAGATGAATTAATTAACAAAATAAAGTTGATTTATTTCAAATTCATATTTTGTTAAAATGTCGTATCAGATCGCATCACTTCGACCAAGTGAAGCTTTCCACGCTCATTCTATAAATCGGTGTTCTTGAAAAACATTCGAATACCATATCACTAAATAAGGAAATAAGATGGGAATAAATATAAAAGTAAAAATAAAAATAAATATATTTACAATATAAAACTAATAATATTCATTTAATGTTGTACATAAAAATACATAGCATGAGAAATATATATATAAAAGGGACTAAAACAAAACAATAAATTATTACACATCCAAATATAAATAACCACATAGACATATTTGAAAATTTAAAGGACTGAACTGGTATTAACAGAAATTAGAAGGGCCTAAATAGTAAAAACAGAAGTTTAAAGGACTAAAATAGCTAAAACAAAAATTCGGGGGATTGAACCACAAATATAAATAAACATCTTCCCTAGATCAAAAATATTAAAAAGTACAGGCACTAGAAGTGAAAATAACCCCTACACAATATTAAGGACTAAAATAAAATAACCAGAAACATAGAGGACTAAATAATAATTAAACCAAATACCAACAATGACTAAAATGACATAATTACAAACATTGTGACCAAAGTCAAACATACACAAACATGACAAAATAAACAAATTAGTGACTTACATGTAAGTGATGAAAAAAGAGGCTCAAAATAAAACATCATAAATTTCATTAATGGCTAAAACAAAACGTTACAAACTAGGAGGGACCTAAACTGTAGTTAACCCAAACGTTGAAAACACGCAGAAGGTCCCTCTTAAACGACACCGTTTAGCTCAATATATATAAATCATACCCAAAGGCCAAAATTGCATGAGTTTCTCATTTGGTTCATTTCACACAGAGAGAAATGAGAGAGAATGAGAGACCCTCTCAACTTTTCCTCATCGGGGAAAGAATAGCCGCCTTACATCGGCGGTGGCCATGGCAGCTCACGGCAGAGCTCACGGTGGCCGGAGAGAGAAACCTTCTCAAAAGACTCCTCTCTCATCCCACAACTCGAAAAACCCGACCCTTCTCGGCTTAAAAACCTCCATATATCCCTAGATCTAAAGCATACCTTTTAGAAAAAAAGGGAAAATATGGCGACTTTTTGGCTTTCAATGTCTAACTCATGTAAAAGGGTTTCTCTCTTTTAATATTTTCTTTCTTTTTGTTGTTGGTTCTTGATTTGTTGCTCTATATTTTATTTTTTTATTTTTTATTTTTTTGGTTCGAGTGGATTCCCCCTGTCTTTGTATTTTCTCTCTCTCCAAAACCTCCTTCACCGAATGCTATCTTTTTCTTTCTCTGAAAACTCTCTTTTATGTCTTGCATGCTTGATTGGTGGATGTGAGTGATGTTCTCTCTGGGAGGGTATCATTTCCCCTAGATTTCCTCAGAATAACAGTGCTAGCAAATAGATGATAACTTTTGATTTTTTATTGTTTTTCCTCTTTGCCCGATTTGCCATGTAAGGATTGTTGAGTTGATGGTGGTCACTGTTCGGTGCAGGTGGGACAGTAGGTGGCAACAGTGGATATCAATTAGGGTTTCAGACCCTAAATGGATCAGATCAGATATGTTGAGTGACTAGGCCGGTTCGAGTTTCAATTCGGGTCAGCAGTTGGGTTCAGATCTCCATTGGGTTGTATTAGGGTCTTGTAATGTTGTTGGGCATGGATTGGTTTGAAATTGGCTTGCAAAATAATGTAATATGTATTATTAATAATAATTAATAATAATAGTAATAATAATTATAAAATAAAACGGGTGTATATAATATTTATGTTGGAGGTTTAGATAATCGTACATCCGTAGAGAACAAAATCATTTAAAAAAATATTTGATTAATTCAGAAATCAATAAAAAAATAAATTAATTTGTGTATCAACTAAGAGACGTGGGAAGAAAGAAAAGGTAGAGTTTAATTTAGCTTTCAATTTCTTTCGTCTCCGTCTCATTGACAACTGAAAAGGCCAAAAAAAACAAAAGAAGAAAAATCTAAAAGTTGGTTCCAACTTGGATTGTGATATGCTTTCACACTTGAAAACCCTCCCCATTTGGATGAGAATAATCAGTAAGCCTTCTCCAAGCGAAGACATGACTCATTTTTTACCAAAGTAAATCAAAGGTTCATACAAGGTGGCAGTTGGCAACCTTGTTTTCTTAGGTAAATATCACTCTAGTCAATCCGCAGTCTTAACCAATACTTGAAAAATCGAACCTGGACTTCCAGTTTCAAAACCACGAAAAACAAGCACGGAAGTTGATTTACAAGGACTAGATATGTCGGCAACGCCAAACATCGATTTCAGACAATGTGAACAACTTGGTTGATTAGGCGGCTGGAAAAAGAGATAGAAGCTGCTACAACCCCCCAATGTGCGGCCACCGTCGATACAATTATACAAAGTTGCGTATAGGAATATAATAGCTCGCTCATTGATTTGTTTATCAAAGGTTGGTAGGAAAATAAATGACCAAATCTGGGTTCCATATACTGAAATATTTGCAGGTTTTGAAAAGTCCCATTTCAGTAGACCATATGCATGTGGACTCTTCCTTTGTTTTCTTCCCTCTTTATCTAAGTCTAACTAAAAGGATATATAACGAATTCATTGATTAATTGCATTTTCCTTTGAAAAAACTGGGTTCTGCCTGCTTGATTCTCAGGATTAAATGCAACTCTTGACTTGTTTCTCAACTGCAAAAGAAATCTAATCTCAACTGAATTGTTATTGCCCCTCGTATCATTGAATTCCCCCCCCCCTTTACTCGACAAGTTCAAGTGTATCTTCTTCCTCGATTAAACTCATCCCCTTGTAAGCTCCACCGACTTAATTGTGAAGAATAATTGGTTCACATGTGGATCCTGCATACTAATAAGTCCAGCAATAAAATTTGTTTTCCAGGAACCCAAGCCCCTTCACGTGATCAGCAAAACGACGTGTGTTGGCTGACGCCCTATACTCTTACGTAAAAATCCACTACCAGTTGAGGTTGAATTTACAATAACAAAGTAGTAAGTGGGAGCCGTTTTTCATTTGGGGTTTTTTCATAGTTTTGTCTGGGTTGATCATGACTATATACAATCTCCCACTACAAGAAAATATACCTTTAATGACACACGAACGATGACACATGCTAATTTATGACTTGCAAAACATGTGTGTCATAAAAGAAATGTCATGTTTTTTAAAATCTGAACGATTAATGACTTACAATAATGTGTGTCATATTTAATAGTCATAATCCAAAAAATTTACAAAAACACGGAGTAAACTTTTTAATTATGTGTCATCTTTAGGAGTCGTATTCTAATTTCCCCTATTACTTTCATCCTTTCCCGCTTCTTCCCCGTCTAATGTTTTCTAATGTTTTCATTCTCTCATTTTATCTCCTGTTTTTCATCCCGATTATCTTCTTCTTGTTACGCCCAAGTTTAAATCCAAGCCTCTGCCGCCCATTTCCGCCTCCAACGAACTCGATGATCTCCGTCTCTTCCACCGCGCCACCGTATCTCCCTCCGCCTCGTCCCACATCTCCTCCTCCTCTTCCCCTAAAATCGCTTTCCTTTTCTTGACCAACACCGACCTCCATTTCCTCCCCTTTGGAACCGTTTCTTTGGACACACTAAAACTTCTCTTTTCAACGAGTACGTCCATGTCGACCCCATCGTCAACGTGACCCGAGTGAAAACGATCTCTTCATTTTCAAAATATTTGGCGGCCGATTGTGTTTAGTGTTCCCGGCGATTTAAAAGGTGCTCGCGATTGTTAACTTGCATATCTTTTCCAATTATACCCAATGGTTTCTTTTCCTTATTAGCCGAAAAGCTCTCATTTTATTTTCTTAGAGGTCAGCTTCTTTGTTTTCGATAAATAATTGGGTTTCTTTTGCACGCGATTCTTAATTTTTAATATTTTATCATCGAGGATGCGGATTTAGAAGCTTGGATTGTGAACTCTTGCTTGTACTATTCATTTTAGGGTTTGTTAATCGATGTATCTAGTTTTCGATTTTTTTTTATTTCCGTGTTTGGAGTGACTAATCTATTGTTTGGCTTGTTCAGTTCAGGTTTTTCTTCCCTTATTCGGGTTAGGGTTTTCTAATTTTGTGGATAGTTTTGGTTAGAAGGTTCATCGCTCGAATTCATTTAACAAGTGTGTGTGACTTTGAGTTCATTAAGTTTGACTTCACACTTTCTTGTCCCTAGTTCTGTGTTTCTTAGTTCTTTAGAATTGTATTTGATGCAACTGAGTAATTGTTATGTGAAATTTGCAGTTATGTGTAAAGAGTTTTGAAGTTTTCATATGGTCTTTCACTCATTGCAACGTCAATAATGACTTTCAATTTGCATTTAACTAAGTTCTTCTCGTTGACGTCCGTAGTTGCTCAGAAAATGTTGCAAACTATAAAGAGTTTCAACGTTGGACATTGAATTGTTTAATTATTCAACTGGGTAGGGATTGTCGTTTTCTTAGTAAATTGTATTATTTCGTGAAAGATTATATTTTCATTTATCTCGAAGTTCTTTTTGAGCAGTACCTTACTTTTGTTGTCCGCTTCCCTTTATATTCCTCTGCCAATTGTGTGTTTTGATTTATCTCAGAAGGACTAAAATTTTGGCATCTGGTTGATTGACTATCCAGGTTCTCAGCAAAGATTGTGAAGTTGCTTTGCATTCCCTAATCTTTTTGCCAAGTTTTTAAAGAGTGGAGTTATATGCCTTGGATTTTAATGTGAGAGGATGGCATGTTTTAGGAACTATTCAAATGAAACAGTCTCACATGGTGTCTTGGAAGAGCAAAGGCATGGGCAAAACATTGGTCAGGTTCTAAGATCAGCAGAGAATGAGGACATAGATGGGACTGATAGTGAAAGAGAATTTGGTATTAACATGGATGCATAATATCAAAGCGACGTGGTTGGCATTTCAAATTTTGAGCAGAGTAGGCTGCTTCGTGATATAGTTACTGATAATGGGGCTGATATTTTAAATTCTAGTTTTCAGCCAGCAGGAAAAAGAACAGTACCCGGGAATTGGAGTTTAAATTTTTGGAAGGACTGTCGGCCTATGGATCGCCATGGTGGACCTGATTCTAGTTTGGAGTCAAAATCAGACCATAAGAATTTTGGAAGGTTCAGTGTATTATTCATCAGATGACAGGGATGATAGATTAGAATCGGATGTTGATGAGGCATAAAAAGATATTGGCAAGACTCAAAGGGGTCACTTTGATGTCCCAGCTGATGAGATGTTATCTGATGAATACTATGAACAGGATGGGGAAGGGCAAGGTGATACAATGCATCATAGAGGCTTTGGCAATTCTGCTGGGTTAAATATTAGACCACAGTCAAAGCATGTTTTTGTCGGGAGCAATATGTCCAGGAGTTCAAGACTGTTAAATTACCGTAACTACAATGATGAAGATGATGACGATAACAATGTTGATGTTGATGCAGATTATGAGGAAGAAGATTGTAATACACCTTCCCTTCCTGTCTTCATTTGTTTCCTTATTTCTTAGTACAACATTTCTTATTGAGTCACTAAGACTTAATAAATCAGTGTTTTTTTATTGATTGGCTATATATAATCCTAGCCTTTAAATATGCAACATTATTTTTGTTCCATTGATTTTGAGATGCCAAGTTTTTGATGTTTTATTTGCTGAATATGATCCTCATGATGCAAATTTTGAGCCTAACTATGGACTTGCAAGTTCTCATGCAGGGAATAAGGTTATTAAATTAGTTTTACTTCTCAACTTCTTTTGTTCTAGTTTTAATTTTATGATTTTATGTTATTCTCCTTCACATTTGAATTTTTCTAAAGGCATATTTTATCCAATCCTTTCTTTGGCGTAAGGGAAAGATAACCAGGAAAATATTAGAATGTGAATTTTAGGATTTGAAGCATGTAGATTGATGTTACATGGACTAGGGATCGAGTGTCGGTATAAGTATTTGCTTGATAAGTGTAAATTATGTTTTTGACAATCTTTTACTTGAACTTTTAGCTGTCATGACCCTCTGGTAAAAAAAAATAAACTATTTTAACAACTTAAAGATGGAGCTTTTTAATACCATGAATTTAATTATACCATGTAAGAGAACATATTCGTTACTATGCTGGGGTTAAGTGTAGGGGTGAGCAACGAAACCGAAAAACCGACACGAACCGAGTAAAACAGTTCAGTTTGATTTGGCTTTAAACGGTTCGGTTTAAAGGCTTTATTTTTTATTCGGTTCGTTCGAGTTTTCCATATGGAACCCATTTGTTCCATATTGAATCGAATAGGCAATTTTTGTAAAAAAAAATATAGTTTCAAGTGATTTTTTCATTGAAAAACCGATAAACCGAACTGAAAAAACCAGCTTCGGTTTTTTTGGTTTTTTAACTATTCAGTTTCGGTTTAAATATTGAAAAACCGTTTATTTCGGTTCTGTTCAATTTTTAGTAAAAAATCGAACCGAACCGAACCGAATACACCCCTAGTTAAGTGTTAGGAATTTCTTCCTCTTGTAGAATGTAAAAAATAGGGTTTCACAACCTCTTCTTTTGTTCTACTAGAAATGGTGATGAATACTACTGTGTAACGATATTCAATTATAGGGCCACAATTAAGATTATCCATAATAAATTATATTCTTAGTTGGTCATGAAGCTTGACCCTTGATGGTTGTGTTGCTTATGCCTTATTATTTGCCTGATGTTTCTCCCCACTAATTTAGTTCTTAAACAGAATAAAGACTGAGATGGTGAATATTCTAAGGAAGAAGATTATAGTAATGGTGATGAAATAGATGTTATAGATGAAGACGATTCTTATCTTGAAAAGAAACCCATGGGCAGGCAACATATTAAAGTTGGGCGTAATAATGTAAAACCCACTAGAGAACATAAATCCTCCAGTCGACAAAGAAGAGGGAGATTGTCTTTTGATGAGAACGATTACTCAGCTGAGGATTCTAACAGTGAAAGCAATGGGGATTTCAAGAGTATGACATGAAGAAGTGGAAATCATCATAAAATTAATGTTCATTCTAATATGGCAACAAGCATGGGAAGACACAATGAAATTCGTACTTCTAGTAAGTCAGTCAGGAAAGTATCATATGTTGAGAGTAAAGAAATTGACGAAGGCAAGAAGAAAAAGACGAGAAAGGTGAAGTTTGTTATTTTGTTATGGTCGATACCCTATATTGTTTCTTAGTAGGCAGGTTTTATCTTTGATATTTGATGTAATTGCTTATAAATTTGAATTTTGTGAATTTTAGTTGTATATTCTTCATATCCATCTTATGTGATCCTGTCTAATTTGTTTTGCACCAACATTATGGTTGATTATGTCCCTCTTGCTCCCTTGAGATTATTGACCATAGTTCTGCAAGGAATGCCAACAATTTATCACAAGAACCGAGTAAGTTGAATTTTCTCAGTAGGGAATTTAGATGTCCTTTTATCATCAAATTTTTATGTATTTTTCTGTTCTGGTCGGAGTATATACCTTTGCACCTTAATATTGTTCTAAAACTCTAGTAACCAGTTTATGATGTAAAAATGATGGAGCTCATTTTGCAGTTTCGGTTTAGTCGTAAGAGTCTGGCTGGAAACAACATTGCTGAACTCAAACTTGATGGTTGATGAAACACAACTAGAATCAGGAAGCCTCAACTCCATTGGAATTGAGAATACAAAATTGCTAAAAAATCTGATAGAGTTTCAAAAAGTAAGCTGTCACTTGGTTTGTTGAAACATGAGTGCATGTTTGTGCATAAATATACTGGACCAAGGAAAGTGTTTTCATAAGTTTAATGTGCATATTAGGAATGTGTTTGTTCAATATATTGCAATTAGTAGAACTTTATTATGTCGTGATATTTTGAATCGACATATGATTACAATATTTTTGATAACTTAATGTGAATATATTGTATGCAAATGGATTGCTTATATATATATGATATATATTTAGTATTATGAGGCATTAAATGTTTTAGTTTGATTATTTGTCAATCTACAATATATATATATATATATATATATATATATATATATATATATATATATATAATTTACGAAATACAATCATGACACACGAATGTGTCATCTTTTTTAATGATGTGTGCTTCAATGAAACGCAATGTAAGTCATACATGAGTGCCATATATTTATGATACACAAATATATGTCAAGCAGATTTATGACGGGGGCTTCAATGACGCGCAATGTAAGTCATACATGCGTGTCATAAATTTATGATGCAAAAATATGTGTTATCTTAATTTATGACGGGGGCTTCAATGACGCGCAATGTAAGTCATACATGCGTGTCATAAATTTATGACGCACAAATGTGTGTCATCTTAATTTATGACGGGAGCTTCAATGACGCGCAATGTAAGTCATACATGCGCGTCATAGATTTATGACACACAATTGCGCGTCATAAAAAATTCATGTCGGTGGCTTCAACGACAGGCATTTGTGTGTCATCCGCACCCATAGTTGACGCGCAATACGCGTCATTAAAGGGTATTTTTCTTGTAGTGTCCCATTACCACTTTTTTCGGTTCATGTTTTATGGTGGTGGGGTGCACTAAATTTGTAGTGGGAAAATGTTGAAAGTGTTGGGCTTGATCAGGGCAAAAGCAAATTGGTTATAACCTATGTATCTTTCCCATTGTTTATGTTGGGAGAATCTGATAAAGCATCTAAACTTTTTTTTTTAAGTTACAACTTTGTCTTTGAGATTGGTGGGAATCCTTAAAAATTTAAAGACAAGCTCGGTCAGAGATTGGAATTAGATGATATATACCTAATTAATTATTCGGGTAAACTACATATTAGTCATCCATCTATTTCGATAGTTTCGTTTTGGTCATCCAACTATTTTTTTTAAATTATACCTAACGGTACATTTTGATTATATTTTAGTCCCTAGTCGCTAAAAAATTAACAGTGATGTTGACGTGTTACCATAAAATAATATCATATCATCATTGAAAAATAAAAAAATACAACGTCAATAATTACATTTATTCTTTTATCGACGAGTGACTAAAAAGTAAATAAAAACGTAATGTTATACAATATAACCTCTATAAATTAATAATTTCTCTGAAATAATAATTTTCTCGGTCTCGACTTGAGCCCAAGGTCTAAATTAATAATTTTGATAAATTAATAAGATAATAATTTTTAGAAAGACCCTTATATAAATTTATGGTCCCTTTAATATTATAAATTAATAATTTTATAAAATTACAAATACAACTAGGACAACTTAGTAAAATATGATTTTATTGTTGTTTGTTTCTTCTTAAAATTTAAATCTAGTTTTATTTCATTTGGTCATCTCTAACTTTTCTTATTGCATCCAAAAATTCTGGTATTGCGTTCTCATATTGCAACGAAAAATTGTAAAGAGTTGTTGTCGCTATGGGTGCTTCCTTCCGCGTATTTGGTCGCAAAGACAATGCATCATCTTCAGTTTCTTCCTCAGTAGGATTTTCAATAACCACAGTTATAATTTATTCTAAACTTTGAACCTTTGAACATGTATCATTTTCAACCGAGTAATCTAAAAGGTTATTGACTTCCATTTTGTTGCGGTACCCGAGGTCACTAATCATCCTATCAAGTTCATTAATAATTTCTTCAGTAGTTCCTTTATTTAAATTAATAAATTATTAATTTATCAATTAATTAATACCTATTTAAAGTAATAAAATTATGTGGTCGCGACATGATTAATTTATAGAAATATCACATATGATTCAAAAATAATAATTAAATGATCAAAATAAAACTACAAACATAAATGAGTGCCTAAATATTATATTTTACCTTAAATATTTTTAATACAATTCGATGTATCTTTAATGTCATTACAAAATCTGATCATTTAATCATTATCGTCCTTTAAAAAATATATACACCGACTCATATTTTATTTTTATTTGTATTATCATATTTTTTTTAAAATTTAAATCCTGATATATTTATTATAGGTAATTCATATTTATTTTAATTAATTTATAAAATATTTATTATTTTATCCAAATCAAATCGAAATCTTAAAACAATCCAAACTAACAATAATTCTTTTTTGTTTAAGAAAAAATAAACCTTAATTACAAAGAACAAAATTCAAAAAGAAATATCAGTGAGCCCATGGTACGGTAAAAAGGATCCAAACAATCATGGGCTTAACAATGATCCGAACCCAGATATAAAAATCCCTACTTCAATCGAAGCTCAGGGAAACAAGCGAAGAATAGAAGAAAAAATTGGGAAGACGAAAGCGTATGCTTGTTTTTGGTTTGTTTTTACTCGATATATTTTTGGGTTGTAGAAGAGAAAAGCTACAATGGAAAATATGCAAGTAGTGAATAACTTTGTAGCAGCTTATTTAAAGAAGAAAGGATTCAAAGAAGCGGAACAATTGTTAGGGGATCTTCAAAACAAGGACTCCGCTCCTATCGATTTCCACGACGACCCTGAACTAGCTAAGTTTATTCACCGCTTCTCCCAGTAAGTTCAAATGCAAACCCTAACTCTCAAATTCGACCAATTTCCCAATCTCATTCGTTTTCGGTTAACTGATATTGTTATCAGCTAGCATTCTATAGTGCGGGATCAGTGTTTGGTGTTCATGTCCGGTTTTACTTTAACTCCGGCTAGGGGAACCGTTCAGAATTGAAACTTTGTTAAGATTATGTGGAATAGTGTTAATCGGTTGAAGTTGAGTTCGATAACATTCCAAACAAATGCAAACTTTGACTCTTAAATAAGAAATTTCCAGCGTAATGACCTAAATTGCATGTCGGATTAAAATCAGTCGCATGTTTGTTAAACATGAATGCATGTTTCAATGGTGCAATAAAGAATGCCAAATAAAGAGATTCTTTTTTGTGTGGAAGATGAATGCTTTCCTTTTTTGGTTGAATTTCACTGTTTATTGTAGGTTTCTTTTCCTTGTTTCTTATCACTCTTCTTTTTTCCAGGTCGGAGGATGGTGTGGCACGTTACCAGGATGGGTATAGCAAACTGAGGTCATGGACTTATAGTTCGCTAGATTTATATAAGGTAATCGATTTTGATATTTAGTGTACGAGTGCTTAAATCAGTGACATAATATAGTCTTTGAATGCATGCAGCATGAACTGCTTCGTGTGCTTTATCCTGTCTTTATACATTCGTTCATGGATATGGTGGCAAAAGGACATCTGCAAGAGGGTATTATTAGAACATACTAGACTTAATTTTTTCTTGTATCCGTGCTGTTATTGACCTCCTGAAGTGGGCTATACTGGGAAAACCTTTGATAAGTTTGTCTCAAATAATTTTGATTTCTATTGCAGCTAGAACTTTCTTCAATACCTTTCGTGAAGACCATGAATTGATGCACTCACGAGACCTTCAAAAGTTGGAAGGGGTTCTTTCTCAGTCTCATTTGGAGGTGGCATACTCTTCTTTTCCTTTTTTTTTACTTACTAGTCACTGCCATTTTTTTTGTACTCACCATCAGTTGTTTCCTTAATCAGGAGATGGAATTTGCTCGTTCTCTTAGGCAGAGTAAAGTTAACATCAAGATATGTCAGGTAAAAGCGTAAATTGTTTCTTTGGTAACTGCTAAAAGATAAGAAAAGAATATATTTTCCTCATTTTGCGAATTTGTTGTCAATCACGGCAGTATTCCTATGATCTTCTGTTGCAATTTGCATAAAACGCAATCCATGCAATGCTTGGAGTCATCAATGAACATTAACTTTCAAGGTGATGCCATTTTCATTGTTCATATTCTGCATGTTACGTATGCAAAGAGGTGCTGTTTTGATTATTGTTTTCTTTGTTTCCTTGCATTTTTCTCTGGACAGCCCCAGTTCCATTTCTGATGATGCAGAGGTTGTAACACTTATTGGAAGCTGCCAGGATGCAGCTAAAGATAAACCAGAAAGAAATACATTGGGGAGTGAGTTGCTGAACTGGTCTTATAATTATATATGGATTTAACAGATATATTCTCCTTCCATTAGTGAAAGTAAAAGGGTTCCTGCTGTCATCAGCTCTCTACTGAATCCTATTTGTACTCCACTTAAATATGCATTTGCATACTCTTCACATATTCTATTTTTTTTAACTTTGAGCTTCTATATACTTCATAGTTGCTTGAAGATTCCCTAGAAGAACGCTTCTCCTTCCATTAGTGAAAGTAAAAGGGTTCCTGCTGTCATCAGCTCTATACTGAATCCTATTTGTACTCCACTTAAATATGCATTTGCATACTTATTCACATATTCTAATTTTTTTTTAACTTTGAGCTTCTTATACTTCTCATAGTTGCTTGAAGATTCCCTAGAAGAACGCTTGGAGAAAGCTGGAGGTTTGCTTTCTGATTCTGAAAAGACAGAAGAAGAGAACAAAGAGGGGGATGTAGATGAGACTAAGGTACTTTTGCTGTAAAAGGTCCTGTAACAATTCATTATATTCCTTCAGCTTTTGAATGAATATATTTTACTTTTCTTAGTTTTTAGATGTTCAGTTACTGTAGTAGGATTATGAAGTTACTGTGTGATTAATGGCTGAATCAGGTTTTTGTTCTTTAATTTGCTTTATCTGTTTCTTGTTCAGAAAAGATCAGTTGAAAGTGGAAAGCAAGGTGCTTCAACGAAAAGTTGAAAAAGGAGAAAGCTCTTAATGCAACAGCAAAAAGTGCTCGTCCTGAGGCTAGTGCAACCCCAGCTGCACCACGAGTCAAATCAAAGCTCCCTTTGCCCTTAATGTACATTCTGTAATTCCCTCTTGATTTTCTTATAAGATGTAAGATGATTCTTAACAGAGTGTGCTGAACTTTCACTGAATTAAACCACCATAAAATTATCAATTTTCTTTACAATGTGAAATGAGAAAAATGGAGAGAAAGGGAGAGAGATGGAGAAAAGCGCTTGAATGTACATCACTTCTATTATCATGTTTGTTATAATAAGTTCTTAATGGGTACTATATGGATTTAAATAAGTTTTGAATAGACTCTAGGTTATTCTTAATTCAAGTCTTTTTTGATTTTAGAGTATCTAGAACCTTTACTCCCCTTGGAGCAAGATTTGTTTGGTCTCTTTCCTACTAGCTAATGTTTGTGAATGATCTGTTGTGAAGAAAGGGAATTCTCTGCATGTAAAATCCATGGCAAAAGCCATAATGCTCACATTGTTTTGCTATGCTGTGCGTATGCTGTTCCTTTTTTTTGATAAGATTTGAAGGCCTCATTAAAAACCTCCTCGATTAATGGAGCTTGTATAAAAGCTTCTTAATCATCGGAAGGAGGAAAAGAGTGCCTTATAATTTTCATTATAGAAAATAGAATTACAACCTTGGAACAACTATTCCAAAAAACCTTACAAACAATACAGGAGCCAGAAAACCAACTAAAGAAGCCAACAAAAAATCAACCTATACCAGCCTTTGCTAAACCATCAGCATCCATATTCGCTGACCTTGCAACCCATCTAACAACCCCCCCGAAAGTTCTAAGACTATCAACAATATCTCTAACAATAAAACCATATACAATTGGACATGAGTCAACATTATTTATCCAATCTACTGCAACCCTGCAATCACTCTCAACGATCAGCCTATCTTTAACCCTTCCTTGAAAAGAGGCAAAGAAAGAAATACCCCTTTGAATAGCTTTAAGTTCCTTCAATGTTGGAGGTCCTGAACCAGCAGGCTCCTGAAAAGAACCTAGGATTGCACCAGATTGATCCCTCATAAGACCTCCAAGACCTGATTCCTTCCAATCACTGCTAGTGGCTGCATCCACATTTACCTTGACGAAACCCATAGGGGGAGGTAACCAAGGGATTATAGAAGACTTCAAGAAATTGTAGGACGATAGGAATCTCCTATAGAAGGATCAGAAATTAAAGAGTCCTTAGTAATAGAAACATCCTTTCTTTGCTAGAAACCAAGAGGCCAGCCTAACTCTTGTTAAGAAAAATAATTCAGACTGATCAAGCTTTCCCCCTTCAAAAACAATAAATTTCTGATTTTCCAGATTGACCAAATAACAGCCCCAGGAATGAAAGTCCATATTGCAGAATTGGATTTCAACTCATCCTAAGCTAGAAGAAAACTTTTTGCTTCTGCAGGAAACACATAACTAAACCTCCAAAAATTTAGAAATTTGTTCCACAAAGACCACGCAACCGAACAAGAAAAGAATAGATGCGATGAAGTTTCTTCAACCATTCTACTAAGAGGGCATAACTCATCCTCAATACCTTGAACACCTCTTTTAACCAATTCCAGAAATGAACATCTTCTGAACCTGATCCACACCTCTCAACACAAGAACCAACTGTATAAACACCGTCCCCACTACCTTTCCAAATCAAACCATCACTAGAATCAAGAGATAGAGAAAAAGAAGAAATGATGCTCACCAAATTACACCATTGTTCAAGCTCCCAATCATTTAAATTTCTTCGAACTTGAACATCCCAAATCCAACCCGAAGAAAGAAATTCCCCAAACTCACAAAGTTTACCGTATTTATTAGTAGAAAGCGAAAACAGTCTAGGAAACATAATCTGAAACGGAAAATCAGCAGCCCAGCTGTCTTGCCAAAATCGAACATGCTTACCATTTCCAACGTGAAAATTGCACAAACTACGAAACTTAGAACCAAGGAGTCTTGTTTGTAATGGTTATTAACCACTGATCTCCATAACCAGGAAGATTGAGTAGAAATTTGCTATCAAACAGTAATCTAGAAGAATCAATGTTGTATTTGCTACAAATAAAATTCCTCCAAACAAAACTTCTCTCATTTGCAAACCTCCAAGACCATTCCCTAGCAGTGCCCTGTTCATACAAATCAGATTCCGAACTCCCAAACCTCCCTCATTCTTTGATCTGCAAACATCATCCCATTTAACCCAGTGTATCTTCTTATTACCATTTCCCCCTCCCCATAAAAAATTAGACATAATTGAATTTAGAGACTTAAGGATAGAAGCTGGAATCTTGAACAAAGATAAAAAATACGTAGGCAGTGAGGAAAGAACCGATTTGATCAAAACCAATCTCCCTGCTAAAGATAGAGTAGCAGCCTTCCAACCTGCTAATTTAGAGTGAAAATTCTGCACCACTGGTTCTCAAATAACAGAGGAATTCTTAGTAGCACCTAGAGGGAGGCCTAGATAATTAGAGGGGAAGTTTCCCACTGTACAACCAATAGAATCTGCCCAAGTCTTAACCTCCTGTTGGGGAATATTAATCCCGAACAATCTGCTTTTCTTAAGGTTCAGTTGCAGTGCGTATGCTGTTCCTTGAAATTATTTTTCTTATGCTTGCCTCAGGTCAACAGAAGTAGAGCAGTCTATTCTTGAGGACTTAAGAAATCGTGTACAATTGAGCAGTGTTTTATTGCCATCTGTCAGCTTTTATACTTTCCTCAACACACATAATGGGTAATGTCCGTGAATAATAGTCGTCTTCATTTATAAATGTTTTCAGACACTTAACGTGCATTATACCTGTGTCAGTTTGAATTGTTCATCAATATCCCAGGATGGATCTTTGGTTGCTGGAGGCTTCTCAGACTCATCACTGAAGGTTGCATCTTACATCATGGCTTGCCTGATATATGATTGCTTTTTTAAGGAAACATATTGGTCGCTAATTTGATTTCTGCACCCCAGGTTTGGGATTTGGCAAAACTGGGCCAACAAGGTGGCAGTTGTAAGTCAAAAAGTGTTCCTTCCCCCCCCCAACCGGGATAACTGCAGTCTTTGTTGAAATTTTATCCCAAAATCCAGATATCTCTTTCTATATTACACTACGATTCTAATGTACCTGTTTATATTTCTGTTTGACAGAGAGTATTGCGTCAGCTATTTTGCAGGCTGAAAATGATTCTACTTCAAGTGAACATGTTGTGGGGCCAAATGGTGGGAAAAGGCCATATACATTGTTTCAGGGTCATTCAGGACCAGTTCATTCAGCCACTTTTAGTCCTCTTGGTGATTTTATTCTTTCTTCTTCAGCAGATACCACAAGTATGTCATACAATATTGCATTCTCATAGAGCTTGTCTTCCTTCAAATCTTGGTTTCTTCACCTCTCCCCACCTCCCTTCTCTCTTAATATTTTACTCTTGTTCTTATATTCAAACCTCTTGCAACCTTAAAAACATGGACTTCTTACAGTTCGCTTATGGAGCACAAAACTAAATGCAAATCTTGTTTGCTACAAGGGTCATAATTATCCTGTCTGGGATGTTCAGGTACATCTGATCTTCCATGGATGTTTGATAATAAATACCACTTCTGAAGTTCTCTCCCGTTCATTCTTTAGAACAAGTCATTTTTCCCTTTTGGTTTTTACCTCTAATACTTTTGATGCTCTTGCGTTCCTGCAGTTTAGTCCTGCAGGTCACTATTTTGCCAGCGCTTCTCATGATCGAACGGCAAGGATTTGGTCGATGGACAGAATACAACCTTTGAGAATAATGGCAGGGCACTTGTCCGATGTTGATGTAAGTAGTCTTGTATATCTTTCTTTTTCTGACATGCTGTTCTACATTTTATTATCAACTGCGTGGCCAATCTTTTCTGTTAGATCTGACCCCATAAAAAAGTTGCACCACTTTGATATCTAGAAGGAAATATGTTCGCTGCCAGATAAAAGCTTATATCTTGCACAGAGTTTTCTGGTTGTTATTTGTGAAAGTGAGGTACATGCTCTTGTTGGATGTTGTATTATACATCAACTGATCACAAATATTTCAACCCTTTTGTTTCAGTGTGTGCAATGGCATGCAAACTGCAACTATATTGCCACTGGCTCTAGTGACAAAACAGTCAGATTGTGGGATGTACAAAATGGAGAATGTGTTCGAATTTTCATTGGTCATAGAAGTATGATATTGTCATTAGCAATGTCGAGTGATGGTCGATATATGGCATCTGGTGATGAAGATGGCATGATCATGATGTGGGACATTTCAAGCGGAAGGTGCATTACACCTTTGATGGGTCACACCTCGTGTGTGTGGACACTAGCTTTCAGGTGGAAAACCTAGCTCCTAGTCTAGATGATCCAAAATTATATCTTGAAAATTCTTTTGTAAAGCAGGTTTCAGGCAATTGCACATTTGAATTTCTTAACATTTCTTCCCTGTTCTTGGACATTCAGTTGCGAAGGTTCACTTCTGGCATCTGGATCTGCTGATTGCACTGTAAAATTGTGGGATGTAACAACAAGCGCAACGGTCCCAAGGAATGAAGAAAAGTAGGTTTCACAAGTGGAAAAAATTTGGTTGCGCGATCTATATATATATATAGTCTCATGTCATATATTCTTGTACTCATGTCATATATTCTTGTAATTTTTATTTATGTTGTAAAATTGGTTTGAATCAACAGGAATGGGAATCCAAACAGGCTGAGATTGTTGAAAACCCTTGCAACCAAGTCCACTCCGGTATATAGTTTGCAGGTAAATTATTTTCTTCGGAATCAGATGCTTTTCTATTTCTATTTTTGTGTGTGTATATATACATGTTGAACTTTATGTTTTGGTCAGTTTTCTAGGAGGAATCTGCTATTTGCTGCTGGGGCTCTCAAAGAACATGTAAATCACACACTCCATTGACCTCAAATTTGATGATGTTGGGGCGCGGTTAGGATAGTCTACCTACTCTGAACTTGCACAGTAACAATATTCTATTAATGCTTTTCCATGAACTAACAATGTATCATTCCTCTGTCTAATAAATGTATTATCTTCGTTTTTTATATTGTAATAACACGAAATTTAGAAATCATTTATCAAACACAAGCGTCCTGTTTCGTTACAAAATGGGTTGGAAGTATATGCTATGCATGATAACAGTTGGATTTCCCTCGTAAAATAAATAGTTGTAAAGGACGCATGGCGTCAAATCTCAATTAGTTTGTAAAAGCAAGATGATTGATTGGAGCCCTGAAAAGTGTCGATTGATTGATTTATTTATTATTCCTTTTTTGTGTGTTTTAAAAATTAAGATGGATGTGTAATCGTATCTTCAAAACCTACACACTGTTAAAACATACGAAAATTTAGTAGTGAATCGGGATACCCCGTACCATTTAACATCTTGGTTTGGTTGACATAAAGGTGTAAGGATGTCATGGACATACCATTCTCCCAAAAACCAAAGGGTTACAAAGCTAAGAATTTAACTGCTACATTTTGTAAAATCATATGCATAAATGAGAACAAAATTCACTCGGGTGTTGCTTTTGCTATCAAAATAATTTTGGTTTCTTAATAATAAATAAATAAAGAGTAGAATAGAGAATCAAGGTCGGTACAGAGGGACTGAAGTTTCTGATGAAGTGAACTTTCTTATTTTGATAAGGATGAGATAAGGTAGAGTTTTAGATGAGATTAAATAGGGGTTTAAAAATTGTTTTAAAATAAAAAAATAAGGATAAAATAAATAAATGAATGAATAAATTTAAAGTGATTTAGATAAAGAAAAAATTGTGTTGAAATTAGCCTGAGGCTTCAGCTTTTGTCTCAATTTCATTTGATCATCGAAATAAATTTTCGCTTCCTTTTAAAAAGATAGATCAATTACCAATCTTATTCCTTTAGAAAATTGAGGAAATAACTCGAAGCTGTTTTAGTGCTTTTCAATCCTCATAATAGGGATTGAGTTGTCGCTTCAGCTCTTGGTTAAGTATGAAAATCATACTTAACATCTTTAAAAATAAAAATAAAAACAAAGAAAAACTTCGAAAAAGAAAAGAAAACTTTTATTAAACCAAAAGAAAGAAGAAAAATAAATTATGAATGTGTTTTTGGGCTTAACTTGATAGAGTGTTTATAACCTTCAAAATCCTAAAAACAAGGAAAATATAATTCCTAAAATAAATAAGAAATAAATCCTAAATGTAATTCTTAAACTATAAAACCCTAAAAACATAGACAATATAAAAGATAACTCTTAAAATATTTAAACTAAAATCCTAAAGATAAACATAGAATAAAAATAATCTTAAATATAATTCCAAATATTTTATTCAAATTCAAACTTTAAATCTCTTGAGATATTTGTATTCGTTCAGCTTCTATTGACTAAATATTCTAAAAAACGGCTAGCGATTTAACCTTTTAAAAACTGTCACACAAATTGTGTCATTCTAGAGTCATGCTCATGTCACCGATCGTGATCAAATAATAAAAAAAAATACAGAATGTATATTTTTTACTACTAACTTTAAAAAGTAAGATCATGCATAAAATAAATATAATACAATCAAATCAATAATAGTAAATCTATAAAATTAAAAAATTAACGAACAAATATTATCGATTTATAACACTTTGACTGTAAATTTTACTCTAGAAGATAAGACCGAATTGGAGAAAGCAGCTGAGACGACGTGTCATGTGAGAAGAGATAGTCCCACTGCCACTGGTCGTACAAATCATATGGCTATGCTTCCACTATCCCCCCCCCCCCCCACCCCACCACATTCTTTGCAATATTCCCATCATCTTTCCATGGCATTCAACTCGAAACAAGATTCATGCACAAAAACCCTTTTCTTCACCACTTGCCACTCCGGCGGCTACGGTTCAACTAGTCATCCACTTACAACAGTACAAGATATAATCTCAACTCTTACTTCGACTAGACTGCATCGCATCGATTTTCTCTCCACCTCGATCGGCTTCACAAAGTTACGGTCAAAATATGATCCACTGCCGCATGTACACCAACAACGCACCCTACTACAGGTTCAAATTCAGTCTCTACTATTTTGTTTCATCTAAACAAAGATTTCTACTTTTATGTTACCTATCAAGTATTAAGATACTCTGAAACTAGAAAAACAGCACCCCATATGCGCCTGAAACTTCAAAGGAAGCTGTAGGAGAGAATCCATCACAAGTGCAGCGTTTTGAGCCTAATAGAAACTGAAAACCTGTGCATATCAGTCATGCAACGAAATTAATTCGATGCATTATTGTAAAAGCTCTCCAAAAACTTATAGCCTTGTATTAATGCTTTCCATGAACAAAACAAAGTGCACAGCAACTATCATTGCTAGTCCCAATAAAAAAAAATTAATGTGCACCAATTGGAATTGTTTTACTGTATCAAAAAGAAAAGCATCCACTCTGCCATATAGCCCCAAGATAGATTCCCAGAAAAGGTCGACATTGACGATCCCACAATTCGGTCATCCATCCAAAGTCTATTAAGTCATCTGTGATTTTTCCGGGAAAAATAACTCTCATTGCACAAAGCAGAAAAGTAGTAAAGGCAAAAACCACTCAAATAAAGCAGCCATCCAATTTAGCTTGATTACTAATATAATAGGGATAGGGAAACGAGTTAATTACGATATCCTTGTTTATTAACATTATCATAGCAAAGGCAAATTCTATTGCCCGCTATATCCCCAGTTAAATAACAAAGATTGCATACAAAATACTAGCTATTCAATGTTTCCTTCTTGAAACCATATCATTTGAGGATTTCAGTGTTTGGTGTATCTATGTTAACCCCATAAAACCAGGCTATACCTTTGATCCGACAACCCCATTTATTCCAATCGTCTGCTGAAGCTACATAGTGGAGAAGAATGCTGCCAAAATGATGATTGCATCGCATACTATTCTAGGATTCAGCTGCTTCAATGGAAAAAGCTTGACTGTATGGGCGATTAATTAATTGGAAAAAGAAAAGGAAGTAACCACATATGGTTAAATTGATACAAGGAATCATGTAAGCATGACACTGCAATGCGTTTAATTCAATCTTTTATTCTTCCCTCTTTTGTTATTTATTTCTAAATGAAGACTAATCATATTTTGCCTCCGCGGGTTAGTATAACATGCTGATGCCTTAGGTAATCCTATCATGGAGCAAAAGTTATTGCTTTAAGCAAACCATTACATGCATAGACTTCCTACATAGTGTTAACTCTCATATTTATCTGCAGGTACTCGCAAAGACAACTATCATTTCACAACAGAAGCCATAATCCTAAAGTTTGACGATTGTTGATTGCATGTAAACTATTTACTTGGATGCCGTCCATAAATGCTTTTGGAAGATAAAAGAAATAATAAAACGTTACCATGCTGCAAGTACTATATGTCACCAAAAACTATTCCTAAAACAGACATATGCAAGTACTTCACACGAAAGAATCCTGCAAAGGAACATGGGAAAAAAACAAGAGAGAAGATATAGATGCAGAAAATTGTTGATGAAAACTCATCATCACACCCAAACCTAGTCCCCCCCCCCCAGGGCTCTTCTTCTCTTCAACCCTCACTGCTACATCATCAAATCACCCTTGGTACACCATAAAATCAGTAAAATCAATTCTGCAAATGACTAATTTTCACCAAATTAAAGCAAAAACAACACCCATTTATCAGAGACAGTAAAACAAGCAACGCGTAACTTTTACAAGAGTAGGGTTACAATTTAACTGACAAATGAAACCAGATTCTGCAAGATTCAGATGACAGCTAACTCCAATCCTGGGTACTGAATATGATCGCATGCGCAGTAATAAAAGAAACAAAGAGAAAATATAGAGAAAGGGTTTTTTTGAAGAACCATACAGGCCTACGCTAGCTACTAGTAGGCACTTGGTTAACGTGAATGGTCCCATGCTATTCATAGTTTTGCCGTTAAACCCGAACAGTAATCAGGCGTACCTCAACAGTCAATAGCATCAAACGTCACGCTTTGAAGCTATTAGTTTTATTAAAGCCATAAATTAAACATATCTAGAATATTAAAAGAAAGAAAAAAACAAACAAAAACAGTCCGTCAGATATAGACCATAAACTCAGAGTAGGGTATCTCCGCTGTCGTCGGAATCAACTAATCCCAGAGATGGAGGAAAGACAAGAGAGGAGTGTTGACTGTTGAGAGCATGGAACAAAACAGGCCGATAAGTGACCAAAAGGAAATTAAGATCAAATTCCGGCACCGGAAACTGACAGAAAGAGTCGTGAGCACGCAAAAGCAAAAGTATATCCTTATACAATTCCCTCTGTGTGCTCACTCTCTTCTGTCAATTTCTACGTCCCACAAATGAAGAAACAAAGCAAACAACACAGAAATTTACCAAAACGAAGAAACAAGACTGTTTCATAATACATGAACCCAAAGACAAAGGATAACTTAAAGGAATGAAGTCAGATCTGAAAACTAAACAAACTAAACCCGTTTAAAGGAAAAATGAACTAAAAGTAAGACCAGGACCTTGAATCCAAGATCCTTGACGTTTTCAGTAATGTGTGGCCTTCAAAAGATTTTAGGGTTTCTTGTTCATACCAAAGTAAAAAAAACAAACAAAAAAACCCAGTAAAAAACACCCCATCCCCAACCTTTTAGGAAAGGAAGGAAGAAGAGGAACGATAAGAAGATTGACAAGAAGAAACCCTTCTATCTTCCCCCGTTATAACTTCATCGTTATATAGGATGGATAACATGTCTTTTCTCATCAAGAATATGAATTATTATCAGGTAGCGGAAAGTAAAGATGTCACGAGAAGGACTAAAACGATGTCGACGAGGTGTGATTTGTGTCTTGAGATATATTTAACAAGAAAATTAACATTATCCTTATATTTGTTTTATGTAATATCTCACCATAATCTTTAAATTATATCATAATTGTTTTTTAGGTCATAATTAGTGAATAATGCAGAGTGTGAATGTCGTTTAACTATTAGAACAATGGGGCAATCAAAAAATCTTATTTAGATAATTGATTTTAATTTATATTCTCATATTTCTTATTATTAGTTGATAATATATTATAACGATTAATTTTGACTATTATTTTTTTTTATAAATTTTGAATATAACTGTAATTATGAAATGTGAATACACTTATAACACTCTAAAAGATGTCCATTTTAGTATATATTATTATGATTGGTCCAATTTTTTGTTTGGTCCATTTACAAATTAGGCGATATTTTTTACTGTAAATAATAAATATGATTTTGTTGAAAGTTGTCTTAAACTTTTCTTTTAAATTAGGGTAAATTATACAATTAGTACTAAATTTATTTTTCATTAATTATAATATTAAATTTTGAGTATGAGTTTAATTAGGACACCTGATTGTTAAATTGTCAATAACGTGATGAGGTGATTATTTTTTTCTTATGTTTCTATAAAAAAACGTCAACTCATTTAACCACTATTGTTGGTTAATCATTGCCCGTCACCGTTATATTTAACGATAGTATTGATATAAAAACTCTCATATTTCATTCTTTTTTCTTTTTCTCGAATTGATTTCTTACGAAACTCACTCAAATTCGATAAAAAATCTATCTAAATGTTTGATGTTCTAATACTTTCATCTCCTTCAACGATCATCTAATGATACTAGTTTTAAGGTATATTATTCGTCTTTCTTCAAAGAATATTTTTACTGCTTATATCTTCCAACAAAACGCTCTAAGCGGGTTTTTACCGCATGAAAAAGGATAGTAATTGTCTTATATTTGAATCTAATATCAATTAACAATTTGATAATAATCGAAGTTCTTTACCTGCTTAATCAACACGAAATCAACCATCATATGGTCTATATTTATAAATTATTATTAGTTGATGGAGAGTAGAGGTAGAAGTAGAAGAAACTTGTAGATAGCAGAGAAAGCGACAAGAGAGTTATGTTATGTGGGTCCATGTGGGTTGATGGAAACCAATCAGATCACCAACGTAGGATGGGAAGGACAAGTTCTGTTTTCTCGGTATATATACTATACTGCATTCCTCTAAGTATCTCATATTATTTATGTATGCTGCTTTCATCTTCATCTCTCATCTACCTGTTTGGAGCTGAGGTCAGAATTGCACAATTTCCACGAAGGACCAATCAATTTCTGCCTCTCCATATTATAGCTAAGGATAGATATCAGACTAATCGTATTTTTAAAAATATTAAATCTATAAAAAATGAAGGATTAATCACTAAAATCGTTTTAATTGATAATTAAAAACTATAAAAATTAATTAATTTAGAGGTAATGTACATAACGGTGGAAAAGCTTGTAGTATTTTATTTTATGGGAAGCAGAGACCACGCCCTTAAAGCCCCTCCAAAAGTCCCACACAAATATATATATATATATACATATATAAGTTTTGATGATTTAAATACTTGAAAGGTTACAACTTTAGGGATAGACGATGGACCACCCATTCTTCCCAAGTCCAACCCTCTACCATTACTCCATTTTAATTAACTTTTCTGTCCTCTCCCACTTGTTCCCAGTTTCATCCCCATTTTCAAAATATTCACCCCAAAATATCCTTAATTAATTACAGATCGTCTTGCTCGGCTGTAACATTTTCAAAAAAAAAAAAAAAAACTCAAACAGTTTAAATACAATTGCTTTTAATAAAAAAAGTTTATAAATAATTTATTTATTATAATTTGTATAAAAATAACAGGAAAAAACACATTGTCCCCTTCTACATCTTAATAATTTCATAGTTAGGATAATAAAAAATAACAACATTTTATTAGAGGTGTATTTTTCCAATAAATTATATTAAAATTTTATGAATATAAAATTAAAAATAAATTAGATAAAGTTAAAATTTTATAGAATAACATTTATGAGAATAGCATTTATATAATACCCGTCGACATAATTTTAACACAACATCAAACTTTCAATTGATTCCGACTCGAGTTTAATAGTTAAGGCAAAATTAGTACTACGTTTCTGTTTGTTTTTGGGAAATAGTAGTATTACTACGTATCTATAATCATATATTTACCTCAAGAAACATAGGGGAAATCTGAAAAGAAAAAAAAAAGTCTAATTAAGTGATTTGTATTGCAGTAGTGTCATGCAAGGGCGGCTGTAGACTCGGAAAGACTGTCGGTGTTTTGGCCTATGGACTATGTTGTAAGATAACAACGTTTTTGATCCATAAGTCCATCTTTGAGAAGTGCGGCTTTATTTGTTATTACATTGCTATCAATCCTGTTTCGCTGCTTCAATCTCATTTACTAAACCAGGCTTTACCTTTTTTGTATCCTTACAACTCTTGAGCTCCTTCCTTGCTTAACCGTCAACCAATATATAACACATTCTAAAAGAGGGTTAAATTGTTATAACTTACAAAGTGAGTTGCATTAGCCACACCAAGAGCGTCGATCCAATCTCTCACCCCAATGCCAGAAAGAATTCTAGCGTATATACATGGAACATTAAAAAGCATGTAACTTTGCTACCAACCAAATAATTATGCAATCATTTTAGTTTAAAAAGAAAGAAAAAGGTTGTTGGGGGGGGGGGTTGTGTGTGTGGTTTGGGGGTTGAATAGATGACACAAGACCACTGCCTCCACAAGTTTCTTGAATCTATTACGTTAATCTATAGAAGCAACTCTTTGGTACAAGACAAAAAAGCTAATCCAATGTAATCCTAAAGCGTGCATCAATAAGAGAAAACACAAACCCTACAAACACTACCTATGAATATTTGCTACCCACAAACCTAACTCCGTGATATACCAATTGCATGGCCCGGCACCCGTATATCTAAGACTGCCAGCAATAATACAGGGGTTCAGCCAAGTTCCACTTTGGACAAGAACCAACCCTTGGCAATGACAATGCAGTTTTAATCCTATTTTAGCTCATCTTCGCTGCTTTTTTCCAGACCTTGAATCACTTCCCAGTGTCTTCGACAAACTAGATGCTTTCCGCTTCGCGCTTCCCACAACCTTTTCTGAATCAGTTGAGTTCTCTTTTGTGACTTCACTGTCTTTCACCTTTGATGAATCGGATTTTGACTTACCAGTGCCATGAGCATTGGATTTGCCACCACTTTTAAGAGGCTTGCCCTTAGAAAGGGGGGAACCTTTTGGGGTTTCCTGCTTGGACTTGGCTGTCTTCGAAGAGTCTTGTAACTTTGTGGAAGCTTTCGGTGTTGCACTTCCATCATCCTTGGATTTTGGTGTATCACAACAGTCATCATTCTTGGACTTGTTACTTACTTTTGAAGCGATGTCAACTGATTTACCACCAGTTTTAGGGGTATGATCCTTGGATTTAGCAACACTGTCCTTGTCTGATTTACCGACACTCTTAGAGCCACCTTTGGATTTGACATCCATTTTAACATCATCCTTTGTTTTGCGACCAGACTTTGTGGCCGCACCCTTGGATTTCCCGGTCCGAGTTCCTCCACCCCTGACCATCCAATAATGGGATTTTCAGAAATCAAATAAAGAAACATATCAAGGGTTCCATTTGAAAGAATCTAGTCACCTTCTTAGCGTAGCACCCATCTTAGCTTTCTTGCTAGAGAGATCAGATGTTTTTTCTCTCTTCTTTTGAGGCCTGATATATGGAAAATGAGCAAAGGGGATATGAAGATAAGCCCAGACCAACTGTGAGACAGTAATGAATCAAATTCCCAAGAAAACAACAGGCAAATGCAAAGCCATACCAATTTTAATACCTAAACCTGAAGCGAACTCCATCATTCAGATAAAATTAACATTGCTACAGAATGGAAGAAGTGTCAACTTAAACTACAGAAACCAAGCGAAGTTCATCGCGCAAGGCCAAAATACACAAGAACTTTCCAGAACAAAGATGGTGCAATCAAATTTAACATTCAAGAAATATAAAAGGACACATACATGTCAGATGAACCATCAGGACTTGAATGATTAGCTGCTCCTTCCTGTTTCAGTGAAGTATATTAGCAAATCTAGAACATGAACAAATAAAAGTTAATTACCTATAAATTAAAGTGCTCACCTCATCGGACCCAGACTCATCTTCAATCACCGCCCACTTTTCTCTCTTAAGATTTAAAATTTCTTGATCACCATCATTATAGTGCACCTACAAACAAACGAAAAATGAAGAAAACAAATCTAAGCATTCTAGCACGAGTAGTCAGGGGGAAAACCCTAGTAACATACGGAGGAAAAACGTTAAAGGAAACTTCTATTTGTTTGAAGTGTCACCTTGTGCTTCTGTTTAGAGGGATCAAATGAATAGATAAAACCTTCATAGAACCTGCAAAACAATATCATCAATGATGTCACCCAACACGACATCATTCCAAATAATTAAGTAATTTATTCTCAATAGTAGAAGTTATTTATTTATTTCTGATCTCTGTCTACTATAAAAAATTTAGGAGATGAGAGTAAAAAAGGTGAGATAATTGGGCACCAAATAATGGTTTTTGTATTATCTTTGTTCTTTCGATCTTTTTAGGTGTTGCAATTCAAGAGTTTGTTCTGTAGGATTGGAAAACCACCAGCATTGCTAAGTTTTTTGGTTTCATCATCGGTCCTAATCATTTCATATTCAAACCTCCTTTTTATACAATCAGATCTTACATTTGCACACATGCCATGTTTGGCAGGGAACACATTATATATGTCATTTTCACCTTGGAGAAAATCATAGACTGAGCGTGAGAACAAGGTAAAAAGGATTATAACATGATACTAAGCTTCAAGGCCAGAAAGAAACTCTGATTCAATGACCTTAAAAGTTGAGACAAACTATTATGCAGAAAGACGGACAAACGGATGGACAGACAGGGTGGGAGCCACATATATAAGCACATTCACGTTAGATACATGCTCACACAAGAATTCACTTCAAAAAACAAAATAAAAAACAAATAAAATTCATGGTGTCTATTTCAGAGTATCATTTCTGCGACAATTGTAAAATATATATACTTACTCACGGTCTTTGGGCCACCAGACCTTCACCTTCAAGCCAACGAGATTCTCACCATACTCCATAGAATCAGAAGCCTGAAAATGAATCAACATAAAAATGAAGTCAATTGTCTCCAGAATGACGTGCAATACCATTCATTGCTTCAACTATGTTCAGATTGCAGCATTTAAGAACGGAGTTTAATACAGGGTTACTTACAATAGAACTATTTGGGCCTATATAATCCAATTTTTTTATATTGCAGACAAAACAGAGAGTTGAATAAAAGGTTTAATGTGCAATAGTTGTGCAGCAGAGCATTGGTTTGATGGATTTTCTAGGAACCTACAATACAACACTAATAAAATTTGATCTTTATAGATGCAAAAAGAAATTACTTTTTTTTTTACTTGGGGTACTCTTTCTCTTGGAATTTGTCTTAGGGGTCTCCTTAATGTGAGAATCATGTTTGTTTGGCTTCACTAACTTTGGCGATCCAATCACTTCCTAAATCAATAATAAGCAAGAATGATTCCTTGGTTGAAGAATATAGAACAGCTAAACAAATAAATCATAAAGCTTTAAAAAGAACACCATCACCACAATAGTAAAATTACAAGTTTAAAGCCAAAAAGGAAGTACCTCGTTGTCTTTCTTGATTAAGGTTTTCGTTCTATCCTTCTCAGGAACTTTTCCCCAGCCTCTCCTTTTCTTATCAGACAGTTGTCTCGAAGTGGATTCATCTGCATTGTTTCCGCTAGAATCTACCTTCTTTGATGATTTTTCAGTGATTTGCCTCTGAATCACTTGCAGTGCACTCTCTTTCTTAGTTTGATCAGCCGCATTGTTACCGCTAGAGTCTACCTTCTTTGATGACTTCTTCAGCGATTTTGCCTCGGAATCACTTGCAGTGTCACTTTCTTTCTTAGTTTCATCTACATCAACTGGAGCATTATCCTCACTGGAAACTACAGCAGCAACCTCTTTCCCTGAACGTCTGTTTGTTTTTGCTTCAGAATCACTTGTTGCTTTAGAAACATCATCAACAGAGGATGTGGTTTCCTTGCTCGCGCCGTCTTTCCTTTTTGGCCTCGCTGCCCTTGTGGAATGACTATCAGTCCCACTTGGTGTTGGGGAAGCAACATCATTAAATTCTTCCTTGGTAGCTTTTTGAGAGGAATGCTGAACATCGGTCTTTCTATTTTCAGAGGATACAGCCCCACCAACAGACAGATGTTGTGAACCAGCGTCATCCTTGCTGTCATTTTTTTGATCTTTTGAGGTCTCAACTGCCTTTTCATCAACATGGGAGCTGTCAGAAGGTTCAGTTAATTTTGAATCAGATTTCCTCTCCTTTTCCTGGGTATTTTGCTCTAACATAGGATCTGAATTGACTACTTCCTCAGCTTTTGATATGTAGGGTTCAGCAACAGGTGATGTTTCATTCTTGGACTTATCAGCAATATGGTCACCCTCTTCCTTCTTTACAGAGTTCAAATCAGCCAACGAATCATCTTCAGCAGTTTGCAAAATGCCATTACAAACAACTGCCTTGGGAGATTTTTCATTTGCAAGATCCACTTTTTCAGTTGAAACTGCCTGTTCAGGAATCTGTTTATCCTCCTGAGAATTTGAAGATTTATAACGACAAATTTTAGGCACTAAACTATCATAAAAGTTCAATGAAACGTTAAAACAAAACAAAGGACTTCACTCCACATGGAAAGAGAAGAATGACAATTGACAATAAATACATGAAATAAAGCATACCTGGGCTGCCTTCTCCAAGGGTGCCTCCACCAGTATGCTCTCGTCATCCTACAGAAAATCAACCCCCAAAAAAGGAACATTAAATAAGCTCTATGTTCACTAAAAAGGGGAAAAAGCATCAATAACATGTCAGCACAAGGCAAAAACTTGTCTTGATTTGAAGGATATTTTAGAAGAAAAAAAAATTAAGACAAAAAACAAAAAGACCACGAACAAAAAGTGAACACACAAAATAAATAGAAAGCATACTAAATGATTAACCAGCGCATATAATCTATCTGCAAATAGTGCTGAGTAGAAATCCATACAAAAACTGCACAAAATGAGTAAATGATTGCCCTCAACCAAAAAGGAATCATGTAATGATGGAATTACAATAAAAAATAGATAATTACCAAATGTTTTCCAGAGGCGGCATCATTCGAGTCCACAACACGAGCTGTCACTTGACATACAGAAGCAACTACACTACTATAATAATCATAAGAAATTCCCAAGTTCTCAACAGCTTGGGTAAGATACGGTCGAAGCTTTGATGCACAGTTCTTGAGCACTTTCTCAGCCAACCTCCGAGCAACAGGAAGAACTTCCTGAGAGGAAATAGAAACCCTAGGTGAATTAAGCAAGATTTCAAAAGTGAAATGAAAGCCACTCATAGGACAACAGACCTCGTTATCTATCTTTACACTAGCTAAGATTGAGGAAAGCAGTTCCATAGGGATGTCTTCACTTTCTTCCAGTACAAGGCTCATAATAGTCACCATTGATGTAAAGACAGCCAGCGGGTGATAATCCCTAAAAACAGAAACAAAAAGAATCATAAGGAAACTAGTGATTTAGAATATATGAAATGTCTCCTTGCTTTGGGTGAATATAGGATGAAGGTTAAAAATCATGTCGAGAACAAACCTATATTAAACATATTTTTTGGAGGGATTGAACTTTAAACCAACCAAGAGGGGGTACCTAGTTAAAGGGAGGTTTAACTGTAGACACTCGAGGGGGCAAAATCTTCATTATTCAAAACCATAGCAGTTTATCAAATTAAACCCACATCTGAAAATTCATAATAGCCATGGTCATTGCTTAACATATGAAGAACTTCCTCAAAGGCACAGATTTATCCATGAGAGACCAAGACAAAGAACCAGAGGCGTTTTCTTTTAGTTTTTTTTTTTTGGAAGTGTTGGTTTTTATTTTGTTATGTTCTTTTGCAACTTGAGGTGTATTTTAGAAATCGGGTTACTATCTTTGGGGCTTTTTGTTTGACGATGGGAGATTTTTAGGTGACATGGTTTTTTTGTAATGGTATATATTCCCGTATGAGGGTATTCGGTGATTTCACTTGTACTTGATGTTCTAATTAATAAATTATGAGGCACTCTTTTCTTCCTTCCAATGTTCTTCAACATACTTCTAAGTATGTGGAAGAATACGAAGGGAGTTTTTAATGAGACCTCCAACTTTTATAATAAAAAAAAGACAGAACTGAGAAGAAAATTTTAAAAAGTAATAATCTTGAAAAAAGAAAACTAATTGTAAACTTATAAATCACACATTAGCTAGCAGGAAAGAGATGAAGAGTGACAGATGAAAAAAAATCTCAACTAGAGAATGAACTCTCCAATCAATAAGTTAGTTTTTTACCTTATTGCCTTAAGGAAATGCTGGAACATCTCAACAATAAGATCATCACATTCAAGATCCAACATCACCACACATGATCTGACTTTGGCAACAATTTCAAGAATTGAGGTCCTCTTAATGTACGAGCGGCTGCACTTGTCAGATAAATTCTCAAAGGATGACACAATCAGTTGAAAAACCTCCTGCATACACATTAATGGCAATCAATATTTCAAACGCGGAAAATGATTTTAAAATGATTGTGGTCTGCATAAACATCCCAAAACAATGAATTCAGAGTACCCTCATTTGGTCATCATCGAAAGGAGCATCAGGTGCAGTTATCCTTGTTATCTCGCTGATGCAAGCGGCAACTGCAACTTTGACATCAACATCAGGATGTCTGAACAGGTGCTCTGCAACCAATGCTTTAAGTGACGGAGACAGTGCATTTTGCATTGATTGGCTTGGTGATTGTTCCACCCTTGAAAGACAACTTTCAACTTGCTATATTCACACAGGATAGAAAGGAATAAACAACCCTTTTCAACTATAGAGCAATAACGCTCTACAAAAAGAAAACAAACATGGGCAACTGTAAGGGCAAGCTGGCAGTGATCAAAAGCAACAAAAAGCATATTCACTAGGAAATAAGGGGACCAAAACCGAAAATTACTTCAAAATTAACCATAAATAAAAGACTGCAGCAAACACTCATCTTGAAATCACACTGCAATTCCGTAAATTGCTAAATTCCTAGGTTCATTCTACAATGGAACTATATAAGGTTTTAATGCAGCCATCTATCCATGAACTAGTTGTAAAACCCTATGAAACACAGATGGTTTGAAGGATACATTGATTCCAAACAAACAATATACTAAAGGAAAATGGATTGTGGCCCCAGTATCACTTTTTTTGCACATCCACTTCAAAGTTCTCTTGCTAGACATCATGAGTACGCATTACTTCTTAACTCTCAAGTTTCAACATCATCACATGTCAGTCAGAAAAAAATTCTATCAAAAAATAATTGCCAAACATAGCTGGTGCTTGATTATTCGAAAAAAGAGAAGAATTAAGGACATATTTATTATATCCATATCCTTGGGTTTCATAAACTTAAATCTTGACATGGTATTTGCTTTAGGAGAAAAAAAATCTCATGCTTTCGCATGCACAATCACTTAAATACTGCTTGCCCACAGTTTTGAATTCGAAAGAAATTCAAAATTTAAAACCATTTCATCCATATATTATCTACAGCGTATCATTTGCATACAATAGATTATAGAATTTAAAGTCTAGTAAAGCAATTAAGCTAAAAGTTACAATAGTTAAGAGTGTTAAACAATATCCATTAGAAGAAAACACTTTTAAACTG
Organism: Hibiscus syriacus; assembly: GCF_006381635.1. Taxonomy (NCBI): domain Eukaryota; kingdom Viridiplantae; phylum Streptophyta; class Magnoliopsida; order Malvales; family Malvaceae; genus Hibiscus; species Hibiscus syriacus. The sequence goes on from NW_024061893.1 coordinate 413,590, forward strand.
ATTTAATCTTGTAGCAGTGAGAGCGGTAGCAGAATTGAGCGATTAAGCACGTCAAAACCGTGCAACAGAATAAAACCCTAAGAACAAAGTTAAAAAGAGATCAAGATTGGGGGGATCCAACAAACTTAAGAGCATATAAAGAACGGCAAATAATAATTAGAAAACGCACACCTAACAAAAGCAAATAAAAAAATAACGAAGAACAAAACGGAATTAAGGAAAAATTGAAAGAAAAAAAGGGGATAGGGATTACGTCAAGGAGAGGAATGAGCTCATCAACTGATGGAGGAGGTTCAACGAGCCTGTTTCCAGCCTCCATTAACTGTAGCTCCAGCTCTTTTTCAGATACCGCCATATCTTTTTTCCTCTCTATAGAAAATATATATGACCCAAAATATACAGAAACAGATCCTTTAAATCTGAGCCTGAGGTCCTGATTTCACACCATTGGAAACCTAGAAATGCGAAAAGCCATAAAAAGTAAAACGAAAAGGTCGAATCAGCGAGGGACAGAGAGATAGAGATAAGAGGATTTACTCAAGAGGAAGTTAGGGTTTTCGGGTTTTTTCCCGGAGCGATAAAGAAAGTTGATGGGGTGAGGTTTTTTTTTTTTCCTTCTTTTTGTTGTTATTTTGTTGGCTTTGGTTAATTTAATTGAGAAAATTGCTGAGAAGGAATAATGTAAATTTAATTATATACTTTTTAGTCCTTTTTTTTCTCCTTCGATAGATTTTTGTGTATTTTTTGTGCGCTTTAGAGGAGATTCCAGCACCGCTATGCTCGGATTCCGCCGTGCACATGAATTGGAGTTAAATTAAGTACTTTGACTTTGTGGACGTGGGGACGACGCGGAGCTTTTTGAGCCGCTTGATTATATTGTTGCCTTATTTGCTTTGCCCATTTTATCCTAAAATTACATTTCTGCCAAAAATGTTATTTACAATATACAAAGAAGGGGAAAAGTACTAAAAATTTCTTTGATTTTTATTTATGGAAATATTTTAATATATGGACAGCCATTCACTTTTCTCCTTTCCAAATTCATTCTTGAATGACTAAATTTAAAATATTATTGATTAAACATTTTATATTTATTATCTTAATGCATTTTTATAAAATACTATTTTAATAAATTTAGGTACCAATATAAAAAAGTGTGAAAATTTGAACAAATTTAAGAGTTAAAATGTGATTTATATCTTTTTTAAATTACTTTCATATATTTTATATTTAATATATTTTCTGAGTTTTCAAATATACTTCTGTTTTTTTTCAACATGACATAATATAAAATAGTATCCCATCAATATTTTTTCTTGTCAGCAATGACATGTCATAATTTTGTCTCGTGCAACATCAATAAAGATGTTGGCAGTTAAAAGAAGTTATTTGAATAAAATTAAAACATTGTGATTGGCATTATAAGAAAAGTTCATGATACAATTGAAAAACACAGCCCGACATTGAGAGAGAATTTTATTGTTATGTCTCAAATTTATTGATGTTTAACTATAATATTATAGATTATAATTAGATAAACTACAATTTAATATGTAAACTATTTTTTATTCGTTTTGGTATCTAAATTTTAATTTGTTTTTAATTTATACCTAACGTCTAGTTTAAATTTTATTTTTATATTCCATCGTAAAAAAATTAACCGAATTATCGTATGTGATATTTTTTTATGGATATATTATATCATTCATCATTCAACTACCTTCTCATTCTTATTTTAGATATTAAAGTTTAAAAATTTTCATTTAACTACTCAACTTTCAAATTGCTCATGTATTCATCCTCTAATTTATTTTATTAATAATTTTTAGACATGATATTTTTATTATTATTTTATTAATATATAAGTAAAAAACTTAAAGTTAGAGTGAATAAATCAAGAGTAATTTAAAAGTTAAGTAATTAAAATTTAAAAATAAAACTTCAATGATTAAAATAGGAATGATAAGATAGTGACTGATGAATGATATAATTTACCCATAAAAGTGCACGAGCGACAGTGCCATAGTACAAAACAAAACAAAAAATAAACATTATGTATGATTTTGAAGAAAAAAAATGAAAATTTAGATATCAAAACTTGATACTATTAGTAAAACATATTTTCCATGAGCTGTCTTAATCCACAATCACATGTAAGATTTATTTGACTTTTTATAGCTTAAAACTATAAAAGTATTCTTCATAAACATGTACTACCGCTACACATAACATGATGATGGTGAGTGATGACTCATGCAAGTTTGACTCTCTTACGACTCATCAACCCATTGTGTAAGAAGGTGGCAAGTTAATCACGGTGGTCTTGATCTTCGTCATCATATTGATACTGTTAGTGATTCCTTGGGATCCAATGCCACTATCCTTCAGACCCTGCAACAACTCAATGGTTAGCTCAACCATCAGAATGGCAACTACTTTGCGAGTTCACATTGGGGAATGCGGTAATAAACTCACCTGGAACGGGAAATGATCTGGTCCCGAGCTGAGTTAATCTGAACTACCAGTCTCCATGGCATCACTGATCAAGATTGCTTTGTTTATATCTCTTGTAAAGACACAACCCTGCAATTACATATAGTCTTGAAGAACTTGAAGTGGAAGTATATGCATTTGGAATACAGTTAAGAATGATTAAATTGTTGTACTGCAGACCGAAATTGCTAGCGTTACAATGATGAATTCCTTCTTCAACTGAGGTAATTCTTATAACAGGCAAAACGGGACCAAATGGCTCCTCCCAAGCTATTCGCATATCGGGACGAATGCGTCTAATAACAATGGCCATATAAGGTTGCCTCTCTCCTGTACTCTTGGCAAAATGTAGCCCCTTTCTGTTTGGCATCCATTACCAATCTTCAATGAAATTAGCAGAGGATTCTGTGACAACTGGAGTGATGTCACAATCATATTCTGGTGGGCCAACAGTCATTTCGCGACTTTAGCTTTAACTTCTCGACGAGAGCATTAGCCACGGATTCCATGACCAGCACAACCTTCACGGCTGTGCACCTTGACCACTGAAACATGACAAAGGAAGTTTTTTAAACAACAACATCATGCTAATTGCAGCTATTTGACCAGATATAGATAACCTTGACATAAAATCGAAATGAACAGACATCAAACGATTTCTATAACCTGTAAGAAAAGCCTCCTTTCACGATGTTAGAAGCTGCCAAATCCAAATCAGCATCTTCGAGAATGATACAAGCATCCTTTCCACCCAATTCCATCTGAAGAGGGATCATGCCTGCTTTCTTTGAAATTGCATTCCAGTGTCCCCACCAGTGAAGCTGAGTATGTGTGCTGTTAGTAGACAAACCACAAGATAACTCCTGATTCCTATTGTGTGCAGATGCAGCAGAACACCGTGTCGGCAAAAGTATAAGGAGGACATCATATCAAGGAAATTAAGATATTACCTAATACAGTTGACTAGGGGTGCATTGTAAGGAAGTCCCGATCTCCGAACCTTTTCCCGTAACACAACTAATTAGACCTTTGGGAAACCAGCTAAATGAAAGCAGTGCACCATGTGAAGTGCAGCTACAGCACCCTGCAAATTAAGCGAAAACTTGTCCAGTTATGTCCATATAACTAAGAATCATGGTTTATAGTATATGAAACGCATACTTGACTATTCTTTTTGCAACGAAAAAAAGATTTATAACAATCAGCAATGGTTAAATCAAACCTGGGTGGAGGCTTGAGTACAATAGAATTTCCAGCAATAAGTGCAGGAGCAATCTTCGAACAGCGAGATTAACCGGATAGTTGAAAGGTGAATAGCTAAAATGACCCTAGAGGTATCTGCATGTCAAATAGAATGGGATATAGATTTCGAAGTTAGGGTCCTCAAATCAAAATCAAGTAATAAACCGGGCTTCTTGAATACGAGTTATAAGGGAGCATGAGCTTGAGAAGAACACAGAACAGTTCATTTTATGTCTGATGTAATTTAGAACAAATATGGAATTGAAGCTTCAATTCTATTAACGATCATCATCAACATAGAACTGCTCGGAGTAGTCCATATTTAAGACTAATTTCATCACTAACCAGCTTAGACTAACCAGTGTTCACACCATTTAACATAAACAGCAGCAGTGCCGCCTGTCGTCATCGTTCACTTTAGTAATCATCTTAAGGCTAATGCATATGAGGAAACACATAAGAACATCTTAGGTGAAAATGAGCATACAGATAAGAACAAAACATAACAGAATTATATTATGCAAAAAGGACTGCAACACTCAATTTACCCATGCATCTGCTGACATATATACACATGCAAGATATACACATGCAAGTATCAGCTACACTTGTCCAGTATTTGGTCCTTTCATTCCCTGGAAAACTATCAGATACCAAATTTCCCTTCACCAAGTATCCTGACCCCTTCTTCAGCACAGTATGACACCAAATCCCCAGACCTTACAGCCTGTTTAAAATTTAAATTAAATCCCCACAAAAAGTTTCAGCAGACGAAAAAGATGGAAATTGTCTTTAAACTCACTTCAGCCACAGCCCTTTGCCGGTTTTGCAATCTCTTTGACAAGGCAATCTCCAATGGCAACCTTGTGCTCTTTCAAGAGAGCAGCTGCTTTATGAAGCAACTCTGCTCTTTTCCAAAGTGGAGTTTTAGCCCATGACTTTTGAGCAGTTTTAGCTTCATCCATCAACTTGTCTACCTCTTGCTGAGTACACGCTGTTCCAAACAATTAGAAAAAAAAATTAACCAATCAATGATCATGCAGAAAAACCTAATTGAAGGGTTTAAGATATGTAATGATCATACATACGTAGCTTTGAACAAACAAGAAAAAGGAGTGATCATCAGTGAACTAAGAAGAAAATAGTATTACCTTGGACTTTGAAGTGAGGCTGTCTAGTGGTTGGGTTGATGATTGCCACCGACTTTCCTGAAGACGATTTCTTCCACTCCCCATATGAGTAATACTTAAACACACCATCTCCATCGACTAGCTCAGAAACACCGCAGTTCCTGCCATTATTCTTGCTCTAAATCAAGCTCTCTTCTGATCTTTGAAGCAGGAAAACAAAAGGTTAAACAGAGAGATGACTTGTTTCTGGTGTAAACTTGGCAGTTTGATCTGTCTTCAGTTGAAGTCAGCCAGTTTAGGTGGCAAAAAATTGTGCTATTTGGTTCTCTCGACCATTCAACAATTGGGTCAGGAAAATTAAATAAATCGTCATTTTAAGTTTTGATAAATGAATTATTTTTATTTTTTAAATTATAATTAATAATTATTTATTTACATTAAATTTTAATTTTAATTATTTATCTAAAAATTTTGGTGAGTTTAATAAGTCAATAATAAAATATTTTAACAAGCGACTAGTCTGGCAACGAAATTTTTAACAAGCATAAGTCAAGAACTATCCAATCTTTAAACAGATACTACTTATAATTATCATAAATTAATAAAAAAAAAACGCTATATGTTTGTAATAATTAGGCCAGTGATCCATTTGGAATTCGACTATTTTGTTGGAAAGCAAAGCCCAAACTTTTGGTTGGATCCAAAGACCAAACACAAAAACGGCCCGAAGGTATGGTTCACTAAACGTCGGTTCTCGGCAGTTTCCTCGAAGATCCGATTCCACCCAAAAGACAAAATTCTCAAGTCAAGTCTGGGTTAATTTAAAACAAAAAAATTCCACCCAACTAAAACCATCCACATCATCATTTCTCCACATGTCGACTTTCGATTGGATATAATCGTGTCACTCCAACGTGTCAGCCGTCAATGAAATGTTCCCATTCATACTTCTCGAATTCTCTTCCCTCCTCGATCACCCGTTGCGAGCCAGATCCGTTAAAACGCCATTTCGCTAAACAAATCGGTTAATTTTCCGTTAGATCTGCAAGAATATCCTCCACCGTGGCGACATCGGGGTCGCAAGACGTCCGTCGTAGAAAACCGTATCTGTCTCCGTCGTCATCGTCAAGTTCAGGTCCGAACACCGTAGAGCAGAGAGAACATTTTAGAAAGAGTACAAAGGTTGATTATCCATTTTGGCAACAGAATTGGTTCATTGGATTGTTGTTCTTGATGGCGGTGGGGTTCTTTGGTCTTGCTCTCTTCCTCTTCCTCAGTTTCGATTTGGATCAAGGTTCTCCTTCCTCCGCCTCCGCCTCCGCCTCCGCCTCCTCCCCATCCCAGAACGTCGAGGTATTAAACATCTTTTTTCACTTATTTCAAATTTCCTCCTCATTACTTGTTTGATATATTAATTTGACTTAATGAATGGAACAGGTTACTTATGGGACGGTTTTAAAGCTGATGCACGAGAAAACAAAATTTAGGCTTCATTCACACGATGTGCCGTACGGTTCTGGAAGTGGACAGCAATCTGTCACCGGTTTCCTAATGTAGACGACTCCAACAGCTACTGGGTACTCTCTCTTTCTCTTACCTCTTGATCTTCTTAACTAGTTTCTAAATTGAATATGGTTTTGGGAGCGTTTGTTTGTTGTTGCTTTAACTACATTACGCAATCAAATTATTTTTCAATGGTTAAATCTGATGGATCAATGAACTTTTCCAAGCTTATGGTAAACATTTTTCTTTGTGTCAAGATTTGTTAGTTAACCATATGAATGGGATGATATTATGGTACCCTTCTCTTAGAATAATTATTTATATGGTTCAAGAACATGAAATTCTTCCTTTACTATATACGAATTGGTTAGTGCCTTTTCTTTTCCTAATATATTTTCTTTTATGGTGATTGAAATAATTTTGAAAGTTGAACCAGTTTGGCAGAGTTTGTTTTTTAGTACTTTTTACAGCGCTATTCATTTAATAGTGTCATAATAGCATTATTCATCGTCCAAATTCATTTGAGGCTGTGCTTTGCAGATTGTTAGGCCTACACCTGATACATCTGCTAAACAAGGAAACACCATCCCCAACGGGCAATTATTAGATTGCAACATATGAGGACTAGGAAATGGCTGCATAGCCACTTGCATGCATCACCAATATCAGGAAATCTCGAGGTTAGTTTTTCACAACGTTTCAGCAGCCAATCATAACTTAAATTCTCAAATTTTTTGTCAAATTTAAAGCTAACCTTCATCAATGTTAGAACATCGAGATGCACTTTAGACCCTTTATCTTGATAAAGTTTCCTTTTGAAATTCTCTCTTTTTTCCACTGGGACTTCTGATGATACCCTCTCAATATTGGGTATAGGTCAGCTGCTTCGGAGGAGAATCAGAATCGGATACCGGTGATTATTGGAGGTGAGGCCTAAAATTTTATTTTGTCGAAGTTATGTGTATCTTTCTTGGTTATCTTTTTGCTGGTGCTTCATTATTGAAGGATCCTCTCAGGCTCATAATTGAGGGAAGTGAAAGACTTGGAAGCAAGATCAAAGGATTCGCTTCAACATGTTGACACTGGTGGCTACCTGCTTAGTCACGACAAGAAATACTCCAGAATAGCTGGTGGTCAGCAAGAGGTGAGAATGGAAATATATCATAATTCATAATTAATTTTATATTATTTGGACACTTCTTTATTTTAAATTCCATGGTAAGGAATATGGTCTTCCCTCATGTTTAACTGTACTAATATTCAATACTTGCTTGCTAGCTAATCATTCGGTGTGAAGCCTACTATTATTTTTCTAAACATAAGCCTTAATGGTGAAGGAGCTGGAAATTATATGTACGTCTGACGTTTTTTCTGCCCTTGTTATTAGTTGGTATGTTAACCATTTCCACATAATGTGTAGGTTTGTGGCGTTAGAGAAAAGCGTGCGGATACTGTATGGTTGGCTGCAGAGGGTGTGTACCTCCCCATTACTGAAAGCACATAATATATACATGTTTAAGAGATCACTACTCCGTAAAGCAGGTGCATGGATTTTGCATTCGTTGGTGAGCGATACCTGTTTCTTTAGTAGCTAATAACCCGTTACAGAATCAGTAGTATATTTTGCAGGACAACTTTCTCTGCCGAATACTCTGTTATGCATGTTTATGTACCTTGAGACTGTACTAATCAGATAGAGCCCTTCTAATGATTGATGAATTCCTTTTTTCCCCACTATAAAGCAACATTTTTTTCTCCGTTTATATATATTATTTCTTGTATGAATAAGAAACGATGATAACAAGAATGTGAGGTAGAGATTATATTGTTGTTCGTGAAAGACTTTCAGCGTAGCAAAAAATAATTTAGATGTTTACATGTTTTCACATCTATTATTGACATTTACATTTATAGTTGTAAATACTTTTACGTTTACATTAATAATTTTTTTTGGGTATGATTCATATTTATTTCAAGGTTCATGTTAGGAGTTTGTGACTAATCCTTCTAAAATGTCAGTTTTTATGGTTTAAATCTGGGATTTTTTTAGGAGTGCAATGTATTTTTCCATTAAGGGTTGTTCATTTACATTTGTAACTGATACTCAACATTCATACTAATATATATATATATATATCAATTTAAGGAGAGAAAAAAAGCAATTGGAAATTGTTAATTACCTCTGTCGTCCGCCTATTATTTGCAGTCGAGTGTTTTGCTTTGCTAAAATAGCTTGATCCAACAACACAGTTACATTATATGTAGATTCAAACATATTCTAAAAGGCGACTATTTGCTAAACCATACTAGAAAAACAGCGTATATTCAACCTTAAGTTAGGGTCAGTCAACGAACTCTTCAGATTTTCAACTACTTCATGATATTTCTGCGGAGATTCGCAAGGGATGTGCTTTGTCTTCGTTATAAATTAAGAATGTTTCGATCAGATTTTGATTGCTATCATTGTTATAACAAATCAGTACAGGCCTTCGACTTGAGATAGCTGATTCAACGCATTGCGGTTTTGATGCATCATAGCATGTGGAAGAAAAATTTTCTTTCGAACATAATTGGGACAAAGAAATTCATGAGTTAGAAGCATCTTTGCAGTCCATCGTTGATTGGGATCCATAGCGAAGCATCTCTTCAAAAAATCTTTCCGGACTTGGACATTTGTGGGGGGATCATATCGGTTGTTTCCATTGATGGAGGTGTTCCGTTCTTCATCTCGACAATGGTACATCCCAGCGACCATATATCCATTGCAGCACTGATTTGTCCATAATAAAAAGTTTCCGGTGACATAACCAAAGTACCTCGATGATAAGGTGATACTATGCATCCTCGTCTCTTCTCCAGGTTCTTCGGCCAACCCAAAATCAGCGATCTTCAAAGTACTAAGAGAAGCCGGTTGATTGGAACGAGAAACCAAAATATTCTGCGGTTTGATACAATGAATGTAACCCTTTTCATGAATAACGCAAAGCCCTTGAACAATCATCCTAGTGTGTATCACATCAGATTCTGGAATTTCCCCACCGTACGTGTTGATCAAATTCAAAAGATTGCCTCCAGCGGCGTATTCGAGAAGCAGGTTATGATTTGTTACACCGTCTTCAATAGTTATGCTTTCACCGTAGCATTGAACGATATTAGGTGAATTAAGAAAGTGGCGAAGAACCCTATATTCCTTCTGAAGGAAAGGGCTGGGCGATTCACAATATTTGACGGCAACTGATCGGGGGACTGGCTTTGTTACGGTTGCTAAATACACATCTCCACATCCCCGGAGCCAAGTCTCTTCCACTTCACCCATTCCGAGAGTTGACCGGTTCTGAATGACATCCCTTTTACTACAACTAAATCCCAAGCCATAATCTTCTGAAGGAGCCAAACACAAGCGATTAAAAGCGAAAAGAAAAGACGCTCTCTTTAAACTTCACGGAAGGAATTTATAGGTTTTGCAAATCCCATTCGTCTTTATATTGGACCTATCGGAGGGGGTGCTGAGCTCTCCATGTAAAACAAGGACTAAGAAACTACGTTCGTCTTTATGTTTGACTTGGAGGGCACGAAACAAATTTTCTCTCTCTATTTTTTTTTTTTTTGCTAGATCGTGTTTCTGAAGTAATTGATTTTTGTAATTTTAAAAGTCATTTTTGATACTATATGTTTAAAGTTTTTCTTAATTATTTATAATGTATACATCTTGTAAGGTAGTAGTTCGAACTCAAAACCTCTAGAGATGACAACATTTTCTTTGATCATTAAGATCACTTGATGGGTTGAAAGTTTTTATATCTATACAAGTTATCTTAATTTATAATTTTAAAGAATCTAATTAATAAATTTAACTTAACTTGGTAATGGTAAATGGAGCATATAATCTTTATCCAATTTTAAGAAATAAGATCACGTATGATCAGTGATGAAAATCATCTTTATTTATTAGGATTTTTTTAAAAGTTTAAATTTATTAGAGAATTATTTTTAAAAAAAAAAGTAAATTTATAAGAATAATATATATATTAAGAAATTATAATATTTCTTCTTAAAAAGATAAACATGACTTCAATCCCTTTATAATTTCACCTCTGAATATAATTATTAAATTCAAAGAATTTCTCTTCAATTACACTTCTTAAAAGAATCAAACTCTAATGTTTTTTCGCTCTATACAAATCATTTTGAGTTATCGACTATAATAAGACTTATGTTACGTTACAAATTCTTTATTCGCATTTCTATTTAAATAATTGAACTTCACAGAATTAAACTTTCTCAAAAATTACTTAAAAGTGTTGCGCGTATATAAAGGTGTATCCACACTAAAATTATATACAAATAATAGTCTTAATTTCACTCCGTTAGAAGATTATATTCTTTGAGACTGAAGTTGTTAATAGTTTATCGATTGTGAAAAATTAATTTTCTTGATATCCTTTATACAATTAAAAAATTAACTTATACAATATGAATAATTATTCAGAATTATTGTCCTACATTGTTGAAAGTATAAAGTAATTGAATTTGTATTTAATATATTGAATGTTCGCATGATTTTTTTGTTTTTTTTTGCGACTTCGATAGTTAAGGAATTGATATTATTTTTGAGGTCTCGGGTTTGAGCACCACATATGTAGGGGTGTATGAGCGTTCAATGTCAAATGGTTGAGAATCTTTAAACAAATATTACCTTGTGTTTTTTTCTAAACTAATAAAAAAATATGTATATATTGAGTGTATAAATTTATATATATTATTTAATTGTATTCAAATGTGCTATTAAATTAGTAAATAAATCTAAAAACCATTAAAAATATATAATGTTATTATAATTTTTAACAAACAATATATCATAGTTTACTAAATTATATATTTATTGTTGGACGTAGGTTTTATCTTTGTCATAATATTAGAGAAGATGATGGCTGATGTGAGTTATAATTCACTCTTTTTCATTTAGACTAAGAGTTGTAAGTCAACATGATCGTTAATACTTAAAGTGGTCGAACACAATTTTGATGTCGGAATCTCCCTGTGCCCTTCCCTCTTTTCTCTCTATGTCAACCATTGGATTTGTGTCTTTTACTCTAATTGTGACTACCACCTTAACCCACAACTCTTTATCTAAGTAAGAGAGTGAACATTAACCAACACTGATCACTATACTTCTAATGTTATGACTTTGATATTTTAATGCGATAAGCATGAAATTTTGAGCGATAATTAAAGCCAATGAACGAGGAGAAATTTTTTAAAGAATTATCTAAGGAGAAGATGAGTGTTCGATTCTCTTCCTCTTTTATATTCTTGTTTTCAATAAGGTATAATGATTAAATTAATATGCAACAATGGTACAAATGATTATTTTGTTTCATATTCTTTTTTTAGCATTTAATCTTTAACCTTTCAGATTTTGATCAAAATAGTCTCTATTAGATGAAAATAGTCAATTGACTAACGATCAATGCATATTACTGACATGGTATTTTCACACGTGTTTAATTAATGATGTGACATACACTACATCATCTAAAATAATGACGTGATATATTATGTCATTCTAAAATGATGTGACACATAACACGTCATTAAAATTGATGATGTGACATATATCATATCATATAAAATGATAACATGTCATGTGTTATATCATCTCTTAAGAATGACATGATATATATCACGTCATTCAAAGAGATAATATAATAGAATTATATTTGTATATTATCAAATGAATAATATGACATGTATAACATCACGTAAATTAATAATGTGATAAATGCGATGTCATTTTAAAATATTTATTAACAAGCATTTTTATTTTATTATGCGTAGAGACTATTTCATCGTATTATATTTTGTTGGAAATACATCTCTTAAAAATGGTGTAACATATTTGATTGTTCTATACATAATATTTTTCATACTCAACGGTTGTGTTGCTTTGTATGCGTCTGTGAATAGACGGATAATTAATGTAATAGATGAGATGAATTGAATTTGAGTATTGTTTAACTCGATTCAATTTGAAAATTTTAAAATTATTGACTCGACTAGAGTTCAAAAAAATTTGAACTCAAAATATACTAAGACTTACCTCAGTTGAAGCTCAAGCTCAAACATAAACCTTAATAGATGAAAACCTTATATTACATTTTATTTTTAAAAAAATATCATATAAATGTTAACAATATTAATAATTTAATTTAAGAAATTTAATTTTTATTTATTTTTTTCTTGTTGTTTGCAAGTTTTATGAATCGGATATCAAGTAACTCGTTTTGACTCGTTAAGAACTTGAGTCGAATTCAAACTCAGTCTGAACCCATTCAAATCGAATATTAATTAAACTTTAATTAAATTAAACTAGAATAATTTACGACTTATCTCGTTTCATTTATACTCATGTTAATATGGAGGAGAGAGTGGTCCATTTGGAATTATGAAAACCTGTAATACGGTATCCTTCATGTCTACCTCCTTGTTTTATATACTGAAAGAGGATATGTTGTGATTTAATTATTTTTTATAAATATTAAATTATTACTTAAATGTTTAAATAAAAATTATATTTTCAAATTATGTTTATATAAATATTTAATATTTTAAAATAGTTAGAGCGACTATTTTCTATATTTAGTCAAATATTCTTTTAAAAATATCAAATAAAGGTTTTGGTTCGTATCTACTTAAATAAAGATCTAAGCTTTCAGAATTTTTGAGATCTAATATTTTTAATCTACTTAAATAAAAAATATAACTACTTTTAATATGTTCAAATGATTTTTTGAACGTGTTTTCAACACGTTAGTCCCTTATTTAATTTTTTCTTCAAAAGGTTGAATTATTATTTAAATATATAAAAAATATTAAACCCCTTTTAATCATTTTGAAATGTCAAAATTATGGTTAATAATTAGGAAAAGAATTAAACCATTATTATTGAAGTAATTAAGCTAAACTTTTACTGGATAAAGCCCATAGAAAACATATTTACTTGCTCCAAATGGTTCGTAGAGCAAAAGATGAACCAATTTGTGGAATTAATTCAGAAGAGAAACAATAAAATGTGAATGGTAAGATTGAGTGGAAAATGATGCATCATAAAATGAATAATTGGGGCATCTCGAAAAGACAGTTTGCCCTTTTACTTTCTTCGTGACCCGTTTGGTAAATACTCTATAGCTTTGTTTTAATGAAAAGATGGCCCATTCCACCGTCTCTATCCCCACCCTTTGGTATCAACAAAATGTATACCATGAATTCCAACTAATCATTGCCTACCAAACCTTTTATTTCTCCTTCCAATCTCATACCTAAACATCGACATTTATTTCTAACGATTCAATATTAATCATGTTAATCTCGTTGGTCATAAATATAGGCTAAAATTTTTGTCACCATGGGCCCTTACTGATTTAATGTCAGATGGCCCAATATGAACTACAAATGGTTACTCAATTTAGGTGCAAAAATGAGAATGGGTGTTACATTTAAAGCAAATTTCGACCCCTAAATTCATATTCATGACAATGTACGTACCTCGTTCAACATCTGCCATAACGCATTCACAAACCATTTTTCCCCCACTGTAAGATTTTCTCGTAACCGAAACAGAAATAAATCTCTGACCACCACCGACGTCATGCTTCTCACGGGGATCACATTGCGCATTTTTTTATTGCTTTTTCTGTTTAAGTACTTGTTTCTGCACCAGCCCATACTTGACTATCTAAAGTAGATACAGTAGGTTTTCTTCCACCGAGTGTTCGGGTAAGAGCCAAGTTAACATAATCTAATACATATTTAATATTAGTAATTGTTGACGATTTTTTTAAGATTGGAACGGTTATTGGTGGGTCATTCTTTCAATTTATGTTAAAAATTATAGTTGATGGTAAAGGATGGATTTTTAGACAATCAAGATTTTATATATACGGGTGTGTGGATAAATACTTCATAGGGATGAGAAAAAAACTCATTATTCTATTGTGTCTAGAGATTTATATTGACCTTGAATGATATTATAAGACTTAAAATTATGATGACTACCCGTAGACTAGTAGGTTGAATTAATAGATTTAAGTGTTTAACATATCACATGAATTTACAAGGGATCATGTTAATAGCAAGTAACCAAAAGGATGATGTGAAGTATTGAAAAATTAGCCACGAGTAATATAGTTGACAATGATGAACCTCCACATTCCTCTTATTATTCCGGAGACTATAACCATCGGAGAAATGAACAAAGATGTAATCACTACTATGATCAAGAAAGGAAATCAGATGCCATTGTTCAAGAGGGAGACAAATTCATGATCTCAAACCAAATAGGAGCTTTTATATCCACTTTCTAGTTAAAAAATTCAAAAGATTGATGCAACACACAAACCAATTGGTTTAATTTTTGTTGTATAATGGATCAAATGGAAAGGAGATGGGTAAGGAGTGGTGCTTTTATATTTTAGATCATCTTTTGAAAGATTTGTTAAATGGAGGGGTCAATGAGCAATTCAACACTAATAAGGCTGTAATAATAATAATCCAGCCAGTAAAGGTGGGGTTCATTAAAGTTGATTATCAGAGATTTATTTCACTGGTTTTTGCTTAGCTGGGTTTGCGTTGTTTATGGCTAACAATTAAATCATACAAAAACAAGGTTGAATTTTCATTTGCAGAGTCCCCACGCACTAAAGAATTCATTAATGGCAAAGATTAGAATAAATACAAAGTATGATAATTAACACTGGTTGAAAAAAAGAAGAGGCAGCCCCACTGGCCGGCTCATGTCCTTTCCATTTTCTCACACAGAACTCAATTATTATTTCTTACAGACAGTCTTATGTTTATGGGAAAAGAAAGAAAGCTGTCAGTTTAGCTGCAGCAGGAAACAACAGATCATACATAATCATTTACGTGTTTGGCTTTATCGTCTATTTACATATGCCTTCACAGCAGCCGCTTCAGGACATTGCTAAGGTAATTAAATGGTGAAGAGTGAGTGCACGGTAAAATTTTTTTTAAAGCTGCAACTCTATCCATGGCCACTGTCTTCTGTACTTGTTATCGGCAAACAATAAGAATACAGTTCCACTAAATTCTGTTACTTTACCATTGTCACTGAACTGAAAATCTGTGATTTCTAAAGATGTTCGTTACAAAAATGACTGCTGTCATTTGTAACCCGTAATGAACATGCAAGCCATTAATCCTCCTCTTGATCTGTGTTTTTGAGAAGTTTAAAAACAGTACAGTAAACAATGTCAACGCAGATGATAAACTATACAAATGTTTAAAATATTGAAGGCAAATAAACCCTGGGTTTATTTTAGAATTTTATGTTTCCACTACCGATGAAATGGTCGGAGTTTGATTTTTTATATATATATTTTTAAAAACAAATGTTACAAAGGGGGAAGAGATTCCCAGATGGAATTGCAAAGAATGGTGTCCTTGATTGTTTCTGTACAAGAGAAAATGACCGACACCTCTTTGCTTCACATGAGCGTGTGATGAAAATTGAGAAAAATAAATAAATGGGGATCAAAGGCGTAGGGCCATGTCTTTAGACAAAACTGTACCTTTGATGAGGGTTGACAGTGACTCCATGGCCTTGATTATAGGGCGGTAGGGACCGAGATGGGCTAAAAACATTAATCAATTTCACAAAATCAACCTTCTGATTTCCTGTTTTGCATGCCATCCCCACTGACAACCAGGAATCACTTGGTGCAGATTTCGTTATTCAGACCATTCAATCACAATTCACAGTTCACACATTGGAGTTATTTTTGAACTCAACTAAATGAAAAGAAAAGGTTTCTTATGACATGATGATGATGGAATATTGACAATGGTGATATCATACATTGACAACAGCTACCCAAATAGAAGGGAAAAAAGCACAAAGGACTGCAAAGCCAAGACTAAAACTAAATGCTATCTTCTTCATTCCCCATTCACGGCAATGGGTGGTAAATGGTATCCATTTCTGGTCAAAAGGGTAAGCTCTTCGAAGTTGAGCTTGCTGTGAGTGACTTCAAATGTTCCGATGGAACAAAAGCTTGTGGCAAATTGGCCCTATTCACAATTCTCCTCATGTTGTTCTGCAAACTCTGTTGGACCAATTGTTTAACAGCTTTCTTCTCCTCGCTCATCATGCCTTCTTCTTCCACCATGCACTCCTTTCTGTTCGGATTAGTCGAAGAAGATGAAGAGCTGCAAATCGGAGCCGATACAGCTGCATTCATGTTCCCACCAAAGTTCTCCAATACTCGCTTACCTTTGTCCACTCTCAAGACCTCCAAAATCCTGGAAGCTCTCTTCTGTGCCAATGTACTACCCAAAAGTGTTAGCTCGAGCAATGACGAAACGATGCCTGCTTCGATCATGGCCTGTCTATCTCCATATGCTTTATGTGCCATTACCATGAGAATATACGATGTCTTCTCTTGGCAACTAGGAGAGTCGGTCCAATTCAACACGTCCACCAAAATGGGGAATGCTTCAGGTGCAATACTAATCCCCTTTCTACCTTCGGGGGTGGACACTATATTGCTCAAAATCGAAAGAATTCTCTCACTAACTTCCATATCCCCCAATGCATTCAGCAGAAAAGGTATCAAATCAGCCTCCACCACGAACGAAATGTTCGATGGGGAGATGGATAGATTATAAAGAGCTCGAAGAGCATCATGTCTGGCTTGAGACCTGCGTTTTGTGTCCAAAAGCTTGAGGGATTTAACCAAGAAAGGTATAGCCCCTGAAGATCCAATGATAGGCTTATTCGAATCCAAGGCGCTCAAGCCAAGGAAATTTGCTACAACGGCATCCGAAATCCCCTCGCTTGGGGATTCAATAAGCTTTAGCATCTTGTGTACAGCCCCTGCTTTGACAATGACAGCTTTGTTCCTGCAATAGGGTTTTATAAAATAATTATAATTTAAGTAACAAAATCAAACAAACAAAGTTGTGCCCAAAAAACGTCAGTTAGAAAGATTAAAGGAAAAGGAAATGAATTAGGTTGAAGACAAATTAAATGCATTATTCTACAAATCCGAATCCGTTTCAAGGAAATAATATGCTATGAAAGCAAAAACATGGAAAAAGACTTGTCCGACCAAATTCCCTTCTATCACTTCAGATATTACCCAACATTGCCAATAAACATAAGAAAAAAAAGATTAAGATTAGTAACATTAGAAAGGGGCTTCTTATTTAACACAGAAAAAGAATTGTTTTTTCTTTTAAGAAAAACGGTAAATTCAGGAAACTTACACGTCATTTCCGATTCCCAGATTAAGCAAAGCATAGAGAGCAGTGATCTGTGAATCAGAATCTTGAAAATCAAGCATTGCAACCAAAGGCGGAATGGTTCCGAGCATGGCCAAAGTCACTCTGGCTTCCGGGTCTTCTTTAGTATGAGACCTGACTCTACTCGCAGCTTTTCTCTTACTTTCTTTATCTTCCCCTTGCAACTCCTTAACCACGCGTTTCAACTCCTCTAAAGCTTCCACTTTCCTCTTAGTCCCAGCATCAGTTTCAGTTTCGACCAAGTTCAAGAGATCCGCCAGCTTCTCCGACCTGTCATTGCTGACGGGTTTCTTCACTGCTTTGTCTGGATTTCTCGGCTCATTGAACTCTTTCAAGGCCGATTTCATCGTGCTGGCCGGTAGAGAAGGCTGCTGAGAGACGGTGTCGCTGAGGATTTCTTGCATGAGCTCGTGGCGGTGGCGAGAGCTTGCACCACAGCTTACTGCGTCGAAGATTTTCCTTCGGAATGCGGCGCCTGAGAAGGCTGTCCATAATCTGAAGTTGTTGCCGGTAGTGCTGGTGGTGGAAGGGCGATCGATGGCTATGGGTCCGATGTCGTTTCTGTGACACTTGGCCATTGTTTTGTTGCAAAGAGCAAAAATCAAACTTTACATTTACAAAAGAAAAAGGAAGCAACTTTGCCTTTGAGAGAAGTACAATTGAAGTTAAGAGAGGAAGAAGAAGAAGAGCTAATTCTTCATATTCATTCCCCTCAAATATATTTAGTTTACTAGTATTTATTAATACTTTATTCAGTTTCTTTTCTCAGAGCTCAGATATAGAGGAAAGAGTGAAGAGACAAGCGAGGTATTATTTATTTATTTGGGTTTGTTTATTTACTATAAGTTTATAACTACGTCTGCGTATGTCAGTATTACAGGAAAAATATATAATAAAAACACCGTAGAAACAAAGGGGCTGTTTGGATAGCGTTAATGGTGTGGGTGACTGGTTAGTGCCTATTTTACGTTAGTCAGTTTTAATTGAATAATCTTAAGTACTAAAAAGTTAAATTTATATCAGTTTTAATTTCAGTACTTATAAATGAAATTGAATAATATTAAGTAATAAAAAGTTAAATTTAACTCATAAAATCATATTTTTTAAATTAAAATATTATTATTTTCGAAATGAATTTAAAAAATACTTGAAAATAATATAAGATAATAAATGGACACATTATTTTTGTTGAAAAGAAGTAGCATAACATCCAGACCAAACACATCCGCTCAATTTTTTTTCATTAACCTGTGAAAAGGAGAAAAATACACACAGCTCAATTAGTTTATTTTTAAAATAAAATTAGAAAAACTAGTTTTTTGAAAATAAGGGGTTGAAGCCTTAAAAGAGAAGCCACATTGTGCTTATATTTTATGTTTTTAAGTATTGAATAAAATATTATAATTATCTTTTTAAACGTATATATTATCGATAGGCCTAATAGGTTTAAGTAAAAATAAATGATTAAATTATGCATAAAATTAATTTTTAGTATTTAAAGATATTTTTTCTAAAAATATTTGTCAAATAATTTTTTATTATACTTTAAACGTCTACCTTTAAAAAAATTCGTTAAATGATATATGTCATATGTATTTTTTTTTTATTCTCCACCCGTATTGTCCACTCCCCACGCCGTCGTTTCTCTCCTTTCCGCCACTCTGCTTTTTCTCCCTCCCATCCTCCTCGCTTTCAGACATACGAACCTCGATGTCAAATAGACAAACCCCAACGACAACTTGAGGTCTTGACCATTTTAGGGTTTAGAATTTTAGAATTTTTTTTTGTAAATTTAGAAAAAAATAATGTTTTAAAATATTCTTTTAAAATTTAAAAAATATAAGTGTGATATTATCACTTAATAATTTTTTAATGGTCATTACAACATATATACCTAGAAGTATAATGTTGAAAACATCAAACATTAATTTTTAGTCTCTAAATTTCTTTAAAGGTTTATAGTTGATGCACTAATTTTTGTATTAAATCATTGTTACATTAACATTTCCTTGTTCAGTTTGAATTCTATTTTTTCTTCAATTATTAAAAACTTATGAAATTAAAAAATATTTACATGAGACAGGAAAGATTGTGTTTTTAGTTTTAGGGTATATTAATTTATTAATTATATTTAAAAGTTTTTATTTATAGTTACATATACACAGTATGCTTAGATAATTATTATAACTAATAAATACTACTGAACTGAATGTAGTTAAAATACTCAATTGCATATTCTTAAAAATTGATGGGAGTTGGATAAAATTACATAATTTTAATGTTTTATAATTGTACATTCTTACCGTTACTTCCGGATGTTCAGACGTTTACTTTTTTTCAACTCTTTTGATGTATTTATTGTATTTAGTAAAATATTATTATAATAAAAAGATGTGGGGGGAACGTGCAAAGGAGCGATGATAGAATGTATAAGGATGCAATGGCATAGGTGCTGTTCTCTCATCAGATGCCATCCACTCCATTTAATCAAAAAGAAGCTCACAGTGGATCAATTTAAAGCGTATGGAATACAATACGAAAGACGTTGGTCTTTGGAAAAGCGTATGGATCACCCAAAGACCACGTGGCAACGGCATTCCCCTCCACCCTCACCAAACACTGATACGCTTCTTGTCTTCTCGCTTTCATTGTTTGAGATAACAGTTTAAGCGGAAATCGAAGAATTCTGATTTGATCCAATTTGATATAGTGAAATTCTTAAAAAAGAACTAAGGTTTGGAGTGAATCAAGTTGAGTCACGTCGGGTTGGATTCGGATAGAGGATAAAACGATTCCGACCTAATTCAACTTAAAGGTAATAGTATAATTTTATTAAATAATTTTATGAATAATTATTATAATACACTTTTTTTAATTAAATTATTATTTTATATCAGGTAGGGTCAGATTGGGTTGGATTTATTATATAAAAATTTGGATCGAGTCAAAGTGTGATAAATGATATATATTTTTTGTGTCGAGTTGGATCAGGTAGAGAGTATATATTTTTATTCAGATCGGGTTCGGGTGGAGTGTATATATTTTTCAGATCAATTTAACCAAGTATCCTACCCAACCTGACCCGTTGTCGTCCCTATTTATTACTACTTCTCAATATTAATTAATTAAAGGCTTAATATAAAGAAGTGCCAAAACTAGACATCTTTCCCATTTAGGTGTCAAACTTTTTTTTTCTAGTAAATATAGGTGTCTAATGTTACAAACGTTATCATTTTAAGCGCTTCAACTGTGACAGTCGTTAAAAAAAATCCTTTAATTGACACATGTCATACTCATATAATTTTAAAAATTTATTTTAAAAAACTTAAAATTTATAAAAGGATCTAAATTTCTTTAAAATTACAAAAAAGAACTCCAAAATCTTAAAATCCCCAACTTTAATCCATTTTCAATCGTGGCCGGTCATCTTCGACTACAGTCTCTGTTGCCACCCACCCACTTATCAGTCATCCCATGTTACGTTGTTCTGAACCTTTAAATATGCAAACCCTACATGTTTAACCCTGATATTAATGGGTAGAGATCCTAAATTCCCAACTCTAAATTTAATGGGGGTTTGGTAGACGTGAATAGAAGAATAGAAGAAAGTATTTGGGATGCAGAAATGAATGCACAAGATGGTGCCAACCCCAACATTGCTTAAGTGTACTGTGTTATGGGAGTTTTGGCACAAGTGATAAATGGGCGAATATGTTTATCCTCAAAACCCTAAAACCAAATTGTGAATTCATTTGAGCAGAGATTGAGATTTTTTTTGGGTTGTAAATTTGGGTCGTGTATAGTTCAATTCATAGTGCAAATCGTTGTGATTTTCGAGCAGAGGGAGGGGATGAAGAGGAGAGGGATGACTGGTAGGGAGGAGAGGGACGGGGACTATATTTAAAAAAAATTAAAATTTTAAAAAAATATAAACATGCCGCATGTGATTTAACAAGATTTTTTAACGCCCGTTAGGACCAGTGCTCCTAAAATGATAGTGTTTCTAACGTTAGACATCTGGATTAACAAAAAATTAGGTACCTAAATGGGAAAAATTATATAGTATAGGTGCTTATTTTTACATTAAGCCTTAATTAAATTAGTATTATTTATCTCCAATAAAATTTGTCTTTCTGTTTTTTTAATTTAACTTTTTAAACTTTAACGATGATTATTTTAAATATTTAATTTTTTTATAAAATATATTTCAAAACTATTCTGGAAGTTTTAAAAAAATAAATTTCATTTTTTATAAATATTAAATTTAAAATAGAAATAAACCAAAGTGAAAGTGAGATGGATCCCATTGATGTAAGTACTTTTTTAATCTAGGGTGATTACAATATAATATTTGTTCTCTAAAAATAACAATCATTTTTTTAATTGTTGATGGAAGTAAATTCTTATATTAATGAGTAAACTTCTAAAATTTTAAGGAGGAAATGAGTTTCTAAAATTCTAGAGATAAAATAAATTATTAATAAAAATAAAAAATCTAAAATATATGGTAATTTAAAATTTTTATGAGGACGACTACCCACTTGCTCTCCTTCAATTCATCCCTAATCGCTTGCCTATGACTATTTTTTTATAAAGTACTCTCAATGTCATTTAATCATTAGTTTAATAATAAGTTTTAAAATTTATAGAATAGACCATTCAATTAAAACACTATCATGAATAGTTTATTTCATCGTTAAAATTAGAATAAACATCTAATATGACATTGTATAATAATATTTTAGTTCTAAATTTTATACATTGTATTAATTTTATGTTAAATTAAAACAATTTAATAAATATAATATTTCATATTTTAAAAAAATATTAATTTAATTTTTTAATAACCTTGTTAAAGAAAACGAGTCCACTAGATTATAGCAGTCGTTAAACAATTATATTATTTCATAAAATAATAAGGAATTATTGTTAGACTATCATTATATCACGAAAGTAATATAATATTCTTGAGGGAAAAAAAGACAGAGTATAAAATAATGAAATTAAAAAAAATATATTTTATTTATGACTAATATTTAAAGTTCGATGATTTTTAAGAGGAAAAAAAGACCGATTATTAGTAGGCCGTCGTTTACGTCATTTTTCTTTGAATGAAAGTCCACTTGTGTCAATGAGAGTCGAATTCATCATGGCCCAATGCCTGCAAGGTCTATATTTGCAATGTAGAGTAAAAGATATTTGGGCCAGGTCCAAATTCAAGGATCAATGTTCAGTAAATTCGTTCAGTTTGTGTTCTGAATTCGTTCTCCAGATCTCTTAACCTTTTCTTTGGATACTTAATCCGTGTCACTTTTGAGGATAGTTATCCATCTCTAACATCAGATCACCTAACTCCATGGGATGCCAATCGATCATCTCTTTAAGGTCGATGCCAAAAACGAGGAGGTTAGACCCGGAAAGAAGCATATTTATTCACATATTTTAAGGCTTATAAATAATTAACTTAAAATTATGGATGATATCAAAATTCGTTGTCAATGTTTAATTGAATAGTGACTTTAACTCTCTTTTTTATCATTTAACCTATAATATTTTATTTTGTTGTCAAAAATGATAATTCTATAAATGAAAATTATTAATCAACTAACGATGGTCACTTATTGTTGAATATGTAAATCCACATGAAATAAAATGAAGTGTCATTATCGCATGCGATTAATTGATGAATGTCATATTATCACATTGGTAAAAAATTATTGAATTGTATGGAGATTTAGATCGTAATATTAAGAAGCATGACCATAAATATTTCTTACAATCAAACCTTGAATCTCTTTTAGAGTAACAACCTAGATGGTTATATGGAAGTGTTGAGAATTTACCAATTTTGTCATTCCATCAATTGCCATGTTATTTTCATGACAAATCTATTATATTTTTATTATACAAAAATATTTGTGTAATATAAATATTTTTTAAACTGACTAAAGAAAGTTATTATCGATCTCTGAATCTTCCACTAATTTTACAACTTAAATATATCATTTTGAACAAACACATATATATTCGGATCCATATATTCATTCAATTTGTAACATTTCATATAAACCCCACAACTCAACTTGTAGAATATTGAAGAATTCTGCACTTTTACAAAACCCAAGCAACCAATTACCATCGTAGTTTCATGTACTCACTCAATACAGCCAATGCTAGTAGTTGATACAACAACACAATCAGTATTGAAGTAACACCATCCTTGTGACGACCTTTGCCACATAATGGTTTCAACGCAGCTCGACCGAGGATTAGCATTAGAAGTTTGACGACCAATAAAATATCGAGCTCAATTCAAATTATAATACAATGTTACATCATCATATTGAAAAATATCAATGAATTCAAAGTCATTACCTTTCGTCCATATTTGGCATATCAATGCAGAAAACATAATTTATAAAGAGTATCAAAAATATCAAATAAAACATTTGACACCAGATTTGTACACAGTTGTAATAAAAATGAAAAGAAAAAACATAGTGATAAAGTTAAAGGATCATGTTTGGTGGAAAGAAAGTTTAATGCTTAATTTACTTGATATTATGGATGATTATTGAATTATATTAAAAATTAAAAGTAAATTAATAGAATGTTTGAGTGATAAAGATCAAATATTTTATTCGTCGTGTTAACTTCACCATTACATGTTAATGGCAGATGATTTGATCTGATATAATTTAAATAATTAAATGGTTGTCAACAATCTATAGAGCATGCGATTAAAAGTTTTCAGTTGAAATATCTTCTCCCTTCTTAGGCTGCGAGTTCAATATTCATTATGAACAAAATTTTCATTATCCCTCCCATAGGTAGGAAATTTAAAAAAAATAATTAAATAGTTGATTAAATAAAATAATTGATGATCGTTCAATTTAGAATGTATCCATAAGTGCTTATTGTAAAATTTACCCTAAAAGGAAAGGAGGAAAGTGGATTCGATGGCGGGGTGCGAACATGCAATGAATTTGAGCCGAATAATTGAAAATCCAATGTTAGTTCCATTATTAAACAATTCATTTTTAAAAAAAATGTAAGGTCCACTCAGTCCAATTACGTTGTCGGCTCGTCTAAACACAATTTGACTTGTCAATGTCTAATGTACATGTTTCTCACGACAACAGTATTTGACGGAAGTATTATATAATTTGATCATTTAATCTTTTAATTTATACATGGAAATTTTGTTAAAAAATAAAATACCAAAGGAAAAGAATCGCATTTGGACAACTTGGATGGATGTATGCCATTTGTTTTGTTTCGTTCCCCCCCCCCTAGAACAGTGCAAATGCAATGTGAATATCAACTACAAATACAATGCGCTCTCTCTCCCCGCATTAATCATGCGAAAAATAAAAATATTTACTATTTTAGCAGGCTAAAAATACCAGCCAAGAACGATGTCGTATCAAAAGGACATTCAAGTGGGAACGCCATCGTCCATCATTGGCTCAATCACTTTCCCTTGCTAACCACTTGTCTTCCCTTCCCTTTAAGATGAACCCAGAAAATATAGGGCTCTAACCTGTTACGCCTTTCCTTCATTCTCCATTTCCCCTTCACTCGTTGACCCGAATTTCTCGACTCCGTCGGAACTCGGTTCACTTTTTACAAGCTCTAGTATAGATTTGCTACTTACAAGGCCTGATTTCATAGTCTCAAGGTTAGATATCGTCTCTTCTCCACCTTTTTTTCACACGGTTCTTTGCGAATTCCCATACTTCAAAGTTTCAATATCTGATTTCCCCCTTTTCTTTGTTTTCAGATCGGCTTCCACCATCAAAGCGCGACCGTTTTTTGGAGCTCAACTCGGACGGGATTCAGTTATCATTTATCAAGGTTTGAAATTTGGATGTGCTTAGCTTTGTTTTGGTCTAATGGAAATGTCGGTTTTACCCAAAATTGATTCGGTTCATATTCGAGAAGTTTGGAATGATAATCTAGAAGAAGAGTTTGCATTGATCCGTGAAATTGTTGATACATACAATTATGTGGCCATGGATACTGAGTTCCCGGGTGTAGTTCTCCGTCCCGTTGGATCTTTCAAGAACATCAATGATTATAACTACCAAACTTTGAAAGATAATGTGGATATGTTGAAGTTGATCCAGTTGGGCCTCACTTTTTCGGATGAGAATGGGAATCTTCCCACCTGTGGAACCGATAGCCCTTGCATTTGGCAATTCAATTTCTGCGAGTTCGATATAAGCCAAGACATCTTTGCCAGTGATTCGATTGAATTGTTGCTCCAGTGCGGGATTGATTTTAAGAAGAACAATGAGAAGGGTATTGATGTGAAGCGGTTTGGTGAGCTTTTGATGTCGTCCGGGATTGTGCTGAATGATGTTGTGAATTGGGTAACTTTTCATAGTGGATATGACTTTGGGTACTTGCTTAAGCTTTTGACATGCAGGAGTTTGCCTGATAGTCAAGCCAGATTCTTTGATTTAATCAATATGTATTTTCCCATGTTGTACGATATCAAGCATATGATGAAGTTTTGCAATAGCCTACATGGAGGTTTGAACAAGCTTGCTGAGTTGTTGGAAGTGGAAAGAGTCGGTGTATGTCATCAAGCTGGCTCGGATAGTTTGCTAACATCGTGCACGTTTAGGAAGTTGAGAGATAACTTCTTCAATGGCTCCACAGAGAAATATGCAGGCGAATTGTACGGTCTAGGGGTTGAAAATGGACAGAATACTAGTAATTAGCTGAAAAATAGGAAAAAGTATGATGGATGTAGACTACTTTCTGTGTGAAACTTAATTTTTCTTTGTATACTTTGGACAAAGTGATTGTTAATCTAATTGTGAGCTTATCCCCTTCGCTTGCTTTGTAACTTAAACCTTAACTGATTTCCAGTTACGTATGAATCATGCAGTTAGTGTTTCAATAATAATTTTAACCATTCGTGTTGCATTCAGATTAAATTATATCCCCTTCATCTGTTTCCTTTTTGCATAACAATTTGTTAATGTTAATACTGAACTTCTCCTTGGAGAGGTAGTAGTGCATCTTTCACAAGTAGAGGTTGCTATTTCTCTGGAGACATAGGAATGAGAATTCATGCAGTGAGATAGAGTAATTATTGATGAGCTCGTATTTTTGCTTTTATTTCGGGTATGGTCCATACTGCATAATTCATACAATGATGATGTACCATCCCCCTTTCAGTCTATATTGCTAAATTGGGTGTTTAGCTGTTGGATGAACATTCAATTTAAATGTTGCTTGTTGTTTGCTCTTATCCTTGATTTTGCTCAAGGGTGAGTTGAAAACATATGAAGTGACAAGTGTAGAGCAAAATAACAGACCAAAGGTTTCAGAAATCCCAAAAGAATGGTCAATAGGGATCCCTTCCCAAGCGATTGACCACTTACTTCTAATGGATATGAATGGTAAGGTGTGATTTCTTGCAGTATAAAATTGGTTGAGAATAGTCATTGCCTATTCACTGTTTATCAGAAGCCGTTCTCCCATTGACAACCCTTCTAATATAGAAGACCATCACAGACAGTAAGGCAGCATTCTTCTTTCTCCTTTTAAGTTTTAACCAAATGTTAGTTTCACTAACGAATTACAAGATAATGAAGATTTGATATAGTTTCAGCCACCATGCAATGATATTTCGAGACCAAGATATTTCAAATGCTATTGTTTACGTAAGAAATAATGTTGCTCAAGCACATTTTCCCGTTTTCATTTTGGAGACCTAAGCGATGGACGAGCCTTTCCTGGGGAAGTTGAACTTGTGAACCAAAGCAAGAAAAAATGAGCTCATAAGATATTATAAGGCGTTAAAAAAAACTGCAAAAGTTGCAAGGAACGGACAAGAAAAGAACAGATTAGTTATCAGTTACATGAGGCAAAACTATCAAGAAGAGTAGTTCTTGCATTGCAGATCCTTCGATTGCTGCAAGTGGATACATTCTCATCTTAGATGCAAGTCCCGAGAGAATGAGCATTGCATCCAAAATCAATGTCTGCTGGTTCCCCTTCATCTTGGCCCTGCATCGAAACAAAGATATTACTCACCGTCATAAATTTATACATTAATGGTAAATCATATATGCAGCTTTAACGCAGATATATTGTTATCGGTGACAAATATCCAACAGCAACTAACAAGAGGTTTATTTAAACAGACAAAGCTAGTAACCCACCGAGTTCTTCAGACTCATCAAGTTTCTTTCTAAAACCTAAATTATAAAAAAATGAGAATTTACCAGGAAACTATGAATATATAATTCAAACATCGGCTAAAGAAAATAGATACAATTCTTACCCGTTTCAT
The DNA here is from genome assembly GCF_006381635.1 of Hibiscus syriacus. Classification (NCBI taxonomy): domain Eukaryota; kingdom Viridiplantae; phylum Streptophyta; class Magnoliopsida; order Malvales; family Malvaceae; genus Hibiscus; species Hibiscus syriacus. Next base: position 441,589 of record NW_024061893.1, read on the forward strand.
CATTGCACTTGCCAGATCTTCCAATGAACCAACATTATCAGAAACGTAACTCCCCAGTGGCCTAGGTTGGACTATGAGGTATTCTTCCTTTTCCGTATCTGATGGCTCCAAATTATCAAGAATGTAACTTCCCTGTGTCATAGGTTGGACCATTAGATACCCTTCCTTTTCAATAACTGATGGCTCCATAGATATGTTTTCACATTTATTATAATTGATGGGTAAGGGGTCAACAAAGTTCGATGGTTCAACAGATTCAAGACCAATGTTTCTGTTGAAAATTGGGTTATTTTGATCCAAACATTGGCCCATGTTTCTGATTATTTGCCCTGAATTACAGGGGATTGCGGATGTGTGGCCTTGTATATCTGCTTTTGAATCCTGTAATTGATTAGAAGCAGGAGCTATGGAAGTGAAGTCAGATAAAATACTCCCATTTTGGAATCCCATTGCAGAAACACTGCCTCTCAAATTACTAGCATGCGAAGATGCCAGCTGAGAGTTTCCTTCCAAATTTAAAGGGCTGCTTGTAACGCCAAATTGTGTATTATCATAGCATCTTGAATCCACTAGACTGCCAGAAACAGGAAAAACGGTAGTATCATCAAAAGATTGCAGCTGTCCAACTCGGCTAATGACCCTGTTATTTTGTAGTTCATCCAGTTCTAATGTCATTGGCCTCCCTTGGAGAATGTTAGCGTTATGGTTTCCAGGAATTAGATAAGATTGCAACTTGCTCTGATTGTTACTGGTATTGCCCAAGTTATGTACAGGACTTACCTGAACCACTTGAGGAGAAGAATGTCCAGGAATACCTAGTCCAGCAGTGTTGAATCTTCCAAACACCCCACTTGGAGGGAAAGATCTGAAGGCTGCATTGTGAACCTGATCAGGTCCAGCCAACGTATGGAAATTCCCAACTCCATTCAGAGACCCCATCCGGAAAAAGGTAGAATCTACACCGCCCAAGGCTGCCACCATATTGGCTTGCTGGTTTGTCACACAGCTGATTCTTTTCAGGTAAAGCCTGAATTTCTGCAACCACAAAAAAAATATAGTTAGCTTCCTGCTAAGTTTTTGAACATTGCAACTACGGCAATTAAGTTAAGAAATAGTGCCTGGAGATGGCTGGCAACATTTTCTCTGGTAAGATTTTCAGCATTCATCAATTCTAGTATCTTTTTAGGTACAGCCTCTGCATTAAAAAGCTTCATACATTAGTAGATTCCTAAGTATTTAAACAATAAGGGTTACAACACATTAAAACCGAGGCATAGACATGGGAGTCAACAAAACAACAGTAATAATAGTTATGCCAAATATGTAGCCAAAACTGAGAAAAGCTTTGAACATACTGTCAATGCCCAATTGATTAACTGCTGCAACAAATTTGCGATGCAACTCCACTGACCAAACAACACGAGGTTTCTTTTGGAACGATGATTCCTCGTTATCATGCCCACTTTCATCACACTCCTCATCCCCATCTTCGTTCTGGTCCTTCCTCTTTTTGTTTAGCTTCCCAGTCTGATCAACATTTCCTGTCCCTGCAGCATCACCGCCGTCAATATGAGGCTTGTCTATGCTGCCAGAATTAGACCGGACTTTTCTATCAAGTTTCTTCCTCCTGATCACATGTTGCCATATATTTTGCAGCTCCTCGATTCGAACAGGTTTTAATAAATAATCACAAGCCCCATGTGTAATTCCTTTCATGACAAGCTTGGTATCACCATTTGCTGACAACACTGAAAGCATTTTATAATATCATTAGTTAAAATAGAGATTCAAGTGTTCCAACAACTGTAACATAAACTGGAACAAAACAAGTTCATGAATTATCAGAACTGTAATGGACTTTGAATTAGCGAAATTAATGGAAAGTGATCCAAAATCCAAAATTCCTGAATTTGTTTTCCAAATTTTGTAGGGGATAACCAAAACAATGGAATGTATTAAGAAAATCCTCCAAAACATGGAATTTCTAATGACAAAAATGCGTAAAGAATGTAAAAGAAGACGAAAAAGCAAAAAGCTAATAGTATTATTACTAGCTTACTTATGACGGGCAGGTCCATCTCAAGCCCCACAAGCTCGAGTAACTTAAAACCATCCATGTCGGGCATATGGACATCACTGATAACCAAATCAAACCCGTTCTTGTTTTCTCTCAACAATTTCAATGCTGTGATAGCGTGACTTGTTGTGGTAACTGCAAATAAAAAATTTCACAATAAATGAACCATCTTTCTTTAACATTTTCAGTGATTTAAACTGAATCAATATTTGAATAATAGCACAATAGAAAGATTGAACCAGGATTCGTAGAAAAAAGAAAACAGAATCGAAGAACATGAAGTCACCAAATGAAGAACAAAACCGCATTTAAACAGTGAAAACCATTTGCAAAATCGAAGACAACCAGAAAGTTTATTTTTCTAGATTTTCACTAAAGCAAAAGCGATGAATTAAGTCCCAAAGTTCACTGGGACTTCACCTTAATGGAACGAACCAACGACAACATATAAAACAACTGCGAATACTCGACAGGAAAAATCACACAACCTTGATCCCATTTCTATAAACGCAAATAAAAAAAACGAACCCTTGTACTGGCATCTACGAAGCAGGGTCTGTAGTAGTAAAAGGCAAGTTGGGTCATCGTCAACTGCCAAAACTCGCATGCCAACAGGAAACTGATCCTTGGTGTCACTGATAACTCGCTCTACTATCATCTTCTACGGTTCGTTGTTCTTTTGGGAAACATTAACACATAGAAATCCCAGAAACTAAGAAGTACAGAAAGAACTGAGACAGATAAACGGGGGAACAAGTTTAGATTGTCATTAACGGCTTAATTTAGAAGGAAAGGAAGTATTTAAGGAACATGATTAGTAAGTCCATAATGTGGGAAAAGATCGTCATTAACTCTGTTTTAATATATTATGGAATCTAAGCTAAGTAAGGTGATTGACATATGAAAGTTCATTTGTTATGGAAATTGATTTAATTACTTTGAATGACCAATCAAGTAGGAGATTTAGGGGAAATATTCGAAAAATTTCTGATTCTGTTTTAATTTCATATTCTTTTGCAACTTTTAATTAAATGAAAAATCCATATTTATTAATTAATTATAATACTATGGCCATTTAAACTTTCGCTTAATACATGGAGAGTAACTTCCCTATTATGGAAAATAACCCATGATTCTGCAATGTAAGATTTGACCCCCCAAAAAAAACCCTAAAACGCCGATATGTTTATTTTATTTTATATTAGAGTGAGTGAGTGAGAGGTTTTAATTATATATAATATATTAAATGTTATGATTTAATTTAAAATTTTAACGGTGAAGCTCGCCTGATAGAGAATACAAGTTCTTTACAGTGCGATGCAAGTAATATAAATTATTGATATTGTTTAATATTTTAGATTTATGTATTATAAATATTATAGATATAAGTATTTAATCTTAATTGATCGAAAATTATTATTGAATATATATTATTTTATATTAATAAAAAAATTTGTATAATTTTCGTATATCTTTTAAAAATTATTATATGATAATTTAATTTATTCTTCGTATGGTAATTCTCCAGGAGGCAAGTATATTTGAAAATACAGATGGTTTTTTCTTTAATTTTTATAATAAAAGAGAAACAAGAAGTTGCAATATTCAAGAGAGTTTCAGTCGGACAGGAGAGCATGCTTTTGTTTAAAAAAGTCATTATAAGGCTGCTATTTTTTCAACCTTTTTCCGATTAATCCCTATTTTATCATTCTCTTATTCTTCTCACTTTTGTTTGCCTTCAAAATTGTCTACTTTTGAGGACTTAAACTCGTTTCATTTTAGGCATAAACCCATGGTTTCCTGGAAAGTGGTCGTGATAAGTGAAATTTTAAACTTGAAGGATGAAGACAAATTGAATAAATGTACAAGGGCTATCTTTCTTATTTTTGTCATTAAAAGGACAAAAATATAAAATGAGATATAATTCAATACTTTTTTCTATTTGTTTGATTAATCAATGAGTTCAAAATCGATAAGATAATGAATGATCAAACAATTAAATTAAGATCTAGAATTAATAGTAATACATACCACGAAAGCTTTGTAACAAACAATGAACACGCCCCTTGATGAAACAGAAGAACATGCCCATTTTTTTAGTTTCTATTTTGGTTAATTGCACTTACCTCGTCTTCCAACCATCTCTTTATTTCTCCAATAATCAAGGATAGACCGAAAAAGATAGATGGAAGTAGTCGTCCCCTTAAAAATTTAAAATTATTATATACTTTAGATTTTTCTTTAAATATATTTACTGTTGAAAAATATGTTTTCACTCTTTGAAACTTTATAAATTTATCATCTCTTAAAATTTAAAAGTTCATCTGTCAAATATTATATCCGTCTCAATATAATAACTCTTAAACATTTTACCCATTTTTGTCTCTTGAAATTTATTGTGTGATTAAAAAAATTACTAGATGCAATTTTTTTAAAAATCATCAACTTAACATTATAGGTAGTGGGTTGAAGGAATATTTAGTGATTATTGACGATGGCAATTCATTTTCTTTTAGGTGAAGAATAGTAAGAAATTAATGATAGTTGAGAAATATTTGAGAAGATGATCGTGTGAGTCGAAGAGAAAAAAAGCAAGGCTTCTTGCCAGTACTCTCCACTAAGAAACAAAGGTACATAGAAGGTTGTAAATCAACATTTAATGAATCTTTATTATTTTAAACTTAGGTAATTTCTCTCTCTAAATGTTTGATCATAGTCATTTTCTATCTCTACCATCGTGATTTTTTACGTTATGTCACGTGGCCACGATAAATAAAGATACCTAAATTTATAATAGACGATTTTAAATCATAATTTAATGTTTTATATATTTTATTAGATAATATGAAAGTTGTCAATCAGTATCTCATTAATTATTGGTTTTTGTGTCCAGAAAATATAAGTAACAAAACATTTTAAATTAAAGAGACAGTTATAAAAATAAATATATTGATATGATAAAATCCATCCACATTATAGAAGGGTCGTAAACAAACCAAAAGATAAATACGACGACATTGTTTATAACTATAAAGCACCCTTATTTCTCAATCTCATATCAAATAATATATATTTAAACGGCTTCCCATTTTGCTCTACTTTCACTGGGGAAAAGTATATAAAATAGTACATATTAGAGACCAGAGGGTAGTATATTTAACTTACATGTGTTTTTTTAACTTACATTATAACTGTTCGAACCAAAGAAAAACCACCTTGAACTATTGGTTTAATTTTGATTTCTTTGGACCAAAAGGCTTTTTGGGTTGGTATGACAACCATAACCAACAGCCGCAAAGACATTCCTAGTGAAGTAAACCGAACCTTCGACTTAATGGGCCGAAAATCATCGTACCCATTCCAGGAGTCCAGAAGGATGAAACCCTTAAGCCACCAATGAGTTGGGGTAACTTTTGTTGGTCTAATGGGGTAATGCTAAAAGGTTGGAAAAGTTTGACAAATGTTGCAAATCGTGAAGAAAGGAGTTGTAGATTTCAGGGTAGGCATGATTTGAGATTGGAGAGCAAAAGAGAATCTTGATTTTGACCTTTGAATCTAAAGGGGGCATGATGGGAGTATGGAAATGCCGACATTCTATGTTGTATTGCTGTTGGAGTTTGGAGGGTTGTGTTTGTAGTGTGTTCGAAGTGGTTGAACTAAATTCATTGGAGGAAGTGGTCAAGCAGAAGCAGCCAAATCCCAAAAAAAAAGTGAAGGAGCCGAACAATGTTTTGTGCCTGAAAAGAAGACACAGAGAAAGGCACCACAGCAACGTGGGTGTTTGAGATTTCAATCAATCACAACACTTCAAAGGATAAGATAAAGCCACAACCTAACTTTATTATTCATGTTTTTTTTTTCCTTTTTAAATGGATCCAATCGTCCTCTTGAAAAAGACCAAGAACCAACTCAATTCAACGTTTTGTTTTTGTACTCTTTTACCCGGGGGGAAAAAAGGAGCAAATTCAAACCCAAAGATACTGAACATGTTCCTTTTAGTTTCAAATACATAGTTTCTCCATCATAACATATAATAGAAATAATAAATTGTAAAGCTTGAATAGTGATGATGTTATTCGTAAACACCTTGCCTAGAAGGACGATCTCAATCAATGAAGGAAATAAGGAAGATTTCGGACTACGATTAAAGAATTATTTTGTTAAATTTTATGATACATGTTTCTTGCATATTTAATATATGTGTATGATTCTGATTTGCGGTTTTCGGTGATTTTTCAATAGTTTGATATCAGATTGTGGTATGTTTGTCGATTCACTATGATCTATTTGTATCTATCTTTTGTTCGGATTTTTTAGATGATTTTTAACTTTTTTTCTGATATGATCTCAAGTTATTATTTCACATGTCAATGATTATAGAAATATGTCATAATTAGGTATGTAATTTACATTTATGATTGTAAACATTCATTAAATTTTAGATATTTCTTATTTTTTTAAGAAAAATTAACGATTTCTATTTGCATAAAAAAAACAATATAGCATAATCTGACTATATCATATAAGCTTTTTTTCACTATCTATATCACTTCAAAACATAACTTTAAACCTATTATCTTCTCAAAATTATCAGACAATCATTTGATCTTCTATAAAAACTTCATAAAAGATACTATTAACACTTGATTTGTCGACAACTATCATCATAAATAAATGTATTTGTAAATGAAATTGAGTTAAATTTTATGATTAAACATAATTCCATATTCTTATTTTGATATCCCTTCCGCACATATATGTGTATGAGAAAAGAGTACAGAGAGTGTGAGAAAGGGGCCATGAATGGCACTGTGAACATGAAAAAGAGATGAGCAGCAAGTAAGAAAGTATAACCTTGTATATTGATTGTGAAAAGAATTATGTATGGAATACAAACTTCTGTTGTTTATATACAACTTATAATGTCTAATATAAGCCTAACAAACTTCACAACTGTTACTAACAACCCTAACTGCCACTAACAGCTTCAAGAAGCTCCTAACTACTTTACTAACAACACCATGCAAGCTAAGCATTCATACGCAGTGCATACACAGTACGAGCACCATTATTGCTGACTCAATATGCTAACATTCCCTCTACTTCTTCTTCTTATGCTCTTTTGAACTTGAACATCCATGAAATCCAATATTCTCTTTAAAATGCACTTCTTGATGAAAAGACGAACACTTGAAATGAAAGTGCGCTACATCCTTCCGTTCGACTCGAATCGGAAGTGCCAATGCTTCCTTCCGTTCGACTTGAATCGGAAGTGCCGATGCTTCATTCCGTTCGACTTGAATCGGAAGTGCCGATGCTTACTTCCGTTCGACTTGAATCGGAAGTGCTGATGCCTCCTTCCGTTCCTCTTGAATCGGAAGTGCCGATGCCTCCTTTCGTTCGACTTGAATCAGAAGTGCCGATGCCTCATTCCATTCGACTTGAATCAGAAGTGCCGATGCCTCCTTCCGTTCGACTTGAATCGGAAGTGCCGATGCTTCCTTCTGTTCGACTTGAATCGGACGTGTAGATGAAATCACAAACGTCTCAGCTATAGAATTCAATACAAGTTCATGTTGATGACACCCCAATTTTGAAACTAAGGCATGAACCCACTACAATATCCTTAGTCGTCCAATGAAGAAACATGCATGTAAACTGCTCATAATTGTCACCTCGTTGGGTGCAACCCCATCTTCTTGCATCTTAAAGAAAGCAGAAGCGCTTCATGCATGGATCCACGTAGCACAGAACCTGAAATAATAGAAGTCCAAGAAACAACATCTCGGGAGCTTAATCTTTCAAGAAGCCGAGAAATGGTATTCCATATGGCTAATGACGATGTGAGACCCGTCAAATGGGGTAAGACGTCCATGCTCACAGTGGTTAAAATCCAAGAAGCTAACAGTTTGTCCTGTTGCCGAAAGAGCACAAACGCTGAATTTTCAAGACGTTGGCCATCAATAACAAATTCTCCTGGAACATCAACAGTGTTGGAGATATACCGAAGTAGACCATAAGCATCATCAATCACCAGAGTAACCTGGTGTTTCCATTAAAGATACGTATGCTCAGTGAGCTTAACAATGTCTTGTTTAGGAATCTGTTGAACACCAATGGAATCCACACCAACCATTGCAACCAAGCCAAGAAAAGAAACCAAGAAAAAACACCAAAACGCTCCCAAGAAAAACCCCAAAAAATAAAGAAACCAGAACGAATGAGAGATAGGAAACAAGAAATCATACAAACCAAGAAAACAACCATCAAGAGCCAAGAAAACAACGAAGGAAACTTCGAAGCGATTGAAGAACCCGATCAAAGAACAAAATGGAAACAACGGAAGAAAGATGACGTAAGGATCTTTGGCGAATGATACCATGTGAGAAAGGGGCCATGAATGGCACTGTGAACATGAAAAAGAGATGAGCAGCAAGTAAGAAAGTATAACACTTGTATATTGATTGTGAAAAGAAGTATGTATGGAATACAAACTTCTGTTGTTTATATACAACTTATAATGTATAATATAAGCCTAACAAACTTCACAACTGATACTAACAACCCTAACTGCCACTAACAGCTTCAAGAAGCCCCTAACTACTTTACTAACAACACCATGCAAGCTAAGCATTCATATGCAGTGCATACACAGTACGAGCACCATTGTTGCTGACTCAATTTGCTAACAGAGAGGAAGAGATCAAATTAAGTTTAATTTTATGATGAATTTAGGTGAATTTATGAAGCAGAAAAAAAGTCATATTGTCCTACTTAAAATTAGGATATTATATATTCGATGTGGAAGTGATGTTTTTTAAATTGTAGATTTAGAAAGCCAAACTAGGGATGGCAATGGGTCGGGTCGGGTCGGGTTTTTGGGCCACCCGACCCGACCCGAGAAGAAAGGGTTCTCCACCCGTGACCCGACCCGACAAAATTAATGTTTCACCCGACCCGACCCGACCCGAATATATGACTTAGAAACCCGACCCAACCCGACCCGAAATAATAATAAAAAAATTTAATTCAATGAAAACAGTGACTTAATTGAAAAAAAATTATATATGGAGGGATATTATTGTAATTATCCCTAAATATATAAGATAAAATTATATATATTTTTCGGGTCGGGTTGGGTCAGATTTTTTTTACCCTAAACCCGACCCGACCCGAACAGTGCATTTTAAAAAAACCCGACCCGACCCGAACCCGAATTTTTTTTAAAAAAAATCCGACCCGATCGGGTCGAGTCGAGTCGGAACCCGTCGGATTCGGGTTGAGTTGCCATCCCTAAGCCAAACAAATAAATCTCAAAAAGAGATACGGTTGAATTTATTTATTATACAATTAGTTGCCCATAAAATCATGTGGGTTGTTTGTGGGGTTAAGGTTGGATGACATTTAGTTGCTTAAAATAACACTTGCTTGTAATAATAATTATATATGTAAAAGCTTATTAAAGTTATGCTTATCTCAAGACTTAATTCATCCATTGGGGGTTTGTTCATGTTAAACCAATAATTATATAAACAAAATAAGATGGCACTATCATAATTCCTATGGCATGAGGGCTACCCACGTCAGCCTCCCCATTTCTTTGTCGGTCATTTTGTCCAAATACGACAGCTTAAGTTTTATAATCACACATTAAACAGGAATTATACAACTTAAAACATACTTTTTTTTCTTTTACGATTCATAAACTGGATAATCCAAGTTATGTCCTTAAACCGAGCCCATTATTAAAGGGGATCCCAATCACTCTTCCCCACCAATGCCTCAATTAGCGTTCAATCAAATCACCACAAGAATTTTCTATATGGGGACTTTTAGTGTTTGTGCCTTTTATTCGATAATAATAGCAACAGAGCATGGAAAGAGTGGGGCAAATTATCCAATAAATGCGTAGAAGTGCACGTTCAAAGTAACTGGCTGGGGACATGGTGCCTCTGCTTGATACACTTCGAGTACGATCGTCAGAGAGAGGCTGGTGGGACACTTTTGAACTGAACATTAATATATATATTAGCACGGATATCATATACGTCGTAATTTTAATAAATACGATACGTCCGGCAAATACCTCAAGCATTTTGATAAAGGAAGTCGAGCATGAACCTGAAAAAAAGTGTATCCCTCGGGTGTAGCAATCATGATCACTGATTACCAATAGAAAGTAGTCAAAAAGGGAATAATGTAGTGCTGAGATTAAAGAAGGAACTAAATTGTTTCTGAGGATATAAACAAGTAACATTTTGGAGTTCCAATTAAAGCTAGCTTTTCATGTGAGTGACAAAAGCAAAGCAACCTACCAATGTTTCTTCTTAAAAGGAAAAATGTTGGTTTATATAGCATTATTTGCACATAAAAAGCATTTGGTTGCCTTCAACAAAAAGGCATAGTTTTTATACTACCAACAAAATATATTTCATCGTCTACCCAACATAGCTGAGTGTGTGCCAAAGACTCCTATGGAATCTCTTGGGAAAGGACATAGTCTTTCTGAGAGTACTGTCTCATGCATAGAAGCCTGTCCAGGTTCAAATGAAGTGATCAAAGATGGAGATCAAGAGGCGAAACCCAGTCTCCAGTTAGATCTAAAGCTAACTACAAGTGATTGTGATGATCGTGGGCTCAATAAAGAACTCAATCTAATCGATTCCTTGAACGCAGCAGAAACATCCCAGCCTACGGATGGTGAGCAACGAGTTTTCTCGTGCGCCTATTGCCAAAGGAAATTTTACAGTTCACAAGCTCTTGGAGGGCACCAAAACGCCCATAAAAGGGAGAGGACTTTGGTGAAAAGAGGGCAAAGGATGGGAGCTCATGTAGCAGCCTCAGCCGCCGCTTATTTTCACCCTTATTTTCACCACAACCACTATCCTAGCTTGGCATCTCTTCCCCTACACGGCACATATAATAGATCTTTGGGAATTCAGGTGCATTCAATGATCCATAAACCTTCTCATATTTCTGCATCAGCTGGGTCTGGAAATGTGTATGGACACCATAGTAGGTCTAGGCCTCCTATAGACCAACAATCGGAAGTAAGGAAGTCGTCGATGGAGAATTCCCATGCAATTACAGCAGGATCCACGAGTCGAGCTAGTGTCAGTAGGTTCAACGTCATGAGGACGGCGATGGGTTCTCCAGATGATGAAGTGATTAGCAAATGTTGGTGGTCAGGTGGAGGTAGTCTCAAGACAAAGCAGGAAGAGATACAAACGGTTGACCTATCCCTCAAGCTCTAAATTGAGTAATGTTTTTAAGAACATATATAACTATACATATTTGTTTATGGCTGAGAGTTTTCTTTACTCTAAATTTCTTTGGTAGCAATTGTCATGTATATTTGGGTGGTAGAGAAGTTTTGCACTTTGGCTTTTACTTGGAACTGTTGATCCTTTTACTCCAAATCCTCGTTTCTTCGAGCTGTTTCTCAAATACCTGGAAACTGGCATGCTTGTAGTATGTGTTCTTCGGAGAGAATTTTGCCAATTAAAGAACTTCCAGGATTTCCCCAGACCTCTTTTAAATTGACAGAATAAAACCAGAAAAACAACTTAAAAATTATTGGAGGAATGATTCCAACAATCTATTAGTTTCACTTAATTATAAAATATATAAGATTACACGAAACCTGCTATAATTACATTGAATTTTGAATATCTGGTCAAATTTAGACTTGTCATTAGTTGTTTTTAGGAGAGCAGGTATAATTTTGGGGTTTATGGAGGAGGATGTACTGTGTCACTTTTACCAGCTAATCCCTCAATCTAAGAAAGATCTGCTTTTAAGGTGATAAAATGCCGTAAACCAATCACATTTAATATATGTTTTTCCTTCTTTCCTTATCGGATAGACTGATTTTGTGTTGCTTTGTGGTCGAAGCAAGCTAACCTGGCCGCGCAGTTTTTATTACACGGAGAAATTTGAATTTATCCACAAATGATTTTTATTGGTCGGGTAGAAACTAGGCTTTATGATAGTCGAGAGCAAATCAGACAAACCTCGAAACAGACACTGTGGCCCATTGTAGAACATGGGGTCAGCTTTCACAAAATTAAATACTGATATGTAAAAAAAATAACCAAGTCCCAAATGGTTCATCCGAATCCCATTTGATATGAAAAATAGAACAAAGACCCTAATGGTTCATCCAAATCCGACAGTGGGAGTTTGACCCTCACACTTGCAGATGAAGGGAGTAACCCTCTCAGTTTATCCTCCTGTGTACGAATCAAAAGAATACACAGAGCACATGTGTACTAAGAAAAGCAAAGAATGAGCAATTAATTATTTCTTACACCAAGGCACCTAAAGTGGAATAACACTAAACTAGGTTGTACTATCAAAGCCATGCAACACCAAATGAAATTTAAGGAAATTGCAGCACCTTATAATTAATGGTACTAAAATAGGCTATGGTTACTCATGCACAAGCCTTCAACATCAACTAACTCTTGCATATATGAAGTAAAAGCCTCTCCAGGGTGAAGGTTTGCTGTATTCAGCAAGTACGAATTACTTTCCGATATAATGCTTTGATATGCATATTACATGCGTTAGAAGCCACGCTTGCAGATATCATTCATTACTTAAGGAATGCTACAAGGAAATGAAATTACAATTACTTTTCAAGGATTGCTCAAGCACTGAAAAGATGTTGAGACCCTAAAATTTAGTTTAGAACATGTTGAAGCTCTAAAAAAGAATCTATTCAAATATATAAAATCCTCGTACACTTATTTTTACTGGCACCACTAAGGTTCTGCACAACGAGATTACGATTACGTTCACATTACTGCAGCTTAGATAGAAAAGATTTAAAACTAATAAGCCAATTCCACACAGAGTGGTAGAGGATCCTAAATAAAAATCTTATGAACCTTGCATAGGAACATATACGAAGCAGATATCGGAACTTCATAAACAAACCTCATTCCATTCCTTGCCCTGCATAATGGATTTCACATTTCCCAACCATTGTATGAGTTCAATCCTATCCTTATTCATCATATACTCGTGCAAAAAGCGACAAAGTTCATTATTTACCCCCCTTGCTTCCAGGTAATCACGAAGTGTCTTCTGAAGTTTCCCATTCATTTTTCTGAAGAAAAATAACAAAACTTAGTTTGCCGATCAACATTAAAAAGAAAAAGTGTACTAAAAGAAATAGCAAGATATACCTGAAATCAGGTCCCATGTATGGATTAATAACAATCTTATCACGATTTAGCAAATGAACTTTCTGGATTTCTAAATGATCGGGCCAGGCCGAGCACAAAAATTCCATTTCAGGATAACCTTGACCTTTGGAAATATCAACAAGCAAGCTAATGTGAAGAACCACATTCTCTCCGGTGCTATCTTCTCCGGGCTTAGGAACAAGAGCACAGCCGTCAAACATAGTTGTTTCTATTTTGATATCTTCATTGTCTCCATGTCTTGCCCTCATTGTCATCCACTTCTCTCCCGGTCGGTCATGGACCGTGAATGAATTGAAACTCCGAGCAGGCTACACAAATTGTGAAGAAACAAATCAAATTAAAATCCGGGCGCAAAAGTTTTGATAGGTACAATTAGTTACCTGATGGGGAGGAGCGTAGTCGTGCTGATACTCGATCTCGTTGCATAGGATTCTGATGATGTTGGCTGTGAAAGGCGATATGTGGGCTTTGCAGGTTGCGTAGGTTTTGAATTGGAGTAGTGAAGCTGATGATGGGATTCGTGATTGGGTGCCGTCAGTTAGGGTTTTGGAAGCAGCAGAGATGAATGTTCTTTGAGCTGTTCTAATGAAGCGAGCCATTTTTATTTGTACTGTTGGACTGTGTTGCTGATTGGAGTTCTCTTGATCTATGAATTCGGGTTTTAGGATCAGGGTTTAAACTTCAAACGAATCAGGGTTTTAGGATCATTTTTTTTCCTAACAATATCTTTTACCGATCCAGCCCGTTTTGTTTTCTTCATTCAATAATCCAACATAAGCCCACTGAAAGCGGAATTAAAGTGACCGGCCCATGTTTCTGCAATCAACCGAGGATGATGTCCTTTTAAGGTTTTATTTTATTATTATTTTCAATCACTCATTTTCAAATAATTTTCCAATTTGGAATATATTCTCCAAATTATTTTCCAACCTTTATAATAACATCCGATATTATTTTCTCTGTCTTACTAAATTTGTCTCTTTTAAAATTTAAAATTATCTAATTCAAAATGTCCTATTAAAAAAATAATAATAACATTTAAAATTTTCCTTTTATCCTTTATAGTATTTTCCAATCAAAACAAATTTATCAATTATCTTTTTAAGATAATTTTATCATTTCATTCATTTTATATAACTTGACATGTGATCAAATTAATTTATTAAAACTATATAATAAGTCAATAATAAACAAAAATAATGAGACGAGTATGATATATTTGGCCTTTTTACCGAAATATCACATCACACTTATACGTAATAATTACTTGTCAAACATCATTTCCTAAAATATTATCAATCTAACACCCTTTCTGACACGGTAGCAATAAATCACGGATCGTCATTCGCGCCTTTGCAGGATTCTGATACGTACAAAAGGCGCATATCATGATCCACACTTTCCATTATGCACGTTTAATTATTGGTACTCTATTATTATCGAAAACTCTGCTTTTAAACGCTCCCTCTCCCCTATAAATAACAACACCTCTGAATGCAAACTTAACCACACCAAAATTACTTGCTTATTCTCATTTCTATTAATTCATTCTATCAAGCTAAGTAGATTTTGTTATTGTTTTTATAAAGTACAATTATTTTTGATTATATTATATTTATTTTTATTTAATTATTTGAATAAATTTTATTGTACTAGTTATTTTATATTATTTTTTTACGGTTGTAAAATTGGAAAGCGGAATCATACCTCGAGATATTTTGATGATACGGTAACAATATGAAATTGTGTTATTTAAATTATTGTGAATTTTTTTAAAAAAATTGGATTAGTTTATATTTTAATTCATATACTATTTATTTAATTAGACGTATTTCAGATATAATACTCTCGATCTTTCAAAGTCTCAAAATGATGATTATTTCAGATATGGTTTATCATGATGGAGAAATTTGGGAAGATAAAACCGGTGTCGTCTTCGCATCAAATCATTCTATTAGAATATCCTTTAAGAGAAACATCACTCTTGAGAAGTTGATCTCTAAAATTTCAATGAAGGTTCATGTTGGAAGTACTAGAAGATTGTTCTCACTATGGGCTCACTCAACAAGCTGATCAAGTTGACATCCCAACTCAAGTAATGTGTAATGATTTTAACTCGTTAATGGTAAATCCATATCATGATGTCATCCTATCAAGTTCAATGGGGAGACATTCATCAACAATTTCTTACGATCTGTATCGAGGTGGATCCACAAACAATCTATATGGAAACATCGCTTCCAATTCAAGGGGAAGGCATTCATATGCCAATTTCTTTGACCTGAATATGGAGATGCCCTCAATGCAACAATTTGTGTAAACCTATTTGACACGATGTCTTCAAGTTCCAGGGGGAGGCATTCAACTACGAACTTCTTTGACCTCAATGTCGAGATGCCTTCAAGTTCAAGGAGAATACATTCAACTACCAGCTTGTTCGACGTAAATGTTGGCATTGTGGGAAACCCTCATCTCTACCAGAAGAACCTCTTCGTGAGCCATGTGCGGATGGTGCTAAGACTGGACTATTCGTTTAGTCAGAATCATCGCAGTTTAACATGGACTCCGATGATGATGATGTAGATGAAGTTCCCACAAATACGATACACACCGAACCTCCAACACACATGTATGAAGTTGACTATGGTGCAATGTACGAACCAGAATTTGCATATATGCCTAATGTTGGTGACTACATATTTAACTCATCAGTCAATGATAGTGAGTTATATAAAGGAACATAGTTTCCATCCAAAGAAGATGCGATGATGCCAATTAAGAATTACAATATTCGTAATTCTGTTCAGTTTATAATCGACCGACCGTTCCACCACCAGAAAGTATGTCCGCCACTGCGTTCAACGTGATAACAGATGCAACTGGATGGTTTTTGTATTGAAAATGAAACGAAAAAAATATATGTGAACTAACAGTAGACAACAGTCCTTACACATGTTGTGCTAAAGGGACCAACCAGGATCATCCCAACTTTTACTCCGACATTTTCTGTCAAGTCATCATGTCCATGGTCAAAGCAAGCTCCCATATAGCTATTGCGGTGCTAATTTCAACTATACAATCGCAAAATGGGTATCTCTAACTTAACGTTATGAATGAATGAATCTAATATACAACATTTCTCTTAATTTAATAAATAGTTTACAAATTAAAATATAAACTAATACTACAAATTAATTAAATAAAACATTCACAATAATTAAAATAACAACACAATTTAAAATTGTTATCGTATCGGTAAAATACCTCGAGATATGATTCTCATCTAAACGTAGCAACCTGCCTTTCATTTTATAATTGCAAAAATTAATAAAAAAACCAATACAATAAATTTTAATAAAATAATAAAATTATTATGTAATTCTAATATAATAGAAAAATATTTGACATTCGTAATATAAAGATTGATAATAGGAACAATGAGAGAATATGAGATTTGAGTGCGGTATGAATGTTGTGTTGGGTGTGGTATTTATAGAGAAAGGGAGAGACAAGTGATAATTAATGTGGGAGACAAACAATTGAAGAAATAAAGGAAAGACGCGGATTATGATTCGCACCTTTCATACGTGTCAGAACCCGCGAAGAAGTGAATGACAATCCGTACTTTATTGCCTTCGTGTCTAAAAGAATACTAGATCAATAATATTTAGAGAAAATATGTCTCACAAATAATTATTACGAGTAATGATGATATTTCTTAAAAATGCCCATATATTTTCCTCTCCTCTCATAGGTTGGTTGCGTTTTAGAACCGATATTTTCTGACAAGTAATAAACAATTGTGGGCTTCAGTAAATCACAGAAAACAAAAAGAATCATAATTTCCGACAACTAAATGGTTCCACGTTTCAAAGTGTGTGTCATAGGAAGAGATTCATTGATAGATGAACATTGGAAACGAAAGCCATAAATAATAAAATGCTTCATTTTAAGACGACTTCAATTCTTTGTTTGACTAGTTTTTAAGATGCCATGTTGTTAAGTACCCAAGTACGTTGTATCTTTCTGTGTTGGGAGTGAATTTTCTAATATCATTGATATTTGTTTCCGACTTCCAACTAACGTAATATGGTTCGGTTGGTACATGTGGATATCGTTCAACTTGCACTCGGTTGCCCCAGGGTATCAATGATGCAGGTTGCAGCTGATTTGATGGCTATGGGTATCCAAATTGCACGTGGACAGTTGGCTATCGATTAAAATACAATTTACTTCACCTCTAATGGTCGATCTAAAAAAGTTTGTTCATATAGAAATAGCATTGAATTCACCTTATAGTTTTTTTATTCAAACATTAAAAAAATATGATTATGAAATATAAAAATTATCACAAATAATGTTAGGTTACTTGGATCAAACGCCATTCAACAATGGGTGAAACAGTTTGGTTTAGATGCAAATTCAGAAAGTTCAAATTTGTCATAGTAATATAGATTTAAGCGTGATTCTTACATTTTTAATAACCAAATGGGGTATTTGTCAAATGATTGGACCTAACTTTCAGGTGGTTCATCAATCACCAAAAGCCAAACCCAAGCTTGCAAGAAAAGAGAGGATAGTCTTTTCCATGTATTGTTTGATTCCGTTTGCTACTTTAAGCAGCAAATGATTATATTTTTTAAATTGCAACAAAAGGATATAAGTGGATGCCAGTAAAGTCCATCTACCGCGTGACCCCTTCACAATTGTAGCATAAGTTGGCAAACTGCTTTGCTTGCAGCCTTTTCTTTTTAATCCCCCAAAACAAGCACGCAGGTCCATGGTTTTCCAACCTTAACCTGCGGGCTCACTCTGACACTCCCCGCAACCAATTTTACTGTTCGATGGTCCCAAATACATTAACTTTTACTGTAAGGAACAGTTTAATTTTTTGGGATCATAATAGAAGCTTTTAATACACTTTATGGGGTGGAGTTGGAAATTTGAAGCCACCCCGTCATGTTATTTATAGAAAGTCTTGAAAGAAAGAAGAAAGGCTACGGTGAAACTGTAGGCAATTTGGAACTCTACTTATGCCTAATTCCGAGTCTCGACCAGGAAAGTTGAGCAGTGTCATCTCATCAAACATAGTCTTTGGTTCAATTAAAAAGAACAGTTTTTTAAATGAAAATTTATGGAAACTAATGTTCGAGACAGATTGGGTTTCCAGTTTACACAAACAAAGGCAGCACAGAGAAAATGGAAACAGTCATTTTGTCAGACAGACAAGCCCTACACAATTTGGCCACTTCCAACCACCTTCGTGTGCCGTTCGATGTAGTACGCTATTGTTCTGTTCCTCAATCAAAGTTTTAATATTACGGATCGACGAAGTAACTTTCAGTTTCAGAGATCCAAGACACGGTCAAATCACATAATTGAGGGTTGCTTGCTTGCTTGGCAGGCTGGCAGGTTACATAGGGTCCAAACCTTGGTGATAAGTTTTTACACGCATCCCCAAGGAAGCTCATTTAAAACGAACGAGATCCACATCTCACTTGCAACGTCTCTAATGTTGGAAACATGGAAATCTCCATCTAAAAGCACTATTCCAACCAGCAAAAAGACTTGGCATGCAGCAATGAAAACGAAGAACAAAATGGTGTGCATGAAATAACAAAATAAAGAAACAATTGCTTCTCACTAAATCTGTATCAAATTTACTACCGCAAATTTACAAAGAAACAATTATAATGATTTCAATATAGAACCACGTAAAACAGCCATCTCTTTGAGAACACAGGGGAAAGGATTGGATCTATGTATAAATCTCTCCCTCTCTTCATAATTTCGTTCTCCTAATGTATCATTCTTATTGTACTATGTTCAAGAACAAATGGGGTTAGTGAGAAATCGAATAGCGACATTATCAACGAAGGATTAGAGGACTATAGGAGATTATCAAGGACAATGGAAAATCTTCATTTTTTCCAGGCATAAACAAGCAAAGAGAAGCCAGTAGGAGCACTTAACTCACTCTCCTCCACGCTTGCCCACTCCATTACGGAAGAGTTGCCTCCTGATGAAGCAGAAGATATCGAAAGCGAAGAAGATGATGAACTTCTAGCGGTTCTCAACAAGCTTTTCCTCATCTTTTTCCACTCGATTCCATTGACGCCAAAATTACATGAGCTTTGCTGCCACAAAACGGCCCCATTCTTCTCGTTGAAAGGACCGACTATTTCTTCGGCTCCATCCTGTTGGTAATCTCCTTCAATAATGTCAGAGCCTTCGTTCTCAAACTTGAACATGAAAACTGCATGCCCATTGTTCAAATCATTATCAAACAACCAGTTATACACGTCCCAAGAGACCTGTATTGAGACGCCATCTACTTCAATACGTTCATTGCCTCTAAATTTCCACTTAAGTCGCTTCACTTGCAATACCCTTTTGTTATCAACACTAAAACACAGCTTCCCATCCTCGTCCGCCTTAAATTCAATAGAAATTCCCCTACTTTTGCCTCCAAATCTAGCTTTTGTGTTGTACACTTTTTTGCCGAGCACGCGTTCTCTTCTCAAAACAAGAGCTTGGCTTTCCCTAGGCTTTTGAGCTCTAGTTCTGGCATAAGCCTCTTTGGCAGAATCGCCAACAAGAAGCGTCATTTCTCCATCAACAACAACAGCAATATAGAATCCGGAGTAGGGTTCAGGTCCGGATCCGAACTTGGCCCTGGAAAGGTCCCAGAATACTTGAACATTAGGAACCGTGGCGCTGCTCAGTTTCTTATATCCATGTTTCTTCCAAAAAATAAAAGGCTTAATATGCAGATGAAAATGGAGGGTGGAGAACGAAATGGAGGCAGGGAGAAGGAGCGGAGAAGAGGGAGAGTAGCTAGAGGAAGGGTGGAGATGGAGGTGAGAGTGGCCAAGGAAAGTCCGTGACCAGGCGAGGGAAAAAAGGCCGAGATTTGTGTTGTAGAGACTCGTAGCAAGATCTGTTTTACCTGAGAGTTGTGGCGGCGGCGGTGGAGGAGGTGCTATGAAGTTGATCTCGGCGGTGGAGCAGGGTCGGAAACAAGAAGGGAACGAGGGGGAGTGGTGGTGGGATTGAAGAGTCATCCTTTGTCGGCTGGAGATTTGTGAGAAATGACGTTTCAAGGGTTTTCTAATGGTGGCTGTATATCAGCAGGGCCTTATAAGGATGGGGTTTTCAAGGAGTTGAGAGTTGGGACTTGAAGACTTTCCTACCTGAAAATTTCATTAGACTTATTTTTTTTAATTAGGTAGACTAAACATTATTATTTTCTGAACTATATACTAATTTAATCCCTTGCCTAAACAATGGCATACAGAAACATATTAATCATTTTATGGTGAAGAATAGCAAGTAATTAACAAATAATATTGACTAATTAAATATTAATGCTTCTTGAGGTTTGACCAAGGTCAAATCAGATTTTATTATTTTAAACACTACATTTAATCATATTTTATAACTAAATAAACGTGTTTGGTAGGGAATAAGAAATATGCAAATTTTGGGTTCTAATAAATAATAGTAATGCACAACATATTCCAAATTTTTATATCAGTTTGGTGAACTTGTATAAATGCGAAGCTTGTTGTGACAAATTACTTCCACCTTTTCTCAACAAATATGGTTCAACTTCATTCAACCTGTTTCCTCTGCAAAACAAACTCCATTCATTTTTTTTTTTTTGGAATTAAAGCCTGTGAAAATCCGGTAGCCATTATAATGTAATCCAACTTCAAACATAAATTTCTTTAAAACTATACTCAATTGGGCGTAGGGGTCGTGTAAGATTTTGCCAGCAAATGGCATCAATTCGGGGGTCCAAAGAAACAATTGGAAAAAGGCAGAAATAGTACTAAAGTTTTGACGATGGAATCTAGGTTTAATTATGTACGTAATTGGACCAATTCTCATTTAAGTTGGGAACACATGTGCTGTTAAGCAAGCATGATGCCCGTAGTGGAAACCAAAATGACTTGAAAGAAACATCCCAAACTGTTTGATTTAAGCACTTTGCTGCTGAGACGACGATAGCTTGACTCGGACGGCTCTTTCGTTCAAGATGTACAACATTTTTGGAGTGAAGTAGAGTCATCGAAAATGGTGGAATTGATGAAATCACGTCCCGAAAGCTAACAAGCAGCCATGTCCTAGCCGGTTCATCGTATTTGTTTATTTCCAACCATGAATGGATAACTCTCGCAACGAAGCTGGCATTGTCTACTCGGTCCTTTCTTTGCTTTTAATTCGGACAGCTAATACATCGATGTACTTGCAGTTTCGTCGGACCATTTTATCTTTCTTGGTATCCTTACCCTCACCAAAATACAATCATCCACGGCCTAATTGGCTGGAGTTGGTGAAGTTTCCTGGAAAATGTTTCAAGTTACAAACTATAATAATTCAAAAATGTCGAGGAGTAGAAGCAACATGGAAGTACGTTACATAGTTGTTAATTGAGAAGTCAATAGGTCAAAAGTGTGTCTTGAAAAATAGTTTACATTAGACTGCGTCATAAAACTCAGGCTGATTCCAAGGATTAATTAAAACTCAGACTAAACCCGTGTGCAGATTCGACTTGTACCGTATGGATCATGAAAACATTTGAAGATTGATCTTTACAAGACTTAGTTGTCAAAGTAAACTATCAAGAAAAGAAGAGAGAAAGTTGACCCGTTGTACCACAAGACTCAAAAATGGCTTTTACTGAGCTTAACCAACACGCGGTTTTAACATTGCAGTGATCAAAGTTGAACTCTTTTGAATCCGTTTCTGCCCCACCCCATAAGCAAATTAGTTGCACCGGAAAGACAGACCAAAGATAAAAAAGGTCCCTTTTGAAGTTTGTTTACTACTGCACTTCTTTTGCATTGTTTATTAGAGTAGCAGGCAGCTTGTTGGAAAAAGACACTCAAATTTAATTATTAACATCAAACATAATTAAAAACTGTTGATAAATCGGGCAAAGTAAACGAAAGAATACAAGAATTTTAACGAGGTTCGGCAATGTACTTACGTCCTCGGTGCCTAGGCGGCGCTAGAATTTTTTTTTTTTTTAATTCTCATAGGTTTAGGTTACATCTCTATTTATAATAGAAAACCCTGGTACATAATTACAAAATTAACTCTGTACCGTACCGCGGGGGCTGCGCCCCCGCACCCTCAACCCACATAATCGTAACCCCCTCTACGAGACTTTCTTTGTAAAGCTTTATCGGTATATTTATGAGTCATACCTTACAAATCTCCACCTTGACGAATATCCTGCCCCTTAGGAAACATTCAATGTGGGTTGGGTTACCTTACTTCTTTAACAACTTGAAACATTCAACAAGTCCAAGCAATGCTTGAACTTGTTTGTCGTAACTAGCTTGGTGAACATATCAGCGACATTCTCATCAGTGTGTACCTTCTGAAACAAAATCTCTTCAGATGCAACCAACTCTCTAATCTTGTGAAAACGTACATCAATGTGTTTAGTTCTAGCACGATATACCTGATTCTTAGCTAAGTGAATAGCACTTTGATTGTCGCAAAGCAGCTGAACTCCACCTTGCTGAACACCAAACTCCTTCACTAAACCAGTGAGCCATAAAGCTTCTTTTGCAGCTTCAGCCGCTGCCATGTACTCAGCTTCAGTTGTAGATAGTGCCACTACAGATTGAACAGTAGACTTCCAAAAAATAGGTCCTCCACCAAGAGTAAAACACATACCCTGTCGTAGATCTTCTATTATCCAAGTCACCTGCATAGTCTGAATCCACATATCCTACAACCAAAGGATTATCTCGTTGACTACCAAAAATAATTCCATGTCCCACAGTACCCTTTAAGTATCGAAAGATCCACTTGACTGCTTCCCAATGTTGCTTACCAGGTTTAGACATGTACTTACAAACTTGACTAACAGCATGAGCTAAATCAAGACGAGTACATACATTTGCATACATCAAGCAGCCAACAGCATTAGAATACGGAACCTTTGCCATATCTTCAGCTTCCTTATCTGTCTTAGGGCACTGTTCTGATGAGAGCTTAAAGTGGTTCGCCAATGGAGTACTAACTGGTTTTGCGCTGCTCATCGCAAACCTTTCTAGCATTTTTTCAACATAACCCCGTTGAGATAGCCACAGTCTCCTTGAGTCTCTGTCCCTGCAAATTTCCATTCCAAGAATTTTCTTTGCAGCACCTAAATCTTTCATATCAAATTCCTGACTAAATAATGTTTTCAAACCGATAACATCATCCATGTTCTTCGCAGCAATCAACATATCATAAACATACAGTAATAGAAAAATAAAAGAACCATCATCAAGGCTCTTAACATAGACACAACAATCATACTCACATCGGTTGTAGCCAATCTTGATCATATAGGAGTCAAACCGTTTATACCACTGTCTCGGAGACTGTTTCAACCCGTACAAAGATTTCTTCAATCTGCAAACTAAATGCTCGTTTCCAGGTTGAGTGAAACCTTCAGGTTGCCGCATGTAGATCTGCTCCTCTAAATCACCATGCAAAAAAGCAGTTTTAACATCCATCTGCTCTAAATGCAAATCCCAACTGGCCACCAATGCAAGTACTGCTCTGATTGAAGTGTGTCTGACCACAGGAGAAAAGATTTCATCATAATCAACTCATTTCTACTGTGAAAAACCCTTTGCTACCAAACGAGCCTTGAACTTCTCCCCCTCTTTTTCTGTAACTGTTGGTTTCTTCTTATACACCCATTTGCAACCAATCGGCTTTTTACCCTCAGGAAGGGGAACTAACTCTCATGTACGATTGTGATTCAAAGACTCAATCTCCTCAACCATGGCTGCCATACACTTGTCGTTTTCCTGACTAGTAACAGCATCATGAAAATTAACCGGATCATCACTGCTAACAATAAGTGCAAAAGAGACCAAGTCTTCAAAACCCAATCTACTCGGAGGCTTTATATTCGTCCGTCTCACCCTATCTCTGGCGAGACTATAATCCTGCAAATCATCCGTAGTGGAACCACCAGAAGTCGGTTGAGAAGTTTCTGGTTTCTTAATTGGAAACTGCTCGAAATCCACCATTGTTGTGTCTTTCTTCTATTGCAACATGGATTGTTCATCAAAAACAACATCTCTACTGATCATAATTTTCTTCGCAACTGGATCCCAGAACTTGAATCCTTTGACACCTTTCTTGTAACCCAGAAAAATGCACTCATTCGATTTTGCATCAAGTTTGGATCTCTCATCAGCAGGTACATGCACATAAGCAGGACAACCAAAAATCCGTAAGTTATCAAAACTAACATCATGACCAGTCCATACCTCTTCTGTAACTTTCCCAGCCAATGATGCCCTTGGCGATCTGTTGATAAGATAACATGCCATGTTAACAGCCTCGGCCCAGAAGTGTTTGGGAAGCCCCGCATTCAACCGCAAACATCTGGCTCTTTCATTTAACGACCTGTTCATCTGTTCCGCAACACCATTCTGTTGTGGTGTCTTGCGCACTGTAAAATGTCTCTTAATCCCGTGCTCCTTACAGAAGTGTAAGAACTGTGAATCTGTTTACTCCGTACCATTGTCAGATCGCAAACACTTGATTTTTCGTCATGTTTGGTTTTCTACCTCAGCTTTCCACAGCTTGAACTTCTCAAAAACTTCAGATTTCTGTTTCAAAAAATACACCCAAACTTTCCGTGTAAAATCATCAATAAAAGTAACATAATACCTAGATCCACCCAAAGACGATGTCGTGGAAGGCCCCCATACATCAGAATGCACATAATCAAGAATCCCTTGAGTTGTGTGCCTCGCAGTCTTGAAACGGACTTTAGTCTCTTTACCAAGAACACAATACTTGCAAAAATCGAGCTTACAGCTTTTGACACCATGCAACAGATTTCTTTTGTGTAATTCTGTCATACCACGTTCACTAAGATGAGCAAGACGCATATGCCACTGTTTTTGTAGTATCATCACAGGACTCAACAGAATGAACTCCACCTGCAATGGTATTCCCTAGCAATCTATAAATATTTCCTGCAGTCATCTTTCCTTTCATCACAGTCAAAGCACCTTTAACAATCCGAATGGTTTCCCTATCCTCGTCAGCCTTAGGGATAAAACCATTCTTGTGCAAAGTGCCCAAAGAAATCAAATTCTTCTTCAAATCTGGGATATGTCGAACACCACTCAACGTCCGAACAGAGCCATCATACATCTTAATTCTGACATCACCAATACCAACAATATTGCAACATCGATCATCACCCAAATAAAACAGAACCAGAATTAACCGACCTGTATGTCGAAAACCATTCCCTATTTGGCGTGATGTGATAAGAACATCCAGAATCAAGAATCCACGCATCCGTCAATTGAGTCGTTGAAATAGAAAGCATATCACCCTCACTGCAATCAGAATTGTCATCCTCGACCACGTTCACAGACTTGGATGAAACATCACGCTTCTCATCAGTCTGTTTTTTCAACTTCGGACAGTCTCGCTTCATATGTTCCGCCTCCTTGCACTTGTAACAGTGAATTGTCTTCTTATCCCTAGATTTGGATCTGGAATTCCGCTTGCCAGACCTTGCCTTCTCTGGCTTCCGTCCACGGTCTCGATTACCCTTGACATATAAGTTATCGGCTTGAGAGTTTCCCCCTGCATTCTGCTTCCGCTGGTTGTGAGCCAACAAGGCTGCAGTAATCTCCTCAACGTTGATAGTCTATTTCCCATATATAAGAGTAGTCACCATGTGTTCGTAAGAGGGAGGCAACGAACACAACAAAATCATCGCTCTGTCTTCATCCTCAATTTTTACATCAAGCCGAGCCAAATCAGAAACGATTTGATTGAAGACATTCACGTGTTGCGCCAAATCATGATCGTCCTGCATCTTCAGCCCATATAGCCGCTGCTTTAGATACAGTTTTGTCGTTAAGGATTTGGACATAAACTGACTTTCCAACTTCCTCCAAATTTCGTCTGGAGACGATAGATGCATGACGTGATACATAACCTCGTCCGCCAAGCATAATCGTATGGTTCCTGCCGCTCGTTGTTGCAATTCTTCCCAATTTTCCTCCTCCATCGACGTCGGCTTTGTAGGTCGCAAAGCCTTCAGGATCCCCTGCTGCGCCAACAGATCCTTCACCCTCGTTTGCCATAATCCGAAGTTACCCAGACCATCGAATTTCGCGACTTCGAATTTTGCTCCTGACATCTGATACCAATTGTTGATAAATCGGGCAAAGTAAACGAAAGAACACAAGAATTTTAACGAGGTTCGGCAATGTGCTTATGTCCTCGGTGCCTAGGCGGCGCTAGAAATTTTTTTTTAATTCTCATAGGTTTAGGTTACATCTCTATTTATAATAGAAAACTCTGGTACATAATTACAAAATTAACCCTGTACCGTACCGCGGGGGCTGCGCCCCCAACCCACATAATCGTAACCCCCTCTACGAGACTTTCTTTGTAAGGACAGTTGATGTTCGCTTCGCTCACTCCGCTCCATCCCCTGTCCTCTTTACCGGTATATTTATGAGCCATACCTTACAAAAACTCATTTTTTTCCTTTTATGGTTTTAACAAAGAAAAAACCTGGCTAACCTCTAACTTGGTAATTAATTTACCGATTAGTCAAAGGAAAGAGGGATATGTCTCTGCAATTTTATTAATGTATCCAGACATCTAGCTAACTCTTTACCTAAATATTCTCCAAACTCTTCCAGCTACGACACTGTCCAACAGATGCCTAACCATTTCTCGCTTATTTATTAAGTCAAGTTTAAACTAACTTAATTAATTAGTGTTACTAACCCCAAATATGGAGTTGTTGACTATTGAACTCATCAAATAAGATGTGGGTTTCCATTTTTTATGGTTTTATTCTGCGTTTTTGTCTTTATCTAATGTTTTTTTAGTTGAAATATCGGGGCATGCAAGCTCCACTGCATAAAGACGATTTCACTGTAATGTGAGCTGAAACCTTTGCACAGTGTCTGATAAGGCTGAGCCCAAGGAGGTGGCTTTGAACTTCGAAGAATATAATCCTTATTTAAAGCTGGCAGCCCTAATCTGTCATCATGACTGATTCCAGGCCAGACATCTTTCTTAGAGGGCCCATTAAGGCACTAACCACGGAGTTTTCCTGGTTTTTATTATTTTGCCGTATTATAGATTCCAGTCCATGTACATTTTCTAAGGTAAACTGGTTTTTAACCTTATTAATATACCGTTAAGAACTGTTCCAAAGGACATTATGATAAAGCAATGGAGCTGCAGCAAAGTGTTTTCATGTCATGGAACCTGACAAACCAAAATACAATTCCATCATCGTTTTCACTCAAAACTATTGCTGAAATTTATCATTTTTCGATGAAAGGATAATTTTTTTATTATTTTAACTTTAAAACTTGAATTTTGAAGGGACTAAAAAAAAGAAATTTTTCCATTAGGGGAACTGTCGGTTCCGGGCTAAATTACATAACTGACATCATTTTTTTTAAATTTTCCCTTTCTGACACTGTTTGACTAATATTTACAGAAGTAGCACCCTTTCTGCTGAGTTGGTAAAGGCGTGTCCCCGGGGACGCGCTTTACCCGTGTTTTCGCTGAGTTGGATGCCACGTGTGGAAGGCATCCCCGGGGACGCGCCTTCCATTAAATGTCATAAATGCCCCCATCCGTTTTTCCTAACTACCCCTCCTCCTCCCCTATATAAACCCCCTCAACCCTCCCTCATTCTTCACACCAAAATCATATTCTCCTCTCTTATATAACTCAAATTCTCCAACTATTTGAGTTTTAAATTTGTTATTAGTGGTAAGAAATTTATTTTTATGTTAGTATTTTTTTAAATAGTTATTATTTTTTATATTAATATATTTATGTAAATATTTTTTTATTAAAATAATATTTATATAATTATTATTTATTTAGAATTATTAATTTTTTTTTGCTAATTATATTGTTTTGCCTACAGTTATAATGGAAAACGAAATGCTGTTACGATTGGATATTGATCATATCTCCAGACATTTTAGCGATATGGTAATATTTTTTATAATTAATGTTAATATTTAAATTTATTTTTATTTTAAAGTTATTATGAATTTATATTAATTTTTAATTTTTATAATGTATATTATTTAGGATGCTGATCGTATTTTAGAGACTTTTATTAAAAATCCACGTATACCGACACCGGAACGTATTTTGCCATATTTGGCTTCTGCCGGGTTCGGGTATATTGCAACAATTATAGGCGGTTGCAAACTCGAACCTGTCCTAATTTCTGCACTGATTGAGAGGTGGAGGCCCGAGACACACACTTTTCACCTTCCATGTGGAGAGGCGACAATTACATTGGAGGATGTCTCTATGCATCTGGGGCTTCCCGTCGACGGAAATATGATGTGTGGTATGGCGGATGGTGATTGGCAATCAATGTGCATTGATTATCTTGGAGCTGCTCCGCCAGAGTTTAATGGAGGTAGAATAGCTTTATCTTGGTTGAAAGCTAATTTTGAGGTTTTAAATGAAAATGCTTCAGAGGATCAAGCAAAGGCATGTGCTCGGGCATATATTCTACGAATAATTGGAGGAATATTGATGCCCGACAAATCTTGCAACCAGGTGCATTGTATGTGGTTGCGGCATCTGATCGATTTTGATGAAGCTGAAAGATATAGTTGGGGTGTTACAGTTTTGGCATTTCTCTTTAGAGAAATGTGTCGGGCGACGAATTATAAGAAAACTGCTATCGGTGGATGTCTTCTGCTTCTACAATCATGGGCGTGGTTCCGCATGCCTTTCTTATGCCCGATCGTGAATGAACCATACGTATTCCCCTTATTGTTGAGGTAATTTTCGAACTAAATTTTGATTTAAATATTTTCAATTAAATAGGGTGATATTTAGTTTATATTATATTTCATAGGTGGTCGATGAAAAGAAAGGACCATAAAAGTATACCTACTGGGTTAGAGGAAATTCATTTACTTATTGATACGAAAGTTGGGTCTGAGGTATGTTTTTAAATTTGTTTAATTATTAATATTTTAATTTAAAATGTTAGATATAATTAGAATATTTTATTTATTTGAATTGTATATTTATATTTCAGTTTCAGTGGATACCTTATGCGAGCGATGAAGTGAAAGCTTGCATCCCACCCCACCTTAGTGGGTCATTAGAGGTATGAATATCGGTTATACCTCTTATATATTATGCTATTATTGAGTGGCATCCAGTTGATCGCGTGCTCCGTCAGTATGGTTGTACGCAATATATTCCTGGAGCTCCTAGGAATTTAGACGACGTGCATAACATAGATAGACGAGGAAAGAAAGATGTTAACTGGGTGGTGAGACACAGAGATTGGATTGCGCTTTGGGAGAACCGATATACACTGTTGGCCCCTCGATAATATTACGCTGAAACTGGTCATATGGTTACAGATAACTATATGGATTGGTTTAATGAAAATGGGAAGCCGTTTCTACTTTCGGCGGAAGCACGAGGGGTTAACATTCCTAGGCGCCGAGAAAGACGTCAACCGTCTCAATATCATCGTCCCCCGACGCGTGGACGGAGAGAAGGCGCTACCGGTTCTGCATCAGTCCCACCACAACATCCTTATTCGTCGATGCCGCAGGGGTACATGCCCAGCCCTCCACTTCATATGCCAAGCCCACCAGTTTATATGCCATCTCCGCAGGGTTACATTCCGAGCCCGCAGAGTTACATTCCTAGCCCGCCAGGTTACATGCCTAGCCCGCAGGGTTTTATACCATATGGAGATGCATATACGACTATGTTTAATGATCCAGCATATGGTTCATATGCATCTTATTTGGCTGGTGGTGCTTCTCCGCAGACACCTCAATCTCCATCGATGCCAATGTTTCCACAGTTTTCACAGTTCCCGGGGAGCGGTGGGATTGTTACTAGCACTCCTCCAGGGTCGTTATTTTATACAGGCCCTTCAGCCCCTTCAGCGTCATCTACACCAAATGAAGAAAATGCTGCTGATGATGATAGTGAAGATGAGGAGACTGAAGAACAAGTTCCACGAAGAAATCCTCCACGAAATAGACAACCATCGCCATGTGGAACTCATTCGAGAAGACGACATCGGTGATCCAGTTATATTTAATGTTATTTAAATAATTATATTTCAGAATTTTATGTAATTTGGTTATGTTATTTAAATGTTTCATGGTTGTTACATACATATTTTTTAATGTTATTTTTTATTCACATTTAACATTAAATGTTTGATAAATGTTTTTAAAATACAAATTATATTATTCGAAATTTAAAATAAAAATAAAAATAATATTATTCAAATTTAAATTTAAAATATAAATTATAGTATTCAAAATTTAACATTAAATTTCAACTTAATATTCCAATTGTATTCAAAATTAAAAGTTATATTCCAATTATAGTACACAATACTTAAATTGAAATTAAATTTATCCATAAATATGATTTTATCATTAACATATATATTAAAACGTATACATTAAAATCAACTTATGTTGAGTTCATCGATCGACGGAATCAGCCAAGAGGGGTGAATTGGCAATTTATTCAATGTCACATTTCAATGCTCATTCCATACAATTTCAATGTCACAATCAACTTATCACTTCACATTTATTCAATTTATCCATAACATTTTATCTAATTTATTCAAACTTCACATAACGTTTTAATTTAAGTTATTCTTAACTTGCTGAACTTTCAAAAAGTTAAATTTTGGTTATAATTTACCTGATTTACTGATATATCTAGTGTCCCCGAGGGACATGAGTGACATAATAGGGCAATGATAACATATTCTCTGATGAAATAATGGAAGGCGCGCCCCCGGGAACGCGCCTTCATGTGAATAGTGAAATAATAGGTACTGATATATCTAGTGTCCCCGAGGGACATGAGTGACATAATAGGGCAATGATAACTATTCTCTGACGAAATAATGGAAGGCGCGCCCCCGGGAACACGCCTTCATGTCCCCTGAGAAAATAGGTACTGATATATCTAGTGTCCCCGAGGGACATGAGTGACATAATAGGGCAATGATAACATATTCTCTGACGAAATAATAGAAGGCGCGCCCCCGGGAACGCGCCTTCATGTGAATAGTGAAATAATAGGTACTGATATATCTAGTGTCCCCGAGGGACATGAGTGACATAATAGGGCAATGATAACATATTCTCTGATGAAATAATGGAAGGCGCGCCCCCGGGAACGCGTCTTCATGTGAATAGTGAAATAATAGGTACTAATATATCTAGTGTCCCCGAGGGACATGAGTGACATAATAAGGCAATGATAACATATTCTCTGACGAAATAACGGAAGGCGTGCCCCCGGGAACGCGCCTTCATGTGAATAGTGAAATAATAGGTACTGATATATCTAGTGTTTCTCTGAAAATGAGTCGTCTTTCTGTTGTTGTTTTGTATGATGGAGAAATTAAGGAAGCTGAAGAGGGGGTTGTTTTTGAGTCAGATCATTATATCCCCTTAACCTTGAAGAGAAACATCACAATTGAGGAGTTAATCACAAAAATTTCGTTAAAGATTCGTATAGCAGGCTAGAGAAGACTATCTTCACTTCAGTACAGATTTCCTACTGAACTTTTTCCGCTCACGTATACATCATTTCAGCTTTCAAACGATGATGATGTTTCTATGATGGTTGATACTCATATGGGGAGTTCACAATCTCTTATTGAAATGTATGCCACTTTTATTGAGGTTCGTGCAACTCGTGGTCTCTCATATTCCTCTCACTTTGGCATTGCATATCAAACTGATCAAGTTGATAGCCCGACACAACTGATCTGTAATGATTTCACATCATTAATGGCGGATCCAATGCCATATACCATGCCATCAAGTTCAATAGGAAGGCATTCATCTGCAACTGCTTATGATCTCAACCCACGTGGCTTCACCAATAATCCATATGGCAACATCTCTTCTACTTCAAGGGGCAGACATTCATCTGCCAATGTTTTCGACTTACATATGGAAATGCCAACGAGACGATAGTCTATTCACATCCCACATGATACAATGTCCTCAAGTTCAAGGGGAGGACACGCAAGCGGGAACTTATTTGACCTTAACATTGGATTATCGGAGGAACCCTCATCTCCACCAGAAGAACCTCTTCGAGAGCCAGGTGCAGATGGTGCTGAAACGGGATTATTCGTTAAACCTGACTCACCACAGTTTAACGTACATTCTGATGATAACGAGGATGACGTTCCGATAAATACAACACCAGCCGAACTTCCTGCACATATGTATGAGGCTGATTATGATGCAATGTATGAGCCTGAATTTCCAGATCTTCCTGATGTTGGCAACTATGGACTTCAATCATCAGTCAATGACGGTAATTTACATATTGGAATGGAGTTCGCATCGAAAGAGGAATCAATGATGGCAATAAAGAGTTACAATATTCGTAACTCAGTTCAGTCCCGAGTTGATCGATCTAACACGGAGAAATATGTCTGCTACTGCGTCCAATGTGACAACGGATGTCAATGGACGGTCCGTGTATCAAAGAGGAAGAGGAAGAACAACTTATGGGAACTAACCAGATACAACGATCCTCATACATGTTGTGCAACAGGTATAAACCAGGATCATCCCAACTTGGACTCCAACATTATTTGTCAAGCAATCATGCCCATTGTGAAGCAAAGCTCTCATATAGCTGTTGCAGTGTTGATTTCTGCTATACAGTCACAATATTGGTACACTGTCTCATATAAAAAAGCATGGTTGGCAAAACAGAATGCCATTTGCAAACTTCATGGCAAATGGGATTCCTCTTACAACGAGCTGCCCAGTTGGTTT
The DNA here is from genome assembly GCF_006381635.1 of Hibiscus syriacus. NCBI lineage: Eukaryota > Viridiplantae > Streptophyta > Magnoliopsida > Malvales > Malvaceae > Hibiscus > Hibiscus syriacus. Next base: position 474,747 of record NW_024061893.1, read on the forward strand.
CATGTTGTGCAAAGACTTAATCCTGGGACAATTGTTGAGTTCGAAACTCAACATCATTACGTGAATGATCGAATGGTTCGCGATCGCTGCCAATTTTACCGAGTCTTTTGGACTTACCCTCAGTGTATTAATGCAGTCAAGTACTGTAAACCAATTGTCCAAATTGATGGTACTTTCTTGTATGGGAAATACAAGCAAGTTTTATTATTGGCTGTGGTCCAAGATGGAAATCGCAATATTCTTCCTGTTGCGTTTGCCCTCGTTCAAGGAGAAGACACTGAGTCTTGGGCTTTTTTCCTTAAAAATTTACGTCTACATGTTGTCACCAGGGAACGACTATGCATTATTTCAGACCGAGGAGCCGGGATAAAAGTAGCAATGGACTCTTTGGGTACAATGTATAGACCTCCACATGTTCAACATCGTTATTGTGTCCGTCATATTGCTGCAAACTATTACGGAAAATACAAGAAGAACGATGAACGTCAGTTAGTCGTGCGGATGGGTATGTTACTTTTTCCCAATTTTTCTCTCAATTTCTTATTACTTATTTATACTTCATATTAACTATTACATATTCCTAATGGCTTAGGTTACGAACTCTTACCTCAAAGGTTTGAGTCGATACTACAAGAGCTGTTTGGCAAAAATAAGAAGGGGTGCGAGTACATTATGGACATCAGCAAAGAAATGTGGACAAATGCATATGACGGGGGGTATCGCTATGGTCATATGACAACAAACTTGGCTGAAGCAATAAATTCAACCTTAAAGGGGGCGCGTCATTTACCAGTCACGGCGTTGGTTAAAACGACTTATTTTTGTTTGGGTCAACTCTTTGCAAAGCTCGGTGGACAAGCTCTTACTTGGATGCAAAACAGACATATTTACCACCCAAGACTAGTAGTTGATTTACAGAAAAAAGTGGCTGCATCAAATGGGATGTTAGTTACAAATTTTTCTCGCACCCGTGAATTGTTTCGTGTAACCGAAATGCCACGTCCGCTGCAAGGGATTGAAGCTAACTCTTTCAGAGTTAATCTGCAAGAGAGGTGGTGCGATTGTGGTTTCTTTCAAGCACTCAAATATCCATGCTCTCATGTCATTGCTGCTTGCTCACATTCGCATTTGGACTACAAAAATTATGTTGATCCCGTATACCAACTTTCACAAGTATTCAAGGTATATGAATTTGAGTTTCCGCCCATAGGAAACGAAAGAGACCCAAATGAGATTCAAACTTGGCTTACAATTGTACCAGATCCATTGCTATTGAGGGACTCAGGTCGTCCAAAATCTACTAGAATACATTGTGATATGGATATTCGGGAGAAGTCAACAGAACAAAAACGATGTGGGTATTGTAGAAACATCGGGCACAATAGAAAAAAATGTCCAGCTCTGTTATCATCATATAATCGTTAACTCTTATGTAATTAATATTGTATTTAAATGAATGTTTTTGTTTCTAATAATTTAATGTTATTGCATTTATATAATTTGTCAATGTATGTACACCTAAATAATTTTTTTTAACTTTTAAATACATAAATATATTTAATATATTTATTTAATATAATAATTAATATTATTAGTTATAATTTTTTTTAAATATAATAATAATTCCACCTTGTAAGTAGAGAAAAATATTAAATTAAACAAATTAAAAGTTATTAAAAAATTTATGTATACGATGACACATTTCATGTTCTGATTGGAGGATTAAATTTATTAAATTAAATTTTCAATAAGACTAATTTTATAAAATATGTAAGTCTTGAAGATTAATATGTAATTATACTAATTTATTAACTTATGCATCAATATTTTCGTTAAATATTGATATGAGATGACTAGATTGATAACATTTAAATAATTAACTGATAAAATTAATAGATCGATAATCAAAATCAAAAATAATAATATAACCATATGTGTAATATTATAATTTCATACATTTTTCCTATAACTACAATAAAGTCAAAACTGGTTTTCATATATTGTTATATCATATTAATGTAGATAATTCACTCCACCTTTAACACACATTAACAAAATACATTTGATAATTCTTACATTATAATCGAAACATTTTACATAATATATTATTAATTTATAATAAAAATAAAATAAACTATTTATTATAAACAAAATACGTGTCTGCTGAGTTGGCAAAGGCGCGTCCCCGAGGACGCGCCTTCCACACGTGGCATACAACTCAGCGAAACGCGGGTAAGCGCGTCCCCGGGACGCGCCTTTGCCAACTCAGCAGAAAGGGTGCTACTTCTGGAAATATTGGTCAAACAGTGTCAGAAAGGAAAAATTTAAAGCAAACGGTGTCAGTTATATAATTTAGCCTCGGTTTCGTCCTTAAGCAAGGTGTTCCCTGTATTTAACATTTAAACTGCACTGTATTGCAGTAATTGATAACTGATAGAAATGAACAGTGCTAAATACTACATTAATAAAAAAGCAGTCACGATTGCAATGGAATCTAATGAAATCTCCAAAGCTTAAACGAATAAATATACGCATAAATGTCTATAATTGTGAAGATACTAATTTTTTTTTACTCATTTTTATTATTATTATTACTATAATAATAATAATAATAATTATTATTATTATTATAATTATTATATATATTATTATTATTATAAAAAAATAATTACAAATAATATTATAGGCCCAACAGACTGGCCCAAACAAAAAAAAAACCCTAAAACCCATTTAGGGTTTGATCTCAGCCGTCGCCTTGCTTCTCAGCCGTTGGATCTAACTTAGATCCAACGGTCCAGATGGTTCCAGCAGGAAACCCTAGGGTGATGATACCCTAGGGACACGTCCCAGCCGTCGCCGTAGCTTCCAGAAGACCACGCGGCGCCTATTCTGCTGCCAACACCATTGCCGACGCTCCACCAGTGCCATGCCTCCGATGAAGACTCCAGAAGACTCAGAGCAGCCGCACACGTTGAAGTCTAGAGTGAGTCACCACTATAGCTCGGTGACTCACCGAACTCCACCTTTCGGACCGGTCCGAGACAAGCGCTGGTGATGGCTATAAAGCCATCACCCAACCTGCAAAGAGAAGAGGAACCAGCAACAACACAACAACTAAAAAAAAAAGAAAGGAGAGAAGCTTACCGAGGAAGCCACGACCACCGGACCTCACCAAAAGCTTCGAAAATCGAAGGTACTTTCTTAGATTTGCTCCAATCGGGAGCTATTTAGAAGAAAAGATCACCGGAACCGTCATTAGGACGGTCCGATCTACATTGTGGTGTAAAAATAGATTTTTCCGGCCACGCATCCGGTGGCCGGTGGTGAGGACTACGGCGGCAGACGGCTGCCGCCCGGTGACCGGCTTCCCTCCGGTGAGGGAAGCTAGAGAGAAGAGAGAGCGTTTTCATTCTCTCTCAGTTAGAGAGAGAATGATAAAGGGGAGAAATGAGAGAGCTGGCCCGAAGGGCCAGTCGGTTTCGGGTTTAAATAGCCCTTCCCGAACGACGTCGTTTCGGGGAGGGCTATTTGTGTAATTTTTAAAGGTTAAATCCCGTCCGCAGTCATCCTAACTTGTAATCTTTACATTTTAGTCACTAAATCAATTTATAATCCTTTTAATTCGGTTCTTTAATTTTAATTTTATTTATTTTAGTCTTTTGTATTAAAATAATATATTTAGGGTAAATAACAAATTTAGTCCTTTAATTTTAATAATTAATATTTTAATCTGAATAGTATGTTTTAATTTATTTTAATCTGATATTCGAATTTTATATAATTTTAATTTAGTCACTAAATTAATAAATAAGAAAAATAGCATATTTAATCCCTATAATTTTGAATAATTAATATTGAATTAGGTTTTTAATTATAATTTTAATTATAATTTAGTCACTAATTTTAAATATTTTCTTTTATTTTACTGCTTTTAAATATATAGTTCTAATTGTATTTTTATTCTTTTAATTTTACTTGTTTATATATTTAAATATTATTTTTATTATTATTATGTAGTCATATAAATATATATATAATAAATAATAATTTATATTTTTTTACATAAATTATTTTAATATTTATTTTTCAATATCGAAGAAAAGGGCAGTCTTAATACAACTGGATGTCCTATTCTGGTATTTTAAAATTAAATATTATAAAAAATTATAATTTAATTTTATTTAAATTATTATATTAATATTTATTAATATCGAAGAAAATAGCAGTCTTAAGGCACCTAGAAGTTCTTTTATGATATTTCTAAATAAATAAATATTTATTTATAAATATATATAAATTATTTTTTTCTCATAATTATAATTTTGAAATAATAGGATTATAAATTAAATATATTTTGAATTTTTAAATTTCTAATAATAGAGACAATTTATAATTAAAAAGTACCAATTTTGGGCGTTGTAGGGGTGCTAATCCTTCCCTAAACGTAACCGACCACGAATCCCTTTTTATTAATAAAAAGAAAGAATTTTTGGTTATAAACGCAGATCAGTTCATCTTTTAACTGATGTTTTCTTAAAAACTCTGTTAAAAGATAATTTTTAGGTATTCGACCTACTTGACCCAAAAGGCCGATGGCGACTCCCAAATTATTTTCAAAACCATTTATTCACATCAATTTTCTCGCCAAATAAATATTTCGTGCCCAGACGAAAACCGGTTACGACAGCTTGACGACTCCGCTGGGGATCGGTCAAACTTTAAAATCAATTATTAATTGTCTCTATCAATTAGAAAATTAAAAATTCATATATTTAATTTATAATTCTTTCTTTTCAAAATTTTTTATTTATACTTATTATTTTCATAGTATTTATATATTTTCTTATTAATATTTCATTTTATTTGCAAATATTTTATTTCATTATTTATTTTTTCTGTCAAAGGTTTGAACATTTCTCCTCACACAGAACACTTGCATTGCATAACATAAAGCTCTATAATTGAGTTTGTCCCTTTTAAGTGGGAGTGAAAGCGACGTCTTCGTGAGAATTTATTCTCCGTGTCAGACCTAGCAAGTAACTTTCGGGGTTCATATGCTCTATGTCTTCGTGAGAATTTATTCTCCGTGTCAAGCATAGAGAAATGTATCCCCTCGAATTGAACTCGATTCACTTTAGTCTGTGATGGACTAGGATTGAGGGTTAGCAACCCAAGGGGGCACTAACAAGGACAATTCGGGTACCTTTATTCTTAGATCTGAAACCTTGCATATAATAAACCCTAGAAACTCTTCCAATCTGAAGCCATGCCGAAATTTTGTCCAAAATAGGTGTACACACAGGAGAAATGAATGCTAACTTTCCTTTTAATTTATTTATTTATTTTCTTACTGAAAAAGCATTTTTAAATAAAGATATTTAGGTAGATATTATTATTAAATTTCTTTATTATGTAAACTAATTCATTTCTTTTTGTGTGCTTTTTATTTTTTCTGTTTGCATAGCATCATACATGATAAAAGGCATTGATCCTCGTGTTAATTGTCTCATTGGAAAGCCTTCATCCATGGATAAAAAGTGTTCAAATCAAATAATTCTAAACTCAGAAGTAAGACAGTGGGCTGAGGACTTACAAAGACAAGGAAGAGACAGTCTGCAAGATGATTATGTATCAGACTTGGCCAGTTATGCTCCAGTTTCGCTAAAAAGAAATGATATGCAAGATTTGCAAAGTATTTGGGAAAGTTGGGACTCAAACAAAAAATTACAGTTTTATCATACTTGCGGAGACATCCCATATTTGCTCTATGTCGAAGTTGATGATGACTTACTTCGAGCCCTAATTCAATTCTGGAATCCAGGGTACAATTGCTTCACTCTCAATAAGGAGGACTTGGTCCCTACTATTGAAGAGTACACAACTTTGCTACATATATAAGGGGCTTTGGAGAATCGAATTTATTCAAAGTCAATTAAAACTCAACCCTTTCGAGTTAAATTAGCAAAGATTGCCGGAGTACGAGAAGAATGGGTGGCATCCCGTACAAAACAAAAAGGCGAAAGCGAAGGCATTGCTTGGACCAATATTAAAGAACTTATTCAGAGTCATCCAGACACTAAAGTACGATTCGATCTATTTGCTCTGGGTATGTATGGTATGGTCATCTTCCCAAAAGTATTGGGATATATTGAAGCTGCAGTAGTAGATTTGTTTGAGCAGCTACCAAAAAAGATTAATCCTGCTTCTGCAATTCTAGCAGAGACTTTCAGATCATTAAATACTTGTAGAAAGCTAGGAGGTGGATGATTCTCAGGGTGTACCCAGTTGTTATATGTTTGGATCCGTAGCCATTTCTGGAGGACAGAAAAGGTTTCATACCGGCGCTTTAATACGGATTACTCACCATTAAAAGAATTTCTGGAGCAAGAATGGCCGAAAGAAATTAAGAAAGATATGTGGATTAATGCATTTCGAAATCTGCAAAGCAATGACATTGTTTGGCGAGCCCCGTGGCAAAACCAAAGAGAATTTTTTTACAAATGTGGTGATTACAATTGGATAATGCTGCTCGGATTGTGGGGAGGAATTGGATATGCACTACTTCTGGTCATAAGACAGTATGAAGGTCGTCAATTTGTACCTGTCACCGCTGGATTACATTAATCCGAGTTCGCATTCCACAGCAAAAATTATAAAAGAAATATCATGGAAGCCGTTACAGCTTGGAAAATAACTTTTTGTATCCGAGCTAAAGAATTAAAAGAAATGCTAACTCCTGATTATGAGGAATGGAGATCTGTCAGGAAAAATGAAAATATTCCTCTACCAGATCAAAATGAGGATATCTCTATGGAAGATCGCATTAAGGTGGTTCCATCCGAGATTGAAATCCTGAGAGCTGAGTTTGAAGTAGAAAGAGAAGATTGGTCAAGAGAATTAGAGCAAATGAGACGAGATAAAACTATGTTGGGTGTTGACATTGACTTTCATTCATCACAATGTGCAATGTTGAGACAAAACAAAGAAAAAGTTGATGGTGAATTTAGAGCATTAAAGAAAAATTACCAGGAGTTATATAAATCCCGGAAAGCATCAGGACCAAGCCAATCAACAGTACAGATGACCAGAGAATTGAACATCGAGAGAAGTCGAGTTGAAGATTTGAAAGGAAAGAATAGCCGTCTACTCAAAAGCCTTGAGAAAGGAAAGCAAAAAATGGAAGATTTTGAGGTTGACAGAAGAGAACGAATTATAAAACACAAAGCTGAACACCGCGAGATCATGAATGAAATGCAAAGAGAAAGGGATCGAGCCAAAGATTTAGAAGAGATGAAGAATGAAATCTTTGACAAATTTGAAGGTGATAAAAATATCATGTTCAAGGGATTTGAATCTAAAATGAACCAGCTGATTGCCGAACTTGAAGTTAAAGGCCAAAGGATTGAAGAGTTCAATGTTGAAAAAGAAAAATGGGAGCTGGAAAGAAAGAATTTCAACACCAAACTTGAGGTAGAGCAAGAAATGGCTAGCAATTGGATGCAAAAATGCAGAAACAAGAATGTTCAAATCCAGAAGCTTAATCAAAGAATGCAAGAAGCACGAACAAAACTTGAAGAAGATCTGGATCAGTCTAGAAACAAAAATGCAGAGTTTAATGCTTACATTTTGCAACTTGAAGAGTCATTGTTTCAAGAAAAGGTTCGTCTAGGACCTAATGATCTCAAAGAAAGTAATGAGGAAAGTGCTTCACTGCGAAGACGCATTAGAGATCTTGAAAAAACTCTGTACAATTGCCAAGTCAGAATCACTGAGTTAGAGCAAACTCTTGAAGGAACTAATGAACAATGGCAAAAGTCAACTGATTTCTATGTAGAAAGAAGTGAAGAAAGAAGTAATATGGTGTCGTAATCGGTTTTCGTCCGGGCACGAAATATTTATTTGGCGGGAAAATTGATGTGAATAAATGGTTTTTGGAAATAATTTGAGAGTCGCCATCGGCCTTTTGGGTCAGGTAGGTCGAATACCTAAAAATTATTTTTTTAAAAGAGTTTTAAGAAAACATCAATTAAAAATGAACTGATCTGCGTTTATAACCAAAAATTCGTTCTTTTTAATAATAAAAAGGGATTCGTGGTCAGTTACGTTTAGGGAAGGATTAGCACCCCTACAACACCCAAAATTGGTACTTTTTAATTATAAATTGTCTCTATTATTAGAAATTCAAAATATATTTAATTTATAATCCTATTATTTCAAAATTATATAAAAAATATTTACAAATATCGGAAAAGGACTTCTAGGAGCCTTAAGACAGCTCTTTTCTTTGATATTGATAAATATTAATTTAAATTAAATAATATTTTTTTATAATTTTTAATTTTAAAATACCAGAATAGGACATCCAGTTGTATTAAGACTGTCCTTTTCTTCGATATTGAAAAATAAATATTAAAATAATTTATTTTTAAAATAAATATTTATTTATTATATATATATTTATGACTACATAATAAAAATATTTAAATATATAAACAAGTAAAATTAAAATAAAAATACAATTAGAGCTATATATTTAAAAGCAATAAAAAATATTTAATAAATGACTAAATTATAGTAAAATTAAAATTAAAAACCTAATTCATAATTAATCAAAATTACAGGGATTAAACATGCTATTTTCTTATTTAATAATTTAGTGACTAAAATAAACTTATCTAAAATTCGAATATAAGATTAAAATAAATTAAAAATATAAACTAGGGATTAAAATATTATTTATTAAAATTAAGGGATTAAATCTGTTATTTATCCTAAATATATTATTTTAATATAAAGGACTAAAATAAATGAAACTAAAATTTAAAGATCAAATTAAAAGGATTATAAACTCGATTTAGTGACTAAAATGTAAAAATCACAAGTTAGGATGGCTGCGGAAAGGGTTTAACCTTTACCAAATTACACAGGTACCCCTCATCAAAGCGGCATCGTTTTGATGAGGGTATTAATACCCAAACGGCCGGCCTCCCTTGGGCTATTGTTTCATTTGTTTGGTTTTGCTTCTCTCTCTACAGAGAGAGAAGCTCTCATTTTCCTTCACCGGAGAAGAGAACCGGTGTCCGTTTCCGGCAACGATCGCCACCGTCGGCCACCGTCTCCGGTGGCCGGAGATTACCAAACTACACCAAATTAAAGATATCAACTCCTAAAGGCCAAATCCAACCTCCTTTTACCCTAAATCCCCTTAGATCGACCTAGATCTAAGGTTTTTTTACCTTTGACTCTCGACTTTCCGATGGTACGAGGAGGCTCTGATGACTGCAGTTTCCTCGGTAAGTTTCTCTCTTCCCTTCTCTTTCGATATTTGACTGTTGGGTTGTTCTGTGTTGGCTTGCTGTGGCGTTTTTGTTGTGTTCTTTCTTCTCTGTTTTTTTTTTCTTTTTTTTTTTCTGTTTCTGTCGTGGTCGTCTTTTTTTTTACAGGATTCGGTGATGGCTTTTTATAGCCTGACCGGTGTCTTCTTCGGACCGGTCTCGAGGGTTCAGTTCGGTGAGTCACCATAACTATGGTGGTGACTCACCATAGAGCTCGACGTGGACGGCTGTTATTGTGGCAGCAGAGCTTCTAGAGTCTTCTGTTGGTGTCGTCGTGGTACTGGTGTGTCGACAATGGCGGTGGAGGCGTCGGCAGTGGGGCATTGGACCACCTGGCAGTGAAACGACGGTTGGAAGCTTGGAGATAGCTGAGGCGGCGCCGCGTGGTTGCCCTAGGGTATCATACCCTAGGGTTTTCATCTGGAAGCATCAGGACCGTTGGATCTTAGCCAGATCCAACGGCTGTGAGCAATGGCGGCTGGGGCATGAGATGAGAAACCCTAGTTGGGTTTTAGTGTTTATGTTGGGCTTTTGTATCTGGGCCTGAGTTCTTGTAATTGGGCTTTGGGATTTAATGTAATTTGTAATATTTATTTAATAATAATAATGTATAATAATGATAATAATAATTAATAACAAATAATAATAATAAAAGAAAACTGAAAAATTAGTGTCTACAGCTGCCCCTCTTTGCTCATCCTTGTGTTAACAAGAATAGAGTAAAGACGAAAAAGACAATAATTTTTCATTTGACTTCTTTTGAGTAGAATGGAAGTGTTGAAAACATCATGCACTGAAGGGCTTACAGATGACCCGAAGGTTTTTGAAAACATCAAAAAGCTCCAGAAGGCTTTTTGGAAACATCATGCACTGAAGGGCTTACAGATGAGCCGAAGGCTTTGAAAACATCAAAAAGCTCCCGAAGGCTTTTTGGAAACATCATGCACTGAAGGGCTTACAGATGACCCGAAGGTTTTGAAAACATCAAAAAGCTCCCGAAGGCTTTTTGGAAACATCATGCACTGAAGGACTTACAGATGACCCGAAGGTTTTGAAAACATCAAAAAGCTCCCGAAGGCTTTTTGGAAACATCATGCACTGAAGGGCTTACAGATGACCCGAAGGCTTTGAAAACATTAAAAAGCTCCCGAAGGCTTTTTAGAAACATCATGCACTGAAGGGCTTACAGATGACCCGAAGGTTTTGAAAACATCGAAAAGCTCCCGAAGGCTTTTTGGAAACATCATGCACTGAAGGACTTACAGATGACCCGAAGATTTTGAAAACATCAAAACGCTCCCGAAGGCTTTTTTTTGGAAACATCATGCACTGAAGGGCTTACAGATGTGGGAAATAGTTTACTAAGTAAAAAAAACTAAGGAAATCGTTTTCTTACTTTTCAACAATTTCATTTTTAGAAAAGATTGAATGAGAAACTATGGAAATCGTTTTCTCATTATTTTTCAAAATAACATGTTGATTAGGTAACATGCTCCAATCTCAAAATAATGCTCATTTTTGTGGATTACGTCCATCTATTCTTCAGATGTTTGCGTGATTCCTGTATTTACGGTTTTGAATACCTTCTTCTTGTAAGGTATTTCTTACCATGAATCTTCTTGTTCTTCCGAAGATCTGTAAAACTTCATTTTTGAATGCACTCAGATGTATCAATGTAATGCATTGTATATTGTACAAATGATGTTCTTATGAATGCATGAATGTTGATGCAATCTTCATTTGACTTCAAAGTGGTGAACTTGGTCTTCCTTCACTTCATCATTTATTGCCAGGGTTACCTCTGGATATCAGTGTAGCAACTTATGCTATCAAGCTTGCATTTTTGCAGAATCATCTGATCAACTTGTATTGTGGTTCCTTCTTTGCTTCATTTAAGTCTTAGAAGAAATGTTTCACTTGTGGAACTCTTGTCGTAGTCAAAATTATGACCCTGATGCCCCATTTTGTCTTGGATAAAACCAACTTTATTTGCTTGGACTTGTGTAGAAATCCCATAAAGCTTTCATCTTTGAAAAGAGAATCTATCATCTTTAAAAAGAGAATCTATCATCTTTGAAGAGTGTAGATGTAGATATGCCTGACTCAGCAGGGATTAATTAGGAAAGTAGAGTCTGTTCTAATTTAACTCTTGAAACATCACAAGGAAGATTTATTCCAATTCCTTTCATGTCTCCACATATAATCAGATCTTGAATAAGGCAACTTGGACCAATATCATGTCGAGATGCTTAACAACAACCTGTAGTTCAACCTTAGTTGACCCCATTAGTTTCTTGTTTAAAATTTTTCAGCTCTCTTTCTGTGGAAAGAAATCTTCATCATATCTCATTTCTGATCTTGAAGTTGAAGAAGACAAACTTCATCTTGTATCAATAAAGGAAAACCATATGATCTACAGTATTGGTTCAGCATCATAATTACTGGTTCATAAAACATTTGACAATACATTCTTCATCTCATGTGGTTTCTGCTCAGATGTAAAATATTTGAAAACACATTTATCCTTTCCTGTGGCTTCTGCCAAGGTTTCTCAATCATTAAAACTCATTGTCTAGTGGTCAAAGCTTTTGTATGATGTCACTAGACCATTTGAGAACAAAACTCCATGGGGATTCAAGTGTGATGTTGGTATGACCAAAAAATTAGTCAAATCCACAAGATATGCTAGTACTGAATTAAATAAGAGACACCAACTGATTTTGATATCATCTCAGGCAAAGGCAAAGTGTGATACAGATCATGTTTTCTTCCGTCATGAGCATGGTAGAAAATAGAAACACTTCAGCTATAGGATCCATGTACAGAACGATATCTGTAGAATTCTTGATGCTGGGGATGAAACGCACATGATAAAACCCAAAATAGATAAAAATTCAGTTCAGCCTGGCTGGCAATGATAACCCCAGTAATAATGGGAATAACAGTAATAAGTGAGTCGATTCTCCCTTTCCAATGTCATCGATTAAGCGAAAACTATTGTAAAAAAATAGCTTCGTAACCTCAACAATATGGTTGAAACTAACTGCCAGGAATCTCAAAGAAATATTTTCAATTGTCACTGACACAGAGAATACAAAATTCAAAGCTGAGATCTCGAGGAACTGATCCTTGGATCGAATGGTCTACAAATGGACCATCTCTATTCATGTAATCATGATGTAGCTTAACAAAGAACATACTGTCATGTGACACATGGTTTAAGAAGATTGGGTATTAAAAACCATACTTGCTGAATAAATATTTGTTTAACAACGGGACCCTAATACAACTGCCTGATGAACGAAGCAATTATGTGTAGTCGGATTGACTGTTATTGTTTCACCATTTTCATTCTTCATATCTTTGTATCTCATTGGAAATATTTTTTCAAGTCAATGATCTTTACACATGATATTGTGGGCCTTCAGCATGCCCCAATATTGGCTAATACAAGTGTTCAAAATGCATCAACAGTTCTGATTCTGATTGAAATGGGTTTTCAGCATGCCCCAACATTTTGCTGATAAATATTCAGAATATTTCAACATTTCTGATTCTGTTTGAAAAGGGTTTTCAGCATGCCCCAATATTTGCTTCTTGTTAATCTGAGTCTTCAAAATACCCCACATGGATCTGTCTGAAGGAACCTTTAAAATTCCCCAACATTTTACTGATACAGATGTTAAAAGTGTGCTCAACATTACTTCTTGTTGAGATGAGCCTCCAAGAATGCCCAAATATTCATATTGCTGTGAGCCTTCAAAATGCCCCAATATTCTATTTCTGGTTGAAATGGGCCCTCAAGATGTCCCTCTAGATTTATCTGATTCACTCTCAATCTCTGTTTGACTGGAATGTCATGATCCCCACGAGGTCCAATTTTGACAATGAATTGTTGTAGGTACTTGTAGCTTTATTCGTGCCCCAAATCTATTTATCTTGAATACTCTCATTCTGGTGTCACTAAATAGTAGTGTTATCAAGTAACTGAAATTCTTTTCATGTTATCACAAACTTAAGAAGTATTCAATCATTCTAACAGAAACGTCTGAGATATGTGTCTTCTGAATGAGGTGACCATTTTTTGTATCTGGAGGGATTTAGTCAGACAGTGAAGTAAAAATAGCTTGGTAATCCGTTCCAGGATGACACAGTGGCTTATCATCTTTCAGTGAAGGCCATATCTGAAATATACTTTTCTGTGGGAGAGAAACCAATTTATGCAAACAATTATCTGATGCAATGGCAAGACTACATATACAATGGTACAAGCTCATCAAAAATCTGCACCCATGCAACATGTTGATTCTGATAACAACTCATCTGATTATGAAGCGATCTTTTAGGATGATTTCACATATATTGATAGTTCTTCTGATATCGAGGAAATCATGAATTCTGATTCTGATGAGGAGAATAAACTGTTATACTTGACAAAAATGGGATTCTCAGAGGCTGAAGCTTCAATAACCATGGAGAGATGTGGTTCAGATTCATCAATTGCAGAATTGACAGATTTTATATGTGCTGATCAAATGACTAAGGTTACTGACGCACTTCTTATGGTAGAAAATAGGAAGCCATTATGCAATGATCCCAATTACAAGCAAAGGCGAAACTTGAGCTATGATTTGTGGAAAGGAAGAAGCAAAGGAAGCTTGAAAAAAAGCTTCTTAATGAAGACAATCATGTAGTTCACCTTTCAATTCCAATGATTGGTTCTGGGATTCATACCGAACCAGATCAGATAACTCAAAGAATACTTCCAGAAGATGCTATTGGGTCTCCTTATTTCTACTATGAACAAATTCATCTTTCAAATCCAATGATTGGTTCTGTGGTTTCATACCAAACCAGATCAGATAACTCAAAGAACACTTCCAGAAGATGCTATTGAGTCTCCTTATTTCTACTATGAGCAAATTCATCTTTCAAATCCAATGATTGGTTCTGTGGTTTCATACCAAACCAGATCAGATAACTCAAAGAACACTTCCAGAAGATGCTATTGAGTCTCCTTATTTCTACTATGAACAAATTCATCTTTCAAATCCAATGATTGGTTCTGTGGTTTCATACCAAACCAGATCAGATAACTCAAAGAACACTTCCAGAAGATGCTATTGAGTCTCCTTATTTCTACTATGAGCAAATTCATCTTTCAAATCCAATGATTGGTTCTGTGGTTTCATACCAAACCAGATCAGATAACTCAAAGAACACTTTCAGGAGATGCTATTGAGTCTCCTCTTCAAAATTCAATGATTGATTTTACCAAATCAGATCATATAACTCAAAGAACACTTCCAGAAGATGCTATGAGCACATTCATTTGTTCCAGTTAATGTTTGGACTGGGATATCACAGTACTTGTTCGATGTAAAGCCAGAATTTATAGATTCGAAGCATTTTCATGCTACTACACTGAAAAGGGCTATATTCATAATTCTGCCAATTGAGAACAGATTCTCTCTTATTCTGCTTTCTCCATGTGTTGATACTTTTTCATTGACAAAGAAATGATGGCCTTCCTGGGATCCAAGAACAAAGTTGAACTGTTTATAACCATGTACAGGAAGTGCCAAATTGATAGAAAGGATCTGTAAGGCTCTTGAAGCTTATGACAATGAATCATATTCGAATGTCCAACAGTATGTTCTTGATGAGTGCTGAAAATGGAATCTAGTATGGGTTGGAAGGAATAAAGTTGCTCCACTTGGATCTGATGAGGTGGAAATGCTTCTAGGTTTCCCTAAAAACCATACACAATGATCTGTATAGAGACATGTTCCATGGTGGTATCAATGTCCTATCTCTTTTCTCTGGGATCAATGATACAGAAGTTGCCTTCTACTGTCTTGGCATATTTTTGAAAACAGATGTGCAAGAACTGAATGATGATCGGTTGGAGCAATTGATGAGTAGATTTATCGAATTCTACCTTGTTGTCGGTGGCATCCAACGTAACAACCTTACTTATATAAAAGGCCTATAAAGGTAGATTCTGTTCCAATGTCTTGTTCTGTGCCTTAAGTCCTCAAATTCAAATTCAACAATCTTCTGAAGGACATAATGGATATCATCTTGACAAAGAAAATGATCGTCATAGAAAAAATAGCAATGATGTATCAAGACTTGAGCCAACACCAGAGTGCAGGTAGTGACTTGTTCATGGCTTTATGATGTAATCTTCTATAGAACATGAATTGATGGTTGGGGAAAATAATCTGTCTGATGATGCTTATTGCCCTCAGCATGAGATAAACGATAATCTTTCTTGATGAGCTGCTAATAATGTCATAGGGGAGTGTCACAAGTTCAATTCTCCAGTCTTTCTGACTTCTCAGACCACTTGCTTTAAAAAATGTGAAGTGTTTCATTATTCTGGCCTCGTTCATTCTTTTTCTACAACAGAGGTAGAATAAGCAACAATTGCTTCAAGGACCTTCCTCATTTGAGACTGTCCTGTTTGAAAATGTTTTTTCCTCCTTTGTTTATTGAAGAATGAAAGAATTTTGCAAAGTATTATCCCTTTCAGGTTCACAATATAATCAAATCATAAACAATAAGTTTAATGAATATCCAATAAATCAACTACACTTTTAAATCATTCAAAAATCATAGTCCTATGGCAAGTGTCAAAATTATTGACTGATTTAAGGTGTAGGTGGATTTTGGTAAAGTAAGGTTCTTTCAAGTTGGTTCAGTATATCGCTTCGGGGTTCCACTAACTTGAAGAAATGGTTATTATGCTCATCTTGTAGAGATACTTCTTGATTCCAAAATCTCGGGAACGTCTTTTGGGATGTGCGGTGCTTCATTTAAGATCATCTCTTATGTCGTTTGTTGCACCATTCAATATTCGAGCTGCCTTTTTTAGGTTTTCAACTCGAATCCTTCTTTGGTTTCAAGATGTTATTTAAAAATTTACATCTTGAACCCCCTTTTATCATTTTTCATATCATGCATTAAAGATTTTAAAAACCAATTTTTGCAAATAAAAATCAATCTTGAGAGGCGGAATGAATTCTAAAGATATTCTCTTAGATGCCTTCAATCTTGCTTTGCTTGACTTCGATCTGCCTTGTTGAGGATTTTTCCATCATCTGGATCCCTCTAGACTGCCAAATTTTGGATTCATTTCCATTTTCTCATATCTTCAGCATTTCTTGCTTTTCTTGTTCGTACTTGATCAACCTTGTAACTTGAGGCTCAATAATTCACCCATCTTGATTCAATTTTTTCTTTTTCTTTTTTTGTTTTGTTTTTTGTTTTTTTTTTCTTCTTTCTTTGCTGGATGAGTATAATACTTCAATTGCTTTGATCACCTCCTTTTCCTTTTGCATTTTAGAGGTTTTCCATTATTCTTGATTGGATTGATCTTCAAGCACTCTTGCCCCAATGTAGAGGGTGATCCTTGGTTAGGGTTGAATTAGAAGAAACATTATTCAGGCTCAAATGGGGACAACCAAGGATATATATGTATATATTAAAGGATAAATGAAACAATGCCGTTTATCATCTCATACACAGAAACCTTTGTAAAAAGAGGTATCCACAGGGGGATGAATATTCAAGATTAACTTTATTTACATGAAAAAAATGTAATTAATGCATGATATATTTATTTCAATCAATCACTTTCCCCTTCTTCTTTGAGTATACCCTAATCACTCGAAATTATTATCGATGAGTTGGTCCCTGATGCCTCATCTCGTCTCTTCTTGCAGTAAAATTCACGAATAGTTGACAGTTTGGTTCTTTTGAGGTCTTTTGGTTTATGATGGTTTTGTGTTTGGAAGGACCAATGTGTGACTTTTGAAGTCGTATATGGTGGAATGTAGTATCATCAATCAATCGACTCTACCCGAGAAGGTAAATATCTGAAATAGGTGTAAAAATAGGTAGAGACATTACTTCAGAGTCTCAGATAAATGTAGTTTCAGAATTTGGTTTTGGTAAAGGTCGAGTAATTGGTGTTGGATGAGATATGGAAGATATAATTTTATCGCTTGCCAATAAATCTATAACTCTTGCAAATTTAAAAGAATATTTAATCTACTTGATGCTCAATAATCTCAAGATTAAAATTTGACTCCTTGCTCATAACCATAAAAGAAACACATATTTATTTATTGCACAAAAGGCGGAGAAAGGAACATAAAACATATTCAAACAAGATGCTGAAAGTAGAAAGGTACTACAGTGGTAGATAATACTTCCACTTATTTATGCATCATTATTCCTCTGTTGTTGGGTATGTACTTGGCCCAGGATTTTTTTATCCTTATTTGCTCCCCATTTCTTGATCATTTCTTGTGTCAGGACTCTTTTGTCAACAAGCATCTCTATTTCTTTCAACAGTGGCCTACAATTGCCTGTAGAATGCCCTTTTACCCCCAAGTGGAAATTACAAACACTATCTTGATCATAGCTATGAGCAGAAGGGTTTGATGTCACTTTAGTTGGTCTTGGTGTGATGTATTGACCTTTAACCAAATAAGGATACAAGTCTGAAATGGAAGTTTGGAATACTTCCAAAGTTTGTCTTGATCGCATGACTTTCTTTGGTCGATCCGAACAGTTACTTGCTCTTTTTCTTTTGCAATTGCTAGGACTCTGGATGCAACATTCATTCACATGATCAGCTTTTGCTTTTTGATCCGTCGGGCTCCTGGATGTGACTTTTGAATTTTCTTCATTGATTACATTCTCAATTAAATCTCCACTTGTCACAAGATTCTCGAATTCAGTTGTCGGATTTGCCTGCATTAACTCGAAGAAAGGCGCTGGAAGGGAATCACGAAACATACGTGATATCTCTTCTTCTAACATGGGAGGTTGAACTTGTGCTACCACTCCTCTCCATCTTAAGGCATATTCTTGAAATCTTTCATTGGTTTTCCTTTTTACTCTTCGAAGATCCATACGTGTTGGAGCTAAGCCTTTAACATACCGATATTGTCCCAAAAATGCATCAGCTAAATCTACCCATTTCTTGATCTGTTCTTGGATCAACTGATTGTACCAGACTACTGTTGGGTTAACAAGGCTATCATGGAAAGAGTGAATTAACAGGTCATCAGAATTTAAATATCCTCCCATTTTTCTGTAAAACATTCTTAAGTGGATTAGGGGACAACTTGTGCCATCATATTTCTCAAAATCAGGCATTTTGAATTCATGGGGAATAATCAAATCTGGAACCAAGCTAAGCTCTCTTGCTTCTAATTCTTTATGGTAGGCACTAACATCTTTCATGTTTATGATTGCTTTCTATGTCCTCTTGACTTTCTCCTCATATTGTGAATAATTAATGAGGCTATTCTTTGGGTTCAAGTGGAATGCCCCAGGGTATATTATCTGTCTCGACTCTTCAATCTGATAGCACGATTTCTCTTTAGCAGTTATCTTTTCTTTATCAGATTCCATTCCCTGAATAATTTAATCTGATTCATCTGGTACTGAATCTGACGCTTCTTTCCTTGTATCCCGAGGTAACCCTGTTAATTGTTCTGGCCACTGGTCTTGTAGTCCCTCATAAGATTGCTCCATTGTTTTCAATGATGATGATAAAGTAAAATGAATGAATGACCTTGGTTTTACTGTTACAAAACCTTTCATTAATTATTAACATGTTTTTATAATTAAAAGTACATAACAGTACTTAAATAAAAATGTGAAAAATGCATAAATGGAAAAATAAGAATGCAAAATGTGCAATTCAAAGATATAAAAAGTAAAAATACAAAATGAAAATGCACAGATACAAAATGTAAATGCATGTATGAAAAGGGGTTACTTAAGAGTGATCATCTTAGAACAGATTTCATTGAACATAAAAGCTTCAGTAAATCAAACAAAATTTTTACATGTAGGGGACAACTTTCAGTCCTATCTTCAACAAAACTTTACATATAGGGAATAACTTTCTCATTTTCTTCTCTAAAACCAAGTTAGTTTATCAGCTTATGGGCCATATTGCTTGTCTGGATTGCAGCTTCTTTCATGACATTCTGGTGTTCTTTCATCTCCTATGTCAATTCTTGGAGTTGATCATTTTCCTTTGTGAGAGAACATTTGTGTTCAAAAAGTTTTTGGACAAGATCTTCATGTATGTTGCAACTCTTTTTCAGTTTGGTGACCCCTGCTATCCACTCTTCTGAGGTGTTTCCTATACCAGTATTTTGAAAAGTTTGACTGACCTTCTGGAAGTCTTCATGTATGGTTTCTATTTTTGTGCTCAATTTATCGTTTTCAATCTTCAAATGACGTATTTGAGCTTCAAACCTCAGTAAATCTTCTTCTCTTTGGGCGCCCCTACTGATATTTTTACCTTTGAAGACTTTTGGTATTAATCTATCAGGACCCTTGGTTACCAAACTAAGTCGATCATTTACCATAAATTGTAAGGTTCCATGATCCAAAAGACTTTGGACTCGACGTTTGAAGGCAAGACAATTCTCGATGGTATGTCCTTGAGCTCCGGCATGATATTCACAATGAACGTTGATGTCATACCAATTCGGATACGGAGGATGGAACGGTTTTATATAATATGGATCCACTTCTCGTGCTTCAAGTAGCTTCTCATACAACTCTTTATATGATATGGGGATAGTATCAAGATGAGAGCCACCTTTTGTCTTGGATTGAACCTGAGTTTTAGACATCGGGAGTAGACCAAACTTTGACGATTTCAAATTGAATGATTTCTTCTCATCTCTGAGAGTTTTTACAGTTGTCATCATTTCATTGGTATCTCCAGACGACTTGTGAATACGAATGATGACTGTCTGTAATTTCAATTGGTTAATTGGTCCCTTGCGTATCTGAACTACAGAGTTAGGTTCATTGAGCTCTCTCTCTTTATATGATATGGGGATAGTATCAAGATGAGAGCCACCTTTTGTCTTGGATTGAACCTGAGTTTTAGACATCGGAGTAGACCAAACTTTGACGATTTCAAATTGAATGATTTCTTCTCATCTCTGAGAGTTTTTACAGTTGTCATCATTTCATTGGTATCTCCAGACGACTTGTGAATACGAATGATGACTGTCTGTAATTTCTCAAATTGGTTAAGAATCGAAGTCCCTTGCGTATCTGAAACTACAGAGTTAGGTTCATTGAGCTCTCTCTCTTTCTGTGCAGAAATCTCTTCTCTTTTGGCCAAAACAGATATTTTATCCATCATTTTGGACATCTGCTCTCTTATTTCTCGTATCTCCTTTTGCTCTTCAATGGGCATACAATCTTTGGGTGCATAGCTTCTCTATCTTCAGAGTTCCCTCAGGATGTCTTTTCTTGGCCGCATCATATTTTGTTTGATCATAGAACTTTTTGTCCATTTATGATTTCTTTCTAATTTGATGAACAGTCTTTTCAGTTAACACCTTTTGGTCATGATCATGCAATGCAAACAAAAGAAAATAATATAAACAAATTAGAGCAAAAATAACATACATGGGAAATAAGAAAAAATAAAATGGTTAATACCAACTAATTGAAAGAAAAATTTATTTATCATGGTATATAAATCCTAACCATGCTTTCTAGTTCCATGCTTTGTTTGGAAAAATTAACCTAACCGCATGATTTCTAGTTCGCATGCATTTATTCAGGGAGAAAAAATAATAATAAATTAAATAAATTAAAAGCTAGAGCTTATTTCTCCTTGGTGTACACCTATGAATAGAGGTTCAGTACTGTCTTAGATTAGGTGAATTTCTAGGGTTTATTATATGCAGAGTTTCAGTTCTAAGAGTAAAGGTACTCGAATTGTCCTTGTTGATGCCCCCTTGGGCTGTCAACCCTCAATCCTAGTCCATTACAGACTTAAACGGATCGAGTTCAATTCGAGGGGACACATTTCTCTATACCTGACACGGAGAATAAATTCTCACGAAGACATAGAGCATATGAATCCCGAAAGTTACTTGCTAGGTCTGACACGGAGAATAAATTCTCACGAAAACGTCGCTTTCACTCCCACTTAAAAGGGACAAACTCAATTATAGAGCTTTATGTTATGCAATGCAAGTGTTGTGTGTGAGGAGAAATGTTCAAACCTCTAACAGAAAAATAAATAATAAAATAAAATACTTGCAAATAAAATGAAATATTAATAAGAAAATATATAAAAACTATAAAAATAATAAGTATATAAAAAATTTGAAAAGAAAGAATTAAAAATTAAATATATGAATTTTTAATTAATTAATAGAGATAATTTAAAAGTTTGACCAGTTCCCCAGCAGAGTCGCCAAGCTGTCGTAACCGGTTTTCGTCCGGGCACGAAATATTTATTTGGCGGGAAAATTGATGTGAATAAATGGTTTTTGGAAATAATTTGAGAGTCGCCATCGGCCTTTTGGGTCAGGTAGGTCGAATACCTAAAAATTATTTTTTTAAAAGAGTTTTAAGAAAACATCAATTAAAAATGAAACTGATCTGCGTTTATAACCAAAAATTCGTTCTTTTTAATAATAAAAGGGATTCGTGGTCGGTTACGTTTAGGGAAGGATTAGCACCCCTACAACGCCCAATATCGGAAAAGGACTTCTAGGTGCCTTAAGACAGCTTTTCTTTGATATTGATAAATATTAATTTAAATTAAATAATATTTTTATAATTTTTAATTTAAAATACAGAATGACATCCAGTGTATTAAGACTGTCCTTTTCTTCGATATTGAAAACTAAATATTAAAATAATTTATTTTTAAATAAATATTTATTTATTATATATATATTTATGACTACATAATAAAATATTTAAATATATAAACAAGTAAAATAAAAATAAAATACAATTAGAGCTATATATTTAAAAGCAATAAAAAATATTTAATAAATGACTAAATTATAGTAAAATTAAAATTAAAAACCTAATTCATAATTAATCAAAATTACAGGGATTAAACATGCTATTTTCTTATTTAATAATTTAGTGACTAAAATAAACTTATCTAAATTCGAATATAAGATTAAAATAAATTAAAAATATAAACTAGGGATTAAAATATTATTTATTAAAATTAAGGGATTAAATCTGTTATTTATCCTAAATATATTATTTTAATATAAAGGACTAAAATAAATGAAACTAAAATTTAAAGATCAAATTAAAAGGATTATAAACTCGATTTAGTGACTAAAATGTAAAAATCACAAGTTATGATGGCTGCGGAAAGGGTTTAACCTTTACCAAATTACACAGGTACCCCTCATCAAAGCGGCGTCGTTTTGATGAGGGTATTAATACCCAAACGGCCGGCCTCCCTTGGGCTATTGTTTCATTTGTCTGGTTTTGCTTCTCTCTCTACAAAGAGAGAAGCTCTCATTTTCCTTCACCGGAGAAGAGAACCGGTGTCCGTTTCCGGCGACGATCGCCGCCGCCGGCCACCGTCTCCGGTGGTCGAAGATTACCAAACTACACCAAATTAAAGATATCAACTCCTAAAGGCAAATCCACCTCCTTTTACCCTAATCCCCTTAGATCGACCTAGATCTAAGTTTTTTTACCTTTGACTCTCGACTTTCCGATGGTACGAGAGGCTCTGATGACTGCATTTCCTCGGTAAGTTTCTCTCTTCCCTTCTCTTTCGATATTTGACTGTTGGGTTGTTCTGTGTTGGCTTGCTGTGGCGTTTTTGTTGTGTTCCTTCTTCTCTGTTTTTTTTTCTTTTTTTTCTGTTTTCTGTCGTGGTCGTCTTTTTTTTTGCAGGATTCAGTGATGGCTTTTTATAGCCTGACCGGTGTCTTCTTCGGACCGGTCTCGAGGGTTCAGTTTGGTGAGTCACCATAACTATGGTGGTGACTCACCATAGAGCTCGACGTGGACGGCTGTTATTGTGGCAGCAGAGCTTCTGGAGTCTTCTGTTGGTGTTGTCGTGGTACTGGTGTGTCGACAATGGCGGTGGAGGCGTCGGTAGTGGGGCATTGGACCACCTGGAAGTGAAACGGCGGTTGGAAGCTTGGAGATAGCTGAGGCGGCGCCGCGTGGTTGCCCTAGGGTATCATACCCTAGGGTTTTCGTCTGGAAGCATCAGGACCGTTGGATCTTGGCCAGATCCAACGGCTGTGAGCAATGGCGGCTGGGGCATGAGATGAGAAACCCTAGTTGGGTTTTAGGGTTTATTGGGCTTTGTATCTGGGCCTGAGTTCTTATAATGGGCTCTGGGATTTAATGTAATTTGTAATATTTATTTAATAATAATAATGTATAATAATGATAATAATAATTAATAACAAATAATAATAATAAAAGCAAACTGAAAAATTAGTGTCTACATCTGGTATTCGAGGCCATGGTACAAATGAGCGAAGTTGCTAGATATGTTGGGGAACTACCTATTGAAGCTAAAATAATTAAGCATCACGTAGATCCAGTTTCTTAGTTCGGAAAGAAGGTGTCATGGTTAATGAAAGAAATTATAGAGCTTAATAGGAAAGCCACGCCTTATCTGTAGTTATGAATTATTATAAAGAAACTTTTGTATGCCGATGAAAGTTGTTCTATGACAGTTAACTTTTTGGGATCAATACCTTTTTGCATACATACATTTTGCATACATTCATTATTCATTTCATGATTTTCTTTATGTATAATTTTTTTATTATTAAGATAAAATTCATTAATTAAAATTTGGAAAAAATAATATCAAAAGATTTTTCAATCGCAGTTATTCTGGCCAAAAGAGGATAAAATACAACATATTGAGGAACATCATAATAAAGAACAAGCAGAAATGAGAATGAGCTGGAGAAAATTGAAGCCAGTATTGCAAATTCACAAGACAGCATGATGCAGAAAATAGAAGACATGTTTAAAAGGCAGGCTATCATTGGAAAAATGCATGAAAATCCTGTATCTTTCGACCAAGAACCTATGTATCCTCTAGGTTTTCCACCAGAACCAATCTATCACTCTGGTACTACACCTATACAAATCAATGCTCGCACATCAGCATTTCAAGAGGCTAAACCACTGAAGACCTTCCTATAGTTTTTAATATTAACACAGAGTAATATTCAGAACTAATCTTTGTGTTTAGCTCAAAAGTATGAAAACTTTTTGTTATCTTGTAAAGGAAATTATGTTAACTTAATATAAGAAATTTTCTTTAAAATTTTCAGATGGCAATCATTCTTACATTTCTTACATTCTTACATTTATTTATTTCATAAATTTACTATATTCTTTCGGAAAAATGTCCGATTTAAATTTACAGGTGTCACCATGTTAATAGCATGTTTATTCCTAAATTTAATCAAGAGATAAATTTAGAGCAGCCCATATGTCTGGAAGAAATCAATGGGTGTGAGGATGAACTAGAATGTGATGTTCCTACTGAATTATTAAGACTGGTAGAAAAAGAAGATAAACAAATTCTACCTCACAAAGAAGAGATTGAAACTATAAATCTGGGAACAGATGAAGAAATGAAAGAGGTGAAAATTGGTACTACTCTGACAATCCAGATAAAATAAGAATTGATAAATCTTCTTCAAGAGTTCAAAGATATCTTCGCCTGGTCTTATCAAGATATGCCTGGTTTGAGTACAGATATAGTGATGCACAAGCTTCCAATCAATCCAGAATATAAATCGGTCCAACAAAAGCTCAGGCGAATGAGGCCAGAAATGTTGTTACAGATCAAAGAGGAAGTGATGAAACAAATTAATGCAGGTTTCCTATAGGCAGCCAAATACCCAGAATGGGTAGCCAACATTGTTCTCGTACCAAAGAAAAATGGGAAAGTTCGAATGTGTGTGGATTACAGAGATCTCAACAAAGCTAGTCCGAAAGATAGCTTTCTATTACCCCACATAGACACCTTGGTGGATAATACTGCAGGACACACATGGTTTTCATTCATGGATGGCTTTTCAGGATATAATCAGATAAAAATGAATCCTGAAGACATGGAAAAAACAACATTTGTAACCATGTGGGCACATTCTGCTATAAAGTGATGCCATTTGGATTGAAAAATGCAGGGCAACGTTTCAAAGAGCCATGGTAACTTTGTTTCATGACATGATGCACAAAGAGATTGAAGTATATGTAGATGACATGATTGCCAAATCCCGAACTGAAGAAGAACATATTCAAAATTTGAGAAAGCTTTTCCAAAGATTGAGGAAGTATCAATTAAAGCTCAACCCTGTTAAATGCACTTTTGGGGTAACTTCCGGGAAACTTTTGGGATTTGTGGTCAGTAAAAAAGGAATTGAGATTGATCCAGATAAAGTAAAAGCAATTCAAGATCTTCCACCACCCAATACAAAAAAAGAAGTTCGAGGCTTTTTGGGAAGATTAAATTATATATCTCCGTTCATTTCTCAATTAACTGACAAATGTGATCCAGTGTTCAAATTACTTCGAAAGAACAATCATGAAGTCTGGAATGATGAATGTTAAGAAACTTTGGATATTATTAAGAAATATTTATCCAATGCCCCCATTTTAGTATCACCAATACCTGATAGACCGTTAATTCTTTATTTGACGGTCTTTGAAAATTCGATGGGATGTGTACTAGGACAGCATGATGAATCTGGAAGAAAAGAAAAAGCTATTTATTATCTGAGCAAGAAATTTACTGATTGTGAAATTCGATATCCACCAATACAAAAATTATGTTGTGCCTTGGTGTGGGCTACTCGAAGACTCAGACAATATATGTTATATCATACTACTTGGTTGATATCCAAACTTGATCCTTTGAAATTCTTAATGGATTCACCAGCTTTGACAGGCAGAATGGCTAGATGGCAAATGTTATTATCTGAGTTTGATATTGTATATGTCAACCAAAAAGCGATAAAAGGAAGTGTCATAGCTGATTTTCTGGCCAGTCGTGTATCAAATGATTATCAGCCTTTGAGTTTCAATTTTCCAAATGAAGATTTGTTGTGCATATCCATGAATGAAGAAGTCGGAACAAATGATGCATCTGCATTTTGGAAGCTTTACTTTGACGGAGCATCCAATGCTTTATGACGAGGAATCGGGACAGTGTTAATTTCTCCATAAAATATTTATTATCCCTTTACAAGTAGACTGGAGTTCTTTTGCACCAATAACATGACGGAATACGAAGCTTGTGTCATGGGATTGAAAGCAACTATAGAAAGAAAAATCAAATGTCTCAAAATATATGGAGATTCATCGTTAGTGGTGTATCAATTGCGAGGAGAATGGGAAACAAAAGATCCCAAATTGTTGGAATACCAAAATTTTACCCTCAAATTAGTGAAAGAATTTGAGAAAGTCACCTTCAATTATCTTCCTCGAGAAGAAAATCAAATGGCAGATGCTTTGGCTACATTAGCTGCTATGTTTCAGGCAACTAAGAAAGTTGATATGATGCCAATCAAAATGCAAGTATATGAAATTCCTGCACATTGTTATAGTGTGGAAGAAGAGGTAGATGGTAAACCATGGTATCATGATATCCTGCAATATATCAAAAATCAAAGTTATCCACAAAATGCATCTGAAATTGATAAAAGAACCTTGAGAAGAATGGCTGCTGGATATTTCTTGATGGCGAGATTATGTATAGAAGAAGCAATGATCAAATGCTATTGAGAGTTTAAATACCAGCGAAGCCAGAAGCATCATTGAAGAAGTACACAGTGGAATATGTGGAACACATGCAAATGGTCTTTCCATGGCCAGAAAAATAATGAGATATGGATACTATTGGGCTACCATGCACACAGATTGCATTGATTATGCAAGGAAATGTCATAAATGCCAGATATATGCAGACAAGATTCATGTACCCCCATCTCCTTTACATGTAATGACAGCACCCTGGCCATTTTCTATGTGGGGAATAGATGTCATTGGTGCAATCACACCAAAAGCATCGAATGGGCATTGCTTCATCCTTGTGGCAATTGATTATTTTACCAAATGGGTTGAAGCTACTTCATATGCCGATATTAAGAGGTCCACAGTCTGCAAATTCATAAAGAAAAAGATAGTTTGCCGGTATGGCCTACCAGAAAGGATCATTACAGATAATGCTCTGAACCTGAACAACAAAATGATGACCGAACTTTGTGCACAGTTTAAGATCAAACATGCAAACTCAGTGGCATATCGTCCAAAGATGAATGGGGCAGTTGAAGCAGCAAATAAGAACATCAAAAGAATTATTACAAAGACCACTGAAACTTACAAAGATTGGCACGAGAAGTTACCCTTTGCTTTATATGCATACCGAACTACTGTTCGAACATCTACTGGGGCAACACCTTTTTCTTTAGTCTACGGGATGGAAGCAGTCTTACCAATTGAAGTTGAGATTCCATCGCTTTGAATATTGAGAGAAACAAAATTGGATGAATCCGAATGGATCCAAGCTAGATTTGATCAATTGAACCTTGTTGAGGAGAAAAGATTGAAAGTTATTTGCCATGGACAGATGTATCAAAAACGGATGATGAAGTCTCATGACAAAAAAGTACATCCAATAGAATTCCAAGAGGGTGATCTAGTACTAAAAAAGATCTTGCCTATACATAAAGATTTCCGTGGGAAATAGATGCCTAATTGGGAAGGGCCATACGTTGTGAAAAAGGCCTTTTCCGGAGGAGCGTTGATCTTGGAAGAAATGGATGGAAAAATTCTGAGAAATCCAATAAACTCGGATTCTGTCAAGAAATATTATGCTTGAAGAAAAAAAAAGGAAGAAAGAAAAGAAAAAAAAGAAAAGAAAAAAGGGGGGTCAAGGTGAAAACCCGCAAAGGGCATCTTGTAACCAAAGGAAGGATTTGAGTTGAAAACCTGAAAGGGCGGCTCAAATGCATGTTGATATTAGACATCTGGCAATTGAATCCTCTTAAGATTTTGACAGTTTGGGAGAAACTTCACATCTACAAGCATTTTGACAACGTTTGAGATCTTCCAGACAAAAGCTTACATCATTACTCTAAATTGTGTCAATTTGATTAATTTAGAAATACTTATGCTAATAATTTGTTGAGTCATTTGAATTTTTATCATTCTTATGCTTGCCATAACTTTGAATACAATTCTATCTATTTATTAACAAATTCCAAGTTCAATTTATTTGAGATTCAATTTATTTTCAAAAATTCAATTTATTCTTCTATGAATTAACATAATTTTGAAATAAGTTAAAGATTTCTGAATATCACTTTATGTTAATACTTTTAAAGGCATGGAATACAAAGTAAGCAAATCATCACCATCATAAAGCCATGAACAAGTCATTATTTACACTCTGGTTATATAGGGTAACATTGGTTACAATATTTCAAAAGTTGAAGATGACAAATTTTACTGTCAAACCGTTACATGACTCGAGAAGAGTAGGATATATTGGAGCAGCAGAAGAGGCAGTTTGTTGTAGCAATCATTGCAAGTAAATGCACCAACAAAAATCTTCAAGCCCATGAATGATGTTTATTTCTTCCAGTAAGGTTGTTACGCTGGATGCCACTGACAACAAGGTCGAATTCGACAAAACTACTTGTCAATTGCCCCAAGCGATCATCATTCAGTTCTTGCACATCTATTTTCAAAAGTATGCCAAGACAGTAAAAGGCAACCTCTGTATCATTAATCCTAGAAAAAAGAGATAGGAATTTGATACCACCATGGAACATGTCTCTATACATATCCTTGTATGTGGTTTTTTAGGGAAACCTAGAAGCATTTCCACCTCATCAGGTTCAAGTGAAGTAACTTTATTCCTTCCAACCCATACCAGATTCCATTTTCAGCACTCATCAAGAACATACTTCTGGACACTCGAAGGTGGCTCATCGTCATAATCTTCAAGAGCCTTACATATCCTTTCTGTCAATTTGGCACTTCCTGTACATGTTTGTAAACAGTTCAACTTTGTTCTTGGATCCCAGGAAGGCCATCATTTCTTTGTCAATGGAAAAATATCATGTATAGTGCGTGAAGAAAACAAGATAAGAGGAAATCTGTTCTCAATTGGCAGTTTATGAATATAGCCTATTCTCAGTGTAACAACATGAAAATGCTTCGAATCTACAAATTCTGGCTCTACATCGAATAAGTACTGTGATATCCCAGTCCAAACATTAACTGGAACAAGTGCCATGTGCTCATAGCATCTTCTGGAAGTGTTCTTTGAGTTATCATCTGGTTTGGTATAAACCCCAAAACCCCATCATTGGACTTGAAAGATGAGTGTGCTCATAACATCTTCTGGAAGTGTTCTTTGAGTTATCTGATCTGGTTTGGTATAAACCACAAAAACCAATCATTGGATTTAGAAATATGAATGCGCTCATAGCATCTTCTGGAAATGTTCTTTGAGTTATCTGATCTGGTTTGGTATGAAACCACAAAACCAATCATTGAATTGAAAGATGAATGTGATCATAGTAGAAATAAGAAGACCCAATATCATCTTATGGAAGTGTTCTTTGAGTTATCTGATCTGGTTCGGTAGGAACTATAGAACCAATCATTGGAATTAAAAGATGAACTGCATGATCGTCTTCATTAATAAGCTTCTTTTCAAGTTTCTTCTGCTTATTCCTTTCCCAAAAATCATAGCCCAAGTTTTGCCTTTTCTTGTAATTGGGATCATTGCATAATGGCTTCCTATCTTTTACCGGAAGAAGTGCGTCAGCAGCATTAGCCATTTGAGCAGCACATATAAAATCTGTCAATTTTGCAATTGATGATGAACCACATCTCTTCATGGCTATTGAAGCCTCAGCCTCTGAGAATCCCATTTCTTTTCAAGTATAACAGTTTACTCTCCTCATCAGAATCAGAATTCAAGGTTTTCTCGGTATTAAAAGAACTATCGATATTTGCGAAATCATTTTGAAAGATCACTTCATAATCAGATGAGTTGTTATCATAATCAACATGTTACATGAGTGCGAGCTTTTCAAGAGTCTATACTATTGAGTTTTATTCTCAAGAGATTTTGTGACATTATATCTACATCTACATTTATCAAAGATGATAGATTCTCTAATTTGAAGAAGAAAGATTTATTGGGTTTCTACAACTGAAGAAATACTCAGTTCACCAATCTGAAATCAAATAACTTAACATTCATGCATCATATTTAGGCATTTGCAAAAATAGGTGCATTTTCATTCATTCTCATCCATGTTGAAATTCGACAGGAATTTCAAAGATTTTAGCAAAGATTCAAATCCATCATTTGATGGATCAGCTTTTCCAGAAAAAGTTCATAATGAGAAGAACTCATCTGAAGAAGGAAGAAGAAGTTCATAATGAGAAGAATTTGTTCAACCTTTTGTTTAAATTCATCATTTGATGGATTAACATTGAAGGTAGAGTTCATAATGAGAAGAACTCATCATCTGAAGAAGAAAGAAGAAATTCATAATGAGAAGAATTTATTCAACCTTTCGCTCAAATCCATCATTTGATGGATCAGCTTTTCCAATTTGAGTTCATAATGAGAAGAACTCATCTAAAGAAGGAAGAAGAAGTTCATAATGAGAAGAATTTGTTCAACCTTTTGTTTAAATTCATCATTTGATGGATTAACATTGCCAGGTAGAGTTCATAATGAGAAGAACTCATCATCTGAAGAAGGAAGAAGAAATTCATAATGAGAAGAATTTGTTCAACCTTTTGCTCAAATCCATCACTTGATGGATCAGCTTTTCCAGTTTGAGTTCATAATGAGAAGAACTCATCTGAAGAAGGAAGAAGAAGTTCATAATGAGAAGAATTTGTTCAACCTTTTGCTCAAATCCATCACTTGATGGATCAACTTTTCCAGTTTGAGTTCATAATGAGAAGAACTCATCTGAAGAAGGAAGAAGAAGTTCATAATGAGAAGAATTTGTTCAACTTTTTGCTCAAATCCATCACTTGATGGATCAGTTTTTCCAGAGAAGTTCATAATGAGAAGAACTCATCTGAAGAAGAAAAAGTTCACAATGAGAAGAGCTTATTCAACCTTTTTGCATAATTTTATCACAGCATCAACCTTTCCAGAGAAAGTTCATAATGAGAAGAACTCATCTGAAAAAGAAAGAAGAAGTTCATAATGAGAAGAGCTTATTCAACCTTTTGAATGACTCTATCACAGAAGGAAATAGGTCAACATCATCCCCAGCAGAAAGTTCATAATGAGAAGAACTCATCTGAAGAAAGAGAAGAATTTATCATAATCAAGTGAAGCCAAATGGATAAAAAAAAATTATTATCTTTTCGTCTTTGCCCTATTCTTGTTAACACAAGAATGAGCAAAGAGGGGCAACTGAAGATACTAATTTTTTTTACCCATTTTTATTATTATTATTACTATAATTATTATTATTATAATTATAATAATTATAATTATTATATATATTATTATTATTATAAAAAAAATAATTACAAATAATATTATAGGCCCAACAGACTGGCCCAAACAAAAAAAACCCTAAAACCCATTTAGGGTTTGATCTCAGCCGCCGCCTTGCTTCTCAGCCATTGGATCTAACTTAGATCCAATGGTCCAGATGGTTCCAGCAGGAAACCCTAGGGTGATGATACCCTAGGGACACGTCCCAGCCGCCGCCGTAGCTTCTAGAAGACCACGCGGCGCCTCTTCTGCTGCCAACACCATTGCCGACGCTCCACCAGTGCCACGCCTCCGATGAAGACTCCAGAAGACTCAGAGCAGCCGCACACGTTGAAGTCTAGAGTGAGTCACCACTATAGCTCGGTGACTCACCGAACTCCACCTTTTGGACCGGTCCGAGATAAGCGCCGGTGATGGCTATAAAGCCATCACCCAACCTGCAAAGAGAAGAGGAACCAGCAACAACACAACAACTAAAAAAAAAGAAAGGAGAGAAGCTTACCGAGGAAGCCACGACCGCCGGACCTCACCAAAACCTTTGAAAATCGAAGGTACTTTCTTAGATTTGCTCCAATCGGGAGCTATTTAGAAGAAAAGATCACCGGAACCGTCATTAGGACGGTCCGATCTACATTGTGGTGTAAAAATAGATTTTTCCGGCCACCGGATGCGGTGACCGGTGGTGAGGACTACGGCGGCAGACGACTGCCACCCGGTGACCGGCTTCCCTCCGGTGAGGGAAGCTAGAGAGAAGAGAGAGCGTTTTCATTCTCTCTCAGTTAGAGAGAGAATGATAAAGGGGAGAAATGAGAGAGCTGGCCCAAAGGGCCAGCCGGTTTCGGGTTTAAATAGCCCTTCCCGAACGACGTCGCTTCGGGGAGGGCTATTTGTGTAATTTTTAAAGGTTAAATCCCGTCCGCAGTCATCCTAACTTGTAATCTTTACATTTTAGTCACTAAATCAATTTATAATCCTTTTAATTCGGTTCTTTAATTTTAATTTTATTTATTTTAGTCCTTTGCATTAAAATAATATATTTAGGGTAAATAATAGATTTAGTCCTTTAATTTTAATAATTAATATTTTAATCTGAATAGTATGTTTTAATTTATTTTAATCTGATATTCGAATTTTATATAATTTTAATTTAGTCACTAAATTAATAAATAAGAAAAATAGCATGTTTAATCCCTATAATTTTGAATAATTAATATTGAATTAGGTTTTTAATTATAATTTTAATTATAATTTAGTCACTAATTTTAAATATTTTCTTTTATTTTACTGCTTTTAAATATATAGTTCTAATTGTATTTTTATTGTTTTAATTTTACTTGTTTATTTATTTAAATATTATTTTTATTATTATTATGTAGTCATATAAATATATATATAATAAATAATAATTTATATTTTTTTTACATAAATTATTTTAATATTTATTTTTCAATATCGAAGAAAAGGACAGTCTTAATACAACTGGATGTCCTATTCTGGTATTTTAAAATTAAATATTATAAAAATTATAATTTAATTTTATTTAAATTATTATATTAATATTTATTAATATCGAAGAAAAGCTGTCTTAAGGCACCTAGAAGTCCTTTTCTGATATTTCTAAATAAATAAATATTTTATTTATAAATATATATAAATTATTTTTTTCTCATAATTATAATTTTGAAATAATAGGATTATAAATTAAATATATTTTGAATTTTTAAATTTCTAATAATAGAGACAATTTATAATTAAAAAGTACCAATTTTGGGCGTTGTAGGGGTTTAATCCTTCCCTAAACGTAACCGACCACGAATCCATTTTTATTATTAAAAAGAAAGAATTTTTGGTTATAAACGCAGATCAGATCATCTTTTAACTGATGTTTTCTTAAAAACTCTGTTAAAATATAATTTTTAGGTATTCGACATACCTGACCCAAAAGGCCAATGGCGACTCCCAAATTATTTTCAAAATCATTTATTCACATCAATTTTCTCGCCAAATAAATATTTCGTGCCCGGACGAAAACCGGTTACGACAAATTGGATGGAGGGAATGAAACTTGAATACTAGTGGATTACAGGGCAGGTATTGCTTAAGGAAGGTTTCAATATAATTGCATTTATGATACTGACGGTGATGGCACTAGCTATATGAAAGAAAATGATATTTACAATTAATTGGTGCATAATTAATTCCCTTAAAGATGCTCAAATAATAAGTATGATCATGATTTACGAAAGGACAATTGGGGAGGAAGAAAGAGCCTGTAGGTCCCCTTTTATCTTTGTCTCGTCTTTCTAACATAAAGAAATGGAGATTCTAAGACCGGAACCTTATGCATGTTAGCATTCACATGGTCATCCAAGTGAACAGAATGGAGACACAACAGGAAGAAGATGACATTCCATGTCATGGCATGCACTGCACCATGATGTCTCGAGGTCCTCCCTACATATAAAAATCTTAGGTTTTGTTAGGAAAGCAATTTTAAAGGGGTTTTTTTTTTATGCTTCAGAACTTGTTGAAACTAATCTTGGCCTTTTTCAGGGTGTAGGCTAACAACATTTTTGTACACTCTTGAAAAAAGTTTGGATTTTTTGCACGACTCACTTTATTCAACGAATCAAAAACAAAGATAATACCCCATTAGGATGACAATCTCAGCACAATTTTTTTTATTAAAAAATGGGTGATTTCTGGAAAGTGTTTTAAGGCCATATGATTGTCTTTACCCCCAACATTTCCTCACGAGATCTATACATCATGATTGGTTTTTGACCACTTTTCTTCTAAGGAAGATCTCACCCTTGACTCTTGTGTTCTTCCCTCTATATTTTTTTTACTAAGATGTGCAACCCAAGGGAATCAAGTAGTAAAGTTTTTTTTACTAGGTTCAGCAGCAGCAGCAGGAGCGCTACTCCACTTATTAGACCAGATACTCTGCTATTTTCAAACTCAGTACTTGAATTTCAAACATAAATCACCAATACCAATTACTACAAGAATATTCAATCAGTTCATACAAGAGCATTCAAGAATGTTCTGTATCGCCTGGTTACAGAATTCAGACTTCATTAAAGTTGTCAGATTATTGCATTTTTTACCATGAACAATTACAAGAATATTCAATCAGTTCATGAGAAGGTGGAATTACAGAATGTTTTTTTTTAGACAAGAGAATCGGTAGGTCTGTTAAAAAATATCAGAAGGCAAAGGTGACAAAAATTTCAAACGATTAATGATGCTAAACACACTAACATGCCATGATGTTAATCACTTCTGCTGAATCAAAAGTAAAACAATATAATGAAAATGAAAACAACTTTATTTATTTTCTTTTGAAATGGTTGTGGGGAACAAAATCAATTTCCAAACAGGTGAACCATCATGAAGTTTCATTGATGGAGACTAGACACCAAGTACCCAAAAGCAAACATTCATTTTTATACTTAAAATAAACCATCCATGCAAACTTATCTTTCAAAATTAGGTTAAATCATATTTGCTCTTAGATCTTTTTACTTGACAATTATTATTTCCTTTGGATCAAGTAAAAATGTTCTCTCTATCCAAAAAAAAAAGCAGTGGGATCCTGCTTATAATTTTAAGACTTGTTAGTTAAAGCTATAGTAACCATCAAATGTTTGGACCAACTTGTATAGGGTTTTTTCAGTTCAATTAAGGTTTTTGCGTTCGAGTCTTTGAGAATATAACAATGTTAGATATTTTATAAAAGAATTTAATTATTTTTATGATTCAATGTGATTCGATAAAATAAACCTTTACTTAAACCGTTAAATGAATAGGTGATGGAAAGCCGTAGTCATAAAAAGGAAGACTATTGTAAAACAAAAAGGAGAAAAGGTTAATTAGGCCTGTATCGTTGGTTAATATATTCTAAAGGTGCTCTAGTTTTCTTCCCTCGTTCTTGGGGTTGTTTCTCTTACCTAATTTAGACGTGAAGATACTGCTATTTGTAGCTATACCGTTTGATGAAAACTTAGAATATAATGCTGGGAAGTGCTTGCCAGGTTACTATATGTAGACTTTGAAGTGCGAATATGGAAAAGAT
Source organism: Hibiscus syriacus (assembly GCF_006381635.1). NCBI lineage: Eukaryota > Viridiplantae > Streptophyta > Magnoliopsida > Malvales > Malvaceae > Hibiscus > Hibiscus syriacus. Next base: position 510,526 of record NW_024061893.1, read on the forward strand.
ATCAGTTTTATCATAGAAAACTTCACTAATATGATTGTTTCCCATAAGTTTTCTAGGTCTTGTTCTGTTGATTATCATGATTAATTTCAGCAGAAATATGTTACGAGCTCAAACTCTTGACGAATAAATGATACTAATAATTCCCCACCAACGGTAAAAAGAATGTGGCCAAGAACAAAGATGTTCCTATCGCAGTATCATTATACTAAAACCGGTGAATTACATAACTTGTTTAAGAATGAAGAAATGATCCGCACATCACGCAAAACCCTGTGATAGTGACGAATAATGTGTAGGGTACGTTTTTTGTTTATTGCTATGTGTGTGTAGCTCGACGGTTTGGTGTGGAAACCTTGAAAATAATAAAAAGGATCATGGTTCTACTGTTGCTTTGAAAAGTACAAGCATGACTTTGCCTTATCTAGGAACATAGGTTAAGTCCATCTGAATTGTGAAAATATGGCGATGGAAGTTAATTTATTATAAAATACTTGGGAACACTGCAAAACAGAATGATGGAAACTCCTACATTTCATCCTCCGAATCCATGATCGAAAAGCAAGAGACAGAGCAGATGATAATATCATATATCATAACAGAGCTTCTGTACACCGTAACATGGTAGACGCTAGGGTCTAAAGGAAGGTTCAAGGTTGCTTAAGAATGGGTTACATTAGCGAATCAATGCCACTGGCATGGAATAAAGTGTAAAGACTGAAGACCAAGCCAGCCTTAACTCCTCAAGGCTGTTGTTTCCAACGATGATGAAAGGGAGAAAAGGGGAGAAATGTAGAGAGAAAGAAGAAAGGAATGGTGGATATCCTATGGACATAGTTCAATGGAGCCATAGTCAAGCAACTCCTCAATCATTTGTTCAATGTGATCCTCTTCAAGAGATTTGAACGGTACTTGAGCTTTCTTGACAACCCGATTGGTTTCAGTCTCTTGAACTGGCAATGGTCTCTTCTCCAGCAGGTGAACTCCCATTCCATTGTCTCTACCTGCAATGCAATTGTTGCTGATGACATGTGGTGTTGGTGGCTCACTTTTTGGCTCCTTCAGTGGTTGTTGTTTGGTCATTTGAAGTGAAGCCATGTAGCATTTATGTAGTTTAGCTGTCAAAGTTGCTGATAGTATCTTGGATGATGATGATTGTGTTGCATTTGGATTATAAGGGAAGTTTGTTCTAGCTCTCGGCCCACACATAAGCCTTGCAGCTTCATCGTAAGCGCGAGCCGCGTCTTCTGCAGTTTCGAATGTTCCCAGCCAAATTCTAGTTTTCCTGTACAAAGGAAACGTTCAAGTCAGTACACATGCTTTAAGAGCGCAAACGTTCATGGTTTTCGCCGGGGCCGGGGGGGGAATCAAGTTAACTTACAAGATAGGATGGCGAATTTCAGAAACCCAAGAACCCCAATGCCTTTGTCGGACACCTCGATATCGTTGTTGTGGTCTAGCCATGTTAGTGTGAAAGAAACGTTGCTTTTGAAGAGGGGAAAAAAGTGTTTGTGGATGCCTGAGAGAGTGAGAATGATGCTAGGGAGGGGGGAGGGGTGGGAAGGAGAGGGCCTTTTTGTAGCTGACAGACATGGTGAAATTAACTGTCATCCAACTTGAAAAATGGAAGGGTCCCGCAAATTTTCAAGGTCTTGGATCTTTTGTTCTTTATCTATTTATTTACAGTTGGCTGATTGTTGAATAATGTAAGGAGGGATATTTCAAACACCAAGCACATGGTTATCAGGTTATCAAAATATATTTTGGTTCAAAGATAATGTTTCAAGATTGAGCTCTTGTTTTATTCACCCTTCTGTCCTCATGAAATTCTAAGGTCAAATCTCAATAGATTCTTGAGTTCAGATAATGACTTAAGCAAAGTGCAAAACTACAAGTTGCTTTATAAAAAAGGCTTATTTTTAAAATAAATGCCTAAATTAGACATCTCAAAAATTTTATATTTTTTTCTTCAAAATAAGTGATTTAAGTGTAATTTCGTTCTCTTATACAGGTTGTCTGTTAAAAAAATTGTTATATGTTACTGATGAGTTATTCAAATTATGTCACTTTTTCCTAGTTGACTATTACAAGTGAAGTCGAAGTGTTTTGGTACTCATTTTTGGGTGTTAGAAATTCTGATTTTACTTTTAAGTAGACGAGTTTTCCAAGTCAAAATATTTGTGACTAATTTTTTAGACTTACGATTTTTTATTTTAAAAAAATGAGGTTGAAGATGTATAAATCAAATTTGATGCACTAGAAATAGATGCATTTTCAAATTTGACACAAAAAGACATGGCAGCAAGTTCGTGACAATTTGACAGTGGATTTTTTTTTACTTATTTCATACATTTCTTGAGCAAACATTGCCAACTTGATCTTTGTTTGATGGTCTTTCATAAAGCAAATCCTAAAATATACAGAGAAAACTAATCCTTTTGAACTGCATATAATAGACGTTAGAAGTTGGTTCACGGATGGAACAAGCAGCAGCGAAGAGCACGTAATTGGACAGAAAAAACATATAAAAAAGTTGGTCTCACTCCTGGTTTACAGCTAAACCTAACCTAAATTATATAGTATTAAGATTGAAGAGAAAGTCAAAAATATGAAATGAAAGCTAATTAAAAGCCTATATGGAAACAAAATGAGAGGACCCACTTTGCAATTCAAACGCGTTATGAGATGAAACCAAAAATACATAACATGGGTGATGAAAGATGATGGATATGGTTGTCCTTTCATTACCCAACCAGTTATTGAAGGCGAAGGCGAAGGCTCAGCCGCCCACCCGATTATCTGACCAAACACGCTCTTTCCCTTACTACTACAGCCTCACATGCACGCACACTTCATTCATCCAATGCCATTTGCAAGACAAGATGTGATAGGAATATATCGTGTCCATGGAGCAGGCCGCAGTCTAAGGGATTTGGGTACCCAAGCTGGGGGTTTGAATTTTTGGAATACATACCACTAATCTCATCATTTCCATTGACTAGGTATGCCATCGTGTTGGTTTGCATCTGTTTTTTTATCAACTCCGAACTATAAATTATTAATCTGAATCTAATTTGATTTCATCATTTATAAAATCCAATTTGAATTCGATTTTTTTAAAACAAATTGGATCGAATCGAAATTTATGAATTCATAATAAATTACCGTTCCTTTTATTGACATGAAAGAGATGTATGAAAATCTCCATGTGCATATCCCTGTTTCGTTTGTCTTATTCTTAGCCCTACATTTTTTCACAACCGTATACATTGATTATTATTATTATAAAAGATATTTATTTAATTAATTAGAATTGTCAATCACAATCTAAAGCCAAATCCACTAACTTGGTAGGTTCACCAGAAAGAAGTCGGTGATTGATGAAGCAGAAGCACATGGTGTTAGTGAATAAAGCTCATGTGCAGTGATGGTAGATTGAACAGATTCATGTGGCTGGAATATGAATATTGCTTATATGTATCTATATTTGGAAAGTTCTTTTGTTGTTTTGTTTTCCACTTTGGCATCTTCCTTTATTCATTCCTGCTACAGTTTTTAAAGTAAAGGACTATTTGTGATCTATGCTCATCCCATGTTCATTGTATTTTTTAAAAAAACAAACATGAGTTTGTTTTATTATCAAAAGATGGTGCATATTCTTCAAGTATATTTAATAATACATAATTTTATATTCTTGTATAGTTTCTTTAAGTTAAAAAAAAACAGTTCATTGATTGGATTAAAACCATTCGTGGAACCAAAATATTCGACATCAAGCAAGACAATATCTGTTAATAAAGACCCAACATCATAGCCTTTTCATGGGCTGATCAGCCCGATCGTATTGGATCCAGACTTGGGTTTAAATTTTTACTCACGGGTTGATTGGTGCGGATTCAAATAAATCATTTAAATTTAATTATGAAAATATAAAATAATATTAAATTTTTATCATTTTAAATTAAAATATATGGCCCTGATCTAAATATTAATTTTATAATTAGATTTCAATTTAACTCAACTAATGAATATCTCTACCTATCATTATACTATACCTAAATTTAGTATGAATATCATTAGACCATAGTGTACTATGGTTGTTGGTTTAAGAAATTGCGTTTAATTTTGTCTGAGGTGGATCGAGGATCGCTAGTAGGATTTATGATTTTTTTCTAAGTGAATTGTTATGTTTTTATCTTTCTTTTTCATTTATATTTATTTTTTTCTCTCTTTACAATTTATGCTTATTCCTAGATCAATTTAATGATCGAGGTTCAAGATTTGATATATTGATTTTTTTTTTGAAATAGGTAAAAGGGGTCGCCTAGCTTTCCGTTCTATCCACTAGCAGTAGTTTCTCTGTTTCTTTAGGGTAATCTTTCATAAAACTGGTATCTTCGTGGTGTTTCTACATCTACCTGGCGACGAAATCAATGACACGATTGGCCTCTCTAGGATTTAATTTAATATATCCCGTAACTCTCCATTTTTTAATATATATTTTGAATTTTCTAACGAACAATGTAGGGTACAAGACATATTCTCCATCACAAAAAGGTGTTATAGAGTGGCACGTTTTACAAATTGTTTATTTTAATTTTACTATTTGTGTACAGTTTAAGGATGAGTAATGGTTTGAGTAGAAAATCATGTATCACTTACATCTCATCATAATAAATATCTTATTGTAGGGATTTCAGGAGTTGATCACCTTTTATTAATTCGAATTACAAAATATAATTTTTTATTAATTAATATTCCAATAAGATATCACGTGCTTTGTTTCGGGGGCATTGTCCCCACCCCATTTTTCTACTTATTAAAAAAATATATATGAGTAAGTATTAAATTAGAGCTCCTAATTTTAATTTGTTTCCTTTATTTTTTATGATTAACCATACCTATTATCCTATTTTTTATTTATATTTTACCCCTTAAATTAAAATATTGGCTTCATCCAGACATCTCTTATAACATCTTCTATACGCTGAGGAGAGCAGGTTGGATGTGTTTTCTCTTGGAAAAAGTCTTTAGGGACTCCACGAGACACCAACTTAGTAAATATATAAATATACGTATATATAGCAATGAATTCCAATGGCATTATTTGCTTAAATATTTAATGGCTTCTATTGTATGGATCCTTTTAGGCAAGAACTAATGTGACAGATAAGAAACGATGGGGTTCGGTCAGATCATACCTTTATGGCAGTAAATTTAATTCAGCCGTTGCAGAGGAAGATTCAAGTTCAATTAAGAGCTCTGAAGCTACTGTTACTCAGCTTATACCGGAGGCGTCAAGCGACTAAGATAACAAAAAACCAGAATGACGAGACCGAGCCAAATCTAGCAGAGAAAAAACATACATTAGTTTCCAATCGGATGAAAATATATGATAATTTTAAATTTTCAAAGGAGACTGTTTTTGCCTGCCCCTCTTCAGTCCATCCCTTGTTTCGAGGGGTAAGATCAGTTGTGTGAAGGTGGCTTGTTAAGAAAAAAATACTGTCAGAAAACATTAAAGGACTAAACTGAAATTGTACCTACTGTTTAGGGGCTAAACAATATATTAAATCTTTTTGCTAATAGGTTACATCATCAATCTAACAAGAGTCAACCAAGGAAGGATTATTTTGTGATCTATTGATAACTTTATTGATCATTAAATAACGTATAAAATGTTTGTAGACAAAATAAAAATTAACTTAAATGTTAGTGACCGTTATATAATCAACTATGTATTTATTTATTTGTTTATACATGTATTGTATTTTATTTTTATTGTTAATTTTCTGATTGTCGGAGGTTTTTCACGGAAGTTGCTCTCAATTTGACGTTAAAGACAGTCTACTATCATACCTTCCCTTTCCTTTCATTACATATGAAAATAAGGATTTTGTTATTGTTGTTTAAATTAATTTCAGGCCGCTATCTGTAATCGGGTTATTTGAGTTTGATAGGTGGCCCCCATTGATATTAGTATCCATTTTTTCTCCTTCGCTTTCTGGGCCTACTTCAAAGAATACTTTCCTTGTCGAATGCTATTATTGGTAGGTTTATAAATGAATAGAATTTAAACAATAGATTTTTATTTATATTAGTTTATTTATTTATAAATTGATCTAAGAATTCTTTTTAAAGTTTTTGTACATAATTAAAATTTTAAATCTAGAGAATTAGATAATGTAATTTTTTATTGATGGAAACCATCATTAATTGTTATAGTATTAACATGTTAATTACAAATATTGACATGGTGATCCATATATAATAATAACGTGATAAATGAATTCAAATGATTTTTTTTAAATTTTAAATATTTTATTTTTTTTTAAATTTTGAAGGTCAATTTAATGTTTAAGTAAAAAAAAATTAATTTTATAATATTTAAAAATTAAACATGTTACTAAATTATAATTAAAATTTTAAAACAAATAATTTTATTTTATTTATCAGCGAATTTTAAATTATTCCTATAGTATTATCTCATTCATCATCAAGAATAATCTATATATTTTCTTAATTTTTACAGTTAATATAATATGTTTATTAAATCTACATAATAATAATTAAACTAAAAATAAACGTTTTAGGGTTTATTACATTTCTCTCTTTTTTCATAGTTGTTGTTAGTTTCTTGTCTTTCTCATTTTTGATCGACGACGACACTAGTTTAGTACTGGTTGCCGACTGTCAGTATTTATTATTTTTTCTTTGTTTTGTTATAACATATCATTTTTTGTATTCTTAATAATTCTGGCTTTTTGGCTCGTATTCTCCTGTATTTATGACACTTTTTTCTTTGCGTCTATGGCACGCTTCGGTTGTTTAGTCGTTCTTTTTGCTTATATTTTTCAGGGTTGTGTTTGACATCACCATGACTGATTTGACTGTACTTATTTGTTATCATGATGATCTTTCTACTTTGGACTCTCGGATTGAATTTGGATATGCGTTTTGCGTTGTGGATAGTATTTTCACATCACTCGATTCTGAATTGTAGTATGTCGTTGGTCTTTCAATAGCTTTATTTATTTTGTGATTTGTTGACCGATGCAGTTAGATCTATTCGTATTTAACTCTTGTTCGAGTTTATTTGATTAATTTTTTTAACATTTTTCGTTCTTGTATTAAGTGACTAGTTTTTTGTGTTTAGGAAAATATTCTTATTATATACGTTTAGTTTAGAGTTTTGATTATAAGCCTTAATTATAATTTAGATATTTTATATTTTAATAAAATTACGGCTTTTATCAAAAAAAATATTTTTAAATTTTTAACAATAAGTTTATAATATTAAAAAGTATTATTTTATTAAAATAATATTTCTTCCGTCTCATTAAATTTGTCTTTTTAAAATTTAAAAATGTCACATTAAAAATATTCTTTAAGAAAAATCAACAAATAGCAACAATTATATTTTTATCTTATATATTTCATTCTTTTACATATCAAAATAAATTGTCAAATCTATCGATCTTTTTTTTAAATAATTTTATCATTTTTTTATTTTATATGATTTGACATGTGATCAAATTTATCTATTAAAACTATGTATTTTTTGTCAACAGAGTTGGAGATTCTTTAATGTAAATTTTAAAAGTTTAATGATCGAAGTATAAGTATCTTAAAAAATTGTTGAATGTTAGGGTAATTTACGCTTCTCCTCATTGAACCCAGTATGTGGTCACCGTTACTGTGAGTTTCATCACATTTGTTGAAGTTTTGATCTAATCAGATTCTCATCTCCTTGTTGCTAGAATTCTAGATGGCTTCATCGGTTCTATCTTTGGCATCCGCAGCTCCCTCAGCTTCACTTTCTTCTCATGAAATTGAAAAGGTATTCCCGATCCCTTTCTTTAACTTTTTTCTTTTCTGTTTTATTTTAGTTACTGTTTGGTTACACTGAGAAATGAGAGGGTTTTTCACAGGGAAAATTGAATCTTGGAAAATACAGCTTGTGCTTCAAAAAGGAGAAAACCAATCCCTTCATGAAAACAAAGGTACTTTTTTTCCTATAACTTTCTGTCCCATTTGCAATGTTAGATCAACCCTCCATGTTCAGTATGGTTAAGTGATTATAATGACCTTTTCCCTTGATCTATGTGTCTAGTAACTCCGTTTATGTTAAAGGGTTTACATAGATTGAATGTGGGTAGATGGGATTTTTATTCTTTTCCCCCTTTGTTTGCTTCTTCATCTGAGTCATTTGGTTGTTTGCAGTCTGTTGGTCGAATATCAATGGTTGTAGCTTCCGAAGTGTCTCGTTTTGAAGGTATAACAATGGCTCCCCCTGATCCAATTCTTGGGGTTTCTGAAGCTTTCAAAGCAGACAACCATGAGTTGAAGCTCAACCTTGGAGTTGGGGCCTATCGAACTGAAGAACTGCAGCCCTATGTTCTTGATGTGGTTAAAAAGGTTAGTGTTCTTTCCTAAAGCAGGTGGTACAATTTCATTAATGATGGCCTCCTCTAGGTTCTCTATTGACATAGCTTTTCTTTTTTTTTCTTCTTGTTTCACGAGTGAGTATTAATTTCTTTGACGTTTATATATTATGTTGAAATTAATGTGGAAACTGTCCATTTTCTAGGCAGATAAGCTTCTACTGGAGAAGGGGGAAAACCGAGAGGTAACTTGATTTACTAATTTGATTGGATAACAGCAGTCATCTTATCCCTTAAGGAGGCTTACTATATTTAGTTTCACTTGTAGTATCTCCCAATTGAAGGCTTGGCTGCTTTCAATAAGGTGACAGCAGAGCTGTTGTTTGGAGCAGACAACCCAGTTAGAAAACAACAAAGAGTACGTGAGAATTTTGGCTATTATCTTGTAAAAATATAATATTTAGCTTGGTACAATGAAGTATTTCAAGAGAAGTTGGAGAAGATTGAAATTGGTTTCATTTTAATGTATGTGTTTCATTTAACCAGGTTGCAACAGTTCAAGGGCTTTCAGGGATTGGTTCACTTCGATTGGCTGCTGCGCTTATAGAACGATATTTTCCTGGGGCAAAAGTTCTGATATCATCTCCCACATGGGGTGAGTAATGTCTTCCTCTTTTAACATATCTGTGAAATTTGTCCAATATTATGCATTCTCATAGTTAATGAAACTGTGTCACAGGTAATCACAAGAACATTTTCAATGATGCTAAGGTCCCGTGGTCAGAATACCGATACTACGACCCAAAAACGGTTGGCTTGGACTTTGAAGGGATGATAGCAGACATCAAGGTCATCTTCTGGCTTAAAAAGCACACTAGATAATATATCAATATCATCTTTCTTTCCTTAAACAATTTATTCTTCAATCACACTTTGCAGGAAGCTCCTGAGGGATCTTTTATTCTTCTTCACGGATGTGCTCACAACCCAACCGGTATTGATCCGACCCCTGAACAGTGGGAAACAATTGCAGATGCCATCCAAGAGAAGAACCATATTCCATTTTTTGATATTGCATACCAGGTAATAGTTGCCTGAATTCGTGATACATAACTTGATTAATGTGGTGTCTAATGTAATATTATATTAAGATGGAAAATATGATATTTTAATGAAAACTTATTGAAATACTTTTGGTCATAGGGATTTGCAATGGGAGCCTTGATGCTGATGCAGCATCGGTGAGGATGTTTGTGGCCCGTGGTATGGAGGTCATTGCTGCTCAGTCATACAGTAAAAATCTTGGCCTTTATGCAGAAAGGATTGGAGCAATTAATGTTGTTTGCTCATCATCAGATGCTGCTGCAAGGTGAAGTTTTGCTTGATATTGTGGAATGTTATGCAGTGAGCCTTTGCAAATGCACAATTGGCCATGTAGCTAAATTTCTTTTACTTTTCAGTAATTATGCTGTGTTACATGCGGGGAAATATAATTTCCCTTCATTCTTGAGAGTGACAAGATGTTGCTCAAGTTTAATATGTCGTTAGTACCCTTTTCTTTCTGATGCATAGAGAACTGACATTATAAAAACTAATTGATGGTTATTTTTTCATTTGCAACTATGTATCTGTTGGCAAAGTTATAACCATAGAGTTATTTTATGTCTTTTCACATCCTAGTTCCTCCACCAGGTGTTCCAAATATATTAGTTCAAATGAGTCTGACATGTTACATTATGGTTTCTAGTCCTTTTGAATGGTAATTGATATATTGTTTAGGGATCGAGTTATATTCTATTTATTTCTGTTTCAGGGTTAAGAGCCAACTGAAAAAATTGCTCGACCAATGTACTCAAATCCACCTGTTCATGGGGCTAGGATCGTTGCCAGTATTGTTGGGGATGCAGCTCTCTTCAAGGAGTGGAATGCAGAGATGGAAATGATGGCTGGGAGAATTATGAATGTGAGACAGAAACTATTTGACAATCTTTCTTCCAAAGATAAAAGTGGGAAGGATTGGTCATTCGTTCTTAAGCAGATTGGAATGTTTTCGTTCACTGGCTTAAACAAAGCTCAGGTAATAGCCAGCTCCCACCTTTGCTTTGTATTTTTGAAATTTCCGGGGTATTCATTTATTGCACCCTATATGACAGTGAAATATAGCAATATCACCACATATTTGATTACTACTAACCTCATGTTGGATTAATGTTTTTCTTAAGCCTTTGAAGTATAAGAACATAATTGGATTAAGACCGAATCAGTATTTTAAGACGGTAACCTTTGGTTAACATGATAAATGGATTCAAAATTTTAGATGCTCGACTGAACATTGGATTATGTTGATAGTAAAGTATCATATTTTGAATTTTCCGAGGCATCGTATGACAATATTCTTATTGTAATGGTGGTTTTTCTTCTTCTTAATAGTGTGATAGCATGACCAACAAGTGGCACGTATATATGACCAAGGATGGAAGGATATCCCTTGCAGGATTATCGTTGGCCAAGTGTGAATACCTTGCAGATGCCATCATTGATTCTTACCACAATGTCGGTTAAAATTAAGGAAAACTTGTCAAGTGATTTGAACCAAAACCATGATCAAGTGAAGTGATTTTATGAAAAAGATTTTGTAATAATGTGTGGCCTTAAACACTCATTTATTTCAAGTTTTGATAGAGGCAATTTGCAATCTCTAGTTTGTTTTGTTGAATGTGGAAATTTTGAAGTTTTCCAGTAAACACGGCATCTGGAAAGCATTATTGATTATTATAACTTTGTCTCAAACAATAAAGAGTTACTGTGTTGGTAGAGAAATGTTGAAATTTAGTTATCGTATTTCATTTATTTCTACAACTTTATGTTATTTTCTTTAGATGTCTTATTTTATGCTAACCCTTTTGATTATCAGGTCATATGTTGGTTTTCTCGGGATCGGTCTACAGGGGATGTAGGGTTTTATGTTAGAAAGATGAACTTATAAAATTTTAGAAGATAAAAACATATTATCAATAATATATATATATATATATATAATTTAAATTATATAAGAATTTGAAGTTTTCATGAATAATTGTTCTGACCGCACCCTAGGTTCATCCTGTAGGTGTATATGGTAGTCTTGATTTTTCTTGTACATCTCTATTTCCTTTGATAGAAAAACAAAAACAAAATCAAATGTATGGTCCCTCCAATAAAATTAGTCTTGTATTTATTGCTTCCTACTCATGGTGACATTACAAAAAAGAAACCATACGGCCATCTTAAATCATATATATCCTCTTTTCCTTATTTAAAACGCTTTGCGTTGATGACCACTCGTCTTTGTTTAGCAACCAATGCACACGTTTACCCTGCATCTCGTCACCTTCTGGACTGTGGTTGTGTGTGTCATAAAAATAAAATTAAATAACCCATTAATTTCTACAAAATAATATTTCTTTTGCCTCTCACCACCTTCCAAGTCCCGTGCAGGTGTGCCTAATATGCACTATAATTATCGCTTATATCATCGTATCTGCTATGCTCTTTCTATATTTACTTTTATCTTTTTAATCATTTTTTAGCCATTGAAACCTATTATCGGATCTTAATTAAAGATTTGATAATAATGTAAGTTTTCTTTTATCATTATATCAATGATTTGTTGATAAAACAAAATTTTAAAGGTAAATGTAACTTCTCATTTAAGTTCGGAAATTCAAACTTTGACCAAATTATCATCGTATGAACAAATAAACCTAAGATTGCTGTATAAAGCATTTTCAAATTTAGTGCAATTTACAAAAGATATTAACAATCAGAAAATCTTCCACAGCAGCTCAACCAGCTAATCCTCACTCTTCACCCCCAAAGGTATACATTATCATCAAATGCTTTGCATACAATGGGCTATGGAACTGATGTGCATGTATGATTTGGAGACATGTCAAACACACATGGGGTAGTTTTTGGTGTTAAGGGGCTGCAGCTTGTGTAACTCTTAGAGTCCCTCCAAGTTCCATAGGAACAAGAGGGATAAGCGAGTGGAGAACATCGGCTATCAACGGCCGATAGCCCGGTTCGGGTTGCACACACAGCACGGCAACAGCAGCAACCTGTATAGTACAATTCCACATTTTAATTTCCAAGATAGTAACAGAGGGAATAGAGTCAAATTCAGCAAAACAAAGCAAATCAGTCTGCAAAATGAACAAATGGGGTCTAAGCTCACTCATTCCTACGTAACCTAACCGTAACCAGTGAGACTTGTCTGGCATAGCAGGCAATTTTATAAACGAAGACAATGCTTTTGTCACTATTAGCTTACCAACCTGATACAAGTGTTTTAGATCCATTGTATTTCGTATTACAGGATCCACGATGTCTGGGAGTTTAGATCTGTCAGTAAGCTGAGGCATGGCCTGCATTCAATAATAGATATGGCATCAGATTTTGAAACAATCCTTCATTTTTTTTAACGTGAACCATCGTAAGAGCAAGGCATACATACCCATGTGACAATAGATTGGCACTGAGCTGGTGCCAGTTTTTCCACGGGCTTTCTTCCCAATAGAAGTTCCAGCAGCACAACACCAAATGCATACACATCGCTTTTATCTGTTAATTTACCTACAAAAAACCAGATAATACATTTAAGCTCCTTATCTATAAACTTCACTTTCAGATAATTTGCAGAACATACCATCTAAAAGGTATTCTGGGGCAACGTAACCTAAAGTACCCGAAAGCTTCAAATTATTTTTGTTATGGGCTGCATCATTTACTGCAAGGCCGAAATCCGAGAGCTGTATCGAGACGAAATGGAAAGGAAGTGAGCTTCAATAGATATACAAGACATTCATAATGAAAGTCCAGCAGCATAATCGTTACCTTTGCGTTGAAGTTTGAATCCAAAAGAATATTAGATGGTTTCAGATCTCTATGGATGACTGGTGGGTTGCAATGTTCATGAAGATGCTCCAATCCTCTGGTCAACAATTGTTATTTTATTAAATCATATTCATTAACTAAGAGGAAAAAGTAAAAATGAAAACAAAGCCTTACCTAGCTGTATCCAAAGCAATTTTCATCCTTCTATCCCATGTTAATGACGACCCCTGAGAAGGTCCTGAGATGTAATTTAAAATTTTCCAGAAACAAATTGTTCAGTTCTTAAAAGTTGTTCATGAGAGTCGAAGAGAGAAAGAGAGTACTTACCGTGTATCTGAGTTTCCAAGGAACCATTATGCATTAATTCATATACAATAAACCTTGATTCATTTTCACTGCTGAAACCCAACAGTGAAATTATGTTGGGATGCTTAAATTTACATAGCAAATTCACCTCATTCTGCAATTCCATACAGTAACTCAACATCAAAAAAGATACGAAATCCTGGAAAACACATAAAAGGGACTGATAAATCTTTTTTTTTAACTAATACCTGAAATTCTTTTTCTGCATCCTGATTTTTACAGTCCAGCTTCTTAACAGCAGCGAAAGTACCAGCATCGAATTGTGCCTTGTAAACACACCCAAATCCACCCTCACCCAGAATATTACCTTCATGAAACTTGTCTGTAGATTTTTCAAGCATCTTATAATCCATGAACGAAGTATTACTCTCCTTAGAAACTGTCCTTGTGGGCTTGAATTTACCAAAAAATGGTGTCAAACCAGTCCCTTTTTCGGCATATTCAAATTCAAAACCACAGAAAGCAGGGGAAACATAGGGAAATAAGCATCAGTGCTAAACCTAAACTCTCAAAGTCCCAGAACTATGAAGAAAAAATGAACAGAGTATGGGCTGAAAAGAATATACCTGAGCTCTTGCCATCATTTCTGGTGGATTTGTGTGAATTCTTATTGTAATAAACCCATAAACAAAACAACGAAGAGATAATTGCAGCCAAGGAAGAGCAAGCAAGAATGAGAGCAATTAACATTTTCTTGGGTGGATCCTTCTTTTTGTGTTCCTCGCTTCCCAGTTGAAATCCTGCTATCTCAATAACCATTTTATAGAGTCAAAAGCAGACTTTTTTTAGCATAAAAATGAAAACTTCCTCCTCCAAGCAAAATGCTTTCCGGTTTTAGAAATGGGAAGAGATTAAGTAATTTTAGAATCATACACTGTTCAAACTCAAGTTATTAAATGCACCGAATGAAAATTTGAACTCGGATAAGACTTTCTTTAAAGTCTAACCAGAAAACAACCTAGCCAGTCGGAAAAAAACAAGTGCTTTATGTCCACTAGTTAACAGAGTAAAAAAAAATGAGAGACGGAATGGGCAGTTCAATTACTAAATTTTGAAGTAGTTCTACCTGGAGAAAATGCAGACATTGAAGCATAGACGGGACTGGAAAAGGATGACGAAACAGGGGATAAAGAGGGAGCAAGAGGGCCGCCTTGCACGGCTGATGCTGAAACAATAATGGTTTCATGAATAGAAACAAGGAAAAGGAACAGAGTCAGAAGCTTCTTCATCGCTTGTTTCTTTTCAAAACAATAATAATAGCTTTTTACTGTTCCTTGTAACGGAAGAAATTTCTTCAAAACATGAAGAAAGGGATATGATATATAGCAAAGTCTTAAGCTTTGAATTTGTGGAATTGTGGGTTCATTTCAAATAGGAGAGAGAGAGAGAGAGACTATGTTTTGGAATTTGGATGTGGTAGTCTTGTAGGCTATTAGTTTCTAGGCTCTGTGTTGCTCCTTTTAACTGTCTTTTTATGTTTTAAAAAGTATAAAAAGCAAAAAGGAGTCGCAGAGGAAAGTTGTTTTGTTTATGTTGGGAGTGGGGGCAGGCAGAAGCAAAGCTCACACAATACAATCATGTGGACAGCTTCTTTAAAATAATACCATTGACCAACTTTCTTCAAGCTGCTCATACTGCCAGTTTTCTTTCTCAGCTACACTTGCATGATCAGATTTTCAAAATCCCCACCATGAGCTAGAAGAAAAAAAATTCTGGGTTTTGCTTCTTGTTGAGAATCATGCCAAGGGACAAAAAATTGAAAAGTTGAGATTATTAAAATAATAATAATTCAAATAACATGAAAGCGAATGATCATTTTCTGGGAAAATAGCAGAATTCTTCTTTTTCATGGATGATGTTGTCATATTGTTTTCTTAGCTTATAACTCTGAACAATTATCGATTTTGAATTTCGAATTGCTATTAATTTCTTGGAATAAAATTGTCTAAATTATTACCTTCAAAAAAGAAAAATGTCTGAATTATTTTACTGTTAACTTTTCTAGAATTGAATATGTAAGCAAAATATAAGTTGATTTAAATTGATTCCATGCAATTGAGAGAATGAAATCAAATGCTCCATACTCCCAGCATCAATTATTAGGCTTTGAATTGTAAAGCAATACTCACTTTAATGAATGTAAAGCCCACCAGCTACTCTTACTTTCTTACATCTCTTAAATGATTTTATTAGGTTTTTTCTTCCATTTATTAAAGAGTATTTTTCCATTTGAAGAATACAATTTAAGATTAATTATATAATAACTAGGGTAACTGCACTGGTAATTAATACTCAAACATCGGGTCAGTGATTAAAGTGTAAAGATTTAAAATTTAGCGGTTTACTTTTTATAAATTGAAATGTTCAATGATTTATTTGGTACTTTTAATTTAGTTCTTATTATTAAAGATTGAAGATGAAAGGGTAAAGTGATCTTTTGATATGAAATGAATTAAAAATTCATTTTAAAGTTATTATAACATGTGGGAAATAGAGGAAAAGGAAAAGAAAAGCTTAGAAGTATTTGTTCATCTTCTCTGCTTCCTTTCTACCGTGAATACCATTAATAAGTTAAGTGATTTTAAAGTTGATTGTTTCTTGCATTTTTGAGTTAGTTTTTAATCCTTGGGTGGTATAGAAGCTTAAGGAAGCTTAAAGATGAATAAAAGTTAATAGATTGATGAATTAATGGTAATTTGGTAAAATGGGTTTTTAAGGGAATTGATGAAATTTGATCAGTGTTGGGATTTTAAGGATATATTTGACTTGTCCAAGGTTTGAATAAGATATTTGAAGTATTAGAAAGGATTGGAAATATGGTTGAAGATTGGGTATGATTTTTAGTTTTAAGTGTTCTATGAAGAATTTTAGATGTTAAAGGGGTTTTAATTGATGTAAGTTAGTTGGGATAAGTGTTAATGAGTTTAAGGGCATGAATAGAGTTAGAAGTATGAGATTTAGGTGAATTTTGGGTTAAATTCAAAGTAAAATAAGTAAATATTGGTCAAGAGTATCGGTACTGGAAGAACAATATTTATATCATATGAATCGGATGAACAACATCGGTATTGAAGGGTAATATCGATACAGGGGGTATCAATACTATAATGGAAAAGGAAATTCCATAATGCAATTTGGGTACCGATACTGAGGTCAATATTGGTACCATAGAAGGTAAGTATCAGTACTGGGTGTAGAGTATCGATACTGTTCAGCTTAAAAATTTGTGAAATCAGAGTTTTATTTAGTTGATGTAAATGATAATTGGTTAGCAGTTAATTGAGTTTCGATATTTATCTTGGTCATGTGAATGTGTAGATTTGGATCGAAAGCACGTACCGAACGAATCGACATAGTAAATAGGTTGAACTAAAGTGAAAATAAATTAGCTTAGGACTTAAGTGAGACAAAGGTGAATGCAACTTACTTATTTTATATTCGATATGAGGACGACTTTCGATGAGCCAACCTCAAAGGTTTTCAATCGAAAACTATCTGAATTATTTTATGTTAAATTTTATTGTTTTACTTAAATTGTATTTCATAAGCATTGTTTTGATTTGGTTACTATGAGTATATGTGTTCTATGTGAATGAATGATAATGAAGAATGCTATATGAATACTTATATGGCTAAAGCCCAAAGTATATTCTATGAGATTTAGAGGTATAATTGGCATGCCAAGAGTCGATGGTTCTACGCGGTCCTTCGGGACACTTCTATATGGTCATTCGGGACAATTCTACGCGATCCTTCGAGATAAATCTACGTGGCACTTCAGTGCAAATTCTACGCGGCAGTTTCGACTGCAATTACAATGTACAACCTCAAAGTACTCACATACCTTAAGTTCTCAGTGATATGTGTTGGGCTAGTTAAACAAATTGATATGAATTGAACAATGCATAACCTTATAAGTTATTTTTATGAAATGTATATTGGTTTCTCTATTTAGTATTTTTTTTTGAAATGTTTAAGTAAATGCTTTAATGTTTTATTATGCTCATTTATGCCTCACTAAGTCAAGACTTAGCGTGTGAGTGTTTTCACACATATGTTCAAAGAAGACAAAAGAGTAAAGCTATGTCGGGACAACATATTTCTGGAGAATATCATATCAGATCGATTTGAACAGTAGGTGGTTTTGTTATCTTGATATTTTGTTGGCATGTACTATAAAGGTTTAAATCGCAAATGCTCTGATATATTTTGTAACTATACTATTTAAAGTTTATGTAAATATATTAAGTATTTATTTTCATCGTGAAATATTATTTTTCAATATTAACTTTTATATGAGGGTTTCATTACCAAAATAAAAGTAAAAGTTTAAATTTTAAACGATTTTTCAAAGAGTAAAAGCATTGAAAAGTCAATGTGACACCTCATATTCGTATCTGGGTCGGGTACGGGTTGGGGGTGTTAAAGGTGTTGGAACCGTCTTTCAGGTGGACCAGGAATTAGGCTTCGACTTAGGAAAATGGTTTGGAGCCACCACTGATCATTTATTTAAAAATAAATAGGTTGATCGGATACCTTTATTGCTTACCTAATCTGCATCTTACCAAAGATATGTCGGATTCGGGAGTCGGTTACAGTTAAGGAAGGGTTAGCACCCTTGAACTGCCCTTTCGGTACTACGTAATTTTCAGTTGTCTTTAATTAAGAAAATCGAAAGTTTAAATTAAAAGGTAAAAATACGATCCCAAATTACTTACCTCCGATCATTTTGAAAGTGTACCCTTAAAAAGTCGAGAAATGTGTTAGAGGAAAAAAAGGAAATGAAAGTAAATAAAATAAAGAAAATAAAAGGAATAAATAAATAAATAAATAAATAAAATGGGATAAAAATAATACAAAAAAATGATGTAAAGATAAAAAAAAGTAATAAAATAAATAAAATAAGTAAAAGTAAAAGTAAGAAATGAAGAAAATAAATAAAATAAAGATCATGATAATAATATAATATAATAAATAAATAAAAACAAAAATAAAATAAAATAAAAATAAATAAAGAAACAAAACAAATATAAAGGAAATAGAAAATAAGTAAAGATAGAGAATAAAAATGAAAATGAAAATATAAAACTACAGAAAATAAAGAAAATTATAATATACATATAATGAATAAAAAATAAATAAAGGAATAAAATAAGTATGAAAGAAAATAAAATAATGAAAATAATATATATATATATATATATATATATAACGAATAAAGTAGAAAAAAAAGAAATAAAAATTATAGGGGAAAACAAAACAAAACAAAATATATGAATATATATATATATATTAAAATGTAATATTAAATAAATTGAAAATTTGAAAAAAGGGCTAAATTCAAAGGAAAGAAATTTGAGTGGCCAAATTGAAAAGATAGTAGGTGGGAAAATCGAATTTAGGGGGTCAAAACGCATGGTTAAAAAAATAGGGGACCGAAGTGGGGATTTGCCCACTTTCAAACGAAAACGCACGGATCCTTCCCTCGGGTCGGGTCGACTCGCTGGTCCATGGGTCATGTATATAAGCCAACTTCATAAACAAATCTCATATTTCCATTCACTTTCAAAACCGATCAAACCACCCACACCCAATTTCTCTGTTTTGTTCTTGAGTGTTCTTCACTCTTGAAGAACACGTCCACGATTTTCAGAAATCGGACACCCCATCACCTCGTCGGTCGCCGTTCATCGACGGCAAACCTTAAAAATTTTAATTTTTTTGAAAGCTTTATTTCCATACTTTTCAAAAATCAAAGTTTTTTTCAAAACCAAGCATCGGGGGAGCGTAGATCGAGGGAGCGTAGATCTAAGAGAGAATATCTCATTTTTCTCTTATGTTCATCGCCCGATTGAGTTTTTTTTAAATGAAAGCAACAAAAAGAGGTGCAACATGCAGGCCACAAACCCACCGAATCAAAGGTAAAAAGAAATAATACCTTTATTTCACTTCAAAAAAATTACAAAATATGCTTTGAACACCTTTGCAAACTTTTGGTATACTCTCTTGTATTTAGGGTGATTTATCTTTGTGTATTTAATATTAATCGTATGTACAATGGTGTTCGATTTACATTTATTTATAGGTACAAAATGCCCTATTTTAGACTCTATTTTGAGTGTTTGATTCTATGTAAAACACTCGGCTAACGTTGTTTGTTGATGGTTGGTTTCGTGTTGCTGAGGAAATCGGTGGCGTTGGTAAGGCGTGGAGCATGATGAGTCCTCAGGTGGGAATATGCGGCGCCAAAAGAAAGTGAGGAGCTAGGGTTTTCAAACTCTAGCTGGACCGGTTCGGGTGCTTCAGCGGGCCGGTTCACGGGTCTATTCGGGTAACTCCACTGGGTCACTACTGGGCCACGGGTTTAGGCTACTGTGTAGCCTCTTCACTTGGGTTTCATTGGGCCTGTAAAAAAAAGAAAAATATGTAACTAACATTATATATCATATAATATATGTATTATATAATCATATAATTATTTATGGGGACGAAAGATGGTGTATACAACAGGTAATCACTGAATTCTTAAAGGCTTTTCATTTCGATTATTGAACTTTTATCACTTACATTACAATCACTAATTTTTTAACTCTCTTTCACTACTATTATTATTGTTAGCCGTCATTAGAAAATGTTGATGTAGAGTCTTTTTCTCCAAAAACTCTAATTTTCTAAATTACAATCATTGTAAATGTAAAAAAAATTATGAACAAAGTGATCGTTGGTCAATCCTAACAGTGAAAAAGCTTTATTTTACCAAAAGATTAACATAGTTTAATTTCAAGATTAGATGATGGTTAACAATAACTAGTCGTAAAGTTTTAACTTTTAGTTTCTATATATTGCCATCTCATTTCATGATGTTTTTGTTGTCCTTCAATGATTTAGTTGTCCTTCAATTGAAAAATGAAGCATATCGTGCAATTCAAGTAGCACTTGATGTAAGTGTAGAGAAAGGAGAGAAAACGTGGCATTTGATAGCTACACCGCAGGGATGGTTTAAAGTCAACAAAGATGGAGCCTGAAATATGGGGAGGGTAATCAAATACAATAAAGGGAGATGGATAATAGATTTCTATATATTAATAGGCACGTTTTCAATGTTAGAAGTGGAATTATAGGAAATTCACGGAGGTTTAACTACAAGTTAGAACATATGAGCAAAGAAGGTAATAGTAGAAATAGATAGCAAGGAATTGGAAAGTGATTGTTGAATATATACTCAGGAAAGACAATAAATTAACATATGCAATGAAAAAAATGAAAAGAATGAACAAAATGAAATATCAACATTATCGATTTTCATTAATAGAGATTCAAACGATTTTACAAGAAGAATAATGTTTTAGGCTAATAATTTATTGTTTAGCTTTTAATTTATTTCTTCAACAAAATGATAAAGAGTAAAAATAATATTTCTTGTTCATTATATCCAAAATTTGTTGTAAACAAAAACTCAATTAATAAAAACTATTTAATTAATAACTCGTAAAAAATATAAAAAAATAATGACTTAAAAACGACACACTTTTTTTTTCTCTCTCGGCGCACATTAGCAGGTCTAATGGTTTATGAGATTGAGGGCTTCTTCTTCTCTTGGTGTGTCAATTCTTTACTGTAATTTCTTTTTTGTGATTGTCCGGTTGTTGAGCATGACTGAAGCTCTTCGCGGTGAGGTTGCAATTAGAGGAAATTGTTTGATGTTGATGAAGAACAAACCCTAGCATATTTTCCTCCATTGAATCATGAGGGGCTAGTTACTGTGAAGCTTCCATATGATGTATTTGATGAGGGGGTTTTAGAGTGGAGATACTCGTTAGTTGATCAATTCATTGGGGCTGCTCCAAATTTTAGCTCGATGAAAAGATCACTGACTTGCTTTGGGGGAAACTTTATCGGTTAAGGTTAGTCTTGCTGGCCCTAATATGTGTGTCTTCACGTTTGTTAATCGACTGCTAGAGATTGGGTATTAGAGAGTGGGCCTTGGCACATTTAGAATAAAGCATTGTTCTTGCATAAATGGGAACCTAATCTTTGGCATTCGGAGTTTGATTTGGTAAAAATGCATGTTTGGATTCATTTATGCAATGTGTCTCTTGAATTGTTTTTAAAACGTGGTTTGAGTTATATAGTGAATGTTTTAGGCAATCCCCTGCACATGGACTCGGTCATTGCATCGAAGCAACGATTAGAGTTTGCTAAGGTGTGTATTGAGGTGTTGACGGGTGCTAAATTGCCCGAAGCTATTGAGGTTGTGTTGAGAGATAGCTCAACAGTTAAAGTTAGGGTGGAAATACCTTGGTTTCCTCCTTTCTGGTCGGGATGTCATGTATTTGGTCATTCTGATAAGTCATGCCTTTAGTTAACTGAGAAGGTAGTTGAACCAAAGAAAACTAAGTCTACTAGTGCTAGGAAGACATATGTGGTCAAATTTAAAGAGGGGCAAACGAGTAATGCGATTATGGAGTCTATTATGGCTGAGGAATGTGCTAGTTTTCCGGTGCCACAGTCAGATGGTGTTGGTATGGTTTCTTCTGCTACTTGCCAGGAAGTCAATGTCTTTAATATTGAGGAAGTTATTTCAGCCAAGTTAGATGTGGTTAAGGAGATTGCATGTGGTTATGGTGGGAAATTGTTTAATTCTTCTAAGATGAATCAAAGTAAATCTAAGGAAGTAGGAGGAGGACTTGCTTTTGTCAGTTCCAAGAATAAGTTTGTTGTTCTTGCTAGAATGGATATTGAGCAGCCTACGTAAGATTCATATACTCGGAAAGTGAGAGTGGTTTCTCTTGGAGTTGCACAACTTTTGCAGGATATAAAGTCAAAAAAGAAGGATATATTGGAGAAACAGAAGAAGGGTTAGGATGAGTAATGCTCTTATCATCGTTGCTAAGGCTTTTGCTGATTAGAATGTTATTTGTAACCATAGTGATTATGTTAATGGGCGGGTTTAGATTTGTAGTAGGAAGAATCTGGTTTTAGATTGTTGCCAAGTGATTTATGTGAAGACTACTGTTAGGGGTGTTTTTTTATTCATCTATGTTGTTTATGGGAGAAATACTGGTATGAAACGTAGGGATCTTTGGAGACAACTATGTGATATGGGAAGAAGGGTTGGTTCTTTCCCTTGGATTGTTGGATGAGACTTTAATATCATTTTCAATCCTGATGGGAGCTTAGATTTTGATGGTTCCATGCTTAATTTTCATGATGATATTACTGATTTTCTGTGTTGTTGTGAGGGTCTTAGTTTGGAAGACCATCCTTATATAGGTCCTCAATTTACTTGGTCTAATAGGCAAAATAGGAGATATTTGACCAGAAAGTTAGATAAGGTGCTTATTAACCTTTCTTGGGTAATTGAGTTCCCAGAATCTTTTATGGAGTTTCAAACTCCTGGTTTGTCTGATCACTGTTCAGCTATGGTTTGGCTTTCAAAGGATTTGCTTGCCAGTAAGCCTAAACCTTTCAGGTTTTTCAACTTTTGGGTTATACATGTTGATTTCTTGGTTGTTGTGGTTGATTCTTGGAATGAACTTGTTCAGGGATACCCTATGCAGATCATGTTTCAGAAATTGAATAGGCTAAAAGGTGAGAGCAGCTGTTTTATGAAATGACTTGATCTTTTAAAACACCAGAGCTGGATGGTCATTTTAATGATCATCATAGACAGGTCAGTCTAAAGCGGGAAGAGCTTGGTAAGGTGCAACTTCAGAATTTATCCTTTGGTGGTTCTGGAAGGGGATTCTGATTGAACATACTTGATAAAATTGGAGAATGCTGAAACTCTTTTCTTCCGACAGAAGACTAAGGTTGACTGACTAAAAGAAGGGGATCAAGGGTCGAAGTTTTTTTATTCTATTATTGCTAAGAAGCATAAGCGAAACACGATCATGATTGTCTAGGATGAATATGGAAATAGGCATAAGTTATTTGATGTTATGGCTGTTGAAGAGTGAATTATTTTAATCAGTTGATTGGCACTTCTGATCCTAATGTAGTGCATGCGAATGTTAATCTCTTGAAAGACTTGTTGGGTTACTCATTGCCTGAGAAGGAATGTGACTTTTTGGTTAGAAATGTGATTGTCAAGGAGATTAAGGATGTTATCTTTTGGCATGGGGATGATAAAGCCCCTGGCCCTGATGGTTACACTTCTATTCTTTAAGGCCTCGTGGTCTATTGTGGATGGGGACTTTATTGAGGTCGTTAAGTATTTTTTTTCTCTGGCTCTACGCTTATGCGAGCTTTCAATTATACTTCCTTGGTACTGGTGCCAAAAGTTCCCAATGCTGGTATGATGAAAGATCTTTCCCCATTTCATGTTGCTCGGTGGTGTACAAAGTCATCACTAAGATTTTAGTGGATAGACTTGCTGGTGTATTTCCAAGTATGATAGCTTTAAACCAAACGATTTTTGTTTAGGGTCGTAACATAATTGATATTACCCTTTTTGGCCTAAGAGCTTGTTAAAGGGTATGAGAGAAAGTCCCTTTCCCCTAGATGTTCGTTGAAAGTGGATTTGAGGAAGATATTTGACTCTGTGCATTAGGGGTTTATTCTTCAAATTATAGAGGCTTTGGGTATGCCTTTCCAGTTTGGAAAGTGGATTCAGGTGTGCTTCACTGCTTTAAGACTTTCAGTCTCCTTCAATGGGGGTCTAGTTAGTTTTTTCAAGGTAGCTAGGGGTATTAGGCAAGGGATCCCCTCTCCCCCTTGCTATTTGTGTTTTCCATGAACATTCTTTCAAAAATATTTAATGTGGCTGACGTAAATGGGGTTTTTAGCTTTCATCCAAGATGTAAAAAAGTAGGGCATACTCACATGTGCTTTGCCGATGATCTACTAATCTTCTACAAAGGGACTTTGGATTCTATTGCTGGTGTTCATAGTGTGTTTTACAGGTTATATAGTCTCTCTGACCTAAGATTAAATACCTCAAAGAGTGAATTATTCATTTCTGGGGCTACTGCAGACTAAATGGAAACAATTAAGCATGTCACTAGATTTCATATTAGTAAATTACCTGTTCACTATCTTGATGTTCCCCTAGTCACGAGGAAGCTCTCTGAAAGTGATTGTTCTTCTCTTATTGGTAATATCAATGATAAATTGGGTTAATGGGATTTTAAACATCTAGTTATGCTGGAATGGCTCAACTGATCACGTCTATTCTCTTCAGAGTCTCTGCCTATTAGTACAAACAATTTATTCTTCCTTAATCGATTATTAAGAAGGTTGATTAGTTATGCTCTAGGTATTTCTAGAAGGGTGGGGACACTACTACACTAGGGCTCGTGTAAGTTGGAGGTAGATTTGTACTCTGAAGTCTGAGGGTGGTCTTGGGCTTAGGGACACTCGGAGCTGGAATAAGGCGTGTTCTTTCTTCTTTATTCAGAAGATTTTGCAGGGGAAGGTTCCTTGTGGGTGGCTTGGCTTAATGCCTATGTTTTTAAAGGAGTTGAATTCTGGCAAGTGGTAGGGACGCCTAATGTAAGCTGGTGCATTCGGAAATTACTGGACATGAGGAATAAAGCTCGTCCTATTTTCGCATCTTCTCATAGCCTTACTTCCATCACTATCAGTTGGATTTGATCTAAGATTAGAGTGGAAAGTCTAAAGGTAACTTGGCATAGGACTTTGTGGTTTCCTCTCCATGTTCCTAAGCATGCGATTATTGGATGGATGACCATCTTGGGAAGGATTCCCATTAAAGACAAATTATCGTATATAGGGCTTGTTGTGGATGAAAGATGTATTTTTTGTGATGTTTTTCAAACCATGAACCATATATTCTTTGAGTACTCCTTTTCTAGGAGTATTTGGGAGGCTATCCTGCTAGATGTGGGCTTGCTAGGCGAGCTATGGGATGGTATGAGAAGCTTGAATGTGCCTCGATTTATCTTAAGGGTAAATCATTACCCTCCTTTATTCTTAAGGTAGCTAGGAATGCTTTTGTGTATTGCATTTAGGATGAAAGAAATAGAAGACATTTTAGGGGTGTAAATAGAGAGCACCAGGAGATTTTGAATGTTATTGGTGAGATTATCAGGATAAAAACTGCACACAGATGTATAGATATAATGATTATATGAATAGGGATTTATGTATGAGATGGGGTATTCTTTGTAGGGGTTGAGAGTTTTGTTTTTGTTGTTTTTACTTATGTACTGTAGCAGTTCCTACTGATTTTCTTGGATAAATATAAACACATTTATCCAAAAAAAACTATTTAATTATAATTTTAAACTCCTAAGTATATTGTAGCCTATTAAATTTATTCTACATGATTAATTGAATTTCGATATATAAAAATCACCATAGAAAATATGTTTCCACTCCTACTGGTTTCTCAAGAAAATGCCTTTTTTCCATATTTCTTTCTGATGCTTATAGTAGAGTCATTTTTTAAAATTAATTTGCTTATTTGTTGCTATGATCTTTTTCATAACTTATCTTAAAAAAATGAATGACCCTAACAATAACTTGTCTTAAAAAATGAATGACCCTAACAATAATTATATAAGATAGCACATGGCCATATTATGAATTGTCTAAACAGCATTAGTTGGTTAGACATGAAGGACCCTAATTCCTACAAACATATCACATTAACTAGCTATTCAATATATATAAGTAGACGACCCTGCTTTTATAAAGCTGCAATTCATAAAAGACTTCGAGCTTTAATCTTTTTGGATCATTTGACTGTAATGTTCTTAAGGTATAATAACTTTATTTAGCCTTTCAACAAACTGATCTCTTCCGTTTAAAATACATAACAAGTTGTTCTGACAATGCTTGAGTATTACAAATGAATCATGTGGATAATTGTTGAATTTTATACAATAAACTATTATAAAATATTTTCGAAATTTTTGTGCATATTTTTTGTCAATACCCAGATCCTTCTACCACATTAACGTTTAGCATAATTAAACGTGGATGATTCAGATTATATTGGATTATTTAGAACTAGCAGTTGGGTCGACTTACTTTGAATATTTGGGTGACACATGAATTTATGAGCTTACTGAAAGACTAGGACTGAATATATGTACAGTAAGGTGGCGTTTGGTACGCTGAATGTTTATGAGGGAATTAGAATCTGTGAAGGAATTGGAATCTGTCAGGAATTAGAATCTAATCTCATATTCTGTTTGGTTGGAAGAAATGGAATTGAAATCCAATTCCGTATTCTGTTTGGTTCGCAAACATGTCAGATGAATTTGATTTCAGTAATGTAAAATGAAAGAATTGCCCTTCTGTTTTTTTGTTTTTTAATTTTAGTTTGTTTTACAACTTACATGTAGTAATATATTATAAAAAATTAAAAAATATCAAATTTTCATTTTATTGATTGATTATTCATTTCAATAAATTATAAAAATCATGCTAATAAACATCATAAGTTAAAATCATCGCAATCAAAATATGTTAATAAGTTACCAAATTATAGAACAATATTTCGATACATTCCAATCGGAGTATGTTAATTAGTTACCAAAAAATATACCAAAAACTATTTTTATTCAATATATGAATTAGAAACCCGACCCGGCACGACACAAAATAATAAAAAAATATTTTTATTCAATAAAAATATTGACTTGATTGAAAAAATTATATATAGAGGGACATTATTATAATTATTCCTAAATATATAATGTAAAATTATATTTTTTTTTCGGGTCGGTCCAGTTTTTTTCACCCTAAACCCGAACCCGACCCGACCCGAATATCATACTTAAAAAAATTCGACCCGACCTGAATATCACACTTAAAAAAACCCGACCTGAATATCACACTTAAAAACCCCGACCCGACCCGAACAAAATAAAGTTTCAACCGACCGACCCGAATATATGAATTAGAAAGCCGACCCGACCCGAATATCACACTTAAAAAACGACCCGACCTGACCAAAATAAAGTTTCACCCGACCCGACCCGAAATAATAAAAAATATTTTTATTCAATATATGAATAAGTTACCAAAAGATTGATAAGTGTAATATGGTCAAATTTCAATTCCTTCCAACAAGGGAATTGAATTCCATCCATTCTTGGATGGAATTCACTTTCTCTCATTTGATGGAAAGTTGAAGCCATGAGTGATTTCAATTCCCTCGGAAAACTTGAACCAAACATGAGAAAGTGATGAATTAGATTCCAATTCCAAGGGATTCCATCTAACCAAACGTCACCTAAGTCAATGGTTCTTTTAATAGGAAAAGTATGTCAATTGTTAGTTTAACTTTGTAAGAATAATCAAGTTGAAAACATCGGAAATTGTTTAAATAAAAAAATTAGCTGACCCTTATTCTCATATGTAAGACGGAAATTGTTTAAATAACGTATGGCTTAATTATTGATTCCTGGAACCTGCATAATCCCATGGTTTCAACAGAAAACGGATGTAAACATATTTGTGGAATGGCGGAAACCAGGCCCAACGAAATTGTATAACATATGGACCGAACAATCTGCTCAGCCATTTGTTCTTTTCTTTCCGGCAAACTATTAAATAATGGTTTCTCATTTAGGCAATGATTTTCACTGTCCAGACAGAGGAAGCATCCATTTATATGGGTGGCACGATGTGCAGAGCCGATTGAATTTGGTCCCCGAAACTCGGTTCCTTTATTGAGGAATAAATTGAAACCGTATCCACAATTTAAGGTTCACCAACTTCGCCTGGACTGCATTTTTAACCACATAAAGGATTACTCTCTTTAATTGATCATACACAAACTCCATTTGGATCATTTTCTTCCACGTTGATTTTTTAAAAAACAATAACAACATTGTTTTAAGACCAAATTTGGAAGTTGACTATTAATTAAACTTAAATTAATATTATTTTCAATGTACCATATACTTGATTGATATTTTCTTTTATATTGATAAATTAAATGAGAGTACCCAAAAAAAAGAATTAAAGAAGGAATATTGGGTTGAGTTAGAGTTGGGTTTCTTTAATTGGATCATTAGGCTCAAAAACCGAGGAAATGGTCACATTTCTTTCATGGCCGTCGGTCCCCATCTTACTTTTTATTGGGTTTCAAGTTTTAAAGAGCACACGAACTAAAAGTGTGTAAATTAAAGTATAGAGACCAAACCAAAAACATAATTCAAATGCTAAAGCTAATTGATGCCACATCTTATTTGTAAAACTAATAAATTGACTCTTTATTCTGAAATACAAGATATTCTAACATAGTACTTGTGCAGATATAAAAGCAAAGGTAGAGCCAACAATGGAATTGGTTGGTAGAGAGTGGAAATGCAATGCAACTGTTACAGGTGATATACGCCGACAGGAAGCAAAGAGAAAAGTGGCCAGGAAAGGAGCAAAAATACACAGAGCGCCAAAACACAATGTTGTCACCCGCACTATCTATTCTTAAGTTAAACAACAAACGCATAATTTTATATTTAAGGTAGTAAACTTATAATTTTTTAAAGGAAAATAAACTTATAAAATTTTATGAAAACGAAAATAGATTTTTAATAAAAAATATACAAATATATATATATAATATATAAAATTTTAAAATTTGAGTATAGATATATACCTGCTTAGCTTCCCTTCCCCTAATCATATTACTATTTATTTCCCTCGCCTATAATTGGTTAGTACAGAATGGTGATATTCTTTAATAAAAGTTTGAACACTAATCTTTCTTGTTTCAAAACCTAGCCCATAATATAATTGTAGAATATACTTTATCAACAAAATTAATTTGGTCTTTTGCAGTAGCTTATGCCATGAAACCTCAACACGGTAAATTCATTTTATAAGATGTATCACGTGATTTCTATTCAACGCTTGTTGAACTTTGCACCAAAGCAAGACTCGGTTTTTGGTTTGTTTATGAATTAAAAAAAATTAGGGTAAAGTATTCAAATGGTCACCGACTATAGAATACTGTTTTATTGAGTTCTTGAATTATTAAAAATCACAAAATTATATCACAATTATATGATGTTGTTTTGTTGAGTTCCTTGATTATTAAAAGTTAAAAATAATCGCTTGACTATTCATATGTTTCATACTCGTCATTTTCTGTTAAAAATTTAACAACAGTCTATGTTGGACGTTAACCTACTAACTCATATATGACAAAATATAATCTCATAATCTCAAATGACTATTATATCTCAGTCAACATGTTAACGTCCAACTCATACGACTGTTAATTTTTAACAGAAAAATACGAGTTTAGAACATAATGAATAGTCAATTGATCGTTTTGTAACTTTTAATAGTCAAATGACTCAACAAAACAACGTTTTATAGTCGAAGAACCATTTTGTAACTTTGAATAATCGTGAGACTCAATAAAACAGAATAATATAGTGAGAGAACATTTATGTACTTTACCCTTAAAACTAATAATAATAGACAATTGATTATAGGGTAAACTATGTATTTAATAACTCAACTATCATTTTGGTCACCTATTTTTTTTTTCAAAATCATCACTAATATTACGTTTTTGTTTATTTGTCGTTAAAAAATTTAACTATAATATTAGCATGTCACCATAAGATAAGACCATGTCATAATTGAGAAAGAATCACGTCAATAGTTCTGCTAAATTTTAAATGACAAGTGATTAAAATGAAACCAAAATGTAATATTAGTAATGTTAAGAGAAATAATTAGGTAACCAAAACAAAATAGATAATGAAGTAACTAAATATGCCGTTTACCCTTGATTTTATTCATCTAAAACGGCTGGTATAACATATTGTTTTTGAATGAGACCTCTCGATATTTGAAAACTAGATAAATTTTAATAAAATATAAAAAAAGTTAAAAACATGATAATATAATGCTATAGAGAGAGAACCTGAAACAAGTATACATGTATGTTAAACAGAGAGATGAGAACAGAAGATGAAAAGGGCAATGGACGGCGATGGGTTATATCAGTTTCCGAAGGCTTAGAAGTTAGAACCCTAAAACAAATGAATTTAGAAACCTGTCAGCTCCACACAAAACTCTCGCTCTCGCGTTCTGGCGCAGCCTCCTTTCACAACAACGAGAAATCGAACCCTATAACTGGAATATACTTCACCACGCTAACAATTTCCAATTTTTAAAATGGCTTAATCAACCATTTGTAGGTTGAAAACGGGGTACAATTTCGTGAATTTCGTATCGTATCAACTCTAATTTGGGCGGAGATAGGTATAATTTTAGTGGGCAGTGGCTGAGTGTGGATTTAGAAAGTGATACCTGTCGCTAGTAGTGGGCAGGTGATGGGTTTGAGACTTTACCCGCCCCAGATCAGCCTGCCCCACATCTGTCTGCCCACTAAATACCCATTAAATTTTGGACAATTATGGATTTGGTATAATTTTAGAGACTAATTTATAAATCTTAATATTGTATAAGATATATACTGTCAGGCAGGTATAGTCGGGTACGTCTCCAGTTGGGTAGTGGGTGTGGGGATGGATTTGAAAATGTACCCGCGTGGGTGGGTGTGGATTTGAAAAATTTTACCCATCATGAGTGATGAACGGGTGATGGATTTAAAAATATTAGGTAGGTATGGAATAGAGAGGGTATATCCGCACCCGAGCGGCTTATTTGTCATTCCTAACCATTTGTGGTTTGAATTATATATTTGTATTGAATTACTTTTTAAAAGTTTTTTTAGAATTCACAGTCCTTTAATTTTAAAATATTATTCAAGTTATTTTAAAATATAATATGTCATTTTTAATTAAATTAAAAAATTATTTACTTTTTCTCTTATTTTTCTTTATCGTTTCTTTCTTTTCTTCTTCTTTTTAATTATAAAAATTGAAAGTTAGTTTAAGAAATAATTTATTTATATCAATTAATGTTTGAAGCTATTTCATGAAATTTACTGTTAAGAGTCCCATTGGTGACTGACGGTGATTTAAGTTTATTGAAATTTGAGTTGTGCGATGCCATAAATGGGGAGAATTTGAAATGTTTAACTAACATAATATTATATTTAACTAACATAAATCACATTTAACCATTTTATTAAAAGGATATATATCAGTTTTTATAAAAATTTAAAATAAAATTAATGACGTTATATAGTTAAATAAAGTAATAAACAATTTAAAAAATAAAAATAATTATTTGATGTTAATAATAAAAGAAAATATTTCTTTTTATAAGTCTTGAATTTGAATAAATACATTTATAAAAAATATTTTTTATCAATTAATTAAAGAAATTATAAATATATATTATATTATAATTACACAGATTAATTTAAAAAATAAATAACAACTCAATATGTAATTTAGAGATAAATGTTTGTCTAAGAATTAAAAAAAACTGTTGTTATGCTATTAAATTTCAAAATAAATACCCTAAAACAATAAAGAGCAAAAGAAGAAAAAGAAAAAGACACCCTCATATAAATGTAATGTATACATGCCTACAGTCCCACACCCATCTCCTTCACTTTCTTTCACATTTATAACCTTTTTTTTTCTCTTCTCTCATTCCTCGCCACCTCTAATATCTTCTATCTTTCCCTCTTGCAAACCCCATATATTATCATTTTCTTCATATCCACTCTTTGTCCCTATCTGGGCTCTTCTTTTTCTTGTTTCGTCTGGTGTTGGTTTTTGGTGGTGATGACGACGATGACGGTGAAAGATGAGCAGGTTCGAGCGGCGATGACGATGAAAGATGAGTGGGTTCGGGCGGCCATGACGGACGACAACATGGTGGTCGAGTTGCTGGTAAGGCTCAAACAAGCGCAGACTGCGCCATCGGCTCCAAAATCTGCGGTGGTTGCACTCAAATGGGGAATACGTCAACCGAGGTCTAAACCTATGTCGATCGATGCGACGCCAAGAGAGATGGAGATTTCAACGCCAGCACTAGGCGTAGCCCCACAACGCCTCTTTCATGGAGCGGTGGAGGCGGCTCTGCCTCTCCTTCTGCCGCCGACGGCTTTGAAGAGACCAGTAAACAGGTCTCTCGCTTCCAAACAGCCGCACTTTCCAGATCCAAGGTTTGTTTTCACTTATCTCTCATTCTATCCCTCGCTTTCAGCAGCTGATCATTCGGCGTTTCTTGCGGTGGTCGGAGTAGGCGAAAATGTCCCTCTATCGCATGTCAAATTATATACCACTACCATCGTCTTCCGTTTGTATCTCGTCGGCGAGACATTCTTGTGTTACTGGATAACTTATTTCTATTGTTAAAACTCCCTAGTTTTCAGGTCAAATGACCGTTAAACCCTTCTTTAATCTCCTTATTTACTTGATCCTATTTCTTTCCGTGTCATGTAAACCAATACTTTTTGGTTTTCTGGAATCTCGACTGTATTCTTCTTTCCATTCCATTTTTCAGCGGACGAAACTTTCCGTACAATTACTCGCCGAGGCTTATTCTACCTTTTTTATTACTTTTCTCGTTATCTCTCCGCCATCGGCTTAACAGGATAACATTAATAACAAAATGAATAAACCTATTAACAAGCAGTGCCATCTTTTTTACCCGTTCGGTTGGACCAAAACACCCTTCCGTTTTAAAGGATATTTACAGTTAACACGCGAGGACAACACCGTAAGCAGATTGGAACTCCTTTTTTGACGTTTTCTTCTCGCCTCGTTTTTGGTCACCAGTCATTCTTTTGTTGGCTACTTCTAGATTTAAATGTCCGTCCACCCCCCACCGTATGATCTAGGAATCTTCCCACCAGAGGATCTCCTTTAAGGGTATTGTGGTCATAAACAAATAAGTAGGGTCCACCGAAAGAGGGGTGTTGGTCTGCGTTTTGGGTTTGGTGTAATTTTGTTAAGAGACGGACGGGAGCAGTTTTGTTTTGGGTTGCGAACAGAGGAGTTATCAAGTGTGACGCGGGTACGGTTAAATTCTGTGGATCTTCCCTTCCCATCTCTTTCTGTAACTGTACTTCTATCTGTTGTCCGGGTTTTTCTCTCGTGTTTATCTTTCTTCCTTCTTTATGGCTTTCGCTTTTCCCGAGATGGGAATATCTTTTTGAGTTTCGGCCCCACACTTTCCCATCATCTATGATTATGCATCGGATGTATCATAGACCGTGTGATTTGTAGAAAATTTTCAGCATGTAATAAGAAACGTTGACATATAAATCAAACACGTAGTGATCCACTAACTATTTGCCTTCAGAAAGATCATACGATAGGAAGTCACGTGACGTCGACCGTATAAATACTATAGATAGAGGCATAAAGCATTAAATTCAATCATGTGTCTTACATCCTAACTAATATGACGTGGCGTGTTACTATTGGTTCACTTGTGTGAGAGGCAAAATTAGTGGCATTGGCTTCCCTGTTTCAATCCCGCTGTCTTCCGAGATGATCTCCAAATCCGCCATTGGAACATCCTAGAAATCTCATTATCAGTGTTAGATTTTAATTTATTTGGAGGGTTTTAGTTGACCACCCCAACTTTCCTAACTTTGGGTCGGGTATATTTAACCCCTTCAGACAATTTGTTGGTTCTTGCCTTGGTCTTAAATTTAATGATTGGTTGATGTATGCTGCAGGGTACTGCTGGTAATGAAACTACTGGCACAACTTCCAAGAGATCGAGAAGGAAGAAGGTAAAGTAGTTGATCTTACGGTTCATGATTTTTCTGCGAAATGTTGTATGCAAGAAAAATCTGAAGATGATTCATGGGTATATATTAACAATTAAGAATACGTCATATTTTCAGACTTTTGCTGAACTCAAGGAGGAGGAAAATCTGCTTCTGAAGGAAATGGTTAGTTTGAAAAAGGTGCGTCGAATGTTCTTCTACGCGGTGCCTTAACTGATTTCCTCATGCCTTTTTTACTGCTTCTAGATAACCTTACAGCCATCTTCTTGTTCGTTGAACAGGAGATAGCATCTGTGCGTGCTACTTGCAAAGAACAGAGAGCTAAGAATGAGAAATTGAAAAGAATTAAGGTCAGCAAAATGGTCCTTTAGTAACTTGAGTGTACTAATATGAAAATTCATTAATCACCATCTTGCAAATTCTCAGCATATAATTGGCCAAACTAAGTATTTATGAAGAAACCTGCATTTCCTTTTGAGAAATATTATTCTAATACCCTTTTTTTTATGTTAACTTCCAGCTTGATTTGAACTTGCAAATTGCAAAGAATGAGCCCGAAGAAGTACCTTATTGTCAACCCCGTCAGAGAGTATTCTCTACTCTTGACTACGGTCCCTCGCCCTCACTTGCACGTGCTCTTGATGATCATAAATCACTACTAGATTCTTGCAATGTAGGGAAGGTTGTACTGCCTGATCTAAATATGATTCCGGTCGAAGATGATTCTGTCGCTGAGACTTTATACAGCACCACCTGAAAAAGATGATTCGACTACTTGGACCTTCTGGCAGCTGAAGGTTGCGAGAAACCGGTGGGACTAGCAGAAAATATTGAGACTGGACTAGGCAATGAGCTATTTGCTGATTAACTATACTGATAATCAGGCCAAGCAAACAGATATCACAGTTTGAGCTTGCTCCAGGTTCCGACCCTTGAAAAGGCAGAAGAAGCTGACCGGCTATGGAGAAGATTCTGCGAGTAGTGTAGAGATCCAAGCTTGTAGATGGCAAGGATTCTTGTCATGGTGCAGGCTCCTACATTCCTCCCATATTCGTTGGGGTAAACCCTCGTTACTTTATAATTACGAATTTAAATCGTAATAACTGTGAATTCTTTGTAGGCGTAACCTGATGGCTTGGCCGTGTAAGCTTTCTTCAAAACCAATTTCAGAATTTTGTTGTTACAAACTCTGTTTTCAGTTTACAGCCCCCTTTTTTCAATTATTATGTGCAATTCGGGGGAGGAATTTCAGGAAGGATTGATATCGTTTCTCTATATCTTCTTCATGACCATATGCATAGCTCGTGTTTGGTTTTTCTACACAGTAGCTTTTGTCAGTGATGTTCCTTTGACTGCCTCAAAAGGTTGATGATTGAAATTTCCAATCTTTGAAAATGGAGCGTTGTAAGAATCACAGATATAGGAGTTCTGGTAAAAAACGATGCCATTCATTCAATTCAAATTAAAATCGCACACAGCTGTTTATGGGTTTTATCCTTGCACTTTGGTACGACATATAGTATTTGTAGGATTATACATTACGGATTTTCATAGTAGTTGGATTATCAACCTCACTGAGGCAATTTGATCGCTGTGCATGTCAAAGCTCATGGATTCGCCGCTCGAATGAAAAATGCAAAATCTTCTTTTTAATTAAAATTTTAGAAATCCCAATGATTTTTTTTTTTAAATGGTATTGCATATTAAAGTTGTACAAAAAATCCGAATATCCGATTTTGTGTAAAAAATATCTGAAATTGGATTTGGGAAAAATTGGTTTTTTTAACTAGATCGGATTTTTTTAACTGGTTATTTTAACCGGTTTGAAAAAAAACCTAGATCGGTTTTTTTACCGGTTAAAAAAATAGTTTTTATCCGAAAAAAATCAATTTGGGTTTAAAAAATTAGTCGTTAATATAATCGTTTGGGGGGTTTTGTGATCGTTTTTAACCCTTTTTTTTTAAAAAAAAATTACCATTTTACCACCCTAAACATGTATAAATAAGTTGGGGATGTATTTGGTTGATTATAACTTTCTCAAATCTTTTTACACAACACCTAAACATCTCTCAAATCTTATTTTTGTAATTTTTTGTTCATCATGAGTAACACAACTGAATATTTTGTCAGGGGAAACCTTGAAGTCGTGAGAGTGATCGAA
The DNA here is from genome assembly GCF_006381635.1 of Hibiscus syriacus. Lineage (NCBI taxonomy): Eukaryota > Viridiplantae > Streptophyta > Magnoliopsida > Malvales > Malvaceae > Hibiscus > Hibiscus syriacus. The sequence goes on from NW_024061893.1 coordinate 546,908, forward strand.
CACACTCGAAACAAAGATATTTGGGATCACTACGATTTATGTGAGATGTCAAAAGGCTCGAGGAGGGCGCGTTGTAAACTTTGTCTAAAGTTGCTTGCACCGGAAGGAAACACAACGTTGAAGAACCATTTAACAAAATCATGCAAGGCACTTCGCTTAAGATCAGATCCAAGTCAATCGAATCTTACACCGCAAGGTGATATTTTTGTTTACGACAACGAAAAATTACGAGAAGCGTTTACAAAGGTCGTGATTACAAAAACATTGTCGTTCGACCACTTTGATGATGAAGATTTCACGGCAACAATTTAACAACTAATGCAACCACGTTATACTCAAGTAAGTCGTACTATCCTTAGAAGAGATGATATACAAATGTGGCGTACGGCGAGAGAAAAAATGATTTTAGGATTTCAAGAACACCGTTATGGTGTGTCGCTTACATGTGACGTTTGGAGTTCTCCTCATAATACCGGAAATTCTTTTTTAGCCGTTACGGCACATTAGTTAGATCAAGATAATTGGCAAATGATGAAAAGAATAATCACGTTTAAATTATTCGGTGAGCCGCATACCGGTGCTAATTTATTTACACTTTTAAAAAGGGTAATTTGTCTTTATAAATTAGAAAATAAAGTTTTTTCTATATCATTTGATAATTCATCGAATAATACAAACGCGGTTCCAAGATTGAAAATATTACTTTCACCGATTTTAGACGGTGCGTTTTTTCATACCCATTGCGTTGCACACATAATTAATTTATCCGTACAAGCCGGTTTGCAGATTATTGAGCCGATTAGATTAGAATTTAAAACAATGATAAAATCGGTTCTTTGTAACAACAACAAAAGACTAAATGATTATAAACGATTTTGTAAGTCGGTTAATAAAAAAGCTTTGGATCCTAATTTGGATTGTCCAACTCGTTGGAACTCAACTTGGATGATGATGCATACCGCCTTAAGGCACATTACAAACATTTCACGATCGGCTTTTCGAGAGGGGCCATGTCCCAAACATTTATCCGGATTCGAGTTGGGAAACTATAGCCAAAATAACCGATTTGCTTGGGGTTTTTAAAAATACAACAACTTTTTTATCCGGTGTTTATTACCCTACTAGCCCGTTGGTTCTTAATCAAATATTTTTGTTGGCTACCCGACTAAATGACTTTGAATTTGAAACCGAAGTTTTTCAAGAAATTGACTTTGCAATGAAGGAAATTTTTTTAAAATATTTTAAGGAGATTCCCCCCATTTTTACTTGTGCCGCCGCTTTAAACCCAATGTTAAATGTTGGCGGGGTTGAAACACTAATTTAACAAATTGTGTTTGCTTTTAATCTAACCGATGATGAACCCAATTTTGTCCAAAACCAAATAAATTATTTTAACAAATGTTTTCGAGACATGTTTGCAATTTATTTAACTAAATACGGATCAAGTAGTGTAATACACGATTAAATGAGAACGAATGCGGAATCATCTAGTAGACGTCAAAGTAACATAAATTTGAATTTTGTTTAACATTCTTGTAAATTCCCAATCTAAACGATCACGTATTATCATCCCAAGTAGCGAGTTGGGAAATTACATGTCATGCGATTTTCTATCAAAAATGACATTTGAAGAGTTTGAAAGTTTGGATATTTTGGCTTGATGGAAAGAAAAGGAAGCACAATTTTCGATTCTAGCCGCCATGCCCGTGATTTACTAACCATCCAAGCTTCTACGGTAGCTTCGGAATCCACTTTTTCTGCTAGTGGCAGGGTTATATCGTAACGGAGATCAAGACTAAGTCCCGAGTCGGTGGAAGTATGCATTTGTTTGAAGGATTATTTGGATGGAGCAGCTCGGAAACAACATATCACCACCTTAGAAGATGCAATTGATGCCGATTTGGAAGTAAACTTACACATTGAAGAAGTCGAACTTGGAATATCCCCTCCAAACGAAGAAGGCGAAGATGATGAAGAAGAGATGGCAATGTAGTTTATTTTTAAACTTTATTTCAATTATCGTAAACTTTGTTTCAATTATCGAACTTAGAAGTTTTTAAGTATTTGAATTTATCGAACTTGGAAGTATTTAAATATTTCAATTATCGTAAACTTTGTTGCAATTGATGACGATGCAATTTTAATAATATTATAATCGATTTTTTTATAATCGATTTTTTTAAAAAAAAATGGTTTTTTCAAACTGAAATCAGTTACACCGGTTAGGATATCCGACCCTCCAAACCGATTAGAATCTGAACCGGTTATTTTATAAACCGATTTTTTGTCTATGGAAAAAAAACGGATCGGATTGAAATCCGGCTTATGTGCATGTCTATTGCACATTCCCAGGAAATGGGTTGAGCATCAACTATGAAGCTTGATGAATGGATGTGATACCGATTGTTTCAGATATAGTGTCAGCTGCAAGTGGACCGCACTTATTCTCCACCCTGATCCCTGTCACAATGTTATTGTTCATGGAGGGCCATCCAAACCAAAATAAATAGCAATGTTGTGAAAAGGTACCATTTAAAACTCCGGTGGCTTAGACAGAGAGAAACTATGAGGGGTACAACAAGGCAAAGATAGTAGCTGCCTGCAAAACAACTGAACATCGCCACTGCATTGACTTGTGGATCCTGTTGGACCAAGATCAAGGGATTAACTAATCTTCAAGCGCTGCCAAACCTGTAAAGCCCTCTTTCTTGCTCTGCTTCGCCATTATTCTGATAACATATCCTCTTAACTTCACACTGGCTTGAGCATTGAAGAGGGTCTGGGTACACAAGTTTAATTTTAACTTTGTATTGCAAGAAGCTAGCCCAGTAGCTCTACCTCACCCAAACACTTGCCCACCTCCCTATGCGTAGACCAAAACGCCATTCCATGGCTATTTATATTTCTTCGTAATTAAAATGTATGACCTACGCCTGCATAATGTGTTTAAAATAAATTATCAATATCTTTTTAAAGAGATGGCTGGTAGAATATATAATGTCATTGTTTTTAAATTTTAATATTTTTATTTTTTGACACGAAATTAATGTTTTCATCTTGTTTCAAGACGTATATTCCATATCTCTTAGAGAGAAAATAGACTTGCTTTACATGTCTTCAAGAAATTGGGGTTGTTGGTGATTGGCTAATGAGTCTAAATCTAATGCCGCATGGGACAAAGGAAGCATAGACTGTGCTTGAAAATGAAATTCGTGTATGAAGAAGATTTACGATTGAAACACCTTTGGGCATACAGAGAGAACTTATTAAAAATATATATAATAATTATTAGAGAGATAGATATTATATTATTAAGATATGCAAATATATAGTCCAACCAATCTAACATTCACATTGCAAATTCTTTGAATTGAATGATAAAAATGAAAAATATTTTATTATTAATCATCGTCTTTGATGGAATCGCCTCTTCCCAACAAGCCAAGAAATCGACTTTACAAGTTACCACGTTGTTTTATTTTTTTTCACCAATTGCATTGCAATTATAACTATATATTGATTTTGATAGTGTTTGATTCTGTTCTGTCAGTCCACCAACAATCATTCATGTTTTTAATCTTATCACATCTTTTTTTTTTATCGTCGACGACTAATATGCAATATGAAGCATGGCAAAATTTTAAACTCATAAAATATAATTTACGAGTTTATCAAAACGATTGATAACATATATTTTTACAATAAAGTTACGTTTTTATCTTTGTAAAAAAAATAAATTTTTATCATTAATAACAATCATAATATGATAATATTTTTATAATAAGAATAATATACTTAAAATAAGATTAGTCTAACAAGATAACAAATTACTTTCTTAACATCCCATTAGATCCATCTTTATTGTACCCTTAGTTCTACGTGACATGTATCGTGATGTGTCGAAGGTGTATACCCACATTTATATTACAGATCCTTAATATGACAAATCCTATTTCATTAGGTGTCACGCATGATTAAAGAGATAAATATCAACCTCACTCCCCTAGGGTCCTTAGAATGAACGTCCCGTACTGAATCCTTATGAGGATCGATGGTAAGAAATCTATTAACTAACAAGCAAAAGATCCTTGATAGATAGATCTTTGTCCACAAAAAGAACGAATCATAAATTGCCAATTAATTTTTCGATTTTTGATATTTCTGACTACTATAAACCTACAATCTCATGTTATATATCAATAATCTTATTAACCTAAGGTTAAATCTAATCTTAGAAAATCAAGTCAAGACTCATACGAGACAAGATAAAAGAAATTCTGTTTTCGTAAAAAAAGAGAGAAGAAAATACTTATTAAACAAATAAAATATATTATATTTACAAAATGAGTTATAGGTTGTCTAAATAATACATAAAATAGAGAGGATAATAATGATGGAGTAATCTATTAGGGGTTGTTTGGTTCGGGGAATGTGGGATTCCCATGGAATGAAATCTACATTCTCCCGTTTGGTTGGTCGGGAATGTCATTCCCGGTATTATTTTATTATCAATAGTGGATTTTTTGGGTATATTACTAGGAATGTCATTACCTCCCTTCACTTAGGTATTGTTGGATTACCGGCGTTTTGGACTAAAATGCCCTTAATTTTTTTTCAAAAATATTCTTCTTCTGTCATTGAATAATAAAAATTCTACGAATGTTAAATTACAAATTTATCCTTAAACTATTTTAGATTTACAAAAAAAATCTATAATTAAAATTTTATATGAGTTCAGGGGTTAAAATAAAATTTTACCCTTTCATAAAACCTTTTTATATTTTCAATTTTGTAAAAAAAATATAAATTTTATGAATTTAATATTTTCAAAGAAAATATATAAATATTTTTCAACTTGTTAAGAAAACAAATATATAATAAGTACAATTTGGTCAAATATACATTCCAATAATCTTTTATTCCTTTAACCAAACACGGTAATCTTATATTTTGCTAAACCAACCAAACACAAAATACAATATTCTCAGTAATCATATTCCCTGATAATCTTTTATTCCCACTGGTAATCTTACATTCCGTGAATCAAACGCACCTTTAGTTTCGATGTGATCTATATGACCAATGATGAACATGAAAAAAAAAGGAAAGAACCCAAATAAAAAATAAATCAAATAAAGAAAAATGGAAAAGATAATTAATGGTAAAAAAATTAGAAAAATGCTTCACGATCATCAGATGACTGAGATAATAATAATTAATTAAAAATGTTATCAAAAATTTTGAAAAAAGAGAGATAAAAATTGATTTAACAGTTTTATGATTAAATACTCATATTAATAAGATACAATAATTAAACTAAAAATGATTAATCAAAAGAAAGCATTATTATTTCTTTTACTAAAAGCAAAAACAACAAAACCATGATTGCTATTCAATCTCTGTCCGTGGCTTTTCCATGTGGGTGTCTTTGCCTGGTTACATCAACATCAATGACTAGAGAAATTCAGCTTTCATCAACAGGAATTGTCGAGCATGAAAACTCGGCTAAATTACATAACTGACACCGTTTGTTTTAAATTTTTTCTTTCTGATACCGTTTGACCAATATTTTTAGAAGTAGCACCTTTTCTGCTGAGTTGGCAAAGGCGCGTCTCCGGGGACGCGCTTTACCCGCGGTTTCGCTGAGTTGGATGCCACGTGTGGAAGGCGCGTCCCCGGGGACGCGCCTTTGCCAACTCAGCAGAAACGCATTTTGTTGTATAATAAATAGTTTATTTTTATTATTATTATAAATTAATAATATATTATGTAAAATGTTTCGATTATAATGTAAGAATTATCAAATGTATTTTGTTAATGTGTGTTAAAGGTGGAGTGAATTATCTACATTAATATGATATAACAATATATGAAAACTAGTTTTGACTTTATTGTAGTTATAGGAAAAATGAATGAAATTATAATATTACACATATGGTTATATTATTATTTTTGATTTTGATTATCGATCTATTAATTTTATCAGTTAATTATTTAAATGTTATCAATCTAGTCATCTCATATCAATATTTAACGAAAATATTGATGCATAAGTTAATAAATTAGTATAATTACATATTTAATCTTCAAGACTTACATATTTTATAAAATTAGTCTTATTGAAAATTTAATTTAATAAATTTAATCCTCCAATCAGAACATGAAATGTGTCATTGTATACATAAATTTTTTAATAACTTTTAATTTGTTTAATTTAAAATTTTTCTCTACTTAGAAGGTGGAATTATAATTTAATATTTAATCGCAACAACATTTCGTTTTCCATTATAACTGTAGACAAAACAATATAATTAACAAAAAAAAATTAATAATTCTAAATAAATAATAATTATATAAATATTATTTTAATAAAAAATAATATTTACATAAATATATTAATATAAAAAATAATAACTATTTAAAAAAGTACTAACATAAAAATAAATTTCTTACCACTAATAACAAATTTAAAACTCAAATAGTTAGAGAATTTGAGTTATATAAGAGAGGAGAATATGATTTTGGTGTGAAGAATGAGGGAGGGTTGAGGGGGTTTATATAGGGGAGGAGGAGGGGTAGTTAGGAAAAACGGATGGGGGCATTTATGACATTTAATGGAAGGCGCGTCCCCGGGGATGCGCTTTCCACACATGTCTGCTGATATGGCAAGGACGCGCCTTCCACACGTGGCATCCAACTCAGCGAAAACACGGATAAAGCGCGTCCCCGGGGACGCGCTTTGCCAACTCAACAGAAAGGGTGCTACTTTTGGAAATATTGGTCAAACGGTGTCAGAAAGAAAAAATTAAAAAAAATGTGTCAGTTATGTAATTTAGCCTGAAAACTCTGAGTTTTGTCATCCAACAAAAAAGAATACGGTGTGACATCACATAAATTACTTCATTATTTCAATAAAGGTATATAAAAGTAATACTAAGTCCACTAAAGAGGTGAAAAATGAATATATTATATATATTACATGATTTAGATTAATGAATCATGATCGGATATTGATACCAAACAAAAAAATATTAGATATCGATGTCACATAAAAACTATCAAATATCGATATATTTTGGAAGTATGTTTGTATAAAAAAAATTACAAAATAAAATTATAAATAAAATTTTGTACCTTTATATTGATCGTCGAGGACCAGTAAGATTTTGCAAACCCTAAAAGAAGGTGATATGATAAATATGGTTAGCTGAGAGCTTTAGGATTTATTGATTGAGGGAAGAAGAGTGGAGTGGAGGCGCAAGTGGCGTTTGTGGACCATGAAGAGTGGCTTGAGACTATTAGCTTTTATGTGGTCCAACCGTGAAGAAACCAAAGCCTAATTTTGAGGGATTGGGGTAAGGGAACAATTTCTGAGAAAGGGATGAAAGGCAGCATGCCATTAATGACAAACTCATCCAAGTTTAGCCATTGTATCATTAACATCAAAACCCTTACAATTTTCAACATTCCAATAAAGCAAATAAAACACGATAAAATTATCATCGGATCTTGTCGATTGATATTTCAACACATCAACCTTCACAAACATTTGATTCAAAAGCCTTGCAATATAAATAAAAAATAATATCAACGGGATTAGTTCAAGTGGTAAGCAATTTGATATCATTTAAGCATGTCTCGAGTTTAAAGTATTGTGCATGCAAAAAATCTCCGTCAAGAGATTCACACATCAAAATCAAGTTTGTAACGCATGTCGGTCCGGATTAATTATACGAAACCTTAAAATTAGGAGAGCAATAAAAAATAATAATGATAAAAAGTGTCTTGTTAAGTAGAAAACAACTATTTGTCCATATTAATAATTATCGTCAGTGACTAATTTGAGTAAATTTGTAAAAACAATTATCGTTGAGCATTTACCTTGTAAGAACCATTTTTTTTATCCTGAACCCAAATTCCTCCAACTCCCAAATTAGATACCCATTGTGCTTTTAACATTGCACGATGGTTTGGATGACAAGTGCAGCTTCACAATTGCACCAAGTCTTCTACACCGAACAATTAAGCCTTTAATGATTATGGGATAAATCCAATCATATCGGTTCGGTGGGGAAAAGACAATAGCCCTTTGTCACGCGTAACGGACTTTGACACTTCCTCTTTCTTTTCTTGATCCAATAACAAAACGAATGGAATTGTACATTCTTTCAGTGTTTTTAAAAATCATTGTGTGTTATTCCAGTAATACAAATTTTGTTATTTGAATTTCATGAACAGAATAAATAATACTGTGAGAGTTTTATATCCCTATTAAAAATTTAATTTAATTCTAGATATAATTCAATTTTAAGATAAATTATTTCATAGGTCAATATCAATTTTATTTGAATCATTGAACAAAATAATTATAAAATACATCATTAAATTTTGAATTTGATTTCTATTAAATCACTTACCATTAATGGATCATAGAAATTGATGTGGCCATTGATTAAATTACAAATAATTTAGTAAATTTATTTATCCAATTAAGTTATTTATTGACACGTATAATATAATTCAGAATAAAATTACTTGAATGATTGAGAAATTCAGATTCCAACACTCAAATGGTTTCGTTTTCAATACTACCCAAATTCTCTCATCAAATTGGAATCTCACAAATATTCCTATCATCGTTATAATATTTCGCTATTTATTACCTTATAATTTTAATATAATATTTACTCAATCCAAATCACATATAAAGAATATATCATTCATTATTATTAAAATATTTATTTAAATTCTTAAATAATGTCTGAAAATAAAAGAATTCTTAAATAGTATCATTTTTATTCTTTAGCATGTTTCAAATTAATTCGTAGACACAATACAAGGGGCCCTTTACCATAACCTGGAAATTTGACAAATTCACATTACTCGAAACAACGCAGCAGTCTTTCTTTTTAAACGTGTGGGGTCCACGTAACTGTGATCAGACTCTACTCGTGGCGGCACCCTATTCGTTAATATTGAAAGAGCTGCCGATTGCACGTTTGGGTTGCTATGGAACCATCAATCGTATCGGATGCTCCACGGTACTTAGGCCGTGGCTCTCATGATTGGTCCACTTTCTGTGAGTTTGGAGCTCGACACGTATTCCTTAAACAACCTTTCACTCAAGTGTCTGGATACTTTTGAAGGTGAACTTCTTCTAGCAATTTTTATAATATATGTAGATTGTGGATTTAAATATTATATTTTTATTTACTTATTATTAAAATGGATGTACTTTTTTAGGATAAAATTTACTTAAGAAATTGTGTAAGCCACTCCCTTCCTGTTCTTTTTATCCACCTCTCGAGTGTTTCCTAGTTTCATAGTTACCATCTACTGATGAACTCACCGGCGGCTGACAGGGAAGTTAAAATCCACGGTGGTCCCCACTCCCGCTACTAGTGATCCCTGATACGCTTGAACCCGGGAACGTGCTTCAACCTGGGGACCATTTGTGGTCCAAATTCTCGACGAGCGTCCTCCAAGTCGTTGTTCCGCCAGTGGCGGAGAGAGGGTCGACGTGATTTATGGTGTCCCCCCACTCTGTTTATCCAAATAAGCTTCACTTACGTAACTCATTAAACACCAAATAAATTCTGAATTTTCAATTCCACTACAAGACATGGAATTTTCTTCCTTAATGTCAGCTTCTTATATTCGCCACGCAACACTGAGCGACAAGGAAAACACGCGCACAGCCTGAAGATTCAGGCTTACGGTTGCTCACCACACAATATAACAAATGTGTGTTTCTAGATACGATGATGTACTCTGTTGTTGTAAGCACTTTTACGAACATGGTAAGCAGCGCATTACGCGTATGAGTTTTTCACTTGCAGTACGCAGAAGGGGGAAAATGAAATCCGATAACTAACCAGCGAGGCTTCTGATTCAAATGTTTATTCCAGACATTTTTCAGGTAGTTTCGTTAGTAAACCTTTTTAGAATTTAGTCTAGTGAGGTCTGGTTGAGATAAATTTTCCTCAAATGAAATGAAATCTGGATAAGAATTTAGTATACATTTTCATTTCTTTCAGATTTGATTAGCAGCTACTGTTGATTTCTGTTTGTTATACAAACAAGGCATTCATTGGAAAAGATTCCATCGTATGTGAACATGGTTTTAGAACTCTGTTTCAATAACAATAATTTCATTAACTAATAAACAAATGTTCATAATAACTCTCCCCACCAATTCTTTATAATTCCTATTCAGATGTCGTATCCCTTCTATTAATCGTCAATTTAAGAAAGTTTAATACATTAATTCTATTAATTCAATAAGAAGTGATTTGATAATTATACATATTTATATTTTGCATGCCCTTTCGATTTTTTTATAATTTTATCTTGATTAATCTGAACTGCACACCTAACTTTTGTGGATCAATTTTCCAACTAATATCTTTTACATACATAAAATTTTAAACTCTAAACATATTTAAACATCATCTTCCCTCAATAAGAGTTTGGACGAAAATAGTCATATTCTAACGAGAATATGGCAAAAGTCAAATATTTCTCTATCTCTCTATGCATAGGGAAAAGGAAGTTATAAATTGTTTGAAAAAAGAACAAATAAGTATTCAAAAAGAATTGTCTAACATTTTCAAAAGAACAATATTCTCATTTTAAGAGTAAGATGCGAATAGTATTTCAAAAAACAATTCTCTTTCTTTGCGTGTAAAAAATGGTTAATTTATTAATTTTTACAATAATTCTAAATTAAATAAACTAACCTTGTAATTATAATAGAAAATATTTTGTCAAGTAAATTTTAAGTGTATTGATAAAGCATTTTATACTTTTTAAGAAGATGTAAATTCAAATCTTAAATACAATATTGATAGAATGAATAATCTCAAAAACTATTAAGAGAGGCCATCTTAATTTTCCAATTTAAACTATAAAACACACCTAAAAAAACAATAAATGTTATTTAGTATATATAGTACTAAAAGAAACAACTACAACTAACGATTGAAGTCATATTTTTTTTAAAAATTATCTACAAATATTAAGCCATTGAATTAAAAAAATTAAATTATTATTTTATTTAAATAATAAATAATAATTTTAAACAAAATTATTAAAATTCATTATTCTACTGCCTAAATCATGTTTAATGAAATTATACAATAATATTTAGACTCCGACTATAATAATTATTAAATAAAATTTTAAAAGATATATATTTTTAGAGTAAATCTTTGGATATTATCAAAATTAATTGAAAATGGAAATGGTCCCCTCCCCTCCCCTCCCCTCCCCAGCCGACTCCCTTCCTTCCTCCCTCCCATATTAAAAATCTTCCTCTACCACTATATTCATAAACAGATATTTTCACCTAAAACAAACTGCTATTAGTTTCTCTGTCTATCGCTTTGTCTCAGACTCTATCATTACCACGTTTCTTACACCAACTTAAACCCTCACACATTTCTTAACCCTTTATATCCCTCACCTTAATCCTCTCTGGCAATGCAAAAATTTTATCTTTAACTCAACTGCCTCCTACTTTTAAATCAAAATCCCTTGCTTTCCATCGTCTGCTTCCCTTTCTCTCAGTCAAACCATGACCTCATAATCATCGTCGTCTTCACCGTAATCTTTCTTTCAAAGTTCAAACACTTCATAGAAAAACACAAGGTCAAAAGTGTTACATGGCGTTGCAACCCAACCATCTTTCTCAAGACCTTCGTCTTCGGCACTTTGCCGACCAACAACAACAAATGAACCAACTAACGGATACCTCAGCTCCTAATTGGTTAAATACCGCTCTCCTCCGGCCACCTCAACCCCAGGCTCATTTCTCAGACCCTAACTTCCTTAACCTTCATACTACTACAAATGCGTCAGAGTCAACATCGGCTTCCCGAGCTCCCAACCAGTGGCTCTCCCATTCATCATCTTCGCTTCTTCCACATAACCACGGTGATGCCATCGATGACATGGAAGCGGTGGCGACAGTAGGAGGAGTTGATAGGGAATCCATGGTCGCCGTGGAATCCGGAGAATTGAAGAGAAGCAACAGCGAGTTGAATAATAACAATAAGAGCCAAGGTGTTGCAGTGGAAAGCGGAGGAGGAGATGTGGCTGTAAATTGGCAGAATGCAAGGTACAAGGCGGAGATACTTGCCCACCCTTTGTACGAGCAGCTATTTTCTGCACACGTGGCGTGTCTGAGGATCGCCACGCCGGTGGATCAACTTCCGAGGATCGACGCTCAGCTGGCTCAGTCACAGCAAGTGGTGGCTAAGCACTCGGCTCTGGATGGTGGGGCCCAAGGCTCGGTCGGTGATGAGAAAGAGCTTGATCAATTCATGGTATGCGCATTTAGTACCAGTACAATCGCAAACTGTTATCCTGTTATTGTTTCTTTCCGCTACTGCTACTAGTTTTGATTTTCTTGTGAAAAATATCCATGCCAATTCGGTAATTTAACTGCATGCCTGGAGAAATGAGAAAAAGTAACTGCTTCTCTGATTGATTCCTAGCTATTTAAGGCTATCTGAAATTCCAGTACCTAAGCTTTTTCAAACATTTTGCTGTAACTATGTTCATGCAACAATTATTTAGATGTACGATTTTGTTCTTTCTAAAAGAAATTTAGACAAGGGTCATTCTTGGTTATTATAATTACGGCTTTAGAATGACTATTCTGTTTAGCAACTGCATCACACAAGTTTTTTTTATTAATAATTGCAGAGAGGAAATTACGTTAATTGAAACATTGGTGTCGATTTCTTAGAATTTTTATATTTTATTGCATCATTTGCATTTTGTAGTTGTGATATAGAAAAATTGAACTTGTTAATTTTGCTTGATAATGTAGATGCATTATGTTCTGTTGCTATGTTCATTTAAAGAGCAATTGCAACAACATGTTCGGGTCCATGCAATGGAAGCGGTCATGGCTTGCTGGGAAATTGAGCAATCCTTACAGAGCTTAACAGGTACGGTCTACATATCTAGCAGATGATGTGTTGGGAAATTTCCCTAGTTTCTTGAATACTGAAAGCTCCTTTATGATATAAACCAATCATTGATTTTCAGTTTACCAATAATTTGCATAATGATCCAATGCTTTTGGTGCATGAACAGGAGTATCTCTAGGGGAAGGTACAGGAGCAACAATGTCGGATGATGACGAAGACCAAGTAGAGAGTGAAGCCAACTTGTTTGATGGCAGCTTGGATGGTCCAGATTCAATGGGATTCGGGCCTCTGGTCCCAACAGAGAGTGAAAGGTCTTTGATGGAGCGTGTGAGGCAAGAACTCAAACATGAACTCAAACAGGTAAACAATCCATGAAATACATTGTTTTTGTAGAGAATTATGGTTACAAACTTGATAGAATCATTTAACAGGGTTACAAGGAGAAGATTGTGGACATTAGGGAAGAAATCTTGCGCAAGAGAAGGGCGGGAAAACTTCCTGGTGACACTACTTCAGTTTTAAAAGCATGGTGGCAATCGCATTCCAAGTGGCCATACCCGACTGTAAGTTCATGAATAAATTTCATTCAACAAGGCACTCTGAACCCGGAACTTAGCTCATGTTCATATATCCACGTTCTTGAGTGGTCTGGGGTTCGAATCTCAGCACGTGCAACTGTTCCTAATTATCTTGCCTAACAAATTTGCAGGAGGAAGATAAGGAAAGGTTGGTTCAGGAAACAGGTTTACAATTAAAGCAAATAAACAATTGGTTCATCAATCAGAGGAAGAGGAACTGGCATAGCAATCCATCCACTTCAACCGTCTCCAAGAACAAACGGAAAAAGTAAGGTGAATAACGCATGTCTTCTTCGTAATATAAGCATGGATGACAACTTTTAAAGGAACCTGAACACGAAATTAAGTAATGCAGTTTAGAATCTATATTTACTGTTAATTTATAAAGTAAATTCCTTTGGCAGACGGGCAGATAGTGATTTTTTGTTCCTTTTGTTTCTTCGTATATGTGAATAAGGATTGTAAGATGGTGTGAGTATACAGCTTGAAGATCTGAAAATAAAATAATTTATTGCTAGAAGACTACTTAATTAGTAATAACCCTTGCTTTATATTATAAAACCTCTAATTATGGAGCCCCTTCTCAAAACATCCTTTGACAAGATCTTTCTGTTGTACAATGAAAATCGTAACCTATTCTTCAATCTTGTCATGCTTTTGGGTATTTTCTTAATGTATAAACGACTTTAATGAAGCCCGGCCAAATGAAAACAGCAATCAGATGTTTGGGCCTTAAACGAGTTCCAAAAGTTTGCCCAAAAATACAGCCCCCCTGAAATAAACTGTTATCCTTTCAGTACTTGAATCTACGGTACCGATCAACAATTAGGCCGGCAATCGGTCAAATTTTTATTATAATCATTACTACTTGACATTACATTTTATATTTTTTATATTTCACTTTTTATTATATGTGTTCAGAGTTTGTAGGTATATCTTTAAAATATAATTTTTTTTTTTAAATTAGAAATGAAATGGTTCTTATCATTAAATTTAGAATAGTTTTAAGAACATGCATGAAAGCCGGGAGAAGCGGCAATTGTGGTGTCTGGCCATTCGGGTGGCCACTCGCCGTGGACAAACTCAAAGGCTAGTCCTTTTCCTTAGGCAGCAAGCTCTTCCTCGTTCTTACGCGGTTATTGAGTCCAGTCCAATTTCGTCATGCAAAGCAGTCACCTTACGTTTGAGATGAAATCATTATGCAGCTATACAGCATTACCATCTTTTGTTTTCATTCAAGATTAATAATTAATATGAGCTTATAATTACATCGAATTATTATTATTATTATTAAATATTTTAGAAGCCGTGTAAAAAATATTTTCTCTTGATATTTTCAGAGATTAAACTAATAAATTTTGATAACTCAAAGCAACAAAAATAGTATAATTTTATTTAATATATTTTTATCCAATCCGAATCTGACCCAAAAAATATTATCCTTTATCTGAATCCGATTCGATTCGAATTTTTAGAATATAAATATAATCAGATTTGATATGATATAAAACAAAGATTTAATTAAAAAATGTACTATAAGAATTTTATTTTACCCTCCTCTTAAATCTAATCCGACCACACTCATTTATAAAATTCAACCCAAACTTATTTTCTTTCTAAAAAAATCTAACCCAATTAAATTATATCAGGTCCAAATCCTAATATTTCAGATTAAATTGTCATTCTAAGTAGGAAACGGTAAATCTGTAAAAATGTCTGCTATTGTTATTAGTGATTGTGAAATATCGAAGGCCTTTTCATCTCTCCTGCTCTTCCCCGACAACATCTCTGTTTACTACTTTCTACTTCACTCCTTAATCCTTCCCTCTCTTTAATTTTTTGTCATTTTCTTCTGTATCTTTTCGTTATTAATTTCTACCATCTGTTTTCGAGTAACAATGGTGACGGATTTATCTCCGAATTCACTGCCATTTTCTCTTGTGATGATCCCATTTCTCTTCCACTCAACTTTCTCAACTTTCTCACATGGTGTTTCTGTTCCCTCTCCCACTCCCCTCGTACAACTCACTTCAGGTACTTCACTTGTTCTCTTCTGTCTTTTTCTGCTTCATTCTTGTCTGGTTTCTAAGGGGAATAAACTTACTACAAACAATATATGCATGACGTTATTAAGCAACGGGTTTGAAAATAGAGTAGATGTGACTGTTATTTTGTTACTTATTTTAGCGTTCATTTTCAGTGAAAGCAAATGGAAGTGAGACAAAGAGTGCGGCGGAGTTTTCATGGGAGAATACTCGGAACCGGAGGTCAGCGGTGGAGGTGCCGATTGGTGAACCTCTGCCGCCATTGGAAGTCACTACTACTTCATCCCTTGTTTGGCTGCTCAGAGGACGTACAGAAAAGATCCACTTAATGGGTTCAAGAGATACACATGAGGGTATAGTATTAGGGAGCGCCATTATTGGGCTGTAAATTTTCCGGAACCAGAGAGTCAAGATGAACCATTTTGATGATTGGATTTTTCAACTTTTCTCTTTCTCGGACACGATGACGCTTCATGCCAGTTATTTTCCACTTGCCTACACATGATTACTATTGGACTTGTTGAGTTTGTAATCTGTTTTTTCTTTTATTGATTAGTTAGAAACGGTTTTGAGTTAGTTAAGTGGTTAGATTGAATAGCTGTGTATATATATGCACTGATTGTAAACTTATGGGAGTGTGGAAATAAAACAATTCTTTCATTTCTCTCATATTACAAGTTTAACATGGTATTAGGCTAGTCCGTTTCTTCTGGGTCTGTTTTCTACTTAGGCTCGTTTTTTTCCCTTTCCATCTTATTCCACGTCTCTACAACATCGCCGCCTTCACACTTCCACAGCCTCGTCGCTTTCATGATGCCTTCAACGACGGTTCCTGTAGACACCCGTTTTTGTCCGGGTCTTTTATATTTATTTATTTATTATTATTATTATTAATTATTATTAACTATTATTATTATTATTATTTTTAATTTTACATATTACACTTTTGCAGGCTTTGAAGCCCAATTCAGATTACAAAGGCTCAATCCCGGAGCCCAACATTCAACAGACCCCTCAGCCACACCAACCCAGACCTGCGGCCCAGCAATCGACCCAAACCCGCTAGGGTTACCCCTTCTCTGCCTCAGCGCCGCACCATCAAGACCGTCTGATCTGGACCCATCCAATGGTCCAGATCAAAGGCCATTTAGGTCTGAAACCCTAACCCTTGTTCTGAGCCCTAACAGCTCAGCCGCCACAACCGTTTGGCCTTTCATCTCCCAGCCGTGCTTGAGGTGTCGATGGTGAATCCCGAGCCGGTCGTCATCAGCAATCTGGTCACACAGTGAAGCAAATGTCATCAACAGTGTATCAAACTTACCCCAAACCTAAAAACCCATTAAAATAACACCCAAAAATCCCGAAAATCTGGACTTTATTCACCCAAATCAGAGAAATCAAATCCTATCTACCTAATTCATCATCATCTCACCAAATCCACATGCAAGCAAACATAAAAGAACCAAAGAAGAAAATAGGGGGATTCGGGGGGGATAACCAGAAAAAAAAAGAGAGAGTGCTAAAAAAAAAACAAAGTGAGGGAGATCTTACCCTTGTAGAAAACCTCGTCGTTGTAGCCTAGCCAGAATAGAGAAGGCCGTATTGAAGGTAAACTTTCCCTTATTTTGGATCTAGGGTTTTCGAATAGGGGTTTCGGTTTTTGCTTGGGATAGGAAGGGTTAGTGTTCAAAGGAAGAGAGAAGGGTTGGTCATGGGTTGATTTCTCAAGCCATCGCCGCTGGCTGCGGCGGTCGTGGTTCCTCTGCTTTCTCTCCACGACGGAGACAAAGGCAGAGAAGGAGAGAACATTGAGAGCTTCTTCTGTTCTATTTTTAAGAGAGTGTACATTTTATTTTAGTCACTAGTTAGCCTATGGTTTAGTTACCTTGTAAGGGTCCCCGTGTTTTGTAAGTTTGTTTAAGGGCTTAGTGTATTTATTTATTTGTACTTCAAGCCCTATATTTTTAAAGTTTACACATTGGTCACTGGACTGGTTATTGTTAATATTTTTGAAAGTTTAGACATTGTACTCTTTATTTATGAAACTTTTATTTTGATCACTACTCTCATATTTTGGGTTAAATATCGATTAATGTCTGGTTATTTTACTTTCATTATATTTTAGTCATTATCTGGTTTATTATTACATTTTTATTAGAGTTCGAATTTGGCCATATTATGTTTATGTATTTCTATTTTAGTCCTATTAATGTATGTTTCATTTTAGTCTTTGATTTTATTTTATATGTTATTTTTTTTTGTTAATGTTCGAATTTATCCCTGACATTTGTGAATTTTATTTTATTCATTTATGTATGATTTATTGTATTTGTTATTCGATTATTTGTATTATGTAAATATTTTATTTTATATTTCCAATTACATTTATTTTCATTATATTTTTATCTATGTAAGAAATATTCGATTATATTTTCAAGAACATGTATGCGTAGAATGGGCGTGGAAAGTACCACTTGGTCGAAGTGGTACGATCCGATACGGCATTTTAACGACATAGGGTCTTGCAACAAGTCGAGTATATTTTACTAATTAATTTATTAAAATGATGTAATGTGTGGTACCTTAAGTGACGCTCACTTTATTTTATGTGAATGTAAATTTTAAATTTTCATTTTATATTCGATACACGTTTTTTAAATAAATGATGAGAGAATATTCTTTAAAAGATAAGAAATAGACGAGTTAACTTTCCCGACGGAGGATTGTTAATCTCGAGATTTCTTTTCAAATTAAAGAATTTTCTCTGATAAAATAATTCGAAGTAAATTAATTAAATCTCAATAAACGAATCATATTTTAGTTTTATATTCAATTTGTAATTTCCACCATTTACGACGATGTGTAAGCTACACAGTACCAATTTTGGGCGTTGTAGGGGTGTTTACCCTTCCCCACACGTAACCGACTCCCGAACCTGTTTTAAATGAATCTTTGATAACGTAGACCAAATTTTTGTCTTATAAAACTATTTTTCTTAAAATTGTTTTTAAAAGACGTTTTTAGGTATTTGACCTACCTAACCCAAAGGTCGATGGCGACTCCCTTTTCCATTTTATTTCAATCAATCCAAAATCACCCAATGTTCCAAAATAAAAGTCATAATTATTTTTTAAAATAATATTTAATAGTTTTATAAAAAAATGGTTATGACAGCTTGGCGACTCCGCTGGGGATGACTAGAGAGTCAGGCTGTCGGTCGCTTATATATGGTCGTTATGGTGGAAATTATAAGTTCGAATCTTTAGTAAAACTATGATCTATGTATTGAATTTTTATTTATTATTTTATCTCTTTATTTTTATATACTAACATTTTAATTGTTTTCATTTTTTTCATATATTTCTTAGTTCTCGTTGAGTGTTATTTTTTTTATTATATTTTTTCCCTGTTTTGAGTCAAAGGTTTGTTTGTTTCTCCTCACACACATCACTTTCATTGGCATAACATGAGCTCTAGACATGAGCTTCGATCCAAATTAGTTAGGGTGATTGCTTTACTCTCGTAAGAATTTATTCTTCGTATGAGTTTTAGCAAATAACCCATGGGATACATACCTTATACCTTCGTAGGAATTTATTCTTCGTATGGGTATAAGGCAGTGAATCCCCTTGAATTGAACTCGTTCCGTTTGAAACCTGTAATGGGTGAGGATTGAGGGTTTGGTAGCCCAAGGGGGCACCGACATCAAGGACAATTCTAGTTCATTTTTCCTGATAAGAGCCGAAACCATGCACATAATGAACCATAGAACGGTCACACTAGGTAGAGTCATGCCGAACCTCTGTCCGTCAATAGGTACCCAAAATAGGCGTACACAATGGAGAAACCTACTCTAACATTTTATTTATTTATTTATTTATTTTTGGTAGAATTTATGTGCAGTTAGAATTTAATTAAATAAATTTAGGAGGGTAGAGAGCATGTTTGGGTAGGACCCTTTTTGAGGAATATTATTTGGGTAGATAATACATAAATGGAGGAGATTTATTTCCCGTTTTACATATCTTTTTATGCTAAATTTATACAATTATTTTGACTAAATGTTTTGTTTGTTTTGTTTGTTTTTTTATTCATACTGCATAGACATATCATTAGAAAAGGCGATTGATCTGTGAGTATCGATAAAGTGGAAAGACTTTCACGATGGAAAGGAGTTTCCTAAACAAAGAGGTGAATCCAGCCGATGTAAGGAATTGGTCCGAAGCCAAGCAGAAAGAGCAGGGAGATAGTCTATCAGGGGACTACGTGTCGGATCTGTCGATTATACACCAGCTTCTTTAAAACAGAATGAGCTTCAGGGATTGAAAACAATTTGGGAAAGTTGGAATCTTATTGAGAGGCAAACTTTTCAGCAGACTTATGGGGATATATTTCATCTGATATACGTGAAGGTAGACCCGGTTCTCATACGAAGCATAATACAGTTTTGGAATCCTGCCTATAGTTGTTTCACATTTAACCGAGAGGACATGACTCCAACCCTCTAGGAATACCACTTTCTGTTGAATTTGTCAAGCGTTAAAATAGACAAAGTTTACTCCCGATCGATAAAAGGGCCTTCTCTTAAGTCAAAGCTTGCAAAGATCTCGGGCACGAGCGACAAATGGGTAATTGATCGCTTGCAACGAAAGGGAGAAAGTGAGGGAGTGCCGTGGTCTCACTTACAAAAGATAGCTGAAGCACACGTAGATGAAAACGTGCGTAGAGATGTATTTGCTTTGGGTATATATGGTTTGGTAATCTTTCCAAAATGTTGGGGCTGATCGAGCTAGCAGTAGTCGATTTGGTTGAGAAGTTAGGAAGAGAGGTGAATCCAGTCCATGCAATTCTTGCTGAAACTTTCCGATCTTTGAATATATGTAGAAGGTTGGGGGGAGGTCGTTTTATGGGTTGTGCTCAATTGCTTACTGTGTGGATCAAAAGCCATTTCTGGAAGGAAGAAAAAGTCAACTATAATCATTTTTTGAAAGATTATTCTCCTGTTGCTGAGTACCTTACGAAGGAGTGGCCTGAAGTATCTCAGAAAGATCAATGGATTGATTTCTTCCAGAATCTACAAAGTCAAAACATAGCATGGCGAACACCGTGGCTGATGCATACACAAATCTTGTTCAAGTGTGGAGATTTGGACTGGATTATATTACTGGGACTGTGGGGAGGAGTGGGATACGCTCCTTTGTTGATATTGAGACAGTACGGTGCCCGACAGTTTGTTCCCGTGACTCATGGGTTGACTGGTGCTGAATTTGATTATAAAGAAGGCAATTATAGAAAGAAAATCAAAGATGTGGCTGATTCTTGGAGGATGACTTTTAGGACTAAAGTAATTGGAGCGGATGTTATCTTGACGCCTGATTATGAAGCCTGGAGAATCAGGAGGGTAAATGATAAAATACCTTTAACATCTGGAGAGGGATCAAGGTCGATAGAAGAACAAATCAAAAATATCCCTTCGAATTTGGAAATCCAAAGAATTGAGTTTGAAATGGAAAAGGCTAAAGATTCCAAGAAAATAGAAGAGATGGAGAGAGAAAACTTCATGTTGACTATCGAGGCTGATTTTCATGCCAGACAGTTTATAATGATGAGAGAACGGAAAAAGGAGGTGGAAACCGATTTAGAAGACTTAAAAAAGGATTATCAAAGGGTGCAGCAAATGAGAAAGAGACTTGGATCCAGAGAATTAGCGGCTGCAAGACGGCGAATCAAAAGTCTGGAAATTGAGAACAAGTGTCAGATCAAGAAGATAGAAGCTGGAAAAGCAAAAGTATGTGAGCTAGAGGCCGATAAAAAGGAATTGATCAAGCAGTATAAAGCTGAGGCTCGTAGAGCTCAAAAACTCCATGAAGAAAAAGAAGTCAGCCTGAAGGAATTAGAAGAAGAAAAAAATCAAGTCCAGGGGTTAAAAACTGAGATGAACAGTATAATTGAAGACTTTGAGGACAAAGATCGAAGAATTTTAGAGGTCGAAGAAGAAAGAAAGCGAAAGAAAGAAGAGATGTGGTCTGAGAGACAGGGATGGAATCGAATCCTCGATAGAAAGCAGGCAGAGATTGGATCGTGGATGCAGAGATTCTCTACAAAAAGTCAGCAAGTATATGAGCTCACGGGAGAAATGGGAGAATTACAGATGAGATTCGAACAGGAGATGAACCAATCTCGAGCTATGAATGATGAGCTCAAAAGTCATGTATCGAACCTTGAGCAATCCCTTCTGCAAGTGCAAGTTCCTCCCATTTCAGTGGACCTAAGAGTTGCTCTCGAAGAAAACAAATCCTTCCAGAAGGAAATCAGAGAATTGAAAGGTGAACTCCAGAAATGTCGAATTCATATTACCAGTCTAGAAAAAGAAATCAAACGCATCAATAAGGGATGGGAAAATACATATGAGCATTATCGATCCTTGGTAGAAGAACGCGAGCGCATGATGGGGGAAGCTATTGCTCAAATGGGTGAAGTGGCTCGGTACATGAACGAATTAGCCAATAGAGCGGAGATCATCCAACTGCGCACAAATCCGGTTTCTGAATATACAAGGGAGATCATCGCCATTATGAATGAAATTGTAGAGCTGAGTCTGAGGGCTAGGCCTTATATGTAATAGAACTCCTTTGTAATGAGTGAAACTTTTTATCCAATGAAAGTATTTCCGAATGGTTACTGCTTGGGTCAACGCCTTTTATTTGCATTTCATACTTGCATCATTCATTATGCATAAGTAAATTCGTCATTTATAATGCATCACCAATAAAATGTATCATTTATAGCACATTACCAATAATATGCATTCGAATTTAAAAGAACAATAAAATTAATTTTCGAAGGGTTATGTGACAGACGATTCTGGCAAGTAAAAACTCCAATCCTTATCACACGCGAGGTAGAGCCATGGATGCCAAGCTTGATCAATTAAAGAAAGAAATGCAAGAAGATTTACTAAGAATACAACAAGAATGGTAGGCAAAGATGGATCAGTCACAAAAGTCAATTATAGATCAAATCCTGCAAAGCCAGGCTAATATGATGAATGAGATGATGACCAAGATGTCTGGGTTACGTACTGAAACAGTTAAAGAACCAAGCACTGCCCCTGTTGAAGTTTCTAGGCAGGAGTCTACCCCGAGACTAGTTATCTCACCTGAAAAGCTAGTTGAGCATCCTGCAGGGTCTTCAGCGGTAAAGGTTCAAATGGCCACGACTAACCCTCAAAACAGTCCTTATGAGTATATTGATGTAGATCCTGAGGAAATGGAGAAACCTAAAACGGAAGTACCAGAGCATTTAAAGGACTAGTGCAAAGGGTTTTTTAAAGAAATGGGAAAGCAGGGCTCTCAAGACGGAATGAATGCAGAGGAATTGAGTCTTGTGCCAGACCTAGTATTACCACCAAAGTTCAAAATGCCGGAATTTGAAAAGTATGATGGAAAAACTTGTCCTGTTGCTCACTTGACCATGTTTTGTCGAAGAATGACAGGATTTGTGAAGGATGATGGGCTATTAATTCACTGTTTCCAGGCCAGCTTGACGGGGTCAGCTGTCAGATGGTATAACCAATTAACCCGAGCTAAAATAGGGTCTTGGAAGGATTTGGCCAATGCGTTTAAAGAACAATATCAACACGTTACCGACATGATGCCTGATCGTGTTACTCTCCAAAATATGGAGATGAAGCATAATGAGACCTTCCGACAATACCCTCAGCGCTGGAGGGATATTGCTGCTCAAGTGCACCCACCACTTATTGAGAGGGAGTTTATAACCATGTTTATAGATACGTTAAAATCTCCTTATATTGATCATATGTTAGGAGTGGCAACTAAGAGCTTCTCTGATATCGTGATGTGCGGAGAGATGATCGAGAGAGCATTAAAGAAGGGGTAGATTGTCGGTAGCCAGACTCCTGAAAAGAAAGCCTATGTGAAAAGGAAAGAAGGAGAGGTGAATAATGTAAATTTCTCTGTGAGTAAGCCGAAGATGGGAAATTCTTCTTCATCCCAAGGAGAGACTAAGCGTGAGCATAACAATGAAAGGATGACGTTCACTCCCATACCAATGACTTACAGTGAGCTCTTCCATGGATTAATCCAAGCTCACGTAGTGTCACCAAAATTCATTGATCCAATTAAACCACCTTATCCAAAATGGTTCAACGAAAATGAGACATGCGAATATCATGCAAATCTCAGAGGACATAACATTGAAAAATGTCTCGCTTTCAAAAGAGTGGTTGAAGATCTGATCAAGAGAAAGGTGGTGTCCTTTAATGATTCTGAAGCACCATGTGTTGCTGCAAACCCGCTTCCAAATCATCAGAATCAGGGAGTGAACGCTATTGAGAAAAATCAGAGAATTAAAAGGAGAATTGAAGAAGTAAGAACACCACTGAAGTGGGTATATGCTCAAATAAAGGAGAGAGGGTTGTTGAGCCCTAGAAATGAATGCTCAACGGAAAAGACAAAGAACTTTTGTGAATACCATGGTGAAAATGGTCATCAAATTCAGGACTGTCAAGAATTCAGGCAAATAGTCCAAGAATTAATGAACAAGCATGAGTTGCAGTTCTATGAAGAAAGAATGAGTGAGAATGAAAGATATATCTGCGCTTCTGAAGAAAATTCAAGGGAAGCTGAAAAGAATTTAAAAAAGCATGTCCTGGTCATATCGAAACCAAATTACGAGGCCAGCAGTGGAAGTATAACATCTAGGGTGGTGATCAAAACCCCTGCGCCTTTTGCCTACAAGAGTAACAAGAGTGTTCCCTGAGACTATACATGCCAAATTAATACTCCTGAGAGTAAGGAGGAAGAGGTTGCTGAAGTTGGATTTTTCACCAGGAGTGGAAGATGCTATGCTCCTGGAAAGGCTGATAAAGCAAGAGATGTGGTTATTAAAGATCCTGATGATAAATTGAATGAGCCTGTTAAGATTGAGGAGGCTCAGGAATTTTTAAAGTTTCTGAAACATAGCGAGTATAACATTGTGGAACAGCTTCATAAGACCCCAGCACGGATTTTAATGTTATCTCTACTGTTGCATTCGGAAGTACATCGAAATACTCTGATCAAAGTGCTGAATGAAACTTTTGTAGGGAAGGATATACCAGTGGAACGTGTGGACAGGATGGTAAACCATATTAATGCAGATAATTTCATTTATTTTTATGATGATGAAATACCTGAAGAAAGAAAAGGCAGGGGCAAGGCTTTACACATTACGGCTCATTACAAAGGAGTCATCGTCTCAGGGGTGTTAATTGACAACAGATCGGCCTTGAATGTTATGCCATTTGCCACTCTAAATAGACTTCCTGTGGATGTATCACAAATGAGGGTTTGTGGCAATGCTGTAAGGGCATTTGATGGGACAGAACGCAAGATAATGGGGAAGATGATTATCCCTCTCAGAATTGGCCCTATAACATTTGAAGTAGATTTTGTTGTCATGGATATTCATCCGAGTTATAGTTTCTTGCTAGGGAGACCCTGGATTCACATGGCTGGGGCAGTTCCTTCCTCTCTTCACCAAAAGCTCCGATTCATTGTTGATGGGACTTTGGTGACCATCAAAGCGGAAGAAGACATCATTGCCTCTATCACTACAGATGCACCATATGTAGGGGTAGATGAAAATGCACTAGAGTCCTCTTTCTAGTCCTTGGAATTTGTTAATGCTACTTTTATCTCTGAAGGCAAAAGAATTCCCATTCCTCATCTTTCAAAAAATACAAAGATGCAATTAAAGGAGACATTAGCTAGAGGAGCAAAGGTAGGGAAAGGCTTGGGAAAGAAACTGCAAGGCATCACTGAAGGGCCGGCTCCAGTTCCTAAAAGAAATTATTTTGGTCTCGGATACAAACCAACGTACCATGATAAAGTCAAAGATGCACAAAAGCTTAAGGAGATGAGGAAGGCAAGAGTAAAGGGAGAAGACCTTGTTTGGGGACCCATGGTCATTCCGCCTCTCTCCAAATCTTTTGTGTCTGGAGGATTTGTGATTGACACGCTGAAACAGTCATAGGATATTGAAGATATAAAATTTGTTGAAGATTTATTGGGAAGCCTGAGCATCAACACTATCACAGATGATTCTACTGGAGAATGCTCATTGGCATCAATCCGTCTGTGTCCTCCTGGCTATGTTTTGAACAATTACACTGTTGAAGAACTCCCTGTGTTCTATAAGCACTCTTCAAAGTAATGCATAATAACAAATCTGTCTCATTTTGACCCAAATATAATAGGGCTTTTGTAAAAGACAAATTGTTATTTGTCATTGCTTTAATGAAACAGTGTTCTTCTTTCATTCTAATCTTAGCAAGTATTTTATTCATTTCTTGAGTATTCTTTATTCTTTATTGATAATTATTCTCTTGGTAAATATTAGATAAAATTTTTGTCCACAGCCAAATATTCTCCTTTTTGATTCGCAGGTCTTCAGATATCAACTGTTCGAGTAACGGTACTTTTGAACCACAAATTGATTTTGAAAATGACATGTGTCTCGAAGAATCTGAGGGTTATAAAGATGAAGAGGAATGTGAGTTAAACTCTGAGCTTGTTAGAATGATGGAGCAAGAAGATAGACAAATATTGCCCCACAAAGAGACAACTGAAACAATAAATTTGGGAACAGAGGAGGATATAAAGGAAGTTAAAATTGGCACTTCACTCTCACCAAAAATAAGAGATGGTCTTATAAGCCTTCTTCGGGAATATAGGGATGTGTTTGCTTGGTCTTATCAAGATATGCCGGAGTTGGAGACTGACATCGTGATGCACAAGCTACCAATAAAGCCGGAATGCAAGCCTGTTCAACAAAAACTTCGAAGAATGAGACCAGATATGATATTAAAAATCAAGGAAGAAGTGAAGAAGCAATTCGATGCTGGATTTTTACAAGTGGCCAAGTACCCTGAATGGGTAGCAAACATAGTGCCAATTCCAAAGAAAGATGGCAAAGTTCGGATGTGTGTTGATTACCGGGATCTCAATCGAGCGAGCCCCAAAGATAATTTTCCACTCCCACATATCGATACTTTGGTTGACAATACGGCTGGTCATGCTCTTTTCTCTTTCATGGATGGTTTCTCAGGTTACAATCAAATTAAGATGGACCCAGAAGACATGGAAAAGACAACTTTTGTGACAATGTGGGGTACATTTTGTTACAAGGTGATGCCCTTCAGACTTAAGAACGCCGGGGCAACATATCAAAGAGCAATGGTTACGTTGTTCCACGATATGATGCACAAGGAGATAGAAGTGTACGTGGATGATATGATTGCTAAATCACAAACCGAAGAAGAACATGTAAAAGTCTTAAGGAAACTGTTTTTAAGATTAAGAAAATACCAGCTCAAGCTTAACCCAACCAAGTGCACATTTGGAGCTACTTCAGGGAAGTTATTGGGATTTGTAGTCAGTGAGAGTGGGATAGAAATAGATCCTAATAAAGTCAAAGCAATTTTGGAATTACCTCCCCCTAGAACGCAAAAAGAAGTACGAGGTTTTCTGGGGGAGGTTAAATTATATTGCCAGATTCATCTCGCAGTTGACTGAGAAATGTGATCCAATATTCCGATTACTGAGAAAGCGAAACCCAGGAGAATGGGATGATAGTTGCCAAGAATGCTTCGATAGAATTAAGGGTTACTTAATTAATGCTCCTGTCTTGATGCCACCAATCCCAAACAAACCATTGATTTTATATTTGACTGTCTTTGAGAAGTCAATGGGATGTGTGTTGGCCCAACATGACGAAACTGGAAGAAGAGAACGAGCTATTTACTATCTCAGTAAGAAATTCACTGACTGTGAGACTCGATACTCCTCTATCGAAAAGCTGTGTTGTGCTTTAGTATGGACTACTAAGAGATTGAGACAATATTTGTTGTATCATACTACCTGGTTGATATCAAGACTGGATCCGTTAAAGTACTTGATGGAATCAACGGCTCTAACTGGAAGGATGGCGAGATGGAAAATGTTGTTATCCGAATTTGATATAGTCTATATGAACCAGAAATCAGTTAAAGGAAGTGCTATTGCAGATTTCCTGGCAAGCAGAGCATTAGAAGACTATGAGCCAGCAAAATTTGATTTTCCGAATGAGGACTTGATGAGTATATTTGTTACTGAAGAAGATACTCCGAAAAATGAAGCATGGAAAATGAACTTCGATGGCGCTTCTAATGCTGTGGGACATGGAATTGGGGCAATACTAGTTTCACCTGAGGGAGATCACTATCCTTTTACTAGTAGGCTCGCCTTTGAATGCACTAACAATATGGCAGAATATGAAGCATGTATCTTGGGTATTCAAGCTGCAATTGAGCGCAAAGTTAAAAGCCTGGAAGTATTCGGCGATTCTGCTCTGGTTATTTATCAACTTCGCGGGGAATGGATGACTCGAGACTCCAAGTTGATAGAATACAAGAACTTGGTGATGGAGTTGATCAAAGAGTTTGAAGAAATTTCTTTTACTTATCTTCCTCATGAAGAAAATCAAATGGCAGATGCCTTGGCTACGTTGGCAGCTATGTTTAAGGCCGATGTTAAATCTCGAATGATGCCTATTCGGATGAGTATAAGATAAATGCCAGCTCATTGTTGCAACATAGAGGAAGAAGAGGATGATAGTCTCCCATGGTATTATGATATTCTCCAGTATGTGAAGTATCGGGCTTACCCAGCGGAGGCAACTGAGAATGATAAACGGACCTTAAGAAGATTAGCAATGGGGTATGTCCTTGATGGAGATATATTGTATAAAAAAGGCAAGGATCAGGTGCTTTTGAGATGTGTGGATAGAATTGAGGCCAAGAAAATACTTGAGGAAGTCCATGAAGGAGTTTGTGGAACACATGCTAATGGATTCACAATGGTTAGAAAAATCATGAGGTTTGGGTACTATTGGTCCACTATGGAAGGAGATTGTATCAGATTTGCTCGAAGATGTCATAAATGCCAGATTCATGATAACCAAATACATGTTCCTCCTTCACCACTCCATGTAATGAACGCACCTTGGCCATTTTCAATGTGGGGCATCGATGTCATTGGGGTAATTTCACCGAAGGCCTCAAATGGACATCGTTTTATCTTAGTGGCTATAGACTACTTCACCAAATGGGTTGAAGCTTCCTCTTATGCTAATGTAACAAAAGGAGCAGTGTGCAGATTTCTAAAAAGAGAAATTATTTGTAGATATGGAACACCTGAAAGGATCATCACAGATAATGCATTGAATTTGAACAACGATTTAATGAAGGAAGTTTGCACAAAGTTAAAGATCAAACATCACAATTCGGCTCCTTATCGCCCAAAAATGAATGGGGCAGTAGAGGCAGCGAATAAAAACATCAAGAAGATCATCACAAAAGCAACTGAAACATATAGAGATTGGCATGAGAAATTACCTTTTGCGTTGCTTGCTTATCGCACATCCGTTCGTACATCTACTGGGGCAACACCATTCTCTTTGGTATATGGGATGGAAGCAGTTTTACCTGTTGAGGTGGAAATACCTTCTTTGAGAGTATTGATGGAGTTAAAACTGGACGAGGCTGATTGGGTACAAAGTAGGTTTGATCAATTAAATTTGATTGAGGAGAAAAGGCTGAGAGCTATCTGCCATGGCCAAATGTACCAGAAAAGGATGATACGAGCATATGACAAGAAAGTCAGACCTCGAGAATTTCGTGAAGGCGATATGGTGCTAAAAAAGATCCTACCTATGCAAAAAGACTTTCGAGGGAAGTGGATGCCGAACTGGGAAGGTCCCTATGTTGTAAAAAAGGCATTCTCAGGAGGAGCTTTGGTGTTAACAGAAATGGATGGAGAAGATTTGCCTAATCCCGTGAATTCCGATTCGGTCAAACGATATTACACTTAAAAAAATGATGGAAAAATGAAAAAAAGGAAAAAAATAAATAAAGGAGGGTTCAAGATGAAAACCCAAAATGGGCGTCTTGAAACCAAAGGATGATTCGAGTTGAAAATCCGTAATGGACGGCTCGAATAGCCAGAAGTTGAAATGGCGGATTCCCTCGGAAGCCTGACAGTTCAGGGAAAGACTCTCATGCTCACACATCTTTTGTACGATCTGAATCTTCGAAACACATGTCAACTTTCAAGAAAGATTTGGGGTGAAGAAGTAAAAGGATTCAGCATTTGATATTCACTATATTTGTCCTTTGATCTTCCTTTGTACTTACTTGTTTCTTGTCCCCAAAAGATTATAATTTCTCATTGCCTCTTTTCCATGAAACTTGTCAAATTTGATTCATTGTCCTTGTATATATTCACCAAATTATTGATTATTATGCCTTACTCTGAAAAGTGTCAGAGTATGGGGATTTTGAAACAGGTGTTCGCCAGAGAGCACATACAAAGACACGCTCCCATCAATCATTAAACAAATCATTAAAAAAAAAAGGGTTTAAATCAAAGAAATCAGTTTCAACATAATCATACTTTTCCCAAGCAAAGAAGTCCCAATTTAAAGGCATGCAACAAGGAGAGGCCATTCTGAATGAATTTTCTCTGAAAAATCAATCAATGACCAAAGAATCAAAGAGGCAAGATAAACTCTCTCGGGGTAGATCGGAGGGACCAAGTCAAAGAATATTTAATGAGAGGTCAAGAAAGTAACCAGGCATGGATAAACGCATAAATATCGCATATTCCGATCAAAGAGCATGAGAGATTCCCAATGCCAGGATCGAACTGAGCATAACCCTTTAAACATGCATTTAGATCATTCTTAGAGCATATTGACAACATGAAATCATGTCATATGACCATTTTTAACAGGGTTTTCAAGATCTATTTCATTAGCAAAGCAATGAATCAGTTAACATCAGCTGACCAGATCTCCTCATCATGTAGGAGCAACGTCAACATTAGATAACCAGCCGTCCTCATTACGTAGGAACTATGTTATCACTATAAAATGGCCAAGAACTCTTCATCACGTATGAGCAGTGTCATCCCCTGATTAGATCTCCTCATCACGTAGGAGTTGTGTCACCCCTAGATAACCAGTTGTCCTCATCGCGTAGGAACCAAGTTATCACCCTTCCTAAAGATGGCCAGAATTCTTCATCATGTATGAACCATGTCATCTACCCTTAGACGATCAGACCTCCTCATCACGTAGGAGCCGTGTCAACCTTAGATAATCAGCCATCCTCATTACGTAGGAACCTAGTTATCACCCTTCTTAAAGATGACCAGAACTCTTTATCGCGTATGAGCCGTGTCATCCCTTGACCAGATTTCCTCATCACGTAGGAATCATGTCACCCTTAGACGACCCGAACTCTTCATCACGTATGAGCAGTGTCGTCCCCAACAACCAACATTATTCAATTTCTAAGTTTAAAAGGGAGAACCAGACAAAAACGTGTTGTCTTGTCGTCTTTGCCCTATTCTTGTTAACACAAGTATGTGCAAAGAGGGGCAGCTGTAGACACCCGTTTTTGTCCGGGTCTTTTATATTTATTTATTATTATTATTATTATTATTAATTATTATTAATTATTATTAACTATTATTATTATTATTATTTTTAATTTTACATATTACACTTTTGCAGGCTTTGAAGCCCAATTCAGATTACAAAGGCTCAATCCCGGAGCCCAACATTCAACAGACCCCTCAGCCACACCAACCCATACCTGCAGCCCAGCAATCGACCCAAACCCGCTAGGGTTACCCCTTCTCTGCCTCAGCGCCGCACCATCAAGACCGTCTGATCTGGACCCATCCAATGGTCCAGATCAAAGGCCATTTAGGTCTGAAACCCTAACCCTTATTCTGAGCCCTAACAGCTCAGCCGCCACAGCCGTTTGGCCTTCCATCTCCCAGCCGTGCTTGAGGTGTCGATGGTGAATCCCGAGCCGGTCGTCATCAGCAATCTGGTCACACAGTGAAGCAAATGTCATCAACAGTGTATCAAACTTACCCCAAACCTAAAAACCCATTAAAATAACACCCAAAAATCCCGAAAAATCTGGACTTTATTCACCCAAATCAGAGAAATCAAATCCTATCTACCTAGATATCATCATCATCTCACCAGAAATCCACATGCAAGCAAACATAAAAGACCAAAGAAGAGAAAATAGGGGATTCGGGGGGGATAACCAGAAAAAAAAGAGAGAGAGTGCTAAAAAAAAACAAAATGAGGGAGATCTTACCCTTGTAGAAAACCTCGTCGTTGTAGCCTAGCCAGAATAGAGAAGGCCATATTGAAGGTAAACTTTCCCTTATTTTAGATCTAGGGTTTTCGAATAGGGGGTTTTGGTTTTTGCTTAGGGTAGGAGAAGGGTTAGTGTTCAAAGGAAGAGAGAAGGATTGGTCATGGGTTGATTTCTCAAGCCATCGCCGCTGGCTGCGGCGGCCGTGGTTCCTCTGCTTTCTCTCCACGACGGAGACAAAAGGCAGAGAAGGAGAGAACATTGAGAGCTTCTTCTGTTCTCTATTTTTAAGAGAGAGGGGAAGATGGGGAAAATGAGGGGAATGGGAAATTGAAAGCCCATTTTAGGCTTAAATTATATGATTGAAACGACGGCGTTTAACACAAGGAGGAGTTCGGCGTGTTTTCCATTTAGGGTTAATATCAGTATAGGTCCCTCAAGCTTTTGTAAGGGTTATAATCTGGTCACTAAATGAAATCCATGCAATCATATTTCGAGCCTATAGTTTTATTTTGTTTTATTTGAATCACTAGTTTATATATTATGTATGTTTTATGATCTTCGAATTTGGACCTGTGATTTATGTTTTTTTTTCATTTTAGCCACTGTTCTGGTGTGTTATTTATTTTTGTTAATGTTTTAAATTTCTCCATGACATTTGTGTACATTTTATTTTAGTCACTAGTTAGCCTATGGTTTAGTTACCTTGTAAGGGTCCCCGTGTTTTGTAAGTTTGTTTAAGGGCTTAGTGTATTTTATTTATTCTGTACTTCAAGCCCTATATTTTTAAAGTTTACACATTGGTCACTGGACTGGTTATTGTTAATATTTTTGAAAGTTTAGACATTGTACTCTTTATTTATGAAACTTTTATTTTGATCACTACTCTCATATTTTGGGTTAAATATCGATTAATGTCTGTTTATTTTACTTTCATTATATTTTAGTCCTTATCTGGTTTATTATTACATTTTTATTAGAGTTCGAATTTGGCCATATTATGTTTATGTATTTCTATTTTAGTCCTATTAATGTATGTAATGTCATTTTTGTGGATACTTGACTTTGGTCCCAATGTTTGTAATAGTTTCATTTTAGTCCTTGATTTTATATGTTAGGTATTTTTGTTAATGTTCGAATTTATCCCTGACATTTGTGAATATTTTATTTTATTCATTTATGTATGATTTTATTGTATTTGTTATTCGATTATTTGTATTATGTAAATATTTTATTTTATATTTCCAATTACATTTATTTTCATTATATTTTTATCTATGTAAGAAATATTCGATTATATTTTCAAGAACATGTATGCGTAGAATGGGCGTGGAAAGTACCACTTGGTCGAAGTGGTACGATCCGATACGGCATTTTAACGACATAGGGACTTGCAACAAGTCGAGTATATTTTACTAATTAATTTATTAAAATGATGTAATGTGTGGTACCTTAAGTGACGCTCACTTTATTTTATGTGAATGTAAATTTTAAATTTTCATTTTATATTCGATACACGTTTTTTAAATAAATGATGACAGAATATTCTTTAAAAGATAAGAAATAGACGAGTTAACTTTCCCGACGGAGGATTGTTAATCTCGAGATTTCTTTTCAAATTAAAGAATTTTCTCTGATAAAATAATTCGAAGTAAATTAATTAAATCTCAATAAACGAATCATATTTTAGTTTTATATTCAATTTGTAATTTCCACCATTTACGACGATGTGTAAGCTACACAGTACCAATTTTGGGCGTTGTGGGGGTGTTTACCCTTCCCCACACGTAACCGACTCCCGAACCTGTTTTAAATGAATCTTTGATAACGTAGACCAAATTTTTGTCTTATAAAACTATTTTTCTTAAAATTGTTTTTAAAAGACGTTTTTAGGTATTTGACCTACCTAACCCAAAGGTCGATGGCGACTCCCTTTTCCATTTTATTTCAATCAATCCAAAATCACCCAATGTTCCAAAATAAAAGTCATAATTATTTTTTAAAATAATATTTAATAGTTTTATAAAAAAATGGTTATGACAGTTCCAATGACAGAATCAACGCTTGTTGATTTCAACCATCCACTGTATCTTCACCCTTCGGATACTCCGGGCACGATCTTGATATCGCATCAACTGCCTGGTCCAGATAACTACATAATCTGGAGTCGATCGATGCGAATCGCTCTCCTCGCCAAAAACAAATTAGGATTCGTCGATGGAATTTGTTGCCGTGACGATTTTCAGCCTCCTTTACAAGTACAATGGGATAGATGCAACGCTCTTGTGCTTTCATGGATCCCCAATTATGTGAGCAAGGAGTTGTCTGCTGGAATCTTCTTCGCTTCAAGCGTCGCATTCGTCTGGGCTAATCTCAAGGAACGATTTGACAAGGTCAACAGTTCACAAATCTTTTTCCTTTATCGTGAGATTGCAACGATGATCCAAGGTGAGCTGTCCATTTCTGCGTATTTCTCACGGCTGAAGCTTTTGTGGGACGAGTATGATGCACTCGTACCACCTTCGAACTGTGCCTGTGCAAGTGCTCAGTCAAATTTAAGGCATGTTGCTCAACAGAAGTTATTCCAATTCTTGATGGGGCTGAACGATTCATATACTACTATTCGAAGCCAATTGTTGTTGATGCAACCCTTACCTTCAGTCAACAGTGCCTACTTGATGATAAGTCAAGAAGAAGCCCATCGCCTTCAGCTATCTGGTGTCGTTCCTCTCCTGGAAACTACAACATTGTATTCCAATGCTTCTGGAAACTCCAATGCTCCTGGCAACCGTCGAAGGTTTAATGGAACCTGTGATCACTACAAGGTGAAGGGCCATAAAAAGGAGAATTGATATCGCCTTATTGGCTTTCCACCTGACTTCAAGTTCAACAAGAAGAAGGGTTCTCAAGCTGCCATGGTGGCTCACTCTGATCGTGAGGTGATTAATCCAGCACCACCAGTCTTCACTACTGAACAGTATTAGCAGCTTTTGGGGCTTTTGAATCAGGCTTCAGCTCTGAGTTCTAGTTTAAATTCTTCTGTGAATTTGGCAGGTACTTTCTGTTCTCTTTCTTATGATTCAATTGAATGGATTCTGGATTCTAGAGCAACTGACCATATTTTATCAGACTTTAATTGCATGATTGATCCTGTGCCCTGTACATCCACAGTTAAATATGTTCAATTGCCTAATGGAAAATCTCTTGTTGTCACACATATAGGTTCTGTTAGATTTCCTAATGGTCTTCAACTGTTTAATGTACTTCATGTGCCTCACTTTACTCACAATCTAATTTCTGTTTCAAAGTTGGCTCACGAGTTGAAATGTGCTGTTCTTTTCTATCCTGATCTTTGCATATTGCAGGATCTTTACAATGGCATGATGAGAGTGATTGGTAAAGAATTTAGAGGTCTTTACATGCTCAGGTTCCCTCCCAATTCTGTTTTTTTCTGTTTCTGCTGATGCATATAAACCTTTAGTTAGTTCTGAAATTCTTTTAAACACTTGTAAATCTGTTGATGCAAATAAAACAACTCTTTGGCATGCTCGTTTAGGACATGTTCCAACTTCTCAATTAAAAAAATTACCTATGTTTCATAATGCAAATTTGCATCAAGAATCTGTTCAAAACTGTTATATCTGTCCTTTAGCTCGGCAGTCTAGGCTTCCATTTCCAATTAGCAATTCTAGGACCACTACTCCCTTCACATTAATTCACATTGATTTGTGGGGGCCTTATCGAATTTCTTCTCATGCTGGTCAACGTTTTTTCTTGACTATTGTAGATGACTACACTAGGATGTCTTGGGTGTACTTATTGAAGCTTAAGAATGATTCTATTTCTTGTCTTCGAACCTTTCTCTTAATGGTTTAAAACCAATTTTCTGTTTCGGTTAAAGTTGTTCGTAGTGATAATGATCGTGAATTCTTTAATTCTGAATGTTCTCCCTTGTTTGAATCCTTGGGAATTATTCATCAGAGTTCTTGTGTACGTACTCCTCAACAGAATGGGGTTGCAGAACGTAAACATAGGCATCTTTTAGAAGTTGCTCGGGCTCTTCGTTTTCAGTCTCGAGTCCCTTTTAAGTTTTGGGGAGAATGTGTGTTAGCTGCTTGTTATATTATCAATAGGTTTCCATCTTCAGTCTTATCTTGGAAAACTCCTTTTGAATTACTATACAATAAATCTCCTTCTTATGACCATTTTAGGGTATTTGGGTGCCTCTGTTTTGCCACAAATCTTACTCCTCATGATAAGTTTGATGCTAGAGCTTTTGCTTCTGTTTTTTTGGGATACTCTCTAACCCAAAAGGGTTACTTACTATTTAACCTTGATTGTAAAAAAATATTCATTAGTAGGGATGTTAAGTTTCATGAAACTCATTTTCCTTTTCATCCATCTTCTTCCTTTTATAGTTCTGATCTTGTTTTGTTCCCATCTAATACATTTGTTTCTGATGATGATTTCTTGATTCTAAATACTCCAAGTTCTCCACATTCTGGCTCCCTTCATAGTAATCCTACTGAGTTGGGTACTGTTGGTGAAGAACACACTTCTCAAATTCTAGATCAGTCTTCTTCTTCAATAAGTGCACCTGTCCCTTCTAGGAAATCCTCTAGAGTTTCAAAACCTCCTACTTGGTTAAATAATTTTGTTTGCACTTGTCAGTCTTCTTCCTCAAATTTCAGTGAACTTTCTTATTCTCACTTACCAATTCATACTCAAGTATTCTTGTCTTCCATCTCTCAAATTTCTGAGACTCAATCTTATTCTGAGGCTATTCAAAATCCACTTTGGGTTCAAGCAATGAAAGAGGAAATCCATGCATTGGAGTCTAATAAAACTTGGTCTCTTGTTCTATTACCACCAGGAAAAGTTCCTATTGGATGTAAGTGGGTTTATAGAGTTAAGTACAAAGCATCAGGTGAGGTTGAGAGATATAAAACTCGCTTGGTTGCTAAAGGTTATAATCAACAGGAGGGAATTGACTTTGTTGATACTTTTTCTCTTGTGGTCAAAATGGTTACCATTCGAACCATTTTAGCTATTGCTTCTATATTCCAATGGCCACTGTTGCAAATGGATGTATTCAATGCCTTTTTGCAAGGAGATCTCTCTGAGGAAGTCTATATGCAGCTTCCAGAAGGTTTTTGCAGTTAGGGGGAGAAGGTTGTATGTAGACCGCAAAAATCATTATATGGTCTTAAGCAAGCCTCCAGGCAGTGGAATCTGAAATTAACAGAAGCATTGGTTTCGACTGGTTATGTTCAAAGCAAATATGACTACTCATTGTTCATCAAGAAGCAGCAAGGTAAAATGGCTTTGTTGTTGGTATATGTTGATGACTTGGTTATTACAGGTGATAGTAATGAGTTGATTGCTGAATTAAAACAAATGTTGAATAGCCATTTTAAGATGAAGGATTTGGGGGAGCTAAAGTATTTTTTGGGAATCGAGGTATTGAGGTCAAAGGAATGTATACTTTTGAATCAAAGGAAGTATGCACTCCAATTAATCAAGGAAACTGGTTTGGAGAAAGCAAAGTCTGTTGATACTCCTCTAGAGCAGAATTTGAAGCTGACTACTGTAGATTATGATAGAGTTGTGCAGCAGAATAAGGAAGATGAATACAATCAGGTTGGAAAGTCAGTTTACCAAAGGCTTATTGGAAAGTTGATTTACTTGACATATACTAGACCTGGCATTACATATGCAGTAAACCTTCTTAGTCAATTTATGCAGCAACCTAAGAGATTACACATGGAGGCAACCTTAAGAGTAGTAAGGTATATTAAGAAAAAACCAGGACAGGGAGTTTTGTTAAAATCTTCTTCAGGCCATCAAATTTCAGCCTACTGTGATTCAGATTGGGGATCATGTCCAATGTCAAGAAAATCTGTGACAGGGTCCTGTATCAAGATTGGTGACTCACTAGTTTCATGGAAATCAAAGAAACAAAATGTTGTGGCTAGATCTTTAGCAGAAGCAGAATATAGAGCTATGGCAGTGGTTACTTCTGAGTTGGTATGGCTGCAAGGTTTACTTGCAGAGTTTAGTATAAAAGACATGAAACCTGTGAAACTTTATTGTGATAACAAAGCTGCAATTCAGATAGCAGCTAATCCTGTGTATCATGAAAGGACAAAACATATTGAAATCGACTGTCATTTCGTGAGAGAAAAAATACAAGAAGGTTTAATTCAGACAGAACATGTTTTCACACATGAACAGCTTGCAGACATCATGACAAAGGCTTTGGGACATCAAAAACATAGTTATTTGCTATCCAAATTAGGAGTTGAAAATGTTTTTTAGCATCCAACTTGAGGGGGAGTGTTGAGTTTGTAATCTATTTTTTCTGTTATTGATTAGTTAGAAACGGTTTTGAGTTAGTTAAGTTGTTAGATTGAATAGCTGTGTATATATATGCACTGATTGTAAACTTATGGGAGTGTGGAAATAAAACAATTCTTTCATTTCTCATATTACAAGTTTAACAGGACCCTTGGTTCTGGTTCGCAGTTTCGATGTTGTCATGTGGGTGATTTTACATTTAGGTCCTTTGACACGTGGAGTATACTTAAAAATTCATGGATATTTTCTATACATAGCAACCAATATTTATACTAGAATTAGTGCTTACCCTTTTATCCACTTTCATTTCCTAGCAGTTGGATTGTATGTAATTAGGGAATTTCTGCTGTGCGGCGCCTAAAAAAGGTTAAAAATGAAGTGACGTTAAATAAGTGATCGGTTAAAATTTAGACCGATTATGTTATATTATTTAACCGAAAATATTATCAAGTACAATAATATATTAGGTAGCGCTTATATTGACCTATTTTCTAACTAAACATGTATATTTACACCGATAACATTATAAATTTACCTATTACATTATAATTATCGGTTTTGATGTTTTTGGGATTAATACAATTTTAAATGTAACGACACTTTATGCGTGCACCTCGTTGTGCTTTCATTTTGGGAAAAAAAATATTGACACATATTTAAAGAGTGTCAATACATAATGTAAACCTATTTGCTAATTAACCAGTATATTTTTACCGGTTACATTGTAAATTTACCTGTTTCTGAGTTTTTGTTTTTTGAGAAACTGATAACATGGTGGGTTTCCCAATGTTATTCTTTTGTTATTGCAAAATTTTTATTCTTTTCTTACTGGATTTTGCTTAAAATATCCAACTTTTTGTATTAAAAAATAAAAATTCTGAAATAAAAAAGACCACACAGCCCACATGCACACTTTTTTACTACCGGTTTTGTTATTTCGAGATCGATTTTGTCATATTTTTACCTGTTATATTGTTATGGATCGATACATTTTTATAAAGTATCGACACTTTATTGACGCTATAACTTCTTTTCTTTTAAATTCCAAAAGTGTCGATACTTATAATAAAGTATCGACACTTTCAACATATCTGGTAGCTCTTTACCGGTTTTGTCATTTCGAGACCGGTTTTGCCATATTTTTACCTGTTATATTGTTATGGATCGATACATTTTTATAAAGTATCGACACTTTATTAGCGCTATAACTTATTCTCTTTTTAATTCCAAAAGTGTCGATACTTATAATAAAGTATCGACACTATCAACATATCGGGTAGCGCTTTACCTGTTTTGTCATTTATAGACCGGTTTTGTTATTTTTTTACATGTTATATTGTTATGGATCGATACATTTTTATAAAGTATCGACACTTTCAATATATCCGGTAGCACTTTACCTGTTTTGTCATTTATAGACCGGTTTTTTCATTTTTTACCTGTTATATTGTTATGGATTAATATATTTTTATAAAGTATCGACACAAACCGACAAGCTAAGTTTGTCAGTTGTCAAATTTTTTAATATTTTTTCATGATTTCCACCTATTACATTATTATTAATCGATATTTCCGGTAGCGCTAAACCGAATTTATCAAATATCTTTTAATGTATCCGGTAACACCGTATATTAACCGTATATTAGTCTGCATTTCCTGAGACAATCCTATGTAATTGACTATATATATATTGCACCTGTAAGTATCAACTTAAGATTTGTGTCCGGAATTATCATTTTCGATTTTGTTTGGGTGCAGTCTGTGGCTTATAATGCGGCTCCCCTATTTGCAATTGCTGTAATATGGTTTGTTGGCTTTAGTATCTGCTTATTGCTGATTCTAATATTTTATTTCTGCTGTAAAAGGCGACCGAATGGATATTCCCGAATTGCTTATGCAATCTCTTTCATCTTCCTTGTGTTGTTCACAGTTGCTACAATGTAAATGCATCTTTATCTCGTGTCATTTTCATGTTGAAAATTAAGGGCATCCTAGTTCCTAAAGCTTAATGTTTTGTGCTTTGGTTTCAGGCTTAGTTGCATTGCACTGTATGTTGGTCAGGAGAGGTTCCATAGTAGCACTACTAAAACATTTCAATTTGTTGTAAATCAAGCAGATGTGACTGTCAGGAAACTGAAGGATGTGTCCGACTCTCTTACAACAGCTAAGCAGGTCGGAGTTGATAAAGTATTTCTACCTTCTAATGT
Source organism: Hibiscus syriacus (assembly GCF_006381635.1). NCBI lineage: Eukaryota > Viridiplantae > Streptophyta > Magnoliopsida > Malvales > Malvaceae > Hibiscus > Hibiscus syriacus. Next base: position 587,255 of record NW_024061893.1, read on the forward strand.
CCAAACAGCTAAGCAGGTCATAACCAACGTTTCAAACATCAATTTTTCTCCAAACTTTCCGACCATGTACTTCAGTCAATCAGGTCCATTGGTGCCAGTACTACAATCCCTTCTTTGGCGACCTTACCGAGTGAATCTGCACACCTGGTGAAGTGAATGCAGATAATGCAACCGAGGTAATTAAATTCATTGGACCCTGCAACATCCATGCATTATTAACCTGCAAACAATCTTTGGGACGTTTATGTAATTTAAAGAAGATATTATGATATACTACAGGTATGAAGGAATTATGTCTGTCAGGTTTCTGCAACGGAAATATGCATCACGACTGGACGAATAACTCCGGCCTTGTACGACCAAATGACAGCAGCCGTAAATGTAGGCTCGGCATTGTACAATTATGCTCCATTGCTGCTTCAGTTACAAGACTGCACATTTGCGAGGGAAACTTTTACAGGCGTTTATGTAGAACACTGCCCTGGTCTACGTGGATATAGCAGATGGATTTATACAGGGCTGATAATGGTCTCAACTGCAGTTATACTTTCTTTAATCTTCTGGGTAATATATGCCGCGGGGCGGATCTATGTGGCCCACGAGGTAGCAGTTGCATACCCATTTTCCTTACAACAAATACCAACACTTAATATACTATATTAAAACTTAAAAATTTTGCACACCTTTTTTTTTTTTGACTTTTCTACATCTTTGTAGTTGAAATTTGTGCTCTTTTCTGCATACTTTATTTTGTAGTTGAAATTTGTGCTCGTAAACTGTTAATCTGTTCTATATTTTCAATTAAAAAACTAATTAAAATAATATATATCATTTCAAAACCTTTTATTTCAGCTATTACTAATTTTGTTTGCGTTCAAACCCACAGACTCCAACCCAATGCTACTCAATTCTCATTTCTCAGTCTTTTGTTTGTGTCTAAACCACCCGCCATGACGTCGTTTACCGGCGATTTTTTGGTGAACTTTCTTAATCAAGTCGACGGTAAGTTGTTGCTCATTTATTTTGAATCCCATTTTTTAATTTCTAGATCGGTCATTATACGGGAGAGAGAGACGCCATCGCCTTTACGCGAAGCATACAAGTGAGGGTCCTGAAACAGACAAAGACTCCTGAAAAAGGTGGTTTTCATTGAGTGTATGTTCGTAACCAACCCTCGCCATTAATGAAAGAATCCAGGTTCGTTAAGTGGTGGGTGTTTTTTTTTTTACTTTCGATTTTGCTATTGAGCCGAGCTGCGGGTACTAGAATATGGTGGCCCTCTATTCCTGGACAGTTGGATTTCACGTGTGGGAGAATTGTAATAACGTGGTGTAATGTTAAAAGATTTGCATAATCAGATGGAAGGATTTGTATTGGTTTTTATTATATAATTATTAGTATTTGTTCTTTATTTTTTTTACAATTAATTCAACTAATTCAAAAAAAAAATTTAACACGATTAGACTTGATTGGTAAATATAACCGGTATGAATAATATGGGCTTGGATTTATTTGAGAAAGTGAGCTGCCTAGACCAATGGCCCCTTCCAAAATGAAAACAAAACCAAGCCTGTATACAACAATATTCAAAGTCGTTAAAACAAAACTAAAATGTTCATAGTTGGTTGACTAAAGCGGCATATATTATTGCTGGCAAACTAACGTTGACCTTATGTCTTGGCGCCGAAACCCTAATCCGACAAAGAGAAAAACCAAGAATAAATATGAAAAATAATAAGAATTTTTTGTCATCTCATTTTCCCTTTTAGCCATTCATAGAACGACGGAATATAGAATATTGCCCTGTTATATATCAAGTTCCGTATAGTTACTGTTCTATTCCTTTTGTCAGATTGCTTTTCTTTCTTCATCTTTTCGTTTGGGGATTCCCTCAATCCAAGAGAATGGGGAAGCCAGCGGGGAAGAAGAAGTTTCAAGAGACAGGCAAGAAAGTCATGGAAGCCAACAAGCAGAACAAGGCCGCCGCCGGTCCTACTTCCAAGGCGTTCGACGAGGACACGGCGATCTTCATCAACATGTCTCAAGACCTCAAAGAAGAAGGTAACCGACTCTTCCTGAAACGGGACCATGAAGGCGCGATGTTAAAGTACGAAAAAGCCCTTAACCTTCTCCCTAAGAACCATATCGATGTCGCTTATTTGCGCAGCAACATGGCTGCTTGCTATATGCATTTGGGTCTCGGTGAGTACCCTCGCGCCATCAGTGAATGTAATTTGGCTTTAGAGGTTTCTCCGAAATACAGCAAAGCTTTGTTGAGAAGAGCTAGATGTTATGAAGCTTTGAATAGACTGGATTTAGCTTGTAGGGATGTTTATAATGTTTTAACTATTGAACCCAATAATTCGTCTGCTTTGGAGCTTTTAGACAGTGTTAAAAAGGCTATGGATGAGAAGGGTATTACTGTTAATGAAAATGAACTTGGTTTGTTTGATAATGAGCTTTCTGGGGCTACACGGTTGCGAAAAGTGGTGAAAGAGAAGTTGAAGAACAAGAAAAACAAAGGAAAGAGTGTTGAGATAAACAAAAAGACTGCTTATAATGTTACAGAAGAGAAGGCGGTGGAGAAGAAGGTTAGCCTTGCCAACGAGGTCAAAGATGAAGAGGTTGTTGTGAAGACTGTTCAGCAAGAGAAGAAGGCTGTTGAGGAACAAAAGGCGATTACAAAGACGGTGAAGTTGGTGTTGGGGGATGATATTAGGTGGGCGCAATTACCTGTGAATTGTACTATTCAGTTGGTGAGGAATATTATTCGAGATAGGTTTCCAGGGCTGCAGGGTGTTCTTGTGAAATACATGGATCCAGAGGGTGATTTAGTTACAATTACTTCAACATATGATCTTAGGTTAGCCGAAACATTTGGTGGTGTATCTGGAGGATCGCTTAGATTCTATATTGTTGAAGTTAGTCCAGACCAGGAACCAACTTATGAAGGCGTAAGTAAAGATGATGTGGTTAAGAGGGGAGAGAAATTGAATGATGTTGTTGAGAATGGTGAAGCTATAAAGGGAACATGCATGGAGGATTGGATTGTCCAGTTCGCACTACTTTTTAAGAACCATGTTGGGTTTGATTCTGATTCGTACTTGGATCTTCATGAACTTGGGATGAAATTATATTCAGAAGCAATGTCAGATGCTGTGACAAGTGAAGACGCACTGGAGCTGTTTGAAATTGCTGCAGATAAGTTCCAAGAGATGGCTGCTCTTGCATTGTTCAACTGGGGAAATGTTCACATGACCAGGGCAAGGAAGCATGTCAGGTTAACAGAAGATGGTTCAAGGGAATCTATGCTCGCCCAGGTTAAGATTGCGTATGAGTGGGCACAGAAAGAATATGTATTGGCAGCGGAGAGGTATGAGGAAGCATTGAAAATTAAACCAGATTTTCATGAAGGTCTTCTTGCATTGGGGCAACAGCAGTTTGAGCAAGCCAAACTCTGTTGGTACCATGCAAATGCTTGCAAGATTGATTTAGAGAACGGGCCTTCAGAAGAGGTCTTGAGGCTTTTTAACAAGGCGGAGGACAGCATGGAGAAGGGCATGCAGATTTGGGAGGAAACAGAGGAGCAACGGCTAAATGGACTCTCTAAATTTGATAAGTATAAGACCCAGTTGCAGAAAATGGGGCTAGATGGTTTGTTTAAAGTTGTCTCCCCTGAAGAAGCTGCTGAGCAGGCTGCAAACATGAGTTCACTGATATACCTGTTATGGGGCACCTTACTTTATGAACGTTCTGTTGTGGAATACAAGATTGGGTTGCCAACTTGGGAAGAATGTTTGGAGGTTGCAGTTGAGAAATTTGAACTTGCTGGAGCTTCTCCTACAGATCTAGCTGTTATGATTAAGAACCACTGTTCGAACCAGAACGCTTCAGAAGGTATCTACAAAGAGTCCTCTGTAAATTTCAATTGTCTTCTTGTTAGGAAAATTTGTTTATGTGGAAATTTTGTCCCAATTTTATTGCAGGTTTAGGTTTTAAAATAGACGAGATTATACAGGCATGGAATGAGATGTATGACGTAAAAAGGTGGCAGACTGGTGTTCCATCATTCCGGTTAGAGCCATTGTTCCGCCGTGGGGCTCCAAATCTTCTTTCTATCTTGGAGCATCTTTAAATTTTCTGTTGATTTGGCATTCTTTTGGGGCATTAAACAAGTGCTTCAGTTCCATTTAATTCATTTTCCAAGATCAATGTTTGTGTGCTACTAAGATAGGTAAAACTTACTACTCATCGGCTTCCTTTATCTGCAATTACCATGATGACCTTTTATCATATAACTGTTAATCATTTTTCGGTGTGATCTATGTATCCATAAAATAGGGACTCTTTTTAGCATCGCGTGAATGAAAAATAGTTTTCTTCAATCATAATTTGGTTCTGAAGGGGTTCCAGATTCCAGTTAATCGCTTAGCCTATTCTTCTTTTCCCTTGATTATGTGGCCGTGTATCTTGTTTGCTTTTCAATCCATGTGTTACTGAAGATGACTTATGGTGTTTGATGTTATGTGTTATTGCAGGTCTTATTTTTTGGTCATGGACTGTTTTTGTCTGGCTCGTTGTTTGCTATGGCAGCAAGGAACAAAAGCTTGTGAACTGTGAGTTTGATATTTGAAAGATGCAGTTTTTGACTGGGCATGAAGCCTAGTTCAGTCATTCATTTTTGTCAATTGGAACTATTATTTTTTTCTTTCACACTGCAATTTGTACAGTAATATATGATTTGATTGGTTCTTAATCAACGATCATATAATAACTGTTGGTTGTTGGTTTTTCATATGGACGTGAAGGTCATCATTTGTAGTAGGCTTATTATACAAATTGGCACCTGAAATTGCCAGCTTTTCTCAAATTGGTACTTGAACTTGAAAAAAATTCTTAAATTGAGAAAAACTGTCAAGTTTAGATACCAATTTGGCTAATGAGCCTTTGCAGTAAATTTCTTTTTGTGTGTAGCTTGTGTAACATTTTGATATTCACATTAAAATATCAACCTTGATACGTTTGTTTGTTATACTTCAGATTTCATTTCATCAATTTAGGGGTTGATTCGGGTAAATCATTTTATCAATGCTGTGGTTTTTTTATAGGGTGAGAATTTGCTGCTTTATTTTAAGTTCTTCTGCAGAAATCAAACCGAAATTTGAAGAATCAATTGGATTAAAGGAAATATGAATAAGAAATTAATTAACTTAAAAATAGTTAACTCTTTAGGTTGTATATAATGATTTTTTTTATTTAATCAAGGGGGCTTATAAGGGGTAGTATTTATTCTAAAGATTCTCAACCATCAGCAAAACTAGGAATTTATTATAGCTGGGGTTAAAATATTTTTTATAATTTTTTTTTAAATTGAGGGGTGGAATATTCTTAATATTAATTAATATTTTAAGAAATAATTGGTGAGTGCCCTACGATGTTCCGTCAATAGTATATATCATTTGACAATGAATGTTTAAATACTTTATCGTCGTTAGTGCTCGAACCGAAAGTATTTAAAAAGAATAATCATTTCTTTAATCATTAAAATCACTTAGTTTATGCATGGGGAAAAATGTTTATTAGATCCATGAAATATTAAATTACTTGCTCCAAAAACGTATTAGCATAGATATAGTAACGAAAAAGGTTATCAAATTTACATAGTTAACATATTTTGTTTCATATCTATCTTGTTCCACTATAAATATATAATTTTGAAACTCATCGGTTGAATGATGGTAATGTCTTCAAACTTTTAAAAATATAAGTTTCAAAAAATATTTTACATTTAATTGAATTTTTGAATTAAAAAAATTGAATTAATTAAATCTTGAATTGAGAAATTAAATCAATTATGTTCTTTGATCAATTTTAATTGTATAATTTTTTTCAAAAATATTATTATTATATGATTTATTACGATATTAACAAGTCCATAAATCTTTTTAAGAAAAACAACGATTATCAAATTTTAAAAAATGTTCAAAATATTAAAATTTATACATATTTAAAAATCACTTAAAACTATGTGATGTGACATGTGATAGTAAATGATAAAAAATAATTTAAAAATCGATATTGATTAAAAGGATAAATTAATAAAATTTTAAAATTATTTTATTTTATAAGTACTAAAAAAATTATCCTTATCTCGTTTCGTCCTACATTCATTTGTTTATAATACTTTTATTTTAAAATAAATAAGATAAATTCATTTTTCAAAAAAAAAGTATAATTATCTAAAAGTTATTATTTAATACATGTGTAAAATTCTATTTTACATAATTTACCAATTTTAATCTCAATTTTTTAATCTAAAATCCTACATCTAAATATAACATTTTAAACTCTAAATCTAAATCTTAAATTTTAATTAAAAAATAATCAAATTTAAACCCTAAATTGAATAAAAAAACCCAGAAATAAATTAACACTTGTCTAATAATAAGATACTATAAAACAAAAAAAATAGAATTATTTTGTAAAGGTGTGTTTTATATTTTACGATTTAAATAGTTACACGTGTATAGAAGTGAAAATTTTCATACAATGACCGTGTCCGGTGCAGCTCGCTTTAATTGGGAATGCTTTTTTGGAATCCCTATTTTCACATAGAATGATAGAGAAAAGCAAGAGGACCATGAGGAGCAATGCAGCTGAACCATAGAGTAACAATTCAAGGAGAAGCTTAAGTTAACGTGTTGGAGGCTCTCTACTTTACACTTCGCATCAATTCCCTGAATAAGTAGAGTAGAGAGAATGCTTTTGTACTTATTATATAGAAAATTGTTTCTTTGTTCTTCTCTCTTTTGACGCTCGCTAAAGCGTTTTTGAGTCTGAATCCAAATTTCCACCGAAAGATTAGATTGGGGCTTTCACTCGATTCTCCATGGAAAGAATCAGAAGAGCTTCTCATGCAGGATCTTGATACACTGATAACCTTAAGTCCTTTAAATGCTCCTTTGCTCCTCCAAACCAGTAACGATTTTCGTAATTAATTCCGATTCATGCTTTTTGCTTTCCATTTTGCGAATGATCAGGTTGAGGCAATTTTTTTTTGTTAATTTCGAGAAAATTAACCAATGAGGATTGAGGAGCTAAGCTAAGTAATTTCGAAGATTCAATTAAGATAATGTTATTTCTGGAGTGAATTTGTCTTCTGTTAAGTAAAGCTGGAAGAAAATTCTTTTAATAATTTAAGTGTTGAATTACAATATTTATTATTCATTGAACTGATCTTAAGTTGAAAACTTTGATGGTTTCAACTCGTACTAGAAGGCTTTAGGTAATTCATTATTCATGCCTTAGGTGTGAGTTATTTCCTTTGTAATTCAAACTTCTAATGAATATATAGTGAAATAGTTTTTATTATATTTGAGAATTTAATTAACAAAATATCTTAGGACTGTCGTGCTTTTATATATATTTACATATGTAAATATATGCAATTTTCTCAGCAAAAGAACTAGCGGAAGAGCTCGATGGATGGCTTACGGCGGCTGGCTTGCCTAAATCTTCTGATGTAAGAGGTGTAATTGCTCTGTAAGTTGTTATGTCCCCGTGTTGTTTGTTTCTTTCATATCATTAATTGATGTTTTAATGCATTCTCTCGTCTCTGGTTTGATGGTGGCTCGGGAAATACAGGCATGCAGGTTATTCATATTCTGGACGTGCTGCTGCGTAGGCTTTTGGAAATATAGACCCAGCGGACATGTGCGCCTTTCCTTATACTTCTCCTCTTTGATTGTTATAGTTAATATCATATATTGTATCTCCATTCTCAGTAAATATGCTCTTCTTTAATCATTAATCTTATCATGAGCCAAGTTTTGTTCAGATGTTTTGTACGGACTATGTGAAGATTGTAATGTTTGAGCTAAAACGTAGTACTTCATCTGCTTCATTTGTTATTAAAATTGTCTGGTGTTCAAGAAAATCTACAAGCGCAGTTCTCGGATCGTAACATCCTCAATACCGGGTTAGCGACTAAATTGTAAAGTCTCAGAATTTGGTGGTTAAAATAAAATGAATGAATAGTATAAAGATTTACATGTAAATTATTGTGTAGGATGGAATTAAAAGGAAGAAGGAATGAAAGGACAATAGAGTAATTGCAAGGAAAAATAATTAAAGAAAGTATAAGTATAGATATAAGGATACACGTGGGTGGAAGGGGAGAAAACACCCAAGGCTTCCAGAGTTCTCTTCTTCTTCTTTCTTCCTTGTGCGTGTGAACCAAAGCAAATGTAAGATTTCTGATTATTGAGTTTCTTGTTAAATTTAATATTGGGTTTTGATTATTAGATGATAACTAAGCTTAAGGAAAGCTTAAGTTATCTTAACATCAAAGGATGATGGAGTTAGGAGAGATTTAAGATTTGAAGTTCTTAAATGAAATCTTGGAATAGAGTTCATAACTAGAATTGAAAGTTAAATTTGACTTATCATCAATCTAGTTAAGATATACGAAGTGTTAAAAGCGGAATTCAAACATGTTGAATTATTGATGTAATTCTTGAATTACATATGAAGGATAGGATTTGAAGGTTTAAGATGAAATAAATGAGTATAAATTGGTTTAAGGATGTATACTATAGTTAAGAATGAAAAAGAGGATTAAACATGAAGGATTTAATCCAAAATGAATGAATTTTCGGGTTCAAAAAGAGGATTCTGGGCAGAGTGCATCGATGCATATTCAGAGTGCATCGATGCATATTCATAGTGCATCGATGCATCAAGGTTAAAACCCAGAAAGTGTTTGAAGGTGTATCGATGCACAGGTAGTGCATCAATGCACTCTTTTAAAATAAAAAGATCGAATGCAATTAGTGCATTGATGCATAAGGCATGCATCGATGCATCCCATTAATAATAAAACATCGAATGCATTTTATGCACCGATGCACAAGTAGTGCATCGATGCATACCTTCATTAAAAGAGGAAATTGGCATTTATCTTAATCTAAAGAGTGAACCATTAGAGTATATTAGCTATAATACTGATATAGATCCATGTGTGATTATGTAGATACTAAAAGTAAGCTTATTCCGGAATAATCAAAGGATTAGAATCGAATCAAAGCAAAGCTAAGGTGAGTGCATACTATATGTATAGTATAATGGAATAAGACTTGTGATAAGTCTAATTTTTATATTGATTTTCATAGTACAATAATTGTGAACATGCATACATGATAATTATTGTAATACATGCATAAGGCATATATATATGTTCACATGATTGGATAAATGATGTATATATATATATGAATAGATGCAAATACACATGTGATATGATATGTGATATGAGAACATGACATGAGCTACATGATCACAAGAGAAATGACATGAGTACATGAACATATAAAATATAAGAATAATGCCTATAGTATACGATATGAGAGTTATAGGTGTAATTGGCATGCCAATAGTCGAGGGTATAATAGTCCTTCGGGACGTAGTCCTTCGGGATGTAGTGGTCCTACGGGACATAGGGGTCCTACGGGACATATATGACAGTCCTTCGGGACGAATACTAAACTAAGGTTCAGTGCCCCATGAGGGAATTGATACGAGCTGTGGTGACAGCATTAGTGCACAACCTCTATGTACTCACATAACTCTATTCTCAATAATATACATGGGCAATTGAAAGACAAAGTAAAGTGAAAGTGGTACAAGAAGGTAAGTCTTGTACATACATAATATGATTATATATGTTATTGTGTAATAGATACATGCATATTGAAATGTCATGAAGGAAATGGTAAGAATGCATATTCATGAAGATATTGTTGCATATTCATTTATTGCCTCACTAAGTCTATGACTTAGCGTGTAAGTGATTTACACGTAGGTACCGAGAAATAAGAAGATTCAGAATAGAAGTGGCACGGACAGCAACATTACTAAGAAATCAGATCAGAAGTAATTGACAAAGTAGGTATTTTGTTGTGTATAAAGTGTTGGTATGTAATAAGTGGTTAATTACGAATGCTCTGATCGATTTTGTATTAAGTGATCTCTTTTATGTAAATTAAAGTATTTTGTTTTAATGAAAGTTTTAAATTCCTGAGATTTTTCTTTAAGAATCAAAGTTTGAAAAGTCAATGTGACATCTCAGACTTGTATTCGAGTTGAATATGAGTTAGGTTTTTTACATTTAATGGTATCAGAGCTACGGTTTAGTCAATTCTCGGCATAAACCGGAGTCTAGAGTGTCTGATAATGTATACAAACCAACAAAATAGTGGAAACTTCTGATCTGATGGAATAGTAAGTATGCTGTTTTGCTAATAGAACTATATGGTTGTATTTTTATAGATGTCCGGACGAGGTAGTTCTAGGAATGAAGCGGGAGATGATAGACCCGCTGAAAGTAGTAATTCACCTGCCCTGGCCAGGCAGAGTGAAGAACAGACATCCTCTGGAATGCCTGTAAATGATCAAGATGTATTCTTTAGAACGTTAGACGCGGTATTGACGCGTTTCCAACCTCCTGTTACTTCAACTCCAAAAATGAATGTTGCGAAAGAGTTGAAGGATTAGGAGCTCCAGAGTTTAGAGGGAAAGCCGATGAAGGTCCTGTTACTGCGGACCTTTGGCTTAATGACGTGAAGGTCATGCTTACAAGACTTCATTGTTCCGATGCTGAGAAGTTGGATGGAGTAATTTCCTTGTTGAGAGGATAAGCAAGGATCTGGTGGACCAATGTTACATTGAGGATGTCTAACGCCCAAGTAACTTGGTCATTATTTTTAGAAGAATTCAAACATAAGTACATCGGAGATCAATTTGTTCGTCAAATGAAGCAAGAGTTCATGAATTTGAAGTAATGGAATCACACTGTATATGAGTACGAGTGTGAATTCAATAAGTTGAGCCGCTTTGCTGTCGAGTTAATTCCTACGGATAAGGATACTTGTGAGTGGTTTGTAGAGGGGTTACGTCCTCGGTTGAAGGAAATGTTAATTATCTTGAATTTATCCTCGTTTCAAGAGGTAGTCAACCGTGCCAAGGCTCTGGAAAGAGCTCAGAACGAGAGGTTTGAAAATTCGAGAGCTCAGACAGTCAAAAGAACGGGTGCTTCTTCGAGTTTCGCACCATCAATAAGGGGCAAAGATGCTGGTTTTCGACCCCAAGTTAGATCAGAGTCAGTGGCATCATCCGCTAAAGGATCAAATCAGATAATAGGTAGACAAACTCAGTCAGTGGGATCTGGAGCTGGGAGATCTAATCAGAGGCAAGCCAAACAATGCTCACATTGTGGAAAGAATTATTCAGGGATATGCCGGATGATTTCTGGAGTCTGCTTTAGATGAGGGGACGCTGGGCATTTTGTTCGGGATTGTCCAATGTTAACCAGTGAATCTACACAGCCAGAGAGAACTATTTCTGTAGGCCAGAGAGGAAGAGGTAAAGGCAGAGGAAGAAGCCAATCAGAATCCTCTGCTCAACAGGAGATACACTCCACTGCTCGAGTGTACAACCTCAAGACCAATAACGATTGTGATGACTCATATATTATAACAGGTACCTTTCTATTGTTTGACAAAGGTGTTATTATATTGATTGATACGGGGTCTACATATTCATACATTACTAGTAAGTTAGTGAAAGAATTGAACATTCCGTTAGAAACTACTAGCATTGAGGTGATAGTGACGAACCCATTAGGGCACAGTGCTCGGATAAATTTGGTGAGCCGAGGGTGTCCCATACAAATTAAGGGAATTGAATTTCCTGCTAATCTGATGAAATTACCTTTCGACTAATTTGAAGTGATACTGGGAATGGATTGGTTATATCGTTATTACGCTAATGTCGATTGTAGATTGAAAAGAGTAACGCTGAGAAGTCTAGAAGGGGTAGATGTGGTGGTATCTAGTGAAGGATGGAATCCATTGGCAAATGTAATTTCAGTAATGTCAGCGAAGAAGTTATTGCTACAAGGATGTCAAGGGTTCATTGCTAATGTGCTGGATGTTAGAACCAAGGAGAAAGGGATTGAATGAATTCCTATAGTCAGAGAATTTCCCGATGTATTTTCTACAGAGTTGCCAGGTTTACCTCTGGACAGAGAGGTAGAATTCCAGATTGAGATAATACCGGGAACATCGCCCATTGCAATGGCACCATACAGGATGGCTCCAAAAGAGTTGCAAGAATTAAAGATTCAATTATAGGAGTTACTAGACAAAGGGTTTATTAGACCAAGTGTATCACCTTGGGGAGCTCCTGTTCTATTTGTTAAAAAGAAAGATGGATCAATGCGTCTTTGTATCGATTACATACAGCTCAATAAAGTGACCAACAAGAACAAGTATCCACTTCCCCGAATTGACTATTTATTTGATCAATTAAAGGAAGCTTCAGTGTTCTCAAAAGTTGATCTACGTTCGGGTTATCATCAATTAAAGATTCAAGAGAAAGACATTTCAAAAATGACGTTTAGAATAAGATATGGTCATTATGAGTTTATCGTGATGCTGTTTGGAGTTACGAATGCACCAGCTGCTTTTATGGATCTAATAAACAGGATATTCCAACCTTATTTGGATCAGTTTGCTATGGTGTTTATTGATGATATTTTAATATATTCAAAGTCAGAAGAAGAGCATAGTTCACACTTACAGATTGTTTTACATATTTTACGAGACAATAAGCTTTATGCTAAATTTTCTAAGTGTGAATTTTGGTTGAATGAAGTGACATTCCTTGGACATATAATTTCTTCAGAAGGAGTTCGAGTGGATCCCCAAAAGATTAAATCTATTCTAGAGTGGGAAGTTCCAAAGAATGTATCAGAAGTTAGAAGTTTTCTGGGGTTAGCTGGTTATTATCGAAGGTTCGTTAAAAACTTTTCAATCATAGCATTACCCCTAACTAAACTGTTGAAAAAGGAAGTAAAATTTGTTTGGACTCAAGAATGTCAAGAGAGTTTTGAAAAATTAAAGAAGATTCTTACAGAAGCTCCAGTGTTAGTTCAACCTGAGTCTGGTAATAACTTTATAGTGTATAGTGATGCGTCTCATAGTGGTTTGGGATGCGTATTAATGTAAGAAGGCAAGGTGGTGGCCTATGCTTCGAGACAACTAAAACCGCACGGGAAGAATTATCAAACACACGACCTAGAGATGGCGGCAGTAGTGTTTGCTTTAAAGATCTGGCGTCACTACTTGTATACGGATCATAAGAGCTTAAAATACTTGATGACTCAGAAAGAGTTGAATTTAAGACAAAGAAGATTGGTGGAATTTCTCAAGGATTATGATGTTGTGATTGATTTCCATCCCGGAAAGGCAAATCTGGTAGCTGATGCCTTGAGTAGAAAGACGTTTGTAGCTTTACGAACTCTTGATGCTAGATTATCGTTAAGAGAAGATAGTGCAATTTGTGCAGAATTGACTGTCAAGCCAGCATGGCTAGATCGAATTAAAGAATTGCAAGCTAAAGATGGAAAGTGTTTAAAGAAGATCCAACAGATAAGAAATGGAGAGGGTATGTATTATGAGATTAAGTCTGATAAGAATTTGTATTATCGAGAAAGATTGGTAATTCCGGATGATGATGAATTAAAGAATGAATTGTTAATGGAAGCTTATTTTAGTCCATTGACAATGCATCTGGGAGGGAATAAAATGTATATGGATCTCAAGAGTCGATATTGGTGGCCGGGAATGAAGAAAGACATTACGAAATTTGTATCAAAGTATTTGACTTGTCAACAAGTCAAAGCTGAGCATCAGGTTCCGTCAGGATTGTTACAACCATTTCAATTCCTCAATGGAAATGGGAAAACATAACGATGGATTTTGTCACGGGGTTACCTTTAACTACGAACAAAAAAGGATTCAATCTGGGTGATCGTAGATAGATTGACTAAGTCAGCTCATTTTATTCCGGTACGAACTGATTTCTCCATGGATAAGTATGCGGAACTGTATATTAGAGAGATTATACGTTTGCATGGTGTACCTATTTCCATAGTTTCTGATCGAGATCCTAGATTCACATCACGGTTTTGGAAGTCATTACATGGAGTACTGGGAACTCAGTTGAATTTCAGTACAACGTTTCATCCTCAAACCGATGGTCAATCCGAGCGAACTATTAAAATTCTGGAGGATATGCTAAGAGCTTGTGTCATTGAATTCAAAGGATCGTGGGAAAGGTATTTACCACTTGCTGAATTTGCGTACAATAATAGTTATCAGTCAAACATCAAAATGGCTCCCTATGAAGCTCTATACGGAAGAAGATGACGTACGCCCTTGAACTGGTATGAACTTAAGGATCGAGAAGTTATTGGTTCTGAGTTGATTCAGAATACGGAAGAAAAAGTTCAAGTAATTCAGAATAAACTGAAAGCTGCAGCTGATAGATAGAAATCGTATGCCGATTTAAAAATGAAAGAGATTGAATTTCAAGTCGGAGATAAAGTGTTCTTGAAAGTATCTCCGTGGAAGAAAGTATTGAGGTTTGGACGAAAAGGAAAGTTGAGTCCTCGATTCATTGGACCTTACGAGATTACTAAGAGAGTAGGACCAGTAGCATATCAGCTAATTTTGCCACCTGAAATGGAAAAGATACACAATGTCTTTCTTGTCTCAATGCTTAGGAAATATCAATCTGATCCATCCCACATTGTGATTCCTAAAGAAATTGAAGTTCGACCAGATTTAACTTATGAGGAAGAACCTTTTCAAATATTAGCTCACGAAGTTAAGCAACTAAGGAACAAGACTATTCCATTGGTTAAGGTCTTGTGGAGGAATCACAAAGTAGAGGAAGCAACATGGGAACGTTAAGAGGGCATGAGGATTAAGTACCCCTACCTCTTTGCATAATGAAAATTCGAGGACGAATTTTCTTAAGGGGGAGAGTTGTAACATCCTCAATACCGAGTTAGTGACTAAATTGTAAAGTCTCAGAATTTGGTGGTTAAAATAAAATGAATGAATAGTATAAAGATTTACATGTAAATTATTGTATATGATGGAATTGAAAGGAAGAAGGAATGAAAGGACAATAGAGTAATTGCAAGGAAAAATAATTAAAGAAAGGATAAGTATAGATATAAGGATACACGTGTGTGGAAGGGGAGAAAACACCCAAGGCTTCCAGAGTTCTCTTCTTCTTCTTTCTTCCTTGTGCGTGTGAACCAAAGCAAAGGTAAGATTTCTGATTATTGAGTTTCTTGTTAAATTTAAAATTGGGTTTTGATTATTAGATGATAACTAAGCTTAAGGAAAGCTTAAGTTATCTTAACATCAAAGGATGATGGAGTTAGGAGAGATTTAAGATTTGAAGTTCTTAAATGAAATCTTTGAATAGAGTTCATAACTAGAATTGAAAGTTAAATTTGACTTGTCATCAATCTAGTTAAGATATACGAAGTGTTAAAAGCAGAATTCAAACATGTTGAATTATTGATGTAATTCTTGAATTACATATGAAGGATAGGATTTGAAGGTTTAAGATGAAATAAATGAGTATAAATTGGTTTAAGGATGTGTACTATAGTTAAGAATGAAAAAGAGGATTAAACATGAAGGATTTAATCCAAAATGAATGAATTTTCGGGTTCAAAAAGAGGATTCTGGGCAGAGTGCATCGATGCATATTCATAGTGCATCGATGCATCAAGGTTAAAACCCAGAAAGTGTTTGAAGGTGTATCGATGCACAGGTAGTGCATCGATGCACTCTTTTAAAATAAAAAGATTGAATGCAATTAGTGCATTGATGCATAAGGCATGCATCGATGCATCCTATTAATAATAAAACATCGAATGTATTTTATGCACCGATGCACAAGTAGTGCATCGATGCATAACTCCATTAAAAGAGGAAATTGGCATTTATCTTAATCTAAAGAGTGAACCATTAGAGTATATTAGCTATAATACTGATATAGATCCATGTGTGATTATGTAGATACTAAAAGTAAGCTTATTCCGGAACGATCAAAGGATTAGAATCGAATCAAAGCAAAGCTAAGGTGAGTGCATACTATATGTATAGTATAATGGAATAAGACTTGTGATAAGTCTAATTTCTATATTGATTTTCATAGTACAATAGTTGTGAACATGCATACATGATAATTATTGTAATACATGCATAAGGCATATATATATGTTCATGTGATTGGATAAATGATGTATATATATGAATAGATGCAAATACACATGTGATATGATATGTGATATGAGACATGACATGAGCTACATGATCACAAGAGAAATGACATGAGCTACATAATCACAAGAGAAATGACATGAGTACATGAACATATAAAATATAAGAATAATGCCCATAATATATGATATGAGAGCTATAGGTGTAATTGACATGCCAAGAGTCGAGGGTATAATAGTCCTTCGGGACGTAGTCTTTCAGGATGTAGTGGTCCTACGGGACATAGGGGTCCTACATGACATTTATGATAGTCCTTCGGGACGAATACTAAACTAAGGTTCGGTGCCCCATGAGGGAATTGATACGAGCTGTGGTGACAACATTAGTGCACAACCTCTATGTACTCACATACCTCTATTCTCAATAATATACATGGGAAATTGAAATACAAAGTAAAGTGAAAGTGGTACAAGAAGGTAAGTCTTGTACATGCATGATATGATTATATATGTTATTGTGTAATAGATACATGCATATTGAAATGTCATGAAGGAAATGGTAAGAATGCATATTCATGAAGATATTATTGCATATTCATTTATTGCCTCACTAAGTCTATGCCTTAGCGTGTAAGTGATTTACACGTATGTACCGAGAAATAAGAAGATTCAGAATAGCAGTGGCACGGGCAACAACATTACTAAGAAATCAGATCAGAAGTAATTGACAAAGTAGGTATTTTGTTGTGTATAAAGTGTTGGTATGTAATAAGTGGTTAATTATGAATGCTCTGATCGATTTTGTATTAAGTGGTATCTTTTATGTAAATTAAAGTATTTTGTTTTAATGAAAGTTTTAAATTCCCGGGATTTTTCTTTAAGAATCAAAGTTTGAAAAGTCAATGTGACATCTCAGACTTGTATTTGGATCGAATATGAGTTAGGGTTGTTACACGAATATTCCTTTTTGGTCCATCTCACCATTATTACACTCCAAAATATGCCCTGTCAACTGCTACGGTGTACAAGACACCAATAGGGGACTTAGCTATTGATTTGGAAGGTGAAGTGATGTCCATTTACATTGAGCTAAATATCATTTTTCTTCTTATCATATCAGATTAGCTTTGTTGACAACTCCAGTAAAATGTCATACTATATTTTATTGAGCCAATTGAATGTTGTTTTTGGTTTTGGTAATTATTTTCCCTTAATGAATGACTTGTGTTTCCCCCCCAATCCCTAGGCCTCTTTATCCTCCATACAAAAGTAGTCATTTTTTTCATCTTTCTGTCATTGAAGAGCTGAAAACTACAGGAAAATTTGAATTGATGAATCTTCGAGTTGATGAAGCTGAGCATAGCATGGAAATGCACTTGCCTTATCTTGCAAAAGTGTTTGAGGGGTACTTTTTGAACATATATTAAGCAATGCTCTATACTTGGTTCTAAATGAAGTTGATTTTGGGTGGTGATATAGGCATCCAGTGAAAGTTGTACCAATTTTTATTGGTGCTCTTAGTGCTGAAAATGAAGCAATGTATGGAAAATTGCTGGTCAAGTATATAGACGATCCTCAAAATTTCTTCTCTGTATCATCAGATTTTTGTCACGGGGGTTCTCGGTGCGTTGGATTCAGTCTTTCTTTCCTCTTAAATTTTTGTTCGACATAAATGCCATCTTTGTTGTGAATGATGCAGAAGATGTCTTCATATGTATAATAGCTACATCTTTTAGTATACCAGCAAATTACCTCAATCCTAAGCCCCTACAAGGGAAGCTGTGTGATGTAGTGTGTTACATGATCCCGGTTACATGAAATGTTACTTCTACTTTCAAACACTACAAAGGGTCCGTTTGTTTCACTGAAAACGTTTTCCGAAAAATGTTTTCCTCATTTTCCAGTGTTTGGTTGGAGGAAAACTGAATGGTCAACGTAAAATATTTTCTTGGTCAACAGAATTTCCTTTGTAATGTATGGAAAATGACTTACGGTCTGATTTTCAGTAAGTCATTTTCCGAACTTTTCACTTCAAAGAATAAATACTCAAAATAATTTTATTTTATGAATTTAATATTAATAAAATATTGTAACATCATTTAAATCAAAATATTAATTATTAAAATATTTAAAATATATTTATTAATATTTTTAATAATACAATATTATATTTTTAATATTATAATAAAATAATCAATTATATTATAATAATATCATATAAGATATTATATTTTTATTTTAATACTATATAATAAAGTATTAATAAAATTTATATTATTTATTAATTTCATGGAAATTATATTATTAAATTATTTATATATTTAATATTAATATAATAATATAATAATATTTTAAAAAAGATATTTAAAATATACTAATTAACATTTTTAAAGTATAGTATAACACTATTTCTTTAATAAACAATTAATATAATTTATAATATTTTATTTCAATAAAATATACAAATATTAATATTTTTATTAATAAAATTATAAAAATAATATTTTAATAATAAATAAATTATTTTAATATTTTAAAAATAATAATATTAAGTTTTATGATAAATAATATTATTTATTGTATTTAATATTTGTAATAAATAATTTAAAAAAAATCATCAATTAGTGGAAAAATGTTTAAACATCTTCTAAACATCGTAAAACGTTTCCCAGAAAAATATTTTTCGTCCCATTACATACGCGCATATGAAGACTGCATTATGAAGACTGCATTATGAAAACTGTATTATGAAGACTGTTCAACTATGTATTTATTTATTTATACATACATTGCATTTTATCTTTATTTTTAATTTTCTGATTGCCGGAAGTTTTCAACGATAGCTGCTCTCAACCTGACGTTGGGGGCAACCTACTACCCTACCTCCCATTACCTAATTGCTTATTTGCTCAAGTTTGTTTTGATGTTAAATTTCCGTACTTTTTAATTAGTCTTGGTTGTTTGGGGTTTGGACAATGTGATGACTTGAATACTTCCCTATTTATGAAGTTATTTAGAAAGCATGGCATATGCATTGTGACTTGATCTTGAAGATGACTTGTGTTGGAGGTACTTGAATGAATCCTAGCCAATATAACATTCACAAATTGAGGTTTTAAAAGACGATTCAGCTTGGTCTAATTAAAAGGTTTCCCTGATCATCAAAGACGAGGGCAGAGGAAACTACGACTGAGAGGAGAGAGCAATGAAGTGACCACGAATAGCTGTAACTACTCCAGTCTTCTACGACATTGACTCCATTTTCCCACTAATCGAAGTTCCGAACTCAAAACCATGGTTTTCAGAATCGGATCGGTCAACGAACCGACCGTGCTATCGGTTTACTGGTTCAATCGGTCGTAGGAATCGGACGACGTCATAATTATTTAAAAAATTAAATAAAAATACTAAAAATATTTAATAAAAAATCAAAAAAAATTTAGGTTAAACCGGTTCACGGTCTGATCCGATTCGAGCGGTTCAAAGCCGGTTCGAACGGTTCCTTACAATTCACTAGAACCGATTCAACCGGGATAGAATAAACCGGAACAGACAGCGATTCCCGGTTGAACCGGCCGATCCGATTCGATTTTCAAAACACTGCTCAAAATACATATAAAGAAGAAAATGACAAATAAAAAGAAACGGCTAAACTACCAAAAGTCTCCAAATTAATTATTTAATAAAAAAAGGGAAACTGATGTTCACAGTCGAAGCCGTTACATTGAGCTTAAAATAATGAAGAAAAATTACAGTGAAATATGTGAATATATACGTGTGAGGGATTTTCCAAACAAATTAAGGGGATCCAGCTAGCTTCAGAAGCTTTGTCTCTCGGTTCACTCATTTTGGTTTGGCTCGGGTTGAGGTAAAATGGAAGTGATAATATGCGTCTTATTTAAAGTTTGGTGTATGAATTTAGTTATCTTGGTGATAAAAAAATTATTATTATATTTTTAGGTCTCAAATTCGAATATTAAAAATATCAATAATACAAACGTTTATTATTTAATAATTGAGAATTATCTTTAAAAATATATTACCTTGTATATTATTAGAAAAAAAAAGTTTGTTGGACGTGAGTCCCATAAGTGGGGTCCACTATTGCTATTGTCTTCACCCCACTGGGTTGATGGATATCGTGATTGAGATTTCTTTAATTTCCTTGCCCTTTTGATTTATTTTATCGGCAATTTTATGTAAATAAAAAAAGACAATTCCTCGTACCAGTATTGTTTAAGGACGTGTTTGGACAATTTTTTAAATTTTAATGATGAAAACCCTAATGAAAATGAGTTAAATACTATAATTTTATACTAAAAAACATACGAAATCATTATTATTATTGGATAAATCAGATTTTTATTATCCAAATAGCAAAATGCTACAAAATACAATCAAGGTTTATAATAACAAATAATTACATACAAAATTCAGTGATCTTCTATACCCAATGATTGTAAAGAGTAATATTCACATTATCTACTCTATTGAATTTCCTACCCTTGAGTTGAATACATACAATTTCTTTGATGATCTTTAGCAAATCAATAGTTGTCCTTGTTCGCCCTTGAAACTGTCTTCTACTCCTTTCTTCCCAAAGCAAGTAAACTAGTGCGTTCAACGCAATTTTCATAACAGAGGATATCATTGAGTTTTCCTTTCCATTTAGAGCATGCCATTGCCAACAAAGCATCCCAAGAGCATACTATAAAAACCAAACCAGAAAGAGAAAAGATTCGTTCCCACAAATATATATCAGTATCAGTTGGGCATAATAAGAAAATGTGATCTCGTGTTTCCATTTCTGAGTTGCATAAGGCGCATAAACTTTCATTTATAAGTCCAATTCGGTGAAGTCGTTCCTTGGTAGGGAGTTTATCAAGAAGGACCATCCAAGTTATCAGACTATGCTTAGGTATGTGCAGTGGAAACCATACCAGTTTTTTACATGGAACTTTCAGTTTTTTCCCCGGATAGAATCCCATATGGAACTTGCTGAATTAACACCCGAAGAGAGGAGATTACGCACCTCAGGTCTCAGTTTCAAGAGTCTTCTGAAACACCAGCTTGTATTTGTAACACCCTCAACCGGTATCCGACCTGAATCCGAGTCTGAGGTGTCACATTGACTTTTCAAAACTCTTTTCTTTACAAACCCACCAAAATCTTAAATTCATCATTTGAAAAAATGAGTACTTTTTAGAAATAAATATAATTAAATCGTTTTACAAACCGATCAGAGCATATTCAATCCAAATCTTGTAACTACATGCCAACTAAATTTTATAACAAAAAATACATAGACTCCATATGTTTTTGATCTGATATTCATAAGGAAGGTGCTAACCTTTAACCTGTCTTGCTCCTCTTAACTTCTCTTCTCGTTTCTGTAACCTACGTGTGAAACAATCACACGCTAAGTCTATGACTTAGTGAGGCATTAAATTATAAAAGAACTCTAACTATTTATACATGCATGAACATATCATCTTATAATGCCACATCAAAACAATATAACATTATATATATCATATACATATCACATATTATTTTAAATCTCTAACCTTAGTCCACTATCAATATTTTTATCATTTATATCTTATAAATATATCCTCTTATATCTATTCTTTTACTCAACATATTATTCAATTAACCAAACAATACAGACATCATCATATAAATCATATCAGATTATCTAATAAGAAATACATGCATACATATAAATTATCATTAGTCACTTATCATTTAATCACATAGAACATATACTTAACCTTCTTAATTATATACTATACATATACCTCATCATGTCCTTGCTATAAAATTTATCATATCACAACATATATTTGTTATTATCTCTTGATTAGCCCATGTACATATGCGAGAACTATTGATATGTGAGTCTCTAGAGGTTGTGCACTAATGCTGTCACCACAGCTCGTATAATTGCACCGAAGTGCCGCGTAGAATTGCATCGAAGTGCCGCTTAGAATTGCACCGAAGTGCCGTGTAGAATTTCACCGAAGTTCCATATAAAATGTCCCTAAGGACCATGTAGAAAATTCCTTAAGAATCATATACATATGCAAAGGATCAAGTATGTGTCTCAAAAGACATCACACATGTTCCAAGGGATACATATATGTCCCGAATGACCGCTCAGACCCTCGACTCTTGGTATGCCAACTATACCTCTAGCTCTCATGAAACATAACATGGGCATTAATATTTATGTTTGTCACATATTCACACATTTGTATCAAATAAGCATATAATCTCATAGCTTTTTGTCACGTAGATCGTGTAATATTCTCGTAGAGTCTCATATCTCATTATCATACATTCACATATACAAATAGTCTTATTATTACATTTTTATAAGATCATACATAGTCAAGTAGTTCATTTCCATATAAATCACACATACATGTAGATCACTTGCACGTAGAACATCTTCATAAAACTCACATATCACATATCACATAGCTTATACTTGTTCTTATATCTTCTCATAACATATTCTCTTATAGCTTTCTGTCATATAATTCTCACCATTTAATTTCACCTAATTCATAGTCATGTGGCTTATCTTATATACCTATATTCACATACCTTATAATTACCTAGTTTACTACATTTCACACATAGTCACATAATCATGTCATTTACTTAATCATTTCCATACTTAAATCATATAACACCCAATTCTTCCTCATAAAGTTATACTATATATTCATATAATCTCATATTATCCTATAAGTAAATACTTATCTTATGGTTTGGTATCATCATTTATACTCAATTCACTTCACTAATATATATTATTCTTATATTACTCTATAGTCTAATCTTATTTAACTCATCACCTTTCTCATGTAGTCATATAAATATATTATATTGATTCTTATAATTGATCACGTATTCTATGCAACATGTATGGTCACCTATCACATAACCTATTTCACATTCCCATGTAATCATATAGATCATTCATATTAATTCCTATAACTTATCACAATACATGTATTCACATAAATCATTTAATACATAATGTAATATATATCACATATACTCAAATAAATCATATGCATATGATCATAAATTCATGCATTCTAATATAGGAAATAGACTTGTCACAAGTCTTATTTCCATTAAACATCATAAACTAACTTGTATGCACTCACTTGGCCTCACTAAGTTCCAATCCCCTTTTATGATTTCCTTTCTTCCGATCGAATCTTAACTTGATGGTCATCCCGAAACTTGTTCGTGCTCGATATCTACATGTTTATACATTGATACATATCGTATCTAATTGATGTATTCTAATATATCATTTCTTATGTAATACCCCAAAAATTTAGATAATGGCCAAAATGAAAATTTTGAAAGTTTGATGGTCAAAGTAGAAAATTGGGAAAAAATTTAGGGAATCAAGTGATAATTTCCTAAAAAGAATTTTATTCCATAAATAGATGGTTTACTCTTGAGAATGGAGTTTTTATAGAAATCATATTTTTGGATTTGAAATTTTGGTAAAGAAAAATTAGAAAGGGTTAAAGCTGGTAAGGAATCGATAATTTCGGATCGATTTGGAATTTTAAAAAAATTTGAAGGATGTTATAAAATGTTTGGAAATATTATGTTAATATTTTAGATCAGAGAAATTTGGTTTGGAATTGTGCAATTTTTCAGATTTAATCGAAACAGTGGAATTTAGTGACTAAAATGCAAATTTTGAAAATTCAAGGGGAATTTCGGAATTAAAAGTCAAAATAATTCAGCTTTGACTTTGAAATATGAAAAGGATGAGTT
The DNA here is from genome assembly GCF_006381635.1 of Hibiscus syriacus. Classification (NCBI taxonomy): domain Eukaryota; kingdom Viridiplantae; phylum Streptophyta; class Magnoliopsida; order Malvales; family Malvaceae; genus Hibiscus; species Hibiscus syriacus. The sequence goes on from NW_024061893.1 coordinate 611,214, forward strand.
GTCATGGTTTTATTGTGAATAGGAAGATTCATTAAGGGCAAAAATGGAATTTCTTATGGTGTTGAATAAAAAATTCTATGATATATTATTAAGCATGTGTTAGATCTATTATAGGATTAGAATATCAAATATGGTGGAGCATCTTCAGCTTCTTCTTCATCCAAGACCGACATCTCCAAGCTTGCAAGGTAGGTATTTTTGTTTTGAATTTTGAAGCAATATTGTTGAGAATTACACTTAGGTGTGATTAGGAAAAATATTCTTCGTTCAATTCTCTACATTTTGAAATGATTATTACTAGGGTTCATGTTCAAGTTCATCTTGAGTTGATGAAGGGGATGTTGATTATTGTGTTTTATGGGTTTTGAAGAGTTAAGTGACTTTAAAGAATTGGTTGTAAGAAATGATGAAGAACCTAAGAATGAAGTTAAAGAAAACAGTTTGGATTTTTAAATCTGGCAGTAGGTTCGAAAATTCACCAGAAATTATATACAAATAATTTCAAGGTTATTTTTATATATTTGTGTTCATATATCGATCTAGTTCTGTTTAAAACAAACGAGAATCAATTTCAAGGTGTATACAAAGAAATATGGAATTTTAACCAAGGAAAGGTTAGAAAAATCGGACAACATATTCTGCAAAACAGATTCTGTTGATCTGTAACACCCCCAACCCGTATCCGACCCGAATATGAGTCCGAGGTGTCACATTGACTTTCAAAACATTTACTTGTATAAAATAAGGAGTAATTTAAAACTTTTATAATATATAAATGACTAACTTACATCAAATACATTTACATTATTGTAAAAACCGATCAGAGCATGCATAATTCACTTATTCATCTACATATAACTTATTCAAAACGTTTACAAAATTATTCAGACCTTATACAATATATTCTTTTTAAAACACGCCAACTAGAACTTTATATACAAAAAGACACATTATTCACCTCTTTTCTGATCTGACATTCGGTAAGGAGAACTGACCTGTCTTGCTCCACATTGCTCTTTACTCTTCTCGAAACCTACGTGTAAATCACTTACACGCTAAGTCTATGACTGAGTGAGGCAAATAAACATATAATGTAAACTATAACTTGTAATCATGCATGAACAATTACTGCTACCATAGCATACCCAAACATATATCTGTTCATCCATCAAATCCATACATACATATAATTATCTTCATTCCTATCATTATCATTTTATTATCATTCATATTTCTATTCTCTTGTTCATATGATTTATTATGTTCATATCATATATCTTATAACATATACAATAATCACTAACACACAAATATCATGTCATATAATTCATATCCCAAAACATACATATCACATACATTTTATTCAATATCATCTCTTATTAGCCCATGTACATATGTGAGAACTGTATATATGTGAGTCTATTGAGGTTGTGCACTATGCTGTCACCACAGCTCGTATAATTCCCACTAGGGGCGCGTAGAATTTGTCCCGAAGGACCATGTAGATGTCCCAAAGGACTACGTATAACACATATGTCCCGAAGGACCACTATGTCCCGAAGGACCGCGTAGACCCTCGACTCTTGGCATTCCAACTATACCTCTAGCTCTCAATACACATAACATGGGCATTTTCACTTATATCATTTCACATATACACTTTCATATCACATGTTCATATAAGCTCATAGCTTCTTTCACATACACATGTAGACATATAACTTCTTTTCATGTAATTTATATAACTTTTCATATAATTCACATGTTCACATATCTCTTTTCATATTCTCATAGGATCACATAGCTCATATATACGTCCCATAGCACATACTTCTCATAGACATATAAAAACATAGATCCTCATCACATAACTTATAGTACATGTTCATATAATCATTTATATCTATACCACATAACTTATAACACTTTCTCTTGTTATTACATAAGTCATTATTATTTACCTAGTTTATGATCATATAACTTATATCACAGAGTCACATCATCACATAAATCATATCACATAGAAAAGAACATAACAATACATATTCACATACTAACGGCTACCAACTATACTTATTTTCATGCATTCATAAAATCAGAACATGGAAATAGACTCATCGCAAGTCTAATTTCCATATAATCATATACTATAATCATATGCACTCACCTTAGCCTTGTTTGTTTTGAATCAATCCTAATCATTCGATTGTTTCGGAACAAGCTTTCCTTCAATATCTACATAGTAATACATTGATACTTATCAATATACTAATTGATATATTCTAATCTATCACTTCCTAGGCTAAAAGAAAGGCTAATTTCATCTCTTAATGAAGGTATGTATCGATGCACTACACCATGTATCGATGCATCCCTTGACGGGTACATCGATGCACTGTCTATGCATCGGTGCATAAATCCCATTCGATGTTTGTTTTTTAAGCAGGTGCATCGATGCACTCCTTATGCATCGATGCACTAATTGCATTCGATGTTCATTTATTTGAGAGTCCATCGATACACATTGAAGATGCATCGATGCACACAACCCAGAAATTCTATTTCAAGCACAAAATTCACTCTATTTTCATCTCAACTCTTCATCTTTCCCCTCCTTTAATATTCCTAACTTTCATACACATATTTACACTCATTCTTACTCAATAGTCACTTCTTTAACCTCCAAATCATATCCTTTATATGGCATTCAAGAATCATACGCAAATATCAACATGTTCTAAATCTTATCCTAACACTTCCTATTCCTTTTTTAGATTGATGACAAGTCAAATCCAACTTACAATTCTAATTATTAACTCTATAACAAAATTTCATTCAAAAACTCACAATCTTTAATCTCTTCTAATTCCATCATCTTTTGATTTTAAGATAACTTAAGCTTTCCTTAAGCTTAGTTATCATCTAATAATCATAAACCAATCTTAATTTTAACAAGAAACTAACTAACCAGAAACTCACCTTTGTTTTGGGTTCTCACGCATTAAGGAAAAAGAAGAGAAAGAGAACTCTGGAAGCTTGTAGATTTCTTTTCCCTTCCACGTGGTTAATATATAACATATCTTTAATTTAATTATTTCCCTTACAAAAGACCCTTTTGCCCTTCACTTCATCTAATAATTACTTACCTTTTTCAGGTAATATTTCCAAATGAATCATTAAACTATTCCATTATTCTACTTTAGTCACCAAGTTCTAAAATTTTACAATTTAGTCACTAACCCATAGATTGGGATGCTACATGATCAACTTTGAAAATTCACCATAAATTGTAAAGAATGAATTAGAAGGATTTCTTTGTATGGATAGATTTGTATTCGAGTCTAGTTTGTAACGGAAGAAACGAAATTGAATTCCAGTGTGTATATCAATACAGAATACTGATTCTTTAAAGGTAGTACGAACTGTTTGAATATGGAAAATTGATGGGTTGTTGTGTAAGTGTTATATAATTGATGTACTATGTTGGAATTATTAGTATTAAGAAGTTAAGTGGTAAAATGGTGAAGGACCATTTTGTGTAAATTAGAAAAGTTGGTTCCAATGTTAAAAGGAATATCAAGTATTGAGTATTTTGATAGATAATGAGTTTCAAGTATGAATATAGAATTTATTTTGGAAATGTATTTATGTTAGTACAATACTAACATATATATGGATATAAATCTATATTTTGTACAGATCGTGATTTACTCGGTGTTCAAAACGATTCGAGTATAAAAGAAAAGAGTTATTGTTGACAATAGTGAGGTTCATATTTTGGAAAATTATAAAGTGTCAAGGTGAGTGCAATATTTACATGAAATTATACATGGATGTTTTATACATCATCAGGAAGACTTGCGATAAGTCGATCTTGTTTATGTTGACATGATATTTATGTCATTTATTATATATTTGATATATTCGAAATATGTCAAAGGTTGAAAATAAAATGAATTGATCACTGATTTTTGCATATGATGTTATTATGAACATATATGATTTTTACCATGAATGCTATTTCGGGTATGAACTGCCCAATGTTAAATATTGATAATATACTTTTCCATGGATGGATCAAATAAAATAAATTGTATGCCCAAGTAAGTCATTGAGGGACATGGTATAGTTGGCATGCCATAGAGTCCAGCAGCAGGCTGTATATTCGAGAATACTCTAAAGGATACCTAGTGTATATGGTGGGCACGACCTTATGTGTCATATTCGAGACTGTACTTAAGGATACCTAGTACAGATAGTGGACACGACCTTATGTGTCATACTCGGGATAGCACTACTGTGCTTATATTTGACTCGTGTACCCAGGGTCCTCAAGGTTGTATATTGGGCTATTGTCTATGGTATAATGGCAAGTGTATTGGTAAAATAAGTTTACGAGCTTATGATATTAAATGATAAGTATATTTGTAAAAATAAGCTTACGAGCTTATGAAATTAAATGGTAAGTATATTGGTAAAATAAGCTTACGAGCTTATGGAGTTAAATGGTAAGTATATTGGTAAGAAACTTTATGTTATTTTATCATGGAAAAAATATTGAATATGTTGGTAACATGATTTTATGGCATTTTGAAATTGACATTGAAAATCATGCATGAATTGTATTGCATTGTTAAATATTTTAATTGCCTCACTAAGTATATACTTAGCGTATGATGATTTTCACGTGTAGGTAATAAGCTAGTATTGGAATAAAGAGTTCAAAGTGAATCAAGCATCGAGGAGTATATTGCAATATCAGTAAGACATCCTATGCTGAAATTTGAATTAAATAGTGGCATGTAAATAATATTATTCAATTTGTTTTGTTGAATAAATTTGGAAACAAAATGAAAACTTTATATCATGAAAGGTTGAATTTTTATGTATTTTCAAAATTTACTGTAGCAGTTGCTGTAGTAGATACTGTAGCAGTGCATGGTACACTATTCACTGTTCACAGTTACTGTTCATAAAAATCTTTTGAATTAAATTCGTTATAATGAAACATAATTTATATGATATGATATTTTTATAATATCAATTACCATTTTAAGGAAATAAATTTTAAATCAATTTTGAAATGGAAATGGTTTTCGAAATTCGGGTGACATCTATAATCTGTACAGGTATAATTATACGGGTTATGGGTGTTACATCTTAGGCCAAAAGAAAGACCTAGTTCTATTTTCCCTTGAAGTGCATCGATACATTCTATAGTGTATCGATGCATCCCTTAACATGTGCATCGATGCACTCTTTATGCATCGATGCACTAATTGCATTCGATGTTTTCATTTTTAAGGGGTGCATCGATGCACTTCCTGTGCATCGATACACACTGAACAATTTCTGGAAATTTACCCTTGATGCATTGGTATATGTTGAATGTGTACCGATGCACACTGGTCCAGAATTCCAATTTATGCATGAAAATCACTCAACTTATCTTAATATTTCCATAATTCAACCCATTTCATCTCCTTAACTTACATACTCTTACTTAAACCAATTAATACCCATTTATCACATCTTAAACCTCAAAATCCTATCCACCTCTAGGATTCAAAAATTAAACTCAATTTTTCAACATGTTCTAAATCCATTTCTAACACCTCATATCTCTTAATTCAATCATTGACAAGTCAAATTCAACTTCAAAATATACTAACTCCCTCTATTCCAATAATTCCCTTAAAAACTCTTCATATTTAATTCTTCATAACTCATCCATTTTGAAGTTTTAACCTCCTTTAATCTCTAAATAATCTTTCTTATCACCTCAAGAATCAAAACTAAGCTTAAAACTCAGGAATTAATCAGTTGAAATTAAACTTACCTTTGATATGGAGCTTACGGGAAGAGAAGAAGAAGATTGAACCAAAGTCTTCAGACTTTTCTATTTTCTTTTCTCCCTTTTCCACGTGCCATCTCCTATATAAAGGAGGAATAAAAATCTTTCTTATGAAATTACTATTATACCCTTAAAATTTCCACAATTACCATTTAATATAATACTGAATTTTCCATTTAAGTCCTTGAACTTTTAACTTATTTCAAAATTGAGCACAAAGTTTCCAAAAATTACTTTTTAGTCACTAACTCTGATTTGGGATGTTATAAATCTCCCCTCCTTTTAAGAAAATTTGTCCTCGAATTTTTCACTGCATACATTTATAATATCATGCCTTCTAATATTTTCATGTTGTTTCCCTTTCTTAATCTTTCCTGTTACCTCTAGCAAACTTACCATTTCTTTATACTCAATTCTTCATATACGTCCACATCTTTATAAGTCCATATAATATCATTCATTATATAGACAGTAACTCCAATCCTTATTCCTCAATATTATGGATCAATTGATCTTTTTCATCATTCTCTATGTGCTTTGTATATAAATCAAGCTTTTGCTCATTTCTTAATCATTGTCTGTATTACTATACACACAATCTTTTCATATAACCCTCAGGTAATTATTCAAAGAATAATCATTCATTCTCGTTCTTCTAATAATTGAAAATTGTATCATTTCAATATCAAACTTATAACTCATATCTCAATATACCTCTTATCATACTTGATCTTTTAAACTCCATCTTTGACTTTTCCTATCACTTTATTCTTTCATTCTTTCAAAATCGAAATTTTCTTATGCACATATCATATCTTTTCTTATCATTTATACTCATCTCTGATTATCGATCTTCATCGCATCTTCATAACTTTGATGACCTGCTTTACTTATACATAACCTCATTCTTTACCATCTCTTGTACTTGTATTTCCTTCCTCAAAGCCCCCTTTTTAAACATACAAATACTTATTTCCTTGCCTACATCATATATATATGATCAAAACCATATCCAAATCCACATCATACTTGATTAACTTAACTTTATCTTTTCTTCAAATCTTATAACTTTATTATCCATACTATTACAATTAATCAGTAAAAAATTCCAATTTAGGGCATAAGCCCTAATCAGACTACTCATATTCATCTTCTCAGTTGAAATCCAACCAGTGTAATTTACTCACTTATCCAACCCACACTCTTATTCATATACATTACAATTTTCTTGTCTCTTCCATTACCTTACATTTATGTGATCAAAATACATAATCATGTCTCAATTCACACCATACTTAGTTAATTTACTCTGACATCATCTTTTGATTCTTTAATTTTAATACACTTAACATCACATAATTATGTTAGTCAGCACCAATTATTCCAATCTAAAGCATAAACCTTTATCGAACCATTCATATACATTCCTTTCAGTCGGAATTATCTCAGCAATAGTTTACTTAACTTATCAAATCTACATTTACTCTCCTACACCATGTAATTTCCGTTATTCCAACTCAACATTCTAACTTCCTTTATCTTATAAACTGATCATTGATGTACCTATTCTTAAACTCTTCTTATCAATCCTTAGCTTTACTCAAACATACAAATCCTCACCTTCTTCACTATGTCACATTATTATGATCAAAATATACAACTGTATCCCGAGCCACCTCATATTTGGTTGTCTTATCCTGACAACATCTCAAAATATTAAATTTCTATACCTTTTCCATCAGATAATCTAGTTAGCCAAAGCTAACTCTTTCCATCTAAAATGCAAACCCTTATTCTATCCACATTCTTGCTTATACACGATACTATTCCTTTATTTCAAACTCATAAACTCTGGCTTTATATATCTTATACGCTTGTCACTGATGCACTTATTCTCGAACTCTCTATAAATTCTAACCACATCATTAGATCTTTTAACTTTCTTATGGTGACACTTATTCACCATATTCTATCTTATCCATGAAATAATAAGAATATTTCATGTGACTTTTCCGATTCAAACCTGTGAAAACCTTCTATCACTATTCTAATATGATTTCAACTTTCTCAAATCAGTCTTTGATCTTATGAGGCATTTCCTGAGGTGTTCGCTCTTTCTCCTGCCTGGCCAGGGCAGGTGAATTGCCATCACAATCAGGAATATTGCATCTCACTTCACTTCGAAACTATTATAATCAAACTTCTACTATATCATACTAATCTTATTCTATTAGCAAGACAATACACTTCTTACACTTATCAGATCAGAAATTATTGACTTGGTGTTGGCATGTACACATTTTACAACTCATTTAACTTCGGTTTAAACCTAGAATTTGCTAAACCTTAGCTCTGATACCATTAAATATAACACCCCCAACCCGTATCCGACCTGAATCCGAGTCTGAGGTGTCACATTGACTTTTCAAAACTTTTTTCTTTACAAACACACCAAAATCTTAAATTCGTCATTTGAAAAAGTGAGTACTTTTTAGAAATAAATATAATTAAATCATTTTACAAACCGATCAGAGCATATTCAATCCAAATCTTGTAACTACATGCCAACTAAATTTTATAACACAAAATACATAGACTCCATATGTTTCTGATTAGATATTCGTAAGGAAGGTGCTAACATTTAACCTGTCTTGCTCCTCTTAACTTCTCTTCTCGTTTCTGTAACCTATGTGTGAAACTAATTCTATGACTTAGTGAGGCATTAAATTATAAAAGAACTCTAACTATTTACACATGCATAAACATATCATCTTATAATGCCACATCAAAACAATATAACATTATATATATCATATACATATCACATATTATTTTAAATCTCTAACCTTAGTCCACTATCAATATTTTTATCATTTATATCTTATAAATATATCCTCTTATATCCATTCTTTTACTCAACATATTATTCAATTAACCAAGCAATACAAACATCGTCATATAAATCATATCAGATTATCTAATAAGAAATACATGCATACATATAAATTATTATTAGTCACTTATCATTTAATCACATAGCTCATATACTTAACCTTCTTAATCATATACTATACCTATACCTCATCATGTCCTTGCTATAAAATTTATCATATCACAACATATATTTGTTATTATCTCTTGACTAACCCATGTACATATGCGAGAACTATTGATATGTGAGTCTATGGAGGTTGTCCACTAATGTTGTTACCACAGCTCGTATAAATACACCGAAGTGCCACGTAGAATTGCACCGAAGTGCCATGTAGAATTGCACCAAAGTGTCATATAAAAAAGGACCACGTAGAAAATTCCTTAAGAATCATATACATATGCAAAGGATCAAGTATGTGTCTAAAAAGACATCACACATGTTCAAGGAATACATATATGTCCCGAAGAACCACGTAGACCCTCGACTCTTGGCATGCCAACTATACCTCTAGCTCTCATGACACATAACATGGGCATTAATATTTATGTATGTCACATATTCACACATTTGTATCAAATAAACATATAATCTCATAGCTTATTGTCACGTAGATCGTGTAATATTCTCGAAGAGTCTCATATATCATTATCACACATTCACATATACACTTAGTCTTATTATTACATTTTTATAAGATCACACGTAGTAAAGTAGTTCATTTCCATATAAATAACATATGCACGTAGATCACTTGCACGTAGAACATCTTCATAAAACTCACATATCACATAGCTTATACTTGTTCTTATATCTTCTCATAGTATATTCTCTTATAGCTTTCTGTCATATCATTCTCACCATTTAATTTCACCTGATTCATAGTCATGTGGCTTATCTTATATACATATATTCACATACCTTATAATTACCTAGTTTACTCCATTTCACACATAGTCACATAATCATGTCATTTACTTACACCTAGATCAAAAACTTATCCGCTATTTGCTAGTACTATAAATGGTTCAGATATGTGCAAGTATACACAATCGAACAAGTAATAAAGTGATGAGTGAGTATCATTCTCCACAGGGATTGGGGAAATCAAATAAGTTTGTCACGACACTTTACTCTGTCACCTAAGTAAAGTTAGAATGGTATATATACAAATGATAATGCTGTGGCAAAATGAATGGATGGTATGGAAATGGAACAATAACAATGTGGTAGCAAATGGATATGTTGTGGTAAAAGGAATTGTGTGTACTACAATTAAATAAAAATGTAAAGGCAAAATAAACTATAAATACTGGATTTGATTATAAGGACTTTAGACTCCTCACACGACAATCTACTATGAGAATGAGTGGTAGGAGTTACTTAGGATCTAAGTCTACTTCTCATAATGGTCTTACTTCTATGCGTTCTCTGCCCGACAGAGTTTACTAAGGGTTCCTTATGTTATCTCTAGTAAGGGACTCGACAGATTGAAGATGCCTTGGTAAAACCGATTGGCGTTAGCAACTGCAGGGATCCTATTGGTCCAGATAACAGGATATGACTCGGAAATACCTTTTTACGACAGTATTAACATCTAACCTATCTCTCATACACAACTCCTTTTAGTTGAATGAAATCCTAGCCTTATCTCTAAGGTGGATTAGGCCTAATTACTATCTAGAACCCCTTGCTTATGTGGTTCCTCCCTAGTTTCTCTCGAACACAAAGGATGTGCTACCTAGACATTCTCTCGAACACTAAGTAATCTCCTAAGGAACGGCTACTCTCGTAGCTTCTACAACCATAAGGCGCTAAGCTTCATAAATAAAACAGAATATAACTTAGAAAAATAACCATTCATTAAAGCAAAACTTAAATATCCAAAATAAACTCCCACCAAATAGGATTAGTTCATCGTGGGGTTCAAAATAAGTAAGCACAAAGCAAGTTAATCTGTTCCTTACAACCTGAAAGATAAAATATGAAAGCAAAGAGCAAAGGGTAGGAGGAAAAGCCTTCGACGTACACTGCCGGAGCTTTCCTCGGCCACCACGAACTGTCCCAGTAATCTAGGTCCTCTCAGACGCCTAGTTCGCCACTCCCTCTTACTTGTCAACGGAGGAATGCCACAACAAAAATGATTGACAGAAAAAGAGAGATCTTTTTCTTAGAATTTTTAGGCTCTTGGCGGCTATCTAAAATTCTCCAAAGTCTCATCTCAAAAAGTCAGGCTTCATCTTCTATTTATAGGGGAGAATGAACCTAGGGTTTTGTGTTAAAATTACACTAGCACCCTAAAGTTCATTCCTTTTATGTGAGAGTCGGTGCAAAGATGGTAACTGGCCCCTCCATTATGGCTGATTGCAGAAAACACTTTTTATGCCATGACAGTTGGCTCTTACTAAAAATATTTTCTTTGACTTTTTCTGCCCAGAAATGCCGTCCGAGTTGTTGCGGCAATCACATTTTGCTCAGTAGTCTCATCATGTCATGGAAATTCCCTTTTGCTTATCATTGCTCCCAAATCCTACACATCATCAAACAAAACACCTTCCCCATAAAGCATCACTGATTACAAAATAAAAATGCATCGGCAAACATAATTCCACCACATACAACTATATGCTTCTAAATGCATCTATATGATCCTATATGAGCTTTTAGACAGTCAATAACTTAAGTGAAAAGGTCCCAAATATGACCTTTTTACGGAGTTATCACATATTCTCTTATAGCTTTCTGTCATATCATTCTCACCATTTAATTTCACCTAATTCATAGTCATGTGGCTTATCTTATATACCTATATTCACATGCCTTATAATTACCTAGTTTACTCCATTTCACACATAGTCACATAATCATGTCATTTACTTACACCTAGATCATTTCCATACCTAAATCATATAACACCCAATTCTTCCTCATAAAGTTATACTATATATTCATATAATCTCATATTATCCTGTAAGTAAATACTTATCTTATGGTTTGGTATCATCATTTATACTCAATTCCCTTCACTAATATATATTATTCTCATATTACTCTATAGTCTAATCTTATTTAACGCATCATCTTTCTCATGTAGTCATATAAATCTATTATATTGATTCTTATAATTGATCACGTATACTATGTAACATGTATGGTCACCTATCACATAACCTATTTCACATTCCCATGTAATCATATAGATCATTCATATCAATTCCTATAACTTATCATAATACATGTATTCACACAAATCATTTAATACATAATGTAATATATATCACATATACCCAAATCAAACATATGCATATGATCATAAATTCATACATTCTAATATAGGAAATAGACTCGTCGAAAGTCTTATTTCCATTAAACATCATAAACTAACTTGTATGCACTCACCTTGGCCTCACTATGTTCCAATCCTCTTTTATGATTTCTTTTCTTCCGATCGAATCTTAACTTGATGATTATCCCAGAACTTGTTCGTGCTCGATATCTACATGTTTATACATTGATACATATCAGTATCTAATTGATGTATTCTAATCTATCATTTCTTAGGCCAAAAGAAAGACCTAATTCAATTTTCCCTTGAAGTACATCGGTACATTCTACAGTGTATCGATGCATCCCTTAACATGTGCATCGATGCACTAATTGCATTCGATGTTTCCATTTTTAAGGGGTGCATTGATGCACTTCCTGTGCATCGATACACACTGAACAATTTCTGGAAATTTACCCTTGATGCATCGGTACATGTTGAATGTGTATCGATGCACACTGGTTCAAAATTCCAATTTTTGCACAAAAATCACTCAACTTAGCTCAATATTGCCATAATTCAACCCATTTCATCTCCTTAACTTACATACTCTTACTTAAACCAATTAATACCCATTTATCACATCTTAAACCTCAAAATCCTATCCACCTCTGGGATTCAAAAATTAAACTCAGTTTTTCAACATGTTCTAAATTCATTTCTAACACCTCATATCTCTTAATTCAATCATTGACAAGTCAAATTCAACTTCAAAATACTAACTCCCTCTATTCTAATTATTCCCTTAAAAACTCTTCATATTTAATCCTTCATAACTCATCCATTTTGAAGTTTCAACCTGCTTTAATCTCTAAATAATCTTTTTATCACCCCAAGAATCAAAACTAAGCTTAAAACTCAGGAATTAACCAGTTGAAATTAAACTTACCTTTGCTATGGAGCTTACGGGAAGAGAAGAAGAAGAAGGTTGAACCAAAGTCTCTAGACTTTTTTATTTTTTTTCTCCCTTTTCCACGTGACATCTCCTATATAAAGGAGGAATAAAAATATTTCTTATGAAATTACTATTATACCCTTAAAATTTCCAATATTACCATTTGATATAACACTGAAATTTTCCATTTAAGTCCTTAAACTTTTAACTTGTTTCAAAATTGAGCACAAAGTTTCCAAAAATTACTTTTTAGTCACTAACTCTGATTTGGGATGTTACAGTATTGGCTTTTACTTCCACTGACCAGAAATCTTTGTCTTTTATGACGTATTTATGGATACATGCAACCCATAGGGAACCTTCACCAATAAGGATTTTTTGGTTAGGGTGAACATGTAAGCTTTATTCCATCATATCTTTGATTCCAAGGCCTCCCTCTGATTTCAAGGAGAAGATTTTGTTCCAGCTCACTCGTGCACTTGAAGCTGCTTTGTCTGACCCTTTCCAAAAGAAGCAAGAACAAAGCTGTTCAATTTTCCCCAAGACAGAATTTGGCAAGAAGAGTTGTATTCACCAGAAGTTGGATATTGAAGAAAATACCGTTCAGATTAACTCCAATCTTCCTGCATAGCTGAGCAGTTTACTAGACCAGTGGAGCAGCCTTGTTTCGATGTTGTCGATGAGGGTCACGCAATCTTTTTCATAGATTTTTCTTGTGAGCAATGGTATTCCAAGGTATCTCACTGGCAAAGAGCCAAATTTAAAGCCAGTAGCTTGTTTAATGCTTTCAATTACTCCCAAAGACATTCCTGCTGCAAATAATCTCTTTTGGAGGCATTAAGATGAGACCTGACATCTTATAAAATTTTTCCAAAACACTGGTTACACTGATGACAAAATCAGTCGATCCCTTACAAAATATAAGTAAATCATCTACAAATTAAAGATGAGTCAAGTTAATTTTTTTGCACTGGGGATGAAAACCAAAGATGCCCTTAAGAGCTGCCATGTTAAGGAGAAGAGAAAGACATTCATAGATAAGACAAAAAGAAGGGGAGATAAGGGGTCTCATTGTCTTATGCCTTTAGCTCCCTTGAAGTACCCGGATAAGCTCCCATTAATGGAGACTGAATAGCTTGTTGTAGTATAACAAGTTTCAATCCTTTTGATAAAGGTAATAGGGAGACCAATAGCTTTCAAGATTGCAGAAATGAATCTTCAATTTAGGGAATCAAACGCTTTATGAAGATCTATTTTCAAAGAACATCTGGGAGAAGGATTCTTTCTACTGTAACCTCTTACCAATTCCTGTGCAAGGAGTGTATTTTCTATGATGCTTCTACCCTTTACAAAAGCCGTTTGGTTGAGAGTTATAAACTCAGGCATGATACAATTCAATCTTCGTACCAATATCTTTGAAATGGCTTTGTAGATTACAATACAGCAAGAGATTGGTCTAAAGTCCTTAACCTTACTTGGTTTAGGGGTTAGGGATCTTAGGAATTAGAGCCAGAACAGTAGCATTAAAGGCATGAAGAAGATAGGAATCCTTGAAGAAATGGGAAATTGCTGCAGTAATGTCATGTTCAATTAAATTCTAGGTCTTTTTGAAAAAAAAGGGGATAACCCATATGTACCGGGAGATTTCTCATTTCCTTGACTTAAGAATGCCTCTTTTATTTCCTCTTTTGTGATTTCCTTCACAAGTGCATTTGCTTTACCAGCAGACAAATTGAAATGAAAAAGTTCCTTCAACAGATTTGGGTCAGTTTTCTTTACTGCAGGATCAACTTTTCCAAGTAAGTTTGAGAAGAAGTTGGTTATCTCTGTTGAAATCTGATCATAGGTTTCCAGTCTATTTCCTTTCTCATCGATGAGGATGCGAATTGTATCTCTTTTTTTTAGGGAAATATTTGAATGAAATAATTTGGTATATCTATCTCCCTCTTTTAGCCATTGGATTCTTGCTTTCTGCCTAAAAGATAAAGATTCTACTTCCTCAAGATTTTTCATTTCATTGTGGAGGAACATGTCTTTTTCAATGCCTTCTTCACCTCATAGAGTCTTTAATTGTTGAAGATCAAGGTCAACTCTTTTTTGTTTAACCCTGGCAGGTAGGTCACTGTAGGATGCTTGATTTAGTGCCTTCAGACAAACTTTAACCCTCTTTAATTTAGTGAATAGAGACTGCATAGGATTTCCATGAGTTGGTGTTTGCCAGGATTGTTTAACTACTTACAGAAAATTAGGATGTTGGGTCCAGTAATTAAAAAACTTAAATGGCTTCGGTCGGTTGACTTCAATTTTCTTTTTGAGCCACACTTTAGCAAAACAGTGATCTTAACTACCTGGTGCAAGAAACTCAACGTGTGATTCCTAGAATGTGCTAGCCCATTTAGAATTAATAAGGACTCGATCTAGCTTCCTTGCAAGGAATGTATTCTGTTGTTTATCACTCCACGTGAGTAAAAGACCGAAAAAAGGATGATCAAAGAGTTCCAGGTCAAAAAGAACGTCTTGGAAATCTTTCATGTAAGAAGATATTAGAGGGCCAAAATGTCGCAATCAGAGCTTTCATTCGAATGGAGGATAATATTGTAGTCTGCACCTAATATCCAAGGGAGATGACCAATTTTAGTTTCGAGTTCGTGAAACTGGTGCCAAATGAGCCTTCTAGCACTACCATCCTTACTTACATAAACAAAAGTAATGGCAATTGGAATATTTTGAAAGAGGCCTTTAATTGAGATACATTGGTTAAAGACTTGGATTACCGAGAAGCTTAAAGATTTTTTCCAAAGAATCCAAATCCTTCCATTAGAGGCAAAATCATAGTTTGACTGGGCATTCCAATCAGCAAATTGCTTCTAAGAATTGCACAGAGTTTTCTTCTTTCACTCTTGTTTCAAGCATACAAAAGACATCAACTTTATTTAGTAAAGCTCTTCTTATAACTTTGTCTTTCTTTAGAGGACAATTGAGTCCTCTTACATTCCAAAAAACAATTATCATTGAGAAGGGGTAGTTTTTGTTCCCCCGCCAACACTATCGACTTTTTTCTTTGCCATTTCTAGTTTAGTTTTCTTTTTTGACTTCAAGTCTTTAACTAGGACATCCACTCCTAATGAAGATGCACAAACTTTTTTTGGGGGTTCTACAATGATCAAAGGGGATTTCTCAATTTCGTTTAGAACTTGGAATCTATTAGAAGAATTAGTTGAGCTCAATTTTTCTCCCTCTTTTGATGGTATTACTCTTCCCCTTTTAGGTATAGAAGGAGAGTGATTTCCTTCATTCTTTATGGTTGTTTCATTAGGAGCATTGATTTGAAGGTCTCCTTCAGAGTGATTAAGTTGATCAACAACATGTTCTGGATGGTTCTTCTATGTTTCATCAGCTTTTTCTGCTTGACCAGTATCATCAGTAGAGGTATAGGCCTGGTGCTCCACTTCATTCCCTTTAGATTTTATAATCTCTTTTTTAATATTAGTATTTGTTCGCTCTTTGTGAGTACTGTAAATGGTGCGGATATGTGTGCAAGTATACACAATCGAACAAGTAATAAAGTGATGAGTGAGTATTGTTCTCCAAAGGGATTGGGGGAAATCAAATAAGTTTGTCATGACGCTTTACTCTGTCATCTAAGTTAAGTTAGAGATAGTATATATACAAATGATAATGTTGTGGCAAAATGAATGGATGGTATGGAAATGGAACGATGGCAATGTGGTAGCAAATGGATATGTTCTGGCAAAATGGATTGTGTGTAGTGCGATCAAATAAAAATTTAAAGGCAAAATAAACTGTAAATACTGGATTTGCTTATATGAACTTTAGACTCCTTTCACGACAAGCTACTATGGGAATGAGTGATAGGAGTTACCTAGGAAAATCTAAGTCCACTTCTCAGAATGGTTTTACTTCTATGCTTTATCTGCCCGACAGAGTTTACTAAGGGTGCCCTATGCTATCTCTAGTCAAGGGACTCGACAGATTGAAGATACCTTGGCAAAACAGATTGGCGTTAGCTACTGCAGGGATCCTATTGGTCCAGATAACAGGATATGTCTTGGTAATACTTTTTTTACGGCAGCATTAACATCTAACCTATCGCTCATGCACAACTCATTTTAGTCGATTGAAATCCTAGCCTTATCTCTAAGGTGGATTAGGCCTAGTTACTATCTAGAATCCCTTGCTTATGTGGTTCCTCCCTAGTTTCTCTCGAATACTAAGGATATGCTACTTAGGCATTCTCTCGAACACTAAGTAATCACCTAAGGAATGACCACTCTCATAGCTCCTACAACCTTAAGGCATTAAAATTCATAAGTAAAACAGATTATAACATAGAAAAATAATCATTCATTAAAGCAAAACTTAAATATCCAAAATAAACTCCCACCAAATAGGATTAGTTCATGGTGGGGCTCAAAATAAGCAAGCACAAAGCAAGTTAATCCGTTCCTTAAAACCCAAAAGATAAATATGAAAGCAAAGAGCAAAGGGAAGGAGGAAAAGCCTTCGAAGTGCACTGTCGGAGCTTCCCTCAGCCACCACGAATAGTGCCAGTGATCTAGCTCCTCTCAGATGCCTAGTTCGCCAATCCCTATAGCCTGTCAATGGAGGAATGCCATGGCAAAAACGATTAACAAAAAAAGAGAGAACTTTTTCTCTGAATTTTTAGGCTCTTGGCGGCTGTCTAAAAATCTCCAAGTCTCCTAAAAAAAAGTCAGGATTCATCTTCTATCTATAGGGGAGAATGAACCTAGGGTTTTGTGTTAAAATTACACTTGCACCCTAAAGTTTATTCCTTTTATGTGAGAGTTGGTACAAAGATGGTAACTGGCCCCTCCTTTAATGCTGATTGCAGAAAGCACTTTTTATGCCATGACAGCTGGCTCTTACTAAAAAGATATTCTTCAACTTTTTCTACCTAGAAATGCCGTCCGAGATGTCGCGGCAATCACATTTTGCTCAGTAGTCTCATCATGTCATAGCAATTCCCTTTTGCTAATCTTTGCTCACAAATCCTGCACATCATTAAACAAAACACCTTCCCTATAACGCAACACTGATTACAAAATAAAATACCGCGACAAACAAAATTTCACCACATACAACTATATGCTCCTAAATGCATCTATATAATCCTATATACGCTCTTAGACAGTCAATAACTTAAGTGAAAAGTTCCCAAATATGACCTTTTTATGGAGTTATCACACCCCCAAACTTAAGCTATTGCTTTTCCTCAAGTAATGGATAGTATTAAGCAAAATAAAAATACCAAGGCAAGTTCAGAAGCAAAATAGTTATATGGGATAGAATTTTAGCCCTCAGAACATTTGGCTTCAATATGCTAGACTGGTTTGAGAAATCAAGTACTGTCCCCTAGGGCAAGATTCTTTGTGTGGGTGTGTGCGTGTTTGTATCCAGTCTACCTAAAAATTTTCTATGCAAGTTTTCTTGTTTTGCAACAACATTTACAATTTTTACTCCCACATTGTTTTCTTTTCCTTTTTCATTTTTTTAACACTGCTACGAGGGGAGTCAGCCCATCACACCTACCATCCCACACTCTAGGTGAAAGGGAGCATACCTTCTACCCCCGAGCTAGTCAGGTAGAGTCATGACGTGACTACTTTCATTCACTCATATACCATAGCTGCCATTTATTTATTTGTAGTTTCCAGGAAATACCATGACATAGCGGAGTGTCCCTCTACAGATATGCTGAAGCATTTATTCACAACTTCATTTTTTCTTTTTTTCTTTATTTTACAAAGTGGGGTTTTCATCGTTTATGCCAAGACATGAAAGAGTTCTCTTATAAAAAAATTCAAGTTCCTTAAGCATGAAAAACATACAATCATGTATTCAAAGGTTTCAAAGAAGCAAGTCCTAGAGTTGGTTTTATCATCCTCAACAGTCATGTAGATTCAATCCTAGCCATCAAAAGTTCATCATCATGGACATCATTAATTTATTCTAGAAAACTAATTATAACACTTACTAATGTCATAGCATATTCGTTCTACTAATACTATCATGCAATGATTTGAGAACCCTAGCTCCCCCAAACTTGAGAGAAGCATTGCCCTCAATGCCAAATAAAAACTAAATAAAATTAGACTACATGTTATGGAATACAATGCAATGCAAGGTACCTTGACTTCATGTTTGTGGTGGTGTGGCAGTCGTGCGACATGTACGCTTTTAAAATTGTATGGGGCTGGAGTGTTCAAAATCTGATGCTGGTACGGTTGAAATTTGGATGGACCCTAACCTTGCAAAGAAAAATAAAATAGTAAGTTACAAGGAAACTGAATAAAAGAAGTAATAAAAGAACCATTTAGTTATGCACAGGAGTAAAACTAAAATGTCATGGCATCCTTAAGATGTTACACCAGTATCAACTTCATGCAAGAGAAGTGCAGTCTTGTCACGCAAAGGTGGGACTCCTTGGTAAGCCTTCAGGCGCTGTCCATTGACTTTAAAGATGGACTCATCGTCCATGTTCTTGATTTCAACAGCGTCGTATGGGTAAATATGGTGGACTTCAAATGGTCTCGACCAACGTGACTCTAATTTTCCCGGGAAGAGTTTGAGCCTAGAGTTAAACAGCAGCACTTTTTGGCCCACGTGAAAATGATGAGGCGAAAGCATTTTGTCATGCCACTTCTTGGTTTTTTCCTTGTAGAGCTTGGCATTTTCATATGCTTGTGCTCGAAACTCCTCAATTTCATTCAGATCGAGCAGCCGTTTTTCCCCAGCAAGTTACGCGTCGAAATTTAGCTTCTTGATTGCCCAGTATGCCTTGTGTTCTAGCTCAACTGGCAGGTGGCAGGCTTTTCCATATACCATTTTAAAGGGAAACATTCCCAAAGGTGTTTTAAATGCCGTTCGGTATGCCCAGAGCGCTTTATCGAGTTTTGGGGACCAGTATTTCCTTCGAGGGTTCACCACCTTCTCAAGAATCTGCTTGAATTCATGGTTGGGCACTTCAGCTTGCCCATTTGTTTGTGGGTGATATGCTGTGGCAATTTTATGTCGTACTCCGTATTTCTGTAATGCCTTGGCAATTAGCTTGTTATCAAAGTGGGTGCCCTCATCACTGATGATGGCTCTCGGTACTCCAAATCGAGTAAAGATGTTCTTATGAAGGAACTTGAGCACCGTCTTAGAGTCATTCCTCGGTATGGCAATCTCTTCAACCCACTTTGAGACGTAATCCACAGCAAGCAAAATGTATAAGTCTCCAAAAGAAGATAGGAACGGTCCCATGAAATCAATGCCCCAAACATCAAAGAGTTCTATCTCTAAAATATTTTACAGCGGCATTTCATTTTGTCTGGAAATGTTTCCAGTGCGCTGGCATCTGTCGTACGCTTTGCAAAATGCGTGGGTATCCTTAAATAGTGATGTCCAATAGAAGCCTGATTGGAGGACCTTTGCAGCAGTCCTTGCACCTCTAAAATGCCCTCTACAGGTTGCGGTGTGGCAATGATATAAGATATCATGTTGCTTCTCTTCGGGGACATACCGTCGAATCATTTGATCGGCACATTGCTTGAACAAGTACGGCTCGTCCCAAAAATAGAACTTGACATCATGCAAAAACTTCTTCTTTCCCTGGCTATTTAGTTCATAAGGAAAAACACCAATAACAAGAAAATTGACAAGGTCAACGTACCACAGAATTACCGTGGCATATAAAATTTTCTCATCAGGGAATTCTTCTTTAATATAGAAAATGTCATGGCATTCTGAAATGTTCTATAGCCTAGATAAATGATCTGCAACCTGGTTCTCAGTACCTTTCCTATCTATTACCTTTAAGTCAAATTCTTGCAATAGTAATATCCACCTAATAAGTCTAGGCTTGGCATCTTTCTTATTCACTAAATATTTTATAGCTGAGTGATCAGTGTGAACAATGACTTTGGTGCCTATCAAGTATGGCCTAAACTTGTCAAATGCATATACCACGGCAAGTAATTCTTTCTCAGTGGTAGTATAGTTCAATTGTGTCTCATTCAAGGTACGACTAGCATAATATATAACATGAAAAATTTTACCTCTACGTTGCCCAAGTACAGCTCCCACGGCAAAATCACTTGCATCACACATCAATTTGAACGGTGCCGTACAATCTGGGGGAACCACGATCGGTGCAGAGATAAGTCTTTACTTCAGCTCTTTGAATACGTCATGGCATTTCTGATCGAACACGAATGGATGGTTCTTTGCAACAGGGTGCACAAGGGCTTGGATATTGTGGAGAAGTCCTTGATGAATCTCCGATAAAATCCAGCATATCCAAGGAAACTCCGAATGCCCTTGACAGAATTTGGTGGGGGTAACTTCTCGATCACCTCGATCTTTGCTTTGTCCACCTAATGCCCTTTGTAGAAATTTTATGGCCAAGAACAATGCCCTCGATCACCATAAAGTGTATTTTTCCCAGTTCAGCACGAGATCGGCCTCTTCACATCGTTTCAGTACCTTCTCCAAATTACCGAGGTATTTTTGAAAATCATCTCCAGAAACAGAAAAATCATCCATAAAAATTTCCAGAAAGTCCTCAACCATGTCTGAACATATGGCTTGCATGCAGCACTAAAAAGTTATCGGGGCATTACAAAGTCCAAAAGGCATTATTCAAAAAGCATACGTGCCATAGGGATACGTGAATGTTGTCTTCTCTTGGTCTTCCGGTACGATGGCAATCTGATTATACCCCGAGTATCCATCCAAGAAATAATAAAATGCCTTGCCAGTAAGTCGATCCAGCATTTGATCGATGAACGGCAAAGGGAAGTGATCCTTCTTGGTGGCTTTGTTGAGCTTGCGATATTCCATGCAAATCCGCCACCCTGTAACCGTGTGTATAGGTATCAACTCATTGTCCTCACTCGTCACCACGGTTATGTCTCTCTTCTTTGGAACACATTGAACGGGACTCACCCAAGAACTATCAGAAATAGGGTATATTACGCCAGCGTCAAGCCATTTGAGAATCTCTTTATCACAACTTGCTTCATGATTGGATTTAGTCTGTGTTGTGGCTCTATGGATTTGCCGTGACATTCTTCCAGTAGGATTTTATGCATGCAGATTGTTGGACTTATTCCCTTGAGATCTGCCATCGTCCAGCCTAACGCTTTCTTATACTGTGACAAAACACTTAACAAACTCGATTCTTGGTTAGGAGTGAGGGCAGAGGAAATAATCACAGGTAAAGTTTCATTACTACCCAGATAAGCATATTTAAGATGTTGTGGCAAATTTTTAAGTTCTAGGGAAGGAGCATGCTGTAATGAGGGCTTGGGAGGAACAAACTCTTCGAAATTAAGAGGTTCAAAACGCGTACCTGAACTAACTTTAAGGAAGCTAGCATGTCGTTCCTCGGATGAAAAATCATTAGGCTCTCTGGCCTTTAAGTCTTCCACTAGCCCTTCATCAGGTCTCAGCTGAATGAAATTGTCCTGGCAAAATTGATCTGCTTCTTTTGTTATTACTGTGTCCACTTCTAAAATTCTCTGGCATTCTTTAGAATCATCCATGTACTTGAGAGATCGGAAGACATTCACAGTGACTTGTTGATCGGCCACTCGCATAGTCAGCTCGTCCCTCTCACAGTCGATGAGAATACGACCGGTAGCTAGGAAGAGTCTCCCCAAGATGATGGGTGTGGTGGTGTCGACCTCACAGTCCATAATCAAAAAATCCACAATAAAAATGAATTTGTCAACCCGCACGATGACATCTTCAATTCGCCCTTCGGAACGCACATGTGAACGATCGACTAATTACAAGATAACGGATGTGGGTCTCGCATTTCCTATCCCAAGCTTTACGAAAATTAACTTAGGCATCAAGTTCATACTTGAGCCAAGGTCACATAGTGTCTTCCCAACAAATTTGTCTCCTATCACACATGGGATGATAAAACTGGCCGGATCATGTCTCTTTGGTGGCAGCTTGCTTAAGGAAGAGCAAAATTCTTTTGCCGTGGCAATTGTATCGTACGTCTCAACATTTCTCTTCTTGGTCACAATCTCCTTGAGGAACTTAGCATATGTAGGCATTTGTTCTATAGCCTCCAGAAAAGGAACATTGATTTGAAGTTGACTCAGAATGTCAACAAATTTCTTGAATTGAATATCCTCGTTATGCTTCTTCAGTCTTTAAGGAAAAGGGGGTAGGGATATGGCTTCTTGTACTGACGGGGTGCGAATAGAAGTTGCCTTGGCATTTTTATTTGCCCCCTCAGTTTATTTACTTGACGAATCCCCAACCTTATTCTCTTCATCTGGTGCTTCTTCCAGCACTTCTTGCTCAGTTTGCATGATTACAGGGGGTGAATCATCCTTCGGTCTTCCCCCAAACTTGTCTTCAACATTAATTTGTGTACTACTTCGGAGAGTTAGGACACTGCAGCTCTCCTTACCATGAGGTTTGGTGACTTCAGTGTCACTCGGCAAATGTCCTGGTCTGCGTTCTTGTAATGCCGCGTCAATTTGACCAACCTGACTCTCCAGCGCCCTTAATGACGAACTATGGCTCTGAAGCATGGCTCCTTGATTTTTTATGGAGGTTGCATGATATTGCATCATTATCTTCGCTATTGCAATAAACTTTTGCATTGTAGTCTCCAAAGAACTAGCGTTTGATAAAGATGACCCTCCCTTGTTAGAATTATGCCATGGCATATTCGATTGAAATCCCTGGGAGTCATTAAATTCTGCTGCCGAGCTGGTTGATGAGCAGTGCTGGTTCCTTGATTTCCCCACGAAAAGTTTGGATGTTGACGCCATCCAGGATTATATGTGTTAGAATAGGGGTTGTTGTTGCCTCAGTTGAAGTTGCCTAAAAAGTTGATGGATTCTTGATTGGTCGGGCAGTCACTCTCATTGTGATTGTCATGGCATAATAAACATGCTTAATGGGCTGCCTTTACTTCTCTCACCTCACTTGGCCTTTGAAATTCTTCAACATATTGGTAATAGCAGCAAGTTGGGCAGACATGGTATCTTTAGAATCTAGCTCGAAAGCTCCATGTGATTTGCGCCCAAATCCAAGCCTTGTGGATGAAAACTGATAATCATTGGTGGCAATCCTATCCAGAATGTCAAATGCTTCTGCTGGTGATTTATCAAGTAACATCCCATTTCCCGAGGCATCTACCATCATCCTCGTGAGTGCATTTACTCCATTATAGAACATCACCACTTGCGTCCAATCTTCAAAACCATGATTCGAACATTTTCGAAGCAATGCTTTGTATCGGTCCCAGCATTTATACATAGACTCGTCATCAGCTTGACGAAAAGAAGCAATGTCATTCCTCAGTTGGGTGTTCATGTTCGGAGGGTTATACCGCAGCAAAAGTTTTTTGCACAGATCTATCCAAGACTCTATTGAACCTGCTGGAATGCCACTCAACCAAGTCATTGCTCGTTCACGCAGAGAATAAGAAAATAACTTTAGTTTCAAACATCTTCGTGCACTCCTTGTTGGTGAAAGGAATCGCAAACCTCCAAGAAGTTACGAATGTACTGCCTGGCATTTTCATTTGTCATGCCCCCAAATTGCCCTATGGAGTTCAGTATATTGAACATGACAGGTTTGAGCTCGAAGTGGGCTGCCTGAATTTCTGGTGCCACAATTCCAGGATTTAAATCATCTAAGATCGGGTTTAAGTGATCATGAATAGAACGAGGTCAGGCTGCATTCCCAGCATTTGGAATTGCCCCGGCATTCTGATCATCCTCATGACCAATGCCTTGATTTCTGATTTGATACATATTTGCACGTTGATCTCGTCTTCTTCTCCTAAAAAGCCTCTCAATCTCAGGTTCAACCAGTTTTAATGGCTCGTTCAAACGTCTTCTGGTCATACACCACGAAAAACTTGAAATAGATAAAGAAAACAAAAAGTAAAGATATCTAAAAAAATAAACAAGTAAAATAAAAATGCTTTGACAAAACAAATTAACTTCCAGTTGCGATTCCCCGGCAACGGCGCCAAAAACTTGTCCGCTCTTTGTGAGTACTATAAATGGTGCGGATATGTGTGCAAGTATACACAATCGAACAAGTAATAAAGTGATGAGTGAGTATCGTTCTCCACAGGGATTGGGGGAAATCAAATAAGTTTGTCACGACACTTTGTCACCTAAGTAAAGTTAGAGATAATATATATACAAATGATAATGTTGTGGAAAAATGAATGGATGGTATGGAAATAAAACGATGGCAATGTGGTAGCAAATGGATTGTGTGTAGTGCGATCAAATAAAAATATAAAGGCAAAATAAACTGTAAATACTGGATTTGCTTATAAGAACTTTAGACTCCTCACACGACAAGCTACTATGGGAATGAGTGATAGGAGTTACCTAGGAAAATCTAAGTCCACTTCTCAGAATGGTTTTACTTCTATGTTTTATCTGCCCGACAGAGTTTACTAAGGGTGTCCTATGCTATCTCTAGTCAAGGGACTCGACAGATTGAAGATGCCTTGGCAAAACCAATTGGCGTTAGTTACTGCTGGGATCTTATTGGTCCAGATAACAGGATATGTCTTGGCAATACCTTTTTACGGCATCATTAACATCTAACCTATCGCTCATGCACAACTCCTTTTAGTCGAATGAAATCCTAGCCATATCTCTAAGGTGGATTAGGCCTAGTTACTATCTAGAACCCCTTATTTATGTGGTTCCTCCCTAGTTTCTCTCGAATACTAAGGATATGCTACTTAGGCATTCTCTCGAACACTAAGTAATCACCTAAGGAATGGCTACTCTCATAGCTCCTACAACCTTAAGGCATTAAAATTCATAAGCAAAACATATTATAACATAGAAAAACAATCATTCATTAAAGCAAAACTTAAATATCCAAAATAAACTCCACCAAATAGAATTAATTCATGGTGGGGTTCAAAATAAGCAAGCACAAAGCAAGTTAATTCGTTCCTTACAACCCAAAAGATAAATATGAAAGCAAAGAGCAAAGGGAAGGAGGAAAAGCCTTCGACGTGCACTGTCGGAGTTTCTCTCAGCCACCATGAACAGTCCCAGCGATCTAGCTCCTCTCGGACGCCTAGTTTTCCACTCCATATAACCTGTCAACGGAGGAATGCCACAGTAAAAAAAATTGACAGAAAAAGAGAGAACTTTTTCTCCAAATTTTTAAGCTCTTGGTGGCTGTCTAAAAATCTCCAAGTCTCCTCAAAAAGTCAGGCTTCATCTTCTATTTATAGGGGAGAATGAACCTAGGGTTTTGTGTTAAAATTACACTTGCACCCTAAAGTTCATTCCTTTTATGTAAGAGTTGGTACAAAGATGGTAATTGGCCCCTCCTTTAATGCTAATTGCATAAAGCACTTTTTATGCCATGACAGATGGCTCTTACTAAAAATATATTCTTTGACTTTTTCTGCCCAGAAATACCGTCCGAGATGTCACAACAATCGCATTTTTCTCAGTAGTCTCATCATATCATAGCAATTCCCTTTTGCTTATCTTTGCTCACAAATCCTGCACATCATTAAACAAAACACCTTCCCCATAACGCAACACTGATTACAAAATAAAATGTTGCGGCAAACAAAATTTCACCACATACAACTATATGCTACTAAATGCATCTATATGATCCTCTATGCGCTCTTAGACAGTCAATAACTTAAGTGAAAAGGTCCCAAATATGACCTTTTTACGGAGTTATCACACCCCCAAACTTAAGCTATTGCTTATCCTCAAGTAATGGATAGTATTAAGCAAAATAAAAATACCAAGGCAAGTTCAGAAGCAGAATAATTATATGGGAAATAATTTCATCCCTCAGAACATTTGGCTTCAACATACTAGATTGGTTTGAGAAATCTAGTACTGTCCCCTAGGGCAAGATTCTTTGTGTGGGTGTGTACGTGTTTATATCCAGTCCATGCTTAACAAACCTAAAAATTTTCTACCCAAGCTTTCTTGTTTTGCCACAACATTTACAATTTTTACTCCCACATTGTTTTCTTTTCCTTTTTCCTTTTTTTTTTTTTTTTAACACTGCTACGAGGGGAGTCAGCCAATCACACCTACCATCCCACACTCTAGGTGAAAGGGAGCATACCTTCCACCCCCGAGCTAGTCAGGTAGAGTCATGCCGTGACTACTTTCATTCACTCATATACATAGCTGCCATTTATTTATTTTTAGTTTCCAAGAAATGTCATGGCATAGCGGAGTGTCCCTCTACAGATATGCCGAAGCATTTATTCACAATTTTTTTTACAAAGTGGGGTTTTCATCGTTTATGCTAAGACATGCAAAAGTTCTCTTATAAAAAAATTCAAGTTCCTTAAGCATGAAAAACATACAATAGTGTATTCAAAGGTTTCAAAGAAGCAAGTCCTAGAGTTGGTTTTATCATCCTCAACAGTTTGTACATTCAATCCTAGCCATCAAAAGTTCATCATCATCGGACATCATTAATTTATTCCAGAAAACTAATTCTAACACTTACTAATGTCATGGCATATTCGTTCTACTAATACTATCATGAAATGATTTGAGAACCCTAGCTCCCCCAAACTTGAGAGAAACATTGTCCTCAATGCTAAATAAAAACTAAATAAAACTAGACTACATGCTATGGAATGCAATGCAAGGTACCTTGACTTCATGTTTGTGGTGGTGTGGCAGTCGTGCAAATTCCCAGAAATTTCGTCTGAGTTGTCGCGATAATCACATTTTTCTCAGTAGTCTCATCATGTCATGGCAATTCCCTTTTGCTTATCATTGCTCCTAAATCCCGCACATCATCAAATAAAACACCTTCCCCATAAAGCAGCGCTGATTACAAAATAAAAATGCCTCGGCAAACATAATTCCACCACATACAACTATATGCTTCTAAATGCATCTATATGATCCTATATGAGCTTTTAGACAGTCAATAACTTAAGTGAAAAAGTCTCATATATGACCTTTTTACGGAGTTATCACATATTCTCTTATAGCTTTCTGTCATATCATTCTCACCATTTAATTTTACTTAATTCATAGTCATGTGGCTTATCTTATATACCTATATTCACATACCTTATAATTACTTAGTTTACTCCATTTCACACATAGTCACATAATCATGTCATTTACTTACACCTAGATCATTTCCATACCTAAATCATATAACACCAATTCTTCCTCATAAAGTTATACTATATATTCATATAATCTCATATTATCCTATAAGTAAATACTTATCTTATGGTTTGGTATCATCATTTATACTCAATTCCCTTCACTAATATATATTATTCTCATATTACTCTATAGTCTAATCTTATTTAACGTATCACCTTTCTCATGTAGTCATATAAATCTATTAGATTGATTCTTATAATTGATCACGTATACTATGTAACATGTATGGTCACCTATCACATAACTTATTTCACATTCCCATGTAATCTTATAGATCATTAATATTAATTCCTATAACTTATCATAATACATGTATTCACACAAATCATTTAATACATAATGTAATATATATCACATATACCCAAATCAAGCATATGCATATGATCATAAATTCATACATTCTAATATAGGAAATAGACTCGTCGAAAGTCTTATTTCCATTAAACATCATAAACTAACTTATATGCACTCACCTTGGCCTCACTAAGTTCCAATCCCCTTTTATGATTTCCTTTCTTCCGATCGAATCTTAACTTTATGGTCATCCCGGAACTTGTTCGTGCTCGATATCTACATGTTTATACATTGATACATATCAGTATCTAATTGATGTATTCTAATCTATCATTTCTTAGGCCAAAAGAAAGACCTAATTCTATTTTCCCTTGAAGTGCATCGGTACATTCTACAGTGTATCGATGCAACCTTTAACATGTGCATCGATGCACTCCTTATGCATCGATGCACTAATTGCAATCGATGTTTCCATTTTTAAGGGGTGCATCGATACACACTGAACAATTTCTGGAAATTTACCCTTGATCCATCGGTACATGTTGAATGTGTACCGATGCACACTGGTTCAGAATTCCAATTTATGCACGAAAATCACTCAACTTAGCCCAATATTGCCATAATTCAACCCATTTCATCTCCTTAACTTATATACTCTTACTTAAATCAATTAATACTCATTTATCACATCTTAAACCTCAAAATCCTATCCACCTCTAGGATTGAAAAATTAAACTCAATTTTCAACATGTTCTAAACTCATTTCTAACACCTTATATCTCTTAATTCAATCATTGAAAAGTCAAATTCAACTTCAAAATACTAACTCCCTCTATTCTAATTCCCTTAAAAACCTTCATATTTAATCCTTCATAACTCATCCATTTTGAAGTTTCAACCTGCTTTAATCTCTAAATAATCTTTCTTATCACCCCAAGAATCAAAACTAAGCTTAAAACTCATGAATTAATCAGTTGAAATTAAACTTACCTTTGCTATGGAGCTTACGGGAAGAGAAGAAGAAGAAGGTTGAACCAAAGTCTCATGACTTTTCTATTTTCTTTTCTCCCTTTTCCACGTGCCATCTCCAATATAAAAGAGGAATAAAAATCTTTCTTATGAAATTACTATTATACCCTTAAAATTTCCAATATTACCATTTAATATAACACTGAAATTTTCCATTTAAGTCCTTGAACTTTTAACTTGTTTCAAATTTGAGCACAAAGTTTCCAAAAATACTTTTTAGTCACTAACTCTGATTTGTGATGTTACAGTATTGGCTTTTACTTCCATTGACCAGAAATCTTTTTCTTTTATGTCGTATTTATGGAGCCATACAACCTATAGGGAACCTTCACCAGCAAGGATTTGTTTGATTAGGTTGAACATGCAAGCTTTATTCCATCATATCTTTGATTCCAAGGCCTCCCTCTGATTTCAAGGAGAAGATTTTGTTCTAGCTCACTCGTGCACCTGAAGTTGCTTTGTCTGACCCTTTCCAGAAGAAGCGAGAACAAAGCTGTTCAATTTTCCCCAAGACATAATTTGGCAAGAAGAGTTGTCTGCACCAGAAGTTGGATATTGAAGACAGTATCGTTCAGATTAACTCAATCTTCCTGCATAGCTGAGCAGTTTACTGGACCAGTGGAACAGCCTTGTTTTGATGTTGTCGATGAGGGTCGCGCAATCTTTTTCAGAGATTTTTCTTGTGAGCAACTATATTCCAAGGTATCTCACTGGCAAAGAGCCGAATTTAAAGCCAGTAGCTTTTTAATGCTTTTAATTACTCCCAAAGACATTCCTGCTGCAAAGAATTCACTTTTGGAGGCATTAAGATGGAGACCTGACATCTCATAAAATTTTTCCAGAACACTGGTTACACTGATGACAGAATCAGTTGATCCCTTACAAAATATAAGTAAATCGTCTACAAATGAAAGATGAGTCAAGTTAATTTTTTTGCACTGGGGATGAAAACCAAAGATGCCCTTAAGAGTTGCCATGTTAAGGAGAAGAGAAATGACATTCATAGATAAGACAAAAAGAATGAAAGATAAGGGGTCTTCTTGTCTTAGGCCTTTAGCTCCCTTGAAGTACCCGGATAAGCTCCCATTAATGAAGATTGAATAGCTTGCTATAGTATAACAAGTTTCAATCCATTTGATAAAGGTCATAGGGAGACCAATAGCTTTCAAGATTGTAGAAATGAATCTTCAATTTAGGGAATCAAAAGGTTTATGGAGATCTATTTTCAAAGAACATCTGGGAGACAGACTCTTTCTACTGTAACCTCTTACCAATTCTTGTGCAAGGAGTGTATTTTCTATGATGCTTCTACCCTTTACAAAAGCCGTTTGGTTGAGAGTTATTAATTCAGGAATGATACAATTCAATCTTCGTACCAATATCTTTGAAATGGCTTTGTAGATTACAGTACAACAAGAGATTGGTCTAAAGTCCTTAACCTTACTTGGGTTTGGGGTTAGGGATCTTAGGAATTAGAGCAAGAACAGTAGCATTAAAGGCAGGAAGAAGATAGGATTCCTTGAAGAAA
The DNA here is from genome assembly GCF_006381635.1 of Hibiscus syriacus. Classification (NCBI taxonomy): domain Eukaryota; kingdom Viridiplantae; phylum Streptophyta; class Magnoliopsida; order Malvales; family Malvaceae; genus Hibiscus; species Hibiscus syriacus. The sequence goes on from NW_024061893.1 coordinate 642,289, forward strand.
TGGGAAATTGCTACAGTAATGTCATGTTCAATTAAATTCTAGGTCTTTTTGAAAAAAAAGGGGATAACCCATCTAGACCGGGAGATTTCTCATTTCCTTGACTAAAGAATGCCTCTTTTATTTCCTCTTTTGTGACTTCTTCACAATTGCATTTGCTTTATCAGTAGACAAATTGAAATGAAAAAGTTCCTTCAACAGATTTGGGTCAGTTTCCTTTACTGTAGGATCAACTTTTCCAAGTAAGTTTGAGAAGAAGTTGGTTATCTCTGTTGAAATCTGATCGTAGGTTTCCAGTCTATTTCCTTGCTCATCGATGAGGATGCGAATTGTATCTCTTTTATTTTTTAGGGCAACAGTTGAATGAAATAATTTGGTACATCTATCTCCCTCTTTTAGCCATTGGATTCTTGCTTTCTGCCTAAAAAATAAAGATTCTTCTTCCTCAATATTTTTCATTTCATTGCGGAGGAACATCTCTTTTTCAATGCCTTCTTCGCCTCGGATAGTCTTTAATTGTTGAAGATCAAGGTCAGTTCTTTTTTGTTTAACCCTGGCAGGTAGGTCACTGTAGGATGCTTGATTTAGTGCCTTCAGACAAACTTTCACCCTCTTTAATTTAGTGAATAGAGACTGCATAGGATTTCTATGAGTTGGTGTTTTCCAGGATTGTTTAACTACTTCCAGAAAATTAGGATTAATAAGGACTCGATCTAGCTTCCTTGTAAGGAATGTATTCTGTTGCTTATTACTCCACGTGAGTAAATGACCGAAAAAAGGATGATCGAAGAGTTTCAGGTCAAAAGAACGTCTTGGAAATCTTTCATGTCAGAAGATATTAGAGGGCCAAGAATGTCGTAATCAGAGCTTTCGTTCGGATTGAGGATAATATTGTAGTCTCCACCTAATATCCAAGGGAGATGGCCAATTTTAGTTTCGAGTTCGTGAAATTGGTGCCAAATGAGCCTTCTAGCACTACCATCCTTACTTCCATAAACAGAAGTAATGGCAATTGGAATATTTTGAAAGAGGTCTTGAATTGAGATACATTGGTCAGAGACTTGGATTACCGAGAAGCTTAAAGATTTTTTCCAAAGAATCCAAATCCTTCCATTATAGGCAAAATCATAGTTTGACTGGGCATTCCAATCAGCAAATTTGCTTCTAAGAATTGCAGAATATTTTTCTTCTTTCACTCTTGTTTCAAGCAAAAAAAAAAGACATAAACTTTATTTAGTAAAGCTCTTCTTATAACTTTGTCTTGGTTTAGAGAACAATTGAGTCCTCTTACATTCCAAAAAGCAATTATCATTGAGAATGGGTAGTTTTTGTTCCCCCGCCAGCACTATCGACTTTTTTCTTTGGAATTTCTAGTTTAGTTTTCTTTTTTGACTTCAAGTCTTTAACTAGGACAACCACTCCTAATGAAGATGCACAAACTTTCTTTGGGGTTCTCCAATGATCAAAGAGGATTCTTCAATTTCGTTTAGAACTTGGAATCTATTAGCAGAATCAGTTGAGCTCGATTTTTCTCTCTCTTTTGATGGTCTTACTCTTCTCCTTTTAGGTATAGAAGGAGAGTGATTTCCTTCATTCTTTATGGTTATTTTATTATGAGCAGGGATTTGAAGGTCTCATTTAGAGTGATTAAGTTGATCAGCAACATGTTCTAGATGGTTCTTCTCTGTTTCTTCATCTTTTTCTGCTTGACCAGTATCATCAGTAAAGGTATAGGCCTGGTGCTCCACTTCATTCCCTTTAGATTTTATAATCTCTTTTTCAATATTAGTATTCAAAATAACAGAGGAGGAAATATCTTTTTCTTGCAGAAGTTCAATCCCGCCTACTGTAGGTAAAACCTCTGCTTCAAATGGAGAAGACTTTTTTTCCTCCAGACTTGATTTTTAACTTGATTTTATACCAATCAGACTTTTCTTGCATCCAAGGAATTTCGACAAAAACAGTAGCCTTTATCCCTTCCTTTAGTTCCACTCCGACAGTTTTTCGTATCGCATCATTAACCCCTATCTCAATGCAAAGCTTTTCATATTGTAAGTGAGTTTTTGTTGTAGTAACTGAGTCCATGGACAGGGGGTGCCAATGGCACTTGCTATGTAACTAAGGCTAAGACGATTATACAACTCAAGTGGGACATGAAAAAGATGCACCTATATTGGAACAGTAGAAAGGTCGAAGTTCAGTTTTTGGAGGTTCGGTTCCCATTTCCTAAGGATTAGAGTTTTGTTCGAAACATGCCATGGCCCATTTTCTAGAATCCATTTTCTAGCATTTTCAGAGGCAAATGAAAATACAAAGAGGTTTGATCCAACAGTACTAACCTATATTTTTTCGCTCTTTAGAGCTTTCCTCCATAGGTTATCAACAAGTCTTTACATTGAGGAGAAGCTTGGAGCAGCACCTAGGAATTGTCCCACAAGCGAGAAATTCCATTCCTTAATTCTAGCATCGAGCACCTCTTGTGGGGGTTGGACGGATTTGGATCCTTCGCAAACCTTAGGCGGAAAGAACTCCAAATTTTGGCCCTCAGAACATCCGAAAAGATTTCTCCAATCCATGTGTTTTTTCCGCAGTGAGGATCAAATGGAGAGTAAAGAAAGGTTACCCAGTTGATGAAGCATCGAACGGAGAATAAAAAGTACCGGAAACACGAGGGAGAAGCTCGGAACCGTTAGCCCTGCTAACGTGCACCCAGAGGATATTTTAAAAAAAATTAAAAAAATAGTTGATTTAGATATTAAATATATATTTAAATTAATCTTAAAACAAAAGGAACTTAAGAATAACATCTGCCTCAACTGTTCTGATACTCGTTGTAAATTTGGCATGCATGCTTGACCTTTTTACTCAAGGAATCTAAAACAATTTCAGGCATAAGTTTCTTTTTGGGATTTTGTACCACTTTTTTACCTAATTTTATAAATTAAATTCAGGTTAACTGAAAACTAACATCAAGGGCCTACGATTAAGCTAAAACTTATCTCCGATATCATATTTGAACCACAATTAAATTTATTGGATTTGCTTTTCTTAATATATCTTTTATATCAAGGTAAACTAATATGTTAATTTATTAAAATATAATATTAGAATTTCAAACAAAATCAAATATTCAAATTTTGATCGTTTGTTATTAATATCGAACAATATATATCGACTCACTAATTAAAGGTACAATCCGAAAAGTAACTACTTAGTTGGATTTGGGTAATTAATTTATGAGAAAATAACCTCAGTGACCAAAAATGCCTTATAATATACGATTTTAACCAACTTTTTTTGGATTTGCCAAAATGACCAACTAAATCGCAATGCGATCGATAATTCGCAACGCGATCTCTGGTATCGCAAATCAGTTTCCAGATTCGCAACGCGATTCTGACTATCGTATTGCGATTTCCCAAATTCGCGTTGCGATTTTCCTAATTTGCAATGCGAATACGTAAATCGCAACGCGAATTTGGAAAATCGCAATGCGAATACGTAAATCGCAATGTGAATCTGACTATCGCAATGCGATTTACATAGCGTCATTCGTATTAACGCGTATTTTTTTTCAAATTCCAAACACGAATATATTAATATATCGAAAAACTGAACCGTCACATTATATCCCGTAATCGCAACTCATAACCTAAAACCCTAAATCACAACTCAGTCTCATCTCCATCTCTCACTCTCTAAGGCGACATATGTCCCCATCTCCGACGAAATCAGTCCCCATTGCCGACGATATCAGTCTCCATCTCCGGCGAAATCATTCACGATTAGAAATGGAAAATCAACCAAATCAACCACCGAGGGTTAGTTTTTTTAATTATTTTTATTTTGAAATTTTTGCATTATTATTAGGTTTTTCAATAATAGATTAACCATTTCACTTAGATTGCTTATTATATTCATTCGATTGCTGCCAATACTGCTAAACTGTTTAGTCTTTAACCCTGTGAAGTTAGTATTTGTCTTTTGGTTGAAGTAATGCAATCCATTCAAGTTTCTTTCAATTTTAGTATTTGAAATCGAGAATGACTATCGCAATGCGATTTTGTTGTTGCGATTTTCATTTCGCGTTGCGATTCTTGCGTTGCGATAGTCATTTTCGTGTTGCGATTTTCATTTTCGTGTTGCGATTTAAAGATTCAGAAACTATTCTTCTTCTGCAAATTGAAACTTGAATGAATTGCATTACTTCAACCAAAAAACAAATACTAAATTCACAGTGTTGCAAATTTAAGTTTGAAGAATAAACTACTACTTTTTATATTTATTGTTCATATCTTCACAGTGTAGTTTTTGGTATATCTAAATTGGTATGTTTATTGTTTTTGCAGAACTTTTATTCGGCTCAATTGACCTTAAGAAATAAAGTAAGCCTGGCCAAAACAATTGCGTCGAAGCTTTCACCTGCACAAAGAAAAATATTTGAGGATACTTGCTTCGGGCCATGGCTGAAAGTACAACATCCGGGTGGAGATGCTATATTGACCCATCTGTTTCTTCAAACCATGACTAGCGATCTACTAGAGACTATACAACGTCGTGATGAAGAGATATGGTTTGATTTTCCACCGGCGTATACGTGTTTTGGGCGGGAGGAGTTTTGCTTAATCACCGGTCTATGCTTCAGACACGATGATGTAGATCGATACACTAGACATATTACCCGTCTATCATGGTTTTCCCGGGTTTTTCCTGAGCTGTCAACGGAGAAGTCGAATTTACACGTGGAAGACTTGACGAGATTATTGAATAAGAATGGTGGTTTTACTCGGATGGATGACGTCGATGTTGTCTGAGTATGCCTTCTAATACTTTTGCAAGCCGACTTTTTAGGCAGAGAGGCCCGACAACCTATTCCTAATGATCTAATTAAATTGGTAGAGGACCTAAATGCATGGAACCTGTTTCCGTGGGGTTCGTATCTATGGAGAGCTACATGGAATAAGTTGTCGTCTGCCTTTAATGATCGGAAAAGTTTGCGTGGCAATGGTTCCAAATACACTTTGTCAGTCTTTATTTGGGCCTTTAAGGTAATAATTTTTATATAATGTTTCCAAAATTATAATTAATTCTTTAATAATTACTAATGTTTGTTATTATATTGTTTGTAGATTTGGATATTGAGGCCTTTCCCGCCATGCAGACATATGCATTAAAAACTTCTAATGATATTCCTAGGGCTATTTCCTGGAAGAGGAAACGGTCCTTACAGTAATGGGAAGATTTACTACCATATACTACAATAAATAATATAAGTTAACACAAATACTACCATATATTTATAAACAAGTTATTACTAGTACACGTTTAACTTTGTTTGAGCTTTTATATTGTTAGGAGGCCAACACTCCATTACAGAGGCTGACACCCACGGAAGCTGAGCTTGCCACTGATTGGTGGTAAGCTAGTAAGCTTTTTTTTTGATGGCACGGATGATGAGCAGCCACCACTTCGAGAGCTATCACCTCACCCAGAGCCATCACCTGATCGACCCGAATATACACCTCCACAACGAGAGTCATCACCTATTATGTCACATCATCGAGCCTCTTCTCCACCATCACCTCATGATAGGCGACCGGCAAAGATGCCACGACGTTTATCTCCCTGTTCTCCACCTCCACCTCCACGGGATGAGTTAGGGGAGTTACGTAATGAGGTCAATGCCTTGCGTGAGGAGGTCGGTACTTTACGCGATGACAATGGTGCATGGCGTGTTGAGGTGTCTACTTTACGTGGTGAGGTAGCAGCTCTACGTGAGATTGTAGTATCGTTGCAGAACGAGGTTCATACTCTACACAACGAGGTAAGTTTAATATTTTTCATATTTAACATGATGATAAATTTACTCGTAATTTCCCTTAGATTTCTTAGTAAATTCATTCGGTTGCTGCCAATACTGTTTAACTGTTTATTCTTTAACCCTGTGAAGTTAGTATTTGTTTTTGGTTGTCTTTTGGTTGAAGTAATGCAATCCATTCAAGTTTCAATTTGCAGAAGAAGAATAGTTTACTATCGCAATGCGAAAATGACTATCGCAACGCGAAAATGACTATCGCAACGAGAGAATCGCAATGCGAAATGAAAATCGCAACAACAAAATCGCAACGCGAAAATGACTATCGCAATGCGAAAATGACTATCGCAATGCGAATTTGACTATCGCAACGAGAGAATAGCAATGCGATTTTCATTTCGCATTGCGATTCTTTCGTTACGATAGTCAAATTCACATTGCGATAGTCATTTTCGCATTGCGATAGTCATTTTCGCATTGCTATTTTATTGTTGCGATTTTCATTTCGCATTGCGATTCTCTCGTTGCGATAGTCATTTTCGCGTTGCGATTTTAAGTTTCAGATTCTATTCTTCTTCTGCAAATTGAAACTTGAATGAATTGAATTACTTTAACCAAAAGACAAATACTAACTTCACAGTGTTGAAAATTTAAGTTTCAAGAATAAACTACTACTCTTTATGTTGTCATTGAACCTGCACTAAACCTATATGTTATCCTTTTAAATGTTTATATAAGTGCTTACTTCTGGAATGTTATCTGATGCATTTTGTGAACAAAGATATAATAATGACTTGGGTGAATACCGTGCAAGTTTGAAATATATTTGTCTTTGTTTTCACTGTTTAATATCATGTCTGTTTATTTACTGATTTATTTTTAGCGGCCCGCTAAGGTGGATGCTCTACGTCGGGTTTTTCTTACAAGACAGAGTTCACGCATCAGACGGCGTGCACGTGCTATTACGTCTCCGTTCACCCCAATAGTGCAAAGAATCCGTAAGAAAAAGCTCGACTCACCTGTCATCGTTCAAGAGGCCTCCCCTATCATTCAAGAGGCCCCTATCATCCCTCAAGAGTCCCCTCCCACCGTTCAAGAGGCCACTGTCATCATTGAAGAGGTCCCTCCCAACATTCTAGAGCCCGATTCACACGGCGTAATATATCGAATTATTGAGAAGCCCCCTCACGTGCCGGACATGATGGATGACTGTTGGCTTTCGTATAAGTTACCGGCGAGTACCATTCTGGCAGATGAAGTGGAGAGGAAACAACTACCGGAAACAATTCTGGATAATACCCTTTGGGCTAAGACCGTAGTTGATTTTTATCTACATGAGCGGAGCCAAGGGTGTTACGCTGACCTATACAAACTCAACGATGATATGCATTTGTTGATTGAACGGTCTTGGTGGGGTGTATTATTAGGGGTTGAAGACAACGGCTATTTCGATGGAGGGGTAAGTCTTATATTTCTTCTTATATTTCAGTTTGATTAATTTTTTTTTAAAATTTATGTAATTCACTAATATATGTCTTTTTTTGTAAAACAACATATTGATGCATGGGTGAAACGTCCTCTAATTATAAGGAAATTGAAGAAAAATATAAAAAAAATGCGATATACAATTATGCCGACGTCTTTTCACGTAGTTCACTTGAAGAATCAACGACAGGAATCATATGTGTTGGCTAATGGACAAGCTAAACTTTATCCTGCATGGTGGGAGGTCGATAAGATTAGTATATTTTTTTAAATATTTTAAAGGTGTTCATAAATAAGTGCGCAATTTGAATTATTACATTTCGATGCAGGTGTTTATCCCTGTTTTGGACCGTACTCATTGGCTTCTCGTCGAGCTTCAGCTCCCATCCCTAAAGACAATAGTATATGACAACATGATAAATTACATATCATTGTCTGATTTGAGAGATATTATTAAGGGATGGAGCTCTCATTTGGCTAAATTCTTGGATGCAATTAATTATTGGACTAAGTATGGAAACAAGAAGCCAAAGAAGTTCAATGTTACAGTTATCAGAGACGAGACCGCGCCACAACAAACGAAGGAAGCCAGAGGGGATTGTGGTCCTCTCGTATGCATGTGCTTGGAGCGTTTGACGACAGGAAGTACATATTTTCTACCTCCCACCTATAGAGATAGAGGTGCAGTAGGCTTGTGGTTTCGGCATTTTATGGCTAGAGCGATATATGCGAGACGCTGCCTACCTGCATCCGTATTATGAAAGTGTCCATAAACAATTTGTAAGTCAAATGCAAGTGTTGTTAAACATATATACTCTTTTTGGTTTGAAAATGTTTGGTTAAGTAGCTAGAATTCAATAATTTGCTGTTTGTAGGTTTTAGATGTGTAGAAAGTGTTGTTGATTCAATGTTTGGTTTCTGCAGGTTAATCCTGAAGTGAGCTGCGTGAAATGGATGTATGGGTGCAAAAGTTGATTTCATTATTATTTTTTGATTGTTTAATTGATTTGTAAAAGATGATTTGTAAATGTTGATTTGTTTAATTGATGTGTACATAATATTTGTGCTTGTTTAATTGATTGAAACGTAATAGTTGATTTCAATCTGCATTATGTTGAATGCAAAACAGACTATCGCAACGCGGAAATGACTATCGCAACGAGAGAATCGCAATGCGAAATGAAAATCGCAACGAGTGAATCGCAATGCGATTTTCATTTCGCATTGCGATTCTCTCGTTGCGATAGTCATTTCCACGTTGCGATAGTCAATTCTGCGTTGCGATAGTCATTTCCGTGTTGCGATAGTCATTTCCGTGTTGCGATAGTCATATTCGCGTTGCGATAGTCATATTCACGTTGCGATAGTCAAATGAATGTCTAATAAGTGATAACAACTGAACATATCATAGCAATGTTCAAACTCAAGTTACTAATACATGCCTAATTGAAAATGTTAAAAGTTCACACATAATACAACGTTTGCATTTAAAAATCACCTAAGTTAACAGTCCCAAAAGGTGAAGCCGGTTGTGATTGGGATTTTGATGAGGATCCATATTTTGGTAGAGGAAAAGATGATTGTGATGGCACTGGTGATCCACATGTCAACCTTGTATGACCACTTTCCTTGCACCGACTACATGTCGATCTCTTCTTCTCTTCACCCTTAGACGGTATACGATCGTGACTTTTTGGTCGGCCAGTAGCCTTCTGTCCATGGCTGGTGGCAAAACTGTTTGTAAGTCATCTGGTATGTCCCACTCAGAAGGATGTGGAATAGGGTAGACAATCTCGCCATAAGTCTGTCGATATACTTCTGTAGTGTAGCAATCCATAGCGTATGCGCTTGAATCATCTTGGTTTAGATGAAGAGAAACTTTTATAACATGGTCACACGGATAACCAGATGTTTGCCATTTCATACAACTACACGTCTTTGCATTTAGATCGACAAGCCCATTTAAGTTATTATCCAGTACTTCAAACAAAGTGTTTGAACATGGTTCAACTCTCCATGACGTTGACTTCACAACACGTTTCGTTATATTTTTCTCAGTCCATGGTGTAACACGATGTTCCAATGTTCCTGTAAATTTAAATAAATAATACTTAGTAAAATATATGATAAGTTACGAATTTAAAGAAATAATACCTGCATGGTTTCTTTTCTTGTAGTACCACTGTTGAATAGAGGCTCGAAAAAACTCATTAACATAGTAATGGGTAATTTCCGGGAATGACGACTTAGAGCGTTGATTGATTTTGCACTATTAGACGTCATGAAACCATATCTTGCTCCAAGTTGATGTACTCTTGACCATCTTTCAAACCCGACATCTTCTAGTGTTTGAGCACACTGAGGCAAAACACGTCTTAAACAGTTTATATGCTTATTAAAATCCACTTCCCGATAAGCTTTTACAGCCTTCCAGTATGTCCATTTGTGATGTTTTATACCAGCAGACCTTGATTTTAGATTTCTATACAAATGAACACCACAAAGTCCATGAAAAGCATCTGGGAAACACCTTCTAACAGCATTGTCAATTGAGTTTTACCTATCGGATATGATTGTCAGATTGCTAATAGGACCTATGCAATCCCTAAGATGCCCCATAAACCATGTCCATGAATCAGAGTTTTTAGATTTGCCAACCCCGTAAGCTATTGGCAGTATCCCATTTTTAGCATCCATGGCTACTGCTAATAAGTTTACTCCTAGGTATCGACCTTTTAAATGTGCTCCGTCAACTATAATAACTGGGCGCATGCAATTAATAAACGAACGAATCTACAAAATTGTATACACAATAAATATAATCATTTAAATGTGAAATGCATGTAACTAACAAAAATGAGTCAACAAAATTATATTGATTTACTAACCGCAGCACCAATGGCGATAAAAAGCAACTCAAAGCGTCCATCTCTATCTGTTTTGATATGAGTTACCGACCCAGGATTTTTCAGCTTTAAATTGTGACAATAAGCCGGCAGTTGGGCAAACGATGCTTCTGGAGACCCCCTCAACAATTCCAAGGCATAACATTTGGCTCTCCAAGATTGAGAATATGAGTTACTAATCTTGAACCGAGCATTCATGTCAGTCATAATTTCATGTCCCCGATATACCCTGCCATTCAAAAACATTAACTCAGCCAGAAAACCACCCAACACCTTTTTGTTTGCCTGTCTATGGTGAGGAAAAACTTGGGTTCTTGAACATGTATGTTTATCAATAAAAGTCCTAACTTGAAACATTTCGCAATCTTTTATCCTCTTTGCAATCATACGCCACGTACAGTTTTTGTCAATCATACACCTTGTTTCGAAACGATCTTTGCTTGATTTGTTAACTTTTAGTTGATAGCCATCTTCCACACATTTCGTATACAAAGCTATCTTCAAGTCTTCCTTTGTATCAAAACAATCATCTTTCTTGATAGGAATAATTTTTGTGTAACAATCAACTGCTATCTTTACCAACTCTTCTTCGGTATCTGAAGTAATTCTGGCATATTCCAGTTATACTCCCGTGGCATTTTCTTCGGGGACTTTTCTTTGGGGATTTCTTCTTCTTCTTTTTCTTCTTCAGTGTTATATGAATTACATAATAGATGTTCAACATGTTCATTTACAGTCGTAACTTCCTCCTCATTATCATCAACAACATCTCCCTCGGCAACGGCTGTTTCATTATCAAAATTCGGGTATTGACCAATATCAAAATCATTACACGCAGGGTCTGTTTCTTCTTCTGAAAAATCATCAAAATCTGAGTATTGACCAAGATCAAAGTCCGGGTATTGACCAAGATCAAATTTTGAATACTGACTAGTACTCACAATTTTTTCTGTTGACTCATCATCGTCTAACTAGTCAATACGAAAACCAGAATTTGGTGCTGAAAGTTGATTGGGATTTGGATTAGGGAAAGGTTGTGGGTTTTGAGATTATGTTTGGTATTGGAAATGTGGTGAAACAATATTTGCTTGGTGATGAAATTGTGGTGGAACCATTAAATTTTGAGCACTATAAACTGGGGTTGAAAAACTTAGTTGATTACTACTCGCTACTGACCCAACTTCACTACTTCTAGGTTCAACAACATACAATGTAACATCATCACTTGAAACACTAATGTAAGCAATGAATCGTTCAACATCTTCATTGTCGGTTAACAAATAAACTTTACCATTTCTCTGATAAGATAGCCTAAATCCACTTAGGGGCTCTAAATTCAATTTATTTGCAACACGTAACATTAGAGTTTCATAAGTTAACTTTTTTAATGACAGTTTTAGTTGAAGATTCATGGGTAAAGGCATATATTGTAAAACACCATGAACATTCTCCATGACCCTCCAAAACACAAATCTATCCAAACATGATCAACATTAGATGATTTCATTATTGTAAATTAATTTACTAAACAAACGAGCTGCGAAACTAAAACATGTTGCCGGATGGGGAAGGATGTCGTTGGATATAGGAACGGATGTCGCCGGAGAGAGTGATAGATGGAGATGGAATGAGTTGCGATTTAGGGATTTAGGTTATGAGTTGCTACTGCTGCGTAGTTATATACCCAAAACATTTGTGTTGCGAAACTAAAACCTGTTGCGAATTCATAAATCGAGTTGCGAATTTGAAATTCAATATTGCGATAGTCAGAATCTCGTTGCGATAGTCAGATTCGCGTTGCGATTTACAGATTCGCGTTGCGATTTACGTATTCGCATTGCGATTTACGTATTCGCATTGCGATTTACGTATTCGCATTGCGATTTACGTAACCGCATTGCGATTTACGTATTCGCATTGCGATTTTCCAAATTCGCGTTGCGATTTACGTATTCGCATTGCGAATTAGGAAAATCGCAACGCGGATTTGGGAAATCGCAATGCGATAGTCAGAATCGCGTTGCGAATCTGGAAACTGATTTGCGATACCGGAGATCGCGTTGCGAATTATCGATCGCATTGCGATTTAGTTGGTCATTTTGGTAAATCCAAAAAAAGTTGGTTAAAATAATATATTATAAGGCATTTTTGGTCACTGAGTTATTTTTTCTTAATTTATTAATTAAAGGTTTATCTAAAAAACTACATCTTAATTATATTTGAATATAATTGCATGTGATGTGTTTAATTAAGTATTATAGTTAGTGGATTATGATGAATTAAAATTTTGAAATAAGTCTAAAATTTAAAACATTTTTTTAAAATAAAAATATATTAGTGATATAAATTATATACTTAAAAATCATATCGTATCATTCTTTAACGTGTTAAATTGTTACATCTTATCAATTAAATATGTCTAATAAATTATAATTTATTATAATAAAACTCTCGTGTAATTATTATAATTATAACTATAGTTTTAAATAATTATTTTATGATGTACAAATATACCATATATAATGTCCAACGAATTAATTTTCTTTTATAATTACACTTTCGTATAGTTATTATTAATTATAAATAAATCTTTCTATAATTATTTTAATAAATGAAAAATAAACCACAAATCAATTCAAACTAAACCTATAAGTAACTAAAAAATCAATACTTAAACATAAATAAATGAAATATCTCAACAAATTAAAAGGAAACGCATTAAGCATTTTTTATATTTAATTTAAAATTTAAAGTGTTCCTTTCCAGTTCCAACCCACTGAGAGGGACGAAAGTTTTGTGCCACTGTCCGTTACATCAGAACTAATGCGTTATTTTCGACTTTGGACCACGTCCACACAGAAAAGTAGGCTTCTTTTAATTTTGTCCGCACGTCAGTGTCATGCGTCACAATGACCAAAGTGGACTCCATTCTCACTCGCTTTCTCCACCACTGAACTTACCCTCCAGTGAGTGGACTCTTGAAATTCTGAAAAACGAAAACCCGATTATTTTTAGTTTTAAACTAATTTTTATTATACAATTTTTCAATTATATAATACATCAAATATGTTTTATATCATAATCTTTAAGTTTTTTAGTATTTTCATATACGCATTATATTAAATTATTAGCAAATACATTTTATTTTGTTTGAATTTGCGTGAGCCTTTTAATTTTATTCCTTCACTAAGAAGTAATAAACCTTACCTTGCAAGCTAGTAGCGAGTGTTTTTCACTCGCTCAAATGAGGTGAGGAGTATAACTCAACTGTTGTTGTCATCTTTTAACAAAGTTAAGACAGCTGTCGGCCGATATTTTGTCAGAGGGACCGACGTTTCAGCACCTGTGAATTCAAGTGTGCTTATCATGGGCAATTGCCCTTATCATGATACGTCCACGGACTTCTCCTCAAAACTGCTGCCCCCTATATAATCCCCGTTTGTCTTGGTCCATTTAGAAATCCAAGAAGCGGCATCCCCTTGGGAAAAGAAAAGAAAAAACAAGGAGAGAAAGCTCTGGTTATTTGTTTCTTCCATTTGCTCTCTGTTGTTTTTCTTCTTTCCTCTCTGTTTGTGCAAGTAAGCTCTTTGTTCATCGTTTCTTTCTTTTTCTTTTATCTGTTTTTTTTCTCACAAGAAGTTGTGTTCACATGTTCTTTTCTATACATCCTACTTTACAGCATCTTGAATTTCAACACACTAACTAAAGTTACTTTACTGTTTTTGATCGGTTTTTAAAAAACCCCTTGTTTTTTTGGGGGGGGGGGATTCGTCTTTGTAAATCTGTACTTTCGCTCTTTTCGATCTGGTTTTTTTTCCACCTCTGGGATTTTCATCAGTAGTTTCAATCAATTACCTTCGGTTTCTGATTTCCTGATTATGTTTTGAAAACGGGTTCTGATGTTTCACGACATTGCCGTTTGGTGTTTGTTTGTGTCTGTCAAGCTTTTAACCCAGGATTTGAGAGTAAACTTTTAACCCAGGATTTGAGAGTAAAAAAACAAACTTTGAATCCATTGCTTCATATTTTAATCATGTTAGATGATATATTGTAAAAGAAAGAATAAATAAATAAAAAGAAGCGGTCCTTTTGTCAGTTTGTCAGTTATGTTTATTGTCTTATGCGAGAATCTCTCATTTTCATTTCAATTAATTGAGCTTCTTTTGAAAGTTGCAGAGATAAAGGTGGTCTAGTTTCAATGACGACTTCGCTTAGCAGAGATCTAATCTTCCTGATCATGCAGTTCCTAGATGAAGAAAAGTTCAAGGAAACTGTTCACATGTAAAATTCAACCCAAACACCAAAACCATTACCATTAATGGTATTTTTTTTCTTTTAGTTCTTTTTGATTGCTTTAATATTTCAATTTTCAATGTTTTGAACAGCCTTCAGCAGGAATCAGGGCTGTTTTTCAGCGTGAAGCACTTTGAGGACCTGATCCTCAGCGGAAAATGGGAGGAGGTCGAGCAGTATCTTTCTGGGTTCACTAAAGTTGATGATAATCGTTATTCCATGAAGATATTTTTTGAAATCCGCAAGCAAAAGTACTTGGAGGCCTTGGACAAGTAAAATCAAGAGTCTTCTTTAATTACAAAGTTTGATTATCCTTTTTGCCATTGTTTCATCTAATTATATTTTCTATGCTTTCATGGTATTACATTGATCAGGCTTGATAGGGCCAAGGCTCTCGATATCCTCACCAAGGATCTTAAAGTTTTTTCCTCCTTTAATGGGGATTTATTCAAGGAAATCACTCAGCTCTTGACATTAGATAATTTTAGGTAAATGTTCTGTTGATGTTGCTCGAATTTCAATGTTTCTTGTTGGTTAAAACTCTATGAACATTTCCCTTGGGTGGACTTTAGTAACTTATCTTCTGCAGGGAGAATGAGCAACTGTCAACTTATAGAGATGCAAAGACAGCAAGATCGGTTATGTTGATTGAGCTCAAGAAGCTTATTGAGGCAAATCCTCTTTTATGTGACAAGTTGCAGTTCCCTAACATTAAAAGTTCAAGGTTACGGATGCTCATTAATCAAAGGTAAACTTCTCTCTGAAGATCATCAAAGTGAAAGAGAAGAGACTGTTCTCTTCTTGATCGAATCAAAGCTGCTGTTATTTTTTGGATTTCTAGAAACATTCATCAATAAAAGGTAAACTAATTTCAATTTGCATCTCACAGCTTAAACTGGCAACATTCCCTTTGTCCAAATCCTAGGCAAAATCCTGATATCAGAACTCTTATGGTGGATCACAGTTGTAGAAATTCCACTGATCCATACACACAACTAGCCGCAAGCAATCAACTTATGGTTTCTGCACAAAAAACAGAAGGCTTCATTCCAGTGTGTGCAAATGGGGTAAGCATAAGCAACTGGCTTGCGTTGGTTTTCTAAGCATCTTTTGCTGAATTCAACCAAAAAAAGTAAAAACTTTTTCCTACTCTGTCTTCTGTAAGTCATTCCAACCTGCATCAACATCAGTTCAAGTTCCTTCAAATGTGTGGGTAACAACTCCTTCAAGCATGAATCACCCAGTAGTTTCTGGAGGAGTTACCATGAATAACCCAATAGTTTCTGGAGGAGTTGGCATGAATCACCCGGTAGTTTCTGGAGGAGTTGGCCTTGGTGGTCAGTCAAATCTCGGTAAGCAACCAGTTATATTTTTCAAGCCATAACTAGAGGTTTTACATTTGATTTCTCCTTCCTGTTTCTGTTCTATTGTGGAGTCTAGCTGCTGTATCAAAGGGTCTCTCGGGGTCTGATATATCAATGGCAAGGGTTTCTGCAGTTCCTGACAGGGTGAGTGAGTTAAACTCTAAGTACATCATTACACTTCTGTTTCAGTTATAACCTACTTATATTCAAAGTTTTTTCATGTTGTCCAGGTAATGCCACCAGGAATGAATCCCTCTCAGAATGGTTTGCAATTTAACATGGCTGAAGAACTGCCTAAGACTGTTGCTCGCACATTGAACCAAGGATCAGATACCACAAGCATGGACTTTCATCCTGTTCAACAAACTCTCCTTCTGGGTTAGTTTTACTTTTATGTTCGTTATTTCAGATTATTTTTTTGTTTGGTTGGATTCATCGTGACTAATGTTTCCTTCTATGATGTTACTATCAGCTGGAACAAACATTGGGGACATAAGTTTGTGGGAAGTTAGTTCAAGAGAGAAGTTAATTTCAAGAAACTTTCAGGTGTGGGATATTGGAGCAAGTTCGATGGCATTAAAGGTATGCTTCTTTTGAAAATAAGGAAAAGAATCTGATGAGATTATAGCTGTTTTCATTTTTTCCAAGATGATCTCAACTATTTTCGCAACACAGGCAGCTTTAATCAAAGATCCATCTGTCTCAGTAAGACGTATACTATGGAGCCCTGATGGTTCTTTGTTTGGTGAGATTGAACATTTGGCATCATTTTAGTGTTTGAAATAGCTTACCAATTTAGTAGCAGTATTTTTCACAGTTTTTGCTTTCTTTCCAAGCAGGAGTTGGATATTCTAAACATATGCTGCAGTTGTACACTTACTTTGGAGGGAATGATGTTCGACAACATTTGGAGGTGTGTTCTCATATCTTCTTCCTACAATGCAGTTAAGTTTATTATTATTTAATTTTCTAACAAAATATTACATTCGATTTCTAGATTGACTCTCATGTTGGTGCTGTAAATGATCTAGCATTTTGTAACCCCTCTAAGCAACTATCGGTTATTACTTGTGGTGATGACAAGACCATCAAGGTTCGTTATGATTGAATAGTTTGATTGAATAATTATTGCTTCATTTATAAGAAGAAAAAAGAACTTCTATACTAATTTCTTGAGTTTAGGTGTGGGAAGTAGGCACTGGCGTTAAATTATACACATTTGAAGGTCATGAAGCTGCTGTACATTCTGTCTGTCCTCATTACAAAGAAAATGTCCATGTAAGGTCTCTGCTTGATACATAGGTTTTTCTGATAGATATTTTCTTACATTGTATGGTGTGGCTTATGATCCGCTCTTCAGTTTTTCTTTTCAACATCAGTGGATGGCAAGATAAAGGCATGGTTATATGACATGATGGGATCCAGGGTTGATTACTATGCTCCTGGTCGCTCCTGTGCAACAATGGCCTATAGTGCTGATGGAAAAAGGTTCATATAGAGGAAGACATTTTCGACTAATGTTATTTTCATCATTTTCCTGTTTTATGAACAAAATGAAAACTCGGGTTCCTCTGTGAACTATATGTAGGTTGTTCTCGTGTGGAACCACAAAAGAAGGGGAGTCACACATGGTTGAATGGAATGAAAATGAAGGTACTGTGAAGAGAACCTACCAAGGATTTTACAAACGTTCTTTGGGAGTTGTGCAATTTGATACAGCCAGGAAGTTTCTTGGCAGCTGGTGATGATTATTCAATTAAATTCTGGGATATGGAAAATTGCATTCTTTTATTGACTGTGATGCTGAGGGAGGATTACCGGTTAGTTTACTTTTAAATTTCATTTATGTAGGTAGTGGATAAATGCTTGAATGAAAATTACATATTTTGCACCATAAGATTCACAGTTCAGTGTGCTGATATACTTTTCTGATTTCAAGGCAAGTCCTCGTATCCGCTTCAACAAGGAGGGTTCCTTATTGGCTGTTTCTGCAAATGAGAATAAAATAAAAATTTTGGCAACTGTTGATGGTCTTCGATTGATGCGAACATATGAAACTCATTCCCATATTGCTCCAAGACCACATCCATCTGATGCTCCAGCAATGGTAATTAACTAATTCTGGAATTCTTACATTGTCTATGCATTATAGTCCATGGAGAATGCTATACCAAAGCGATAACCTGAGGTTCATTGTCTATGCTCCATCTGACCCTCTTTTGGCATGATTCTCTTTCTTCTTTCCTTTTCTCATCTCAACTCTCTAATCAATCTTGGTCTATTCAAGTATATTCAATATAATTTTAAAATTAATATTTTTGGTGCATTTGCTAGAATGGTGACTCAAAAAAGTCGGAGGATACAAGAGAGAAATCAACGGAAGAAGTAAACCCAGTAAGAGCAGGCCAACTCACTGAAATTAGCACACCTGCTCAATTTCGTGCACTCAAACTCTCAGCTCGTTTCCAAACAGATAAGGTATGATTTTCACCAGATCAAAATTTATCACTTTGAATGATTTTGTTGATACAGAGTATCAATAAATTTTATTCAGTTATTTTCCTGTTTGCTTTTATGGATATATTAACTGTTTGGGCCAACTTTAAAAGAATGGAATGTAATATCTGAATATACTGATGGAGTCAACCATCAGAACTAGTGCCTTAGTATTTTCCTCAGAAACTAATGAACTGTTTGTTTTCTTGTAGTAGCCATAAATTTCTGACAGGCTTATTTTTGTTACTTGCTTCAGATCGGAAGGTTGATTTATACTAATTCAGGTAATGCCATTTTGGCATTAGCATTTAACGCCATTCATTTACTGTGGAAATGGACACAAAATGACCTCAATTTGAGTGGGAAGGTAAACCAATTGCCTCGATATGATGTGAATCTGCTAATCAATCTGAAGAACCTAATGAACATAAAAATGCTAACATTTGATTTGGTTATATTCTATCAAACTATTTGTGGTGTAGGCAACAACAAAGGTTACCCCTCAACTAGTGCAACCAGCATCAGGCATATTGATGACCAATCATCTTATCGAGGGTAACTCTGTTGAAACTGTGCCATGTTTTGCATTGTCCAAGAATGACTCCTACGTCATGTCTGCATCAGGAGGCAAAATTTCATTGTTCAACATGATGACATTTAAGGTAATTTTTTCAAATCATGCGATCAATTACTTACAATGGTTTAGGAGGGTTAAAATTTATGTTTTCAAAGGTATTGTTCCAGGAAAGATGGTTCTAAACACTCGTATAATTTGCAGCATAAAAGTTCTTATAGAACATGTGAATGGTACTGCTAAGTGTATTACATTTTTGTTAACCACTTTAGACTTCTGGTGAATAACTACAGAAAATGGTAACATTCATGTCTCCACCACCTGTAGCAACATATCTTGCTTTTCACCCTCAAGATAACAATATAATCGCTATTGGCATGGAGGATTTCACAGTCTACATATACAATGTTCGTCTAGACGAGGTAATTTTTATCTTTATCAAAGGACTAATGTCTTCATCTAAGAAGCACTAAAGAGAACTCATAGATATTCGCATTTTTTTCCTATAAAAGGTCAAGAGCAAGCTTAAGGGACACTCTAAGAGAATCACTGGTCTCGCCTTTTCCCATCTGTTGAATGTACTTGTTTCTTCTGGAGCTGATGCTCAGGTAGAGTTCCCCCCGCCTTAAATGCATATATACGAAATATATACGGAAACTTTTTGGTTCAATGTCCCACCAGCCAGGCTTAATGTAGCTTGACATGATGAAATCTTTTTATCTTTTTTATATCACAGATCATCGTGTGGGACTTGAATAATTGGGAAAGGAAGAATGGTTGTTTCTTGCAAACTCCAGCAGGAAGGACGCCGACAGCAAGGTCTGACACCCAGATTCAGTTTCAGCAGGATCAGACACATTTGCTGGCTGTAAACGAAACTCAACTCGCCATATATGATGTGAGGAAACTGGAGTGTATAAAGCAGGTATGTATATATATATGCAAATGGAGTATTTTGTTAGCAAAAAGGGAAAAAGAGAGGAAATTGGAGTATCTGTTCGATTGAAAGCTTTAAAAATGGAATGTCACGTGTCTTTTCAGTTGGCCATAGGAGAATCTTCAGGACCAATCACCCATGGAATATTTTCATGTGATAGTCGGTTGGTGTACACCAGTTTTATGGATGGAACAGTGCGCATATTCAGTGCCTCAAACCTTCAATTACAGCGCCAGATAAATCCCACTGCTTATCTGTCATCCGATGTCAGGTACTTAAAATGTCTGGTTTTGTCAATTAGCATATTGCCCAAGATGTGCACGTCATTGGCCTTGATTCACAGAGAATCTGATGCGCATGCAATGATAAAAATATCAACAAATTTTCAAATATCTTCAACTATAACAACATTGCTTCCATTATTTTTCTTGTTGACGATAAATGGGTGGTTATTTGCTATTTAACACATGTTTTGTTCATCTACGGCAGCTCAACTGTTCATCCACTTGCAATTGCTGCCCATCCCCAAGAACCGAACCAGTTTGCCATAGGCCTAACTGATGGCACCATTTATGTGTTTGAACCACTTGAATCCGAGGGAAAATGGGATGTTGCGCCCCAACCACAACGCGTTGAGAATGGATCGGCAAGTACCATTTCTTCGCAATCCACAGTCTTGGATCAACCCAAATCCCAACCCCAACCCCAGGGCTGATAAATCTGCTTTGTTTTATCGAACTCTTTAATGTATAATTAGGTCATGTAGTTCTTCTTTCTTAATGTAAAACTTGTTAGACAGCTAGACTATTATCTTTTTTCCTATGTGAAACTTGGCTTCTCCTTCGAAAATGGTATTCTCATTTTTAGTTAGTATTTCATTCACCGGTCTCTGAAAGTTTTTAACTTCATGAACCACCAAGTATTTGACATATATGCGCACACACTGGAGCGGAGTGGATTTACTTGCGCCCCACGTTTATATAGAATATGAAAACACCTACCGCCTTATTTCTTTCACTAATGATTTCTCAATTAACATTACAAAATTGTATACTTATAATTTGTTTATGAACATTATTTTAATATATATAATTCTTAATCTATCTATAATATAGACATATCATGACATATTCGTGTGTCTATTATTTATAGATATATATTCTTAAAAGTATGAAGATTAATTATAATTATTTGTTTCACAGTATATAATTATTAATATTTTGGAAATTTCTTATTTGAAGAAGGTTAATTTAAAATTGAATCCATAAAATAATATAAGTGATAAAATAAAAAATTATTTTTATTAAAAAAATTAAATTCAAATAACTATATATTTATATTATTAAAATTAAGAAAATTTAAACATTTAAAATTACGGTCTCAAGCTGTTATGCTCAACTCCATGACCGACAATCTCTTTATCTCGGACATCAAACACTCTTTCTTGAATCATGTGCTTGTGGAGGCTAATGATATCTCCAAAACCCTAACATAAACCCCAATTCCAAAAACCTAATTCAATCTTTAAATTTCTTTAAAAAAAAAAAAGTAAATTCGATCTTTAACTCACTCCCTCTTCAATTGGGTTTCTTTATTTGTAGTCTCAGTCCACGCTATGTCAAAAGTCGCTCAAATGGAATGTATGACCGGAAACGATGCGTTATTGGGCTTTGCACTGCAAGCTATGGTTGTCGAGTCTGCCATTATTGTTACAAAGTCCGTCGCTTGGTTGCTGAAGATGTTATACTTTTCTGTTACTTTTGCTATTTATTTACCTTGGCTTCTGAAGTTGCAATTTAATCTGCTGGGTTAACAGATTTGAGTGGTGGTTGCTTTTATGCTTTATAAGGATTTATTTTCCTTGAATCTATTGGAAATTGACAAATTCTCTATGATAATTTGATTTCATTGTTCTTCAAATTAGAAGGTTGCAATTCTTTCTTTGGTTAGGATGTTTATAGAGGAAAAGAGAGTGGAAGATGCAATTCTCTTTTTATTTTTTGTGCAAGAATGTTTGCTTGTTTGTCATTTGGTCTAAGCATATATTATTTGTGATTCATACGACAATGGGGTACTTCCATTTTTCCTGTACTTTGTGTCATTTGATGTGATAATCTGCTTGCTTTTTATATATTGCTCACAAATTGCTCCTGGAAGAAATCTGTTTTTCTTTTCAGCAATTGTTTTGGTTTTTTTCCAGATGGGAATGCCTAATGGAATTGATATCCACTTGAAAGAGCCTGAAGCATATGCTGGGTTAGTTGCATTCTTTTTCATCATTCTTGACTTGTTCTTTTTTTTTGCTCCGTGGGGTGGGAAAATTGCCCCAGTTTTCTTTTGCAGGTTTCCACTGGCTCAGCTTCTTGCAGTGAGAAAACCTAGTCCTGAGAACAAGGATGCCAGTGACACGGAGGACGATGATGATAATGTTGACGATGAAGAAGCAGAAGATGATCAAGATGAAGATGCAGGCGAGGAGTAGGATGCTTCTGGTGAAGATGAAGGAGATCCTGAAGATGAACCCTAGGCCAACGGGGAAGGTGGCAGTGGAGAAGAGGATGATGATGAGGAGGAGGAGGAGGACAATGATGACAACGATGTTGGTGAAGACGAGGAAGAGCTCCAGCCACCGGCTAAAAGGCAAAAAATGAGCTTGAATCTCTTGTTCTTGTTATTTATTGTCTTGCTGAGGTTAGGGGTATGGTGTAGTGGGAAGTTATAATGGGTCCATGGTGTCTGTCTAAATTAGAGTAGAGAACATTGTGACAGCTCTGGAAATCATACTTGTTTGATTATGCATGACTTAATTCTTGTCCTTACTCTTTCGCATGACTTAGCTCAGTCAGTTTTATTATTATATTTATCATATGCATCGGTATCTTTAAAATGACACTCCTTTCTTGTTGCTTCCAAACATGCTCCAGCTCACAGTTGTTAATACCTAGATTCTGACTGGAGGCTTGGTAATTTCTGATGAATATCTAACGTTTTTCAGGAAAAATGAGGTGGAGGGATGAAGGGACTCTGCCTGATCTTTGATTAACTAAATTCTTTCGAGGAGGAAATCCCTACTGATCTTTTTTCTTCTGTTGGCTGCTGCTGCTGCCTGTAGTCTTATTATTATTTTGTTGGTAAAGTTGAGTATGCATCCAAAGTTATCATAACCCTTTTTAATAGAATTCTGCAAAACTGTAATAAAGTAGAAATAAAGAACAAAAGGTAAAGAGAAAGCCTTTATGCTTTTAGTTTTGTTTCCTTGGTAATTGTGGCAATGTGTATCTACACATTGAATGCTTTTCTCGTATTAATTGGCAGAATTTTTCTCGATTTGGTCTAACTTTATTAAGATTGGCAAGATTATCGCTACTTCAATCTGTTGAAGGCAAGTCAACCGGTGTTGCTCGGCGAACATCAGTCATGTTGGGCTGAACCTTTAACACTTGAACATGACTGGTTTACAACAAAAGAATCAATATTAAGATAATGACAACTTAAGGAAACCAAACTGAACCCCAAAAACAATGGTTTATATTACTCTAGAAAAACCCTTATCAAAAGAACAAAAAAAATGAAGTTCCTCTAGTCTCGGCAAAGCTGAAAGACATTTTCATGAGGAATTCATGTTTGTAAAACATTTTTCTCGACTTTCCTGACCAAAAATTATTAACCAATGTTTCATTATATGCTAAACTCATCATTACACCTTAAACATATGAAATACAAATTTCTAGAGAACTACTAAGCCTCAAATCTAATTTCAAGGGGAGGAACCCCATAGTACCTCTGCAACAATGGAAGCTATCTCTGCCTCAGAAACAGAGGCTTCTCTAACTCTCCTCAAAATCTCCAACTTAAATTCTATTTTCTCCTTTTTACTTAACATTTCTCCTGATTCTAGTTGCATTGTAAATCTTGCAACACAACCTTCAAATGGACAATTACTCATATAATCCTCTTCGTTGCTTTCCATTTCTTCATTACTTGTTCCATTATCATCCACATTGGATTGCTTTTCTAATCCCTGCAACTTCACCAGCTTCTCAACCAACCCTGCTTCAAGCATTGCTTCAATGGCTTCTCTTCTACCATAATACGCGATCCCTAGTATGCAATCCATTGCTTCAGCTTGAATCGCCACATTTTCTGAGCTTAAAAGGCTTATAATTCTTGGGATTTCTTTGTGTGCTTCTAGTTCATCAACCAAAGGGATTCGAATAAACTTGATCAGCAAAGAAAGAACTCGAATCGAACAACAAGATGACATTGATATTAAAGCTCGAACAGTTGGACCCATTAGCACCAATCCCACAAAAACATCTTTATTAAATCTAACCAGTGAAGCTATCACTAGTGCCACCTGATCTCGAACCCTAATTAAGCATGAAGAGTCGCAAAGTAGATGTTCGAGAATCGAGAAAATTTTGGCTTTCAAAATTAAATCTTGAAAATGAAAATCAAAACCTCGCGATAGACGCTTCTCAAACTCAACCAAAACCTTCACTTTCTCATCCTCATCCTCATCAGCTGATCCTTCAAGTGTTCCCACAAGGTTTTGAACGCTTTCTCGATCAAAATAGGCTTGAATATCACTCTCTATTGCACAAGCAACTTGGTAAATCTTGTATTTGATGATTTGGCGTCTGAGGATGCAGGGCAGCCTATAACCCTGATATTTTAGGAGCTTTTCAAGCAGGCTTTTGAGGTTGCAAAGCAGCTGAGAGAGCTTGAAAAGATTAGGGTCGTTATTAAAAATGAGGTTTGCATCCTTTTCAAGGTCTAAGAAAGGATCAATTGTGGATTGGGGTTCTTGTGTTGAAGAAATGGGATTTTTCTGCAGATCTTTTGAAGCTTTTTGGAAGGATTTTAGCAGTGAAAGCAAGTGTTGATTGACTTGGTTTGATGTTTGATCCATTTTGCAGAGATTCGAAGCTTACCGCATGTGGTGGGAGGGAGAAAGGGAGACAGAGAACCAAGCTATCTGAGGGAACTCCCAACTACCAGTCCAAACATGTAATTATACTTGTGACCAAACCTTCAGTTACTTTGATCAAGGCCAAAAACCTAATATTTATCGACTCATGCCAGAATCTTCTTCTGTTTCTACACACATTCCAGTTTCATCCAATTTCTGACCCATCAATCGCCGTCACCACTTTTTCAATCCAATTTGTTGTTTCTGAATTACTGGTTCGGCTGATGGTAGTGGGCCAACCTTAAAATTCGGTGGCAGCTCAGCTTAAGCATTTTAACAGTTCGAGTGTAATACTGGAAAATGGTTACTTAAAGAGTTTTAATTTAATCCAAAAAAAGAAAAGAAAATTGTTACTCAAAATTACTTGATCAGAGTGTTTAAATATAATTTGGATTTGATTTGACGATCGGAAATAATAATTTTAAAATTTTAATTTAACTATAAATATAAAATTATAATAATATTAATTATTATTTAACAAATATTTTTAATATTTTTAATTAAATTTATTTTTATTTAACTCGTATCATTATATATTTTAATACTTTAATTTATTAAACAATATATATATATATCTGATTTCTTTAAAATTTTAATTATTAAGTGATTAAAAAATCTCGTCTCGATTGATTTGGTGTTTCCTTTTAATATAAAAAAATTGTTCGAGGAGTCACCACCAATATTTGATTAGGGTGTGATTGGACACCCAAAACAATTGTCATTTTAATAAAACATTAATTTTAATTTTATTAAAATAACGTTTTAGGTCTACGTTCCAAAAAATTCAGTTCGGGAGTCGAATACACATAGGGAAAGATTAACACCCCATAGCACTCTAAATCGGTACCTAGTTGATTAATTAGTTGTCTTTGCAATAAAATTTACGAGTTCGAATTTAATTTAATTTAAGATCTCTTCAAATAATATTCTTTGAATTTTAGGACGAAACACAATAATATTTAATTTATTTCCTATCGAGAAGAAACAACTTCTCATGCCTTAAAACAATCAATTCTTACTCAAATCGAAATAAAGAAATATTACAATTCCATTTGATAATTCATTATTAGTTCGAATGTATGAATGATGATAAAATGAAGTAAAACAAATTAAATTACAAATTACAAATCCTTTTAGAAAAAAGAAGGATGTTGAATTATTTAAAGACGTCGAGATCGGACCTTTTATAAGTTCTAACGATCATTTCTCAAAGAATTTAAATAGACGAACATTTCTTTTTCTCTCGTTCCCAAATTTTAAGCGTAATCAATTTTTAAGGTTTCACTTAATGGGATACACTTTCATTTTAAAATTATCGGAAGTGACTTTCTTATACGTTAAGACAATCACTTCACAATGACATTAAAATGAAATAATATTACTCTTAGTCCAATTATTTGAACGAATCGAGTGATGCTTACGGGGTTATCATGCATGTTAATTTTGAAAAGATAAGTAATACCTAAATCTATATGTAAGAACAAATGTACTTATATAAACACATAAAAAAAGAATTAAATAACATGTTATTTTATCTAGATTAAATTAAATAAAATTTAAAGGCATACATAACCTAACTTAACAATATTCAAGACCATATAAATTTTACAACATGCCACATCATACTCAACACATAATCACATATATGTCAGGGCACACGTGAAACCTACTAAATAAAACATAAAATACATTTACCCTAAATATATGTGTTTACATGTATGTTACCATACAAAAAGGAAAGAAAATGTGGCATATGGCATAATAAAGACCAATACAAATATATATATATATATATAACACATTAGGCTTAAGCAATCGGATAAATAACACACACAACAGGCCTCGTCAGTAACTTAAGAAAAATAAATCTGGTAAATGGACATATGTACATACACGAGGAAAAAGTAAATGGCATAGTGATCAAGATGAAAGGACAAACAAATCCTCGGTTAAAATAGCAAATCTAGGGACCTAATTAGTCGGTTAAACAAATATAAGTCATAGGGCACAAAAATTATATATTCCAGGCACCAAAAACGAAATAAACCCATAAGTAGATGGGGACTAAAATGAAAGTTCTATAAAGGATATGCCAGAAACATAAACAACGCAAAATATAAGCAAACATATAATATGGACTAAAATGGAAATCAAAGAAAGTACATGACAAATATGAACAGAAACAAAGATTTAAAAATAACTTAGCACATGACTAAAATGCAACACGTGTAAATCTTAAAGACAAAATCAGAAATATAAAGAAATTCGATTTGAGGAATGAAATGAATTAAAACAAAAATTGGGTTGAGCCCTTACACAATAATCTCATCCCCAGGCGCAAAAACGAGTGATGCTAACCTAGATGGAACGGCGCCGTTTCACATTCCACTTAAAGCCTCAGTTAGGCTTGTGTTTAACCTAATATCCACTTTATCACATGTTGAAAAATTTTGATATTTCAATATAACAAATTAAGTTAAATGAATTTTAAGATTTTCCAAATGATTTTCTAAGTATATTCGATATAATTATTCGAATATCAAAACATTACTCCAAATATTTCAAAAATCATTTTTAATCCTTACTTAAGTGTAAAATTAAGTTTTAATCTTAAAACAATTTCAAAATAATCTTTCAAAGTATTTTGAACCATTTCAAAGCCAAAAATTCCAGATTGCTCAGAGGGAACCGATTTCCCCCCAAGGGAGTACCGATTCCCCCTGAATGGTTTAGCTCCGAGATTTCCAGAATGCTCGGAGGGAACCGATTCTCCCATAGGGGGTATCGATTCCCCCCTATTCAACGGTCGAAATATTTGAATTTTACACTTAGGGAACCGATTCCCTATGATAGGGTACCGATTCCCCCCACGCTCCAAGCATTTTTAATAAATGTTTTCACACTTAAACGGCTATATTATCTTCATTAATCATCCCTAACGTTCAGAAGTGATTCAAGGTGTATTTAAGCAAGCTTAGAAGCCATTAATCAAAAACAAGAAACATCAAGCAACTAGAATCAAGAGAGAATCAAAGAGAAAGCATCAAACCTCAAGTTTGAGCATTTCAAGCCTATTTTCATTCAATATTCATTTTGCTTTCAAGAACACATATTGTGCTCAATTGTATTCATCTTTGAGTGTTCTTTTCTTTGTTCTAGAATTGTGCAAACAATCTACCTTGTGAGGATTTTCTTGTAAGTTTGCAAATTTTATTGTTCTCTTTGGGAGAGAGTTTTCTCAAGAATTTTGGGTATAATTCTTGAGGGTTTGTAAGGTTACTCTTTGTCCTCAAAAGAAAGACAAATTAGTGAATTTGTGGAAAATCCTTAGTGTGGATAACTAAGGTAGTGGACGTAGACTTTGATTGAGAAAGTCGAACCACTCTAAATTACTGTGCAAATCTTTTCAATTTTCTGCAAAAGCTTCCACCGAAATTTTAATTGCCAATT
Organism: Hibiscus syriacus; assembly: GCF_006381635.1. NCBI lineage: Eukaryota > Viridiplantae > Streptophyta > Magnoliopsida > Malvales > Malvaceae > Hibiscus > Hibiscus syriacus. The sequence continues at coordinate 670,578 of NW_024061893.1, forward strand.
CACCCCCCTCTTGGCCGATCCGTCGATCGATTAACTCAACAATTGGTATCAGAGCCTCACTCATTTGAAGGTTTAATCGCCTCTTGAGTTGATCCGGGAAGAGTTAAATCGATAAAGATGGTGTCTACTTCCGGTTCATTCTCCATGGAAGAATCCAGACCTATTGACGTGCCTCCACACTTCAATGGAACAAATTATCATCATTGGAAGAGGTGTATGATGATATTCATCAAAGCATTTGATATGGAAGCTTGGATGATAATCAAGAAAGGATATTCCTCTCCTACTAAGAAGGTAAAGAAGTGGAGTGTTCAAGAACGGAAGGAAGCTCAACAAAACTCAAAGGCTATGCACATGTTGTGTTGTGCAATTGATCCTAATGTATATAAAGGAGTTTCTTCTTGTTCAAGTGCCAAGGAAATGTGGGATAAGCTTGAGGAGATCTATAGAGACAAGGAAGAAGAAGAACCAATAAAAGTGATGTTTCTATTAGCTCTCACAGAGCCAAAGGTATCTTCTAACTCAAATATATCAAATTCAAAATCTTTTAATGAGTTACAAGATGCTTATGATAAATTATTTTCGGAGTTTGAGACCATGAACTCCAAATACAATAAATTGATTTCTAAATTTATTGCTAAAAATAATCTTCTTTTGAAAGCTAAAACAAACTTGGAAAATCAAAATGAAATGTTGAGAAAGAAGTTAGAGCTTTTAAAAATAAAATCTGAAAACTTTGAAAAAGAAATTTTCAAATTAAACAAACTTCTTCTAGAAATGAAAATGGATTTTGAAAATCAAAATGAAATCTTGAAGAAGGATTTAGAACTCTCAAAAATGAAATTTGAAAGTATTGAAAAAGAAAATTTCAATTTGAAAGATAAGCTTGAATGTTTAACAAGAGAAAAAGAGATCATTCTAAATAATTCATCTAGTTCAATAATGACAATATGTTCACATTGTCATTATCATGGTCATAAGGAACATACTTGTCCTTTAAAGAAAGGAAAACGATTTAAAATTAGACAAGTATGGCTTCCAAAAGGAACAAGAGGCATTGAAACTAATGTTCAAGGATCCAAAGCAATTTGGATACCAAAATCTACTTAAATGTCTCTTGTAGGTGTGTGAGAGCAATTGTGATAAAGATGATGATATTCAAGATGCTCTAAGCCACACATAAAAAGGGAATGGGTAACCTCTAAACTTAATGTTTTTATTATTTGGTTGCTCATTTAGTTTATGCATGCATGAGGTTTTAAAATGTTGAATTATGTTTTATCTCATGTATGTTGAAAAATATTGTATGATGAACATGGTAAATTTTGGTAATGTTTTATAAACTATAGTTCATCATATTAATTTTTGGTCAAAATTGTTTTTTAAAAAGTAATTGATATCTCTTTAACAATTGATATCGATTTTTCAAGAACTTTGGTTTTGCAAAATTTTGACCTAAATTTTTTTTCTTAATGTTTATGCATAGATTTTTTTGTTTAAATATTATAAAGTTTTAATGCATAACATTTTCAAAAACTTTATGCATGTTCTCTTAATCTCTATAATCAACATTGCATAATGTTTTATATGTGAATGGGTTAAAAGCATAATCTTTTGAAAAATAAATTTGATAAAAGATACAATGTTTTATTTTAAATGATTGCAAAATTGATTAACATTGCATCTATTTTCGATTATGCTTGTTGGTCATAAAATAGGGATATATATATATATACATGATGCATTTAGATTTTATTAATATGACTATTTTGTGCCTAGTTGCTAGGGATGAGCATGATGATTTGTTATGGCATAGGAGACTATGACATGCTAGTATGAGTGTTTTGCAACGGCTAATTCAAGGTGATTTAGTTCGAGGGTTGTCTAAGCTTAAATTTGATAATGATAAAATCTGTAATGCTTGTGCTAAAGGAAAACAAAAGCGAGTTTCTTTTAAATCCATTAATGATGTATCAACTAGTAGAGTTTTACAATTGATCCATTTAGATCTTTTTGGGCCAACTAGAACTACTAGCTTGGGTGGAAAACAATATGCATTTGTCTTGGTAGATGACTATTCTAGATATACTTGGGTTCTATTTTTAAATACTAAAGATGAAGCATTAGAATAATTCATCACGTTTTCAAAAGTAATCCAAAATGAAAAAGGTTACTCTATAACTAGTGTTAGGAGTGATCATGGAACTGAATTTGAAAATCTTGGATTTACTGAATTTTGTAACTCTAACGGTATTAGCCATAATTTTTTCAGCACCTAGAACCCCTCAACAAAATGGAGTTGTTGAGAGGAAAAATCGAACTTTAGAAGAAATGGCTAGAACCATGCTTTGTGAAAATAATTTGCCAAAATATTTTTGGGTGGAAGCCACAAATACCGCTTGTTATGTTGTAAATCGAGTAATGATTAGGCCAATTTTAAAGAAAACTCCATATGAAATTTTCAAAAATAAAAAGCCTAACATTAGTTATTTTCATCCTTTTGGATGTAAATGTTTTGTTTTAAACAACGGTAAAGAAAACCTTGGCAAATTTGATGCTAAAAGTGATGAAGGAATTTTTCTAGGTTATTCCTTAAATTCTAAAGCCTATCGTGTATTTAATAAAAGAACTTTAGTTGTAGAAGAGTCTATACATGTTGTTTTCGATGATAATCCCCTTCCGAGGAAGGATTCTTGTGTGAATGATGATGTAGGTGTTATAAATACAAATGACGTTAGACATGACATTGGAGAACCATCATCAAAGGAAGAAACGAAAAATGAGGAAACTCATGATCCTCTTGAGAATCCAACCATTGAAGAAAGGGAAGTATCTTATCCAAGAGAGTACAACTATGTCAAGGATGGTGAAATTATAGGTGATCCATCAAAAGGGGTAACAACTCGATATTCTCTTAGAAATATTTGTAATTATGTTGCATTTATCTCATGCATAGAGCCTAAGAATATTAAAGAAGCATTAAATGATGAACATTGGATTATGGCTATGCAAGAAGAGTTAAATCAATTTAAGAGAAGTAAAGTATGGACATTAGTTGAAAGGCCTAGTAATAAATCTACTGTAGGTACTAGATGGGTATTTAGGAATAAGCTTGATGAGAGTGGTAATATAGTAAGAAACAAGGCTAGACTTGTTGCTCAAGGGTATACTCAAGAAGAGGGCATAGACTATGATGAAATATACGCTCCCATAGCTAGGATGGAAGCAATTAGAATGTTATTAAGCAATTAGAATATTATTAGCATTTGCATGTTTCAATGAATTTAAATTATATCAAATGGGTGTTAAAAGTGCATTTTTAAATGGTTTTATAAAAGAAGAAGTGTATGTGGAACAACCTCCAGGTTTTGAAGATTCAAATTTTCCGGATCATGTTTTAAAATTGACAAAAGCACTTTATGGTTTAAAGCAAGCTCCTAGAGCTTGGTATGAAAGATTGTCAAATTTTTTAATTGAAAAAGTTTTTTCAAAAGGGAAGGTTGACACTACATTGTTTTTGAAGCATAAAGGTAAAGATTTATTAGTAGTTCAAATTTATGTTGATGATATAATATTTGGTTCTACTAATGATGTTCTTTGCCAAGAATTTTCTAAGCTAATGCAAAGTGAGTTTGAGATGAGCATGATGGGGGAGCTCTCATTTTTCTTGGGACTCCAAATCAAGCAAAGAAAAGATGGCATCTTCATCAATCAAGCTAAGTACGTCAAATATATGCTCAAGAAGTTTGGACTGGAAAATGGGAAACCTCATGACACTCCAATGAGCTCTTCAACAAAGCTTGACTTAGATGAAGGAGGTAAATGTGTAGATGTTAAATTATATAGGTCAATGATTGGATCTCTACTTTATCTAACTGCAAGTAGACCGGACATTATGTTTAGTGTTTGCTTATGTGCTAGATTTCAATCATGCCCTAAGGAATCACATTTACTAGCTGTTAAGAGAATATTTAGATACCTTAAGGATACTCCTAGTTTAGGACTTTGGTATCCTAGAGACTCTAGCTTTAGCTTGCATGCTTTTTCTGATGCGGATTATGGAGGATGCAAATTAGATAGGAAAAGCACCTCCGGTACTTGCCAATTCCTTGGAAATATGCTAATTTCTTGGTTTTCAAAGAAACAAAATTGTGTTGCATTATCTACCACTGAAGCCGAATACATTTCAGCTGGTAGTTGCTGTGCACAAGTTTTATGGATGAAACAACAACTTTTTGATTATGGAATTGAAGTAGGTACCATTCCTATCAAGTGTGACAATACTAGTGTTATTTGTCTCACTAAAAATCACATCCAACACTCAAGAACTAAGCACATTGAAATAAGACATCACTTCATTAGAGACCATGTCACTAAGGAAGATGTAGTTCTAGAATTTGTTGATACTTTGCACCAATTAGCGGATATCTTTACAAAACCTTTAGACAAGGAACGATTTTGGACACTTAGGAGATAATTAGGTTTGACCAATCTATCTTCACTGAGTGTTTAAAATAATTTTAGCACTTTTAATAATAAATGAAAAATGCTTATAATAGTAAATTTTGATTGCATTCATTACTATTAGTTAGGGGGAGTTTATGATTCTTGATAAAAAAAAATCAATTTTATGTTCAAATATCGTTTAAAGATTAATTGAATTGTTTGAACATGATTAATTTTCACTATATGAGTTGCCAATACCACTAGAGGAAATTAATTTAGCATTTTGGGTGTTTAAAATCGGATTTTAGCATTTTGGTGCAGAGGGAATCGATCCCCCCTTGAGGGAACCGATTCCCCCTTTGAAGGGGAACCGATTCCCCCCAGAGGGGAATCGATACCCCCTAGGGTTCTGTTAAATCGGGCAGAACACCCAAAACCCCAAAATACTCAAACCCTCTTCTCTTCCGTCGTTCTCTCTCAACTTTTCTCAAATCTCCATTTTTGCCTCAAATCAACGATATTAATCGGAATTCGATTCAAATATCATCTTCTAAACCTGTTGAATCATTAAAATCGTGCAAACAACATCAAAATCCCCTCAATCTTCATCTTTCAAGGTAAATTTTTCTAAACTCTCTATTTCATTGATTTTGAACATAGGATTAGTTTTAATTAGTTCTAGGTTGAAATAGTGATCGGGCATTGATTGTTTAATGATTAGAAACTAGATGTTACAACTAATTTCATCAAAAACACAAGAATTTTACAAAATTTTAAAATTTTTGAAATAAAAAAAATTGATTCTCAAAGTTAATGTGTTTTGATAAAATTATGTTGTTATGAAAACTATATATATATTGTTTCTCAAAACCATATTTGTCAAAAGTTTTTCAAAAACTTTGCCCAATAGGATTGATTTAGCGAACCTTGAAATATTGAGGACTCAATTGAGTTTTGGGATTAATTGAATTGCATACATTTGTTTTTAAAATTGCAGGTTATCCAATCTATTTCGATTTCCTTCACCATGTCCAATCCTAAACGTGCTAGGTCTTCATCTAGTCGTCAACCAAATCCACCTCCAAATCCTCCTCCTATTCCTCAAAATCCTATTCCAAATCTTGATCCTAACTTGACTATCCAAAATTCTTGTTTCAATCAACAGGGTCCTAAAGATTATCGTTTTTGGTTTTACCAATATTTTGACTCGTATAAGATTAGAGAAGAACGTATCCCATCTCTTCAAGCTATGGTTGCTATTAACTTTAAATATCTCCCTATCTTGCTCGAATGGAAATTTGATAAACTTTTCGAACTTGAACCCGTTGTCTATCATCAACTTGTTCGTATCTTCTATTGTAATGCCGTTTGTATAAAAAATCGTGACAAAACCAAAACCATAGGAGTATGTTCCTACCTCCTAGGTCAATTTTCCATCTTGATCTGGCTTACATAGCCAATGCCTTAGGCTTGGATAATGAAGGTTTATCAAATGAAAAACAAGTTTTAGGCTCTCGATATAAACGAAATGATAGTGCAAGTGTTCTAGATCTTCATGAGTGTTTTCTTCATCTCATGATCACTTGGTGGTTTCGACCATCCGGGGGTCGTTATTCTACTCTCAGAGCTTTAGATCTTTGGTTGTTGCATTGTTTTGAACACAATATAAAAAACCTTTCCGAGATTATCTTTGCTGAGATTGTTGAAACTGTTAACCTAGTGCCAAATAAGAAACTCTGTTCTTCACTAGTTTACGGTTGTATCCTTAGTAATCTCTTTTCTAAAGCCGAGCTTCGAGTTGGTATAGATGCCTCCTTTCCTCTTAAAAACAAATCAATCTTCTTTCTTTAACAAGAGTGGGATGGGTCAAAGATAAAGAAACCGGTGAATGGGTTCGATCTTCTGCAACTACTCCGGGAGCTAGTTCTTCACAAGCTCCACTCGAAGCTGACGAAGATCCAGAGTTTGAACAATTAATGAGGGATATCGATGAAGCCGAAGATGAGCCTGAGCAACCCGAGGAGCACGCACAACAATCGACTCAAATGCCTCCATATTTTCAATCCTTATGGAGACATTTGATTTCCGATATGCGACCATGGATTCGTGCTTTACTTTTATAGAGTCCCATTTATCCACAATGGGAGCTCAACAATTAGAGATTCTCCGAGAGATGCGCACAAACAACGCTTCGATGAATGAACGTATTAATGACCTCATTAACGAAATGGTCGCTATGCGAGCTCGTTTTCCTCCTCCTGATCCGGATATGTGATTAAATGTTTTACTTTGAACTCCAAACTTATTGTTTTAACATTTTGAATATTTTGGAATGTTTGAATTTGTGAATTGATTTATTGTGAATTTGTTTGGATTTATGGATGGTATGAACTTATATGTTTTGTGTGATTTATTCATTATTGCATCATTTACTTCATGTTAGATATATGACCAATTTTTCCATATCACATTAAATATGAATATTGATTATGAAGCTAATGGCTAATGTTTCTCTTGATTGTGATCTTAGCAGCTTATGCATACATATACCTAATCAATTGGCTAAATGTTTTTCACGTTTCTTTGAATCTTTTTGATTTAACAAAAAGGGGGAGAAGTGTGTGTTTTAAGTGTGTGTTTTAAAATAAGTGTGTTTTAAAATGATAAATGGGAGAAGTGTTAAAGTAAGGGGGAGTAATTTCAAAACTTGATTTCAAAATCTTAAAATTACTAAAATGTTTTGTTATATCAAAAAGGGGGGAGATTGTTGAAAACATTTTGATATTTCGATATAACAAATTAAGTTAAATGAATTTTAAGATTTTCCAAATGATTTTCTAAGTATATTCGATATAATTATTCGAATATCAAAACATTACTCCAAATATTTCAAAAATCATTTTTAATCCTTACTTAAGTGTAAAATTAAGTTTTAATCTTAAAACAATTTCAAAATAATCTTTCAAAGTATTTCGAACCATTTCAAAGCCAAAAATTCCAGATTGCTCAGAGGGAACCGATTCCCCCCCAAGGGGGGTATCGATTCCCCCTTGAATGGTTTGGCTCCGAGATTTCCAAAATGCTCGAAGGGAACCGATTTCCCCCTATTCAACGGTCGAAATATTTGAATTTTACACTTAGGGAACCGATTCCCTATGAGACGGTACCGATTCCCCCATGCTCCAAGCATTTTTAATAAATGTTTTCACACTTAAACGGTTATATTATCTTCATTAATCATCCCTAACGTTAAGAAGTGATTCAAGGTGTATTTAAGCAAGCTTAGAAGCCATTGATCAAAAACAAGAAACATCAAGCAACTAGAATCAAGAGAGAATCAAAGAGAAAGCATCAAACCTCAAGTTTGAGCATTTCAAGCCTATTTTCATTCAATATTCATTTTGCTTTCAAGAACACATATTGTGCTCAATTGTATTCATCTTTGAGTGTTCTTTTCTTTGTTCTAGAATTGTGCAAACAATCTACCTTGTGAGGATTTCCTTGTAAGTTTGCAAATTTGTATTGTTCTCTTTAGGAGAGAGTTTTCTCAAGAATTTGGGGTATAATTCTTGAGGGTTTGTAAGGTTACTCTTTGTCCTCAAAAGAAAGACAAATTAGTGAATTTGTGGAAAATCCTTAGTGTGGATAGCTAAGGTAGTGGACGTAGACTTTGATTGAGAAAGTCGAACCACTCTAAATCGCCGTGCAAATCTTTTCAATTTTCTGCAAAAGCCTCCACCGAAATTTTAATTGCCAATTCACCCCCTCTTGGCCGATTCCGTCGATCGATTAACTCAACATCACCCTTACTCCCATTAAACTTCAACTCGTCGTTTTCTCTCATCTCAAACCCCTCCCTTTCATTTCTTTCGTTTTTCCTTCCTTGACCTCACAGCCACCGTAGCCGTCGCCCTCAAAGGGCTCCGATTAGGAGCTAAAACGCCTCAAAGCCTTCCTTCTCTCATAAAACGAAGCCAAAGCCACCCAAAACCCTAAGAAACAACCCCCTCAAACCCCAAACAAACTTAAAAAAATGTTACCTCAAGCGGCTAAACAAGATTTTAGCTCCAGGGGATAATGACGCTCTTTTTCAGACGAGAAAGGTAAGTTTTTTCTCTTTTGGGGTTTTCTCCTTTCTTTTGGTACTCAATTCTTCTAACATAAAAAAGTAAAAGCTCTCTTCTTTCTTAATTTGGTTGCTGCTCGAAAAGGATTTTTCTTTTTGGCTTTGTGCTCTCTTGCTGATAGAAGATGATGATTAATGAAAAGAGGGTTCCTTTTTTCCTTTTGTGCTCTTGTGTTTATGATGCTATGTTCCTGATGAGATTATGAGGATATCCATCCCCTTTTTTGTTTTATGTTCTTTCTCTTATCTCTTCTAAAAAATGCCCCTTTATTTTTTTTTATTTTGCATGCACCAGACGAGGAGCAATGAGTTTTTCGTCGTTTATCCCTCCGTCCCCTACCACTTTCATGGCAGAGAGAATGTGGCAGGGGATATACGGTGCTGATGCAGACATAGAGGTCAGACGCGTGGGAGTTTAGAGCGACGCGCGTGCATCCAATGTGCGAATCTGGACGATTGAACTTCGTTGATGGCGACTACTAGTGAGGTATCATTTAGGTACAAAACCCTAATACCTTTGGATTGATCTAGGCCATCAGATTCGTTCCTAATCTGACAACTATCGTTTGGAGGCGGTTGGAGACTCTCTTCCAAAACCCTAACTCCATTTGGTTCTAGCTTTGGGCTCCTAACTGATCGGGCTTACTTCAGTTGAGCTTTAGTGGTTGTTTGGGTCACTTTTCCTTGTAATTGCTTTGGGCTTTATGTAGTTAATTTTGGACCTGTAAAATGAAATTAATAAAATCAGTGCTCTTTAAATTCCACTAATATTTATGTGTATATATATATATATATTCGATTTAATTACTTATAATATATTTATATGTATATAATAATAATCACATACACCCATAATATATATATATATATATAACCACACGCATGGCTAATAATAATATTATATGTAATCATAATTAATAGTAATAATTATTAATAAGTAACCCATATATAATTAAACACACACATATATATATATATATATTCACAGAACTAATAATAATATAATATAAATTATGTGCCTATATAATATGCACCCTACATATATGTAATTAAATAATTAACCTAATAAATCCTTATATTTAAACTAACTAATAAGATATATATATTTTTGAGGCAAAAGCCCTTATTCAATTGATAATTGATTTAGATTGATCCTCTATTATTATTGAAAGTGATGTTGGTAATGTAGTTCATCAATTGCTTCATTCGTGACTCCATGTGTAGGTAATAAACTTCTACTTGGATAAAGCGTGTAATCCACTGTTCGCTCGCAAATACATTCGAATTCAATCTGTTCGTCGCACTACCAATGATGTTGCCATGTGTTAACACAATGCGTCTCTACTCAAACTTCATCGTTTATATTCTATTTATGATAGTTCGTCTATAATTTCGAACAGTGTTTTTTATTATGTGATTTCCGACTAAAGTAATATATTTCCTTTTTTCTTAGAAAAAACAATACATATGATTCAACATTAATCAAGTTGTTATTATAATATAAACTTGAGGGGGGCCCAACGTTTGTGTTTTTGAAATTTTAAGGATATATATTTATACGTTCGCTTACCAACAAACATAACGGATTAAGTTAAGAGAGATTTGATTTTTTGCTGAAAAAGGGAGAGTCAGTGATTCACTAAACCTCTACTTCTTCATATAAATAAAACATTTCAACTTCGTATCGCACCCCACTTCGACCAACACTGCACTCAAATATTTTCAGTTATATGGCTGACCCTATCCCTTTGTTCATTTACCCATCTATTTTCCTTATTCTCTTTTTGGCTTCCATCAATCACCGCTACCATCTCTACTCTTTTTCTTCTCATTTATGGAATCGCACTGAGATTTCCCCACAAAATTCTTCTCACTTTCCAAACTCTCCGACTCCAAGTTCTGCTCCGATTTTTCATAATGGAATTAGCTTTGTAAGTAATGATGTCAGTTCGATTCAGATTCTGAAAGCATTATGGTGGTTTTTAGTTTTTACATTTAACTTTTGGGTTGTTATTTTGTTTTAACAGGCGCAGAAGAAGAGACAGATTGAGATTCTGAAAGAAGGGTTGGGGAGGGCAAGAAAGGCGATACGAGCGGCATCTCGGTCTCGGAGGTGTACTTCGAACGGGCCGGGGAGTTACGTTCCCAAGGGATCAGTTTATAGAAACCCTTGCGCTTTTCATCAGTTAAGAAATTTCCCATTACCTTGTCATACATTAACTTTTCATTCATTTGAAGAAGAACCAAACGGAAAGTGCCCTTTCAACTTCACTGCTTAATGCAAGTTTAGTTGCGACATTAGTTCTTGCATTTAGTTGCATTGGGATATTGGACCATGTGAAAACATGATTACAATCAAGGTTATATTTCATCTAACCATTTAAGCCCGAGATCTTCAGTTGAAAGTCGGAAGAACGGCTGAGAACGCCTTTGATTAAGCCCATATATGGGTTCGGACTTTTTGCTTTCCCCAATCACTAAGTTGGTTAAACCTTTGGTTGTCGATATTACAAAAGTCTGTATATTCTTTTATACCCCAAGCATTATCAATTTCGAGATGGTCCCCAGTTTCTATAACGAAATGAAAACTGCATGTTCCATTTTCAATACGTATGAGTTATTCCTTCAATTGTCAAACATGCCATGAAATGAAATCCCAAACGATCTTTTCCTTATTTCATACATGTTTTTTTTTGGTTACTTAAAAGTTAATTATGATTCCATGAATCGGTTTAGCTAATCTAGTTTATGCATAATTCAGGAGCCACGTCGAGATGCAGAAGCGATTCAGAGTGTGGCCATACAAGGAAGGAGATGCACCGCTCTTTCATAAAGGTCCAGTAAATGATATATACTCAATCGAGGGGCAATTTATTGATGAACTGGAGAGCGATATTTCACCATTCTTAGCTCTAACCCCTGATGAGGCCCTTGCATTTTTCCTCCCCGTTAGCGTTGTGAATATTGTAAAGTATGTTTACAGGCCGTATACGAATTATTCTCGTGAGCGCCTTCAGAACATCGTAAAGGACTACATTGGCATTGTATCAACCAGATATCCCTACTGGAATAGAAGCAATGGAGCCGATCATTTTATGATCTCTTGCCATGATTGGGTATATAATATGTATTTTTTTTTTTTGCTCAGCATATAATATGTATTTTACTTTACTGTACACACACTCGTTACTTATATTATCAGTTGGTTCATTTCTATGATCAAAATGATTGTTTTCAGGCACCGGATGTTTCAGCAGCGGATCCGAAGCTTTTCAAGCATTTCATTAGAGTTCTTTGCAATGCTAACTCCTCTGAAGGATTCAAGCCTGAAAGAGACGTTTCACTGCCGGAAGTGTACCTTCGTTATGGGGAGCTGGGAAAGCCTCGAAAGGGCCAACACCCAAACAACCGTTCGATTCTAGCCTTCTTCGCAGGTGGCCAACATGGGAACGTGAGGAAAATGCTTTTCAAATATTGGGAGCAAAAAGACAATGACATTAGAGTATTTCGATACCTCCCCAAAACCCTAAACTACACTCAACTAATAAGCCAAACTAAGTTTTGCCTTTGCCCTAGCGGATACGAAGTTGCAAGTCCGAGAGAGGTTGAATCTATACTTGCCGGTTGTGTTCCGGTGATTGTTTCCGATCACTATGTGTTACCGTTTAGCGATGTTCTCGACTGGAGTAAATTTTCCGTTCATGTTCCCATCGCAAAGATACCAGAGATCAAAACAATACTGCAAGGGATTTCTGAGAAAGAATATTTGAAAAAACAAAGAAGGGTCCTCGCCGTGCAAAGACATTTCGTGCTCCATCGACCAGCTAAACCATATGATATAATGCATATGGTGATGCATTCAGTATGGCTTAGGAGGCTTAACAGAGGATTGCCAAATTAATATATTTTGCATATAAATTATGAATATGTAGGTGTAAATCACAGTTATAATATATATGTACTTTTTAATAATGAAAAATTTTGTTCTATCTTCCTTTTCTTTTTAAGTGTAATTTTGTTCTATCTTTTCTAAAAGAATTAAATCCTACGTTACAAGAGAAACGAAGAGATAAAAATTATATTTTATATATACTTTAACTAAAATATTTTTAATGAAAAATATTTAATTTAAGCACTGTATAAATAATGCCAGAATCCATTTATGTGTTTAGGCGAAATTTTTTAAAATATTACATAATTTTAAAATGTCAATATTTGTGATTTTTATTTAAATATATAATTATTATATAAAAATTTAAGCTTATTAACATTTTTTAGTTTAAAATAATTATAAAAGCAATAATATTAACAAAAATAATATAAAAATATGCAAATAAATTGAAAATATAAAATATATAGAAAAATTATTAAAATTACATAAAATAATATTTTTGAAGTTTAAAATTAAAGATGTTAAAAAAATCCACTGGCAACTTATATTTATTTTAAAGAATTATTATAATTATTTATTCTCATAATTTATACATTTGTGTATTGTTAACCTGTTACCTCGCTACCTCGTAAAAATAACAAGTTAAGAGAGATTTTAAGTTTTAATGTTGAAGTTTCAAAATAAAATAATAATGATATTAAAATGAAGGTTTATATTACACATAAATATTTAAAGTATATCATTTTTATTTAAATATTTAAAGTATTTTTTTATCAAACATAAATATTTAAAGTTATATTTTTGTCAAAGCATGTATTTAAAGTATTTTTTGGTCAAAAATAGGTACATAAAGTATTCAACTTTTTTCAATTAAGTATCTAAAGTATTCTTTAATTAATATCACATGTCAAATTTTTAAAAACTTATATGAAAAAATAAATACTTCTTATATATACTTTAACTAAAATATTTTAAATACTTAAATGAAAAAATATTATACTTTATGTACTTATTTATGATATAAACCTAAAATATATAAAAAAAAGAATAAAAAATATATAATAACGTCAAGATAAATTATATTATAAAACATGTAAAAAATTGAATAATATGTATAATATTTCTTAAAATTTTATAATTATAGACAAATAAGTAATTTTACCACTCCCTCAAACGGGTATTTAAGTGGGCAACACGAAGGCAGGCCAAAGGCAAATAAAACTTTCTCCGCCCGCGACGCCTTCTCTAATTTTACTATGTAGAAATCGCCGTTTTCCCTCGCTTTTTTCCTTCATAATTTGCTCGAGAAAATGGATCGCGGTAGCACACTATCCAAACACATTGTTTCTAATTGATCATCAAAAAAGCTTTCCTAACATGGCGAGTTGCTGTAGATATTCAGTGTCGGCTTTCACGTTGCTATGCCTTTGTGTTTTCACGTTCCTCGTGGTTTTCTTTAACTACAATCATTTCAATTCCTTCATGATCTTCTATGCTCCAACTCTTGAATCACCAGGAGCAAAATTTGAGTTGCAGAGACTAATCGTTTCTACTTCTGGTCAAATCAGAGCCGTTAGTTCCAGCGGATCAACTGATGATTATCATCACCTCAACCGAACCAGCACCGTTATAGTAAAACTTTCTATCTCCCTCCTCTCTCTCTCTCTCTCTCTCTCTCTCTAACGGATTGAGGGAAAAAAATCGTTACCTCATACTTTGATCAATCTTAAAGACAAATGCCGATATCAGTATCTTAAAAAGAGATTTAATGTTTGATAATTCTTCTTCCATCTCACTTCAATTTTGTTCCTATTTTCTTTCTTAATATAAAAAATTATTAACGGAAAATGATTAATTATATGTTATCGTTTCATTGCAGATAGAAACGAAGAAACGAAGCAGAGAACAAGTTTTAGAACAAGTACTAACCAGAGCTCAGAGCCGTCTTGTAAATTTTAGTAGCCCTATGCCATAACTTTAAAATAGGCCTTTTAAAACTAAAATATTAGATATATAAAGAAGTTCACTAATATTTCAAAATTTATTATAATTATAAGAAATGTTAAATAGTCGTAAAAAAGATCTTCATGTAATAAAGTGAAATACAAAGTAACTATTCTCTAAATAAATTCGTTCTCCTAGCATTTTTAGAAGCAAAGTTATTGACTAGCTCTTTATAATCAAGACTCTCCAATAGATCGTTTTCAATAACTATCAATGACAATTCATTAAGTCTCTCTTGTGACATTGTGGACCGCAAGTAAGACTTCAATAACTTCAGTTTTGAAAAACTTCTTTCTGCAGATGCCATCGTTACTGGAATAGTCAATAGTACTCTAAATGCAATTATTGCATTAGGAAAACAATCGACCTTTTTCATAAATTTTAAAACATCAGTAGGTCTCATATTTTCAGCTGGCAAGAAATTGTTAAGTAATCTTAGCTCCACATAGAATTCATTTGCATCAATATCTGATTGTCCGTTTTTCTTGAGTGCATCTTCAAGATGACAACAACATGACTTAAGGTGGTTGCCATCAAAGAACTTCAACTTGTCACAAGAGAACAAGAAACCACAATTTTTCTCGTACTCTTTGTATTGTTCAAACCTTGTTGTAAGAGAAGCAATTGCCTGATCAACAATATACAAGAAGTAGTTGACTTTAAATGATTCCTCTGCAGAAAAAGAAGCATCTTGATTAATTGAACTCTCGTCAAATTGTCTTTTCCTACGAATTACACGTCTTTGAGGGAAGACAGGATCAACATCCATTTCAGTTGCAATTTGCTTAGCAATATCGACAGCTTTCGAGAACCCCGTGTTTCTAAACTCCTCAAAGAAAGAGATCAAACCTTTCACTTCTTTAATAGCAACATCAATAAGCATATCTTTGGATTGTAAGTTTTTGCTCACTAAATTTACGGTATATAATATATCGAACCAAATGACAATCGAAACTAAAAACTCAAAATCGCCAAGCTCATTTGTTGCTAAAGATTTAGCTTCACTTTTTATTTTGGAATCATTATCGTTCTCTGCAACTTGAAGTAAAGCTTCTCTTACTTCCACAATTTGAAATCTAATAGCTTTGACACTATCAACACGACTTTCCCAGCGTGTGGTTGACAATGACTTAAGTGTCAGTCCTTGAACATTATCCTTCAAAATTTGCCACCTTTTAGAAGAATTGGAAAATATGGTGTATATGTGTTGTATTACTCCAAAAAAATCTCTTGCTTTTCCACAAGTATTAGCCATGTCACATAATGCTAGATTAAGACTATGACAACCACAAGAAGTATAAAATGCTCTAGGATTTATATCTAGAAATTTCTTTTGTACTCCCTGATGTTTACCTTTCATATTCGATCCATTGTCATAGCCTTGACCACGTATATCATCAATATCAAGACCAAGTGACTTCAATTCATCTTGTGTTGTATCAAAAAGTCCCTGACCAGTGGTATCATTAACATTTAAAAATCCTAAAAAGGATTCCTCAACACTGACACTTGTGGATGAGAAATTTACATACCTCAATATCAAAGTCATTTGTTCCTGATGATTGGAATATGGGGTATAATCAAGTATCACTGAGTAATACTTTGCTTGCTTAACTTTTTTTATGATATCTTATTTGATTGCATGTGCAAGTAAAGTTATTAACTCATTTTGGATTGTATGACCGAGATAGTGAACATGGATGTTATCACTTGTGATACGTCTCACGTGCTCTTTAATAACTGGGTCAAACTCTTCCAGCATTTCAATTAAACCCAAAAAATTTCCGTTGCTCTTTTAATACAATTTCTCGTTCGATCCACGGAAAGCTAAATTATGTTTAGCAAGGAACTTTACAATTGAAATAATTCTCTGAAGAACTTTCTTCCAATGATCACTAAATTTTCAAATTGTTCTTGTGCCACTTTATCAATTGTTTCATTTTTTTTTAATCTCTGACGCATATCAATCAAGCCAAGTAGTCATGTTTGTGACATGTTCTAGGCCAACTTCATGCTCTTTAAGTCTGGTGCTAAGATGTTGCCAATCTGCAAAACCGTCATTAGCTAACTGACCTTTTGCAAGCCCTTTCCTAAATATTTTACAACAGAAACAAAAAACTCTGTCAAGCTCTTTGGAATATACTAGCCATTCTCTATCCACCTTCTCATTGTTTGGGAGGATTCTAGTATATAAAGCGGCAGAAAATCGTCTTGAAAATTTATCTTTAGGACCTTTCTCAAATTACATATCTCTTTTAGGACCCTATGATACCAAACTTTAATCATGTCAGAACTAAGATCATCTCAACGTCTCGGATCAAATATATCACATGATTAACATCAACATTAGCATCATCAACATGGTCATTATTAACATCATCCGCACCTTCACCATCAATATCGCCATCATCGACATTAGCATTATTAGCATCATCGACATTAGCATTATTAGCATCATCAACATCTTCGCCATGTACATCAACATCATTATGTGAGGTCAAGTATATTTACACGCCTCTTAGTTTCAACGTTACTCCTCTTAAGCAGTTTGTTTCAGATTATGTGAAAGTGATATCCACCAAATATCCATTTTGGAATCGAACTCATGGCGCTGATCACTTCATGCTTGTTTGTCATGATTGGGTCAGTTTATCTTTCTCCTTTCTTATTTTTCATTCTTTCTTTTTTGCATTAATTATATTACAACCATTTATATAACCGACCGACTAAACATAGGTAATAATTCGGTATTATCACGAAGTATGTCATAAGTTATACTATATCGCTTCATGCTTCATTTGCAGGGGCCTCATGCATCAAAAGGAAATTCACTCCTCTACAACAATTCAATTCAGTGTCACCTCCGAAGGCTTTAATCCACAAAAGGACGTAAGCCTTCCCGAGATCAGCCTCAACGGTGGCTACTTTTCCCCTAAACTCATCCACCCACGGCCGTGCAATGCTTCTAGACCATATCTCTCTTTTTTCGCCGGCGGTCTTCACGGCCCAATCCGCCTGTACCTCCTCCAACACTGGAAAGGCCGAGACGATGACATGCAGGTTTACGAATACCTCCCGAAAAACAAAGACTATTACTCCTACATGTTGCAATCAAAATTTTGTCTATGCCCAAGTGGGTATGAAGTTACCAGTCCAAGGATTGTTGAGGCCATATACTCTGAATGTGTGCCTGTTATTTTGTCGGATAACTATGTGTTGCCTTTCAGTGATGTGTTGCGGTGGGAGGCTTTCTCGGTACAGGTGGAAACAACAAAGATTCCTGGATTGAAAGAGATTTTATTGGCAATTCCGGAAGAAAAATATCGGAAACTTCAAGAGGGTGTGAGAGTTGTGCGTAGACACTTTATGTTAAACCAACCTTCTAAGAGATTTGATATGTTTCACATGATATTGCACTCAATATGGCTTGGGAGAATTAATGCAAGACCCGAATAGATCTTAATTCTTTTCAAATATATAATAGCCACATTTTATGCACATGGGTTAATTTTCTTTCAATTTAATTTTTCCGTCAAAATTGATTTTAAAAAAATTATTTAATATATAAATAGTGTAAAATTCAGACTCTTCAATCTTAACTATTTAAATCTTAAACTCTAACATAAAAATTCTAAATTTACTGTAAATCTTAAAATTGTAAATCCTAAATGAATGGTTCAACTATATAACATTATAGAACCAATAACTAGTTGGTCTAGTGGGATGTGTCATTTGATTTTTTAAGTAAGGTCAAAAATTTGAATACTGGTGTTTGATAATGAAACAAATTGAATTAGGAGGGTTGCTCTTGCCTCTGTATTATCCGGTCTGGATTAGTCGGTTAATAGATTGATACCAGTGATTAATTCAAAAATATTATAGAGTCTAAATTATATACAATACGGGTATTAATTTTTTATAATAAATATTTATGTATTTTTAATATATATATATATATATATATGTATAAATGTATGTGTTTTATTATTTATTATCATTTGATTGATAATAAGTTATACATGAAAGAAGAAGAAAAGAAGCACTTATAAAGGTGGATAATTCCTGCTTTTTGTGATTTACTTCTCAATGCCGAAAGTTTATTTCTGAATTGAAAATTGATATACATACTTGGAAATGAAGGTTAGTAAACAAAAAATATAAATGATTTTGCGTGTTACTTTTTAACATCAATTATGTAATCGTATGGACAACTTCACTTTGTTTTATCTTTAATCATAAAAGCATCATTAGGATTATTCATAAATAAATGGCGTTGAGAGATATAAAAGTGCAAGGATTGAAGCCGAAGCAAGTATGTAATATTAATAATCACTTCCGTTCGTGAACTCTTTTTCTCCTTTTTCAGTTTTAGATTATTTGAAGAAAGTTTTAAGAGGAAGCATCCTACCACAGAAATTGGGTCGATCGAAAAGCTATATTGGGGGAGGTTTCGCTGTAAGGCAGTTAAAATTCGGCTAATAAACGGCATGATTGGTTAAAAGTGCTACCAAAAATATTATAATTTTTTATCGGAAATATTATTTGTGTTAATAATAATGGTAATAACCGGAAATGTTATATTGTATGTAATATGGGGGAACTATTGACTTTAATAATTTTGGTTAATTACTTGAAACACTATCAACCGTAGCGCCTAAAATATTATAAGTGATAATAAAATAAGTTAATGACTTATTTTATTATTAATATTATCAGCATATTAGGTTGGGCCTAATATATTATGAGAGTTTAAGCTGATGGAGCCTTAGAAATCTCACAATAACAAAATAATTTAATTACTTATTTTTTATTTATTAATATTATCAACATATTAGATTGCGCTTAAAATATTATCAAATTTTAAGTTGATTGGCCTTAGAAATCTCACGACAACAAAATAAGTTAATATTTATTTTGTTATAAATAAATATTAACATATTAGGTTGCGCTCAATAATGTTATTGTGAATAAAGTATGTTGCAATGTGAAATATTAAAGTTGCATTTAATGAAATCGATATCGATTTAATATGTAATTATATCTTTGGAGGGAAATTGTTTTTAAAATAAATATTGATACTACTATGATATGATGGTCGATATGATGTATCGAGATTTTTGATAAAGTTGATGAACTCCCCCATCAACCTACAAGTATCGATACTTTCGAATTAAAAAAAAATTCAAACAGTTTAGTTGTAAATATTTTACTGTTTACATTATTATTATACCTATAAAAAACCGGTAGTAAGTTTAACATAATAGGTTGCGGGTATTTTATTTTAACCGATAAAGTTGTAAATATTTTATCGTTTACATTATTATTATACCTTTAAACAAACTAGTAGTTAGTTTAACGTAATAAGTTGCGCCTATTTTATTTTAACTGGTTAAGTTGTAAATATTTTACCATTTACATTATTATTATACCTTTAAACAAACAGGTAACTAGTTTAATGTAATAGGCTCTTGCAAAGTATTGATACTTTTCCACAAGTATTGATACTTTCGAATTTAAAAAAATGGAAAATGAGAAGGCTGCAAAGTATCAATATTTTTCAAAAAGTATCGATACTTTTGAATTTAAAAAAAATATTTCAAGAGGTTAAGTTATAAATATTTTACCGTTTACATTATTATTATTATACCTATAAACAAACCGGTAGCAAGTTTAACGTAATAGATGACGCCTAATTTTTTTTAACCAGATAAGTTATAAATATTTTACCGTTTACATTATTATTACACCTATAAACAAACCGATAGCTAGTTTAACTTAATAGTTTGTGCTTATTTTATTTTAATCGGTTAAGTTGTAAATATTTTTATTGTTTACATTATTATTATTATACCTTTAAACAAACCAGTAGCTAGTTTAACATAATAGGTTGCATCTATTTTATTTTAACCGGTTAAATTGTAAATATTTTACCGTTTACATTATTATTATACCTTTAAACAAACCGGTAATAGTTTAACGTAATAGGTTGATTCTGTTTTATTTTAACCGGTTAAGTTATAAATATTTGATCGTTTACATTATTATTATATCTTTAAACAAATCGGTAGCTAGTTTAACATTGTAGGTTGCGCCTATTTTATTTTAACCGGTTAAGTTGTAAATATTTTACCGTTTACATTATTATTATACCTTTAAACAAACCAATAGCCAGTTTAATGTAATAGGTTTCACCTATTTTATTTTAATCGATTAAGTTGTAAATATTTTACCATTTACATTATTATTATACCTTTAAACAAATCAGTAGCTAGTTTAATGTAATATGTTAGGTTGCGTCTAGTTTATTTTAACCGGTTAAATTGTAATTATTATTAAACTATCGATATTTTTACAACGATATTTTAATGAAAAATTTCAAATAATTAACTTTTGATCTTAACTTGAACAATTTTTTCAAATAAACAAGTATCGATATTTTAATTTCCATCAACTTTCTCAAATGTTAAAGTATCAAACATAATAGAAAAAAATATTGATATTTTATCATTCATCAAATGCTAAAGTATCGACCATCATATCAAAATATCGATATTTTTTTTAAATTGATACTTTGCATTCTTCTCATTTTCTATGTTTTTTTTTAAATTTGAAAGTATTGATATTTGTGGGAAAATATCGAAACTTTGCATTTTTCTCATTTTCCATTTTTTTAAAATTCGAAAGCATCGATATCTGTAGAAAAGTATTGATACTTTACAGCCTTCTAATTTTTTTTAAAATTCAAAAATATTGATACTTGTGAAAAAGTATCGATAAGATACCCATTGTAATATAATATATTAGGTATAAGTTAACATTTTTAATTGCACTAAATCGATTTTATTAAGGTTCTTTTTAAATTTCCGATTATACCTTTTTTAGTCTTATATTAATTTACCTTTTCTTAGACAATAACTTGTATTGGGCTTTAAAGTGTATGTAGATTAAAATGATGCGAAATAGCCCCCATTGTAATGTACGGAAAAGATGAATGATTAATAAATAAAGGATCCTTTAAAAATTATAAAATGGGAGGAGATTGTTTATCAAGCGAGTTAACCGCGAGTTAAGTAATGCTAGACCTACACTCGTTAAAAAAATTTATTGTTCGATTTGGCTAGTAACATGTTAAGCTCATTAAAATTTTGTTCGGCTCGTGCTCGTTAAAAAAAATTAGTGTTCGACTCATGCTCGTTAAAAAAAATTAGTGTTCGACTCATTGCTCACGAGTTGGGTAATTAATATATTTTGCATATAAAATATGAATATGCCGGTGTAAATCACAGTTATAATATGTATGTACTTTTTTATAATAATAAAATGGTTTATTCTATTTCTTTGTTTCAATGTAATTTAGTTCTATTTTCTAAAAGAATTAAATCAGTTGTATTTTTAATATGCTTGCATTTTGGTCTAGAGATTTCATTGAGCTTCAAACGAAATGCCAGGAAGACATGCAACTGGTGCCCGCGAAAACACTCATGAATGACTTGCGCATAACTCCATTGATGTTTGTATTAGCTAAATCAACTTTATAGTATGCAAAATAAGAGTATCAATGAAGATAAGTATACTTTTGAAAAAAAAATATTTTCTATTTGTCTTGGAATAAATATGAATAATCAAGCATGTCGTCAAAGACAAATACCAACCAGTTTCAAGTTCCATGAAGAAACATTGAGTGCCGCATGAAAGTTCTAGCTCTTCACATAGGAACATTGAATAAACAAAAAGGTAAATACGACTCATTGCAGAGGATATTGTAACAGAAACATCCCCAAGCAGAGACTAGGAAAAACGAACAAAGTATATCGAAACGGAGGGAGAAGGGGCATGGGGCTGCAGACTGTGTTTGAATCTCTCAAACTGTTGACCCCATTTTAGATACAGGAAGGTAGCGTGAACCCGTGGCAAACAAAAGCAAGCATAATATAACCAATAATCAGGAGGGAGATTATGAGAGCAACCCTGCAATGTGCCGAGCAAGTCAGTAAGTGATCAATTCACACATCCTAGAATCACTGCAATTTCAAGGAAGTTTATGAGAAAATTATGCAGTTCTTAAGTAACTTTAACTTCCAAACTCAATGTAGTCATGTAAACATACAAAATACGGTTAGAGTTCAGAAATCATACGTAAACCGGACATTTCTCCACCACACTGTGTTTTTATAACGGCGCGATTGCTTTCTGAAGCGAAAGGTATTTCCTTGCATATTAGCAGTTTTGTCAACCAGCAATTCTAGGCGATCACCTCTCTCCAAAACTTTGTCGATGTTCTCTATCATAACACTTCGCACCTATTAGAGTAGAAAAGAAATCATTAGGCTATGGTCAAAAAGAAAATGTAAGTTGAATGCTCTTGAGCGAAAAGGCCATAATTGCAGTTATTTTAGGGCTTCCCTTAAATATAACATGCCAAATGATTGGAGTTTGGAAGCAGATCAAAATAGAAATTTTATTTTCATGCGAAGCAAAGAGAAAATAAGTTTCAAGCATTTAAAACCTACCTGATTCATTTCACCTCTTATGCGATTTATCCTATCAGCATTAGGATCATTGGAGTAATATTCCATTTGCTGGCTCAAAACCCTTGAAAATTCATCGTTCATGGCATAGGGAAGGGCTGAAAATACCGCTCGGCCGTATGTCCTGACAAATCTCTGGTGCATGTCTTCCAGAAATGCAAAAGGAATTCGCCCTGCAAAAAGTACAATAAACACATTCACCATTGCCAAAGAAAATGTTCATCAGCAGAAACATTGGACAAAAAGGGTTCTTAACAAAGAAGAGATCACACAGTAATTGCTAACCAAAGAATATTCTTAACTATGAATTCTCGATTTGATTCGTGAAAAATCAAAAGATTTTTTTTAACCATTTCCCCGTTCTAGAATTGAAATTGTACACTTGAACTTTAATCAATCACCTAAATTTATCTTATTTTTCCTTTAAATTGGAACAATCGAAAATACTTGGCGATTGAAATTGAAACGTAATCATGTCCCGTTAATCAAATATAGTTCAGCTTTAAGAAAAAAATAAAAGAAAAGATAATGGACTTACTTCCGGCACTTTCGTCTGCCATGCAAAGAACAGTGAGCCCATCGGTGCGTTTGACGTGGAAGATGTATCGATCTTGCGAATACGAAACGTTAATGTCGTTGTCTCCAGTTGTTTTCTCTAGAATTTGCTTGGCAATGGAGCTTGCGTTCGTCGACGCCGCCGTGAACTCCGCCAGCACCACCGATCCACGCGCAACCAGAGCGTACAGTATCGCCATCTAAATTCTTCTTTATATCGCTTCGACCGATGTATCCATGAACACAGTACCTTCTCCCTCACACTAAATTGATTACTTTCGCTGGATGCTGAACAAATTTACAGATCATTCAAAAAAAATGGAAACAAAGGCTGCCCCCATTGAAGTTCTCCTTCTAATCTAGTCGTTCAATTAATCAGCTTGTATAAGAACTATAAACAATGAAAAGCATTATTAAAAATTGAATTAAGGAAAGTGGAAACTTTTGGCATTGAGTTACGAAGATGGGACAGGTGAGAGGGGGACTAGTGGACTCCCAGAGTGAGCGCCTTTATTATAGAAGGAAACGAAGGAACGCGACTTGGCATTTTCTCCATCCACATTAGAAAACTTCGGCGTTCTATTAAACCCAACAAATTAACTATTTTTATTTTTTTTAAACAAACTCTAGGATTTAATCATACATCTCTTATTTTCTTGAATAAATGAATTATTAATTATTTATATTAAAATGTTGATATATATTTATTTAAATATATTCTTAAGATGTTTGAAAAACTAAAAGTTCGGCAAAATCAAATACTTGCGATGAACAGATGCCGTTATTTCACCTCCATTGCAAGGCAACTCCGACGTTGTCTGTAGGGTGTATCGAGTAAATGAGAGAATCGTCTCTTAAATTATTATATATATGTATTTAAAATATTTTCTTTATATAACCTATTTTCACCCATAAAAAATTAGTATAATTTTATGTCCCTCTCTATCTACATAAGAGTCACCGGTAATCAATCACACAACTGCATTACTTGTGAAATTTATGGTTCCGTCTATTCCAATAAATGTACTGCAGAGAAGATGCATCGTCTTGCACGCTACCGTGTTTTGAGTTTTGCAGAAGTGGGGAGGCAGTGTTTTATATTTCTCCCATCTGAAAGTTTACTTGAAACGCCGGTGCCCCTTGCTGCAGTACATGCGGATTTGAATTCAAATGCCGAATTCGGATACTTTGTTTGGCATAAACACATTCTGCATATTTGATCATTTAAGGGTGGAGATAAATCACAGTTAATGGCAAATAATGTGCAAGGAGAAACAGCATTTCTTCATTCACGATTTGTGGTTTGTAGATGGGAACATAATTTCAAGCCTTGGGAAAAAGATACACAAATCTAACAAGAAAAAAGAATCCTACAAAATGAGCCTTGTGAAGGGACAAATTCCCTTGGCCAACAATTAGGAGACGAAAATTAACCAGCAAAAAGCTGCTGTCGTTTTTTCTCTGCAAAACAGCAAGGAGATAGTCGACCATATATCAGTTACCAAGGTCCAACACACATACAAAAAATGACCACTAAATTCTACCATTCTTACAAGTATCGAGATAATATAGCTGCTGCAAATCCAGGATAGGAACATAAATACCTTAACAACAACCATCTATTTCCCGTGGTTCCACAAGGATATAGAGTGGCTTTCCATTAAGCCTGCGCTGCCCCTGAAAAATCCAACACAATCAACGCCATGCCATCGATCATTACTTTTCAATCCAGTTGGACAAATGCGGCATTGGAAGAAATTTCATTACCGCAAACATCACAAAGTTCTTTTTCAAAATCTTTCAACTTGTCACAATTTTTTAAAACCAGGGAGGGAAGGATTTACCTTGACCTCACGGAGCCCGATAACGCAAGCGCACTCGACAACTTCAGCACCAACACGTTCTATTTAAACAGTAACCTCATGTTATATGAGAGATTATGGTAATCATTCATAAACTTGAGAAGAAGAAGAAAAATGTCAAATTTTACCTAAGAGTCTTATGGCAGCTGACAGGGTTCCCCCTGTTGCGACCAAGTCATCAATAACTATAACACGTTCTCCAGGGGGGATAGCCCCGACATGCATCTCCAAACAGTCGGTTCCATACTCCAACTCATAAGCTTCAGCAATTACTTCACCTACATATATACAAATATAAGCAGTCGGTTCTGTACTCCAATATAATTACACATTTTTTAAAAGCTATCCAGATTTTCAGCCCTCGCTGATACATAACACCACCTGGTAATTTTTTGGGTTTTCTCAGAGGAACAAACTTCGCACCAATAGCTAAGGCAATTGATGGACCGAACATGAATCCTCTAGCCTCGACTCCTACAGATAAATTTGCAACATTAAACTCAGAATTAAAGAAAAGCAACCCGAAATAGTAATAAGAGAAACGATAAGGATAAAACAGAACTACGAGAAAATAATAGTCGAGGGTAAAAAGACCAGTTCACTGAGGAAATTATTTCCTAAAGAAATATAATTATTACAGAAGTAAAAGTACAAGCAGAAAACACGGAAACAAAATTTCAGTTTTAACTATTTTTTTTTAAATAAGAACCAGAGAAAAGGGTGTTTGAGAAGAAGAGACAAGATGCAGAGTACCAGCTATTACAGAGATATCCATGTCTCTGTAGCGATCGACAAAGATGTCGATGGTATGCTGGAACGCTTTGTGATCCAGCAGCAAGGTTGTTATATCTTGGAACATAATCCCTACATACCATTCAAACAAGCAACGAGATTAATCAAAGATCCTCTAAGAAAACAAATTCAATCTCAATAACAAAGAAATTCTGTATTAAAAAAAACCTTGTTTTGGGAAGTGAGGAACCACTCTAATGGCGTCAGATATGGCTTGTAGTCTTGGGTCACCCTTGAGTCCATTCTCCGCTGCAAACATTCTTCTTCCAACTCTGTTTTCTCCTCTGCGATAATCTCTTCAATGGCTAAAGCAAAGAATTGTGCCCAAAGACAAAGAAGCAAAGAGTTTATAATATCGGGGTCCCCTCTTTTCACTTCAAGGCCCGTCCAGTAATGAATCGGACTCTTTTGGAAGGCTTTCGTTTCTTTTCTTCTTTGTTTGGATTCTCCCTCCTAAAACTTGACTAAAAAGATCTAATCTTTCTTTCTCCCCAGTGTTGATGCTGGTGTGGTGTGTGTGAGAAGAGAGGGAGAGGGTAAGTGCATTCAATACTACAATTATTTGTCTATTTATGCTGGCCAGACCCAGGCACCATTGCTCCAGGTCACTGTTACTTATCACGCTGCCTTAAAGGCATGTGTGTCACGCGCTTCACGCATTACTCATGCTCCCCATTAAATTCCTTTATAGCGAATCTGATATCAATATTTAATGCCCTTTTAACATGTCCACGTTCCTCGATCTTGTGTTATTTACCTACACTTAAAAAAAATCATATGCTCCATAAATGTTAGTTGAATTTCGATAAAATATAAATAAATAAATACTAGTTGAAAATTGTCTAATCATTAGTGTTATTTAAATGATTTAGATTTTGTGTTGAAAAAACATTTGAGATTCTGTTTAAGATTGACCCTTTTATAGTTCAAAAATGTTTGCTAAATTACAAAAGAAGAGAACGGACGAACTTTGACAGAAGAAAAAAGTTTTCATTTTAATTTCCCTATCTTTTCAACATTACGAGAGTATTGCATATGTCAAATAAAAATAATAACTTATTTATATAAAATTCGTTCATCTGATTATCATTTTATTTAAGTACGATGATAATTTTTTATTTCTAAAATAAACTTATTTTTTGACGAGACGCAATGACTAGTAAGGTTTTAATAGTAAAATAAATTAAAAAGTATTTTGTCGGCGCACGATAAGTTTTCTCTGGGTGTACGTTAGTAGAGTTAACGATTTCAGGGTTCTTCGTTGTGTCTCCGACGTTCCTGGGTGTTCTTTCATCTCTTTCACGGAGTCTTCTCTTTGCTCAGACTGCTTTCGTCTCCCTTTCTGCCTCACATGAAATCCCATGGATTAGAGAAAGTTATTTGGATGTTCTGAAGGTCACAATTTGGAATTTCACCCCCTAGGGTTTGCGACGGTACCACAACAGTTCATCCCCTAAAAGAGGTGCTTGATTCTGGAATTAAATAGTGGAACCTTTCTCTCGTGGGATAATTTCTTGGTCCTGCTCCGAGCTTCTCTTAATTGCAAAGAATTGTTAATAACTTGTGGAGGAAAGCTACGGTGGGTGCGCAAGTCCAGGTGAGTATTGCTGGAAACAATTTATATATTTTCTCATTCTCTTCTGCTACTGCTCGTGACTGGGTCCTTGAAAACGAACCTTGGCATGTTTTGAACAAGCCCCTTATTTTAAGAAATTGGGAACCTAGTCTTCAAAAGTTAAGTTTCGATCTTTCTAGCTTGGCTATTTGGGTTCACCTCTACAATATTCCCCTTGAGTTATATTATCGCTTAGGACTCAACTATATAGGTAGTGCAATTGGCATTCCACTTTTTATGGACACAGTCACTGCTTCTAAAACATACCTAGAATACGCTAAACTCTGTATCAAAGTAGGAGCAAATGACACTATTCCTGATCATGTTGAAGTGGAATTAAAGAATGGAGTAAAGGTCTCAATAACAGTCGAAGTTCCTTGGATGCCAGCTCGGTGTAATTATTGTAATATTTTCGGCCACAATGAAAAAGGTTGTATGCAATCAAAAAATTATGTTGCTGCAAAAAATCTAATTTGGAGGAAAAAAGAGAAATCTACAAGTGTAGTCGAGACAGAACCTTCAGTTGGTGGAATTGAACTGCTGCAAGAGAGTAAAATCAATTGTACAGCTGAGGATGATTCTGCCAAAGGAAGAAATGAACAAATTGAAGATCAACAAGATCATACTGTCTCTATTGCAATTGATTCTCAAGTCAAATATCTAACAAAGGAAAGCATAGAGCAAAAAGAGGCTCATCAAGCCCTCTCCATAGTGGATCAAACCCAAATGTAGAAACTTACAAGAACAAAAGTGAATCTTCCTCGACCATTCCTAAAAAAGGATGAGGAAGGTCTGCCAAAGAGAAATCAAAAATAGATATTTAAGGTTCCTCAAACAGATTCCAGATTCTAAATGATACTGAGGAAATTTCTCCTGCTTCAATGAAAATTCAGAAAAAACCTCGAGCTTCTTCAAAAGGAGTAGCTGCCATAGTAAAGGAGCTTAAGTCGAAAAAGAAAGAAAAACAAGATAGCCAAAAGAGTTCTGTTGTTGGTGGTGGAGGGGATAAAATGGAAACTCCATCCCAATAAACCTAGTTTTTTAGAATGTAAGAGGACTCAACTGTCCTCATAAGCAAGCAAAAGTCATTAGAAGAGCTAACCAAAATAAAATTGATGTGTTCTGTTTGATGGAGACAAGAGTGAAGGAAGAAAAGTCTGTAATTATCTTAGGATACAATTTTTCTGGCTAGAATGCAGAAACTAACTATGACCAGGCCTTAAATGGTAGAATATAGATTCCTTGGAGGAAGGATTTGGACTTATCGTTAATTCAATCTTCAGACCACTATATTTCTATCCGAGGGAATTGCCATCTCTGCAGTCTATGGAAACAATGACGGAATTACCATAAGACTTCTCTGGCAGCATTTACGCGACCTCCAATCTACTGTTGGCCTTACTCCATGAATTATTGGTGGAGATTTTAACGTTATTCTCCACTCAAACGAAAGTTCAGACTATGACCTCATTGGCCCTTTATTTACTTCAAACATGAGAGATTTTCAAGAAACACTCACTGATCTTGACCTTTTTTATCACCCTTTTCTTGAACCAACGTACACATGGAGTAACAAGCAACAGAGCACCTTCCTTGCAAGGAAACTCGATAGAGTTCTTGTTAACCCTCAATGGGTATCCTCTTTTAAGGACTCGCACGTTGAATTCCAAGCCCCTGGTACCTCTGACCATTGTCTTGCTCAAGTCTGGCTCTCTAAAGAAGCTCAAGTTGATCGACCTAAATCGTTTAAAATTTTCAATTATTAGACCCATCACCCGAGTTTCATGGAAGTGGTTAAACAGTTATGGTCTAGATCTGCCAATAGAAATCATATGCAGATTCTTTTCTCTAAACTTAAGAGATTGAAATTTAGCCTTAAGAACCTCAATCACATATGCTTTAGTGACCTTCCAGCAAGGGTAAAGCAAAAGAAAACCGAGCTAGAGCAGCAACAACTCAAAACATTAAAGGGAGAGGAAGACATCAAAAATGAGATATCCCTTCAAAACGAATTGAAAAACTTGGAGGAAGCTGAAACATTGTTCTTCAGACAAAAAACAAAGATTCAATGGTTGAAGGAGGGTGATAAATGCACCAGATTATTTCATTCTGCAGTTGTTTTTAAAAACAAAAGAGACACAATTCGCACTCTCATTGATGAGAATGGTAACTGGCTTGAAACCTATGACCAAATGTCAGCTGAGGTGGTTAAATTCTTTTCCAATTTGATAGGCACTGTTGATCCTACAGTCAAAGAAATTTCCACAAACCAGCTGAAGGACTTAATTCAGTTTTCCTTTTCTGTTGACAAGGCTGAAGCTCTTGTGAAGAATATTACAAAAGAGGAAATCAAAGATGCTTTTTTCAGCCAAGGCAATGAAAAAGCTCCGGGGCTTGATGGGTATTCCCCTCACTTTTTTAAATCCACATGGCCTATTATTGAAAGAGATGTTGTAGCGGCCATCTCCTATTTCTTCACTGATTCTTATCTCTGTCCCGCTTTCAATGCTACAGTTATTGCATTGGTTCCTAAAATCCCAAAACCAAGTAAGGTAAAGGACTTTAGGCCAATTTAATGTTGCTCTGTGGTGTATAAAGCCATCTCTAAGATCATTGTCAGAAGACTAACAACTCTCATGCCTGACTTGGTTACACTCAACCAAACCACTTTTATTAAAGGTAGGAGCATCATTGAAAACACCCTTATTGCTCAAGAAATAGTTAGAGGCTACAACAAAAAGAACTTATCTCCCATATGCTCTTTGAAAGTTGATCTCCACAAAGCTTTTTGTCAACTGGATTACCACTTGCTTCTCAACGGCAAGTTACTCTATTTCTGTCAATGGAAGCTTGTATGGTTACATCAAGGGAGCTAAGGGCTTAAGACAAGGAGACCCTATCTCTCCTTTACTATTTATTCTCTCTATGAATATTCTTTCACGACTCTTTAACTTGGATGCTTTAAGAGGTGTGTTCGGTTATCACCCCAAATACAAAAACATAGGTCTAAAACATCTATCCTTTGCTGACGATCTTCTCATCTTTTGCAAAGGGAATGAGGAATCTGTTATTAGTGTCACTGCTGTTTTAGATTACTTCTACGATATTTCAGGCGTTAAACTAAATACTTCTAAAAGTGAGTTTTTGTTGTTGGTATGACTACTGGAGTAATTGAGAACATTAAATAAACTTCTGGCTTCAACTTAGGTTCTCTGCCTGTAAGATACTTAGGTATTCCTCTGATCACTAGGAAAATCTCAGAAAAGGATTGTGTGGTCCTTATAGATAGCATAAAATCTAGACTGCACCACTGGTCCACAAAAAACCTTAGCTATGCAGGAAGATTAGAGCTAATCAAGTCTATGTTGTCCAGTATCTCTAATTTCTGGTGTAGACAACTTTTCCAACCAAGTTTCGTCTTAAAGAAAATAGAGCAACTCTGTTCCCGTTTTTTCTGGAAAGGGTCCGAAAAAGCTGCTACTGGAGCAATAGTGAGTTGGAAAAATTTATGTTTCTTGAAATCAGAAAGAGGGCTCGGGGTCAAGGATATGAAATCCTGGAATAAAGCTTGTATGATCTCAGTTAGTATAAACATTCTTGTTGGGGAAGGATCCCTCTGGATTGCTTGGCTTAACCACTATGTTTTTAAGGAGAAATATTCCTGGTATGTGGACATTAAAACCTCTGCTAGTTGAAGTCTCAAGAAACTCCTTAAACTCAGAATCGAGGCTCACCAAGTTCTTACTCCAGCTGATAGTAAAGTTAGTAAAATATGGGACTCTCTTCGTGAAAAGAAGGTTAAAGTCCCTTGGCAGAAACTGTTATGGTTTCCCCTGCATATTCCCAAACACAGCCTGATAACTTCGATGGCTTTCCTCGATAAGCTCCCAACAAAGGACTGATTGTTGCGCATTGGACTCATCAACGAAAGCCATTGTGTTCTCTGCAATTCTGATCTAGAAACTAGAGAGCATCTTTTTTTCAAATGCTCTACTACTGTCACCATTTGGAAAGCAGTGTTTTCACTGTCTGGATTACAATTTCCAATCTGTTCCTGGGAGGTCTTCATGGCACGGGCCTGCTCTATGTGGAAAGGAAAATCATTACTCACGGTGGTCATGATATTAGCTCTCAATGCCATCATTTACATGATTTGGGAAGAGAGAAACAAAAGGGTGTTCCAAAGCCGAGCAAAGTCTGCAGAAGCAATTATAAAGGCCATTAAAGATACTGTTAGTCTGCAACCTAGGGGAAATTTTCAATAGAATAGATAATGTTAATATTACTATATGCATTCATTGGGGTATAGAAGATCATTGATTCTTTTGTAAGTATTTGTTTTTTGTTTCGGATCTCTGATTGTAATTTTGTATCTGACTATGTTCTTTGGATAATATAATCTGACTTATCCAAAAAAGGTTTTAATTAATGTATTTGTAAATTGAAGTTGAGCTGGTATGTAATTATTTTACAATTGGTGAACGAACGCTTTGTTATAGAGTATCTTAAAAATAATGAGAAAGGTTTTTTATTTGATTTGTCAATGATTTTGTCTAGAAGAAAATGAACACTTAACTCTACATGTTTGGTTTTGGCCTGGAGGATCAGATTGATAACCGAGGTAGGTTTGTGTTGGTGTTGTCGCACCAAATTTTGACAACTTATTTGAAAATAATATAAAGCTCATCTAACACTAATTTTAATAATATTATTTTAGACGTAGAATCAATTATATTATTGTGTTATATTTATGTTATAGATCGAGAGACCGATTTTTGTATCTTAGATCTTTATAAGATAATAATCTGAAATGAGAAAAAATACAAAATTTATATATAAAACAACCATCATCTTAATTATCATCACAATCAACATCACAATAAATAAGAAAAGTTGTACTTAAATTAGGAATAAAGACTAATTTATAGTCTAATATACCTTTCAAATATTTTAAGACAATTTTAATTGTAATTCAATGGTTATCGTGAAATGGTGCCGATATAGAATGTTGTTTTAAAAAATAAATATTCAAACATTAAATGTTTTGCGGTAAAGATTTAATTTTGTTTGTCAAGATGTATTTTATCTTTAATCTTATAATTGTAGGTATTTTCATGTAAACCTTTGGCGTTCCATATGCTCCGCCAAACTAAAGAGGGATTGGATCCAAAAGGAGCTTGAAGAAAATATAAGTTTGGAAAATATTTAGACATAGTAACCTTCCCACAAGTGAATTAGGTTTAGAAATAAAACGCCACCCCTGCTTCGCGAGAAGTGCAATATTAAACTTACAAAAATCTCTAAAGCCCATACCCCTTTTATTTTCAGGCTTACAAAGCACATCCCAAGTACACCAATGGATGTCCTTCTTAGCCAATTGTTGCCACCAATATCTAGCTGTGGTGACCTCTAATTCTTTACAGAAACTATTAGTTAAGAGAAAACATGACATTCCATAGATGGGGATAAGTTGGAGCACATATTTGATGAAAATCCCATATCCTCCAATTGATAAAAGACGAGTGCTTCAGCTTTGTATTCGCCAATTAAACTTATCTTTCAATTTGAGAAATGATTTCTTCTTCTCGCAACCAACCATGGAAGGTAAACCAAGATAATAACCAAGGTCGTTAACTATTTGGACCCCAAATTTTGGCAAACATCAAAAGCAATCAAAACAGCCACAAATGGGCTGAAAAATATGGGATTTCTCAAAATTGATATGTTGACTAGAATAGTCTTTAAAAATGGACCTCACCTTCATTTGTTGTCCCGAAAATGAGGCTATCATCAGCAAAAAATAGGTGGGTAATCGGAGGTGCACCTCTGGCTATTATCACCCCTTTCATCCAATTATTTATAGTGGTCGTATGAATAAGTGAAGAACGATCTTCGCTATAAATTAAAAAATTATTGGCTGGGTGGGTTACCATGTCAAACACCACGCGATGGCTGGACTTTATCACCCACATTTCCATTCACCATTATGGAATAAAACACAAAGGTCATGCAATTCATTATACGCCGAATTCAACCTATGCATAACCCCATTTTATACATGATTGATTTAATAAAGATACACTCGACTCGATCATATGCTTTGCTCATATCAAGTTTTAGAGAAAATAAGCCATGTTTTCCTGTTCGTCGCTTCTTAATAGAATGAAAGACTTCATATGTTCCCATGACGTTATCAATGATTAATCTGTCAAGTATAAACGCACTTTGGGCTTCATCTATACACTGATTGAGAATAGGTTACAGTCTATTGGCCAACATTTTGGAGATGATTTAGAGAAGTACATTGCATAAACTGATTGGACGAAATTGAGACACGTTTCTGGGATTCTTGATCTTTAGAATAAGAACAATGCGAGTGTGATTCGGTTCTAAGAGATTATTTAAGATTTCAGTACAATAGTTGGACACATCAACTCCTAAAATGTGCCAAAATTTTTGGTAGAAAATGACACCCATACTATCTTCCCCTGCTGCTTTCATAGGGTTCATGGAGCGAAGTGTTGCAGTAACTTCTTCATATGTAAATTATTTCATCAGATCATCATTCATAGTAGAAGAAATACAATGATTGATACCATATAAAGCCCCCTTATTAACGTCCAAATTGGAAGATTTGAAAAGGTCTGAAAAAATAGTTCATAGAAATAGTTTGGATAGCCTCCTCATCCTCATAAAATTGGCCATTATTTGAAACCAATCCCTCAATTCTATTATTTCGGTGCCACTGGCAAGCAAACTTATGGAAGAATTTTTTTTTTTGTCCCTATTTTTGAGCCAGTTTGCGCACGCTCGTTGTTCTTAGTTCCTCTTTGTCTAATTCTAAATTAAGGGCGAATTTTGCATCAATTATTTCACCAAGAGTCTCATCAGAAAATGGTTGGTCATTAAGGGCTGCAAGTCTCTTTTTAAGGGCATTGATTGATATATTATTATTCTTATTGATTTTCTTGAACCATCCATCCAAAGCATAACATATTTAACGAAGACGTTCAGGTACTATTCCAAAGGTAAAATTCTAGTGTTTCCTGACTTCGGCTTCACAAGAGTCTTTCAATAGCCTGACGGCTTCAAAACGAAAGTGTCAAACTATACCGAGAATATTAAGTGGGAGGTCTGAATTGATAAGAACAGGACAATGATCCGAAATTGAATGTGTAAGATGGTCCACCCGATAATTTGAGAATTTGTTCAACTATATTTGGGTCACCACTGCACGATCAAGTCGTTCCCTAATATTGTTTGTTGAAATGTGACCTCTCTCCCAACTGAATCAGTTTCCCTTATAACACAAATCTTCTAAGTTACATTCAAGAAGAACGTTACAAAAATTATCTATTTACCACTCACTTCGAAGAAGACCTCCATGTATTTCAGCTAAGGAAAGGATCTCATTAAAATCTCCAAAAACACACCATGGAATATCTGGCGAATCATTAAGTTGTTCAAGAAACTGCCATGAATCCATTCTATTACGTACTTCAGGAGCACTGTAGAATCCCGTCAATCTTCATGATTTTCCATCACCACCTTTGTCAATCATAACATCAATGTGCCTGTCCGAATATAAACGCAAAGAAATCTTAATATTACTTTTCTAGCTAAAAGATAAGCCACCACATCTACCTATTGAATTAACATAAATTCCATTTGTGTAACTGCAGACTCTTCTAACGTGCTCAATCTTTCATTTCTGAAGTTTCGTTTCAATTAGGAATACTACAGGGGGATTAACTTCTCCAACATGTTTCGGAGATGATGAACAGACCGGTCATCCCAAACCTTATACGTTACAACTTAATATTTTCTTTGTGAACCGGTTGGCCCGTTGAACGGGACCTGCGATGAATAGAAAGGCTCATCATTCAAATCCTCTATCACGGAAACACCTGGAGAGGAAATTTGGATACAAGGGCATTTAGATCTATTCACATGAAGTAACGAGTTTTCTCCTCCTCTGTCATTGCAGTATTTTGGTTAGTATTTTCATATCTAATTTCATGAATATTAATCCCATATTAATTGCTGCCATTTTGTTGATTAGATGTTGAATTTGCGTCATTAAAATTTTCTTGATTGATTACTTTGTTTGACGTTGGAAATTGAATTCTGGTATCTTCATACATCATGATAGATTTATTGTCATCTAAATTTGAACTGTAATATATTGTGCCTTGATTTGTAGCTGTGATGGGGTCAATCCCACCAAATCCGAAATGAAAATTTGGTCGATAATTTAAAGCATATGTCCCCTTCTCTCTCAGCCATTTACTTTGCGGCAGAGTTGATCTTCGTCGATGAGCATAGAGTGAGGCATCGCATTCCAACGGTAAGTCTTGATTATCAATTTCTAATCGATTTTGTACCATCTCAAACTATGGGTTAGTGATTAAATTGTAAAATTTCAGAATTTGTTGATTTAAGTGGAAATGTTGAATATTTCAATGATTTATTTGTGGATATTTCCTGAAAGTTATTAGTAATTATTAAAAGAATTAAAGGGCAAAATGGTCATTGAACAAATAAGAGAATAAAATAAGATTTGAGGTTATCTTATAACCCACGTGGAAGAGAAATATGGGAAACAAATGTTTCCAGACATTTCTCTCATCTTCTTCTTCCTCCTCCCGTAAAGGCTCCAAGGCAAAGGTGAGTTTTCTGGTTAATCAATTATTTGTTGATTTTATGAGTTAGTTTTGATCATTATATGATAACTAAGCTTAAATAAAGCTTAAGTTATCTTAAAATCAAAAGATGAAGAAGTTATGAAAGATTAAAGAGAAGAAGTTTCTAAATGAATTTTCGGGTTGGATTTGAAGTTAAATTTGACGTGTCATCAGTTTAATTAAGAGATATGAAGTGATAGAATTGAATTTAGAGTATATTGAATATTTGGTATGATTATTGAAGTTCATAAAGAGGAGAATATTTTGAGGTTTAAGATGAGATAAATGAGTAGAAATTAATTTAAGTATGTATATTTGAGTTAAGAATATGAAAGGGAATCAAACATGAAGAATTTAAGTTGATATAGTGAATTTTCGTATATGAACAGTGAATTTCTGGGCTTGAACGAAAAATTTTGGATTATACAGGGGGTACAGATAACCCCTGGGGGGTATCGATTCCCCCTAAAGAAATTTTTTTAGAATTTTGGTTCATTAAACCGGCTTAAGTTATTAACATCAAGTTTAAGGTTTAGGCTTCTGATAATTGTTTTGAAATGTTATATTTATGTAGATATTGAGCCTAAACAAGTTTCGGAATAATCAAAGGATTATGATCGAATCAAAGCAATGCTAAGGTGAGTGCAATTTAATTTGTGCTTATGTTATAGAATGAACATTGGCTTCCGATGAGCCAGTGATGGAGTTATTATGTTAAGAAGTAACTCTTAAAATGTTATGATATGTTTGACATGTTGTTCTATGTGTTGTGATATATATAGATATATGAAATAGAAGATTAAGTGAATGAACATAGATGAGATATAAGAATAAGATATGCATAAAATGATATGAGTTATATAGGAAATATATGTGAATAAAGTATGTGATAAGGATATAGAGAATGAAATGAATGACATGAAATGTATGTATGCTTGATTATATGAGTGAATATGTTCTTGTAAATGCTATGTGGCTTACGTAAATAAATGGAAAGGTGAGATAAAATAAGTTATATGAGGTGAATGATATAATAAGAAGCTATGTGATAAAAGGTTATGGGTTTATACGATATAAAAGTGTATATGTGAAATGACATGATAGGTGATAAAACCGTAAGCCTATATGAATATGTGATATGAATATAATATATGTGATGTATGTGAAGCATATGAGATAAGACAGACATATGTAGTTATATGAGACGTGATATGAAAAATATGAGAAAAGGAATATGTGATATGTGACAGTGAACCATATATATATATATATATATATATATATCAATATGAAAAATAATATAAGCTATGTGACATGATCTATATGATTACATGAATATGCAATATGTTATACATGTTATATAATATGAGATAGATGTTTACACATATATGTGGTATGTGACAGAAGAGAATAAATATGTAATTACATGAAATGTGATAAAGAGTTATGTGAAAGAATGATGTGATATGAATATATGAATATGTGAACTATTATAAATGATAATGCCAATGTTATGTGATATGAGAACTAGGGGTATAGTTGGCATGCCAAGAGTCGAGGGTTTACCTATATCTTTCGGGACATATGAACAATATACCTATATTCTAAGGAACATATAGACAGTTTACCTAGGTTCTTCGGGACCTATGGATAGTTGTCGAGGTTCTTTATGACCTCTGGATAGGTCATTCGGGACATTTATACGAGCTGTGGTGATAGCATAGTGGTGCACAACCTCAATGTACTCACATACCTTAAGTTCTCATAGGTGTACATGGGCTAATAAAGAGATTAAATAAATATATTGAATGTGATATGCATATGTGGTTTGTTATATGGAATAGATCACAGGATTTATGTAATGGTGTATTGCTTGGTTAATGCATGATACGTTATGTATAAAATTGTTAAATTATAAGGATTAATACTAATGAATATGAAATGTTAAACATGTTGATAAGGATATATGTGCATGTGGGTATATGTTACAGAAATGATATATGTTTTATATGATATGATCGTAATAAATGTTCATGCATTTGATATGAATTATATGATATTAAGTGTATTTCTTTATGAAATGTTTTATGGTTTCCATTATATGTGTATATGCCTCACTAAGTCATCGACTTAGCGTGTGATTGTTTCACACGTAGGTTTGGTAAGCGAAAAGAGAAGTAAAGAGGAACGAGAAAGGTCAGTTCTCCTTACCGAAGATCAGATCAGAAATGTAGATCGAATTACATGTATTTTGTTAGAAAGAATTTAGTTGGCATGTAATAAAAATGATTTGTATTAGATACACTCTGATCGAGTTTTGGAAATGTTTTAATCGTATATATGTAAAAGATAAATGTATAATGATGAAACCTTGAATTTTTATGAATTTATACATATTTTACGAAAGTACTATAGTAGGGTATCGGTTCCTTGTAGAAGGGGAATCAGTTCCCCTATGACAATCTGGAAAATTTTAACATTTGGGTACTGTAGCAGTGTACTGTTCACGGTACTGTTCATACCGTATTTTATTGTTCATAAATATGTTTTTGCCTCAAAATTTTATAACAAACACAATTCAACAATATATAATCGTATTTTCTTAAAATGAGTTCAAATGTTTTAATATTTTGTGATAATATCGTTTTTAAAAGTCAATGTGACATCTCGGACTCGTATTCAGGTCGGATACGGGTTGGGGTGTTCAGAATTGGATAGAAACTTTCCTCATGACCCAATTTACTAAAGAGAAAATAGAAAAAAGTTAATTTTTCATATGAAAATCTCACATATTGATGCTTACCTCTGGACAATAGCATTTTTTCCTACGTTTTAGAGGGGCACGAATGTATACTTAAATCGAAATTCTCATCATACATTTATAACCCAAAGAGGTTGCAGTAGAGTCATATTCAATTAATGTTCCAATGAAGTTGCCAAGAAGCTTCACCACCTTCTCTAACATAAAACCAAGAGGGACCTCATGAACTAGAACCCATAAATTTACATAGAATAAATGAGTAGATATGGGATCTTCTCTGTTGATAACTTCCTAAAGAGGCTACTTTTAAGTACTTTTTCACTTAAGTTGTTGTTAGTTTAAAAACTCATTTTATTCATTAAGGATCATGTAGTTGCATTAGTGGTGATATTGCTATTTTATCTTGTAAAGGTGTTGTATGATGGAAAGGTGTGGTTGTTTACGTTGTGCATGAAATAATATGCAAAAGGTTGCACTGGGAAGAAATGTTGTAACATCACACGTTGCTAAAGCTGAATGAAGTGCCTTGGCATTTCTGACATAGAAAATGATAAAAATATATTTTTGTAAAATGACAGCTGGCAAGACACGTGTCTAATGGTTATAACCGCATGCTGGGGACCACTTCCATCTAGGATGATAGGATTCATTCCCAATAAGTGATTCTAGGGGTATTATAGGTAATTAAAATGTTAAATCCCATTATTACCCTTGGATATTATATTTTTTATATACAATGCATATGAGAAAGAGAGAAGATGAGGTAGATTTGATCATCTTCAGCTAGATTTTCTTCTCCGTATCATTCTTTTCATTCTCTAGTGGTGTTCCTCCATTAACGAGCTCCAAGGAGTGGCGAGCTAGGCCTCCGAAAGGAGCTAGCAAGCTATGGCGAGTCGTGGTGGTTGAGGAGAGCTCCGGTTGCGCGCATCGAAGGCTTCTTCTCCCTTCCCCTTAGCTGTTTTTCCATTTAATATTGGGTTGTTGGAACGAATGTATTTCATGTTTTGTTACATTGATGATTCGAACCCCACCAAGAACTAACCTTATTTGGTGGGTTGATTTTATTGATTTTTTATTATTTTAATAGTAGATTAAATTTATCTTTTGCATTTACCTGTTTGCTTATAAATGTTTCATCTTCTAAGTTTGTAGGAGGCATGAGAGTATCCATTACTTAGATGAAGGCTAGGTGTTCGAAAGAAACTTAGTCATTATTACTTGTAGTATTCGAGAGAAACACAAGAAAGATCCTCATAAGAAATGGGGTGTAGTATTTTCTTAAGCTTATAATCGGTGGTAACACTATATCCTAATTCCTTAGTGCTTAAGAGAGACAAAAATAGGATTGCAACCACTAAGAGGGGTAGTTTTTATCAATGGTGTAGGTTTCCATAGTTGAGACTGAGAGGAAATGTCATGACATTGTATTTTATTAGGTTCATTTGACTAGAGATAGCGAGAACATTTTCAGCAAACTCTGTAGAGCAAGTGAAAATCAGATATATTAAATCTGCTTAAGATATAAGTTTTAGCATCCTTAAATCAATCTCTACCATTAATTCGAAAACTTGTTGTGTGAGTAATATCCAAATATCATTTATTTTTTTTTTACCATTTTTCATTGCCTTGACATCTCTGTCATTTTCAACATTATAATCTGCTCTTGCCACTACATTTCCATTTGCTACCCCGTCAAACTATCAATCCATATCCACCAACATACACTTTGTAATTTACACCAATCCATGTGGAGACGATACTCACTCATCCTTTTATTACTTGAGCGATTGTGTAGACTTACACATTATTTACGTACAATTTTATAGTACACACAACACACAACAAGTTTTTGGCGTCGTTGTCAGGGATTGACAACGTGATGTTAATTAGTTTTGCTATAGCATTTTATTTTTGTCACTTTATTTTTTAGTCTACTTAATACTTTTGTTTTATTTTTTTCCAGGTTTATTTAGTGTATGCCTAGAAGATATTCTGAAGAGCCATTGGAACCGATAGAACCTGAGATTGAAAGACTTTTTAAACAAAGTAGACGTTCTCAACGTGCTCGAGAAAATATGTATCAAATTGGAAATCAGGGCATTGGTCAAGATGACGGAATCCAGAATGCAGAGGCATTACAAAATGTTGCACCTGCTGATAGGCCTCGTGTTATTCGTGATCATTTAAATTCAATGCTAGATGATCTGAATCCTAGAATTATGTCACCCGAATTTAAGGGTACACATTTTAAGCTTAAACAAATTATGTTTAATATGTTGAATTCTATAGGGCAGTTTGGGGGCATTCCAACTGAAGATGCCATTCAACATATTAGAAAATTTTTGGTGGTTTGTAATTCTTTCCGTTAAGAAGGAGTGCACGAGGATGTGCTGAAATTAAAGTTGTTTCCATATTCTTTACGTGAGTGACCAAGGGCTTGGTTGAGTGGTGTTCCATCTATTTAAAAGGAATCTTGTGTCGATCTTTGTAAGAGTTTCTTTTTGAGGTATAACCCATCGAACATGAATACTCAGCTAAAGAATGGAATAGTATCCTTTAGCCAGGGTGACAATGAATCTATGTATGAGTGTTGGGATCGTTACAAGAGTTTGCTTCTAAGTGTTCAAATCATGGTTTTCATGATTAGACTCAAGTAGTTATATTTTATAATGGACTCAATGCACCAACGAGGATGATGTTGGATGCCTCGGCAAATGGGACATTGCTGGATAAATCTCCCTACTGAGGCGTTGATAGAATTGCCAATAATGACTATCAATTTCCTTCTTTAAGGCTTTGGAGTAGGAGGAAAGCACCTGGAACATTCGAGTTAGATACCGAAGATTCGGTGTCCGCTAAACTCTCAGCTATCACTAATATACTAAAAAAATTACAACGCTCGACGGATGTGAAGGAAGTAAAAGTAACTAGCTTGGCATATTTGTTATGTCAAGGCAATCATCACGAGAGCGAATGCCCAACCATGAGTTCATCAACTTTATAGGTAATTTCAATCATGGTAATAATAATCCTTATTCTAACACTTATAATGTACGATGATGTCAGCATCCCAATTTCTCATGGGGGAATCAAATAGCCCACAATGTCAGTCAATCCACTCGGCAATAGAATCAAAATGAATCTCAAGGCTACAAAAATGCTATGTCACGGCATAATACCAACAAATGAGCTTCATTTTAACCCTCTCAGACCGATACAGATATCCCGATCCGATCTGGGGTGTCACATTAGAGCCACCGGAGCGACCCACCGTAAAAATAGCAAAAATTTTAAAACTTTTCTTAAAACATGTATACTTATAAAATCATTTATGAGTACAAAATAAAAGTTTTCAATATTCGAAATAAGACAAATTTTCAGACTCGTATATAAAACAAAATACAATTACATGCCCCCTAATCACTTGTACCATACTCTATAAGCAACGCGGGAAGAACTCCCTTACTAAAGTCGATAACTGCACTCGTACAATTCTTTTAACCTGCAATGGTGAGTAATAGAGT
Organism: Hibiscus syriacus; assembly: GCF_006381635.1. Lineage (NCBI taxonomy): Eukaryota > Viridiplantae > Streptophyta > Magnoliopsida > Malvales > Malvaceae > Hibiscus > Hibiscus syriacus. Next base: position 713,370 of record NW_024061893.1, read on the forward strand.
GAGCTTCGAAAAGCTCAGTAATACAGAACTACCAGATGATGCTGCAAGACATGCCAATAAATAGAAAGCCATATAATTTCCTTATTGATTTAGTTGTATACAAATTTTCAATATAAACTGGGGTTTCACTGGTAGTTCGTCGAATAGAAACCATGAAAATCTCAGTTCATATGAAGCATTTATAGTATCACATTTTCAAGAGATCGAATGGGATGTCTAGTGTGTTCCAACTGTACGATAAAATCATAATAGGTACACTTATCAAATGATAGGTCAGTAAATCTCATAAATCATACTGTCGTGGAGCTTTTTAAACTCGTAGTTTAAAACCATCGTATAAAGAGTTAACCTAAGGGAACATCTTAGGGCCTGAGAGCCTACCTGAGAAAGTTCGGGGCCACAGGGCCTACCTAAGAACACATCTTAGGGCCATAGGGCCTACCCGAAATGATCTCAGTGACGTAGAGCCTACCTAAGAGTCACATTAGGTCCATAAAATTTTTCCAGCTTGATCAGAGTTGTACTTTAAAAATCAGTATCTCCAAGATACAATTTATACTGTGATACAAATCCGTAAGCCATCACCATTAAGTCGGTGCACCCATAAAATATGTACCAAAGATTTTAGTGTACCATATGTTAAAACAATAAAACAATTTATTAATATATAGGGAACACACTACAAAATCCAAGTATTATTCAGAGACATTTTGTAGTCATCAGTATGGATAACAGAAAACTTATGCAATTTGATCAAATTACATGAGCAAGACCTTATTGAAGAGAATCGATTTATAACCGATCTAATCGGACATTTCAGATTGACACTTAGAATTCCACTATGTTTTCATGTGCATCAGGAAAACGTTCAGGAACCTTTATACATAATAATTCTAGATTCAGATTTACTGAGTGTGATTTTATTACCCAAACAATCAGGGGTATTCAAGAATATACTTTGAATTCATAATATTTCAGCCTAAATGAACCAAATGGGGGAATTCAGAATCTTTTTCTTCAACGTTACATGCGTGTTCAGACCTGACCGAAGTGATTTGAGATGAAGATATAGAAACAAAGATTCAAGACATTTACAATTTATGTCGATCGATCGAATTATCAAATAACTTGAGTTACACAACTCCCAGACTAATGCATATCAACAAGTCAATTCAATGCCCTTCCAGGGTATTCACTCTTTAATACTAACAATTCTTGTCCATTGACCATCTTCAGAATCATCGCTGAATATACCTTAAGGAATCGAACATGTATCACCATAATCTTTACTTTCTTTCCACATTACAACAATATCAAGAATTGATGACGTATTTGATTCTTGGTTCATAACCCATAGGGACCGTACATCATACAAGTTCATTGGTCTTCCCAGACTCATCCAATTACTTACTAAATTCTTCGTCATTAAGTGTACTTAATTCATTTAGCAATCAAGTTTATCTCAGTTACTTCAGAGTTTTCCAGAGTAATTCAGACGTTTCTGAATTTCAGATACATATTGTACTTCCTTTCAGATCAATTTGGTCTTCATGGTTGATTTGTCTAACGAATATTCCCTTCTTAGTACAACATGCGATCTAGAATTGAGCTGAGTACTTCTAAAATTATCATCGAGCCAAACTTGAGAAGACGAACGCTCATTCAAGTGATATCTATATCGTTCAGGTACTGATATATCATTAGGGTTGATTGCCTCACTTAAGTTATTTTTCATAACTTTTTAAAGGTAGTACAATACCCACAATTACTTGGATTCCTTCATTAATCCAAAACATGTACTTAGTCTAGGCCATGAGGGTATTTTGGTTATTCTGGTGCTCAGTTTTATTTCATTAATTTTAGAGCTTGAGGATATCCAATCATTCATGAGTTTGGTGATATTCTTGGTTATTCCCATTACAGGGGTATTTTGGTATATTTACAAATCCAGGGTATTACAATAATTCATTCTTATCCTTCTGTCTGATCTTATTATTAAATTCAAACTTATCATTTATTTCGGTTCTTTTGAACAGTTCTGACAAAAGAGCACCCTCGATAATTTATTCTTAACTCGGAGATTTTCAGGTCAATTGTCTTCTTAGAAGTTACCAACATGTTATGAGGAATTTTCTGTAATAAAAAATGATCTTAACAATTAAATCCGTAATTTATCGAGTTAAGTACGAATCCTTAAAGTACTTTCTCATTTAGGGTCGACTCGAACTATTTTTACCTACCAAGGGTATTTTTCGTAATTTCTTAACCAGAAAACTTTATTATAAACTCTTAATGAAAATAATATAATTAGGAGATCCTATGATTAATTGCTTCCCCGAACATTCTTTGATCTTAAAATGATTACCTTAACAGACTTGTAGCATCTTGCACAAACACTCTTGGGGTTAAAACCAGTTATTCAAATTTTCTAAGCAAAACTAACATTTCTTATGCACATCTGAAATTTTATCGGATCAATATGTCTTTTCAGAGTTATTAACCAAATTCCAAGGATAATTCTTGTCATCTTAAAACATAAGGGTATTCTCGTAATTTTACCCTACCAGAGAGTATTCTCATAATTTTCCATCCAAGTACCTTTGATGAAATAAATTATATGTTACAAATCCAAGCTCATTCCTTTATCACTAAACACAGAACTTGTAATTTTAATTCTAACAATCCCTCAATTTCTTATAAAAAGTCATTTGAACCATAATCAGTTACCGAATTTTTATCGTATTCGAATCGAGTGTAGAAATTAATTAACTATACAAATGAGACCAATATTATCTTATTCATGCATTTACCAATATTCACATGTTCCATAAAGCATAAAGAGGTATTAAAGTATTACCTCGATTTTCATGTCATACGGATCGACCATTAAAATTCCATTCAAATGTCCTTGATCTTTAATTCATCTTCCAATAATTCCTAAAATACATAAAATATAAATTTCATCAAAAACGGGACTTAATTTCTGAAAAACGATTGAATCAGTGATAAATCAGTGAAAACCAGCTTACCGGGTTCGAATTTGACAAAACAAACTTCATATTCGAATTCGGATTCGTGAAGTCTCAAAAAATCCCGAAAAAATTCCTAAAAATTATTTTAAGGCATTTTAAGACACTTACCAAGCTCGGTTCACAATTTTGAATGGCGGAGAGCTCGATTCTGAACATCAAAAACTTTGACTTTCTCACCCCTCCACGCGCCGACGACGACGGATACACGGAGATCACCGGTGGACTCGGAACGATGAAAGGAACACGATGGTGTAGGAGGTGTCGAAAACGGGTGACCGGATCGACATGAATCGACGGAAAACCAACGAAAATTGAGTTAAAACCGATGATACTTCCGACTGAAATTAACGACAAACGACGTCGATTCACGATGACAGGTTTGAGGGGATTTGTTCATCGGTCATCAACAAACACGATGATGGTTTTGGTTCGTCGAATAGAGGCCGTACGACGAGTAGATCGAAGATCAAAGTCGTTGATCGGGGAGAGGAAAAATGAGAATTTTTTCTGCAGAAATACACGGGGAAAGAGACTGACAATTGTCTCAAAAATAAAAATAGATAAACTATGAGTTTAGACACTGAATTTCTTGCACTTTATAAAAGAGTCTACCAACTTTGAAATTTTCAATTTAATCCTCGATTTCTTCCAAATACCAATTAAATCCAATACTTTAAAATTTCGAAAATTTAGCCCCTAAATTGGGGTGTTATAATTCTCCCCTCCTTAAAAGAATTTAGTCCTCGAAATTTATTCAAGTCACAGAAATGCATAAATGAAACTTACATATGTTCTATCATACCTTCAAGTAGATTTTACAGAAGTACGAGTTCTTTACTAATCATTAACTACTGAGTATACAATTTCATCATAACTCTCCCTCATTCCAATAAAAATAATCAAAACATACTTATCCTTGTGGAATCAATTCTGCCTTGGTTATGAGAATAGGCTCATAAAGCGATAACATATCTCAATTTCATTTATGGAGTCGGGTCAGAATTTCTCAGACGAGTAACTCTCACATAGTTTGTGAGGTACTTTACAGAATTCAAATAGACGTTACTGGTATTCCTTTATAAAGATAGAGTCCTAACGAATGAAAACTTAAGTTTGGTCATTACATATAGGGATTCAACCTTAGAGTTCCAGCTCAGAGAGGTATGATGGTAGTTTAGGGGCATGTACTGATTAGACATCTTTTTGAAATTTGATGGCTGATCTATCTTGAAAAATTTGACTCAACCATAGCTCTGATACCACTAAATATAACCCCCTCAGACCAATACGGATAGCCCGATCCGATCCGGGGTGTCACATTAGGGCCACCGGAGCGACCCACGTAAAAATAGCGGAAATTTTAAAACTTTCCTTAAAACATGTATGCTCATAAAATCATTTATGAGTACAAAATAAAAGTTAACAATATTTGAAATAAAACAAATTTTCAAACTCGTATATAAAACAAAATACAATTACATGCCCCCTAATCACATGTACCATACTCTGCAAGCAACGTCGGAAGAACTCTCATACTGAAGTCGATAACTGTTGGTACAATTCTTTTAACCTGCAATGGTGAGTAATAGAGTGAGCTTTGAAAAGCTTAGTAATACAAAACTACCAGATGATGCTGCAAGACATGCCGATAAATAGAAAGCCATATAATTTCCTTATTGATTCAAACGTATACAAATTTTCATTATAATCTGGGGTTTGACTGGTAGTTCATCGAATAGAAGCCATGAAAATCTCAATTCATAGGAAACATTCATAGTATCATATTTTCAAGAGATCGAATAGGATGTCTTGTGTGTTTTACTGTACGATAAAATCATAATAGGTACACTTATAAAATGATAGTTCAGTAAATCTCATAAATCATATTGTAGTAGAGCTTTTTAAACTCGTAGTTTAAAACCATCGTATAAAGAGTTAACCTAAGGGAACATCTTAGGGCCTGAGAGCCTACCCAATAAAGTTGAGGCCACGGGGCCTACCTAAGAACACATCTTAGGGTCGCAAGGCCTATCCGAGAATGATCTCAGGGCCGCAGAGCCTACCTAAGAGTCACATTAAGTCCATAAAAATTTTCCAACTTGATCAGAGTTGTACTTTACAAATCAGTATCTCCAAGATACAATTTATATCGTGATACAAATCCATAAGACATCACCACTAAGTCGGTGTATCTATAAAATAGTAACCATAGATTTTAGTGTACCACATGTTAAAACAATAAAACAATTTATTAATATATATGGAACACACTAGAGAATCCAAGTATTATTCAGAGGCATTTCGTAATCCTCAGTATGGATAACAGAAAACTTATACAATTTGATCGAATTACAGGAGCAAGACCTTATTAAAGAGAATCGATTTCTAACCGATCTAATCAGACATTTCAGATTGACACTTTAGAATTCCACTATGCTTTCATGTGCATCAAGAAAACGTTCAGGAACCTTTATACATAATGATTCTAGATTCAGATTTACTGAGTGTGATTCCATTACCCAAACAATCAGGGGTATTCAGGAATATACTTTGAATTCATAAGATTTCAGCCCAAATGAACCAAATGGGGTATTCAAAATCTTTTCCTTCAACGTTACTTGTGTGTTCAGACTTGACTGAAGTAATTTCAGATGAAGATATAGAAACGAAGATTCAAGACATTTACAATTTATGTCGATCCATCGGATTATCAAACAACTTGAGTTACACAACTCCCAGACTAATGCATATCGATAAGTTCATTCAATGCCTTTCCAGGGTATTCACTCTTTAATACTAACAATTCTTGTCTATTGACCATCTTCAGAATCATCGTTGAATATACCTTAAGGAATCAAACATGTATCACCATAATCTTTACTTTCTTTCCATATTACAACAATATCAAGAATTGATGACGTATTTGATTCTTGGTTCATAACCCATAGGGACCGTTCATCATACAAGTTCATTGGTCTTCCCATACTCATCCAATTACTTACTAAATTCTCCGTCATTAAGTTTACTTAATTCATTTAGTAATCAAGTCTATCCCGGTTACTTCAGAGTTTTCCATAGTAATTCAGACGTTTCTGAATTTCAGATACATATTGTACTTCATTTCAGATCAATTTGGTCTTCATAGTTGATTTGTCTAGCGAATATTTCCTTCTTAGTACAGAATGCGATCTAGAATTGAGCTGAGCTGAATACTTCCAAAATTATCATCGAGCCAAACTTCAGAAGACGAATGCTCATTCAAGTGATATCTATGTCATTAAGGTACTAATATATCATTAGGGTTGATTGGCTCACTTAAGTTATTTTCCTTAACTTTTTAAAGGTAGTACAACACCCACATTTACTTGGATTCCTTCATTAATCCAAAACATGTACTTACTCTAGGACATAAGGGTATTTTGGTCATTCTGGTGCTCAGTTTTATTTCATTAATTTCAAAGCTTGATGATATCCAATCATTCCTGAGTTTGGTGATATTCTTGGTCATTCCCATTACATGTATTTTGGTCAATTTATAGATCTAGTGTATTACAATAATTCATTTTTATCATTCCATTCGATCTTATTATTAAATTCAAACTTATCATTTATTTTGGTCCTTTCGAAACATTCTGACAAAAGAGCACCCTCAATTATTTATTCTTAACTCGGAGATTTTCAGGTCAATTGTCTTATCATAAGTTACCAACTTGTTATCAGGAATTTTTTGTACAAAGACATGATCTTAACAATTAAATCTGTAATTTATCGAGTTAAGTACGAATTCTCAAAATACTTTCTCATTTAGGGTCGACTCGGACTATTTTTACCTATCAAGGGCATTTTTCGTAATTTCTTAATCAGATAACTTCAGTATTAACTCTTAACGAAAATAATATAATTAGGAGATACTATTGTTAATTGCTTCCCCGAACATTCTCTGATCTTAAAATGATTCTCTTAACAAACTTTTAACATCTTGCACAAACCTTATTGGGGTAAAAACCAGTTAGTCAAATTTTCTAAGTAAAACTAGCATTTCTTATGTACATCTGAAATTTTATCGGATCAATATGTCTTTTCAGAGTTATTAACCAACTTTCAGGGACAATTCTTGTCATCTTACAACATAAGGGTATTTTTTTAATTTTACCCTACCGGAGTATTCTCATAATTTCCCATCCAAGTACCTTTGATGAAATAAATTATATGTTACATATCCAAGTTGATTCCTTTATCACTAAACACAAAACTTGTAATTTTAATACTAATAATACCTCAATTTCTTATAAAAGTCATCTGAACCATAATCAATTACCGAATTTTTATCGCATTTGGATCGAGTGTAGAAATTAATTAACTACACAAATGAGACCAACATTAACTTATTCATGCATTTACCAATATTCATATGTTCCATAAAGCATAAAGAGGTTGTAAAGTATTACCTCAATTTTCGTGTCATACTGATCGACCATTAAATTTCCATTCGAATATCCTCTATCTTTAATTCATCTTCCAATAATTCCTTAAATACATAACAATATAAATTTCATCAAAAACAGAACTTAATTTCCGAAAAACGGATCGAATCAGTAAAAACCAGCTTACCAGGTTCGAATTTGACAAAACAGACTTTGGATTCGTATTCAGGACGTCAAAAAATATAAAATATGACTTTTCAAAAATTTTGACTTTTCGATCAAAGTTAAAGTCAACGGTCAACGGTTTTACACAAATATCACCCTAACAGAGATTAATTACATATTAGGCACCATTTTAAAAACATTTACAAAACTAGCACCCGAGTTCTTTTTACCTACGGCCAGGACTTCCCCACGCGCAGGGGCAGCGCGTGCGACGCCATGGAGTGTGTAAAAATTCTCAGAAAAATTCTTAAAATTTATTTTAAGGCATTTTGAGACACTTACCAAGCTCGGTTCACAATTTTGAATCGCGGAAAGCTCGATTCCGAACATCGAAAACTTTAACTTTCTCACCCCTCCACGCGCCGGGCGATAACGAAGACACGGAGATCATCGGTGGACTCGGAACGATGCAAGGAACACGATGGTGTGGGAGGTGTCGAAAACGGGTGGCCGGATCGACGTGAATCAACGGAAAACCATTGAAAATTGAGTTAAAATGACGATACTTCCGACTGAAATTAACGACGAACGGTGTCGATTCACGACGAAAGGTTTGAGGGGATTTGTTCATCGGTCGACAACGAACACGATGATCATTTCGGTTCGTCGAACGGAGGCCGGACGGTGAGTAGATCGGAGATTAAAGTCGTTGACCGGGGAGATGAAAAATGAGACTTTTTTTCTGCAGAAATACATAGGGGAAGAGACTTATAATTGTCTCAAAAATAAAATGGTTAAACTATGAGTTTAGCCATTGAATTTCCTGTACTTTATAAAATAGTCTGCCAACTTTGAAATTTTTCAATTTAATCCTCAAGTTCTTCCAAATTCCAATTAAATCCAATACTTTAAAATTCTAAAAATTTAGCCCCTAAATTGGGGTGTTACATTCATCTTCAGTGAGCATTAGTTCACTGGAAGCTACAATTCAAGATTTTATATCTACCAAGTCAATGTTGTAAGACCATTCTATTTCAATTAAGAATCAAGGAGCTTTACTTCGTAGTCAATGCACCTTACTTCAAAGCCATAGCTCGTCTTTGAGAGCTTTGGAAGGTCAAGTTGGTCAGATTGCTATGAAATTGCAAGAATGCCAGCATGACGATTGTCAAGTTACACTGAAATCACTAAAACGCATGGAGAAGAGCATTGAAACGTTTTAACTCTTAGGAGTGGAATACAAATTCACCAACAAGTCAAGGTTGGTGGGACACAACATGATGATTCTACCCCCATTACTGAAAAGGGTGAAGCTGAATTACGTGATGATATTATTTCTGAGAATAACAAGGATGAGGGTTCTACTAGTGAGCTTGTTGAGGCATAAAATTCTAATGTCAAGGCAAAATCAATTCTTATGCCTACAGTTAAGGAAGCTTGATCCCCACCACCATTCCCGCAAAGATTGAATAAACATAATGATGAAGTTCAATTTAATAAGTTTGTGGACATTCTTGATCAGCTCCATATTAATGTACCTCTCTTGGAAGCTATTGAACAGATGCCGACGTATGCCAAATTTATTAAGGGAATTTGTACAAAGAAGAGGAAAGTAGAGACGTATGAGACAATTGCCACAATAACGGAATTTTGTTCTTCATTGAGTAAGTTGCCACCAAAACAAAATGATCCGAGCAGCTTCGTTATTCCCTGTTCTATAGAGCTAATTTCGTTGGAAAGGCACTATGTGATATTGGTTCAAGTGTTAACTTAATACCGAAATCTATATTCTTGAAGCTTGGCATAGGAGATGCAAGACCCATATCGATTAATTTACAACTTGCCGATCGATCCCATGTTAAACCTAAAGGGAGAGTCGATGATGTCATAGTAAGGTTGAATAAATTTGTGTTTCCAGACGACTTTCTAATTTTGGATTGTGAAGTTGATGCCAAGTCACCTATCATTATGGGAAGACCTTTCTTAGCCACTGGTCGTATTTTGATAGATTATGAAAAATATTAACTCACCATGAGAGTGACTAATTAGTGTGTGACTATCAATGTATTTGTACTCTCAATTGTGTTCATGACACTAAAGAATGCCAAGGCATTTATGAATCAAACTTAGTAATTGAAGAAGAAACTGAATAGCTTTGCCATAACAATTTTATTCAGCTGGCAGACAAGGAATATTGGATGGGTGATGAAAGTTTAGAGGAGTATGGCAAGGGAACAATCTAGCTTACTACTAGCTAGATCAGGTATGAATTTTGATGAATTTATTCCTCCTAAGCTATCATTATTGCATGTGCCTGCTCTAGAGCTTAAGATCTTGCCAAGGCATCTTAAATATGTTTACTTGGGTAGCGACAAAACTTTACCAGTGATTATTTCCTCTAACCTTACTGCTAACCAAGAGCAAAGTTTGTTAAATGTTTTGATGCAGCATAAGAAAGCACTTTGTTGGACTATGGTTGACTTGAAAGGAACTAGTCCCACATTTGCATACAGAAGATTCTGCTAAAGGAATGCCACGACAACTCAATAGAACCACAAAGAAGACTCAACCCTGTTACAAAGAAAATATTAATGAAAGAAATTCTAAAATGGCTTGATGCTCGAGTAGTTTACCCTATATCAAATAGGTCATGGGTAAGCCATGTTCAATGTGTATCAAAGAAAGGGGGCACTACTGTGGTTACAAATGAGGATAATGAGCCATTACCCACTCGCACTGTTACTGGATGGAGGATATGTATGGATTACCGTAAACTAAACAAAGCTACAAAAAAATGACCATTTTCCTCTACCTTTCATCGACCAAATATTGGATCGATTGGCAGGAAAATCATTCTTTTGCTTTTTAGATGGGTACTCAGGGTACAATTAAATTGCCATTGCACAATAGGATCAGGAAAAGACTATATTTACTTGTCCCTATGGCATTTTTGCCTTTAGGAGGATTTATTTTGGACTCTGTAATGCTATAACATTTCAGCATTGCATGCAAGTTATATTTGAGGATTTCCTTGAGATATTCATGGATGGCTTCTTTGTTTCTAGAGATGATTTTGAGTGACAATTTGGAAAAAGTTCTCAAAAGATGCGAGGAAATTGATTTGGTTTTAAATTGGGAAAAATGTCACTTCATGGTGACTGAAGGCATTGTGTTAGGCCACAAAATATCTCACAAGGGCATTGAGGTAGATAAAACTAAAATTGAAGTAATTGAAAAATTACCACCACCAACTTCAGTCAAGGGTATAAAGAGTTTATTGGGACACGCTGGATTTTATAGAAGATTTATTATGGATTTCTCCAAGATTTCTAAGCCCTTGTGCACATTGCTTCAACAAAATCAACCCTTTGTGTTTGATGAATTATGCCTTAGCGTATTCACTGAGCTGAAACAACGATTGATCTAAGCACCTATTGTAGTTCCTCCCGATTGGACATCACCATTCGAGCTGATGTGTGATGCGAGCGATTATACCGTAGGATCTGTTTTGGGGCAACGCCGAGGTAAACTTTTTCATGTTATATATTACTCTAGCCATACCTTGAATGAAGCACAGTTGAACTACACTACCACTAAGAAATAATTACTTTTTGTGGTATTTGTTTTTGATAAATTTAGACCATACCTAATAGACACTAAGGTTATTGTTAACACTAATCACTCGACTACAAAATATTTAGTGAATAAAAATTATGCAAAGCCTAAACTTATTAAGAGGATCTTAATTTTACAAGAATTTGACTTAGAGGTTGTAGAAAGAAAATGTACTAGAACCAAGTTGTTGATCATGTATCTAGGCTAGAGAACAATTTTGAATGCTGTGACACTATAGACATTCAAGAGGAATTTCCTGATGAGAAAATTTTATATGTCGCGGCAATCTCGTGGTAAACTGACCTTGTTAATTTTCTTGTTAGTGGAATATTATATTTTGATTTAAACAGTCGGGGTAAAAAGAAATTCAAGCACGATGCAAGGTATTATTTTTTGTTCGAGCCATATTTGTTTAAGAATTGTGCTGATCAGCTCATTAGACTATGTGTACCTGAAGAAGAACGGTGCAACATTCTATACCATTGTCACTCGACCCCCAAGCGGAGCCTTTTTTGGAGGAGCAAGAATTACTGCAAAGGTCTTGTAATCAGACTTTTTTTGGCCAACTATGTTCAGAGATGCTCAGACATTTTACAAATCGTGTGATCAATGCCAATGCACTGGAAACATATTCAGGCGTCACGAAATGCCACTGCAAAGTATTTTGGAAATAGAGATGTTTGATGTTTGGGGTATCGACTTCATATGACAATTCTCATATTCCGTAAGAGATTTATACATCTTGCTTATTGTGGATTATGTATCCACGTGTGTAGAAGCAATAACAATAACAAGAAATGACTCTAAATTTGTACTCAATTTTTGCCCAAGAATATTTCCACTCGGTTTGGAGTACCTCGAGCTATTATTAGTTATGAGGGAACTCACTTCGGTAACAAGTTGATTGCCAAGGCACTAAGGAGATATGGAGTTCGTCATAAGATTGCAACGACATATCATCCGCAGAAAAATGGTCAAGCTAAAATATTCAATCGTGAGATCAAGCAAATTTTAAAAAGTGGTGAACCCAAGGCGGAAGGATTGGTCACCCAAGTTAGAAGAAGCACTCTGAGCATATAGAACATCGTTAAAAAATCCTCTGGGCATGTCACCATTCAAGTTGGTGTATGAGAAGGCCTATCATCTTCCGGTATAACTTGAACATAAGGCATACAGGGCTATTAAGCGATTGAATTTTGATGCTCAGTTAGCTAGGGAACAGAGATTATTGGAACTTAATGAAATAGAAGAGTTTAGAACACAAGCATATGAAAATACGCGGATATACAAGGAAAAAAACCAAGAAGTGGCATGACCAAAAGTTAATGTCACGACATTTTTACGTTGGCCAACCATTATTGCTTTATAATTCCATACTTAAACTTTTTCCTGGGAAGCTTAAATCTCGATTGTTAGGACCATTTGAGGTGCATTATGTTTATCCCATGGAGCTGTTGACATCAAGAACATAGATGATGGGACGATCTTCAAAGTCAATGGCCCGCTTTTGAAAGCTTACAAAGGAGTTTCACCTCTGCGCGGAAAGGCAGTGTTATATCTGCGCGATACTTCTGGTTTGTTTTGTAGGGGTCCCACAGTACTGCAGCCATGCATGGAGCGTTATCAAGGGAGGAAAAGACAAAGCAATTGAAAAGGGAAAATATTCTTTTTGATTTATTCATTTCTTTTATTTTATTTCCTTATTTTTTTCTTTTCTCTCTCCATTGTCTTGTTACATCACATTTAATTTTACAATTTACTTTTTCTTTTTTCCCATCTACTCATTTACCCCATCCATTCATTTCTTTTCAATCGTCCACTCAGTACATATTTTTCACTATTGCCTTTAATTTTTACTTACATTTCCTTCTTCCCTTATTTTCCTCCATAGTCGAAACTCCTCAAGCTTTCCAAACACACAAAGCTCACTCATTTTTCTTTTTATTTCTTCAAAACGCTACAAGAATGGTGTGTACGAGACCTACTGAAGCAGAAGCTCCTATTACTGAACAGTTCAAAAATGATGAAGCAAAAGCAAGGTTTCAAAACTTAAAAATAGAAGATATTTTTTGAGTTAGGGTTCATTTTTATAGATGAAAAGGATGGCAGTTTTGGACCAAATGTAATGGATATAGTCATTCAACACAACTGGCACAAGTTTGCAAGACACCCCGGTTCAGTGAATGCATCGTTGGTGAAAGAGTTTTATGCTAATATTTCCAAATCGAACCAGCATGTTATTTTTGTGCGAGGTAAGTATTCGATTTACATCAACTGCCATTAATCATTACTTTCATTTGCAGGGTGTTGAAGATCATCATGCAAATTTTGAGAACGACGCTGATAATGCAACTTACGACAGAGTTTTGGAGGATTTGTGTTTTTCGAACACCTCTTAGAATGGCCGCCAAACCAGCCGTTACTCGGTTAACCATGAAAACCTCTAACCAAGTGCCAAACTGTGGAACCATTTCATGAAGCACAAGTTAATGCCAATAACCCACAATACGACGATATCTCTCCCCCGATTAATGCTCTTAAATGCTATTACGGTAACCTGTTCTATTTATGTGGGTAGGATTATTATTCAACGAGTGCATGAATGCTTAGGTAAAAAGGCTAGTGCTTTAGTTTTCCCAAATCTGATTACTACTTTATGTCGTAAGAAAAATGTATGTGAGAATTCTTTTGATGAAACTTTATTTGGAGTTTCAAGTATTTCTAGGCCTCGGTTACCATTATTATTGGGTTTTGAAAACCCAAAATCTAAGGCCCCTATTAATGAAAAATCTACAAATGATACGCAATCTAGTGCCGAGGCAAGAATGCTTGCCCTTGAAGAAATTGTCATGCAAACCTAGATTCAGTTACACACTATGCACGGTGATATCAAAAAATTCTTTGGTTATGTGAAACACAGAGATGTGGTAGAAACTATGTTTCAGAAAATACTTCCCCTCATGCAATAGAATTTCCCAGGTTTTCCATATGAAATTCTGTCGGCATCTCCAGAACCAGATGAAGTTGATCCTCCTGTTGATAAACCAACTCCAAACCCTCTCTTACATAAACCGAGAGGGACCTCATGAACTAGAACCCATAAATTTACATAGAATAAAGGAGTAGACACAGGATATACTATATCCTCTAGTCTATTGAGTACTATAAAATATACGCAAATAATGTGCAAGTATACACAATCGCTCAAGTAATATAATGATGAGTGAGTATCATCTCCACAGGGATTGGGTGAAATTACGAAAGTCTAACCAAAGCAACGCACTAAATTATCTAAGTATAGTTAGTCTTGATATATACAAATGTCACGGCAATGGATATGTGTATGCTGGTGGATGCGGATTGATGGTGTGATGGTGTAGCAAATAGAAATGCGGTGGCAATGATGGATGTTTAATGTTGAGTATGGTGAAATGTCAAGGCAATGAAAAATGGTAAAGACAGTAAATAAAAAGATAAATAAAATAAGAAGAAAATAATCCTCACGTGACAAGCTTCCAATGAAATGAATGGTAAGGATTGTCTAAGGTTGCTAAACTTATTTCCCAAGTATATTTAAGCTATCTTGTCTTTACTTACTCGACAGGGCTTTCCTAAGGTGTTCAAAAGAACCTAACAGAATAGGATGCCAAGGCATCTGCTCTCACTCAACGATGTTGGACAGCCTACCCTATTGATAAAGACACCCTTCTTAGTCGTTGAAATCCTATCCTAGTCTCTTTCGAGATCTAAGGGATTAAGTTATAATATTCCTAAGCCGGTTCAAAGCCCCTTGAAAATACCATAACCCATTGCTTATGAGGATCTTATCTTGCGTTTCTTCCGAATACTTACAAGTATTTTTAGTTTAGGATTCTTCCGAAAACCTAACCTTCATCTAAGAGATGGACATTTACATGCCTCTTACAAGCCTAGATGGTGAAGCATTCATAAGCAAAGCAAATAAAGAACCAAAATAAACTTAAATATACCATTAAAAATAAAAGTTTAAACAACCATTAAATCAACCACCACCAAATAAGTTAGTTCATGGTGGGGTTCGAAATATCCAAACACAAAGTCATGAAAATATTGGTTCTAACAACCCACAAAATAATATAAAAATAGCAGCAAAAAGGGAAGTGAGAAGAAGCCTTCGACGCGCCACCGGAGGTCTCCTCTCGGCCACCACGAACCACCTAGCTCGCTAGCTTCTTTTGGCGCCTAGCTTGCCACTCCTTGGAGCTTTATCAATGGAGGAATATCCCAAGGAAGAAGAAAGGAAAAGAGAAAATAAAAATATGATTTTTCTGCTCTATGCGTGTGCTCTCTGTCCGTATCTATCTCTCTCCCATGAGGTGTCATATATAATAAAAAATATCTAGGGGTAATGATGAGTTTGTTGGGTGTAAAATACCCCTCATACCCCTAGAATCACATGTTGTGCATGAACCTTATCCTCCAAGAGGCAGTGGTCCTTTGGCAGCTCTGGCAGGCGGTTACAACAGTCCTTCACGTGCAGAGACAGCTGTCCAGTGCCAGCTGTCCTTATGCAGTAATATCTTTTTGTCTTTTTCTGCGCCAGAAATGTCAATACATTTCAATCTGCTTTAGCAACGTGTGATGCCGCGGCATTACTTCCCAAAGAATCATTTTTCTTGCTATTCCCTGCACACCATAGACAAACTGCACCTTTCCCTCAAACAGCACCATTAAGAAATAAAATAGCACAACCACCACAAATGCAACTATATGCAACTACATGATCCTAAAATGACTAAAAAATGAGCTTTTAAACAAACAATAACTTAAGTGAAAAAGGCTTTAAAAGTAGTCTTTTTAGGAAGTTAACATCTATGAAGAATAAGTAGGTGGGAATTGAAATTCCAAGGACTATTTTTCTCGATACGATCGACATCAATGATGTGATATAACCTGAAGAGATAACGACCGTAGCCTAAATCAGTGATAGAAATGTCCCCCTTATGATGCCAAACATTCGCTAGAGTTGCTCTCATGGATTGGAAGTTTATGACACTAGTCGTACAATGAGCCGACGAAACAATGGGTAAAGGTAGTGGTAACAATCTCGTCTTCCGCCTTAATCTATATACCTTCATCCTTTTTCATTTTCAATTGAAAGATTCGCTAAATTCTGCACTACAACATCCATTGAAAAAAGAAAGAAGAATTGAGAAAAGGAAAGAAAAACCAAAAGTGTTATAAGAGCATAGAGAAAATTATGATACGCGGAATGAAAAACATTATTAATTGAATAATATATTATAAGTGCAAGTAACATATTTACACCTATGCTCTTTTTTCATCTTTAGATATGTTTTAATTTGAAAATTAAGTTTATGTAATCAACACGATGCACTTTGAATAAGGTGACTTAAAAAATCAATACTTGTCATTACCGCACGCGCCAATAGGTGAAAGTAGGATTAAGAAGATGCAATCTCCAATAGAAGATCTATTTTTTCAGGATGTCTACACTGTTGAGTCAGTATACCTAATCCAAGGCCTCTCAAAACCAAGGTTTCTTTCCATAATCTCAAAACGAAGATTCTATGAATCACAGTTACCAATTACACTTACACAACTATTAAAAGAGTCCCTTTTTAATTACAGAAAAACCTTTCCTTTCAATCGACGTTGTCTGGATACAACATTTTAATTTTGGGAGCTGTTTGGCGTTCAACAAAATTGGTCCACTGTCCAAAGCAAGTATAATTACTTTGATGTCCTTCGTCATATTTATCATAAAAATATTTTATTATTAATAAAAATATATTCTCAACACAAACATACATCAAATCACTAATTATCTTACACTTCCTACCTGCTTAATTATCATATATTTTTAACATCTGTCATAATTATTTTTCTGAATCGATCCTTTATCACTACTAATTTACACCTTCAAAATTAAAATATATCCATCTAGTGATACTTAAAATGCAAGCGAATAATGGATCAAATCAATTTTTTTTGAAAAAAATTAAAATAAATATTCTAAATAAATTTAAAAACTTATTAATCATATTTTTCAGATAAAAGTTTATTTAATTTACAACTTAAATAATAATTTGATTTGATTTTTTAATATGATTATAAAAAACTTGTTTTATGAATAAGTCAAATAAAAATATACTTTAATCACTTAATATAATATTGTTTCGTTTGCTTATTACGCTATATATATAAATAGAATCTCTAACATACGATCCCATTCTGTATATCTTTAACACAAATTTTGGACGTGAAATATTTCCTTTTAATTTTTTCTTGTAAAAAGAACATTTTAGTTTTTATCAATGAAATACCATAAAATAGCATACAACTGTAAACTCTTATTTTTTCTAAACCCCGTCCATTCTCAGTGTTTTGAGAAGAACCAGGTAAGGGCATTCTCGTCAATTAAAACTAATTGACGGCTACCGATTGGCAGAGAATCATGTAGCGGAAGATTTTTCAGATTTTGGGAAGCTGTCCATGAGGTTAGTGGTCCCTTTATTTATATTTTAAAAAATAAAAATATTTTCATACCTATTATTATAACAGTAAATTAATTACATAAAAAGAATCACATAATACTTTCTTCTTTATTGAGAACTCCAAACCTTTAAATATTATAATAACTTATTTACATAAAAAGAATCAAGTATTTTTTTTTAAAATCGTTAAAAATGTAATAAAAATAATTACGTTGGAAAAGTATTGAAATATTTACTGAGGTCTCACTGTGATATGACGTGGCAAGTTGGGTAACGTGAAAGAGTCGAGACGAGCCATACACGTGGAACAATTGAGGGATCGTAACAGCTTTTATGTGGGGCTCTAGAAAGTAGTGGGGTTTATGGAGCCGCAGTGGAATACTGCCACGTAGGTAGATTGGAAATCTAGACGCTTTGTCTTTTCCCCAATCGACCATATATTATTATTTTAATATCAAGGGGCCCGGTTGTAGATACGAATGATGTCATCATATAAATTGCCTTTTTTCACGGCTCCCAACCCATGCACGCTATTAACACACTCTAAAGAATTGTCATCATACTATTTTGAACATCTTTTTGTTATATTTGAGTTTTACAAGCAATTTATATGTTAAAATATAATCCATTTAACTAATTAAAATATATTATTATATTTTTTATTAATAATTCAATAATCTTTTGGTGTAATTTACTTTTTTTTGAAAAATAAAACAAAATAGTAAATAAACGAACAGAGGAACGGGTGTGTGCCGCAGTTTTATATGACGGACCCCACAAAATAAAAATGGACGTACGGGATTCAGTGTTCATGCGCACGCGAGTGTAATGAAGATAATGATAACATTATCATTAACACTTTTCGAGTTTTTGATGGATCCTCACTCATATCCCCTTCGATTATTTTCCCCTTTTTTTAACAATTATGTTACCTTTATGTTTTTCTACCCCATCCTCCTCCCTCTCTTTCAACGTCCATGATATTCTGACGTAACTCCTCTCTTCAATCTCCACCGTCAACTTTGATCATACGCGATCTTTTGTTCTAACTTTTCTTATTTCCTAAAACATTAACAGAGAGTCAATTGCATCTGCATGAGTTCTGGTCCCCCTCCTTTCAACTACCACGTGTCACTTTGTTTTATATCCTTATTTTCGAAAATTTATTCTCTTTTATTTGTCTAACAAGTTTTCCCATTGTTACCAATCGTTAACCTTTGTGGGTTGCAGGTTTTCGTATTAACGGTTTTTCCAACAGAGTTCTAATGGACATAAATTAAGCAAGACAATTAACAAAATGTAAGACAGCATTCTTCTTATTGTCATTTTGTATGGTTGTCGGTAATGGATCAGACTTCTTATTGTCAAGATGATTGTCATTATGTAGCTTAGTTTTCCAAGAAGCAAAGTTAATACTTCACTGCCATTTCATGGGTAATTGGGTGGTAGGTTGAAATGGATCATAATTTTGGTATAAATGACAACGATTGTGCTTTTAGAGTTAACAAAAGTGGATTGAGTTAGGGCCAGCCATGACTGTAGATCAGGAACTAATGTGGGAAAAGGGGGAAAATCTGACTTGTAGGATAAATGTACAAGTGTCCACTAAAAACACTTTTCGAAATGCTTCAAGTGATCAATTAATGACATGTTAATTGAAATATCATGATTCACCCTGTAACGAATGTTTAAATTAGTATTTAATTATTAATATGAACTATGAATGAAAAAAATTATTTGAGTAATTAGATTCATCCGATCAAATCTTAATTTAACTATGTGAGAATTTAACACAATTGGATATACAAAAAAGATTTTTAAATTACAAATAAAAATCTATTTATAAAGTAATTAAATCATATTTTTGAAAAAAATATTGTCTCTTATTTATGTTGTTTTGTTTTTACATAAAGAAAAGAGGATAAAAGATTGAAGTGTGATATCGCTCTTTTTCATCTCTTTTATATATATATATATATATATATATATATGTTATCTCATTCGTTTAATTTTTCTCTCCTAAATGTCTTAGAGGGGGTAATTTCGAGTATTGATTTAATTTGTAGTCATAACTGACGATCAATGAGTCACATCAAAACTCAAAATTTTGATTTGGTTTATTATTGATCATAAATAACGATTGATGAATCACATTAGGCACTCGATATTCTAATTTAATTTTATATTATGAATGACGCATGATTATTCAGACATCCAATGATTCGAGTACATATGCAATCCGTCAATTTAATATACTTCTCAAAGGAGTAGTTTGAGTATTATGATTGCGATATCACTTTTGTGTTACATATGTATAAGATATTACGGTAAAACAATTTTTTGATATGATTTTATGCATGGTTGTTATTTTGTTGAACTTTGTTGATTATTATTTTTTTTTACAAAAAGTTTAAGTCGGGGTGGCTTCTCTAGTTTAAGGTCAGGACATATTTAAGATTTAATTAAGATTTATATATGAATTTACATATTGTCCACCAAGAGTGACGGTGGTAGGATTCGAATATGACCTTAGAAATTTAATTCCTAAATCTCAATCACTTAACTTTAATGCTTAAGTCATACCTCTTTATTTATATTTGATTTATATATTTGTGTTTACGAATTGTATAATGTATAGTGGAGTGAATCTGTACTATTAAACTTATAAAAGTTATGGTTCGAATTATTTTAATATACAGATTAATAAAATTAGATATGTGTTTTTAAATGAAGAGATCCGTTATTATAAAATTATTTTTTTCTCAAAAATAATATACTTTTGAGTGAAAAATCGATATAAAACATGTTTACACGCAAGTCGTGTAACATAACAATCAAAATGTGTTTTTTCACCAAAATATTTCAAAAACAAATTTGCGTTTGCAAACCAAGTGGACTTAACAATTTCGTGATTCTTGTTGTGTCGACTTAAACTGGGTGTCGGCAATGTTTGCGTTGTAGCGAATCCCTCTTCCATGTCAGCCAATAAAGGAAAATAAATAATATAGTTTGGACCCACAAATATAATGTGATCTAGAAAGTTAAATTATGTATGGACGTCGTACTTTCCACTTCCAAATTTGATGAGATTTTTCCGTTGAAGATTAAAATACCGAACCTCGACCAAATCTTCAAACTCCACTTTACAGCTTATGCTTATCTGACATATGGGGATGCCAGTTTATCCATTTATTATTCAAATCATGTTTTATCAAATTTATAAATGATTTAATTTTGAAGAATATCCTATATCATTCTTTTTCTAACTTCACTTTTAATCCGCCACACGTACATTATTTATTTGAACTTCACTTTTAATCCGCCACACGTATATTTTTTAAGTTAATTTATTATAAAATAGTGTAAGGCGAAGTATATTATTATATTAATAAACTAGCGTCATACAAATAATGAATTACATGTGAATTAAAAATTAAAAATTAATAGTTAAATTCAATGGTTTGATAATTATTTAAAAAAATAGACAAAAATTTAAATATTATAGACTAAATTTACTATTATGCTTATTTAATACTTATATCATAGGGCGTGCTTTGAGAGAACTGATTGTGGGCTTTTTATTTATTTAATAATTTTTGAAAAAGATTGCCTGGATATCCACTACAACTGCTGTTTTCATTTTATTAAAAATGTGGATTCTAAGTACCTTTTTTTAAACAGAATTAAGAAATTACATGATTGGTCAATCGAGTCTATGGTATTAAGATAAAAATTAAAGATGGATGAACGTATAATCTTGAATTCGATTTTCGATATGAGACTCCTACCCTTGTCCCTTGTAAAAAAAAATCATCTACTGAACTGAACTCTCTTCTTTGGGCCCCATTCATAGTTGGTGGACCGAGATGCCACAGCCCAATTTAGTTATTTTGAAAACCAATAATTGGAAATTCAAGAGGTAAAGCCATTGCCCAAAATCCAATTGCAGGCTAAATTGGGCTTTATATTTGATAATGGGCACAGCCCAACATTATTATTTCCCAGTACAAAGTATGGATGTTAAAAAATATCCGACAAGAATTATCTTACCCTTTGACCCGAATAAAAATTGTCAGCTATTTATAATTAAATACCTGAATTTGTAGTCGGGTATCCATACTGCTATTTTTCTTAGATTTTCGGATTAAGCTCGGATCATAAAATTTCACTTAACTTGGCTTACTCCTTTTGTTTTTTGGTAAACAAAATTGGGCTTACTCGTGCCAATAAAAAGCAAAATGAAATCTCTCTCCTGCTGATGCTGAACTTAATGGTTCTTTAAATTTAGAACCAAAAACAAAAATGTTTGTCCTTATAACTTCTCGAAATTAAAGTTAAGAAGAAGAAAATTGAATTAAGTGATTTTTCCAGTTTTCTCTCCCTTTCTTTTGTAATTATTAGATTTTCTTCTTCTTTAATTTCGTGATTGACTACAATATTAGTCTTGATACTGATCGTCAACCAATGATATTCATTGTTCATTATCTTTTTCTTGTTTTTTAATTTTCAATAACTCTACCTTTATGATTTTTTTTTCTTTATGGTATGTTTTTAGTTGATTGACCATTGTTTTTGCTTATAATTTTTCTTAGGGTTGGATTTGACATCACCACGACTGATTAATATAGTGCTTATTTATTATCATATTGATCGTTCCTGTTTTGGGCCTCAGATTGGATTTGGATATACTACTTGCATTTGCAGATATTTTTTCACGTCGACTATGATTTATAGTTTGTCGGTAGCTTTCAATAACTTGATTCCCTTTTGTGGTTTGTTGTTCATACAGTTAGATATGTTCGTATCTACCTTTGTTCGAATTTATCTGGTTAATTTTTTTAACCTTTTCCTTGTATTAAGATAAATTAGAAAAGAAAATGTTATAAAATAAATGACCATTTTATATCTTCATGTGTAAAATCAAATCATATCAATTTGGTAAAATTTTCCTTTTCCCTCTCTCAAAATAGAAATTGTTAAAAGAAAATATTTCAATTTAAAAAGGAAAAGAAGAAAAATAAAAGAAAGATGTAAGTTAATTCAAAATTATATATTTTCAAATTTTAATTTAATTTTTATTTTTTCAACTCAACCAAATAATGAAAGGAATGAAAATTGTATTTTTATTTTCATTTTATTTTTTCTACCAAATGGCCAATAAAAAATATTTTTACTTTTTTACCTTTCTAATTTTTCATCATTCTAAATTTTTTTTTTTTACTTTACCAAGCGAAGTGTGATAATATGCAAAAGTAAAACAAGATTTAACATGAAATAAGTGTAAACGGGCAAGCAATTAGGACGATCCAAAATCATAGGTAAAAACAAAATGGAATGATTATGTTCGTGCTTTGTATCCCAACACCCCTTCAGGGATTGACATTCTTTGCGGCTGCTTGTTTAAAATCAAGAAACCCAATGATGCAAAATCCAATTCATTTTTTTCTACTGCCTTGTCTTTTTGAATCTTGACTTTGAATAAAAAAAGGGGGGTAATTCGAACCTAAATGTAAAAAGACAGGCGGATCTCTTTCACATTTACGACACATTGGATGCTTTTCAGCGTGCAAATATGTCACAATCCAATGAAGCCAGCGACTAAACCGTGTCATGGATAAGGGCAGTAGTACTAACCCTTAGCGATGGAGATGTACCCTTAAGATAAGGTAGAGTGAGCCATAACGTCCCCCACGTGTGCCTCTGCAATAGTTGAGTTTATAAGGGTATTTTAGAGACATGGTTCTTGGACTGACCCCATAAACACACATTTGAGAAGGTTCAACAGTGAATTATGTAAACAGTGAGAGACGTTGAATTTCTGAGTATCGTCACCATCTGTTGAAGAGTTTCCTATCATCTCTGTCGGTGGATAAAAAAGGGGTCTTTCTTTAAATAGCTGTTATTGGTTAGGGATGTGTAGACAACCGTTTTTGACCGGTTTTATATCATTATAATTTATTTATTATTATTATTATTAATATATATTTTTCATTTTTTTTGTTTTGTTTATAGGTCCAACAAGGATCCAACCACCACCATTATCTCATAACTTCCCCCCACTATTCCACTAAACCACTACCCCCACAATATGCGCCCATCTAAAACTTCCACTTCATAACTTGGAATATCCAAAGCAGTGGGATATATAAGTAAACCCCGGTCACATTTGTTAGGGGGAGAAGGGGGAATTATTATTTAATGGTTGTAATTTCGGGCTACAGGGGGAACCTACAACAAAACGAAAAGTGAAGAGAGCAAGAGAAAGCAAAAAAATGGAATTGAAGGAGTGACTGGAGTTCTAATGGTTATCTTCATGGCCATTGCGTTTACATTGGCAACAGGATGGTTTCAGTGGAACTTGATTACACTGCCCAAGCCCTTTGACAGAATCACTGTCTTCAATGGCTTCTGGAGGTGTTCTCACATTGCAAATGTCTAAGCCACCTCAATTTTGGTACAAGAGTGGACAGTACGTGTTTGTCCAATGCCCTGCTGTCTCTCCATTTGAATGTTTTCTTCTTCTTCCAACGGGTAGTCCGGATTTCCAGATGGTTCACGCGCAAAGCTCGGAACCCATATGGGTACCATCGTCTGACACAAGCGGGATCGTTTTACAAGTCCAAGACTTTATCCAAGTTCATCAGTTGGGGTCGCCGCTTGAAAAACGGAGCCAAATCCATTTGCTCCGCCCAAACCGGGTCCAGTTACATTCCCATCGAGGTTCGACCCCATCGACTTCTAAACCCGACGTTCGATCCCGGGGATGAACCTAGCTCCGATGAAAAGACTGAACCACAAAGATGGAGCGAGGAGGGGCTCGATTGATGCTAGGGACCACCAACAGGCGCGCTCGGAGTACTCAGGAAAAGGGAGAAACATTGTGCCTGCTCCACTTTTACTATTTTAAGTTTAATTGAAATTTTACATGCTTTAGTTATATTGATTTCTGAGATTTTCATTTGCTCCTATTTTAAATAGACTCGGAACGCTTCATTTATTTTTTCTATTTTTTATTTTTTATTTCTATTTGATTTATTTAGTATTTATTTATTTATTTAGTCTAATATTTTGACTTTTTAGGGGAATATTTTTTAAATTGATTAAAGGTAAGTAATTCGAATCGGGTTTTTAAATTTTAATTTTCGCGATTAAGATAACTGGAAAATTAATTGGTACCAAAAGGGTAATTCAAGGGTGCTAACCCTTCCTTGACTGTAACCGACTCCCGAATCCGACACATCTTTGGTAAGACGCAGATCAGGTAAATTACAAGGTATCCGGTCAACCCATTTATTTTTAAATAAATGATCGGTGGCGACTCCCAATCCATTTTTCACGTCGAAGCCCCATTCCGGGGCACAACCGAAAGACGGTTCCGACAGCTTGGCGACTCCGCTGGGGACAGGTAAGTGAGTCAGGCCAAAATTAATTTTCAGTTGTCTTTTTTTGCGAAAATTTTAAATTTAAATTTAAATTTTTTTATTCGATTCCAATTATTTATCTTTGATTATATTTTCGAGTAAATAGTTGTACTGACCGTTTTTTAATTATTTCAGCCCTTAAAGATTTTTTTGCCTAAAGGCTCTATACCCGAGCTCCGAACCCTATTTAAGTGGGGGTGAAAGCGACGCCTTCGTGTGAATTTATTCATCGTATGGGCCTAGCAAGTAACCTTCAGGATTCATATACCTTATGCCTTCGTGTGAATTTATTCTCCGTATGGGCATAAGGGAATGTATCCTCCCGAGTTTAACTTAGTCCACATAAGCTTGTAATGAGCTTAGGACTAAGGGTCTGGTAAGCCCAAGGGGACACCAACAAGGAGAACTTGGGTACCGTTTTTTTTAGAACCTAAACCAGGAGACTATGGAAATAAACCTACCCCAAAACCTCATTTCAAACCCTAGGATGCCAGAATTATTTCATTTTTAATTTCTGTTCAAAGCATGCGAACTAGACAATATGCGGTTAGGATTTGTTTGAAAGTAACATGCGGGATAGAGATCATGTCCGAGTAGGAATACTAAGCATGTTCGGGTAGATATCATGTGGGGTAGGATTTTTCATTTTATTATTTTGATTTACCTTACAACTCTTTTCATTTTTTCTTTTATTTTATTTACATCATATGCATCATTTTAAAGAGGTTTGATCCACCAAAATGTGTTTGTTAAACATGAATAATCTGCATTAATGGACAAAGGGGTTGTAATACAAGAGATGAAAATACAGAGGATAGTCTACAGGGCGATTATGTGTCACATTCAATCCAGAAGACGTGATACCTGCAATCGAAGAATATGTCACATTGCTACATTGTAAAGGACTCCGAATAGACCGGAATTTACACCGAGCACACTAAAGTAAATTTTTGAGAGTCTAAGATTATAGGCAAGACGAGATGAGCTGAAATGGTTCGACAAGATATTCAACCGGTGAAAAAGCGGAAGGCGAATCAACTTTCCCAAGGTTGTGCGGGATCTATACCATCAAAAAGTTTTTTGTCTCTTCAGACATAACATTTTTGTCCCCAATAAGGATTATTCAGAATAATAGGCACATTTTTCGGATCAATGCCTTGGACATTTCATGCATCATGCATTTAAACATTTTGCATTTTGTTCGTTTCTTTACATTCACATTAATTATCTTCACATGTTTCATAAAAAATGGGAACATTTCGACCCTATTCTCATGACCTACAAAGAGCTCTACAAATAACTTTTTGACACACACATGTGGTGTCACCATATCCAGGGAAAATCATAGCGGAGTCCCAGGGCGCACAATCGAGAATTACTCCACAATCAAGAGAATCATACAGAAAATACATAACAAGAATCGGATCAACTTCAACAACTTGGGGGCATCCAAGTGAGGAAGATCATTTCATCATTTGAGGCATTCTGTTTGAATCTGTTTTTTCATTATTTCCCAAGTTTGTATAAGGACTTTTGAATAAATTTATGTTACTTTAAAGATGATAAGCAATGAATCACATTTGTAAACTTGCAATTCTTTGAATATCATATGAATTAAGAAACTCTGTAAGTGGTTCAAAGTTACAGATCTTTGACGCAGTTTAAAACAAGGACTTTGACCTTACCCAAAATATACCCTCAAACACTGTTCATTGCTCTTGCAATTAACCAATATAACCTTTTCCTTTCATAAAATGCGGACAACATGAGGCATCCTTTTGCATATGACGTTACTATGCTTTTTATTTAGAACGTTCAGTGATGATAATGATCTTCACATATGGAATAGTCGAGTAAGTGAATCTAGTTTAGGTCAGTTGCTTGGAAATTGAACTCTAAAGATGAAATTTTTTACTTTCAACAAACACCTAGACTATAATAGGTTATTCTTGACAATCTTAAGAAATTAAATCCATAAAACGGAGCTATTCCACTAAGGCAATTGGTTACAGAGGAAACTCGAAAGCCCTGGCTTTATGAATAGATTGTATTCAAACCATGACATTGCTCGGACACTTGGCAATTCGGTGTTTGCTCCACTACTTTTGTCAGGCCGAAGACTTTGTGATGAGATGAACCCTTCAATTAAACCTGATAAAAGTGATTATAATGTTAAGCTGTCCCTCTAAAGTAATTGGTTAAACGCCCCGAATTTATGGATTCAGCTAGCCAGACAATGGAAAATTAAATCAAATTTATCTGAGCAAGAAATTTTCGGTAATGTTGAACTAAGGGAGTTAAGGAACACCTGTTATAGTCGACTACACACGAGCACTCAAGAATTTCATTTTTAGACCGATATCTCTCGCACTGCCTTTGTTGGAGGAGCCTACAAAGCTTGAACAAATGGAAGATTTCAGAGGACCGAAATAAAATGTCTAGTAAGTGGGTCATTCTAGTTGCGTCATTATGTCCGCACCCAAATGAAATGCCAAAGCATATTTCGATATTTAAAAAAAATGACATTTTGGGTTACCAAAACCTTAGAAAGGAGACCAACCTAAAGCCAACTCATCCATTTGAACACTTGTCAAAGAGCTGTAACTTTGAAAGCATTAAAAGAGCTATTGATTCCTTTGATATACTCTGAACTCATGTTTATAATTTGATTCAATTGCAAACAATATTTTACAGAATTTTTATCCTTTTCCCTCCTAAAACAAGAAAAAGGAGAAAAACATTTTTAAACATGATAGTCTCAAATATGAAAGGTCTGTAAAGCCAAAGCTCGAGAAGCAAATGGGGCACGGTCAATTCCATGAACCAGATTGGCAGGAAAAATATAGGACTCCAATCCAAGAGATAAAACATAACTCATTCATGTTACATGCATCTCAGACATACTTAGGTGCATCACATTCATCATTTTAGCATACATAATTTTTGCAGCTTTTAGAGTCAAGCTTCGACTTCAGGATGAAGGCTACTCGACTTGTAAGCGCCTTTAAAGAACGATGGTGGTTGCTTAACTCGGCAGTAATAAGCTACACCTAAACCGACTTGACATCTCAGAACCAATTTCAGATAGGTTCGAGAACCAGTTCAAAACAAGTCTAGTTCGACTCAAACTCAACCATGAGCAGCATGTTTCCAGTTAACACTTTCAAGCTAGATTTCAATTCCACGACGGAAGACATCCAGCTCACAAAATTTGGCGAAAGGGGCCATCATTCATTTAAAGGAAATTTACAACACAACTTAAGTCAAGAAAAGTTGTCTGCCAACAAACAACTTTCCAATTTCATTCAGAGTCTATTTCAACTTCGCAGCGAAGACAATTGGACTCGAAACGACACAATTAGCTCGAGAGTAGATTTCAACTTCACGACGAAGGATATCTAGCTCAAGGCCAAACTTTACAACGAATGGGTCATCTATGGTTTCAACTTCATGACGAAGGGAATCGTGTCCACCGCAACATACAATACTTGGAAGGATATTCAAGTCAGGGCTCAACTTCACAACGAAAGGGCCATCCACGATTTCAACTCCATGACGGAGGATATCGTACCCACACACCCGCGATTTCAACTCCACGACGGAGGATATCGTGCCACTCGAGACAACACAAGTTCAACTTCACGACGGAGGGACCGCTGGTTGTTAATAAACAATTTCCCAATTTCAACTTCACAACGAAGGATATTGGACTCCAGACAACGTAAGTTAAACTTCACGACGAAGGGACCGCTGGTTGTCAATAAACAACTTCTCAATTTCAGAGCCAATTTCAACTTCACAACGAAGGATATTGGACTCCAGACAACGCAAGTTCAACTTCTCGACGAAGGGACCGCTGGTTGTCAATAAACAACATCCCAATTTCAGAGCCAATTCCAACTTCATAGTGAAGGATATTGGACTCCAGACAACGCAAGTTCAACTTCACGACGAAGGGACCGCTGGTTGTCAAAAAAACAACTTCTCAATTTTAGAGCCAATTTCAACTTCACAACGAAGGATATTGGACTCCAGACAACGCAAGTTCAACTTCACGACGAAGGGACCGCTGGTTGTCAATAAACAACTTCCCAATTTTAGAGCCAATTTCAACTTCACAGCGAAGGATATTGGACTCCAGACAACGCATGTTCAACTTCACGACGAAGGGACCGCTGGTTGTCAACAAAAAACTTCTCAATTTCAGAGCCAATTTCAACTTCACAGCGAAGGATATTGGACTTCAGACAACGCATGTTCAACTTCACGACGAAGGGACCGCTGGTTGTCAACAAATAACTTCTCAATTTCAGGGCCAATTTCAACTTCACAACGAAGGATATTGGAATCCAGACAACGCAAGTTCAACTTCACGACGAAGGGACCGCTGGTTGTCAACAAACAACTTCTCAATTTCAGAGCCAATTTCAACTTCACAACGAAGGATATTGGACTCCAGACAACGCAAGTTCAACTTCACGACGAAGGGACCGCTGGTTGTCAATAAACAATTTCCCAATTTCAGAGTCAATTTCAACTTCACAACGAAGGATATTGGACTCAAGACAACACAAGTTCAACTTCACGACGAAGGGACCACTGGTTGTCAATAAACAACTTTCAACTTCACGACCGAGGATATTGGACTCGGAACAATGCTACTTACTTGGATTTCAACTTCACGACGAAGGATATCCAATCCAAGGTTCAACTTCATGACGAAGGGACCATATATGATTTCAACTTCACGACGAAGGGAATCATGCTCACCAGCAACATTTACCTTTAGATTGAATTTCAACTTCACGACGAATGATATCCAATTACAGGATCAACTTCACGACGAAGGTGCCGTCCACGATTTCAACTTCACGACGAAAGATATCGTGTTCATAGCTCAAGTCGAGAAGGGCTATCTGACAACCAAAGACCCGACGAGTTCGATTTCATTCAGCTCGATGGCAGCGATGAACTACTTTCTGGAAGAATTTTCAAGACGAAATTTTTAAACCGAGAAGAAGACAAAGGCCCAATTCCAGGAAGCTCAATCACATTTGAGAAGACCGGAAAAAAACTGGTTGTCTTTTTCGTCTTTGCCCTATTCTTGTTAACACAAGAATGTGTAAAGAGGGGCAGCTGTAGACAACCGTTTTTGACCGGGTTTTATATCATTATAATTTATTTATTATTATTATTTATTATATATTTTTCATTTTTTTGTTTTGTTTATAGGTCCAACAAAGATCCAACCACCACCATTATCTCATAACATCCCCCCACTATTCCACTAAACCACTACCCCCACAATATGCGCCCATCTAAAACTTCCACTTCATAACTTGGAATATCCAAAGCAGTGGGATATATAAGTAAACCCCAGGTCACATTTGTTAGGGGGAGAAGGGCGAATTATTATCTAATGGTTGTAATTTCGGGCTACAGGGGGAACCTACAACAAAACGAAAAGTGAAGGGAGCAAGAGAAAGCAAAAAATGGAATTGAAGGAGTGACTGGAGTTCTAATGGTTATCTTCATGGCCATTGCGTTTACATTGGCAACAAGATGGTTTCGGTGGAACTTGATTACACTGCCCAAGCCCTTTGACAGAATCACTGGCTTCAATGGCTTCTGGAGGTGTTCTCACATTGCAAATGTCTAAGCCACCTCAATTTTGGTACAAGAGTGGACAGTACGTGTTTTTTCAATGCCCTGTTGTCTCTCCATTTGAATGTTTTCTTCTTCTTCCAACGGGTAGTCCGGATATCCAGATGGTTCACGCGCAAAGCTCGGAACCCATATGGGTACCATCGTCTGACACAAGCGGGATCGTTTTACAAGTCCAAGACTTTATCCAAGTTCATCAGTTGGGGTCGCCGCTTGAAAAATGGAGCCAAATCCATTTGCTCCGCCCAAACCGGGTCCGGTTACATTCCCATCGAGGTTCGACCCCATCGACTTCTAAACCCGACGTTCGATCCCAGGGATGAACCTAGCTCCGATGAAATGACCAAACCACAAAGATAGAGCGAGGAGGGGCTCGATTGATGCTAGGGACCACCAACAGGCGCGCTCGGAGTACTCAGGAAAAGGGAGAAACATTGTGCCTGCTCCACTTTTACTATTTTAAGTTTAATTGAAATTTTACATGCTTTAGTTATATTGATTTCTGAGATTTTCATTTGCTCCTATTTTAAAGAGACTCGGAACGCTTCATTTATTTTTTTCTATTTTTTATTTTTATTTCTATTTGATTTATTTAGTATTTATTTATTTATTTATTAATTTTGTCTAATATTTTGACTATTTAGGGGAATATTTTTTAAATTGATTAAAGGTAAGTAATTCGAATCGGGTTTTTAAATTTTAATTTTCGCGATTAAGATAACTGGAAAATTAATTGGTACCGAAAGGGTAGTTCAAGGGTGCTAACCCTTCCTTGACTGTAACCGACTCCCGAATCCGACACATCTTTGGTAAGACGCAGATCAGGTAAATTACAAGGTATCCGGTCAACCATTTATTTTTAAATAAATGATCGGTGGCGACTCCCAATCCATTTTTTACGTCGAAGTCCCATTCCGGGGCACAACCGAAAGACGTTCCAGGATGCTTTGATCCCTTGTAGGGGACCTTTCGTTTCAGTGATGAGAAAATATGAATGGAGGCTAGAGAAAACCTCCCCACTTGCTTTCCTAGCGTGTGGACCGTGCCTCTTGCCCCACATTGGAGACTGATTTCATCGTGCTAATAACTTTTTGACTGCTACTCTTTTGGTAGATAAATGGTATTGGATTGCTTTTAGTTTTCAGGAAGCTACTTCCAATTAAACTACATGAATTTCACCAAGTTTAGAGGAGCGTTTTGTTATACCTTCGGAAATGAATTTTTGAATTTTTTTAAATCTCCATCGTATATGACTTACAAAAACTACCAGATATTTAAAATTGTGTAGGACCACATTTTCCGGATACAAAATCTTAGTTAACTACAATATTCAAACAATACTTTTAACATACCTATATGATTTATCATAACTAAATTCAAGATTGATGATCAAATATATTTATTCTGCTGACCTAAAAATAACTATAATTGTCCTATGTTTAACATAATTAACTAGGGTCATTATAAATATTTCTCCTTAATAACTTAGAGAAAGACTCTCTCCATAATCTTCTCATTCTTTTATTCTATTTTATCTTTCACCTTATTATGTTGTCATTTTTCTCGTATAGAAATATCAGAACTGTCTTTTTACCGACGACAATTCTTTGTCTAAATTAGAATAATGAATCATTACCATTGGCAAGATAAATTTGTTCTCATCAATACATTTAAATTAATGTGAGAATATACACATACATGCACATGCCAGCTAAAGAGACAGTAAACTATGTGACCAATATGGTATACAACTATCCCCTGTTGGGTTCCACCACACAAGCATGATGATCCCATACCAGACTGAATCATTACGCGAGTGACCATGAAGAATTGGGATAGCAGCAGCAGCAGTTGGTTTCAACGGGATAAAATACCACGGGTCCGGGGCTAACATGTCGAGCCCATCACGTGAACTTCACAAGGGAACTCTTTCCATATGTTTCGAAATAAAGTCCCTTCACACCCTTAATTTGGCAACCCCACCACGGATGAACGTGATCGAAGAAACTAAAAAAAAAAACCACGTACCAAACGTATAATATGTTGTTGGCAAACTGTCTAAGTTCTTTCCTCTATCTCTCCCCAATTATTGATCTACAATTGTAGAATTAGACTCCGACAGAAGGAACCGTGATTATTTTTAATGAGGAATAAGAGTCTAGGTTCCAAATCATTACAACGAAGAAGATAAGTAGAATGTTTTAAAACCCTCCATTATCATGCATGGATATTGTTGAAACAAGAGAGTTCATGCATCATGATGTGTTTGAGGATCATCTACCGACATGTTGATAGGAGTTTTGAAAACTAAACTCATGTGCACGGACTATAATTTATACATCTGCTGCTCTCTAGTTTACTTCAATATAAAAATATGCACATGATCTCACCAAAACTGAAAAAATATCACTACTATAATATTAAAAGATATGATGACGGTAAGAATTTTGTAACTCTAATTCTATTTTGATATGATTCAGAAAGGTTGTGGTAACTCAATTGGTGAACATATGAAAATGGAGATCAGTGGTGGACCAGAGTCTTGGGATTCATACCTTACCTTGATGTGCATATTGAATCTATATACTATTATACTTCTTTTATTAGACTTTGACTAGAATTTTGAAAATCTAGTTTGGATAAATTTATTTTTATGTGAATTTGATTTGTAATCCTATAAACAATTAATGTGATTTAAGATTTTAACAGAGCGACAATTATTGTGTTATTTAGTATAAACTGCACAAACACAAACATCATGTATCATTCAACATATCACGAATTTCTGCTCTTTTATATATATTTTTAGATATTGTGAGATTATTATATTTATCATTATCCTATTATAATAAAGGTTGCACGATTAACTGGTTCAATATGATTATGTTAGAGACGTAATACAAAAATCAAGAGCTTTAATTCGATGAAATTATATAAAAAAATATTAATGTCAGTTTTTTTTCTCCAGTTTGTAAGGGCAAAATAAAGGAGGATCACTAGTTTCTTGAGATATCAGAGGAGGCTTAAAGAATTACTTGATTAAGTTGTTTAGTTGTGAGTGAGATGTCTCAAGGGGTGAGAGTTGCGCAGGAGCCCGATCACTACTCGATTTTTGTTAACAATGTTAGTAAAAGGATCCAGGTTTCAACTCTAAAGGAAGCGTTTCAAGTTTATGGAGAGGTGAAAGATGTTTTCATCGCGTATAAGAGTAGGAAAAGAGTGGATGCGAACTCAACATTTGTGTTTGTTAGATACAGAAAGAAATATGAAGCTAATTATACGGTGCTTAGAGCAGATAGTAGGATATTAGATGGCTTTAAGATCAGGGTTTTCCACGACAAAGAGGCGGTTAGTAACTATAAAAGGGGGGTTACAATCAACAATGTTAAGAGAATTTGGAAGCCAGCTATAAGGGATTCTAGATCTTTTAAGGAAGTGCTGGGAGGGTTGCAGGTAGCTGAAGGGAAGAGGTTCGAAAATGGAGGGTTGCCACTGTCCGTGAATGAAGGTTCTTCTAATTGGTTGGTTCACGTTAATGTTACTGATGAAGAAGAGTTGATCTCTTACTCTAAGACTGTTGTTCCTAGAAGGAATATCTCAATTCCTAAACAAGATTTATCGTGGAAAGGTTGCAGTCTGGTTGGAAAAATCAAGAATACTTATAATGAAGATATTGTTCAAACAGCCTTTAGAGCTGATGGATTGATTGTGAAAGTAAGTCCATGGCATGATTTACTGCTTATCATTCAGTTTAAAAACAAACGAGGTCGTCAGGAGTGTTGGTCTTGCAGAGATAAATGGATACGTCTTTGGTTCGATGAACTTGAATTTTTAGAAGGGTTTGAGAATAAAGTCAAGGTTAAAATATGGGTCTCCTTATTGGACGTACCAATTTCAATTTGGAGTCTTAAGTTCTTTAAAGATTTTGGTAGTTTGTGGGGGGAAGTCCTTATGATAGATGATGAAACCAGAAATAGGGATAGGTTCGACGTTGCAAAGCTTATGCTGGAAGTTTAGTTTGAGTCTTTGATTCCAGAAAGAGTTTCCATATTGTTTAATGGAAAAGTTTTCATTATTAGAATTCGTACAAAACCCCATGAGGAAACTAGATCTTTTATCGATGGGACAATGGCAGAGGGTGGAGAGTGGTGTCCAGTGGAGGTAGATGAAGCTGAAGATTTTGGCTTAGAAGATGTCAATGGTGTAGGAGTTGATTTGGTGAAAAGTTGGAAGGTGATGGAACAGGTAGAGTCTGTGAGTCAAAGGATTGATAAGATTGAAGGTGTTGGAAAAAGAAACGAGACAGCTGGAAGCTAGTGTGGTCAATTCTAAAGCTGTTGTTATTTTATCTGCTGCTTCAGAGGAGAGACTGCATGACGTGCCTTTTGTGGACACTATTGGGCCTGATTTTCAGCATGTGGATGAGAGTTTCTGATTCATGGAAATTAATAGAGATCAAACCCAGCCTTGGGAGACCCAATCCATTTCTCATGGTTCAAGACTAATGGATGTGCAGATTAATGAAGTTTCCTCTATCCATAGAGAGGAAGAAGCTCGGATGGCAGTAACTACAGTGGAAAAGAGTGTTATCCCCTTGAAGCAGAATCTAGGTGAGGATATTTTTTCTCCAGATGACGCCTGTAAATCAAATTCGAGAAGATCGAAACGAGCGAGAAAAAGAGTTCCTTCGAGGGTCAATATTGCCAGAAGGAGAAAATTGAGCAATAAGGGTTCACATGATCTCTTGAAGAGCAATAAATGTTCGAGAATTCAGGAAGATAATGGCAGGAACTCTCCGGGTCGGAATTGGAGGTCAGGCAAGGAAATGGAATTGGCTTTAGCAGTAGGCGAAGAGTTGGGGTGGAATTTTCTGGCCCCAGAGATCTCTTGATAGAAAACCTGCAAGCAATTGAGAGGAGGGGTAAGTCCGATACCTGATTTTGATTTTTGGTTTTCTTATTGGTGTGTGTTATTTGTATATGGAAGAATCTTTGTCTTTATTTTCTTGGAATGTTAGAGGATTGGGAAAACTTGAAAAAATTAGAGAGGTTTCTCGTGTTATAGAGAGGAATAAGGTTGATGTGGTATTGCTGCAAGAGTCGAAAGTTTCTGATGTCAGTGGATTTCTTGAAAGGAGATTGAAAGGAAAGAATTATAAGGAATTTGTGTTTTCGCCTGCTGAAGGAGCATCGGGTGGTCTCATTTCGTTGTGGGATTCAAATGTGTTTGATATGTGTGATCAATTTGTAACGAGGAGAATTTTAGCTCTAAAGGGTAAATGACAAAAACAAGTATGGTTATAAGTTTTATAAATGTCTATGGTCCGAATGCTCAAGGTGATAAGAGAGATTTTTTCGAGAATCTGAATTATGTTATTACTTATATGAATTCTCCTGTAATAGTGGGGGGCGATTTTAATGTTGTTAGATTGGAGTCGGAAAGAGTAGGGGTTTCTAATCATTCGACAGCCATATGTTTGAGGAGTTTATTTCTGCTCAGGACCTTATTGAAGTTCCAAGCATTGGCAGTCAGTTCACTTGGTTTAGAGGCGGTTTGAATACGGCGACGAGTCGGCTTGATAGATTCCTGATCTCAACAAAAATTGTTAGACTGTTTCCACATCTCATTCAAGTCACTATTCCTATAAGTTTATCCGACCATAAACCAGTTATTTTAAAAGAAAAGAAGGTCAAGAATTACAATAGTTTGTTCAAGTGGTTTAATCATTGGGCGAATGATTCGGTTCTTGTTGAGAAAATTAAAGGTATTTGTGCAGGAAATAGAGGTAAGGGCATGGTTCAAATTCTTAAATTGGTAAAGGATGTGACCAAGGATCGGGATAGAGTAGCTAGACAGAAGAATCCTCATTCTGCTGAAGAACTTGCTAAACAAATTGATTGCTAGAGGATAAAGCGATTTTGGAGGATAACAGTTTCTCTATCCAAGATGAGATTTACTCGTTGAAGGCTAAGTTATGGGCAGCTATGAGGAAGGAAGAACGTGAGTGGTTGCAAAAATCTAGATTGAAGTGGTTTAAAGAAGGTGATAAAAACACGAAATTCTTTCATCTCTCTGCTGTTTCTAGAGGCAGAATTAACAGGATATAAAAAATAAAGGTGTCGAATTCGGTATTCAAAAGCCAGGTTGGAATGCAAAATGCTTTTGTAAACTACTTTCGCTCTGGATATAATGATGTCCACTATTCCTCTCAAGAGATTTGGAATTCCTCTGAAGAGGTTGAATACTGTCACAAGGAGGTTTATTAAATCTCCTTTTTTTGGAGGAGGAGGTTTGGCATGTAATTAAGTCTTCGGATGGGTCGAGAGCTCCAGGGCCGGATGGATTTAATATGGAGTTTTTTAAAAGGTTCTGGAAGTTTATCAAAGGGGAAGTTATGTCATTTATGCACAACTTTTATTGCGGACGAGTTAAAGATTTCTCTTTTAATAAGTCTTTTATCGCCCTAATCCCGAAGAAGGCGGAGGCCAATTCTCCTGAAGATTTCCGACCGATTTCATTGGTGGGGAGTATGTATAAGATTATTTCTCGAGTATTGGCCAAGAGGATGGGTTCTTGCATGTCTGAGGTGAGCAGTGAAAACCAATTTGTTTTTATATCCGGTAAGCAAATATCGGATTGCATTTTAATAGCAAATGAAATCATCGATGGGGTGTCCAAAGGAAAGGAAGCAATTTTAATCAAAGCAGATTTTAGTAAAGCTTATGATAGTGTGGATTGGGGATTCTTGAATCTAGTCCTTAAGAAGATGGGATTTGGAAGGAGATGGAGGAACTGGGTTAAAATGTGTATATCGACTCCTTCTATTGCGGTTCTAGTGAATGGCTGCCCTTCGAAGTATTTCTCTATTAATAGGGGGCTTAGACAAGGTTGTCCGTTGTCGCCTTTCCTCTTCAATATAGTTGGGGAGGCTTTGAGCGTTATGTTCTCGAGAGCGATTGATATTGGACTTTGTGGCGGGTTTCTGTGGGTTCGGGAGGAGTTGTTTTATCTCATTTACAATTTGCAGACGACCTTCTCATTTTCTCCGAAGCAAAAGAATCGTCGATTTTAAACTTTAATCGAATTCTAAAAATTTTTGAAGTTGCAGTGGGTTTGAAATTAAATATGAAAAAGACACGGCTTTTTGGGATCAATGTGGAGGAGACCAGAGTTAAAAGGTGGTTGATTTGGTATACTGTGGATGGGGAAATCTTCCTTCAAACTATTTGGGTTTGCCGTTAGGACTGAAGAAAAAGTCAAAGGACCTATGGCAGCCTGTTCTGGAAAAAATTATGAATCGTTTGCAAAGCTGGAAAGGTAAACTCTTATCTTTTGGTGGTAGATTAACCATGATTAAATCAATTTTGGTTAATTTACCGGTGTATTTCATGTCCATTTTCCCGATTCCGTGTTCAATTGTTGAGTTGATTAATAAATGTATAGCTAATTTTCTGTGGAAGTCTTAATCGGATAGAAGCATTCACTGGATAAAATGGAACAATATTTGTGTGCCGAAATCGCATGGGGGATTGGGTTTTTATGACATTAAAATCAGGAATCGTGCTTTGCTTAATAAATGGATTTGGAGATTTAGTAGGGAAGTTGATAGCTTGTGGAGGAAAATCATTATAGCAAAGTATAATTATGACTTTGATTCCATCCTTCCTAGGGCAGTCAATCATAGAAATTCATGTTGGGTTTGGCGTAGTATTGTCAACCCGGTTGTGTCTCAAAAGGTTGTTCTTTTATCCGATTTTAAATGTATTATGGGTGATGGAAATAAAATAGAGTTTTAGACAGACTATTGGACTGAGCTGATCTCTCTTAAAGAAGCTTTCCCCAGGATTTATGCTATTACTGTTAAAAAGTTTGGTAAAATTAGTGAGTTTGGGAGTTGGGTTCATGGAGCATGGGTTTGGAGGATCGAGCTTAGAAGATCTCTTTTCGAATGGGAAAAACCTCTGTGGTTGAATTTCAATTTTGTTCTTTCTAAAGCTGTAAGTGTTTCTCAAGGAGTTGTAAGTGTTTCTCAATGAGCTGATAGTCTTAAATGGTTGGGTGCGACAGATGGTAACTATAATCCGAAAGCTTATTGTTTGAAGTTAGCTTGTGTGGGAAAGATGAAAGAGCATATATGGAGTCTGGTTTGCTTCAAATTGGTTCCTCCAAAAGTGGCCGCTTTTGTGTGGAGAGTTGTTCACCAAAGAATACCAGTTATTGAAGAATTGCATAAAAGAGGTGTTAAGAATCTAGAGCGCGTTGGTTGTCCATTCTGTAATCTTTTCCCGGAATCGATAAATCATGTTCTATGTCAATGTGGCGTTGTTTGGTTAGTTTGGCAAAGATGGTGTAGAATGTGGAGAGTGAATTTAGTTATTCCTTTCAATGTTAATCAGCTATTGGAGGTTTGGTTTGATCTTCGAATTAGGAAGAGAGTTCATTATTTGTGGCATCTCGGTTTCTTTGGATTGCTTTGGGTAATTTGGCATTATAGAAATAAATCAAGGTTTAAAGGAATTGTGTTCTCGGCGGATCAGATTTTCACTAAAGTTTTGATTCAGGTCGGTGTCTGGACGAATTACCTCTGGCCATCGTTGATTCCCTTTGTGCTAGACTTTGTTCGGTGTCCGGAATCTATTGTGTTATGTGAATGATCCTTGCAGTTTTGGTGTCTGTCTTTCTGCTTGGACATGTTAATTATGTCTGGGTTTTAGAAGATATGGTTATGGTCTGCTAGGTGTTTTGTGTTTGTTTTGGTTTTGGATTTTTTTCTTGATCTGGTTTTGGTTATGTTTCTGGCCAAGTCTGCAGTTTTTAGTAACAGTTGTATTCATGGTTTGATGTATAGGCCTCGGTAGTTGAGTTGCACTAAGTGTAGAGGCAACATATGGTGTATTATTTGTTATAAACTGTCCTGTTGTACTATCCCAAAGATCACTATTTTTCCTCCGAATAGGTTTAGGGAGGTTTTTTAACGAGGGTCTTAGGGTGGTATACTTTGTTGTTTTCTCTTAATACAAAGTATCTCGTTTCAAAAAAAAAGTTTTTTAGTTGTGTCTTTACACAAAACGATTCCTTAAGTTTTTTTCTTCATATATTTTTTGTACTAATTCGAAAATACATTTTAAAATATTAAAAAAAACTTAAAAAAGACAATTCCGAATTATACTCCAGATCCAAGAAATCGTGACAGCAAATGCCTACTTTTTTTTATTTATAAACTGTTTAGATTACACTTAATTAAGCAGTGTATAGAGAGAAGGGGAGGTGAGTTTGGTAATTGGTGGGGACGTAAAGTTGGA
This sequence comes from Hibiscus syriacus, assembly GCF_006381635.1. Taxonomy (NCBI): domain Eukaryota; kingdom Viridiplantae; phylum Streptophyta; class Magnoliopsida; order Malvales; family Malvaceae; genus Hibiscus; species Hibiscus syriacus. Next base: position 753,490 of record NW_024061893.1, read on the forward strand.
ACTCATCTACTGGGCTAGGCGGTTCTGGCACGTTGGTGTATCCTTTCCTTACCTGTCCGAATCTTTGCTAGGCTATTTCCCGACCCAACTTCCATGCTGTCGCTAACTTCCCCTCTTTCACAAGACACGGGTCAATTTCATCTCATATTCCCATTATAAATACATCCCCAGTTTCATTCGCTTTAACCCCCCATCTATCTTTCATATTCTTAATTCCTACTTTGATTTTCCATGCCTAATATGGAGCTTCAACTCGGTCTTGTTCTCCCAACACCAAACATAATAAAGGGGCTCGACTTAAACAACCTCGGACTGGATCAGCTGAAACAAACGGGTGGTTTCAGTGACAAAAGTAAACGTAGTTTTGAGCAGGCTTTTGGAAACTTCAAGCAAGAGTGTAACACAAAAACCTTGCTTCTTTGGAGTGGTCAGCCAAACGAGGAAGAAGATCACAAGGATCAAAAGAACACTACTTTTTCCACCATTGATGAGTAAGTGGCTCTTTTCTTGCCTTTTAATGATTCCAAGTTCCAAACAAAAAGTATTTAAGTTTAGTGTTGAAATTGTAGCAGGAACGATGAAGAGGAAGTTGATCAAGTAGTGGGGTGGCCACCCATTAAAACATGGAGGAAGAAAATATTCCAGCAACAGAATGGAGTTGGCGGGATTGAGAACAACCGAGTTGCAGATAAAGAGAATGGCAGATCCATTTATGTTAAGGCGAAGATGGAAGGAGTGGCAATCACAAGAAAGGTTGATATTAGGGTTTATCTCTCTTATCAAACACTTACCAACTCCTTGATCACAATGTTTGCCGAAGGTACGCCACTAAAATTCCACTCCCAAAATTCATTCAAAAATAAAAAAAGTAGCCAAAATCTCAATATACATTTTCTGAACAGACAAGAAATGTGCTGACGACGATTATACACGTTATATTCTCACCTACCAAGACAAAGAAGGAGATTGGCTGATTGCAGGAGATATTCCATGGCAGGAGATTGGCTTCTCTTATTACAAGCAATGTTTGCAAATAACAGTAACTATGCAAGGAGTGGAAGAACATAAATGTCTTGAGGATCGATTTTAAACAATTCGAATATCAATTAATTTAGTTCATACCATCATCTTAAATCAACTTTAACATGTATCTTTATAAGTTTGCTTAATGTTGGTGTTGCAGAAGTTTTATCAGGAGTGTGCAGCGGCTGAAGATAATAAGGAACCGGGATTGAAACATCGGATTTGCAGTCGACTTTTATAAGCAAAATTTCCTACTTTACCCAACATTAATGGTTTGAAGATCAAATTATTCCTTCCAATAAGTATGTAGTTGTAAAAACATGTTAAATGAGTCAAGTGTGAGAATCTCTATATAGTCTAAGCTAGTGATTGAACCATATAATTAATTCCAATTAGCTTGCTTTATTTGATGTATCGAGCTTTGTTTAACTAATATTTCATGTTAATCACGTTTTGTATATACCCTTTGTTTGTAAGGGTACCCCTAGAATTTTATTTCAGAGCTTTTTTTCTTTATATTTTGGCATTCGTGTATTGTGACGTTGCTGACGTGGTTAATTCACTAAAACGACATCGTTTTGGAACAATTGTTTTAATGTTCATAAAGCCTCAAATGACGTCATTTTGTTAATAGAAAAAAAATACTTTCCATAGGATTGAGCCAAAGTCCTATTGGACCAAATGAGAAGCAACTAACCACTAAGCTAATTTAAGAATTTATTATAATTATAACAAAACTAATATATATGTTAAATAATAATTTGAATTAATATTATTTATTTAATATTTTTTTATTTTTTATTTTATAATATATATGATTTATAATAAAAATAATAATTTTTCAAAAACCCTTCAAAATTTTAAAATTCTCAAATTTCTCCCAAAACCCAAAGCCTTGAGTACCAAATCACAAATTTCACCTGTTGTCACCCTCGAACCAACGACCACTGCCCACCATTTCCATTGTCGGACCCTTACCACCAATTACCTCACTCTATTGTCGTTGGAAATCAATGAACGGTGTGCTAATCGATCGTCAAACATCGAATGTGAAATATTCTAATCGAACCATGAACGACGACCGATCAACGAGCAAATGGTGAATGGCGTGCACGTCGAGAGGAGAAGGCTTTAGTGCGACAACAATAGCGATGGTGGGTGAATTTAGGGATTGTGATTTAGACTTTAGGATTTTTTGGTTTTTTAAGAATTTAGGGTTTTTTTGGAACTTTCTAGAATTTAATGTGTTTTTTTAGAATTTTAATAATTTTATGGGGTTTTTAAAAAATAATATATGAAATGCGCGACTCATGTTATGTATATTATGTTTGTAAAATTATATCAAAAATTTAAATTGACATAGTGTTTAAGCTTTAACTCTTGATTTAAAAGGTCTTGAGTTCAAATTTCCTCAAATGCAATATTTTACTAAAATTTCTCAAACAAAACTACGTCATTTTAGTGAGTCAGCCACATCAACAACATCATGTCGCACGACTGTCATGTCATCATCTTGTTAGATCTTAACAATGGAGTGGCATAATTACACTTAAAACTAAACGTTATGACTAAAATTGATAAAATTAAAAGTTTAATAGTATAAATGAGTCCGCTTTAAAGTTTGATGGTGTCTGGTGTAGTTTACCCTAAAAGCAATTAGGAAAAAAATTATTGGAAAAAGGTGGAGAGAGACTCCTGGGTCTGGGGGAAGCGGGCATGTGGATGAGTGGGGACACACCAGGACTCATCAATTAAACCCTCCTTGAAATGATTTTGTGACAAAAGAGAAAGGAAAAGGAAACCCTCTCCTATTGTCTTTTATTTTTCTCTCTATCTTTCACTGCTTAATGTCTTTTAATTGCTACAGAATTGCATTTTGTTTTTGGGGGCGGTGTATGAAAAAGGAAAAACCAAAAGTATAAGCTTTGAGCAGAGCTACCAACAAGTTTTCTATAGAGCATGGTGGCCTTGGCTAAGCCTTTGTTTTTGTTTCTCTTTGAAGAAGCAAATGGCTTTTTTTCTGTTTCTTTCTTTCTTCCTTCTTCAGTAAAAATGAATCATTGAAGATGCCTAGACCAGGTCCAAGACCTTATGTCTGTGAGAGAAGAGCTTGGCATAGTGATAGACACCAACCCATGAGAGGTTCTCTCATTCAAGAAATTTTCAGGTCTTTCCCCCACTCTTGCTTTTGTATTTCTTTCATGTAAATTTATTTCTACTAAGTCGTTTTTTTTTCGTATGTATTTGGATTTCTTAGAGTTGTTAATGAGATTCATAGCTCAGCAACTAAGAAGAACAAAGAATGGCAAGAGAAGCTCCCTGTTGTTGTCTTAAAAGCAGAAGAAATCATGTATTCTAAAGCCAATTCCGAGGTAAATTTTTGCACTTTTTGTTGAAATTTAACACTGTTTATCTTCCTTCATCTGCTCTGCCAGGTTGAGTTTTGCTGAAAAGGACAAGCCTTGATCATGATATTTTATGTTGTTTTTGCTAATTGACGAGTTAAAATGTTCACAAATTGTCACCTGTTTTTTGCTTGTATATTTGGGAAGCCAACCAAACGTGTCTATAGTATCATCATCTTCTTTAGGGGAGGGGATGAGATTGGTTATGTCAAGCTCATATTTTTTGCAACTAATTATTCTATAGGCTGAGTACATGGACATTAAAATCCTCTGGGATCGAACCAATGATGCCATTAACACGATCATTAGGCGTGATGAGAGTACTGAAACTGGAGAGCTTATCCAACCTTGTATTGAAGGTAATCGTTCAATTTTGTGCCCAATTTCCTTTGTTTGAATTTGAAGCCAAATATTTGCATATTTATTGGTTCTTTGTTGCTTCTGGCTTTAATTATGAAGATCACTTGCTTCAAATTGTACCTTTTTTCTGAGATGCTATATATCTATTTTATTGTTGGCTAGCTGCTCTTAATTTGGGCTGCACTGCAAGAAGAACTTTGAGGAGTCAACGCAATTGCAGTTCGAGGTGTTACCTTAACCCGGTCACACAAAAAACAGAGAATACTACTCAAGGAAATTTCTTAACTAATTCACACTGCATGGCTAGTTATTCCGGATTCATAAAACATACAACCATGAATGTGGTACATATGGGCACTGAAGCTCATAAACACATTGCTCAGAATGGTGACCGAGCCACCAACAAGATCTCCTTTCCATATAAGAATGATTCTCTTCCGAGTAATGTGGAGAAGCATGCTCCAAGTATGTATTCAGTTTATCCTCTTTTCTATGGGAACCACCCTAAAGTTGAAGAACTGCAGCATAGCTATGGAATCTCCACGAAGTCAATTTCTAACACAGTAGAGCCCGCTAAGATGGGTGTCATTTGTGACATCTTCTCTCCTGATGTGGACTCTTCGAGTAAGATGAACCATACAGATGTTAGAAATACTTCTAACAATCCACATGAAATTACCTGTGATCTATCGTTGCGTTTGGGCCCTCTTTCAACACCTTGCCCGAGTACTGGAAACAGTCCGCCCAAGGAAATTGAAAACAGTGGTTCCACCTTTCTAGAGTGGAACAGGTTCAGTCATCTGACATCACCAATTGACAAAAGTTTATCTTCCTTTCCAAGGAGCAACCGAGATGCCCCATTGAACTCATCTTCAAACAAATGGAGCCTTGAAGGTGGACATCTGAATGTAGATGCAACATTGAGCAAGCGAAAGGCAGTTTATGCTCCACCAGCCAATCAGCAATTTTGTTTGCCGTTAAAGCTTCCTTGCTGCTATTTAACTGAAAGAATGAAGCATGTAGGATCCTAGGCCGTCCTTTAAGACCATTGAAACTGGTTTGGTAAGTATGTGCTGCTGAAGCTCTTTTCCTTGTTTTGTCTTCATTTTTGTAGTTAAAGTTATATGTTAATGAGCAGTGTGTTAAAATGTTGCAAAAATGTAAGAGTTGCAATATTTGAATGAGTTCAGTTGGATGAGGGAATCACCAACAAAATGACCGAAGAGACTCTTGAACTATGACGTACAAATTATGTTGTCTTACATGTTGATTCTTGTAGAAGTATAACCCTATCATGTTCACTTTAAATGCTGATAAATGTGAATCTAAAGAGAAAAGTGTTGGTTTGTTGGAGTAGGATGACTGATGAGTGCTGCTTTTTCTCTTTTTCTTTTGCGTTTTGGATTTAGTATTGGGCTTGTGGCTACTTTTTTTTAGGTATGTGTACTAGTCATGGTTATCAAAACCGGTTTACTAGTTGTCTGTCCGGTCCGGTTAATTTTAAAAACCAATTTTGCAATGAACTGGTTGAAAACTGGTAGAATCGGTTGAGAACCGATAAAACCGGTGTGAACTGGCTGAAAACCGGCAAAACCGGTGTCGTCGGTTCTGTTTTTTTTTCTTTTTTTTTAAAAAAATTAAACCAAACGACGTCGTTTGTTAAACGAGCCGAGTTGAACTCGAGTATTGCTGAGTTTGACTCAAACTAGAATTGAAACTCAAACTCGAAAAAGCTCAAACTCAAAAAAAATTAGAAGCTCGATTGAAGTTTGAAACTCGAGCTCAATTTAAGCGAAAGAATTGTTCACGTTGTGCTCACCAAAAGGCTCTATGATTTTGAATGTCAAATTACCTCTATTATTTATAGAAGTCAGTTGTGATGTTCTTCTATGTTTCTTAGCCATGTGAGATTGTTTTGTTCTCCTATTTTTATTCTTTAGACTTTTGGCTCTATGATTTTGAATGTCAAATTACCTCTATTATTTATAGGAGTCAGTTGGGATGTTCTTCTATGTTTCTTAGCCATGTGAGATTGTTTTGTTATCCTATTTTTATTCTTTAGACTTTTGGGATGCTCTTCTATGTTTTTTAGTCATGTGAGATTGTTTTGTTCTCCTATTTTTGCTATTCTATGCTCTTTAGACGTTTTTCTGTAGTGTTGTATATATTAATATTTCTTTGAATATTGTGTGGAATTTAAAAAAAATATTTTATATAATTCGGTTCAAATTGATTGAACCACGGTTGAATCAGTGAACTAGTATTTTATCGGTTTAAGGTCCGGTCTGATTTTAAAAACACTAGTAATAGCTGGTGCCAGTGGTGGGGTCAGGATCTAATCTCTCTCTTTTTTCTTTGGTTTCATCAAGTTTCACAGCCTTGAATGTGGTGGAGAATATGAACCTTTTCTGGTGATGTAGTTTTGTCTTTAAAAAAGTTGAGGGACATAGGTTCTTGGCATCAGAGTTTTGAACCGACAAGAGACTCTCGTCTCTTAATCCATGAAAGGCTGCAATTGGGAACCTCTGAAAGAATTATTATAATTAAAATGGCGAAGAGAGGATATATAACCCGTGCCCCTATTCTCTTCCTAGGATAGGACTGTAAAATATTCTATTCAAAAAATTTAAAATTGAGCTCGAATCAACTCGAAAACTTATAACTTAAAATTTTCAAATTCGATTCGAGCTCTAAAATTAAAAAATAAACTCGACTAGAGCTCAAAAAATTGAACTCAACATTCTTAGACTTGTTCGATTCAAACTCGAACTCTAACATGAATTTTAAGTACATGCAAATATTATATTTGATAAAAATGTCCAGATAAGACATTGAAAAAAAATTATTGTGTATTGCAATTGATTTTTTATTTTCTCAATTAGGGAAAAGTCTACAGTGCTCAAGGGAAGATGATTGGACGACATGATAACTTTAAGAAGACGGTCTTCATTCTACGTGTATGACCCAACAAGAGCATGAATAGAGATTATTTGTAGAAGACATCATATTGTTCGATCGTCTTCCCCCAAGTCATCATGTAATTCTAACGTCTTTTTTGTTGCACTGTAAAAAGAATCTTACTTGAGAAAACAAACTCAGGTGATCATTATTTCAGAATTTTTTTTCACTTCATTGGTTGGCTGATTTTTTTTTCAAAATATTATATTTTTCCAACTAATTTTTTCCTATATATCATATTTTAAAAAATAACATATAAATATTAACATTATCAATAATTGAATTTAAAAATATTAAAATTTTAACATATTATTTTTTGAGTTGCTTGTGAGTTTTTGGAATCAGGTATCAAGTAGTCCGTTTTGACTTACTAAGAACTCAAGTCGAGTTTAAGTTTGAGTGGAGTCAATTTAAATCAAATATTAATCGAGCTTTAATCGAATCAAACTTGAGTAACTTTCGTTATGCCCAAGCTCATTCACATTCCTATCCAAAAATGTTTGTGTTGCCCACGTTGTGATCCGTTTGAAATAACTTACGTGGGGAGTTTTGATTGGATGCATAGTTGAGGAAGCCTGATCTCAAGGATGGAGATTGGGCTTGCAAAGGTCATTGAGAAAAGGCAGTTGGTATGAGTGTTTTGAATAATTGGGCCACTGGAGTCGGTAATAATGCAAAGGTTCCAATGTAGGAAAGAAAGGGAGCAATTTGCCGGGTAAACAAATGAGATAAAGTTGTCCACTAACATTTCTTACCTAATCGATCCCCAAATTCAAAACACACATACAAGGATTATCAACTTTGATTCATAAAGTTGAAGGTTTCAAAAGGTTTATAAGATTACCTAACGCATGCTTTTGTTGATGCTTTGTTTTTTCAAACACGTCCACTTGTCTTTCAAAAATACCTTTTATCATCAGCACCCAGCCTTCCTCAGTCTCCATCGGTATGACCTTTTGCTCATACCGGCCTTCCTATTATATTTCTCTCCACGGTTGACTCTTCAACAAAAAGTTGTCAAAGATTTTCATGTCCATTATTATATAATATAAGAAAAAAATTCCAAAATTGATTTCAAAAATTTCTACAATGAACATGGACGATTGGGATTTCAAGGAAAAATACAATTAACACATTTGTATTTTTAATTTAATAAAAATAATATATTTAATGTAAAAATATCAAAGATTTGATTAGTGTTCATATATATATATATATGAACACTTGACTCATCTTCATAAATTAACAAAGTCTAAAGTTAACAGGTCCAAAATAAATTTGTTATTTCTAGATGCTCTCCAATAATATATTTGATTTCATTATGTGGTTGTTGGACTTCAAATATGATGAGGATTTGGATAAAAACGATATAATATAGGTTTTTATATAGAACAAGAAAAGTGACATCACATGGTAACATAATGGATCTCCAACAAGCTGCCCATATACATGCACGATCACCACTCGCCACTGAGTGCATGTGATGTGACGCATTTTTCACCTTAAACTTTGCAAAAGACAAAACCCCATGCACTGCGAATTTAAAGCGGCCGATGTGTGCTTTCCTCCCAATTCATGTCTAAACCCAAACTAAATAATGAGTAAAAGAAAAGATTGATAATTAAGATGAAATCATGGGAGCAGGTCCGGTATTACCACCATCGATCATACATATCCATGTGAGAAACCCATGAAACGCTGTTTATTTGCCGTGTGGCTCCATACATCATCGATAGAGATTCGAGATAGATTACGGGATCAAATTCCTTCTATGTATTGACTTTCGCAGACAGCCTAAGCAATGCAAAAACCATCATTTCACTTTTATTTTCAATCCCATTGATGATGGTAAAAGTTCCTCTCAAATCCATTTATTATGGGGCCAGTTCAAATAAGTTCAACTACTATTAAATGGATCAATTTAATCCTTGTACATTAAATAAGGCTAAATTTCACTAGAATTAACATCTATATTTAAAAAAAAACTTATTTGAACAATATTAGGGTAAATTACTCCAAATGTTACTAAACTATGTTCAAATGACCGTTTTGGTCGTTGAACTTTTAAAAACTATAAAAAATCATTAAATTTATTGAATTGTTATGAAACAAATATTAAATTTTATCAAAATGTTATAAAATTATCATTAAATTAAGCAAACTTTTAGAATATATTATACAATTGCATTGATTATTTTATAATATTTTGATAAACTTAATAATTTTTTGATAAATTTAAAAATTTCAGTGACAATTGATCATTTGAGTATAATTTAGTGACATTGATAGGCTTTATCCTTAATTTTAATAATATGAAGATTAATTAATTCATTTAATAATAAAATAGAATAGTATAAATCGTCTCTTATACTTAACTTGTCAAGTAATTTCACTTGCTAATCATCGTGAGAGAAAGAGAGATCCAATGATAAATATTCTAATTATACACATCTTATAGATATAATTACTTAAATTTGATATATCATAAGAGAATAACCCTCTTTTTGTCCATTGAGACCGTTCAATGAATTTAGTTCTAGTTAAATAGTTTATTGTAAAGGTTATGGTAGTAATGAATGTAATTGATGAGTTGGAAGAATATAAATCAAATTATTAAGATCATGGATTCAAATAGCTATTGGATAATGGAATAACAATAGTTATGTAGTGATAGTGGTGTTTGAAATTGGTGTAACAAAATAAAGCAGTGTACAACGGAATCACACCAATAATAGTAGATTGCAATCACAATTTAATGGGTACCAATCAATAGCGATGATAGCAGACCATTATTCCCATTCTTATTTTGCTATTATATTTATATTTTAAAAAATAATCTCATTTTTAAAAGAAAATGAACTCATTTAAAAAGTTTCACGATCACTATACCCACAATAAATACAATAATTTTCATTACGTCTGTAACTATAATAAATGCAATATAACTGGAAATAAGAAAACAACTCTCATTTAAATTTTTAACTAATAATAATTAGCAATTTGCTATGTAGGGGTATGCAAAAATACCCGACCCGAACTTAAAAAATAGGTAATTTTTTTTTAAAAAATTACCCGGCCCGATATTTTTCGGGTCGGGCCTGGGTCACAAAATTGAGTTTTTTCGGGTACCCGGTTAGTTTTTATTTTTTTATTATATATATATATAATGAATTATTTATATTATGGATTATTAGATTTTGTATTTCGAACTTTTAAATTTTATGTTCGGATGTTGGAGTATGTAATTCGAAGTTTCGAACATTTAAATTTGTATATATTTTTTTAAATTAATAATTTAAAAATGAAAAAAACCCGGTTAACGCGGCCCAATTACCAAATACCGTAACATCCGAATCAAAACACGGATCAATAAATCACCAACCCCGCCGAAAATTTGATACCCGAATTTGTACACCCCTAATATTTGGTATGCAATATGGCAGCCGGCGGGTACAACAGAGTTGTTTGGCACCTTCACAGCAGAGCGGTCCCATGACTGATAATATAATATTGGATTAAATGAATTCTTAACAATATATATTTTATGCATAGTTGGTAGTGACATTTATGATGGATGTCAATTACTTCAGTATGAAAAATCATATAATAAAAATGCCTTATTTTCTTTTTTCTTTCAATTCTATAATAATCTTCTACAACTTCTGCTGGCAGCCTTAATTTTTATTTTCCTTTTTCTTTTTAAATTAAAAATATACATTTTACAATCGGACACGGCAACCACTAGTTATTAAATATTGGTTTGTAAATTTCATCTAAGTCAGTGGATCGAAATCCTTAAATTATTATTATAATTTTTATATAGGTTAACCAATTTCAGGATATTCTCCACCTAGCTCCACTTCACTGGGTTATACGTTTCATTGCCTTCTGTTTAAACTAGCCTTGTTATTGATATACAACTTAATAATATATTTATTTTATTTAATTTAAATCTGATTAAAAATATAAAATAAAAAGAATTTATTGTTAATTCATATATTAGAATATGAATAATTTTATTTATTTTCACGATAAATATTATTGCGTGTAAAATTTTATATAACGAATTTTTGGTCATGTGACAATTACAATATGCCAAGTTGCAATAGAATAAAGTTCCACACTTATATTTATTTGCGATCGCATGTGATGTGTTATAATTCACGAGGCATAGACTGTGAGTGGCCAACAGATGTTTCCTTCCTAATCCTATCTAGGGATGACAATTCAACCCGAATCCGACAGGTTCCGACCCGACCCGATCGGGTTGGATTTTTTTTTTAAATAAATTCGGGTCGGGGTTTTTTATGCACAGTTCGGGTCGGGTTTAAAGTGAAAAAAATCCGACCTACCCAAAAAAATATATATAATTTTACCATATATATTTAGAGATAATTACAATAATACTCCTCTATATATAATTTTTTTCAATTAAGTCACTGTTTTTATTGAATAAAAATATTTTTTTTATTTCGGGTCGGGTTGGGTCGGATTTCTAAGTCATATATTCGGGTCGGGTGAAACCTTAATTTCGTCGGGTCAGGTCACGGGTAGAGACCCTTTCTTCTCAGATCGTATGGCCCAAAAACTCGACCCGACCCGACCCACCATCCCTAATCCTATCCACATTCATTCCACTGATTCAAGGCTCACGCAAAAAAATAAGAAGTTTACTGCAGAATTGGGCTATTTATTTGCGGCATAGTGTAGCTTTTATGAGATTGAGCTAAAGATCAATGAATAATTCAATTCCCTATCCGTATATTCCAGATATTTTATCTGAAGACTGTTAGGAAGATGTTAGATACTCTTTGGAGGTGATTTATGTAACAGTTTAAATTCCATTTAAAATATTTAATGAGTTAATAAATATTATATTTAGATCATCGAAGTAACTTACGGAATTCCTTTTAAAAACATAATTTAAATTAGATAATTAAAATGAATTTATAACTCCAATTGAAACCAATTTAAAGTATCTTAGAAAAGTTAGAACACCACAAATTAAAACACATATAAAATAATGATTATAAATCAAATAAATTTATAGTCTTTAATCATTAAGTAAGGTTCTACGATATCCTAACTCGAACGTAAATATAATGTTAACTATCTATATAGAGAAATAATTCGAAAGTTGAGCATTATGAGCTCAATAATACACAACACTTAACGAATAAACATGAAACAGGTACTGTAAGCAGGTTAAGCGTAAATGTGACGTGAGACACTTAAAACATATAACATTATTTACAATACAAAGAATCAAATATTAGTCTCATGCTTAAGCTAAATGCTTTCTTCTATTAAACACGTACACATAAAAAGACTAATTAATAACAAAATATTTACTCATGTACATGACAAATTATTTTAGATTTGTTATCGTTAGAAGAGTCCGGCATATTAGGGATAGAACAATATATTTACAGATATAGAGCAACCATATCGAAAGTCACATCAAACAGTAAACGTAACAACATATATATATTATCGCAAGCACAATTCGTATTAAATATAAACATTTAATATTGCCAAACTAATCTCTTACTTTGGCCAAAAGTGCTTGGATTAACACTCTCGTCATGGCTCGAAATTTGAATAGTTACAATTCACATTATTTGAGATATTTATCGAGTCACGAGACCCTACATAAAGAAATTAAATATTTTATTATAATTAGGTTTTAATGTCATATCTTTTAACATAAAGATATTTGTGATGACACCATCTCATAAACCGTGTGATCCACCTTCAAAATACTCGTAATACTATCTTAAAGATGATAGAAGAAAAAACTCAAAACTAAAATTATACATAAACATTCTAAAACTAAAAATGTCCAAACCTTCAAAGTTTTAACGGATTATTTGACTAATAACATTTTAAAAACCTTTTTATAATCTAATTTGATTTCAAATTTAATCAGATTTTATATGAACATCAATCGTTTAAATTTCGATGGACTTAAAATGATATGCTGTTTAGAGATTTAGGGCATAACACTGTTATTTCTAAGGACCTTGATCCCTTTACATTTGATTGCAACGAAGTAATAAGATTAAACACTAAAAAGTAATAATTAGACTTTTTTTAATTCTTTTAACGATAATAACATACATCGGAAAATGAATATGTCTACTTTTATGACATTCGATATTTGATTTATTAACTAATTAATAAAAATTTATTATAAGATGATTTTCTCTTTAAAGTTATTCTATTTTTAAATTTTAAATATTATTTAAATAATCTAACACCTCACCATTAATTAGTAGTCGATAACTAATCTAATTTTTGATATATTTTATTAAATAATATTTCAACTATGATTGAGCTCTATATCATTGTTATTATTAGTTTAAGAAATCCTCAATTACATTAGCTTATTTTATTATTTAAAAAAATATTTATTAGTTAATTTGTTCAGAAAAATATTTATTAGTTAATAAAATTTATAATATTTCGTATATTATTATCATTGTGTCACCTTTAGTTTCTTTTCTCTATTTTTATAGTCAACTTTCACTTTCAATATAATTCAACTTGTTCCATCACTAAGTATGACTAAGAAAATTTAAATAAAAAATATTATTATATATTGTCTCAACCAAAGAAAAGAATATTATATTGTAACAAATGAACCATACAAAATTATTATTATTACTAAATTTAATATATATATATATATAACGTTGAAAACTTTGTTCAGTTGATGATTTATTAAAAAATGTAAAAAATTTGTTTATTTGAAATGTTTATTTCTATAGATTGAGATTATTATTGATAAAATAATATTTGTTATAAATATTATATAAATGAATATACTTAAATATTTAATATGTTTAATTTATTTATGAAAATTTAGATAATACATATATAATATCAAATAATTAAAAAAAAAGATAGTTATGTGTAGTTTTATAGTTTCAACAGCCAACAGAGTTCCATTCCCATGTTTTTGTTTGACAACACTTTTGACTTGTGCTTCTTTTTTTCATTCCTTCTTACATTCATTTATTGGAACTATCAACCAAACCCCACCCCATTCTTTTTGACAGTTTCTATATCATCTCTGGAAGACCAAAACATCAGAAAACAAAAAATGAAAACAATTTTCCAAACCCAAAAAAAATATAAATATATAAATAGAACAGCTTGAAAAGGATGGGAAGGCAGCTCAGATCTCTCTTCAACTCTATGACAGAAGCAGAAACAGATTTAGGAAAACGCCAGAGACCCATGTTTGCAAATGCAATCTCATCCAACAAAATGTGCTGAGAGGCTGCAACCTACCCTTTTTCTTTCGTCTTCTATATTCTCTTCACTCTCTCCTTTATAATTAATTGCTGATGTAAACAGGGGAGTACTTATGTTCTAAGTTTGCTTCTCCTACTACTGTATGTGTTTATCCAAAAAAGCTTCCTTTCATGGCAAGGTGAAGAGCATCCATCGATTCTAGTCGGTCGGGTCTTTTTGTACGTTCCATTTAACAGTGTCCATCATTTATAGGTGGGTCTTTTGATTCTCTTCCTTCAATTTTATTATCCTTTTTTTTTCGTTTGAGCTGGTGACAAACCATTAGTCTGGTTTCTCACCCCCTGAATTGAAGTTTCTGCTTTGTATTTCAAAATCCAGACTTTATTGAATATTTAACTTAAATATGTCTACATCTTCAAATCTGCTTCCTCCATAGCTTAGTAATGTTTTGTGAGGAGTTTGGTGGATGAATTTCCTGAAACCCAGAATTTATTCTTGCCTAGAAAACCTGTTTTTATTTTCTATATATCCTCTTTGGTTCTAGCCTATTGAGGTCAAAAATATTTTCTCTTTCTTTTGGGTTATTTTGTTGTTCTCTGCTATGAAGACTCCTAGTTTTGGTTCTCAACTTGGGAGTTTTATAATGGAAAGTGGGGGTTTTATTCGTTTGCTGGGATTTTTTGCGCTGTCTAGCCTTTTTCTCTCTGAAATCTGTGGGCTAGCATTCGAAGAATTGGGTCGATTGAACCGGGTTTTCAAGGAACTCAAATGGATTGGATCGACAATGACGGGTTGTTTCTTGTATCTAACAACTCGGCATTTGGTTTTGGCCTTACCACTACCTCAGATGTAACATTGTTTCTCCTTGTTGTCATGCACATGGACACCACTCAAGTAATTTGGGCCGCTAACAGGAACGTTCCTGTTTCGAATTCTGATCCCTTTTTGTTTGACAAGAACGGCAACGTGTTATTGCAGAAAGGAGGAAAAGAAGTTTGGACGACAAATACCGGTGAAAAAGGAGTTTCAGAAATGGTGTTGATGGATTCAGGGAACTTGGTTTTGCAAGGGAATGATGGCACGGTAATATGGCAGAGTTTTGCTCATCCTTCCAATACCCTCATTACGGACCAAGAGTTTAGAGAAGGAATGAAACTTGTAAGCGATCCTAGCGCCAGTAACCTGAGCTATATTCTCGAGATCAAGTCCGGCGACATGGTTCTTTCGGCAGGTTACTCAACCCCGCAGCCGTACTGGTCCATGGGGAAGGACGCACGAAGAAACATTAATAAGAATGGTGGGGAGGTCACTTCAGCATCCATTGATGGGAATTCATGGAGTTTATTTGATGAAAGCAAAGCCTTGTTGTGGCAATTTACAATCTCGGATCCTACTGATGCAAACGCCACTTGGATTGCAGTTTTGGGAAGTGATGGCTTTATATCTTTCTTCAATCTCCATGATAAAGGGTCATTGGCATCAGCTAAGATCCCGGACGATCCTTGTGGCACACCAGAAGCTTGTCAGCCATATTTTGTTTGTTCAGGACCTTCAGGAAACACCAGATGCCAGTGTCCGTCACCACTTAGTTCCAGTGCGTGCAAAGCAGGCATCGACTCTCCTTGCGGTCAGGGAAAGGACTCTGTAAGCCTTGTAGATGCCAGAACCGGGCTAGATTATTTTGCCGTCAACTATGTTTCTCCATCGTCAAATACCGATATGAGCAGTTGCAAAGAATCCTGCTTGAGTAATTGTTCTTGTATGGCTATGTTCTATGACAATAGTTCGAGGAATTGTTTCCTTTTTGACCAGGTTGGCAGCTTCCAAAACTCTAACCAGGGGTCTGCTTTAGTTGCTTTTGTCAAAATGTCAAGCAATGGAAATGGTGTAGGGGATGGCGGCGGCGGCAGGAAAAGCTTCCCATATGTTGTGATTATAGCTGTTGCTACGGTTCTTGTCATTTTGGGATTAATCGTTGTGGCATATGGATACTATAATATAAAGAAGAAAATGCCAGGATCTCCTGATGATACCTCAGAAGAGGATAACTTCTTGGAGACTTTAACTGGGATGCCTACTCGTTTCACTTATAATGACCTTCGGACTGCCACAAATAACTTCTCAGTTAAGCTTGGACATGGAGGATTTGGCTCGGTGTACCGAGGGACTCTTCCGGATGGAACTCAAGTAGCTGTGAAGAAACTGGAAAACATTGGTCAAGGAAAGAAAGAATTTCGAGCTGAAGTCGGTATTATCGGCAGTATCCATCACGTCCACCTGGTGAGATTGAAAGGCTTTTGTGTTGAAGGAAACTATCGACTTCTTGCTTATGAATACATGTCGAATGGTTCCTTAGAAAGATGGATCTTCAAGAGAAACAGAGAAGATGCGCTGCTGGATTGGGGAACAAGATTCAATATCGCAGTAGGAACAGCTAAAGGGCTAGCTTATCTCCATGAAGATTGTGATGCAAAGATTGTGCATTGTGACATAAAGCCAGAGAATGTATTGCTTGATGACAATTTCCTAGCCAAAGTCTCGGATTTCGGCTTGGCAAAGCTAATGACCCGAGAGCAAAGCCATGTTTTCACCACTCTAAGGGGCACCAGAGGGTACCTTGCACCCGAGTGGATCACAAACTACGCGATATCAGAGAAGAGCGACGTTTACAGCTATGGCATGTTGCTACTCGAAATCATTGGCGGAAGAAAAAACTTCGATCCTGGAGAATCTTCAGAGAAATCCTATTTGCCATCCTATGCTTTCAAGATGTTAGACGAAGGGAAGCTGATAGATATCCTCGATTCGAGGCTGACCATAGAAGGAGAAGATGAGAGAGTTTACACTGCAATCAAAGTTGCATTATGGTGCATACAAGAAGATATGCATTTAAGGCCATCCATGACAAAAGTCATTCAAATGCTAGAAGGTCTCTCCCCAGTTTCAAAGCCACCAATGTCATCTCCATTAGGATCTCGCCTTTATTCGAGTTTCTTCAGATCGATGACGATGAGCGGAGAGGGCACGTCCTCGACATCAGCCTCAGCACCATCGGACTACAACAGCGATGCTTATCTTTCAGCTGTACGGCTTTCTGGTCCAAGATAACAATCACTTAAAAAGAGTAGAGGTTACTGGAATTATTCTATAGATTTGTATTATCAATATGATGTTTAACATCTCATATGGCCTGTATATTTATTAGATTATTGTTAATTTTTTTTGTAACATCAGCTATTAGCTATAATACAAGTCAAGTCCTAGTGTTGATTATAACCCTCCTGGTCTGGCGGCTGTCAATGGTGACTGCAAAAATGATGATTAATAATAAGATTATTAAAGTTGTTGCAAAGATGAGATCATTAGACATCGGTAAAATTAGTAATAATAAACAAGGTTGAAGAAAGACCCCAGCATAACCAGCCATCTTTATCTTTGCTTAAAAGCGTCTGTTTTCTGCCTTACCATTTAGGTGATTCAGTTTATTAAGCAAATCAATCACTCTTGAGTTTGACTACATCCATTGTATTATGATTATCAAAGCAAAGTCTTGTCTAATATAATTAGGGGTGTAAATGAATCGAGCATTCAACAAATTATTTGTGAACCGTTTAAATAACGTTTATTTATGTTCACGAATAAAATAAAATGAGTATGAATAAAATTTTAATGTTCATCTACTAATAAACGAACACGAACAAAAATGTATTCGATTCATTATGTTCACGGGCAAGCTCGTTTAAGCGTTTATTTTTTTTACATTTTAAATATTGGTGAAGATATAAACTAAATTGAACGCAAAGTAAACTTTGGAGTTCAAAATGTGAAGTTTAAGGAATTTAAGGATTTGTGGCATAATTTCATCATTTTTCTTTGACTTGGAAATAAAAAATTAAAAAGAGTATTGATTGCTTAACATTAAAATAATATTTAAATGGATATGTTCGCGAACGTTAAATAAATATATTCATAAAGGTTAAATAAATATGTTCGTGAATGTTAAATGCATTTGTTCACAAACGATAAATAGAAGAGTACAAATACTTTAAATATAAATAAACAAACACGAATATGATACTAAAAAATTTAAATGAACATTAATCGAACACAAACATAACTTTACTTATTTAACCATGGTCAAATATCGGACAAGTATAGTGTGATTTGTAGGTAAAGTTTCACTAATATAGATTATGACATTTTAGTAATAAGAAATATTCTAATACTAGGTTTAAAATAGTTAGTTAATGAATTGAATATTAATAATTATAAAAAAGTTATTTAATTAAAAAAATAAGTAATGGGGAGAGTGGAAGAACATATTTAGTTATTTAACCGTCCGTAATTCTCCGAAATTCCAAGTAAAAAAAAACCCGTACGAAAACCGTATTTTTGTTAATCTAAGAAAAGAAAAAAACGTATTTCCGTAACCGTATTGTAACGGGGAGTGTCATTTACCCTTGGAATAGTGAGTTTACCTGGAAATGGTTTTGAAAGCCGCTCGTATAAAATACCCTTCAGCCTTCAAAGAAACAGTATTCGTACAACTATCACATAGACAAAAAACTAAAGTTCAAATTCCAATTAAATTTTGAAGATCTTCCTGCTTAGGGGATTAGTTCCTTTAATCTCCACTGTTTGCCTTACTATCTTCCTTTTACTCGGATCCTTCGCATTTTCTATACTAATTTCTCTCATTAATCTTCTTCTGGGCTTCATGGAGTGTTGATTTATCGCACGCTTTATGAGGTAAGAAAGACCAGAACAACTCTCCTTCTCTTTTTTCTCCTAAGAAAGACTGAGGGATTTCATGTTTGTTATTTGGTAAAAGTAGATAAATGTGAAGCGAAATGTGTTAGTTGTTTGGTGGCGTTGTAGATCTCTGTGCTCATCGGAGCTTTGCTTTACTTAAAGTCATTTTATTTTAACTCGGTTTTTTATCGACTCCATTCCGCCTTTTTTGCGCATGTTTTTTCCCGCTTTTTGTTTGCTGTTTATCTGCAAAGAATAGATCTAAGTTAGTGTTCTTTTTTGCGCATTTTTCTTGAATGTTATAGCAACAACAAATATTATAAACGTTATTTGGGGGGGGATTAAGCGTCAACCAATCGGAGCCATATTTACCGTTTATGAAGCTGAAATAGATAGACGTGGATAGACATAGACCAATCAAAATTAGTAAGTATTGAAATTTGTATTGCTCCAAGGGTTTTGAGAAATTTTAAATTAGGCTCACAATTTTGTTTGTTTTGTTTTTGTCAGCTTGATGGATTCAGAAAGTAACTTGTCTTCGTTTGGGCTTGAAGCCGTCCACCTAAATGGTGTTTATCCACTACTTCGGGTTCCTGGGGATGATAGTGGTTCAGATAATGTGAGTGGAAATGTTGAGGAAACTTTTGAAACTTATTTGCAGATTGGAATGGATGACAATGGAGAAACTGAGGAAGCTAGAGAACAATTAAATGACTTGGTGGAGAGCAAAGGATTGATTGATTCTGAGGTATTAGAAGTCTGATTATTTGAGTGCTTTTATTTATTACCATTAGTTTGATACCATATTCAGGAGTGTCTGTATTTATAGGAACAAGAAGTAAAAGATAATGTGAGGCAATCCAAACCTCAAAAGGTTCAAGGCAAAACTAAGAATGAGAAGCCATTTGGTCCCAAAACTGTTCATTCAGCTTTGGTGAAGAAAAACAAAGATGGAAAAAGTGCAGAGGCGACATTAACACCTTCAAATGGTGGTTCTGTTGCTACAAGTCCAGGTCTGAGTCTGCCTCATAAAAACAGACCAGTTAATGAAAGACAAGCCAATGCATCTAAGGTTAGAGTTGTTTGCATTTCATCTTCTGATTGTTTTCCTTTTTCAATTATTGCTCCTGCCTTTTTGAGTATTGCTTTTCTCCTCTCATCTTCCTACAGCAATCTGAAACCTCTGATGCAGCCTTCTCTGAAGGAACTACGTACGTGCTATTCGTGCTTATGTTTCAATTTCTTAGCTTTCTGTTTTTTCATAAAGCCTTTTTGCCTTTGATATTGATTACATTATCCAACTGAAGGGGGAAGTTCATAGTGGTCACCTTTTATCTGTATATTTCCCCTGAAACTTTCTTGCTAGATGATGACAGATCTTTCTCCTGTCATTTTTGAACTGTTCTATTGAATTACAGGGAGAGATCCAAGCTCAAGCCTCTCAAGAAAGGGCCTGTTACTAAATCTGAAGCAGACTCAGAGTCCTCGTATCCTATCCAGTTTGAATGTTTTTTTTGTGTGTATTACTTTCTGACTGGGACCGTGGGTTGAAATACGTTGATACTCGAGTTTCATTTGCACTGCACTCTTTAGCCTTCTATTTCTCAATTCACTATGTTTATGTTTATCCTTAATTGCTTCATAGAACTCCCACTTCAACTGATGCCAAACCTCGTAGGGTTGGTACTCTTCCAAATTATGGTTTCAGTTTCAAGTGTGGCGAACGGGCTGAGAAAAGGAAAGAGGTTGGTGCTTCTATTATGTTCTCAAGATATACAGTGTATTCCTGCAGCTCTTTCACTTAAGTCTTCAACATTGTATTCTGCAGTTCTACACTAAACTTGAGGAAAAGATTCATGCAATGGAAGTAGAAAAGAGTAACTTGCAAGCTAAGTCCAAGGTGCTATTTTTGTGAATCCGATGGTGTCTATAATCCAGTTTTAGTTCTTTCTTGTCATAATAATACTTCAATTTTCTCCCAGGAGACACAAGAAGCTGAGATTAAGATGTTTAGGAAGAGTTTAAACTTTAAAGCAACTCCATTGCCAAGCTTCTATCAGGAACCTCCACCTCCTAAGGTGGAATTAAAGAAGGTTAGTTGATTCTCCTGATGAGTAAAATACTAGATGATCAGTTCAATACAGAAATTGGCTTGAGAAAATTTGTCTTGGTATTTCAATTTCAATGACAATGGCATGAAATGCTGATCATGCAGGTGCTTAGTTATTTTCAAAGCCTTAGCTTTAGGTTTGCCACCTTTTCCTATTGTACACCTTTCTTATTCAGCCATTTGCATGTCTCTGTTCATCATCCTATAAGAGCCATTTTCTTTTCTGAAAGTGCTGTTTTATATTGTTGAGTTGCAATTTATATCTCATTTCTCAACGCAACTTTCATTGTTACTTGTAGTTGTTGATACATTTAGCTTTGATGGATAACTTTGAATTGAACTGCTTTAATTTGCTTTGGCCCAATCCTGACCTGACAGGCCAATTTATTTATGCTTTCCCGAGTGTGTGGACACATTCATCATTTTATGATAATATATTTCATGCTCTGTTTTGGATTACACTTGTTAACCGTAGTATGATTTTATTTCTATTTTTCCTTTTCATGTGGCTGCATTGAGTTTCTCAATATTATGCAACATCGACCCTTTTCTTATTGCCTTGATGCAGATACCAACAACAAGAGCTAAATCTCCAAAGCTTGGTCGGAAAAAAAACACAACTCCTTTAGAATCTGATGGTAACAGCAATAGTGATCTTCAATTAGGCCGGCTAAGTTTGGATGAGAAAGCATCTCTGAGTATCTCCTCCAAAGCAATTTCTCCTGTCCATATAAAAAAGCCACAAAGGAAATCACTTCCCAAACTGCCTTCTGAGAAGACTAGTTTGCCTAGTGCAACAATTGAGGAAAGTACATCTAAGGCATCCAATCAGACATCTCTAACTGAATCTAAAGCAACTACTGAGGGAAAGATCGCCTCAGGCTCATCTAAAGTGACAAACAAGGAGAGTACCACCTTACCTAATGCAACAAATGAGGAGTTATCTCCCGTCCAACAGCAGGAGGCAATTTCTAGAGCTGATTCAAGTGGAAGTCAGCCCGACACTGATCAAGGGCCAGTGATCAGAAAGCAAGGACAGCTGGGGTTGGAACAATAGCTCCATTTTTACTGAAGCACCAAGCATGGCAATGGTTTTTAGTGGATGTTCATGTACAAAGCTCTTGACCCCTTTGTTTTGCGTAAATAAGGAATGATGTCTCAAGACTGAATCATTTGATGAATCTAAGGCATGATAAATTATACATTATGGGTTATGATGTTGTCTTCTCCAAATATTCAGCACATCTTTGGTTGTTTTGTGTGTCAGCTTTGCAAAGCTTGCTGGGCTTATTGTCCTAGTTGTATGTCAACCCACCTTTACTACCAAGTTGTCCTAATACTTGTTGTTTTCACTTTTTAAGGATGGTTTATTTAGTATATTTTTTGATTTTTTTTCGAGTATTGGTGAGCTTCACTCGACTTAAAAAGTTTAAAATTGAGTTCGATTCGATTCAAAAAATCGTGAGCTTAATATTATAAAGCTCAACTTGAACTAGAAATAAAAAATTGAAGCTCGATTTGGAAGCTCGCGAGTTTAAAATTTTTAAACTCGACTTGAAATTAAAATTTGAAGCTTTACTCGAGTTTGAAAAAACTTGAACTTGTAACATTCTCAGACTTAGTTTGATTTAATCTCCAACTTGAATATTAAGTACATGAAAAAAGTATATTTTATTTTTTTAAATAGCCATATAAATATTAATATTCTTAATAATTTAATTTAAAATATCTAAAGATTTCATATTATTTTTCTGAGTTGTTCTTGAGCTTTTCGAGTTAGGTATAAAATAATTCGCTTGTTAAGAATTTAAGTCGAATTCAAACTTGAATTGAATCTATTTGATTCAAGTGTTATGACCAAATCGATCTTGAATAGCTCGACATTTGTATTGTGTCCTTTACAGTCCTACTATTATACAGTTTGATGATTCATGATCGAACATTGTGTGTCCAAACCAAATGAAAACTTAATGTTGTTAATTATGCCAATATTAAAGTGGAGCCTGCTGCATTGTGTAAATATGTTTTTTTGTTATATCACATGTAATTAGAGCCTACATTTTTTGCAGAGACGATGAGCATCGGCCAACCTTACCGCAATTAATAGGCTTTCAGGTAGGGCCAGTATTTAATAGTATTGTTATACCACGGTTGAAAGTTTAGAATGGTCATCGGCCTCCTTTGTTTTCCTTTCTCTTGGGACTAATTTGGCAAACCGAATCCAATTGTGTTTGATTGATGTCATATACTCATATTAGTTGCATCTGTAGTCATTATGATAATTTACTCATAAATCAAAATTGTGTATTATTCGAAGTTTGTCTAGAATTTATGTTAAACGATTTCTTTTAGGTGATTAGCTAATAAAGACTAGTCTACGTCATGAACCATACTTTTTCTCATTAAATCCAATTAATCCAGTTTTGTAGAAATCAATTGGAAATAGTTTCTTGTTAGTGCAATTAGATAGTTTGTTTGTTATCCTTATTAGTGAAGCTGTATAAATACGTATGAAATGTAAATTTAACTCTTGTGAAATAAAGGTGAGGTATTATTCATTTTAACAAGTTTTCAATTCAACTGTTTTTTATTTAAAATAAAATTTTAGGTATTAATAATTTGTTTTTTTTAAATTCCAAGTTTGGGTTAAAAATTAACAATAAATTCTTAACTATATTAAAAAAATGAAACGCATCGAGACAAAATGGTTTCAGAAGTAGAGTTACGAACTGTAGCACAAATATACCAAATCTCATTCGGTCTCGTCTATGATTCATTGTTTTGACATCACTCTCCTAAGACAGGGTCCAACAATCAGGCCCAAGTGAATGGACCAATCCCTTAGTTCTACTTATGACACGATTTGACAAGTCACTCAGATCAGTTATTTTGCGTTTAATTTTATCTATAACAGTCGGCATTTGGAGATGATGCTATCGACTATTTAAAGACAAATTGAATCCACAAAGTCTAGCTTCATGTAATGAGATGCTGAAACATGGTTGATCAAAAAAAAAAAAGATTATGTTTCCACATCATTGGATGCTCTGTAGATTCTTTTTACCTTCTGATAATCATCTAAATAGATTTATTTTTCCCTTAACAAGCTTTGTTGGAGCATGAAGTTTAGATCATTTCACAATCAGCAGATTTCACAGTAAGTTGAGATCAAAGCAGCGATCATTAATTTTTACATACATTAAGTTTGATTACGTTTATTGACTATGGCAACAGAAACATACAAGACCTCCAATGGCGGATTTAATACTCGTTACATTGTTGAGGGAGGTTACAAACTACAGTTCAGAGCACAAGATGAAACCAGCAAAACTAGGGCTTGGTAAAAAAGGGAAAAAAACAACTCCAAGAGTTGTCATGGCAGACTATATAAACCGGCTGCCATGGCCAAAGCCCATGAAAGCTAGACATCGAACTTACTTTGAACTGCCAAAAGCAAAACCACAACTACGATGACTCGAGGTTCTCAATCCGCCATTGAAGAAAAAGGAAAAAAGACCCAACCGTCACGTGTAGAACATTGAGTTCAAAAACGTGAGACTAGGTAAATCACGAAGGACGATAATAGTACAACAAGCTTACCCCAAGTAAGAAGTGAACAAGGCTAAGCAAAAACAACATGCGCCAGAAACCCAGCAAACTGAAACCTTTTAACATGAAGAAAAAAAGACACCCCTAAAATCCAGAACTCAGCAGCAACTATATTCTCAGGGACGTTCGGCCATGAAGAAACCAACCCCATTATTGGGATTCAAAAACAGATCTCTGATAAAAAGAAACCTGCAAAAAATGTTACGGAGAATGGCCATATCCCTGGAAAAAGGGTCCGAGTTCCGGACCGTAGAAGACCCATAGCTGATGGACCCAAAAACTACACACTTCTGCCACGAAGGCTATTCTGAAAGCTTCTTGGTGGGTGGAAACCCGAGTTACTGATAATCCCATACTGCGGTGTTGTTCAGAAAAGGATATCACACCTCCATAGCCGCTCCACAAGCAGGTCAACTGCACTGCTGCTGATTGCCTCGCATTTCTGGAGGTTTAACCCCAGGAGGGTCTGACCCAATTTTCCAAGTGATGGCAGGCTTTTGTCTGTGACCATAGAGCAACCAGAGACGGATAAGATCTGAAGATTGATCAGACCAGAGCGAGCAAGAGCTGCAATTCCGGAGTCGGTGATAACACACTTGGAGACATCTAGATCGCTGAGCAACTGACAGTCCTCAGCAATTGCAACCAAGCTGGCATCACTGATCTTGCAACAACCATCAAGATTCAGCATCTCTAGAGTCCACCCATGTAAATCAGCCATCTTGCAAACAACTTTGTCACTCAAATTTAGACAATCACTGAGATTAACCTTCACCAAACCAGCCTCACAGCTCTCAAGCAATGGGAGAAACCCAGCATCTGTTATTCCATGAAGCCCACTCAACTCCATGTTCTGCAGACGAGGGCATAACTTTCCCAAAGCAGCCACGCTAGCGTCGCCAAAACCAGGGCAGTTACGGATGGCCAGTGATCGAAGGGATTCACAACGGGATAGAGGAGGCAATCCCAAGCTTAGGTCCTTGATACTCAAGCAGTTCACAAGAGAAATAGCCTTGAACTTTGGACCACAGTTCAGAAGGGAACCAAAAAACCCAAATTGGGTAACCCTGTGGCACTCCTCCAGTTCCAAGCTCTCTAGTGAACCCGCTGCTTTAGCAAAAGACACCAACCCGTTATCGGATAAGAAAGCACATTTTCTGAGGCAGAACTGCTTTAAATTTGGGCAACCCTTACCAACAGCTTCCAGTCCCAGATCTGTCACTCCAAGGCAAGCTTTAATCGTGAAAGACTTCAATTTCTGTAGCCCATGACCGTTACCCATTACCCAGAAGCCCTTCTCGGTAACATTTGGAAGGCTATTGAGAGAAAGGTCAGTCACTGCCTTGCCATAGTGTCCAATTATGGCAAGAGAGACATCGGTAATGTTCAATGCCTGAAGCTTTACTTTTGTGAGGGAATATGAGGCTGATGTCAGCAGGCTTGCAATTCCTTGATCTCCAACAAGGGGGCAACCTTCAATTGAAAGAGACTTTAGATTGGGGCAGTAGCGTGCTATAGCCTGAATACCTTCATTTCCAATGTTTGCACAACCTTCAATGGTCAGATCAGTCAAATCAGGGCAGCCCTTTCCAATGGCGTGCAAAGACTCATTAGTAATAGCAGGACAGTGGCAAAGGTCAAGCTTCCGTAGCTGGTGACACCCATCGGCAATCTCTCGCAGCCCTTCATCTCCAAGGGAAGACAAATTCCACAAAGAAAGAACCCTTAAAGAAGGGCATCCACGGGAAATGGCCCTTAGGCCAACGGTAGTCACTCCAAGGCTGGAATTGCTTCCTCGAATGAAAAGCTTGCCCAATCCACCACGACTAGCAGTTCCGACAGCAATAGCAGCAAGTCTAACATCTGTTGCTTTATTCCCTTCCAAACTCCTAGAGAGGTATCCACCTCCCTGAACATCCTGATCTCCAACCTCAGAATCAACATCCTTGAGATTCAAGGCTTCAGTGGTCTTGTCACTGATTTCATCTCTGCGGATGTTGCTTACAAGTGTAAGCCAGCGCTTGGAAACACAAGCACAGGCACTCCTCTCCTGGCCTCCAGGTAACCGCCTGAAGATTTCAAAAAAGCATTCATCAGGGAGAACCTCGATTGACGGCTTCTGCTCAAACCTCTCACCCGAGAAAACAAAAGGCGCACTGATGCGGGACCTCTTGCAAGGGGGAAAATAAACATCCACATGACGTCCAAGGGACAAAAGGATATTTGATTCCTTTGGGTTTGGGTAGATCGACCCTCCATGGCAAAAATCATCAGATCCTGAAAACCAAGGAAAAAAATGATGAGGACCGAGAAGTCTACCAGAGTAATCTAAGAAAATCAAGTTAAAGAATTTGAAAGATGTTTCTGATTACATAACAATTGTTGACCACACAAAGAAGATGAAAAGGAACCCGATGGGGCTTTGAATCTAATAAGTAATAACTCACGAATCCATCTCAGATATAGTCCCAATAGAACCAAATATTTCAGAAAAACAACCTACAGCTAAAAAGGAAGCCATCTGAAACTAAAATCCCAGCCGATCCATTCAAAATAGACCGGATCTACAACCAAAATAGCTCTATGGTTCTCAACTTGAGATAAGCATAAAACAACAAACAGGATCACCTAAGAAACACCCAAAGCTCTTCTAAAACATCAAAATCTCCGATAAATTAAACAGCTAGGACAATTTATGAGAGACAAAAGGAAGGGATTAGTTCTATGGGTGTCTGATCTACAACTATAACTACTTCACAGCCTTAGTTTTCAAAGAAACAAAACCAACAAATAGAAAAGAACCTAAAGTCAACTATGTTCTTCCCCTAGATCAACCTGAATTAACTATTTCACAACCAATACCGAACATTCAACCTTTACCTAATCAACCAGATACCAAAGGAAAAAATCTTTTAGTTAGAAAATTGGAAACATATCAAAGATTTAAAAATCATCAACGATATTTCACAATAGATAATAAATTTCAGTCCCCCTAAGCTACCATAGATATTCTCAAAAGTCTCAAATTTGTTCAGCTACATATATATATATATATATATATATATATACTTCATCATATCCGATCTGCAAACCAAGTTGAATCATATCCGATCTGCAAACCAAGTTGAACAAAAACCAAAAACCGAAAACCAAAGATCCCCAGACAGAAAAACGAAAGAAAGAAAAAACTAAAAGAACTAGCAAAGGTTAAGAATTTACCACTAAAAGAAAAGAGCTTGGACATGAGTACAGCTCAAAAAAACCCGGGAGGTAAAATCTGCACCGTTCGCCGCCCGAAAATCCTCCTAAGAGAGACCCAACAAGTAAGAAAGCTAAAACTTCAACGTATGTAGATCGAAGACACGGATGCATGCGATAGATTGGAGCTATAAGGACATGGAACCCCTATCAAATAGGGTAAAAAAGAGAGAGGAGCAATGGAAGATAGTGGAGGAAGAGCAATGGAAGATAGTGGAGGAAAGGAAAAGCGGTTGGTTTTTATGATGAGAGGATGGAGAGGTTTGGGTATGCGACAATACAAAATAAAAAAAAAAACCCCCACACATTCAATGTATTTGAGCTAAGAAAGTGGCAAAGCTCTCTCTCTCCCCCCTCTCAATTTCCAATACCGCTTACGGCTTACCGCCTTTTGCTGCCTTTTTTTTATATTATTTTGCTTTCGTTTTCGCCAAGTGTTTGGATACTTGTTCAAGTTAAGTCCGTCGTCGGTTGTCAATCCTATTATGGAAAAAGCTAATCTTCATCCCCAGTCTAATTTATAGAAATCTTTACACTATATATATTGAATTTTTTTGTCATTTTATTATAATTTAATATTATATTTAAATTTATAATTCCTTCTTGTTTATTTTTAAAAACTATGCAGTAAAGTGACATGTACTATACATATTAACATTTTTTTTTACAATTTAACAAATGTGATACCTCCATGAATTTATTAAAATATTAAGTGTTTAAATTTCATATTTCTTGTTTTAAAACATTATTATTTATATATTCCATGCCCCATACATATGCAGAAAAGATGTATTGTGTTTGGACACAATATATATATATATATATATATATATATATATATATATATATATTAACTTGATAATTAAAAAAACACCATTAACTATGAATTCCAAATTTGCATGAATAATTACAATTTCAAACTACCATGTCCGGCACTCGGGCTATTGGAAAATTTTATCTTATGTTAATTGATATTACTTCATAATCGAACATTAGATAAATCAAGCTTGTTCACCACATTTGTATTGTTATATTGTATTTACTAATTAAAACAAAAAAAATGAACTTAAATATTACTACATGATTTCTTAAATAGTATGATTATATCCTATAATTTATTAGATTAAGCAAATATCCAAAAATATGTACTCAGATCAATTAAAAATAATTTATAATTAACATGTTATCTTTAGTGCTTCAAAACTTATAAAATCCATAAATCCACGTGTATGCATGCTGTTAAAGTAACAGCATAACTAAGTAACAAATGAACAAAGAAAATCAAGTATGCACTCTTTCATTCATTTGTTAAAATCCACAGTTTACAATAATAGCTCTGGTCACTTTATACACAAGAGGAGAGGAATATAAATGACGGGAAAAGACGGTAAAGGAGAGAGAGAGAGTTTGTTAAATCTAAACAGCTCTAACCACCTCACGTTCTTCACACATACATGAGATACATGCATACATCATACACTAACATTCTCTTTGCTAATTTAAACTTCACTCTGTTAACTTCCTTACTGCATAGACATTAACATTTTTCTTACTGCTTCAAACCTTCAAACTTTAAACTTCCACACTTGAGTTGAACAATCAATACTTTCTGCCTATGTTTCACAAACAAAGGTGCAGACAGTGGCTTAGTTAGTATGTCAGCAACTTGTTCATATGCAGGAACCTCATGAAACTGTAACTTTCCTACTGTGATCATTTCTCGAACAAAGAAGAGATCAAGTTCTACATGCTTGAATTTTGAGTGTGAAACAGGATTGGCACAAACAACAACTGCACTTGAGTTGTCACACCACAAAGTAGGTTTACCATGAGAAACAATGTGCAGTTCACTCAACAAGGATTCAAGCCACACCATTTCAGCAGCTACACATGCAACACTTCGATATTATGCTTCAGCTGTTGATCGAGCCAACACTTATTGTTTTCTAGAGCTCCATGAATCAAGATTGCCCCCAAAGTAGATGCAATATCCATATGTAGAATGTCTATCATCAACATCTGCTCCCCAACTTGCATCAGCAAAACCTGTCAAATAAAGTCGAGAAGAAGCCAAGAAATACAAGCCAAAATCAACTGTTCCTTGTAAGTATCTTAAAATGTGTTTCACTTCTTGAAAGTGAGTTTCAAGAGGAGCTTGCATAAATTGACACACATGATTCACAGCAAACACAATATCTGGGCGAGTGATCACAATATATTGTAAAGCTCCAACAATGCTGCAATATTGAGTAACTTTCTCAACAGGATTTCCATCCTTAGCTGAAAGCTTACAATTGGTAACCATGGGTGTAGGAATGCCATTTATATTTTCAAACCCATTGCGATGTAACATCTCATTAATATATTTCTACTGACTCAATACAACACCACCAGATTTATAATTAACTTCAATTCCTAAGAAGTAATTGAGAGTACCCATATCTTTTAAAGCAAACTTTTCATGCAACTTGTCAATGACCAACTGTACCTCACTTGCTTTATTACTAGTGATAATTATATCATCAACATATACAAGTAAATACAACAAACAATCCTTCATTTTTCAAACAAAAAGAGAATAATCAGACTTAACTACCACAAAGCCTTCAGATTCTAGGTAGCTCATTAAACTCTCAAACCAAGCACGTAGTGCCTGTTTTAAACCATACATAGCCTTATGTAACTTGCAAACCAGTTTATCATCACCAAATCAAAACCTGGAGGCTGAGTCATATAAAATTCTTCTTTAAGCACACCATTTAGAAAGGCATTATTAATGTCAACCTGTCTACGCTGCCACCCCTTTGACAAAGCCAATGTCACACAAACAGTTATTGGTTTAACAACATGACTAAACACCTCATGGAAGTCAATACCTGGTTGCTGAAGAAAACCTTTTGCTATTAATCTTGCTTTATTACGAGCAATCTAGCTATCTGCATTTCTTTTGATTTTGAACAGCCATTTACAATTTACTACTCTCCTATCATCTGGCAGTGACACTAGAAACCAAGTTTTATTTTTCATCAAAGCTTCATAATCCTCCTGAATAGCAACTTTCCAATGTGGACTAGTCAATGCTTGTTTGATGTTATGTGGTTATTCATCAATCCAAACTGTAGCTTGAAAAAATTTTGTTTTGAGATCCCACTCTTACTCCCTGTTTGCATTGGGTGAGTATTTAATATAAAGCTGCAATCAACTCCCACAACCGTTTGTGGTAATGTTATCTCAATTAGAACATCAATAGATTTTGACACTGTTTGAGTAGCTTCTAAACTATTTTCTTCATGAAAAGTTGACTACCAGCACCTTCCTCATTTTGCACACTATATACAGGTGACACATTATTTTCAAAAGTAACTTGATCATCATACCCTTGCTTAGTTTGAACTCGTGATGCAAAAATAATTGACAGCTCCTAAGTTGAAATATGTGAATCTACATGATCTTGATTTGTCAACCTGTAAGCTTTATAATGAAATTTTCCCTCATCGAAAATCATATGTCTTGAAACAAACATCCTCCATCATCATCTAGACACCGATATCCTTTGTGTAATGGACTATATCCAAGAAAAATACATTGCTTAGATCGATATTCAAGTTTGTGATGATTAAATGGTCTCACTAAAGGAAAACATGCACAACCAAACGCCCTTAACATTGAGTAATCAGGAGGTTGTTGATGCAAGACCTAAATGGTGATTTTCCATGTAACACTCTTGTAGGTAGTCAATTTATAAGATACATAGATGAGGTGAATGCATAACTCCAGAACTTCAAAGGCAAGGAAGGCAAGGAAGCTTGAGACAATAATGACAGCCCCATTTCAACCACATGACGATGCTTTCGTTTAACTTTTCCATTTTGCTTAGATGTGCTTGGATAATAGAGTCTATGTTGGACTCCATTAGTCAGAAACCACCCTTTTAGAGCCTGATACTCTCCACCACCATCACTCTGTAATATTTTAATCTTAACTCCAAACTGAACCTCAACAAGTTTGTAAAAGTTGAAAAAACATTGCATAACTTCTGACTTTCTTTTAATCGAGTAAAACCATGTAAATCTACTATATACATCAATAAGGGACACATAGTAGTCAAATCCATCACTAGAAACAATTGATGATGGTCCCCATACATCAGAAAAAATTAATTGAAAAGAAGCAATGTACTCAGTAACTGAATTTAAAAATGGTAGCTTGTGAGCTTTACTTTGTAAACAAACATTGTAAACAGAAGACAAAGAACTTTCATTAAAAGCAATATTACATGCTTTCATTACTGTTTTTACCACACTAACAGCCGAATGCCCTAATCTTTTATGCCACAAGTCTAACAGACCACAAGACTTTGACACGTTATTTAGTTGCATCTTCTTCATATTAGAGGACAGAAGTTTATATAAACCTTCATCCGTGAGCTTCCCGGTCAACAATACGCTCTGTGTTCGAGCATCATTCACAAAACATTCAAATGGATGGAATTCAATAAATAGATTATTATCCCGAGTAAACTGGGAAACAAACAATAAGTTTTTCTTAATGTCAGGTACATGCAAAACCAACTGCTTCGTTTTAGATGACAAGCAACTTTGACCAATATGGGAAATTTTAACACCTTCCTCATTTCTCATATGAAGGCAATGATTACCTATATAAGTCATACCAATATTAAGAAGAGACACATCATTTGCAACATGATGTGTTGCTCCCGTATCTGGATACCATACTGGATCAACATTACCAGTTGGCACAGTTGGTCGAGGTGAGTGAGCACTAGAGACAAAAGCAACTAAAAGATTGACAAAACCTTGTGAACTCTTAACTGAACCCAGACCACCATACGTTTTCATTGGAGAGCACCATGGAACCCCCTGATAGAAAGATCTTGGACTAGGCATTATAAAAAGAGGATTAGAATAATAGAATCCACGAGGAGATGAAAAAGATGCATTCATCGAGGGAAAAGGTGCACTCATTGCATGAGTGAATGCATGAGCATTCGAAGGTAACTTTTGTTTGCCTTCAGAAACTTGTGATGGCCTCCACTCTTCACTGCTTCGATTGTCACCTGTAAAATTCTTATCAAATCGATAATAATATTTTTGCACTGTATGACCATATTTACCACAGAGCTGACATTTGAAACGATTTGAATTATCAAAACTACCTCGACCACGTCCACAATAACTATCACTAGATTGACCTTGCATAGTGTCCGCTCGGTATGAGTACTATAAATGGTGCGGATATATGTGCAAGTATACACAATCGAACAAGTAATACAGTGATAAGTGAGTATCGTCTCCACAGGGATTGGAGGAAGTCGAATAAGTTCTATCAAAGCGCTTTACGTTGTCACCTAAGTAAAGTTAGTGATGATATGTATAAATGATAATGCTGTGGCAAAATGAGATGGATGTTGTGGAAATGGAATAGTGGTATGGTAGCAAATGAATATGTCGTGGCAAAGTGGATGGAAATGTCAAGGCAAAATAAAATGTAAATACTAGATTTAAAATGTAGGACTTTAGTTTTCTTACACGACAAACTGCTATGAGAATGAGTGATAGGAGACACTAGGAAAATCTAAGTCTATTTCTCTTAATGGTATTTCTTCTATGCCTAGCCTGTCCAACTGAGTCTACTAAGGTGCCCTATGTTATCTCTAGTAAGGGACTCGACAGATTAAAGATGCCCTGGTAAAATCGATTGGCGTAAACCCTTGCAGTGATCCTATTGGTCCAGATATCAGGTTATGTCTCGGCAATACCTTTTTGCGGCAGCATTAACATCTAACCTATCGATCTTGCACAACTCCTTTTAGTCGAATGAAATCCTAACCTTATCTCTAAAGTGGATTAGGCCTAGTTACTACCTAGAACCCCTTGTTTATGTAATTCTTCCCTAGTTTCTCTCGAATACTAAGTATATTTTGCCAATACATTCTCTCGAACCCTCAAGACCTCCTAAGGAAAGGCTACTCTCGTAGCTCCTACAACCTTAAGGCATTAAGTTTCATAAACAAAACAAAATATAGCATAGAAAAATAACCATTCATTGAAATAAAAACTTAAACATCCAAGTAAACTCCTCCCCAAATAGGATTAGTTCATGGTGGGGTTCGAAATAAACAAGCACAAAGCAAGTTTCATTCGTTCCTTACAACCCAACAACAAAATATGAAAGCAAAGAACTAAGGGGGAGAGAAAACCTTCAACATGCACTGCCTAATGCTTCTCTCGGCCACCAAGAACTGCTCCTAGCGAACTGGCTCCTCTCGGACGCTCAGGACGCCACTCCCTCAAGCTTGTCAATGAGAAATGCCACGACAAGTAGGATTGACGGAGAAAAATGAGACTCTCTCTATCTAACTTTTTAAGCTCAAATCTGGGTGGAACCAAAGTCTTCAATAATGTGGCTTTATCCTCTATTTATAGGGGAAAACTAATCCTAGGACTTGGTGTTAACTTTCCTAGGAAACCCCAAAACCATGGTTAAGTTGTTTAGAAGTCGGACATGACAGGCTATGATACAGCCTGGGTAGCTGGCTAAGTGACCGGCATAATCCCGTTGCAGGCACCAAAGGACATACATGATCTGCAGGGTCAGGCGGCGTCATCAGCAAGACTGGCGGTTATAGTGTTGATCCCTCCAGACAAATCTTCGAGGTGGATTTCTCGGGTAGAGCTTTCGGAAAGTCGGAGAAAGCTGGCTTCAAAAATATCTTCTCGCACTTTAAGCGCTATCAAAATGCCAGTCGAACTTGGAAATTTCATTTTGCTCAGCAATCTCCTTATGTCACGGCATTTTCTTTCCTTTTCTCATTCCTTTCAATTCCTGCACATCATCAAACAATCACCTTTCCCATAAGGCAGCACCGCTTTAAAAATAAAATGTCGCGGCAAGCTAAATTTCACCACATGCAACTAAATGCATTTATATGGTCCTAAATGAGCTATTAGACACTCAATAACTTAAGTGAAAAGGTCCCAAAATGTGACCTTTTACAGAGTTATCACACCCCAAACTTAAGCTATTGCTTGTCCTCAAGCAATGAATAATAATAAGGAAAACAAAAATACCATGACAAGTTCAGAAACAGAATAGTTTATGGGATAAAATTTCATCCCTCATCACATATGGCTTCAACATGCTAGACTTTGTCGAGAAATCTAGTACTTTCCCATAGGGAAAGATTCTTTGTGTGGGTATGTGCGTGTTTGTATCCAGTTTATGCTTAAAAAACTTAAAAATTTTCTAAGCAAGCTTTCCTAATTTACAATGACATTTTGAAATTTTTACTCCCACCTTGTTTTCTTTCATTTATTTCTGCTACGAGGAGAGTCAGCCCATCACTTTATCATCCCACACTCTAGATGAAAGGGAGCATACCTTCCACACCCGAGCTAGTCAGGTAGAGTCATCCCGTGACTACTTTCATTCACTCATATGCCACGACATAGCGGAGTGTCCCTCTACAGATATGCCGAAGCATTTATTCACAGCTTCATTTTTTTTATTTTTTTCATTTTTAGTGGGTTTTTCATCATTCAAAATTTTATGCCACGACATTTTAAGAATTCTCTTATAAAAAAATTCTAAGTTTCTCAAGCATGGAAAACATATAATCATGTTTTCAAAGATTTCAAAGAAGCAAGTCCTAGAGTTGGTTCTATCATCCTCAATCAGTCATGTACATTTTATCCTAGCCATCAAGAATTCATCATCATCGGGCATCCTTAACTAATTCCAGAAAATTATTCAAACATTTACTAATGTCATGGCATATTTATTTTACTACTACTATCATGCAATGATGCGAAAACCCTACTTCCCCCAAACTTGAGAGAAGCATTATCCCCAATGCTTACTAAAACGTAGGAAAATAAAACTACATGTTATGAATGCAATGCAAATGCAAGGTACCTTGTCTTTAAGCGGGTGGTGGTGCAGCGGTCACGCGGCGAGTGCGCTTTCTCAGTTTGGCGGAGCTGGAATGTTCGAAGTTAGAGGCGGGTGCAGCAGGAGAAGTACTGGGACCTTCTGAGATGATTGAGAGCTGAGGCTCCTAGCGCTTAGATGCCTTCTTCAGGTGGCGTCGACTCATATGCAAAGGAGCTTACCGTGGCATCTCGGATTGTGTCTCCTCCGTTAACTCAGTGGGCTGTGGAATGAGCTCCATGAAGACTATTGCCACATCTTCATCCCGTTGCTTGATATGGGCAAGGAAGGTCATCAGGTTGCTGGTCAGATTCGCCACTTAATATTGGGTCTGCTTGGCCAGAAGTGTTGCAATTTATCGTGGCATTTGTGCATATGGGTGGTCATTATCAGCAATGTCATAGTTTGTGCCAACACCAATTGAGTCTTCTTTCTAAGTGGGTGCAGCTTATGTAGGGGCTTTACCCTTGTCCACACGTTTGTGAGTCTGCACTTTCCGAAACTTCTCAAATTGTTATGACATTCTTGTCTCGTTCGATTGGAGCACCAGTGTATACCAAAATACCCCACATATATAATAATTCCGCCTTTAAAATATTTTGTCATGGCATTTCGGGTCTTTCACATCTAAATTATAGGACCCTTGCAGTAATCCTATCTTCTTCAAAGTATTCTTTTCCTGAAGCTGAATAGTAGTGGAATAAGATCTCTTTTCGCTCCTTTTTGCTGTGTGAACTTGAAATCATTTGGACATCAAATTCGTTGGAGAAGTCAAGGTCATCCCTATGCCAGTAGCCACCATCGTGTATGACCTTGTTCTTTCCTAGGCTAGTTAAGTAAGGAAGCAAAACAACACTAACGAGAAAATTGACAATGTTAGCATGCCACAAAATTATCGCGACAAATAATAATTTCTCATTAGGGAATTTTTCCTTAATCTCCATTTCATTCTTTAATTCTTTTATAATTTCTAACCTAGATAGATGATCAATCATTTGGGGTTTAGGATGAGTGAGTTCAATAGAATCCAAAGGTTCAAATTTCATACCTGGTCTAGCTATGGGTAAGCTAGTCTGACTCATCTCCTTTGGAATATCCTCGAGCTCC
The DNA here is from genome assembly GCF_006381635.1 of Hibiscus syriacus. NCBI lineage: Eukaryota > Viridiplantae > Streptophyta > Magnoliopsida > Malvales > Malvaceae > Hibiscus > Hibiscus syriacus. The sequence continues at coordinate 790,282 of NW_024061893.1, forward strand.
TCTTTATCTTCTTCATCAATCTTCAAGTGATTATCAGTGCATAAAAATTTGTTGCGACAAAATTCTACAACTTTCCTTTGGTCATCAACTCCTACTGATAGGGGCTTTTCTTTTACCGTGATAAAAATTTTCTTGTTTTTATTGGCTGCACTATTCGAACCTTCATCATTGTTTTCCAGTGAATGTGAATCTTCTTGCACGTTCGGATCTTCGTGCACAATCTTATAACCGGGCTCTCCGAGTGTTACCCCCCCAAACTTAGCATCTTTGTAGATTTTGATGCTACTCCTTATGGTGAATATACCATAATGCTCCCTATCTTGAGCCTTAGTGACTTCAGTATCACTAGGAAGAATGCCATGTGGGCGAGACTGTAATGTTGTGGCAATTTGACTAACCTGACCCTCTAAGGCCCTCAAAGATGAGCTATGGCTTTGAAGCAAAACTTCTTAGTTTTTTATAGAGGTCGCATGGTCATGTAACATGGTCTTTGTGGTTGCTATAAAATCTAGTATTATGGCCTCCAAAGAGTTTGCGTTAGATGAAGATGATACTCCCTCATTAGAATTATGTCATGGCATATTCATTTGGAAACCCGAGGAGTCATTAAACTTCTGCTGCCTAGTGGGCTGACAAGCATTGATGGTTCCTTGATTTCCCCAAGAGAAGTTTGGACGTTGACATTATCCAAGATTGTTAGAATAGGGGTTGTTGTTGTCTCGATTATAGTTATCTACATAGTGGATGGATTCCAGATTGGTCGGACACTCGCTCTCATTGTGATTGTCATGGCATAATAAACATGTTGAATTGTCTGCCTTTAGTTCTCTCACCTCACTTGGCCTTTGCAAATTCTTCAATATATTGGTGATAGCAGCAAGTTGGGCGGACACCGAATCCTTAGAATCTAGCTCGAAAGCTCCACGTGGTTTTCGCCCAAGGCCAAGCCTTGTAGATGAAAATTGGTAATCATTAGTGGCAATCCTATCCAAAATTTCAAATGCCTCTGCTGGTGATTTGTCAAGTAATGTCCCATTTACCGAGGCATATAGCATCATCCTCATGGGTGCATTGACTCCGTTGTAGAATATCACAACTTGAGTCCAGTCGTGGAATCCTTGATTGGGGCACTTGCAAAGCAAACTTTTGTATCGATCCCAACACTCATATATAGACTCTTCATCGCCTCGGTGAAAAGATGCTATGGCATTTCTAAGATGGTTGTTTCATATTGGGTTGATTATTCCGTAGCAAAATTTTTTTGCACAAGTCATCCCAAGGAGTCACAGACCTCCAAAAATGCCCGAACATGTTGCCTTGCATCCTCCTAAGGAGTACCACCAAACTGTCCAATAAAATCCAACATGTCGAACATAACCGGTTTGAGCTCAAAGTTAGCTGCCTGAATCATGGGTGCCACAATTCCGGGATTTAGGTCATCCATGATAGTGTTTAAATGAACTCGAATACTACGAGGCCTAGCTACATTTCCAGCATTCGGAATTGCCTCGAAATTCTGATCCTCCTCATGACCAATGCCTGGATTTCTAATTTGGTATATATTTGCACGTTGAGTACGTCTTCTTCTCCTAAAGAGCCTCTCAATTTCAGGTTTAATTGGTTCTAATGGATCGTCAGGGTTACTTCTGGTCATACACCATGAAATCCTGAAGAAGATAAGAAAAATAAAGGGTAAAACTATATAAAAAAAATATAAACAAGTAAAATAAAAATGCTATGACAAAACAATTTAACTTCCAGTTACCAAGTCCCCGGCAACGGCGCCAAAAACTTGTTGCTCGGTATGAGTACTATAAATGGGTGCGGATATATGTGCAAGTATACACAATCAAACAAGTAATACAATGATAAATGAGTATCGTCTCCACAGGGATTGGAGGAAGTCGAATAAGTTCTATCAAAGCGCTTTACTTTGTCACCTAAGTAAAGTTAGTGATGGTATGTACAAATGATAATGTTGTGGCAAAATGAGATGGATGTTGTGGAAATAGAATGGTGGTATGGTAGCAAATATATATGTCATGGCAAAGTGGATGTAAATGTCGTAGCAAATTAAATTGTGATAAGTGCAAACAAATGGAAATGTCAAGGCAAAATAAAATGTAAATACTAGATTTAAAATGTAGGACTTTAGCTTTATCACATAACAAGCTGCTATGGGAATGAGTGATAGGAGTCACTAGGAAAATCTAAGTCTATTTCTCTTACTGGTATTTCTTCTATGCCTAGCCTGCTCGACAGAGTCTACTAAGGTGCCCTATGTTATCTCTAGTAAGGGACTCGACAGATTAAAGATGCCCTGGCAAAACCGATTGGCGTAAACCCCTGCAGTGATCCTATTGGTCCAGATAACAGGATATGTTTCGTCAATACCTTTTTACGGCAGTATTAACATCTAACCTATCGATCTTGCACAGCTCCTTTTAGTCAAATAAAATCCTAACCTTATCTCTAAGGTGGATTAGGCCTAGTTACTACCTAGAACCCCTTGTTTATATAGTTCATTCATAGTTTCTCTCGAATACTAAGGATATTTTGCCAAGGCATTCTCTCAAACCCTCAAGACCTCCTAAGGAAAGGCTACTCTCGTAGCTCCTACAACCTTAAGGCATTAAGTTTCATAAACAAAACAGAATATAGAATAGAAAAGCAACCATTCATTGAAATAAAAACTTAAACATCCAAGCGAACTCCTGCCAAATAGGATTAGTTCATGGTGGGGTTCGAAATAAACAAGCACAAAGCAAGTTTCATTTGTTCCTTACAACCCAACAACAAAATATGAAAGCAAAGAACTAAGAGGTGAGAGAAAGCCTTCGACGTGCATTACCCAATGCTTCCCTCGGCCACCAAGAACTACTCTCAGCGAACTGGCTCCTCTAGGACGCTTAGGACACTACTCCCTCAAGCTTGTCAAGTAGAAATGCCACGACAAGTAGGATTAACGGAGAAAGATGAGACTCTCTCTCTCTAACTTTTTAAGCTCAAATATGGGTGGAACCAAAGTCTTCAACAATGTGGCTTTATCCTCTATTTATAGGGGAAAACTAATCCTAGGACTTGGTGTTAACTTTCCTAGGAAACCCCAAAACCATAGTTAAGTTACTTGGGAGTCGAGCAGGACAGGCTATGATACAACCTGGGTAGCTGGCTGAGTGGCCGGTATAATCCCATTGTAGGCACCCAAGGACAGACAAGATCTGCAGGGTCAGGCGGCGTCATCAGCAGGACCGGCAGTTACAGTGTTGATCCCTCTAGGCGGATCTTCGAGGTGGATTTCTCGGGTAGAGCTCTCGAAAAGTCGGAGACAACTGGCTTCAAAAACATCTTCTCGCACTTTAAGCGCTATCGAAATGCTAGTCGAACTTGGCAATTTCATTTTGATCAGCAATCTCCTTATGTCACGATATTTTCTTTCCTTTTCTACTTGCTTTCAATTCTTGCACATCATCAAACAAGCACATTTCCCATAAGGCAGCACCACTTTAAAAATAAAATACTGCGACAAACTGAATTCCACCACATGCAACTAAATGCTTCTAAATGCATCCATATCGTCCTAAATGAGATATTAGACACTCAATAACTTAAGTGAAAAGGTCCCAAAATGTGACCTTTTACGGAGTTATCACATAGAACCATCTTGTTTTGTAGTGACAATGATCTCAGAAAACTCAGAATCATGCACCTTAGTATCATCACTAGACCTAGAAACCAAGTTGGCTGAAATTCCCTCAGTGAGAAATGCCTTGTGTCGTGCTTCACAATCAAGCAACATTTCAGTAAGCACATCTAAGGACAAACTATCTCGATAAGCAATTGTAATAACAGATTCAAATTTCATGGATAAACCAGCAAGGATTACGCTGACTTGCTTAGGGGTGTAAACGAGTCGAGTCGAGCTCGAATATTAATGAGCTCGACTCGACTCGAAAACTCTGAAATGGAGCTCGACTCGATTCAAAAACTCGTGAGCTTAAAATTTTCAAGCTCGACTCGAACTTGAAATCCTGAACTGAAGCTTGTAAGCAGCTCAAAAAGGCTCGAAATGAAGAAAAATCTTAAACTTAACTCGATTGAAGCCTCAAACTCGAACCTGAACCTTAAATACATGAAAATCTTACTATATTTTAAAAAAATCAATACATATCACAGATGTACTTGACATTGGCAAGAAATTCATTCACCGACTGGCCAGCTTTGCGTTGAGAGTGATCGAGCACCAAACAAACGTGCAATAGTAGTCCAATAGTATTAGCATAAGTGAGGCCAGTAAGATTTGGTAAGACTTCAGTGCTAACAGTAGTGAGCAACCATGAAGCTAACAACTTATATTGTTATTGATAGAGGTTGAACACCGGAGTGTCATCAACATGTCCAGACACTGTCTTTGTAACCACCACAGGAGGCCTACCTTCATCTGAAATGAACCGAAGCAAACCATAACCATCAACAATGAGAGATACATGATGCTTCCATAGTAAATAGGTATTCTCAGAAAGCTTGACCACATCCTGTTTAGGAATATGCTGAATGGAGAGATATCCATCGTACACAACCACACACAGCAGTAGACTAACGACGCTTGAGCTCCCAATCCTTGGCAACTGATACCATGTTAAAGTAACAACATAACTAAGTAAAATGAACAAAGAAAATCAAGTATGCACTATTTGATTCATTTGTTAAAATCCACAGTTTACAGTAATAGCTCTGGTCACTTTATACACAAGAGGAGAGGAATATAAATGGCGAGAAAAGACATTAGAGGAGAGAGAGAGAGTTTGTTAAATCTAAACAGCTCTAAACACCTCACGTTCTTCACAAATGCATATATGCATGAGATACATGCATACATCATACACTAACATTCCCCTTGCTAATCCAAACTCCACTCTGCTAACTTCCTTACTGCATAGACATTAACACATGCATCTTCTTTTTCTACCTTTTTAGCAGCTTTTTTTTATCACATCTCAAACGTCGTTTGTATATTTTTGTATAACATCTTATATTTAATTAATCTATATCAAATATTACAAAATCTATACTAAATGTTAAAATTTAAATCATTGATTTAATTTAAGAGATTGTTTTAATTAAATTAATTGATAATTAAAATAAATTATATATATAATATTAGATTTAAATTTAAAAAATGATAGTATAAAATTCTAATATATATATAAAGAAAATAAGTATACAAATTTCCTTTTTTTTTTCTTATTCATTCGACACATCAAACTAACTTTTATAATTTTTATAAAATAATAAGATGTATTTAGTCCTCTATGAGACTTAGGACATCAGCCTTTATATATCTATATATGTGTATGTATGTATACACAATAAATAATAGTTTTATTCGGGTTGAAGTTTTATATAAATCTTCGATGAATCCAGTTATGTGTCCAAACATAAACCTCTATAATTAAGGATAATTAATTAATATATAGCATGAAAAATGGCACCCATAATTACGCAAAGCTAAGCTCAACTAACTCGGTTTCTACTTGCCTTTATCTTTATCATCACAGCACATTACATTAAACGAAAAACACTATTTAGGGCTAATATCATAATTATAAATTAAATAGAAAACGTATTGGATTCTAGATATTATATCAGAAAATATATATTATGAGTGGAAGAGAATGTAAATTATCTATAACTTGAATGGTAGGTATTATTATTTTATCCGTGATTTAATCGACTAATAAATTATTAATTTTAAATTTTGTTGTGAATGTTATTAATTTAGAAATGTTTAACATTATAAAATAATTATATGAAAATTTTAATTATTATATTAGTATTTATATATTTTATTTTCATTACTTATACCATGATATTTTTTCTATTTTTTCTTACTAATTAAAGAATTTATTTGAAAAAAATCTAATTATATTTAATTTAATAAATTATAATAATTAATTGAATTCTTTATACTTATATAATTACATTCAAATTATACTTGAAACATGATTCTCAATTATGTAAAGTGGTGTAACTAACTCAGTGGACCAACAAAATCCCACGTAAAAGATTTGGTAAGGACCCGTAGTACCCTACACATTTATTCGGTTTGATTAAAACCAAAATGTGAGGTCCATGAGAACCACTTGAAACGGTGAAAGCGTTATCAAAGAAAAAGTTTACAACGAATGTATAGAGTGGTATCAATAATTAAAACGAGTAATGTTCTTTTTGTTAAATAATAAATTCGAACAATTACATCAGTAAATTGTATATATTGTCGATAATTAAAAATATATATAAATTATACCTTATAATCACTCTAAAACATTAAAAAAAATACAACTTGAAATATACGTTAATATTAATTCAATTAAAAAAGCACCACCCGTTGTTCTAAAACTAAATATATCAACTTGCGACATGTGGGCAATGGAAAGAGATTGATACCCCTCATCTTGGCCCTTGTCACATACATGCATTTCCCATATCTTAAATTTCAACCACACCCACTTGGAATCATACACAATTTTGCCAATAAGTAAATTGAAATCATAGAATTTTACAAAATAATTTGTCAATATGTTTTAAATAATATAAAGCTTTTTGAAAGTGACACTTTTGGAATTCTAATATATATATTTAATAATCATATTAACTTTTTACATAGTTAAAAAACTTGAAAAATGTCGAATGTGATTAAAAAGGATTGAAAATTTACCATTCACGCATTAGGATAAATTGAAAAACAAAACTGTTACTGAACATAACAAGAGTAAAAAGGATTGAAAATATTTTACACATTTTGAGGTATTTATTTGTATTTAAATTCTTTATCATTTCACTTATAATTATTTTTAAACAAAATATATTTGACTATAGTTTTTCACTCACATCGGTAATATGTAATTATATTATTTGTGTTTACAAAAATTAAGAAGATGCATAGATTGTTCGTCCCTGGTTCATTGCTTTTGAGTAAAGGTTAATAATATATTACACACTTACTTTGACCAAAGATTAAGGTTCCTTTTTTTGTCTTTTTAGTTAAAATTCTTTATTATTTCAATAAATAAATAATTAATAATAATTAAACTTTCTTTCGTTGAAGTTACTTAGCACCTACATTAGTATAAACATTTATAAAATAAACAAACATATTTTCCTAGGTTGTTTTATATATTTTATTACAGAAAAATGAAACCAGCCACTTGGGCTAAGAATCTTCCATGATATCCATGAGGGCAATATTATATTAAAATACAGTAAAAGTACATAAATAATCACTCAATTACACTAAAATGGTATTTTTGATATTGAAGTTTCAAAAATTGTAAAATAATTATTAAATTTATCAAATTATTATAAAACGGTCACTATATGTTATTTACATTTTGATAAATTCGGAGATCATTTTATTACATTCCGATAAATTTAATGACTATTTTATAATATTTTATTAAATTTTAATAATCATTTTATAATTATTTTAAAAAACAATAACCATTTCATAACTTGTGAAATTTTAATAATTCAAATCATTATATCAATCTAATTTGTTGACCACTTGTAATCTGACAATTCCTAAGTCTTCCTTTATAGTCTTCATCTCATTATTCAAATAACATAAGATTTTTAAATGTGCCCAACTCATCAAAGTTGGAAGTGCATGTGGTGCATATATTCTCCAATTGACTATTCCATTATATCGCACTTGCTCTTTCTATGTTCTTTTATGTTTTTATTAATTACGTCGAGGGAATTGCTTGCTATCTTACTGCCCACTAACTTTCTCTTCATTCAATATGTAAAAGCTATCAACATATGATAAGTGTTCAGAACTGTGTACATCATGATATGAATATACATTTTCACATATATAAAATATTATCTATACTTATTCATATTTAAATGCTATTGAATATAAAGAATAAATTTTTATTAGAAAATTGCTTTTTATTTTCCATTAGTTAATAGAAGATTATTTTTTGGTTATTTGACCTTAGCTATGATAATATCATCAAATACCAATAAAATTATTTAAAAAATCTAATAAATGAAAATTTGGGTTATTAGGGTTGTTGGGGTGGCTAGCCCCAAATGATGTGGTGAGGAAAAGAAAAGAAAGGTCACCATTTGTTTTGTTTGAAAGAAAAAGAATGGTGCGATCGTGGGGCCAGCAAAGCCCACTTTGTATGTCAGTGGGTGAAGCAGCCATCTTTTCTTTATATTTGTTGTCAATGTCAAATTCTATGTACGCTTCATTAACCTGCACACCCGGTTTTACCCCCAACTTTCAATTATTTGCATAATTTGCTAGGTTAATGTCATATCATTAACTTAAATGTGAAACACATATAGTCAAGTTGCTTTAGTTGAATCAAGGGTTAGATTGTCTGGTGATCAAGAAGTTTCCTATGGTTTCCCGACACGAAAACAACACACTTTAGAAGGTAAAATTGCCATGGATTTAACCTTCAAAAACCACATCTTTTCCTTAACCTCTTCATAATTTGGTGTTTTGTCTTTCCATATGTGTATAAATAGTAAATGTTCTCGTGAGCTGTGTGTGCATGTGCACCGATGGGGCCACGAGACAGGAGGTGCTGTTGATGTTTTGAACATTGGGCATAGGACAACTGTTGTACAGTTTTGAGACACAGTGGGCTGGAAATCTTTAAGTGGTTATTGATAAATACCCCACTGGGACGAACCACGGTTGTCCATTGTTAATTACCAACAAAAACGCCAAGAAAACTAACAGAGAATTACTGGAAACACTGTATTTTTTTCTTTCCAATCTTGAAGGCTAGTAAACTATATTGTATGTAAGAACAATCCAGCAGAGAAGAAGAGAATGGGACATTTCAATAAACAAATATTTGCTCTTCTAATCTTGTAGCTCTCGCTCCCAAATATCAACTAGAAAATCCACCATTTCCTGCCACAAAGTACCCAACAAGGATTGAGGAACTCTACAAGGAGGATGAACAGTTTATAATAACGTCAGAAAATAGCTAAAAGAAGAGAAAACTTACAGGAAGCGGAATCGGGTGGGGGAATGCCTTATATTCCCCATGTAAACTCTCATAGATTGTATTCCAACTGCAATAAAATGGTGTAAGCAATAAGCACCAGCAGAATGTATATATTTTCTTTACCAAAACAAAGAATGAACAATGCCTGTTTTTAACATGTAAATAGAGGTTAAAACAACTAAAAATTCGGCTTATTGGTTGTTATCCTCTCCTTAAGAAGGTTAAGGTCTAACTTCTAAGCTTCAAGTTCCCTCTTCCCTCTTGGACCTCCTTCTAAGGTTAAGGTCTAACCTTCAAGCTCTAGGGTATCGGTACCAAGATCATGTAAAAAAATAGTCAGTTGGGGCCATTCTAGGGGATTTTTGGATTCTATTCATCTCGAGTAATGTTCTATATTTTGAAATTAGGAAAACAATGAAAATTACTTTGTCGTGGTTTCTCGAGGTTGCACCCGATTCTCAGTCTTCTTATTTGCAAGCCATTGTTGCCTTGTTTGATTCCAAAGAAGAAGACCTGCAGGCAATTTTTCATTGTTAGAAAATTTACCTCACCGTATGATTACCAAAAGGTAGGCTGATCTTTTCAGATAGATTGGGTAAAATGGTGCTAAAAACTCACAACAGCGCATGAAAACATATGAAACAATGGGATGCTATTCAACTTTATTTAGTGGTATATAGAAGCTAATACATCTGAACTTGCCATGATTTACAAAATCGGAACGTTGACTTGTGCTGCCAGAAGGATCAAGATTTGATGCGTTTTTCGGTGAAAGGGAACGGACTTCGCTATGTTCCATTTCACATGCACTGCTATTCCAGAAATCATCAGAAAAGCTAGATCTCTTCACTTTCTGGCCCTGAACCCTTAGACCTTGCCATGGATCATCCACACCAGTAATTGGCGAGGGTTTCGTGAAGCACCCAAAACAACCTCTGCTCTGTTACAAACTGGGATTAAACAAGTGCATAACTGGTATCAAGTATCAACAACAGCAACCTAATCCTCAAATCTAGCAGCTGGAAAGAAAAGCCATCGTTTTCACAACCATAGCAGGGAGGTAATCACATAACATAGAACACTCAAAATAATTGAAACTTCAAAAATGTGTGATGCTGAACATAATCGACAAGGAGTCGCACTTGAAACATAGTGAAGTAGCAATCATTTTACTTGGTCAACATTGGCATGAGCTACATATATGACCGTAGTGCAGCTGAATAATGTAAATTTTGCTGGCTTAATCTCCAGCAAGTAGGCGATCATCAACAAATACCTCTCAAACCCATTTCCCCTAATACATAGATTCTGTGCAGGTAAATAATGCAAATTGCACCAACTTCATCTTCAACCAACATGCAGGGGACCGAACTTGTGCATGAAGTAAAAGCAACTACAAATATCACTCAAGCCCATTTTCCTAAAGTTTCAATGCAGAGAATTTATGAGCGCTTATAAATTGCTGAGTCTACACTCTACATGACAAGAGAGAACATATATAACCACTAAATCTTGCACACGCACTCACATGCAAACCTAGTCCATTTCAAAAACAAACAAAAGAAGAACATGAGAAAGAAAAGTAGTTGCTCACACTGAAAAGAGATATGCATTTAGCCTTGAGTGCTTCCATTAGCCGGAGTGCTAGAGCACGTAAATAAGCTCCAGAAAACAAAACAAAAGAACAAAATGGTTTCTGCCCGAAACATCTCTCAGTCTGGGCTAATAAACAACACCTAGGATCCATACCTCCCGTAGAACACCAAATCCCAAAAGCAAAACAAAAACTCGTGTGTCATGCAATCAGGTACCCAATGCTTCAAGCAAAGAATGCCCCCAAAATCGAAATGTCCCCCAAACCGTTCCCCCTAGTCTTTACGTCTCATTTTATAGTTCGCTTATACAACAAGTAAGCACGAAACATAACTCAACAGATTCCTTACCAAAAGAAAAAGACAAACTTGAACTACACAAACAAAGCATTAACAACTTTGTTCTATAACCAAGAAAGCTTAAGAGTCAGATTTGATAATATTCACACAAATGAACAGCTAAAAAGTACAAACTTTTATTCCTTGCAAATAGAAAAAGAATGCAGAAGAAGAACTGACCCCATGCAGGCAAAAACGGCAGAGATCCAAGTGGGGAGGTAACCGGAAGATTGCATCTAAAATCCCCACAGTAAAACCAATATTCAAGGAAAGAAATTACTTAAATTCCTGCAAGAAATTTTTAAAGAGGCAGTACCTTTATTTTCCAAATCCTTTCCCTGGAAATTTCCGAGGAAAATGAAACTAAGATAGAGGAAAAAGGGTCTTTAGGAGAGAAAGAAAGAAATGCAATTAACAGCTTAAGAACGCATGTTTAGAAATGGATTTGGATATTTCGTGATGAAAACGTAAATCTTGTTCCTGGAGAGCGGCTGGTTTCCAGCTGTTTTAGTATCCGAAGTCCAAAAACTCTTAGTTTTCTTAAGGTCTCTTTTCTTGCCTCCTAAATTAATCAGTTTTCTGGTTTTATTGAATGGCGTGAAATTGCAAGTTTCTTTAAAACCTTTTTCTCAAAGTCGGCTACTTTTAGATAAACTATTCTATTTTCCCACCCTAAAATTTAAGATTATATTATTAATTACATTTTAATTTATAATTCCATTCATGTTCTTTTTCAGAAGAACTGCTATCAATGAAACTAAGTAGTAACTATTGGAGGAAGGATGTTTGATTTGCTGCCAAGGACTGGAGCTTTGGTGTCTGGAAAAGTTTCAGTCCCTGGAAGTGATGAAACTGAGCCATCTTCCCCAACATTAATCGGGTAACGAAGCAGGTGACCCGGTAGATCCTCCTCAAACGTTTCGTATGTGTACAAATTCCAGTTTCTTTCAGCAATAGAATTAACTTCCATGATACATTTCTTGGTTTCTGGAGTAGTGAAAGAGCCATGAAGCTGTCCAAGATGTTCATGCCAAAGAGCCATACGAAGACCATATATCTGACCCCTAGCTGGTTGAGTAGTAGCTAAATGGTGTGGTTGAAATGCTCCCATTGCAATCTCCGAGTCTCTGGAACCAGCCATTGATCTCTCATTGATGTTGGCAGATCCGACAATAATGTATTCATCGTCAACTGATAAACAACAACAAGAAGCTATAAACAAAAGGTCAGGAAATTTCTGCTAAACTAAAACTATGCCAAGTTTCATTACATACCGATCATCATCTTTGAATGAACATAGATCATAAACCGGCGTGATTGTTGAGTTCTGCCATAATCTGAATTAGGGTCAGGTTTCTCTTTAGGTGAATACTCTTCAGTTTTCTTTGTCTCCCGGTTCCCAAGGCAGTAAAACGCCAAATAGTCTCGGGGATGTGCGTTTAGACCCTTCTTTTGAAGGGCTTGTGCAATATCACGATACATCATTTCGATTGTTCTCCTTTGCCAATCTAAGATTGCCTGAATTGGACCACTGTCTGGTACACCTTCTGGCCACATTGGAATCACAATGTAGACTGAGAACCTCTCCCCTGCTTCTATTTTACTTGCGATCTTTAGGGACAGTTCTTTTGGTACTAGATTTAAAGCAGCAATGTCCTCATCCTTGACGTCCTTTGAGTTCCAACCAAAGGAGCTTCCAAGGAAATATTGGTTTTCAATGTAAATAAAGTTCTTTGCTCGGCGTATTGCATTGATATAAGCATCTTGAATGCTTTGCTCGAACAAGCCCGTCATCAATGGATCGAAACAACTGGACACACCATGTTTCACTGTGATCTAAAGGCAGGTTCTTTTGTGGTCGGATTGTCACTTTCGCGAGCCTGTCCATAGGAAACAGGAGATGTTTCTTAAACCGAGCTTGTCTTAACCACCTTTGTTCGAAATTGTAAAGGACATCCCAAGCAACTGGACCTTCTAGTTTGCAATGAATATCATGCCAAGGCTCCCTTGGACCGCCTTTCTTGATCGAAGAGTACGGAAAGTTTGGCTGATGGAAATCATCATGATGAATGTCGTTCAAAGTCCCGAATAGAAGATGGTCTTGAGTATCATATCTCCCATCACAAAGATCAATGCCACCAATGAAACTGACAACCGCTCGCTTCCCCAATCCTGGATCCGAATTTTCACCATCAACAATTAGTGTCTTCTGGTGGTGAGTAAACATGGTAGCAACTTTAAAACCCTGAACAAAGCTTCGCTTATTATCAGGATTACGAGGGCAAAGAACACAATGCACACCCGTAAATCTAAAAAAAGCAGCTGTTTCTTCATCATGGGTTGACATCAAACCTTGCTCTTTCAGCAATTCAATGGAAGTTCTATCATCCCAAACAAGCAAAAGAACTCTCACCCCTTCCTTAGCCTTCCTCAAAAGCAGCTGCCCAAGTGTTTCTTCACTTCCAGGCTTTTGCTTACTTGGGTCCCTAATCAAAGTTATCTGTGTGTAAACAGACCAACCAGTTATATAAATGAAGTGTTTGGCCTTATCAATTGCCTCAAAGATATCATCCCAACATCTACCAGGTTCGTAAGTCATCCCTCCAGATAGAGGTATTTTAGGCTCGAAATGATCTGAAATGTTGGCATCTTGATAGAGGGTAACCTTGCATCCCGCTCGTTGTTCAAAGAAAGTAAAAGGAACTCCTCCAAAATCTGGGTTTATAATTCCTCTGGACCAACTTTCATCCACGGAGACACTTTGAAACTGCAATTTTATATGGATTATGGACTGTCCAGGTATTGGCTTATGCTCCTCATCTAGGATTTGAAGATCGCGAGTCACGGTAGACCCATCGATTATGTCTTTGACAGGCAAATAAGCTCGGCCTATTAGCACTGCCCCAATGGGACTGTTATCCTTTACAGTGAATATAACATGTGAGATCAAATGGGCACAATATATGCGGAAGTTCTCGTTCCAATGGGGTGACGATGGTCTATGTCTTACAATCGTTGTGCGGGCGACCCTAGCTTTGTCTAGATCGACTGTTGCATACAGCTGTGGACCTAAGAACTGCAAAAAAGAGGTTATTAAAATGTTTTAGAACACGAAAGATCACAAGCGATTAGTGAAACATCAAATGATAAGGCAGGTATCGCACCGTTCTCTTGACTTTGGCAAGACATTTTTTCTGGAACTTGCCTGCGCTCATGGTCTCCACCATTTAAAGAAAACAAGAGAAAAGGATTCAATTACATCAGTATGTCGAATATGTATGTTTATCGGTATGGCTTACGCTTATCTAGATTCGAGGTGAGTGTCCAATATGTATGTTTGATATGGGCATATTTGGAGGATCACAGACTTATATTTAGGTTCAAAGGGTTCAGAGAACATAATAAAATGAGAAGTTATTCCTAACATGAATGCAGCTCAAACTTCATCAACAAATAGACCCTAAATAATACTTGCTTACCCCAAGGCAAAAATTCTCTTTACATCCATAATGTAGTTCATCAATCCCATATATTGTTGCAAAAAGTGTCCCATGCAATAAATATTGCTCCTCCTGCTGCTGCTGCTCCATTGTTTAACCTGCAAAGCCTTAAAAATATCACAAAAATGCACCCACAATAGGTACATAGTCCTAAACAAGGGGGGAAATGGGGAGAAAAATGGCTGTTGTAAATTAACTGAGAAATAGAGCTTTAGGATGATTGCCTTAGAGGTAGGTTGATGGATGAATTCCCTGGGAAAGATTTTGATGAGCCATGTTCTCCTTAATTATACTTAGAATTGCTTTCTCTCATATGAAAGTGTGAAGAAAGAGACAATACACATTGCAATTTGAAGTAGGAATCAGATCCCAGCTTTGCTTCCCGGCAACCACTTTGCCAGAAGCAATGTATGTATATTTTACATGCACAAGGACAGGGGTAAGAGTTGGCTTTTTATGTAAGTAATTTAATCTTGATAATATTAAATCAAATATTCATATTGATTAGTTTTCTTTCTTAAATGATCACATTGTTTATTACACAGGTAGCAGTGCATGATTCGTGAATGGATCCAGAATAATGCAAAAAAAGAAATTTCTCATGAAAATTGAGCTTGACAATGCATTTTAGTCGTTCTTTGCTTGAATAATCCGGGGATGAACGCACGACTTACGTAGAGGTGTGAATTATTAGAAAACCATATTAGAAATTGAAGAATACAAAATTAATAAAACTTTCAAATAGTGTAAAATTAGAACATCAAAATATAAAAAATACATTTAAACTATACGAGGATTTAAATTTTCTAAATATATGAATTGTCTTTCAACACATTTTTCGGTCTATCATTGTGAATAATGATATATGTAGGAGTGAGCAAAACTTGACTCGACTCGAAATATCAATTTTTTTGACTCGATCGACTCAAATTGATTTCGAGTTGAAATTTCACAAACTCAAATTGACTCGAAAAAATTTCAAGTTTAAATCAGATTGTGAAATACAACTCGAATAACTCAAAATTTTAGTAATTAATGGATTAATTTTCAAATTTGAGTACAATCCCTCAACTCTGTATAATATATATATATATGGTTATAAAAATCATTTAAACTAGAATCAAATAATATCATAATATTATAAATATTTACAATTAAATTTAAACAAAAACTCGAAAATTCGGCTTAACTTGACTCGATCGAATTTTATAAACTCGAATGAACTATAAAAATTTTCAATTCAACTTTGAGTTATAAAATAGGACTCTTCAACTCAAATAATTCAATTTTTTTACTCGATTCGATCGAACGCTCACCCTTGGATATGTACAACATAGAGAAAGAATCTAAATAGAAGTATTTGAAGTCTTGAAATTAAATTTAAATTATTATTATAATTTTTTTGAATTAATCACTGGTATCCGATCTATTAACCGACTAATCTAGATCGGGTACTACAAAGAAGAGGGCGACCCTTCCAACTTAGTTTGCTCCATTGTAAACATCAGAATTCAAACTCCTGACCTTGCTTAAGGGATCTCGTGTCTCATCCCACTAGACCAATTAATTGTTGATATTTAAATTATTATTTTAATATAACTATTTTAAATAATTTTAATTTTTTAAATTCACGGAGAAAGTTTGATAGAATTCTAATAATTTTAACGCATATTAATTGGGCTTTTAATTTTTTGTTAATTTTATACTCTTAATTTTGGGTCCAAATTGGGCTGGGTAAGGACCACAGGCGTTAACTGCCAGATAGGTCCAGCTCAGAGCTGCGTGAGATTGTAAATACTAAGAAGCAGTTAGGGTATTGTAGGAAATTAAATAAAATTTATGCTGTTTATCATGCTCGGGTTCAAGAAAGCTCCATTTTTTCCTCGCTACGAGTACGACACTAGAATATACATATATATTCTTCATAAAGAGCTAACCCTTTTTTGCTTTGCAGGCATTACAAACCCTAACCCTAGTACCTTCAATCCTCTCCCCATTTTAATTAATTTCAAAGGTAAATCCCACGAAGCTATTTCTCTTTGAAACCCTAACTTTTTGATCTTATGTTACTTTTAAAGCCCTAACAATTTTTTTGGGGATTTTATAGATAAATGGGAGAAACAAGGGAGACCGATGCTTACGAGGAGGAGCTTCTCGACTACGAGGAGGAAGAAGATAAGGCACCTGACTCTGTCACCGCTAAAGTCAATGGAGAGGGCGCGAAGAAGTGAGTTTGACTTCATTTATAATGTTTGCTTTCCCGTTTAACTGCTATTTAATATTTATGATATAATTTTAATATTTCTCTTTTTGGAGAAAAAAATAAAAATAGTCTGTTTTGCTTTTGTGTGTTATGGTAAATAATCCATGGGGAAGGTTTTTCGCTCTAATTATGATGTTTCTTTTGTATTTGTAGGGGCTATGTTGGCATCCACAGTTCAGGATTCAGAGACTTCCTTTTGAAACCAGAGTTTCTTCGTGCCATTGTTGACTCTGGATTTGAGCACCCTTCGGAAGGCAAACCCTTGATTCTTCTTGCCTTCTTTATATTTGTTAACCTTATCACAGTTTCATATTTAAAGCCATAGTTATAAGTTAAAATTCATAGATGGATTGTTCTTTGGTGGTTTACCTTGTTATTATTTTCCATGCACGGGGATTTGAGTGCATGATGATTGATTGTATTTAATGTTCTCTTGTTTGAAATAATTGTTAGGTCTAATTTTTTTGTTTGATGCATTGTTTTTGCAGGTAATATACCACTATCATAAAGTTTCAATTAAACGGATCACGGAGGTTATATTTACTTAACACGGGTCCTTCGATGCACTTTTCTTTGGTTCTACGCCAGTGCAACATGAATGCATTCCCCAAGCTATATTGGGTATGGATGTCATTTGCCAAGCTAAATCAGGGATGGAAAAGACCGCAGTTTTTGTTCTATCAACACTAAAGCAAATCGAACCTAGCCCAGGACAAGTTATTGCCCTTGTTTTATGTCATACAAGGGAGTTAGCTTACCAGGTCAGAACAAGTTCTGCATCTTTTTTTGGAAGCTTTGTGATGGATGCTTTGCTCTTCAAGTTATATGATATATGTCAACTCATTTTTGTTTTCATCTTGTAGATTTGCCATGAGTTCGAGAGATTCAGTACATATCTGCCTGATATCAAGGTTGCTGTCTTTTATGGAGGTGTCAACATCAAAGTTCACAAAGATCTATTGAAAAATGAATGCCCCCACATTGTTGTTGGGACACCTGGAAGGATATTGGCTCTGACAAGAGACAAGGATCTTTCTTTGAAGAATGTGAGGCATTTCATTCTCGATGAATGTGACAAGATGCTTGAATCACTTGGTAAGGTTTTCTTGACCCGAAGCTGGATAAGGGTTTTATTTTAAAATGTTTAATTTACTTATCCTACTACCTCGTATTATGTCTTCTTATCTTATGCAGACATGAGGAGAGATGTGCAGGAGATCTTCAAGATGACCCCTCATGATAAGCAAGTTATGATGTTTTCTGCAACACTCAGCAAAGAAATTCGCCCGGTTTGCAAGAAATTTATGCAAGACGTAATTTTCCATGGCCAACACCACTTGAATTGAGAAGTATCTTTTTAATTCATGTCCAGCTTCCACTCATAGTTTTGTAAATTTTTACATCTGGTGGGTCCATCTCAATATACTTTCCCGGTGGTGCTGCTTGGGTGCAGTTGCTTCAGCTAGTTATTCACGAGTTTGCACTGTGTAGGGTTTTAAAGTAGTGGATTTGTGTCTGATTTGTTTTATTTTGTTTCAGTTTTCTGTTTAGGCTATAGGTATGGGTCTAGAGTTGGGGTTGGTTAGAAGGGTTAGGCAATTCTCTGTGTGGGGTGCATGCAGGGGCTGTCATGCAATAGAATCTTTGTTTTTAAGGGAAAGAAGCACTTGCATTCTACGACTAAGTAACAAATCTGCAAGGAGGCAAGACTTATGGACCAGAATCTCAATTCAAGGATGTGCAATTCGTATTTTCCTGGATTCCATTTGCTTGAAAAAGCTCCCTAATATGATTTACTGTGACATTTGTTCCTTTCAGCCAATGGAAATTTATGTTGATGATGAGGCCAAGTTGACCCTTCATGGTCTTGTACAGGTATCTGTGAAGCTTAGCTCAGCCTCCCTCGGTTTTTAATTTGTTCTAAAAGATATTTATTAGGAAAATGCTTCTAATGACGGCATTACATCAAATTGAGTGAAATGGAGAAAAATCGCAAGTTGAATGATCTCCTTGATGCGTTGGACTTCAACCAAGTTGTTATCTTTGTCAAAAGTGTGAATCGTGCAGCTGAGTTGAACAAGTTACTTGTGGAGTGCAACTTTCCATCTATATGCATTCACTCTGGCATGTCCCAGGAAGAAAGGTTTGTCCCCATAAGCATGCCTTTATTCTTTCTATGTTGACCTTTTTTGAATGAGAGGCTTGCCAACTTGATATTCTTGTAAAATATATTACTTAAGGGCCTTCAACACAAGGACCCTTATGAAAGGTTTTAAAGCATGTTTTTTTTGTTGCCCTTTCGATTCTCAGTGCTTTGCACTGACTAATTCGGACCGGCCCGTATCGCATACTTTGCTTTGGTGGGTGAGTCTCACAACGGGAATTTTATGCATGCACAAGGACTCGAACTCGAGACCTTGTTTAAGCTATATCAAGCTGCTTATCATTTGAACCAACCCAGTTAGTTTTAAAGCAGGTTTTTTAATGCTTTGGGTATGGTTATTTGGTTGCTGATTTCGTTTATTCTGGTACAGTGGATGCTGTGATTTATAAGTACTTGGAACAATGGAACATTGGTTTTGAGATAATTTTGGGTTATGCAACATGACCCCTTTCTCCCCTTTATAAGAGTGGTGCAAAACAAATATTAAGTAGCACCCCTTTTGACTCGATTATTTTTTAGTTTACTTGGTATTATTGACTTCTTGTGACTCCAAATCTAGGAACCTTGTTTTAGGGTTTGGATGGTGTCTAATGTCTATTCATTGGTGCTTACTTGTCTAGAGGATCAGCTTTTCTTCTGTTTGAGTCCCCAGAAAAGTAGTGCTCCTTGATTTAATATGACGTGGTTTGACTTTTGATGATTTGTAGGTTGACTCGCTACAAGGGTTTCAAGGAGGGGCATAAAAGAATTCTTGTGGCGACAGATTTGGTCGGAAGGGGAATTGACATTGAACGTGTTAACATTGTCATCAACTATGACATGCCTTATTCTGCTGATACGTACCTGCACAGGGTAGGTTATATTTTGACTACATTACCATACTAATCTTGCTTCTTTTTAAATATAACCTGTGGTTAACCTTATTTGCAGGTTGGTAGAGCTGGTAGATTTGGCACTAAGGGTCTTGCAATTACATTTGTTTCATCTGCTTCAGATTCTGATGTTCTCAACCAGGTTGGGATATTGAGAACTTCTGAATATATTGTCCCCTAATGTATCCTTGATCAAAATATTCAATCCATTGCAGGTCCAGGAGAGGTTTGAGGTGGATATAAAGGAGCTTCCTGAGCAAATTGACACATCTACGTACAGTATGTTTCCTTTAATGTCTTCCTTCTGCTTCCTATATAAGTAGTTGAACATACATATTTCTTGTCAGTTTTCAAGGCATCTTAGGAGGATATGCTTGATTTCCGCTCAGTTTAAATTGGTTCATTGGGAAGTTTTTGATTTGCTGTACTTATTTGCAGCCATGGCCTGACCACGTCAACATTGAAGTAGCTTATTTCTGTTTATCTTTCTGTATGATATTTTGTTTTAGTGTTTGGACGTCGTTAGGTTCCATTTTGATTTTGTTCTTGGATGTTACGGAAATATTTCAGTGCGTGTTAATTATATTACACTTGGTTAATTGGATAGTGACCAACATTTTCTATTGCTTAATGATTTTTTTGTGTAGTGCCATCATAAAGAAGGTTCGTTCTACTGTAGCTGGGTTTTGAAATCCAAATCACTTAATGATTTGTGTGGTCGCTGGAAGCCACGTGTATTTGTTCATAAAGGAATGCTTTTAAATCAGTTGCTTGGGAGCAGCAACAGAGGCAGTTGCAGTTGGTTTTAACTTTTTAAGAGTATTGTAGCCTTTTGTAAGAACTTAAATTTGGATTTAGCTTTTATCTTTGGGGAAAATTTTCCTTTTGAGGACATTGTTTTGGCTATGCTAGAGTTTCCTGTTATGTTATAGTATCTTTTATAATTTTGAGCATGACAACCTTTATGTACTTGTTAGATTTTAAAATCACTGAATGTTGATCTCTTGGTTTTATTTTGGGTTAGTATTCCATCACATTGCCAGATTCTTGTTTGTTTCTGTTATCCTCTAATTTAGAACTATGTTAAAAGGACGAGCACTTGCATTTCTTGTTTACGAGTCAAACGATGATGGGCACAGCTAGCTTCTAAATGCGTACAGGAAAATGAGTTTTGATTGCTTGTCATGGGAGATTTCTCTGAAATGTTATTATATTTTGCAGTATTCCTTGTTAACTTCTTTTAAAGGTCCCATTTTCCAAACGATAACAACAAAATAAACGTCTAGTTTTCCCCTTTCTATATATGTTCATCGGAAATGAATGTTTTTACATTGCAGGTTTCTACTTGCAATTTCAATTGCAACCATGTTCATGTTGCTATTCCTCACTACCTTCCTGAACCAAGCCTCTTCAACCTCTTTCGTTGAGCCACACTTTTTCTTTCCCCACCTTTGATCCTGGCAGTTGCACTAATGTCAGCTTGATCTGCATGGGCTCCGTGACTGCAGGAAACGGATACCTGAGCCTCACACCAGAACCTACCAACAATTCAATTTCATCAGGCTCAGCATTAGATCCAGTAGGTCGGGTTCTATTCCCCGTCCCCATGGTGGCCAGGCCAGCCTCCATCTTCACCACCTTCACCATCAGGATTTCTCCCTTCCCAAATTCTACGGTCTCTGGTGATGGCATGGCTTTCATTATTGCTCAGGATAACTCGACTTCACCTCCTACCAGCTCTGGATCGTATCTTAGTATCATGGACTCATCAACTAAAAGTAGCCCAAATTCACCTTAAAACACTATACATCTTTAATACTTATCGAGTTATAAGAAACCAATTTCATGCCAAATTTCAGGTGGCTTAATTAAACAATAGCCTTGGAGTTGGATACTTTCAAGAATGAATGGGATCCGGATGCAAATCATATTGGTATCGATACGATAAGCATGATGAACCTGTTGTAGCTAAAAGCCTTAACAGTGCTGGTATTGACCTCAAAAGTAGAAGAAACATCAAGGTCAAAATCGATTATCATGGTTGGACAAAGATGCTTGAGATATCAATGGCATACTCGGGGGACAAACTTGTGAGCATACTTAACCAATCTATTGATATGACAAACACAGTTCCGAGCACAGTGTTTGTCGGCTTCACAGCTGCAACTAATAATAACAAAATCGATCATTTTTTAACGCCTAATAATGTTTATGGTCATTTTTTTATTGGTTTTGTTATTTAAACAATAACAAAACCGATAGCGTCTTTTTAATCGTATATTAAGGCTGCCGCACGATCATTCCCAAACGTATACATGTATTCCCTGGAATTCTGTCAAGCATGGAGCATATTCTCTCCTTAATTGCACATAATTAGTGTATAGTGCATAATCAACTATGAAAAGATTGACGAAAGTTCCAAGACTTCGGCGATTTGACCTAACTAACTCTTTTTTTTTTAAATTCTCCCGTTCTAACACCCGTTGATCAATATTTCCCGATGTAGCACCCTTTCGACTGAGGTGGCACAAAGGCGCATCCCCAGGGATGCGCTTTACCTGAGTTTATACTGAGTCAGATGTCACGTGTGAAAGGCGCATCGTTTTCCCCCAACTACCCCTTCTCCTCCCTTATACAAACCCTCTCAACCCCCTCTCATTCTTCACACCAAAATTATCTTCTCTTTTCTTATATAATTCAAATTCTCCAACTATTTGAGTTTTAAATTTCTTATTAATGGGAAGAAATTTATTTTTAAGTTAGTATTTTTAAATAGTTTTTATATTTTATAGTAATATAATTATATAAATATTATTTTTTATTAAAATAATATTTATATAATTATTATTTATTTAAATTTATTAATTATTATTTTTGTACTAATTATATTTTTTTGTCTGCAGTTATAATGGAAAGTGAAATGCTGCTGCGATTGGATGCAAACTATATCTCCAGACATTTTAGTGATATGATAATATATTTTTATAATTAATGTTAATATTTATTATTATTTTTAATTTAAATTTATAATGAATTTATATTAATTATAAATTTTTATAATGCATATTATTTAGGAAAATGATCGTATTTTAGAGACTTTTATTAAAAACCCACGTATACCAACACCGCAACGTATTTTGCCATATTTGTCTTCTGTTGGGTTCGGGTATATTACAACAATTATTGGCGGTTGCAAACTCGAACATGTCCTAATTTCTGCATTGATTGAGAGGTGGAGGCCCGTGACCACACATTTCATCTTCCATGTGGAGAGGCTACAATTACATTTGAGGATGTCTCTATGCTTCTGGGGCTTCCCGTCGATGGGAATATTATGTGTGGTATAGCGGATGGTGATTGGCAGTCAATGTGCATGGAGTATCTTGGAGCTGCTCCGCCAGAGTTTAATGGAGGTAGAATAGCTTTATCATGGTTGAAAGCTAATTTTGAAGTTCTGAGTGAAAATGCTTCAGATGATGAAGTAAAAGCATGTGCTCGGGCATATATTTTACGAATCATTGGAGGAATATTGATGCCCGACAAATCTCGCAACCAGGTGCATTGTATATGGTTGCGACATCTGATTGATTTTGATGAAGCTGAAAGATATAGTTGGGGCGCTGCAGTTTTGGCATTTCTCTTTAGAGAAATGTGTCTTGCGACAAATTATAAGAAAACTGCTATCGGTGGATGTCTCCTGCTTCTACAATCATGGGCGTGGTTCCACATGCTTTTTTATGCCCGATCGTCAATGAACCATACGTATTCCCCTTATTATTGAGGTAATTTTCGAACTAAATTTTGATTTAAATATTTTTAATTAAATAGGGTGATATTTAGTTTATATTATATTTCATAGGTGGTCGATGAAAAGAAAGAACCATAGAGATATACCTACTGGACTAGAGGAAATTCGTTTACTTATTGATACAAAAGCTGGGTCTGAGGTATGTTTTGAAATCTGTTTAAATATGAATATTTTAATTTAAAATGTTAGATATAATTAAAATATTATATTTATTTGAATTGTATATTTATATTTCAGTTTCAGTGGATACCTTATGCGAGCGATGAAGTAAAGGCTTGCATCTCACCCCACCTGAGTGGATCATTAGAGGTATGGATGTCAATTGTACCTCTTATATGTTATGCTATTATTGAGTGGCATCCAGTTCATCGTGTGCTCCATCAGTTTAGTTGTACGCAATATATTCCTGGAGCACCTAAGAATTTAGACGACATGCATAACATAGATAGACGAGGCAAGAAAGATGTTAACTGGGTGGTGAGACACATAGATTGGATTGTGCTTTGGGAGAACCGGTATGCACAGTTGGCCCCTCGACAATATTACGCTGAAACTGGTCATATGGTTACGGAAAACTATATGGACTGGTTTAATGAAAATGGAAAGCCTTTTCTACTTTCGGCGGAAGCACGAGGGGTTAACATTCCTAGGCGCCGGAGAGATGTTCACCGTCTCAATATCATCGTCCCCTGACTCGTGAACGGAGAGAAGACGTTACCGGTTATGCATCAGTCCCACCATAACATCCCTATCCACCGATGATGATGCCCAACCCTCCAGTTCAGATGCCATCTCCTCAAGGGTATATGCCAAGCCCACCAGTTTATATGCCACCTCCGCAGGGTTACATTCCTAGCCCTTAGGGTTACATTCCTAGCCCGCTATGTTACATTGTTGAAAATATTTTGATGTTTCGATATAACAAATTAAGTTAAATGAATTTTAAGATTTTACAAAAGATTTTCTAAGTATATTCGATGTAATTATTCGAATATCAAAATATTACTCCAAGTCTTTCAAAGTTCATTTTAATCCTTACTAAAGTGTAAAATTGTGTTTTATACTTAAACTATTTTAAAATAATTTTACAAAGTATTTCAAGTCTTAATCGAGCCAAAAATATTCTCTTTTTAAAGGGTTTCAAGAAAAATCAGATTGTCCAGGGGGTACAGATTCCCCCCAATGGGGTATCGATTCCCCAGGAATAGATTCCCCCCAGGGGGTACAGATTCCCCTGCATGGTTTGGCTCCGAGAAATAAAAGATTACTCGAAGGGAACCGATTCCCCCTTGAGGGTACCGATTTCCTCACTGTTCATCAGCCCAACAGTCATAATATTTGAATATTATGAAGGGGTATCGATTCCCTATGAAGGGGTACCGATTCCCCCCATTCTGGGCAGCCTATTTTTATAGAAAAATCATTCCCAAACGGCTCCAAAACATCCCCAACGGCTAGATATGACTTCAAACACATTCCAAGCTATAAATACAAGCTAAGGACACTTGAAGAAACAAGAGAACAACTATCCAAGCAATCAAACACAAGAGAAGAATTTTTCATTCTTATTTCATCTTTCTCTTGTAAATATTTTGTTCTTGTGAGCTCAATCTTGTAAACACCTACCTTAGAGAAGTTTTCTTGTTTACATCTTTTATCCTTTTGTAAAGGGGAAAGGTTCTAGCTTATCCCGTGTAAAATCTAGGGAAAAGGTTCTAGTTTAGTCCGGAAAAACTAGGGAGTTGTAAGGTTACTCTTTGTCCTTAAAAGAAAGAACAAATTAGTGAATTTGTTGGAAAATCCTTGGTGAGAAGCTAAGGTAGTGGACGTAGACTTTGGTTGAGAAAGTCGAACCACTATAAATCGCTGTGCAATTCTCTATCTTTCAATCTCCTTACTCCCTAAACACAAAACCGTTCCGACCTCTCTTTGCAAATCGTTCCGGTTGTCGATTCGAGTTTCTCAAAATCCCAACAATTGGCATCAGAGCCTAACTCGTTAAGAAGTTTAACCTTTTGAGACGATCCTAGAAGAATCTCTACCAATTCCCGACGCAACCGACAAAGAAATGACTTTTTCCTCCAGTACTTATTATCTTGAAGAATATCCTATTATGGATTCACAACCGGTCAACAAGCCACCCTTCTTCAATGGAGCAAATTATGCACATTGAAAGAATAAGATGATGTACTTCATTCAATCATACAATCTAAGAGCTTGGTACTCAATCATGGACGGTTACTCCTCTCCACCCGGTATGTACAACGATTGGAGTAAAGAAGAGCAGAAAAATTTTCAACTTAATTCTAAGGCTATACATATTCTATTTTGTGCTTTAGGCCCAAATGAATATGGAAGAGTCTCATCTTGTTCCAGTGCCAAAGTGATTTGGGATAAGCTCCAAGTCACTCATGAAGGAACCGATGAAGTGAGGGAATCAAAGAAAAGTCTTCTCAACCATAGCTACGAGAACTTCAAGATGAAACCCGATGAAGACATCAAAGCTATGACGGATAGATTTTCTATGATTGTCAATGGTCTCAATAGATATGGAGAAGTAATCCCAAATGAGAAGCTTGTGAGGAAGATGATTTACTCTCTTCCAAAGGAGTGGCAATAAAAAAAGACAGCCATTATCGAAGCAAGAAACCTAAAGTCTCTCACTCTTGACGAGCTAATTGGTTCCCTTCTCACTCATGAGATGATGGTGAAGGAAGATGAAGAAAGGTAAGAGAAGAAAAACAAGAAGAAGAAGAAAAAGAAGAAGAATGAGGACGTATGCATCAATGAAAGCTATCAAGATTCAAGTGATGAGGTAGTTGAAGATGATGATGAACAAAAAGAAGAGATGGTCAAGCTCTTGAAGGAACTCAAGATATTCATGATTTCCAAGGAAGTGAAACATGAATCAACCAAGAAGAAGAGTCCCCCGGTATGTTTCGATTGTCAAAGAAAGGGGCATGTCATGTATGAATGTCCTTTTCTAAAGAAAAAGGGGAAGAAGGCATTTGTTGCATCTTGGAGTGATGAAGATGATTCCAATGATGAAGATGAAGTAGTCAACCTATGCCTCATGACCACTCAAGAAGAATTCGAGGTATCTTCTAACTCAATTGAATTTAATTCATTTACTTTTGATGAGTTACAATATGCATTTAATAGGTTATATTTGGAGTTTGAGACCATGAACTCCAAATATAAGAAAATGATTTCAAAATTTAAAATTGAAAACGATTTTCTTTTGAAAACAAATAATAGATTTTGAAAGCCAAAATGAAATTTTGAAAAAGGATTTAGAGCTTTCAAAAATAAAAATTGATAGTTTTGAAAAACAAAATTTTGATTTAAAAGTTAAGCTTGAATGCTTAACAAAAGTAAAAGAAATCATTTTAAATAATTCATTTAGTTCAATAATGACATATGCTCACATTGTCATTATCATGGTCATTTGGAACATACTTGTCCTTTGAAGAAAGGAAAACATTTTAAAATTAGGCAAGTATGGGTTCCGAAAGGAACAAGGGGCATTGAAACTAATGTCCAAGGATCCAAAGCAATTTGGATACCAAAATCTACTTAAATGTCTCTTGTAGGTGTGTGGGAGCAATGATGATGAGAGTGATGATATTCAAGATGCTCTAGCCACACATGAAAAAGAAATGGGTAACCTCTAAGCTTAATGCTTTTAATTTTGGTTATTTGGTTTCTCATTTGATTTTAAGCATGCATGAGTTTTGTTTTTAAATGATTATGCATCATTGTTTTAATCTCATATATGTTGAAAAGATGATTATGATGAACATTTTAAAGTTATATTAATTTTTAAGAATTTTTAGTTCATCATAATAAAATTTTGGTCAAAATTGGTTTTAATGCAATTGATATCTCTCTAACAATTGATATCAATTTTTCAAATACTTTGATTTTACAAATTTTAAAATTTTTTGACCTAAATTTGAATGTTTATGCATGTGGTTTAAATGAAAATGATATCTCTCTAACAATTGATATCAAAATTTTCAAATGCATAACATTTTTGGAAAACTTTATGCATATGCACTTAATTTTAACAATTGATATTGATATCAAATTTCAACAATTGGTATTGCATAAAGTATTTTAGTCTTGGATATATTGAATTTCATGTGCTACTAACATGGTTGTTATTCTTTGTTGAAATTCAATTTTGTTTAAGTGTCTTGTTCTTAAAGCTAAATTTTATTTGGAATGCATTTATTGAGGGGGAGCTTTGATTTTTTCAAATGATTTTTAAAATTTCAAATTTACTACTTACTCTCCAAAGTTATTTTGAACTTTAAAAGATTAGAGTCTTTTTGATTTAACAAAAAGGGGGAGAAGTGTTAAGGTGTTTTAAAGGGGAGAAGTGTTAAAGTAAGGGGGAGTAATTTCAAACTTTATTTCAAGATCTTAAAATTACTCAAATGTTTTGTTATATCAAAAAGGGGGAAATTGTTGAAAACATTTTGATGTTTCGATATAACAGATTAAGTTAAATGAATTTTAAGATTTTAAATTTACTACTTACTCTCCAATGTTATTTTGAACTTTAAAAGATTAGAGTCTTTTTGATTTAACAAAAAGGGGGAGAAGTGTTAAGGTGTTTTAAAGGGGAGAAGTATTAAAGTAAGGGGGAGTAATTTCAAACTTTATTTCAAGATCTTAAAATTACTCAAATGTTTTGTTATATCAAAAAGGGGGAGATTGTTGAAAACATTTTGATGTTTCGATATAACAAATTAAGTTAAATGAATTTTAAGATTTTACAAAAGATTTTCTAAGTATATTCGAGGTAATTATTCGAATATCAAAATATTACTCCAAGTCTTTCAAAGTTCATTTTAATCCTTACTAAAGTGTAAAATTGTGTTTTATACTTAAACTATTTTAAAACAATTTTACAAAGTATTTCGAGCCTTAATCGAGCCAAAAATATTCTCTTTTTAAAGGGTTTCAAGAAAAATCAGATTGTCCAGGGGGTACAGATTCCCCCCAGGGGGTATCGATTCCCCGAGAACAGTTTCCCCCCAGGGGGTACAGATTCCTCCTGCATGGTTTGGCTTCGAGAAATAATAGATTACTCGAAGGGAACCGATTCCCCCTTGAGGGTACCGATTCCCTCACTGTTCATCAGCCCAACAGTCATAATATTTGAATATTATAAAGGGGTATCGATTCCCTATGAAGGGGTACCGATTCCCCCCATTCTGGGCAGCCTATTTTTGCAGAAAAATCATTCCCAAACGGCTCCAAAACATCCCCAACGGCTAGATATGACTTCAAACACATTCCAAGCTATAAATACAAGCTAAGGACACTTGAAGAAACAAGAGAACAACTATCCAAGCAATCAAACACAAGAGAAGAGTTTTTCATTCTTATTTCATTTCTCTTGTAAATATTTTGTTCTTGTGAGCTCAATCTTGTAAACACCTACCTTAGAGAGGTTTTCTTGTTTATATCTTTTATCATTTTGTAAAGGGGAAAGGTTCTAGCTTATCCCGTGTAAAATCTAGGGAAAAGGTTCTAGTTTAGCCCGGAAAAACTAGGGAGTTGTAAGGTTACTCTTTGTCCTTAAAAGAAAGAACAAATTAGTGAATTTGTTGGAAAATCCTTGGTGAGGAGCTAAGGTGTGGACGTAGACTTTGGTTGAGAAAGTCGAACCACTATAAATCACTGTGCAATTCTCTATCTTTCAATCTCCTTACTCCCTAAACAAAAAACCGTTCCGACCCCTCTTTACAAATCGTTCCGGTTGTCGATTCGAGCTTCTCAAAATCCCAACATACATGCCTAGCCCGCAGGGTTTTATGACACCATATGGAGGTGCATATTCGGCTATGTTTAATGATCCAACATATGGTTCATATGCATCTTATTTGGCTGGTCGTCCTTCTCCACAGACACCTCAATCTCCATCTGGATCATACACATCAATGCCAATGTTTTCACATTTTTCTCAATTTTCTATGAGCGATGGGATTGTTAGTAGCACTCCTCCAGGGTTGTTATTTTATACAGGCCCTTCAGCGTCATCTACAACACTAGCCAAAGAAAATGCAGATGATGATGATGATAGTGAAGATGAGGAGACTGAAGAACAAGTTCCACGAAGAAATCCTCAGTGAAATAGACAACCACCGCCATGTGGAACTCATTCGAGAAGACGACATCGTAATCCAATTTTATTTTAATGTTATTTAAATAGTTATATTTCATAAATTTATGTAATTTGTTTATGTTATTTTAATTTTCATGGTTGTTAGAACAATATTTTTAATGTTATTTTTTATTCAAATTTAACATTAAATGTTTTTAATATACAAATTATAGTATTCGAAATTTAAAATTAAAATACAAATTATGGTATTCGAAATTTAACATTAAATTCAACTTAATATTCCAATAGTGTTCAAAATTAAAAGTTATATTCCAATTATAGTTCACAGTACTTAAATTGAAATTAAATTTATCCATACGTATGATTTTATCCTTAACATATACATTAAAACCAACTTATCACTTCATATTTATTCGTAAAAACATGTCGATGCTCATTCCATAAAATTTCAATGTCACGACCAACTTATCACTTCACATTTATTCAATTTATCTATAACATTTTATCCATTATATTCAAACAACCAATTGATCACTTAACATTTATTCAATTTATTCATAACATTTTATCCAATTTATTCAAACTTCACATAACGTTTTAATTTAAGTTATGAACTTAAATTTATCCATATGTATAATTTTATCCTTAACTTGCGCGCCTATTCCAAAAAGAACTTAAATTTTGCTTATAATTTACCTGATTTCACCATCCATCTATAGTTCCCCGGGGGACATGAGTGACATAATAGGGCAATGATAACATATTCTCTGACAAAATAATCGAAGGCGCCCCCCGAGAACGTACTTTCACCACTTTACCAAGTCCCCTTAGAAATAATAGGTACTGATATGAATAGTTCCCCGGGGGACATGAGTGACATAGTAGGGCAATGATAACATATTCTATGACAAAATAATCGAAGGTGCCCCCCCGGAACGCGCTTTCACCACTTTGCCAAGTCCCCTAAGAAATAATAGGTACTGACATGAATAGTTCCCCGGGGGACATGAGTGATATAATAGGGCAATGATAACATATTCTCTGACAAAATAGTCAAAGGCGCCCCCCGGAAACGCGCTTTCACCACTTTGCCAAGTCCCCTCAGAAATAATAGGTACTGACATGAATAGTTCCTTGGGGGACATGAGTGACATAATAAGGCAATGATAACATATTCTCTGACAAATTAATAGAATGCGCGCCCTTGGGAACGCGCTTTCACCACTTTGCCAAGTCCCATCAGAAATAATAGGTACTGACATGAATAGTTCCCCGGGGGACATGAGTGACATAATAGGGCAATGATAACATATTCTCTGACAAAATAATCGAAGGCGCCCCCCCGGGAACGCGCTTTCACCACTTTGCCAAGTCCCCTCAGAAATAATAGGCACTGGCATGAATAGTTCCCCGGGGGACATGAGTAACATAATAGGGCAATGATAACATATTCTCTGACAAAATAATCGAAGGCGCACCTCTGGGAATGAACTTTCACCACTTTGCCAAGTCTTCTCAGAAATAATAGGTACTGATATGAATAGTTCCCCGGGGGACATGAGTGACATAATAGGGCAATTATAACATATTCTTTGACAAAATAATCGAAGACGTGCCCCTGGTCCTTCATGTGAATAATACCTCAGTTATAGACACTATTATATGCAACGTATTATGGACTTTCAAAACAAACTTCAGTTCACAAGCTTTCAAATTCT
Organism: Hibiscus syriacus; assembly: GCF_006381635.1. NCBI lineage: Eukaryota > Viridiplantae > Streptophyta > Magnoliopsida > Malvales > Malvaceae > Hibiscus > Hibiscus syriacus. The sequence continues at coordinate 821,712 of NW_024061893.1, forward strand.
CAAACTCTAAATTTCTCAAAAATCTCATTCCTCTATTTTCTGAAAATGAGTCGTCTTTCTGCTGTTGTTTTATATGATGGAGAAATTAAGGAAGCTGAAGAGGGGGTTGTTTTTGAGTCAGATCATTATATCCCCTTAACCTTGAAGAGAAATATCACTCTTGAGGAGTTAATCACAAAACTTTTGTTAAAGATTCTTGTAGCTAGCCGGAGAATACTATCTTCACTTCAGTATAGATTTCCTATTGAATTTTTCCACTCACGTATACATCATTTAGCTTTCCAACGATGATGATGTTTCTATGATGGTTGATGCTCATATGGGGAATTCACAATCTCTTATTGAAATGTATGCCACTTTTATTGAGGTTCGTACTTCTCGTGGTCTCTCATATTTCTCTCACTTTGGCATTGCATATCATATTGATCAAGTTGATATCCCGACGCAACTGATCTGTAATGATTTCACATCATTAATGGTGGATCCAACGCCAGATGTTATGCCATCAAGTTCAATAGGAAGACATTCATCAACAATTGTTTATGATCTCAACCCACGTGGTTTCACCAATAATCCATATGACAACATCTCTTCTACTTCAAGGGGCAGACATTCATCTGCTAATGTTTTCGACTTACATATGGAAATGCCATCGAGACAACAGTCTATTCACATTGTACTTGATACAATGACCTCAAGTTCAAGGGGAGGACAAGCAAGTGGGAACTTATTTGACCTCAATATTGGATTATTGTAGGAACCCTCATCTCCACCAGAAGAACCTCTTCGGGAGCCAGGTGCAGATGGTGCTAAATGGGATTATTCGTTGAACTTGACTTACCACAGTTTAACGTACATTCTGATGAGGATGAGGATGACGTTCCGATAAATACAACACGAACCGAACTTCCTGCACATATGTATGGTGTTGATTATGATGCAATGTACGAGCCTGAATTTTTGGATCTTCCTGATGTTGGCAACTATAGACTTCTTTCATCAGTCAACGACGGTGATTTACATATTGGAATGGAGTTCGCATCGAAGGAGGAAGCAATGATGGCAATAAAGAGTTACAATATTCGTAACTCAGTTCAGTCCCGAGTTGATCGATCTACCATGGAGAAATATGTCTGCTACTACGTTCAACGTGACAACGGATGTCAATGGATGGCCCGTGTATCAAAGAGGAAGAACAACTTATGGGAACTAACCAGATACAACGGTCCTCATACGTGTTGTGCAAGAGGTATAAACCAAGATCATCCCAACTTGGACTCCAACATTATTTTCCAAGCAATCATTCCCATTGTGAAGCAAAGCTCTCATATAGCTGTTGCAGTATTGATTTCTACTATACAATCACAATATGGGTACACCATCTCCTATAAAAAAGCTTGGTTGGAAAAACAGAATGCCATTTACAAACTTCATGGCGAATGGGATTCCTCTTACAACGAGCTGCCCAGTTGGTTTATATTGTGCAAAGACTAAATCCCGTGACAATTTTTGAGTTCGAAACTCAACATCATTACGTGAATGATCGAGTGGTTCGCGATCGCAGCCAATTCTACCGTGTCTTTTGGACTTACCCTCAGTGTATTAATGCAGTCAAGTACTGTAAACCAGTTGTCCAAATTGATGGTACTTTCTTGTATGGGAAATACAAGCAAGTTTTATTATTGGTTGTGGTCCAAGATGAAAACCGCAATATTCTTCCTGTTGCGTTTGCCCTCGTTCAAGGAGAAGACACTGAGTCCTGGGTTATTTTTTCTTAAAAATTTATGTTTACATGTTGTCACCGGGGAATGAGTATGCATTATTTCAGACCGAGGAGCCGGGATAAAAGCAGCAATGGAGTCTTTGGGTACAATGTATAGACCTCCACATGTTCAACATCGTTATTGTGTCCGTCATATTGCTGCAAACTATTACGGAAAATACAAGAAGAACGATAAACGTCAGTTAGTCATGCGGATGGGTATGTTACATTTTCCCAATTTTTCTATCATTTTCGTATTACTTATTTATACTTCATATTAACTATTATATATTCCTAATGGCTTAGGTTACGAACTCTTACCTCAAAGGTTTGAGTCTATGCTACAAGAGTTGTTTGGCAAAAATAAGAAGGGGTGCGAGTATATTATGAACATCAGCAAATATATGTGGACAAATGCGTATGACATGGGGTATCGCTATGGTCATATGAAAACCAACTTGGTTGAAGCAATAAATTCAACCTTAAAGGGGGCGCGTCATTTTCCAGTCACGGTGTTGGTCAAAATGACTTATTTTCGTTTGGGTCAACTCTTTGCAAAGCTCGGTGGACAAGCTCTTACTTGAATACAAAACGGCCATATTTACCACCCAAGACTAGTAGCTGATTTACAGAAAAAAATGGCTGCATCAAATGGGATGTTGGTTACAAATTTTTCTCGTACCCGTGAATTGTTTCGTGTAACCGAAATGCCACGTCCGCTGCAAGGGATTGAAGCTAACTCTTTCAAAGTTAATCTGCAAGAGATGTGGTGCGATTGTGGTTTCTTTTAAGCACTCAAATATCCATGTTCTCATGTCATTGCAGCTTGCTCACATTCACATTTGGACTACAAAAATTATGTTGATCCCGTATACCAACTTTCACAAGTATTCAAGGTATATGAATTTGAGTTTCCGCCCATAGGAAACGAGAGAGACCCATATGAGATTTAAACTTGGCTTACAATTGTACCAGATCCATTGCTTTTGAGGGACTCAGTCATCCAAAATCTACTAGAATATATTGTGATATGGATATTCGGGAGAAGTCAACATAACAAAAACGATGTGGGCATTGTAGAAACATCGGGCACAATAGAAAAAAATGTCCAGCTCTGTAATCATCATAACCGTTAACTCTTATGTAATTAATATTCTATTTAAATGAATGTTTTGTTTCTAATATTTAAATGTAATTGCATTTTCTATAATTTCTCAATGTATGTACACCTAAATAATTTTTTTTAAAATTTTATTTAAAAATTATTTTATGATATTTATTTAATATAATAATTAATATTATTTATTATAAAAAATTAATTATTAATTTTAAAATATTATAATAATTTCACCTTCTAAGTAGAGAAAAAAATGTTAAATTAAACAAATTAAAAGTAAGACTAAATTGATAAAATATGTAACTATTGAAGATTAAATGTGTAATTATACTATTTTTATTAACTTATGCATCAATATTTTCTTTAAATATTGATAACAAATTACTAGATTGATAACATTTAAATAATTAAGTGATAAAATTAATAGATCGATAATAAAAAAATAATAGATATATAATAATACGTGTAATATTATAATTTCATACATTTTTCCTATAACTACAATAAGATCAAAGCTTGTTTTCATCTATTATTTCATCCTATTAATGTCGCGTGGAATGGGTGAATATCAAAGTCCCTGAAACATATAACAATAAAACCTAAATTCGTTCCGCCTTTAACACACATTTAAAAAATACATTCGATAATTATTAAATTATAATCGAAACACTTTACATATATATTAATTATTTATAATAATAATAAAAATAAAATCTTTATTATTAAAAGAAATATCAGTGTGCATCTAATTCTGTAGAACTCATATAAAACGCATCCCCGGAATAAGCCTTTCACACGTGGCATCCGACTCAACATAAACCCAGGTAAAACACGTCCCCGAAGATGCGTTTTTGTGCCACCTCAGTTAAAAGGGTGCTACTTCGAAAAATATTGATCAATGAATGTTAGAACGGGAGAATTAAAAAAAAAAAAAAAGAGTCAATTAGGTAATCAGCCTAAAATTTCAACCCTCTGTAACCTTCTTAATAGGACTCTGACAGCAAATCATTCCGCTCTCTCTCGTCTTCACGATCTTAATTAATTATCTTTTTAATAATACTTTATTATTTTATATCATCAATGTGAATCCAGAACCCACATCTTTTATATATGCTGATAAACAGTGAAAATGGAGAAACAGAAATGGCTTTTTTTTGGGGTGGGTAATAGAAGTAATTATTGTGCATCTAAAAAAATTTGGTCTATTTTTATTCAAAATATTTATTAGTTTTGAATAATTTAATCCATCAAACTAAGCTGTTTCTTATGCATCTAAAAAGTTGAGTCGAAAGTGACGTCGAAACTGAATTTCGACGCACTAACTCATTTGACTGATTTTGAAATTGATTCCATGTACACAATCAATTGGTTACATATTATAATGGACTCTTTTAGACGCATTCATCGATTTTTTCCCCTCAATAAGCCAAAACATTGCCCCTTTTCTTCCTTATTATTTTAAGCAAAATAAATCATATTTGCCCACCCCAAACTGGTTTTTTTCTTCTTTTATGCGAAATAAAATATCACTTGCAGACTTCATAATCATAGCTTCAAACTTTTATTTATTTAATTTTATATTTCTTTTATGTGAAATAAACAATGGAAATTATTACGGATAATTATTAGAAGTTTTTAAATTTCATAAACGCGTGGTTAGTAAAATGATGCATACCGTTTAAAATATATCTTAAAAAGCAAGCTAAATGATCGATTCTTAATTCAAATAAATCCACTGTCATTATAAGAAATATAATTATCTTTAAATTGACCAATTCATTGTTTTTTTTTCATATTACGGTTATATCTATTTGTCGGGTTCCGACTTTTTAAACTAGAAAATGGATAGTTATTCTTAAAAATCAAGTTATTTTTCAATTTTTGCGATTTGTAAAGTCTAAGAAGGCTTTCATTTTACTCGTATGCCCTTTGGTTATTGTTTTGGACTATAATATTCCAAAATCAGAGTTAGTGACTAAAATGGAATTTTTGAAATTTTGAAGTATAATTTCAAAAGATTGTAAATTGCAAGGACTTATTTGTAAATATTTTGAGGGATTGTTGGTAATTATTAAATGAAGTAAAGGGTAAAATGGTCATTTGACAAGGAAGATTTTTATTTTCCTTATAAGATAAGAAAACCACGTGGGAAGATGGAAAAGAAAGTTCCAGAGTTCTCTTCATCTTTTTTCTATTTCTCTCCATCGTGAACCAAGGTTACAAAGGTAAGTCCTCTTGTTAGTTAATTTCTTGTTGAATTCAATGTTTGTTTATGATCATTAGATGATAATTAAGCTTAAAGAAAGCTTAAATCATCTTAAAAGCAAAGGATGGTAGAGTTATGAGAGATTAAATGTTGAACTATGTTTTGATATAACACTTGAATTGAATTTACAAAATGTTTTTGGACTTACTTGAATTTATTCAAAGTTTTAAAAGGTTTCAAAAATAATTCAAAGTCCATTAAATTCGGATTTGAGCCAAAATGCTAAAGGGTGTCAAAGTGCATCTATGCACCCCTACAGTGCATCCATGCATCCCTGCAGTGCATCCATGCACCTGCACTAGTGCATCAATGCACCATGCAGTGCATTCATGCACTCAAACACCGAATGCAATTAGTGCATCGATGCATCCTTCTGTGCATCGATGCATCAAGGTTGTGCATCGATGCATCCTGTTGTGCATCCATGCACGAAGGCTGCAACGACTAGTTTATTTGAATTTAATGAAGGGGTATCGATGCACCTTGATAGTGCACCGATGCACCATGTTATGGGCAGCCTTTTTGAGTAGAAAAATCGTCCCCAAATGGCTCCAAAACATCCCCAACGGTTATATACGACATTAAACACATTCCAAGCTATAAATACAAGCTAAGGACACTTGAAGAAGTATGAGAACAACTATCCAAGTAATCAAACACAAGAGAAGAGTTTTTCATTCTTATTTCATCTTTCTCTTGTAAATATTTTGTTCTTGTGAGCTCAATCTTGTACTACCTTAGAGAGGTTTTCTTGTTTACATCTTTTATCCTTTTGTAAAGGGGAAAAGTTCTAGCTTATCCCGTGTAAAAGCTAGAGAAAGGTTATAGTTTAGCCCGGAAAAACTAGGGAGTTGTAAGGTTATCTCTTTGTCCTCAAAAGAAAGAATAAATTAGTAAATTTGTTGGAAAATCCTTAAGTGGGGAGCTAAGGTAGTGGACATAGACTTTGGTTGAGAAAATCGAAACACTATAAATCGCTGTGCAATTCTCTATCTTTCAATCTCCTTACTCCCTAAACACAAAACCGTTCGACCCCTCTTTGCAAACCGTTCCGGTTGTCGATTCGAGCTTCCAAAAATCCCAACAATTGGTATCAGAACCTAACTCGTTAAGAAGGTTTAACCACCTTGAGACGATCCTCGAAGAAGCTCTACCAATTCCCGACACAACCGAGAAGATGGCTTCCACCTCCGGCTCGTTCCACATGGAAGATTCCCTACCAACCGACAAACCTCCATACTTCAATGGAGTCAACTATCATCATTGGAAGAAATTAATGAAGGTATTCATCCAATCCAATGATCTTGATGCATAAGAGATAATCGAGAACGGCTACTCTTCTCCAAACAAGAAGGAGAAGAAGAGGAGTGACAAAGAACGGAAGAAATCTCAACTTAATGCCAAGGCCATGCACATGTTGTTTTGTGCATTTGGTCCTGAAATCAATGAAGGGGTTTCTTCATGTTCAACTGCCAAGGAGCTTTGGAATAAGCTTGAGGAAATCCATGAAAACAAGAAAGAAGAACCAATAAAGGTGGTGTCTCTGATGGCTCGTGAAGAGCCCGAGGTATCTTCTAACTCAAATGAATTTAATTCATATACGTTTGATGAGTTACAAGATGATTTTAATAGGTTAAATTCAGAGTTTGAGACCATGAACTCTAAATATAAGAAAATGATTTCAAAATTTAAAATCAAAAATGATTTTCTTTTGAAAACAAAAATAGATTTTGAAAGCCAAAATGAAATTTTGAAAAAGGATTTAGAGCTTTCAAAAATAAAAATTGAAAGTTTTGAAAAAGAAAATTCTGATTTAAAAGTTAAGCTTGAATGCTTAACAAAAGAAAAAAAAATCATTTTAAATAATTCATTTAGTTCAATAATGACAATATGCTCACATTGTCATTATCATGGTCACAAGCAACATACTTGTCCTTTGAAGAAAGGAAAATGTTTTAAAATTAGACAAGTATGGATTCCGAAAGGAACAAGAGGCATTTAACATTGAAGGATCCAAAGCAATTTGGATACCAAAATCGAAATAAATGTCTCTTGTAGGTGTGTGAGAGCAATGGTGATGAAAGTGATGATATTCAAGATACTCTAGCCACACATGAAAAAGGAATGGGTAACCTCTAAGCTTAATGATTTAATTTTGGTTATTTGGTTGCTCATTTGATTTTAAGCATGCATGAGTTGTGATATTAAATGATTATGTTTTGTTTTAATCTCATGTATGTTGAAAACAATTGGTATGATGAACAATTTTAAAGTTTTAATAATTTTTCAAAAATTTTAGTTCATCATAATAAAATTTTGTCAAAATTGGTTTTAATGCAAATGATATCTCTCTAATAATTGATATCAATTTTTTTTTTTAAAAAAATTTGATTTTACAAATTTTAAATTTTTGACCTAAATTTGAATGTTTATGCATGTGGTTTAAATGAAAATGATATCTCTCTAACAATTGATATCAAACTTTTCAAAATGCATAACATTTTTGGAAAACTTTATGCATATGCACTTAATTTTAACAAATGGTATTGATATCAAATTTTAACAATTGTTATTGCATAAAGTATTTTAGCCTTGGATATATTGAATTTCATGTGCTACTAACACATTTGTTATTCTTTGTAGAAATTCAATTTATTTTTAAGTGTGAAGTTCTTAAAGCTAAATTTTGATTGGAATGCATTTATTGAGAGGGAGCTTTGATTTTTCAAATGATTTTTAAATATCAAATTTACCACTTACTCTCCAAAGTTATTTTGAACTTCAAAGATCGAATTATTTTTGATATAACAAAAAGTGGAGATGTTTGGTTTGAAAAATTCAATTTCTAAATGAAAAAGGGGGAGCTTAACATTTTCATATATTTTCCAACAATTGTTAACAATTGATATCTTTTTCATTAAACAATTTATTAAGGGGGAGTTTTTCCAAAAACAATTTTTCAAATGTTTTGTTATATCAAAAAAGGGGAGATTGTTGAACTATGTTTTGATATAACAATTTAACGCAAAATGATTTTTGGACTTGAATTGAATTTAAAAAATGATTTTGGACTTAATTGAATTTATTCAAAGTTTTAAAAGGTTTCAAAAATAATTCAAAGTCCATTAAATTCGGATTTGAGCCAAAACGCTAAAGGGTGTCAAAGTGCATCCATGCACCCCTGCAGTGCATCTAGGTATCCCTGCAGTGCATCCATGCACCTGCACTAGTGCATCGATGCATCATGCAGTGCATCCATGCACTCAAACAACGAATGCAATTAGTGCATCGATGCATCTTCTGTGCATCCATGGACGAAGGCTGCAACGGTTAGTAACGGCTAGTTTATTTGAATTTAATAAAGGGGTATCGATGCACCTTGATAGTGCACCGATGCACCATGTTATGGGTAGCCTTTTTGAGTAGAAAAATCATCCCCAAACGGCTCCAAAACATCCCCAACGGTTATATACGACATCAAACACATTCCAAGCTATAAATACAAGCTAAGGACACTTCAAGAAGTATGATAACAACTATCCAAGCAATCAAACACAAGAGAAGAGTTTTTCATTCTTATTTCATCTTTCTCTTGTAAATATTTTGTTCTTGTGAGCTCAATCTTATAAATACCTACCTTAGAGAGGTTTTCTTCTTTACATCTTTTATCCTTTTGTAAAGGGGAAATGTTCTAGCTTATCCCGTGTAAAAGCTAGAGAAAGGTTATAGTTTAGCCCGGAAAAACTATAGAGTTGTAAGGTTATCTCTTTGTCCTCAAAAGAAAGAAAAATTAGTGAATTTGTTGGAAAATCCTTGGTGAGGAGCTAAGATAGTGGACGTAGACTTTGGTTGAGAAAGTCGAACCACTATAAATCGCTGTGAAATTCTCTATATTTCAATCTCCTTAGTCCCTAAACACAAAATCATTCCGACCCCTCTTTGCAAACCGTTCTGGTTGTTGATTCAAGCTTTCGAAAATCCCAACATTAAAGATTAAGAGCTTTCAAATAAAATCTTGGAATAGAGTTCATTACTCAAATTGGAAGATAAATTTGACTTGTCATTAACTTAATTAGGAGACATGAAGTGATAGAATTGAATTTAGAACATATTGAAAAATTGGTATGATTATTGATTTCCAATGGAGAAAGGAATTTTGAGATTTAAAGGGTGATAAAGGAGTAGAAATGAGTTTAAGTACGTATATGAGAGTTAAGAATATGGTAGGGGATGAAATATGAAGTGTTTAAGTAGAATTGGAGTGATTTTCAGGCTTAAAAATGAATTATGGGCTAGTGTGCATCGTACACATTCAACATGTACCGATGCATCAAGGGTAAATTTCCAGAAATTTTTCAGTGTGTATCGATGCACAGGAAGTGCATCGATGTACCCCTTAAAAATGAAAACATCGAATGCAATTAGTGCATCAATGCATGAGTGCATCGATACACCCCCTTAAGATTAAAACATCGAAGGTGATTTGTGTATCGATGCATGGGTAAAGCATCGATGCACATGATAAGGGATGCATCGATACATTGTAAAATGTACCAAAGCACTTTAATGGAAAATGGAATAAATTGTTATTCAAGTTTATGAAATGATAGATTAAAGTATATCAAATGGGATACTGATAGTATAAATACATGATTGTGTAGATATCGATCGAGAGCAAGTTTCATAATGATTGAAATGTTAGAATTATCAATAAGATAAAGAAAGACATAGGAGTAATTGATAGCAAGTGAGGCACATGTGAGTGCATACTCATAGAAGAGATGTAATTTTACATGGGAATTAGACTTGTGATAAGTCTGTTCCCGATATTTGAATATATGATAGCATGAGTCAAAGCATAATTAGGATTATGTACTATGTGAATGTGTTAGTGTTGAGTTAATCGATCGACGGAATTAGCCAAGAGGGGGGTGAATTGGCAATTAAAAATTCGGTGGAAGCTTTTGCAGAAAATTGAAAAGATTTGCACAGCGATTTAGAGTGGTTCGACTTTCTCAATCAAAGTCTACGTCCACTACCTTAGCTATCCACACTAAGGATTTTCCAAAAATTCACTAATTTGTTCTTTCTTTTGAGGCCAAAGAGATAACCTTACAACTCCCTCAAGAATATACCCCAATTCTTGAGAACACTCTTTTCCCAAAGAGAAGATTACAAATTTGCAAACTTACAAGGAAAACCTCACAAGGTAAGATGTTTGCACAATTCTAGAACAAGAAAATAACACTCAAAGATAATTACAAATGAGCACAAATGGTGTTCTTGAAAGCAAAATGAATATTGAAAGGAAAATTGGCTTGATTTGCACAAACTTGGTGTTTGATGCTTTCTCTCTTGTTTCTCTATGATTTCTTGTTGATCAAGGGCTTCAGAACTTGTTTAAATACACCTTGAATCACTTCTGAACGTTGGGGATAATTAATGAAGATAATATAGCCGTTTTAGTGTGAAAACAATTAATAAAACAGCTTGGAGCGTGGGGGGAATCGGTTCTTCCTCATAGGGAATTGGTTCCCTAAGTGTAAAATTCAAATATTTCGACCGTTGAACAGGGGAGAATCGGTACCCCCTATGGGGGAATCGATTCCCTCCGAGCATTCTGGAAATCTCGGAGCCAAACCATTCAGGGGGAATCGGTACCCCCTTGGGGGGGAATCGGTTCCCTCTAAGCAATCTGGAATTTTTGGCTTTGAAATAGGTCGAAATACTTTGAAAGATTATTTTGAAATTGTTTTAAGATTAAAACTTAATTTTACACTTAAGTAAGGATTAAAAATGATTTTTTGAAATATTTTGAGTAATGTTTTGATATTCGAATAATTATATCAAATATACTTAGAAAATTATTTTGGAAAATCTTAAAATTAATTTAACTTAATTTGTTATATCGAAATATCAAAATGTTTTCAACAATCTCCCCCTTCCTTGAAATAACAAAACATTTTAGTAATTTTAAAATTTTGAAATCAAGTTTTGAAATTACTCCCCCTTACTTTAACACTTCTCCCATTTATCATTTTAAAACACATTTATCATTTTAGAACACACTTAAAACACACATTAAAACACACACTTACACTTCTCCCCCTTTTTGTTAAATCAAAAAGATTCAAAGAAACATGAAAAACATTTAGCTAATTGATTAGGTATATGTATGCATAAGCTGCTAAGATCACAATTAAGAGAAACATTAGCCATTAGTTCCGTAATCAATATTCATAAATAATGTGATATGGCAAAATTGGTCATATTGCTAATAATGATGTAAATGATGCAATAATAAATAAATCACACCAAACATATAAGTTCAAACCATCCATAAATCCAAACAAATTTACAATCCTCAAATTCAAACATCCCAAAATATTCAAAATGTTAAAACAATAAGTTTGGAAAGTAAAAATTTAATCACATATCCGGATCAGGAGGAGGAAAATGAGCTCGCATAGCGGCCATTTCGCTAGTGAGGTCATTAATACGTGCGTTGGTTGCTTCATTATTTGCATGCATTTCCCTAAGAATTTCTAATTGTTGAGCTCCCATTGTGGATAAATGGGATTCTATAGAATTAAAGCGCGAATCCATGGTCGCATATCGGTAATCAAATGTCTCCATAAAAGATTGAAAATATGGAGGCATTTGAGTTGATTGTTGTGCTTGCTCTTCGGGCTGCTTCTGGGCTGCTCAGGTTCATCTTCAGCTTCATTGATGTCTCACATTAATTGCTCGAGATCTTCGTCAGCTTCGGGTGGAGCTTGTGAAGAACTAGCTCCCGGAGTAGTTGTAGAAGATCGAACCCATTCACCGGTTTCTTTATTTTTGACCCATCTTGCTCTTGTTAAAGAAAGAAGATTGATTTGTTTCTTAAGAGAAAAAGCGGCATCTAGACCAACTCGAAGCTCGGCTTTAGAAAAGAGATTACTAAGGATACAACCGTAAACTAGTGAAGAACATAGTTTCTTATTTGGCACTAGGTTAACGGTTTCAACGATCTCAGCAAAGATAATCTCGGAAAGGTTTATTTTTATGTTGTGTTCAAAACAATGCAACCACCATAGGTCTAAAGCTCTAAGAGTAGAATAACGACCCCCGGATGGTCGAAACCACCAAGTGATCATGAGGTGAAGAAAACGCTCATGAAGATCTAGAACACTTGCACTATCATTCCATTTATATCGTGAGCCTAAAACTTGTTTTTCATTTGATAAACCTTCATTATCCAAGCCTAAGGCATTGGCTATGTAATCTGGATCAAGATGGAAATATTGACCTAGGAGGTAGGAACGTACTCCTATGGTTTTGGTCTTGTCACAATTTTTGATACAAACGGCATTACAGTAGAAGATACGAACAAGTTGATGATAGACAACGGGTTCAAGTTTGAAAAGTTTATCAAATTTCCATTCGTGCAAGATAGAGAGATATTTAAAGTTAATAGCAACCATAGCTTGAAGAGATGGGATACGTTCTTCCCTAATCTTATATGAGTCAAAATATGGTAAAACCAATAACGATAATCTTTAGGACCCGGTTGATTGAAACAAGAATTTTGGATAGTCAAGTTAGGATCAAGATTTGGAATAGGATTTTGAGGAATAGGAGGAGGATTTGGAGGTGGATTTGGTTGACGACTAGAACGACTAGATGAAGACCTAGCACGTTTAGGATTAGACATGGTGAAGGAAATCGGAATTGATTGGATAACCTGCAATTTTAAAAACAAATGTATGCAATTTAATTAATCCCAAAACTCAATTGACTCTTCAATATTTCAAGGTTCTCTAAATCAATCCTAATGGGCAAAGTTTTTTTGAAAAACTTTTGAAAAATATGGTTTTGAGAAACAATATATGTATAGTTTTCATAACAACAACATAATTTAATCAAAACACAATAATTTGAAAAACAAAATTTTTTTTAACAAAATTTCAAAAATTTAAAATTTTTGTGTTTTTGATGAAATTAGTTGTAACACCTAGTTTCTAATCACTAAACAATCAATGCCCGATCAATATTTCAACCTAGAACTAATTAAAACTAATCCTATGTTCAAAAATCAACGAAATAGAGAGTTTAGAAAAATTTACCTTGAAAGATGAAGATTGAGGGGATTTAGATGTTGTTTGCACGATTTTAATGATGATTGCAAGTTTAGGAGATGATATTTGAAGTGTTTTTCGATTAAAATCAATGATTTGAGGCAATAATGGAGATTTGAGAAATTGAGAGAGAGAATGGCATAAGGGTTTTGGGTGTTCTGGCCCAATTTTAACAGAACCCCATGGGGGTATCGACTCCCCTGTGGGGGGAATCGGTTCCTATTCAAAGGGGGAATCGGTTCCCTCATGGGGGGGATCGATTCTCTCTGCACCAAAATGTTAAAATCCGATTTTTAAGCACACAAAATGCTAAATTAATTTTCTCTAGTGGTATAGGCAACTCATATATTGAAAAATAATTATGTTCAAACAATTAAATTAATCTTTAAACATTATTTGAACATAAAATTAATTTTCACTAAGAATCACAAACTCCCCCTAACTAATAGCAAGAATGCAATCAAAAATTATTATTTATAAGCATTTTTCATTTATTCTTAAAAGTGCTAAAATTATTTTAAACACTAAGTGAAGATAGGTCAGTTAAACCTAATTCTCTCCTAAGTGTCCAAAATCTTTCCTTGTCTAAGGGTTTTGTAAAGATATCCGCTAATTGATGCAAAGTATCAACATATTCTAGAACTACATCTTCCTTAGTGACATGGTCTCTAATGAAGTGATGTCTTATTTCAATGTGCTTAGTTCTAGAGTGTTGGATGAGATTTTTAGTGAGACAAATAGCACTAGTATTGTCACACTTGATAGGAATGGTACCTACTTCAATTCCATAATCAAAAAGTTGTTGTTTCATCCATAAAACTTGTGCACAACAACTACCGGCTGAAATGTATTCCGCTTCAGTGGTAGATAATGCAACACAATTTTGTTTCTTTGAAAACCAAGATATCAGCATATTTCCAAGGAATTGGCAAGTACCAGAGGTGCTTTTCCTATCTAATTTGCATCCTCCATAATCCGCGTCAGAAAAGGCATGCAAGCTAAAGCTAGTGTCTCTAGGATACCAAAGTCCTAAACTAGGAGTGTCCTTAAGGTATCTAAAGATTCTCTTAACAGCTAGTAAATGTGATTCCTTAGGACATGATTGAAACCTAGCACACAAGCAAACACTAAACATAATATCCGATCTACTTGCGGTTAGATAAAGCAATGAGCCAATCATGGATCTATATAATTTAACATCCACACATTTACCTCCTTCATCTAAGTCAAGATTTGTTGAAGAGCTCATTGGAGTGTTATGAGGTTTCCCATTTTCCAGTCCAAACTTCTTGAGCATATCTTTGACGTACTTAGCTTGATTAATGAAGATGCCATCTTTTCTTTGCTTGATTTGGAGTCCAAGGAAAAATGAGAGCTCCCCCATCATGCTCATCTCAAACTCACTTTGCATTAGCTTAGAAAATTCTTGGCAAAGAACATCATTAGTAGAACCAAATATTATATCATCAACATAAATTTGAACTACTAATAAATCTTTACCTTTATGCTTTAAAAACAATGTAGTGTCAACCTTTCCTTTTGAAAAACCTTTTCAATTAAAAAAATTTGAAAATCTTTCATACCAAGCTCTAGGAGCTTGTTTTAAACCATAAAGAGATTTTGTCAATTTAAGAACATGATCTGGAAATTTTGAATCTTCAAAACCTGGAGGTTGTTCCACATACACTTCTTCTTTTATAAAACCATTTAAAAATGCACTTTTAACATCCATTTGATATAATTTAAATTCATGAAAACATGCAAATGCTAATAACATTCTAATTGCTTCTATCCTAGCTACGGGAGCGTATGTTTCATCATAGTCTATGCCCTCTTCTTGAGTATACCCTTGAGCAACAAGTCTAGCCTTTTTTCTCACTATATTACCCACTTTCATCAAGCTTATTTCTAAAAACCCATCTAGTACCTACAGTAGATTTATTACTAGGCCTTTCAACTAATGTCCATACTTTACTTCTCTCAAATTGATTTAATTCTTCTTGCATAGCCATAATCCAATGTTTATCTTTTAATGCTTCTTTGATGTTCTTAGGCTCTATGCATGAAATAAATGCAACATAGTTACAAACATTTCTAAGAGAAGATCGAGTAGTTACCCCTTTGGATGGATCACCTATAATTTCACCATCCTTGACATAGTTGTACTCTCTTGGAAAAGATACTTCCCTTTCTTCACTGGTTGGATTCTCGAGGGGATCATGAGTTTCCTCATCTTTTGTTTCTTCTTTTTGATGATGATTCTCCAACGTCATGTCTAACGTCATTTGCTTGTACAATACCTACATCATCATTAACAGAAGAATCCTTCCTCGGAAGGGGATTATCATCAAAAACAACATGTATAGACTCTTCTACAACTAAAGTTCTTTTATTAAATACACGATAAGCTTTAGAATTTAAGGAATAACCCAGAAAAATTCCTTCATCACTTTTAACATCAAATTTGCCAAGGTTTTCTTTACCGTTGTTTAAAACAAAACATTTACATCCAAAAGGATGAAAATAGCTAATGTTAGGCTTTTTATTTTTGAGAATTTCATATGGAGTTTTCTTTAAAATTGGCCTAATCATTACTCGATTTAAACATAACAAGCGGTATTTGTGGCTTCCGCCCAAAAATATTTTGGCAAATTATTTTCACAAAGCATGGTTCTAGCCATTTCTTCTAAAGTTCGATTTTTCCTCTCAACAACTCCATTTTGTTGAGGGGTTCTAGGTGCTGAAAAATTATGGCTAATACCATTAGAATTACAAAACTCAATAAATCCAAGATTTTCAAATTCAGTTCCATGATCACTCCTAACACTAGTTATAGAGTAACCTTTTCATTTTGGATTATTTTTGAAAATGTGATGAAATGTTCTAATGCTTCATCTTTAGTACTTAAGAATAGAACCCAAGTATATCTAGAATAGTCATCTACCAAGACAAATGCATATTGTTTTCCACCCAAGCTAGTAGTTCTAGTTGGCCCAAAAAGATCTAAATGGATCAATTGTAATACTCTACTAGTTGATACATCATTAATAGATTTAAAAGAAACTCGCTTTTGTTTTCCTTTAGCACAAGCATCACAGATTTTATCATTATCAAATTTAAGCTTAGGCAACCCTCTTACTAAGTCTCCTTGAATTAACCGTTGCAAAACACTCATACTAGCATGACCTAGTCTCTTATGCCATAACCAACTATCATGCTCATCCTTAGCAACTAGGCATAAATTAGTCATATCAATAGAATCTAAATGCACCATGTAAATGTTTCCTATTCTATGACCAACAAGCATAATCCGATTAGATGCAATGTAAATGACTTTACAACCATTAATTTCAAATAAGACATTGAATCCTTTATCACACAATTGATTAATACTCAAAAGATTATGCTTTAATCCATTCACATACAAAGCATTTTTAATTTGTATGGAAGAAGTATTACCTATAGTACCAATACCTTCAATATGACCTTTTGAATTGTCTCCAAAAGTCACTTCTCCTTCATTTTTGGCGTTAAGCTCAATGAACCGGCTTTTGTCTCCGGTCATATGTCTTGAGCATCCACTATCAAGGTACCATGAATTTGAATTTGTTTCCCGTGCCTTGTAGCAATGCTCCTTTCCCTACAAACATAGATTAATTTTTGATTTTTGGTACCCAAATTCTTTTGGGTCCATATTCATTAGTTTCCAAAATCCTAGTCCCCTTAGGTATCCATTTATGTAGGATATTTTTATCTTTAGTAGTAATGAGTTCTTTAGGAACCCACATACTTCTAACGATTTTTCCATTAGAGGTTCTTTGGGGACCTCTATGATTGTAGTTTCTAAAACTTTTTCTAACAAAGTTGGATTTTGAATTTTCACCTTTTTCAAAATGTTTTATTCCAACTTTATCAAAAGAAGTTTTAAGATCATCAATTTTCTTTTGATGATAATCATTGATCTTTGAAAGTAAATTTTGCAAATCTAAATTTTTCTTTTCAAACTCTTCTAGTTTGATTTGCAAATCTTTGATTTTACTTTCAAGATCGTTGTTGGTTTTGGATATGAGTTTGTTTTCATTTTTCAATTTTGAAACATCGTTTTTATATTTTAAAAATAATTTCTCATAATCCAAAGCCAACCCATTATATTCCTCTAATAACTCATCATAGGATAAATCATCAAAATCGGATGAGTTAGAGGTTACCTTAGAATCTTCCCCAATTGCCATCAAGCACAAGTTAGCTACTTCTTGTTCCTCTTCATCGGAACTTTCTTCATCGCTCCATGTAGCCACATGAGCCTTGTGCTTATTCTTTGATTGACCATTTTTCTTTAATTGTGGGCAATCATATTTAACATGCTCTGGCTTTTTGCATTGTAGCAAATGATTGGGTCCTTCTATTTCGGTTCATTTTTGAGGCCTTCATTTCGTTTGAATTTCTTCGTCGATAAGGTCTCATCATTTTTCTGAACCGTTTGGCAAACAATGCCATTTCCTCGTCATCGTCATCGTATTCAAATCACTCTCATCTTTTGTGGATTTGAGAGCAACTCCAATGTTTTTCTTCTTCTCCTTCTCCTTTGGTGTCTCGTCAATTTTGTCGAGGTCCACCTCATCTTCGAGCATCATATCATGAGTGAGGAGTGACCCAATTAGCTCTTCAAGAGTTAAGGACGTTAAGTCCTTAGACTCGATGATTGCCGTCTTCTTTGATTGCCACGATTTTGGGAGGGAGTAGACTAACTTCCTCACAAGCTTTTCATTTGAAATGATCTCTCCATATGATTTGAGACCATTGACAATCGTTGAAAATCTATCCGTCATAGATTTGATATCTTCATTTGGTTTCATCCTGAAATTTTCATAGCTATGCGTTAGAATACTAATTTTAGATTTCTTTACCTCATCGGTACCTTAATGAGTGACTTGAAGTTTTTCCCATATTTCTTTGGCGGTTGTACACGATGAAACTCTTCCATATTCATCTGGTCCAAGAGCACAAAAAATGATATGGATGGCTTTGGAGTTGAGCTGGAACATTCTTGTCTCTCCTTCACTCCACAACCTTGGATGAGTGAGAGGTTTGATGTATCCTTCTTCTACAGCATTCCATGCTCCCATGTCACTTGCTTGAATGAAGTACATCATTCTATTCTTCCAATAGGCATAGTTAGCTCCATTGAAGAAAGGAGGCTTGTTGACGGGCATCGAATCGAGACCGGAGTCGAAGTTTGAAGCGGAGGCCATTGATGACTTTAATAATCGATATAACTCTTCCCGAATCGACTCAAGAGGCGATTAAACCTTCAAATGAGTTAGGCTCTGATACCAATTGTTGAGTTAATCGATCGACGGAATTAGCCAAGAGGGGGTGAATTGGTAATTAAAAATTCGGTGGAAGCTTTTGCAGAAAATTGAAAAGATTTGCACAGCGATTTAGAGTGGTTCGACTTTCTCAATCAAAGTCTACGTCCACTACCTTAGCTATCCACACTAAGGATTTTCCAACAAATTCACTAATTTTTTCTTTCTTTTGAGGCCAAAGAGATAACCTTACAACACCCTCAAGAATATACCCCAATTCTTGAGAACACTCTTTTCCCAAAGAGAAGATTACAAATTTGCAAACTTACAAGGAAAACCTCACAAGGTAAGATGTTTGCACAATTCTAGAACAAGAAAAGAACACTCAAAGATAATTACAAATGAGCACAAATGGTGTTCTTGAAAGCAAAATGAATATTGAAAGGAAAATTGGCTTGATTTGCACAAACTTGGTGTTTGATGCTTTCTCTCTTGTTTCTCTATGATTTCTTGTTGATCAAGGGCTTCAGAACTTGTTTAAATACACCTTGAATCACTTCTGAACGTTGGGGATAATTAATGAAGATAATATAGCCGTTTTAGTGTGAAAACAGTTAATAAAACATAACTTGGAGCGTGGGGGGAATCGGTTATTCCTCATAGGGAATCGGTTCCCTAAGTATAAAATTCAAATATTTCGACCGTTGAACAGGGGGAATCGGTACCCCCTATGGGGGAATCGGTTCCCTCCGAGCATTCTGGAAATCTCGGAGCCAAACCATTCAGGGGGGAATCGGTACCCCCTTGGGGGGGAATCGGTTCCCTCTGAGCAATCTGGAATTTTTGGCTTTGAAATGGTTCGAAATACTTTGAAATATTATTTTGAAATTGTTTTAAGATTAAAACTTAATTTTACACTTAAGTAAGGATTAAAAATGATTTTTTGAAATATTTTGAGTAATGTTTTGATATTCGAATAATTATATCGAATATACTTAGAAAATCATTTTGGAAAATCTTAAAATTAATTTAACTTAATTTGTTATATCGAAATATCAAAATGTTTTCAACAGTTAGGCTTGCATTACATGTTATGTGATGTGCATTTATGTCTATATGATAATGATCTATGATATATGGATATAAGAAATTAAGTGAATGAACATAAATGATATGACAGAGGATATAATAATAAGATATGAATCATATAATATGGGTTATATGAGAAATATACGTGTAAGATATGATATATATTTTTATGAGAAACCATGCAAGTGACATGAAATATGTGATATGACTATGTGGAATATGATACAGAGTGATGTGATTATATGAATATGTGACATGATATATTGTTAATGCCCATGTTATGTGTAAAAAGAGCTAGAGGTATAGTTGGCATGCCAAGAGTCGAGGGATTTACAGTGGTCTTTCGGGATATAGTGGTCCTTCAGGACATTTCATAGTGGTCCTTCGGGGCAAATTCATATGCCCCTAGTGGGACCCCATACGAGCTGTGGTGACAGCATAGTGCACAACCTTAATAGACTAACATATCTACAATTCTCACATGTTTACATGGGCTAATAAAGAAATAATACCCAATACACTATGTAATATGTATGTTTGGTAATGTGAAATGTGTTACAAAAATTTCATGATGACAGGTTTGTTCTTTAGTGTAGTGATATATGTAATACCCCAAAAAATTCAATAATGACCAAAATGCAAATTGAAAGTTTGATGGTCAAAGTAGAAAATTGGGAAAAGTTTAAGGAATTAAGTGGTGATTTTTCTCAAAAAGAATTTTATTTCATAAATGGATTTATTTAATGACCAAATTATAAATTTGGTAAAGTTTGGTGATCAATGTATAAACTTTGGAAAGTTATGGACCAAAATGTAATTTTGGAAAAATTAAAAATGGGTCACGAAAATAAGAAATAAAAATATTATTTTCACATTTTTAAAATGTTGGAAAATAATATTTAGAGGTTTAATTTCATGTTTAATTTGAATTGTTTGATTAAAGTGACTGAATTGCAAATTTTGGAAATTACAAGGGCAAAACGGTAAAGTAGAAAACTATTTTGTTCATCTTTGACTATTAAAAGATGACAAGGCTGATATTTAATTGATTTTGAAGATGATAAGGATATGTATCTTGGTTTTATGGTAATTATAAGGTTATATTAAGGGTTTAATGATTTAAATATTATATTAAAAGATGATAAGCATGATATGAATCTAAAATATCATGCTAAATGTTTATCTTCTCCAGCATCTTCACGTGAGAAAGCTTGAAGGTAAGAAAATATTTTATTTTCAATTTTTGAGTTAATTTCTTTGGAATTGGAGTTAGGTCGTGAGATAGGAAAGTGATCTAAGCGAAAAACGCTGTCATTTGGTACTAATATTGCTTTCTAATCTTGTTGGATTTCAAAGATCCCAAATCTAAGGGTTTGTGTTCATATAAAGAATCATGAAATTGATGATTAATTTTGATGATTTAGAGGTTGTAGATTCATATTTAAGTATGTATGATGATTAGAACATGTTTAATCTTTTTAGAACATGTTTAATCTTTTTAGAACTTGTTCTTTAAATTTTGGCCATGAATGGTCGAATAAGAAAAATTATGGAAAATTTATATATGGGTTGGAAATGATGAAGGAAGTATTCTACAAACCTTAGAAAAATTGGGGACAATTTCGTAAGTTTTGAAAAGTTGAGGATAAATTCGTAAATTTGGAAAATTGATGGGTTGTTATATAAGTGTTGTATAGTTGGTGTACTACACTGGAAATTGTTGTTTGGGAATTTAAATGTGTTATATGTGAAAAATGATTATTTTGGAAGTTTGGAAAGATTTGTGATTTAAGTACAACATTTCATAGTTGGGGTACTTAAATGTAATTATGCCTTTGTAAAGCATTTGTATGATAGTAATTACAATGCTGGAATTTTTGTATTAAGAATTTAAGAGATAAAATGGTGAAGGACCATTTTGTGTAAATTGGAAAGGTTGGTTCCAATGTTAAAAGGAATTATTAAGTGTTTAATATTTGGTAGTAATGGAGTTATTATGGGATATGTTTATGTTAGTACAATACTAACATATGTATCGTTATGAATTGGTGATATATACAGATTGCGATTGATTTGTAATCGAAACAAATCAAATATAAAAGGGCTTTTGGTGGACAATAGTGAGGCTCATATATTTTTGAAAGACATTAAGTGTCAAGGTGAGTACAATACATGCATGAAATTATACATGGATGTTTTATACATCATCAGGAAGACTTGCGATAAGTCGACCTTGTTTATATCAACATGATATTATGTCATTTTTATAAATTGACATGACATTGAGATGTCATTGTATGAAATTATAATGCATTGATTATGGAAAATGTGATATTTTACCATGAATGTTATTTCGGGTATAAACTGCCCAATGTTAAATATTGATAGTATACTGTTCCATGGATGGATCAAATAAAATAGATTGTATGCCCAAGTAAGACATTGAGGGACAGGATATAGTTGGCATGCCATAGAGTCCAGCGGCAGGCTGCATACGAGATACACTAAAGGACACCTAGTGTATATGGTGGGTACGACCTTATGTGCATACGAGATTGTACTTAAGGATACCTAGTACAGATGGTGGACACGACCTTATGTGTCATACGGGATAGCACTATGGTGCTTATAGTTTACTCGTGTACCCAGGGTCTTCGGGGTTTTATATTGGGCTATTGTCTATGAGTTATGGTTTATTGGTTAATAAATGGTAAGTATGAAAATAAGTTTACGATCTTATGAATAATGGCAAGTATATTGATAAAATAAGCTTACGAGCTTATGGAATTTAAATGGTAAGTATATTGATAAAATAAGCTTACGTGCTTATGGAATTTAAATGGTAAGTATATTGATAAAATAAGCTTACGCGCTTATGGAATTTAAATGGTAAGTATATTGATAAAGTAAGCTTACGAGCTTATGGAATTTAAATGGTAAGTATATTGATAAAATAAGCTTATGAGCTTATGGAATTTAAATGGTAAGTATGTTATAAAATAAGCTTACGAGCTTATGGAATTTAATTGGTAAGTATTTTGGTAAAATAAGCTTACGAGCTTATGGGATAAATGGTAAAAGATTTTATATTATATTGATCATGGTAAAATATTGGATATACAAATAAAATGATTTTATGGCATTTTGAATTTGACATTGAAAATCATGCATGAATTGTATTGCACTGTTTATTGTTTTAAATTGCCTCACTAAGTATATACTTAGCATGTGATGATTTTCACGCATAGGTAAAAAGCCAGTAATAGAATAAAGAGTTCGGAGCGTCATCAAGCATCGAGAGGTATATTTCAATATCAGTAAGACATCCTATGATGGAATTTGATTTAAATAGTGGCATGTAATTTTATAAATGTTTAATTTGTTTTGTTAAACAAATTTGTAAACAAAATGGATTTTTATTGAATTTATATGTATTTTCGAAATTTGCTGTAGCAGTTACTGTAGTATGAACAGTAACCACGTTTTAAGTAAAATTTTCCAGTATGTAAATAGGGTACTGATTCCCCCACTGTTCATCGTCATTGTTCACTGTTCACGAATACTGTTCACTATTCATAAAAAAAACTTTTGAAATAAATTCATTATAATGAAACATAATTTATATGATATGATATTTTTATAATATCAATTATCATTCTAAGAAAATAAATTTTAAATCACTTGTAAAAGTGGAAATGGTTTTAAGAAATTCGGGTGACATCTATAATCTGTATAGGTATAATTATACGGGTTATGGGTGTTAAAATATACATGTTACATGATGTGTATATATATATGGTAAGATAAAAAGGGTACTATGATAAAGGAGATTAATGATTATGATAAGTGTAATAATAAGGATAAAATGATATGTATCGGTATGTATTTTTGTTTTGATGCAAATGTATTTTATGGTGTATTATGATTTCATGAAGTATGCATAATAGAAATTAGAAATGATATGTTATAGTAAGTTTATTTATGTCTTACTAAGTCATAGACTTAGCGTGTGAGTGTTTCACTCGTAGGTTCCGGAAAGCGAGAAGCGAAGCGATGAGGAGCAAGACAGTCAGTTCTACTTACCGAATGTCAGATCAGAAGAAAGGTGAATAATATGTATTTTAATATATAAAGTTCTAGTGGGCATGCAATTAAAATAATATATTGTATAAGCTCTGAATAGTTCTGTAAATGTTTTGAATAAGTTATATGTTATAAAAATTTTAAATTACTCACTATAAAAGTCAATGTGACACCTCAGACTCGAATCCAAGTCGATTACGAGTTGGGGTGTTACATTTAATGGTATCAGAGCTAAGTTTTAGTCGATTCTAGGCTAAAAACGAAGTCAAAAGTGTTTTAAAAAGTATACATGCCAATATAAAGTGGAAAAATTCTGATATGATAGGGTAAGGAGTGTGATGTCTTGTTAATAGAGTTAAATTGTTATGTTATATAAGATAAGTTAATACATGAGAATGATTTATGAGATATATATGTTTATATGATATTATAGATGATATATGAACATATGCAAATGACATAAGTTATATGATATGAATTGGATGATCATATGAACACGTGATATGTGATAGAAGAAATGATATGAGCACATGAATATATGAGAGCTTCCAAAGTGAAGCACAAGGCGATATACCTAAAGGTAATAGTATTCACCTGCCCTGGCCAGGCAGGGAGAAGAGCGAAAACCTCAGGAATGCCTGTATAAGATTAGAGAATGTTTCATGATGTTGAATGAATGTATAGAAATAGTTAAAAGAGTTAAGAGCACCTGGGTTCAAGGGTGAATTTGAGAAAGGTTCTATTGTTACAGACCTTTGAATAAATGATATGAAGATAATGTTAGATGGTTTTTATTTCTCCAAAGTGGAGAAGTTAAATTGAGAAGTTTCGTTATTATGAGAGAAAGCTAGAGTATGGTGGACAAAAGTCACCATAAGAACGTTAAAATATCAAATGATGTGGTTAAAATTGTAGAAGAGTTCAACAATAAGTGCATCAGTGATACATTTATAAAATGAATGAAATCAAAGTTATGGATTTGAAACAAAGAAATAATATGGTGTATAACAAAAGTGTGGATATGATAAGGGTTTGTACTATAGAAGGAAAGAGTTAGCGTTGGCTAACCAGAGTATGTGATGAAAATGTACTGGAATTAAAAGATAATGTCATGGTAAGTGAACTAAGTATGATGCAGATTTGGATATGGTGGTATATTCTGAGTATGAAAGTGTAGATGATAAGTCTGATATAGAAGTAAGAGAAGTGTGTAAGGTGATGTGAAAAGATTGCTTAATTTCGTAAAGTGTATGTTTAATCATATTTAAATAAGATTTAAGGTTGTGTTCATGGTCAAATGATGATGGAAAAAGAGTTTGGTTATTGTTATAAGGTAATTAGAGATAGATGTTAATGTCTACGTGATGAATGACATTATATGGAATTTTAGAAAGGTCAGAGGAAAATGCAGAATCGAAGGAGAGAAAAGACATGAATGGATTGAGGTTACTGGTTACTGTGTATATGATAAGTTATAGTAAATGAATGTATAAAGGAAAAGGGAAGTTGAAGAACTAAAGGAAGGAAATGTTAAGCAAAGGAGGCAACATGAGAACATTAGAATGTATGTTCTTATTGGTATGTGCAATAAAAATTCAAAGACGGTTTTTTTTAAAGGATGGGAAATTTGTAATATCTCAAAATCAGGGTTAGTGACTAAAATAGAATTTTTGAAACTTTGAAGTATGATTTTAAAAGATTGTAAAGTGTAGGGATTTATTTGTAAATATTTTAAGGGATTGTTGGTAACTATTAAATGAAGTAAAGGGTAAAATGGTCATTTGACAAGGAAGATTTTTATTTTCCCTTATAAAATAAGGAAACCACGTGGGAAGAGGGAAAAAGAAGTTCCAGAGTTCTCTTCATCTTTCTTCTTTCTCTCTATCGTGAACCAAGGTTGCAAAGGTAAGTCCTCTTGTTAGTTAATTTCTTGTTGAATTCAATGTTTTTTTATGATCATTAGATGATAATTAAGCTTAAAGAAAGCTTAAATCATCTTAAAAACAAAGGATGTGGAGTTATGATAGATTAAAGATTAAGAGTTTTCAAATGAAATCTTGGAATAAAGTTCATTACTCAAATTGGAAGATAAATTTGACTTGTCATCAACTTAATTAAGAGACATAAAGTGATAGAATTGAATTTAAACATATTGAAAAATTGGTATGATTATTGATTTCCATATGGAGAAAGGAATTTTGAGATTTAAAGGGTGATAAAGGAGTATAAATGAGTTTAAGTACGTATATGAGAGTTAAGAATATGGTAGGGGATGAAATATGAAGTGTTTAAGTAGAATTGCAGTGATTTTTGGGCTTAAAAATGAATTCTGGGCTAGTGTGCATCGGTACACATTCAACATGTACCGATGCATCAAAGGTAAATTTCCAGAAATTGTTCATGTGTATCGATGCACAGGAAGTGCATCGATGCACCCCTTAAAAATGGAAACATCGAATGCAATTAGTGCATCGATACATAAGGAGTGCATCGATACACCCCCTTAAGATTAAAGCATCGAAGGTGATTTGTGTATCGATGCATGGGTAGTGCATCGATGCACATGTTAAGGGATGCATCGATACATTGTAGAATGTACCAATGCACTTTAGTGGGAAATGGAATAAATCGTTATTTCAGTTTATGAAATGATAGATTAAAGTATATCAAATGGGATACTAATAGTATAAATACATGATTGTGTAGATATCGATCGAGAGCAAGTTCCGTAATCATTGAAAGGTTAGAATTGATCAAGAAGAGAAAGCAAGCCATAGGAGTAATTGATAGCAAGCGAGGCACAAGTGAGTGCATACTCATAGAAGACATGTAATTTTACATGGGAATTAGACTTGTGATAAGTATGTTCCCGATATTTGAATATATGATAGCATGAGTCGAAGCATGATTAGGATTTGTACTATGTGAATGTGTCAGGCTTGCATTACATGTTATGTAATGTGCATTTATGTCTATATGATAATGATCTATGATATATGGATATAAGAAATTAAGTGAAATAACATAGATGATATGCCAGATGATATAAGAATAAGATATGAATAATATAATATGGGTTATATGAGAAATATACATGAATAAGATATGATATATATGTTTATGAGAAACCATGCAAGTGACATGAACTATGTGATATGAATATGTGGAATATGATACAGAGTGATGTGATTATATGAATATGTGACATGATATATTGCTAATGCCCATGTTATGTGTAAAGAGAGCTAGAGGTATATTTGATATGCCAAGAGTCGAGGGATTTACAGTGGTCCTTCGGGACATTTCATAGTGGCCCTTCGGGACAAATTCATATGCCCCTAGTGGGACCCCATACGAGCTGTGGTGACAGCATAGTGCGCAACCTCAATAGACTCACATATCTACAGTTCTCACATGTGTACATGGGCTAATAAAAAAAATAATACCCAATACACTATATGTAATATGTATGTTTGGTAATGTCAAATGTGTTACAGAAATTTCATGATGACAGGTTTGTTCTTTGGTGTAGTGATATACCTGTTACATGATGTGCATATATATATATATATATGGTAAGATAAAAAGGGTAATATGATAAAGGAGATTAATGATTATGATAAGTGTAATAATAAGGATAAAATAATATGTATCAGTATGTATTTGTGTTTTGATGCAAATGTATTTTATAGTGTATTACGATTTCATGAAGTATGCATAATAGGAATTAGAAATGATATGTTATAGTAAGTTTATTTATGTCTCACTAAGTCATAGACTTAGCGTGTGAGTGTTTCACACATAGGTTCCGGAAAGTGAGAAGCGAAGCGATGAGGAGCAAGACATGTCAGATTCTCCTTACCATAGATCAGATCAGAATTGTAATTTAGTATATGTACTCTGTTATATAGTTGACATGTAGTCTAAAGATTTATGTTTTATAAGCTCTGATATGTTTTGTAAAAACAAATGCTCTTAATAAATGAAAATTAATCATTTTCTTGAATTATGAATTTGAATTTTTGTCATTTTATAAAGGAAAATGTTTGAAAAGTCAATGTGACACCTCGGATTCGTATCAAGTCGATTACGAGTTGGGGGTGTTACATGGACACCATTCTTTGCATTCCCTATAGAAAATACTCGTTGGGAGGAAGAAGAAAAATAATATTAAGAACGGAAAACGTGAATCATTTTGATATCGAGATATATATATCAATTATTACAATTAAATTTTTGAAATTCCCAGGGATAATTATATTGTATAAATATAATATAAAATATAACATTGTGTAAACTATAGTAGGAGCATATTCAGGAATGTGTAAATTATATGTTAAAATAGGCTGAATTTACGAGATAATGTTGTGAGAAAAAAAAATTCACGAGGTAACACGTTCCGAATAAAGGTCGTCGGGTGGTCAGGGTGACCAATGAAGATCGCCGGGTGGTCTGGGCGACCAATGAAGGTCGCCAGGTGGTCTGGGCGCCATGCAAATTTGTTTCTTGTTTATACATGCAACAATTAATTGTTTGGGTTAAATGCAAATTTGGTCCTCATAACTTTGCACTCTCATACATGTATTTATTTTAGTCACAAACAATTATAATTTAGTCATACATGTTTCTTGTTTATCCTATTTTAGTATGTATTTATTTTAAAATTGATTATTGGGATATCTTGTTTTGTATTTAGTATGTATTTATTTTAAATTGATTATTGGGATATCTTGTTTTGTATTCAATAATTTTTATTTATTCTACGTTTATTTATTTCGAGTATTTTTCACTATTTTTTAGTTTTATTTAATTTTATTTTATATTGGAAAAATTTGCGAAATAATATCGTTGGTAGGGAGAAATAAATACATACTAAAATAGGATAAACAAGAAACATGTATGACTAAATTATAATTAAACATAAATACTAAACAGTGGCTAAAATAACATGTTTACAAATTTCATGGCCAATTTCGAAAATTAAGGAAAATATATAAAACACATGAAATCAGTGATTAAAATGAAATAACTAAAAATATTATGATCAAAATGAAGCATACACAAACTTGACAGAATAAACAACTAGTGACTAAAATATAATTATTAAAATATACATGCCTGAAACAAAACATTAAAAATGTCACTAAATGATTAAACAAATAGATTACAAAGCATAGGGGACCGAAAATGCTATTATCCCCTAAATATTAAAACACGCGTATGAGAGTGTAAAGTTGTGAGGACCAAATTTGCATTTAACCCAAACAACTAGTGTTTAGTGTTTTGTTTGTGAAACAACACGCCCAGCATTGGTCGCCCAGACCACCCGACGACCTTCATTTGGTCGCCCAGACCACCCGGCGACCTTCATTTGGTCACCCAGACCACCCGGCGACCTTCATTTGGTCGCCCAGATCACCTGGCAATCTATATTCGAACTGTAGCAAACACCCTATCTCAACAATTAATTGTTGGAACGCGTTATCTCGTGAATTTTTTTTCTCACAAAATTATCTCGTAAATTCAGCCTGTTAAAATAACATGGATTAATTTTAAAACCTATTGTTTTAATTTTTTTTTATAATTATATATATTAAGGATATTTTATTCATTAATTGACTAATCAAAATAAAGAATTGTAAAAGTGCATTGTAAGGTAACTCTCTCAACTTTATTTGCTCAATTCACAATGTTAATATTTAAATCTTAGACGTTGTTTAAAGAATTTAATGTCCTATTTTACTAAAGCAATATATATTAAAATTAGTTTAGCTTCATCGTGAAAAAGTCATGTTTAAATTCATATTAATGAGTATATTCTAAGTATTAATATTTTTCTTTGTATTTTATAATATTTAGTTTTGAATATAATTATATGAATGTATGAATTATAATCGTATACTGTATTGACTTATTTTATTTTAATTATATGAATCTATTATTTATAATTGTAATCATATATATTTAAAGAAAATTATATGGAGGAAAATAAAAATAAGGAGATAGATTTGTAAGACAGTTCTGTCTCTTTGAGAAGGAAAATGTAAAATGAAAAGGGGAAAGCAAGCGTAAGCCCAACAAATGTGATGGCGAAGTGGCGGTGAAACTCACGATGGTCACGTTGCAAAGACAGTGAACAAGGCGCAGCCTGAGCGCACGTAGCCCACGTGACAAATCTCACTGGACTTTGGACTCGCGGGTTTTGCTATCCTCTCCTCTACTTCAATTCCTTTCACTAAAATTCAAATATTATTAGAGTTAAGTGAACTCAATTCAACTATGGTTTAAATTTTAATCTGTTTTCATATTTTAAAATGTTATAATTGTGTCTTCATATTATTAATATATATAATCTTAACAATTTCTACTTAAAAAGGGAAAGAGAAATTTTGCTCTTAGTAGATATTGAATCATAACTTAAAGGAGAAAATATATCAACCGAAAGCTTTTAATCACATACTGTAAAATATATTGAAGATTATTAATAAATTTTAGTTGTATTTTTATTGGTTTAATTATTAATTTCAATGTTAAATATGAATTTAGATGATGTCGAATACATTTAAAATATATTAAATAGATTTTAAATGGACAATCTTAATTATATATATTAAAAATTAATCTTGTTAACTTTTAATAATAAAATTTGTTTTTAAATAATATATTTATATTGTTTATGTAATATATATATATATAACATTTAATGCTGAAGTCTATTGTTAAAATTAAAAAAATAATTAAAATACTATAGATACTTTAAGACTTGAATTGAAATTTTTAAAGTTTAAAAGTTAATTTAAAATTTAAACATAATCTGAGAACTTTTTTTATTAAGCTAAAGATGATTGCAAAGTAATATTTGTTCTAAATACTCTCAACCATTTGACAATAAACGTTCAATCACCCTTATAAACTGGTGCTCAAACCTGTAACCTTTAGGAACAACAACGATTCCTTTTATCAATAAGATAAGTTGGTTCGTGCTAATTTGAGAATTTTTAGTATAACTAATATAAATGGAAGTTTTTAAATCGTATTATAAATTTGTAAACCGATGTTTGTCATAAATTAATTCAAAACAAAATATAGGATAATAATTTTAATCTATCAATATTCACAGAGAGACATTAAAGTTAGTTTCTTTTTTATTTATTTATGAACTTTCAAAATAATCTATTAATGGGATGTAAAATCTAATTGTAACACATCCATTTTAGAAGATATCAATTATCGGTAATCTGATCTGAATTACATACTTAAATAAAAGTATTTATTTATTTGGTAATTTTTTTAATTGAAAATTGCAAATGAAAAAAAAGCATACATATTAGATTTAGCAAATGAGCAGGTTCATCTGTTTATGATTGAAATAAATAGTAGGTCAAAACTCCATTCTTTCCCAATCTAAATGAATTAGTGAGATACAATGACTTACTGAGAATAAAAGCTGAATTTAATGCAATTTAATTTTCTGAATCCCGAGGTTTTACCGGAAAAAAGTAAAGGAGAAGAAGTAAAAATAAAGTTTAACTGGATGTAAAAATTGAGATAATAAAATTTATTGCACATGTGGACCAATAAGATTCAAGGAACACAAAAAGAGACATGATCCA
The DNA here is from genome assembly GCF_006381635.1 of Hibiscus syriacus. Classification (NCBI taxonomy): domain Eukaryota; kingdom Viridiplantae; phylum Streptophyta; class Magnoliopsida; order Malvales; family Malvaceae; genus Hibiscus; species Hibiscus syriacus. The sequence goes on from NW_024061893.1 coordinate 853,071, forward strand.
CATGTCCTTTTGTGCCACCCTAGCGTTCCTCCTCATCAAAGTCTTCAAAGTTGTCGAGCCTGTCTCCATGTCTCGAGAAGTTTATCTGTCTTCCGTTGTCCCCATCGGTGCTCTTTACTCTCTTAGCCTCTGGCTCTCTAACTCCGCTTACATTTACTTGTCTGTTTCCTTTATCCAAATGCTCAAAGCCCTGATGCCTGTTGCTGTTTATTCCATTGGGGTTCTTTTTAAGAAAGAGGGATTTAAGACTGACACAATGGTCAACATGTTGTCGATCTCTTTTGGGGTCGCCATTGCAGCTTACGGCGAAGCTAGATTTGATACATGGGGAGTGATTCTGCAGCTTGGAGCCGTTGCTTTTGAGGCTACCAGGTTGGTCATGATTCAAATCTTGCTTACATCTAAAGGGATCACCTTGAATCCGATTACTTCCCTGTATTATGTTGCCCCCTGCTGTTTCATCTTCTTGTTGGTGCCATGGATTTTTGTTGAGCTCCCGGTTTTGAGAGAGATATCTAGTTTCCATTTCGATTTCTTCATTTTTGGGACCAATTCTTTGTGCGCTTTTGCTCTGAATCTAGCTGTGTTTTTGCTCGTTGGGAAGACTTCTGCTTTGACCATGAATGTAGCTGGGGTGGTGAAGGACTGGTTGTTGATTGCTTTCTCTTGGTCTGTCATTAAGGATACCGTGACACCCATCAACTTGGTTGGATATGGGCTAGCGTTTTTGGGTGTTGCTTACTATAATCATTCCAAGTTACAGGCTTTAAAGGCGAAAGAAGCTCAGAAGAAGACTACACAGGCCGATGAGGAAGCTGGGAGGTTGTTGGAAGAAAGGGAAAGCGAGGGAAATGACAAGAAGAGTGAATCTCAGAGTTAGATCGCGTTGATGATTGGTGTTAGGATATGAAATATGGGAAGAGAGGTTGCAAATAAGGGCTAAAGGGTGAGTGATTTGGATGATGATCGTAAGGGTATTCATTTAAGGGGAAAAGGAACAGATTTCTTTTGCTCCATCTGCTGCACTTGGGTTTTATTATGTTGTGTTTTTAGGTTTCCGTTCCATATGCTAGTCATCATGGCCATTTCTTTGTAATACCAGGCAATTGTGATTCTCATATGTTGCTTTTTTCACAGTTTATTGTATGCTAGTAGAGGAAAAAGGATCTAAATACCCTGTACTTTGTTTTCTTTATTTAAATTTTCTGTCTTCTTTTCTTGGGATGTTCACATATGTTACTGTAGGCACTCCTTCCATTTGTGGAATTTTAATGCCTGATTTTTCCTATACGTTTCTTCTAATCTGGTTCCTTCGATCTGCTTATGGCAATGTGACATTCGCAGAGCTTAGCTTACAGCTTGATTAATAAGATACATCGGGTCTATTTGTCGACCCCTTTGCGAGTTTTGACTTATGCCAATGGATTGGAATATTCTGTTTTTGTGCTTGACAATGCTATTATGTGCTCTAGTCACATTTACCATTGTCTTAACCCCCCTTGTTCCAGAAGAAAGGTCAGATCGCAAAGACATTTTTGATTAGTTATGCTAAACTGGGTCTAACCAATAATGATAAATGTGGTTCATTTTCTACAGTTAGTTCCTCTCTCTGTCTGATTCGGCAGTTGGTTCCTATATAATTTGATCCTTGTATTGAGAATTTAAATCGGGTCATTCCCAGAAGATGAATTGACTGCCAAATATCATTATTTTGTTGGATATTGTAATTTTAGAAGCTTTTGTCGACTTTTATACTTTCGGATGAGTGGTTGAAACTTGAAATGGAAAATCAGGGCCAAGTGCGCTTTTGTGAATTAAAATATTAGTTTGTGCCGCATAAACTTTTGTTGTTGGTAGATGAAAACGATTTACCTACCGCAGAAACTAGTAATGCCATATGTTACCGATGGAGAATAAAGGTGAATGGAATGGGACAAAGACACTTGAAATGAAGAAGATTCTAAGGTAGTCCTTGTAGTTATTTGTAGCTGTTGAGTCGATTCTTGTTCAGAAAAGAGAACAATACCTGTTTACGTGTGTTTGTGAACTTGATTTCAGCTTTTTTGCTGGTTTGGGAAAATCTGAACTAGTGTCACGTACGGCTGTGGCATACTGTCGATAATTTTCGTCTAACAGGATGGAGGGGAGTTTTGGATATCGATTTTTAGTCCACATGTTTATTCGTACCCTCCGTTGAAAACCAGCATTTGAGTTACTGAATTGTTTTAGTGCCTAACTTTTTAAGGCTTTTGACCAGTTCACGCCTTGCATCTCCCCCGGAAGATGGGCTAGTCACGGCATTTCAAGCCTTCAATGTCTTTAATAGGGATTGCCTAACTCTCACCTCTAGGAATATCGATCTATTTTGTGATAAAATTTGGTTAGCATTCATTGCCAAGTACTTAGAAGGTTAATTAGACGCAGGCTTTTAGGTCTGATGACTTAAATTTTAGTTTGAAATCTGGTAAAATAGCTGCACTAAACCATGATATTGAAGCAAGGGTTTGCATAAAAATGATGCAGTGAACTGTTTTATTTTATTTCTCTGGTACCTTTGGAAAGCTGGCATTTCTCTACCTTTGTCACCAGAAATCATTACACGAGCATAAACCATCCTTGAAATGGTGAAACCGACTCCGATCCCTTGCAATAATTTCTCGATTATATATCTTAGAGATGAACTTTGTAGCAGAATGACAATCACTGCAAACTCGCAGATTTTTCACAATCCTGATAGGAGTCCCTGGTGGGGTATTCATAAGAGCAAAAGCAATGGCCAGCTTTTCACTATGCCTATTCAAATTATCTTCCTTGTCTTCTTCATCGATATCATGCATAACCTCTGAGCTAGAGGGAACATATCCAGCCTTCTTCATTTCTTTCCCATCTCATCTACCATCTCAAATATTTCCTTGTACTGATTATGATACATATCCCCGCAACAAATTTATTGTTGGAAAAATATGAATGAATTGATTTATTCTATCATGACTATTCAACATCTCTATTCATGAAAAATAGTTAAGTCTTTTCATGAAAAATAATTAATTCATTTCACCCAAAAAGTCAAATATTTTCATGTTAACCTTTTCATCAAAAGGTTATAACTTTTAATCAAATGGTTAAGTCATTTCATTTAATGGTCTTAACCTTTCAATACAAATTTCTCTCCCTATATAGAGGCTAAGTTGTGACACATCTCAACACACAACTTTTCCTATTTTCTTTCAAATACTTTCCTTTCAATTCTTTGATTCTTCCAAAGTCATTTTCCGATGACAGATAAAGACAAATATTGTGTTTGATTGTTCACTACGGTTTTGCTTACTATTGTGAACGTTTGTTGTTGTATCCTGGGAGACCGACGTCCAATGTTACTCAAAGCACCGAAGAGAGGACGAATCTGTCTTAAGGAAATTGTTCATACAGATCTCAACAAAACTCTTCTTCTATTTTCCATCCGATTACATGTTCTATTTTAATTTCACAATTTTTTTAACTTTATTATTGAAACTAAATTTTTAGATTATAATACTACAACACTATTTTATTATTTAGCTCGATCATAATGCTCCATGGAATCTTCCTCATGCCTTTCGTGTCCATCACTTGCCTAGTCTTGGTTTTCTTCTTCCAATGGGACATCTTTGCGTAAATATTAGAAAGCAAGACGTAATTGGCCTCAAGCATTGGCTCATTTCGGATTAGTTATCTCGCAAGGATCTCTCCCAGCTTGAGTTCACCATGTGTGCGACAAGCATTTAATAATAGGTTTGGCTCTATAGGCATTTCCTGAACAAACTCCGCTGCCTCTCTAACAAGTCCAGCCCTACATAACATATCTACCATGCATCCATAGTGTTTAATTTTAGGAAAAATACCAAACTCCTTTCTCATCAAACCAAAATATTCCTTTCCTTTCTCAACAAGTCCAGAATGACTACAAGCAGAGAGAAATCCAATGAAAACAACACCATCTGGTGCCACTCCATCTCTTATCATCTCTTGAAACAAAGAAGAAGCCTACAATCCATGCCCATGCATGGCTAAACCAAAAAAGACAGAGGTCTAGGAAACAATACTTCTCTCATTCATGGCTCTAAACAATTTCAAAGCTTTATCAACATCACCACACTTGGCAAACATATCAATAAGCACATTATTGAGCTCCAAGGACATATTAACTTTTTCCCTCTCAATAAGAGACTCAACCCACTTCCCTAGTTCAAGTGCACAAGCACACAAAACATCAACCATTGTAATCTCATCAGGGCACACTCCTTGTATCTGCAAATGCCGAAACAAGTCAATTGCATCATTCGATCGCCCCAATCGAACATACCCACCAATCATACCGCTCCAAGGAACAGAGTCATTTTTCGTCATTTCATCGAACACTTTGCGACCAAACACGATCCCTCATTTGTAATCACAGTACATGTGAACCAAAGTGTTTAAAACATGATCATTCCCATTAAAACCAAATTTTAACAATGACCCGTGAACAGACATGCCTAAATTCAAGTCCCCGATGCCAGCACAGGCCTTTAAAAAAACTAGATACGTGAAATTATTAGGCAAAACTCTGTATTCAAGCATGAGATTGAAAACCCGTAAAGCTTTGGGCTTTAAGTTCCCAGTTTGAGCATAAGCTTTGATAATAGTGTTGAAAAGGAAAGCATCGTAGAAACAAGTCTTCGAATGGGGTGAAAAGAGGAAACAATGAGAGTATTCAATGAGTTGAGGTAAGGGGATTTGGATGTTAGATTTTGCTTGAAATTAAGTTGGCAAGTTGGAAATTTCATCTTGGTTGGTGGCCAAACTTTGAACATGGGAATTTCATATTTGGTGGCTAACTTGTACACATTGGAAAATTCTTTGGTAGGTGGCCAAACTTTGAACATGGGAATTCCATATTTGATCACTAAAATATTAAGGTTATTTATAAGTTTAGTCCTTAAAACTCAACTATAAATAGGCCTAAGTATTTCCATTAGAAATCATCCCAAAACAAGTTCTCTCTTCCTCTTGTTTTCTTCATTCTCTCACTTTGAGAATTCTAAAGAATTCCATTTGTTGTAATATTTGTTGCCAGTGAAGTTATCATCTGTGTGGTGCCCGAGAAGTAGACGATATTCTCGTCGAACCTCGTAAATTTGGCGTGTTCTCTCCTTTATTGTTTTTATTCGGTCTTTCCATTGTGTTACAATATTCAATAGTTTGACAGGTTTATCCACTGTGCAAACTTTGTTGGTTTTGATCTTGACATTGTAGGTCAATTTTGAAACTAGGTTCGTGTGGGAAATAACCGATTTCCCTAATAATTGGCATCAGAGCTTAGGTTGAGGTTATCCTGGTGGTTCTGTTGCTGAAAAGATACAGTTCGTGATATTGAATATTGTTTGTTAGAATCAAAATACGGATCAGTTGAGACATCAAGCTCTTCATCTGGACTGGTGAGGAGGGTGATGTCAAATGCAAATTTCTCGGTGGAGTTGTTCGATGGATCCAGTCATTTTGGTATGTGGTAAGGCGAGGTGTTAGATGTTTTATTCCAACAAGGTCTAGACATCGCCATTGAGGAAGAAAAGCCCGAATATATGGAGGAGAAAGAATAGGGAACAATCAATCGTTTGGCGTGCAGCACGATTCGATCTTGTCTTTCCAGGGAGCAGAAGTATGGCTACAAGAACGAGACTTCTGCAAGTAAGATGTGGAAAGCATTGGAGGAAAATTCCTAAAGAAAAACTCTAAGAATCATCTCTATATGAAGAAAAGATTGTTCGGATTTGATTCACCAGTATGAATGAACATATCAATGCGTTCAATGAGCTAGTGGCAAACTTATTGGGCATGGATGAAACCTTCAAAGATGAAGATTTGGCCTTGATGTTGTTGTCATCTCTTCAAGATGAATTTGAGTACCTTGAGACAATGTTACTTCATGGTAAGGATAATGTTACCCTTAAAGATGTAACTGCTGCTTTGTATAGTTATGAGCTCAGGAAGAAACCAAGAAGGAGAGCAAGTACGAAGCAGCGGAGGCCATGATGGCAAGAGGTTGCTCGAAAAGTCAAAAGCCAAAGTGGAGAGGGAGATCAAAGTCGAAGTCCATACTGGGAAAAGATGAATGTGCCTTTTGTCATGAGAAAGGCTATTGGAAGAAAGATTGTCCGAAGCTGAAGAAGAAAGGAAAAACTGCTCCAGATGCATGTTTTGCAGAGCATGATGCAAATGACTCTGACATATCATTGGTTGTTTCATCAACAACATTCCATTCAGATGAATGGATATTATATTCGGGTTGTACTTATCATATGTCCCCTAATAGGGAGTTATTCTCCGATTTAGTAGAACTAAATGCAGGAGTTGTTTATATGGGTAATGACAATGCCTGTAAAACTGTTGTGATAGGTTCAATTCGATTGAAGAATCAAGATGGATCAACCAGAGTTCTGACTTATGTCCGATACGTGCCCATTCGAAGAAAAATCTCATCTCGTTGGGAGCATTGGAATCCAAAGGCTCAATAGTCACTATGAGAGATGGAGTTTTAAAAGTCACATATGGTGCACTTGTGATGATGAAGGACATCAGAAAAAATAATTTGTATTACTACTAAGGTAGTACAATTATTGGAGCAGTTGTAGCAGCTTCCGGAGGTGATGATTTGGACGCAACCCAGTTGTGGCATATGTGGTTGGGACATGCTGGAGAGTAATCCTTGTAAATTTTGGCAAATAAAGGATTGTTGAAAGGTGCAAAGGCTTGCAAATTGAACTTTTGCGAGCATTGTGTTCTGGGAAAGTAGAAGAGAGTGAAGTTTGGCACCACTATACATAATACAAAAGGTATTGTGGATTATATACACTCATATGTATGGGGTCCTTCAAAGACATCGTCTTTGGGAGGAAACCATTATTTTTTAACTTTTGTAGATGACTTTTCCAGAAGAGTTTGGGTGTATCCGATGAAGTGCTTCGAATTTTCCTTAAATGGAAAAATATGATCGAGAACCATACTGGTAGAAAGATCAAACGTCTTAGGACGGACAATGGAGGGGAATATAAAAGTGACCAATTCTTTGACGTCTTCCATGAGTATGGTATTGTTCGACACTTCACTGTTAGAAATACACAACAACAGAATAAGGTGACAGAGCGTATGAATCAAACATTATTGGAGAGAGTTCGATGTATGTTGTCTAATGCTGGGTTAGGCAAGACATTTTGGGCTGAGGCTGTGTCATATGCTGGCCATCTCATAAATCGTCTGCCTTCATCAACGATAGGAGGAAAAACACCATTGGAGGTATGGTCTGGAAAACCTGCTACTGATTATGATTCCTTACATGTATTTGGATCCACTGCTTATTATCATGTGAAGGAATCCAAGCTTGATCCGAGAGCAAAGAAGACTCTCTTTATGGGAATCACCCATAGAGTGAAGGGATTCCGCTTTTGGTGTTTAGACAACAAGAAGATAATTTGTAGCAGAGATGTTACCTTTGATGAATCTGCCCTAGTAAAGAAGGTAACAAATGAAGCTGTCCAGACAAGTAGTACTCCACAGCAAGTGGAGCATACTCCAAAATAGGTGGAGTTTCAGCAGACGATGATCCCAGAAGTTGATGCAGCTAATTCTTCAACTCCAATAAAAGAATCAGAAGATGAAGAGGTTCAAACCCAAGAACCATTAGAGACACTAGAACCACTTGCATTTACAAGGCCAAAGAGAGAAATTCGTAGACCTGCTCGATTTGTTGATATGGTGGCCTATGCTCTTCCAGTTATTGATGATGATATCCCTATCACTTACCAAGAAGCAATACAAAGCTTGGAAAGTGATAAGTGGAAAAGTGCCATGGATGAAGAAATACAATCTCTCCAAAAGAACAACACTTGGAAACTGACACAATTACCGAAAGGTAAAAGAGCAATTGGATGCAAGTGGGTATTTGCAAAGAAAGATGGATCTCATAGCAAGAAAGATGTTCACTACAAGGCACGGTTGGTAGCTAAAGGCTACGCTCAAAAGGAGGGAATCGACTACAATGAAGTATTTTCCCCTGTTGTGAAGCATTCCTCCATTAGAATATTGTTGGCCTTGGTAGCACAGTTGAATTTGGAGCTAGCTCAACTTGTTGTAAATACGGCTTTCTTGCACGGTGATTTAAAAGAGGAGATCTATATGACTCAGCCAGAAGGATACAAAGATGGTGGTTATGAGAAATGGGTTTGTAAGCTGAACAAATCGCTATATGGATTGAAGTAATCTCCGAGGCAATGGTACAAGCGATTTGATAGCTTTAAGAGGAGGAAAAAATACACTAGAAGCAAATATGATCATTGTGTGTATTTATAAAAGCTCAAAGATGGATCTTTCATTTATCTTCTCTTGTACGTTGATGATATATTGATTGCTTCGAAGAGTCAAAAGGAGATAGACAAATTAAAGGCTCAGTTGAATCAAGAGTTTGAGATGAAAGATCTAGGTGAGGCCAAGAATATTCTTGGTATGGAGATAATCAGAGATAGACAGAGAGGGAAGCTTTGTTTAACACAGAAGCAATATCTGAGAAAAGTATTACAATGTTTTGGCATGAATGAAAATACCAAACATGTAAGTATCCCACTGGCTATGTAAGTATCCCACTGGCTTCTCATTTGAAACTTAGTTCTCAATTATCTCCTAAAACTAACGAAGAACGAGAGTATATGGCAAAAGTTTCATATGCTAATGCAGTTGCGAGCTTGATGTATGCAATGGTGTGTACGCATCCTGACATTTCACAAGCAATTGGAGTTGTAAGCAGGTACATGCATGATCCTGGAGAAGGGCATTGGCAAGCGGTGAAATGGATTCTACGGTATCTCTAACAAACCGTGGATGTTGGTTTAGTTTTTAAACAGGATGAAACACTTGGTCAGTGTGTAGTTGGATATGCTGATTGCGATTATGCTGGTGATTTGGATAAGCGTCGATCAAATACTGGGTATTTGTTTACTCTTGCTAAAGCCCCAGTAAGTTGGAAGTCTACATTGCAATCTACGGTGGCCTTGTCTACTACAGAGGCAGAATATATGGCAGTTTCAGAGGCTGTAAAGGAAGCAATTTGGCTTAACGGGTTGATGGAAGACTTGGGAGTTGTTCAAAGTCACATTAGTTTCTATTGTGACAGTCAGAGCGCTATTCACTTAGCGAAAAATCAAGTCTACCAATCAAGGACTAAGCATATCGACGTGAGGTATCATTTTGAGCGGGAGATCTTTGAAGAAGGAAAGATTCTACTTCAGAAAATTGCGACATCAGAAAATCCTGCAAATATGATGACCAAGGTGGTAACAGTAATCAAGTTCAATCATTGTTTGAACTTGATTAACATGGCCTGAAAGTATGAACACCTTCGGGTGGCGCTTATGAGCACAATTAGAGGCACTACAAATTTGGGGAGTTGAAGAAGTTTAGTAGGCTTGGTAATTTCAAGTCAAGGTGGAGATTTGTTAGATTTGGCTTGAAATTAAGTTGGCAAGTTGGAAATTTCATCTTGGTTGGTGGCCAAACTTTGAACATGGGAATTTAATATTTGGTGGCTAACTTATATACATTGGAAAATTCTTTGGTAGGTGGCCAAACTTTGAACATGAGAATTCCATATTTGATCCCTAAAATATTAAGGTTATTTATAAGTTTAGTCCTTAAAACTCAACTATAAATAGGCCTAAGTATTTCCATTAGAAATCATCTCAAAACAAGTTCTCTCTTCCTCTTGTTTTCTTCATTCTCTCACTTTGAGAATTCTAAAGAATTTCATTTATTGTAATATTTGTTGCTAGTGAAGTTATCATCCGGTGTGGTGCCCGAGGAGTAGACGATATTCTCGTCGAACCTCGTAAATTTGGTATGTTCTTTCCTTTATTGTTTTTTATTCGGTCTTTCCATTATGTTACAATATTCAATAGTTTGATAGGTTTATCTGCTGTGCAACCTTTGTTGGTTTTGATCTTGACATTTTAGGTCAATTTTGAAACTACGTTCGTGTGGGAAATAACCCGATTTCCCCAACATTGGATACAAATTTAGTGAGAATTAAAGGGTTGTTTTCGAAACCCAGTTTGAGAATTTGTGTGTGGATCTGGAGGAGGTTTGAGAAGGTGTTGCAAGATTGGATAAGGTTGAGAACGCCACGTTCCGACGCAGCTCTTTGACTGCAGCTTATGGTGGCGGATGCTGTGATCGTAGAAAATAATTAAAAAAGCTTGGTTTTTGGGATAGAAGTTTGCATGTAGAGACCACGGGAGTAAACTCATCGCTAGCTTTTGCAGTTCATCAAAAACCAATCTTTACTTGAGGAACTTGTGGGGAAGGAAAAGTTTGAGTTTTAAAATATGGATTATTATAATATAAATCGGATTTTAATGTTATTATATATTCCAAAATTTATATAGTCAAAATGTGTAAAATCAAAACTTAAATTTAATTGGTCGCAATTTCTTCTTCATAACACGTTTTTTTAATAAAAATTCTACACGTAATTTGAAAACCATACGTGTGTTACTAATTTTTAAATGTATATATTTTTACTTCACGGTAATGAAAAAGGACAGTTGGGACATGTTGCATATGCAAAATGAGCCAAATTCAAGTGTCCCGTTTTAGCAAGTCAGTCGTCCATGATAAGCTTACCATGTTAGAAAAAAAAACCCATTAGTTTCTAGAACCAAATAGCTGCTATGTAGCAATTGAATTCTCAGCCTATAATAACTTAACATGTATATTCTTATTTTGAGTGCAAGTTATCTGCAACGCGAGGCGTGTTTGTAGATGACCAAAGTTTAAATCTCTTAACAATTTAGCCTCCAATCTGATTATAAAAGCTCTTACTGTGTTGGATGTAGTTTTTGTGTAAGTGCGAGAGACCAGAGATATGGAGTTTGCTATCAAGGAGTCGAGCATCGTGTATCCAGCGGAGGAGACACCTAAGCATCGGTTATGGAGCTCAAACTTAGAACTACTAATGACACTGCATCATGTCCCTATTGTTTACTTCTTCAGACCGATTGGTTCTTCCGATTTTTTCGACACTCGTCTGCTCAAGGAATCTTTAAGCAAGGTTCTTGTCCCATTCTACCCAATGGCTGGGAGATTGGGGAGAGACGAAAATGGAAGAATTGAGATAGTCTGCAATGGAGAAGGAGCTTTATTCATAGAGGCTGAAACTGAGTACGTTATCGACGATTTGATTGGCGACACCATGAATCATAGCCCAGACCTTTGGCGATTAGTTCCAAAAGTTGATTATTCTGTTGATATTTCATCATATCCTCTGATTTTAACACAGGTACACATACATATATGCACGAAATTAATTGATTTTGAAAAGTTTCTAATGTTTGTATTAATGTTGTTAGGTAACAAGGTTCAAGTGTGGAGGAGTTGGTCTTGGGATCGGATTACAGCATACTTTAGCAGATGGTCCAGCTTCGATTCATTTCATTAACAGTTGGGCTGAAATGGCTCGAGGGCTGCCTCTTAGTGTTCAACCTTACATTGACAGGTCACTTCTTCAAGCTCGTGTTCCACCGACTCCGACTTTTCACCATGTCGAATATGACCCACCTCTTTCCATAAATACTGCTGAAGAACCCCAATGGGAACCTGAAACTACCGTCTCCATCTTCAAACTCACTCCTGATCAGCTCAACACCTTGAAAACCAACGCGAACAGAAACGGAGATGGTGGTGTTTATAGCACCTACAACAGCCTTGCAGCACATATATGGCGTTGCATAAATAAGGCCCGATGCCTCCCCGATGATCAGGCGACTAAGCTGCATATTCCGATTGATGGACGGTCTAGATTGAGACCTCTCCCGCCAGGCTATCTTGGCAATGTGATATTTATGTCTGCAACCATAGCATCGCACGGTGAGATCCAATCTGAGTCATTTTCGTGCACCGCGAAGAGAATCAAGGACATATTGAAGCGAATGGATGATGAATATCTAAGGTCAGCTATCGATTACATGGAAAAAGTGCCTAATGTGAAGGCTCCCGTGCGAGGAGCAAGGGGTTTTCAGTGCCCGAACCTCAGTATCAACAGTTGGATGTGGTTGCCTCTCTATGATGCAGATTTTGGATGGGGCCGTCCCATATGGTTAGGACCGGCTAAAGTGTCCCAAGACGGGAAGACATACATTTTACCAAGTCCGACTAACGATGGGAGCCTGTCTGTTGTGTCATGCCTGGACACTTCTCACATGAAAAATTTTGGGCAGCTTCTTTACGAGATTTAGGGAAATTATATGTTCATGTCAATTGATTTCGTGTTGTTGCAGTTTCTCTTTTGCTTCTTTTGCATTTGTCTGCATTTTTATTTGAGTATTCTCTCGCATATTCAAGATTCATAAGTAACTAAACTTTATACGTAAAGCCACCTTTCATTGTTACCCAAGAGAGAGTATATTGAATCAGTCAATGCGATGGTTGAAACTGGAGCACCATCTGCCGCCAAGCAACATCATTCTGAGGAAAAAGTCAATCCACCAATAGCTATGGATAATTCCATTTAAATCACATTATTGGTTTTTCCCCTCTTCAGGCATATCTTCGATTACATTTTCTTCTTTATCTTCTGCTGCTGTTATACACTCCTGGAATCTGAAACAGCTCGTGAGATGGTCGTTAGTTATTCCCGCCACTTGCATGAAAGAGTAGACAACAGTAGGCCCTACGCTTCGGAAACCTCTTCCTACCAGATCTTTGCTTATGACATCTGCTTTGGGGGTTTTAACCGGAACCTGGCGAGGATATCTGAATCTGCTAACTATAGGCTTGTGATTCACAAAACTCCAAATATACCAGTCAAATGACCCGAACTCATCTATAACATGGCATCATCAAAACGTACAAAAGGTTAGTTGCACTAATGAAAACTAATAACTTCAGTAACAAGAGCTAGTGGACGACACCGGAAAGTATATAAAGATATGAATTACTTGGGCATACCAACTAAGCAAACTGGCATCTAATGGATGTGAATAATTTAATTTTCCTAACCAAATTGCAAATTTGTATCCTTGTGGCTTGTCCCATATGATTCAAACATATGCCTGGAAGGTTTAGGACAGCTATTCACCTGTTTTTACCTAACCTAATCACACAAGTGATCACTAAGCACCTTTTCTATTTGTTTAATTACTTGCTAGAACAAGAGAGAATAATGTGAGTGGTCCTGCTACCGAGTGTATCGGTCATTCGATGAATTTTGCACCAGGAAATATACGTGTAAAATAAACCCAGAAGTAAAGCAGATGGTCTGAAGTGTGTTATATCTTGCAAGATAACATCAAATTATGTCTTCAGCTATTAATGAACTTCAATAGAGCAAATTTTGTCATGTTCCATCCAGCATACGGCACCGTAATTAGTTTATTCTGCTTACGAGTGATTCACGGAACACTACCTTTCATGGTAACCAAGGTAAAGAAAATGGTGAACAGAAGAATGAGACAATCTACCTTAGATATTTGTCTAGCGTTCTCGATAATAGCTCGCAGCTTCAATTCTGATAACAAAGAACTTGCTACGCTACCATGTGCTATTAACTTCTTCTCATTCAGTTTTTATACAGCAAGAGGATCAAAATCCATAAAAACTTCTCTGAATAGAAGACACACTTTAGAAACAAGTCTGCTTATTAAACGAAGTTAATGGAAATTAAAGGAACAATACGTAAATATGTGCATTTTACTTAAGATAGCAGACCATGTAAGTTCAGAAAATGCACCAGAAAGAGCAGCTCAAACAATTTCCTGCATGTGGAAAATAACATCAAACAAACTACTTATCAAACAGAATTTTATTACCAAAGAGGCAGCCCTTTTAATAAGCAACCAGATGGGAGACACGGAAATGTTGAGATCACTTACTTGTCATCATGTACAGGAACTCCCCACTCTTCATCATGGAAAGCAACATGAACTGGATCTGATGCCAACAAACAAAAATAAGTTGGAAGAAAACATGCGATCAGAGCAATCAAAGGACCAAGGCAGCCAAAGTGGAACGCCTTCCCCCATTAAACGGATTAAAACGCCCTCCGCAAATTAGGGATGACTTGAAGAAGTTCCCCTAAGAGATTGAAATAGTCTGATAGAGAATCTCTAACTTTGAATAGAATGCCTAACCCTCCTAAAGTGCAACTAATTCGCATTAATGCTATTACTACTGTATGATGGATTTGGTGATAACTAAGCAAAAATGAAAAATATGAAGCAAATGGATAGTACAAGATTGCTGTTTTACTTTTGAATAAGTTAAAATTTTGAGATGCCACCTATGGTTTTTTTGTGTAGATGCTGAATGTTCGTTCTGCACTATAACTATATTAATCGAACCTAATCTAATACAGCAGTTCTGGGATTGGAGAATTAGAAAAGCATAAAGTACAAAAAGAATTGCTTTGTTCTTAGAGCAGAACCAAATAATTATATCCTATTCCTAATGCCGATGGCCGTGGCCACCCTAAATAATTCTTTTGGTTAAGACATTCAGAAGGTATATGCAGGGGAATTAGCTCAAACCTAAGACAAAGGTTATGCAGCTATTACTACATTTGAAAGCAGTCTTACGAGGAAGATGTTAACGCATGATTTCCAATCAACCATGATAAAACACTAAGAAATTAGAGGACACAACAACACACCTGTATTTGGTGTCACCCATGCACATCTCTTCTTCTGATGCAAACCATCAGAAACAACACTTCTTGGCTTTAACGTGTATGTCTTCCTATTACTTCCTACACTATTTGAACGAGTTAAACTACCAGTCGATGCTCGAAAGTGAAATGAAGCTGTGGAAGCATCCGATGAACATGAAGCATTTACTGATAAATTAGAATGTAAAAACTGCTCATGGCGGCGTAGCACTGAAGGAGCACTAACAGAATGAGTTTTTGGAGAAAGAGAATTAACAGTAGATGATGGAAGGGGTTTTTTCTCCACTACTACAGTCGCCTCAACCGGAGACTTTTCAACCTTTTTCAAAGGCTTTGAAGCTGGTTTTCTTGAACTTAAAGAACCTGCCTTATTTCCCGCAGGTCCCAATACAGGCCTTGCCTCAGAATCGACCACATTTCTCGATCTCAATCTTGGAGCACCAGACATTGATTAAGAAATCTATCAATTTAACACTAATTATCAAGGGATCTCAGCTTCTTCTTTATTAACCACAAACAAATCCTAATTCCTCACTTGCAGGGTAAGTCAAAATCCCCAAATCTTCATATACAATCCCTAACCCTTCCTCTTCGATCCCCAATTCTTTCCGTCTTCTCCGATTTATGTATCTCTCATGAACATGACATGTGCCCACAATAATGGTATTTGTTCCAAGTTTAGCAGCTCGGCCAAAAGGAAAAGGAAAAAAATACAAGGTAAACTGTAAATGAAATTGACTTGGATTTCATGTGATATCCTTTGGCTTTTGCTTACTTTTACTTTCAAAGTTGAGATTTCATTCCATTTTAACAATGAAATAAAGTGGTTATTAACTGTGAACTTTGAAAAGAATTAAAATCTTTGCAATCACCAGTTACCGTATTGGGTCCACCATTTCCTTGATAAGTATGCTATTATTAACCTATGCTTAAATCCAGTTTTAAAGCTTGAAGGGGGATGTGTTTTGACCCGTGCACAATATGCCCAAATGACCATATTTCATCTAAGCAAGATAAGAAAACAAGTAGGCATTTGGGTGAGTAATCTTCCCTTTTATCTAATCAGTTCAACTTTGGTGTTGATATAAACAGAGAAACATGGGGAAAGAAATCAAGTTTCCTTACCTAACACTTTCTATTAGATTTATAGCATAATTTACATGGGGTAGGTTGTGGGCCTTTGACCTGGTGTGGGAATATGATTGTTTTAGAGCTATTCGATTGTCAAACAAAGTTATTGGCTCAAGCGCAAAGTGTCTTGGAACCTTGAGACGCATGAAAGGCGCGAGATTCACGAAGGCGAGGCACATGATATCCAAAAACACATATGCACAAATTGCAGTGATTATCAAGAGAATTTGATTTAAAAGAACAAAATTCTTTTAACACATATGGTTAACAGTATAAATCAAAGGATCAATCGAAAAACAGAATCACTTAAGGGAAGAAATAAATGTGTGAATCAATTAATCGAATGGTTACTGCTGTCTTGTTCAACGTCGCAGTTTAAAAATTTCTCTTATTTTCACCTGTGAAATATTGTTTTCTTTTTTGTTAAAATTAGCAAACCATCAAACACAGTTTAAAATAAATAAATAAATAAAATTAGCAAACATTTTTTAGGATAGAAGATTAAATATGGTTTTCAGAATCAGATCGGTTAGCGAATTGGTCATACTACCGGTTCACTGGTTCAACCGGTCGAACCGGTCCGACTGGTCGAAAGAACCGGACGACGTCATAATTATTTAAAAAATTAAATAAAAATACCAAAAATATTTAATAAAAAATACATTTTTATATCACAAGTCATATTCAAAGCAAGTCATAACATATATAAGTTAAAAACCATAAAATCAAGTGAAACAAAATGATTCAAATTAACTACAGCATAATATTTAAGGTAAAACATATTAAATAATAAATATAATTATATAACTATAATTAAAAAATAAATTTGGGGTTAAAAAAATCATAACAAAATTATATAACTATAATTATATAACTATTCTTTCACTTCAATCAAGCTCGAATTTTAGGCTTCAATCGAGCTTCTAATTTTTTTTTGAGTTCAAATATTTTTGAGTTCAAGTTTCAATATTATATTTCGAGTTTGAGTTGAACTTATAATTTTTAGCTTGTGAGTTTGAGTTGAGTTGAGCTTACTTTTAAAGTTTTCAAGTTCGAGTCGAGCTCAGCAATACTCGAGTTCGACTTGGCTCGTTTAACAAACGACGTTGTTTGTTTTAATTTTTTTTTAAAAAACAAACAAAAATCTCGGTTTTTCCCAGTTTTTTCCGGTTTTCAGCCGGTCCGGTTTGAACGGTTTTGACCGGTTCACTAATAACGTTCAACCGGTTTAGATTAAACCGGACTAAACAACGGTTTTCGATTGAACCGGTTGGACCGACCGGTCCGATTTTCAAAACAGAGAGATTAAACAATGAAAATATTAACAAAATTAAAGAATTAGAGCGTTGAATTTTTTTTCTCATCGATGAAAATATATTTTAATGGACAAAAGAGATCCTTTAAGCCTGTTTATTATTATTATTATTATATCAAAATTTATTAAATCAAATTCATGCACTTTTTTGTATTTAATTGAAAATATGTAGTAAATATGAAAAATTATATGTTTATAAGGCAACACCCGCATGGGAAATCCAGATGAGGAACCAATGTGGCGCTCAATTCGCCAGCTGCTCCCTTCTTTCTGGCTAAATTACATAACTGACACCGTTTATTTTTAATTTTATCTTTCTGACACCGTTTGACCAATATTTCCAGAAGTAGCACATTTTTTGCTGAGTTGGCAAAGGCGCGTCCCCGGGGACGCGCTTTACCCGTGTTTTCACTGAGTTGGATGCCACGTGTGAAAGGCGCATCCCCGGGGACGCGCCTTTCGCCAGCTCGACTGCCACGTATTTTATTTAATAATAAATATTTTATTTTTATTATTATTATAAATTAATAATATATTATGTAAAATGTTTCGATTATAATGTAAGAATTATCAAATATAATTTGTCAATGTATGTACACCTAAATAATTTTTGTAACTTTTAAATACATAAATATATTTAATATATTTATTTAATATAATAATATTATTAGTTATAATTTTTTTTAAATATAATAATAATTCCACCTTCTAAGTAGAGAAAAATATTAAATTAAACAAATTAAAAGTTATTAAAAATTTATGTATACGATGACACATTTCATGTTCTGATTGGAGGATTAAATTTATTAAATTAAATTTTCAATAAGACTAATTTTATAAAATATGTAAGTCTTGAAGATTAAATATGTAATTATACTAATTTATTAACTTATGCATCAATATTTTCGTTAAATATTAATATGAGATGACTAAATTGATAACATTTAAATAATTAACTGATAAAATTAATAGATCGATAATCAAAATAAAAATAATCGAAACTTGATAATTCTTACATTATAATCGAAACATTTTACATAATATATTAATTTATAATAATAATTAAAATAAACTATTTATTATAAAACAAAATACGTGTCTGCTGAGTTGGCAAAGACGCGTCCCCGGGGACGCGCCTTTCACACGTGGCATCCAACTCAGCGAAAACACGGGTAAAGCGCGTCCCCGGGGACGCGCCTTTGCCAACTCAGCAGAAAGGGTGTTACTTCTGGAAATATTGATCAAACGGTGTCAGTAAGGTAAAATTAAAAGTAAACGGTGTCAGTTATGTAATTTAGCCCTTCTTTCTCCGTCCGTACAACCCGCACCCAAACGCTGCCTTCCTCTCTCTTTCTTGCCTTCTCCCTAAACCCCAACCCTCCGCTTTCTTCTTCACTTCCTCTAAAACCCTACGCTCAGTCGCCACTTCATCACCCTCCACTGCCCTCCACCGCCGTCTTGTGGACGTTCAGCGCTGGCTGCGGCGTCAGCCAAAGTATCATCGCCAGATGCATTTCATCGTTCTCGACTCCGCAACCGGAAATGGTGTTTGGTTGGAACGATGCGGTTTCTTGCTCAGAAGTTGGCGATGGCGGCGATGATGGAGCGGTGGAAGAAGCCTCAATAGCGCCTCGACTGAGCCTCGCTGCGCCTAGGCTACGTGCCTCGCTTCAGTGTTGAAAAAGCCCCGTTCAATGAGCCTCTGTGCTTTTACGCCTCAGGCGCGCTTTTTACAACTATGTTGTCAAATACACTTTACATTGTACAACAGAAAAAAAAGTAAGGATCAAAGCTGAAGGCGTAAAAGGAAGGTTTAGATCTAAAACTTCAAAGCAAAAGCAACGTTAGTTCCTTTCTTGCTAGTAATCAACTTTGGGGGAAAAGGGGTGAAAAAAGAGAGATTTCATTCTTCAGACTAGAAATCATAAATTCAGCCATTAGTCTCGGCTAATATCAAAGAGGGCAAAGAATCAAATCTTAATAGACTAATTTGACATCATGGGATGAGATGTGAAGAGGACAAAGAATCAAATCCCTAGCTTTCTTTGTTTGGCCACTTTTCAAATTGTGCAGATGTTCCAGGGTTCTTTTTCCCAATTTTATTTTCGACTCTTTTTTTCAGTTTTTATTGAAGCCAAAGCCAAACTTGCTCTGCAAACAATCCCAAAACTCCCTACAATCTTTCGATTTCTATGTCGGCTATCAAAATCAAGCCTACAAATCAATAGTGTACTTAAAAACTTTTTAGGATCCCATCCCCGGGTATAACCTATATCATTGGCTAATCTCTTCCCCAGGATATAGGGAGATTTCAAAGTGTTAAAGGGAGAATGACAATCTCAAGTTCAAGTTGACAAAAACTATCTGTGATGAGCTATGTTTGCATTGTTCCTTTATTAATGGCTTCCTAGTTCCTATTCTGAGAACTTGGTTAATAGCTTAACTGAAATATAAGGCATTTATATTTGGTTTAGTGGTGGTTCCTCCTAAAACCCACGACTCTGGAACTCTCACCAGAAATCAAACTTTTATTCATCATTACATAGCTTAGACTCATTACAAGCTAAGTGACACAATAACAGCAGAGCAATAACTTCCCTTATCTCACAACTTGAGATAATATTTTTAAAGGATCTATCTCAAAAACTATAATAGAAGTAGCAAGAACATCTCAACAACGCAACAAAACCATTGGATTCATTCAAATACAAAATATTCGATATATCCTGGAGAATCTATGTAGACAAAAAAAAGTCAATGTTAATATGCCTATCTGAGATCTGAGTATTGTCTTAAGACAGATAAAATGAAGGCAACCAGATTGCTTTATTCTGCTCCATTGATGAAGCAAAAAATCACATGATACGAAAATGACATCTGCAATAGTTCAAAATCAGCCATAAATTAGTAAATATTCAAAAGTGAATAAATAAGCAGACAGCTCTACTAAGTTTATCTTCGCAGTTCATACACATGTTAAGGAAAAACTTACTACATTCATTACAGCAATAATCTACAAAACACGCTGAGTATATATTATTACCGCAATCATTAATTTCTGACGTCAACCCTTTCTTGGAATTGAGTAGTCAGTTTTTAATTAATTTTTTTTTCACTTCCACTACTATAAGTTGTTTCTTCAGAAACAATCTAAAATGAAGGTATTCATAAACTGATATGATCTATGACTTAATGCTAGTATAGATAAACAGATCAAGTAGAAGCGGCATACCCTAGCAAGCCCCTGCCTTGCCATGTTCTAGGACTCACTGACAGATTAAACAATGCTCCTTGTCTCATGACTGTGACAAGTATGGGAAGACCCTGATTAACCTGAGCTTCAGAAGCAAGTTGTTGTAGCAAATTATCACCAGCTTTCACACATTACCAAATTTAACAATCTGGTCTCCAAGTTGCAAACCATCTTCAGCTGCAGGAGATGCATCAGCTATTTCATCAACAATTGCGAAGGGCATACCAGAAATCAAATCCACATCATTGTCAACCCATGAATCTCTCAAAGCAATGTTTTGCAAGGCTGCCGATGCACCAGCACTTTCAACTGATGCATTTTGATTCGTTTCAACACCTATCAGATTGGTGAATTGGTATGATTTAAACTTTCATTGGAAAACACGAGTTAATTCAAAGAATATAGCACAAAACCATTTATCTAAACAAATGGTGCAAGAAATTGAGCCTAACCTGAATCTTTAGGGGTTGCCGCGAGTTTTGCAGAATGCAAAACTTGAATATTAACGTTTATTTTTCTGTAATTTCCTGGTGATCGTTTTTGTATTCTGCTCAAATTTAGCAACAAAATTTGCTAACTTTGTTAATATTTAATACAGACCTTCCTCAAATTCACTAACTCAATTGTTATAATAAAAGAAAATACTAAAATAGAGGATACCGGCAAGACGATGTCGTTGAGCTAGGACAAATGGGATGTCAATATCATCAAGAGGAAACCCCTGGAAAGTACAAAAACCCTAATATCAAGAAATAGAAAAGATTGCAAATTTTGAGGTATTTTTCTCGAAAAATCATCGGTGATCGGTATATTTATTGATCTAACACCGATCAGACTATATTTTTCAATCTAACACCCTTAGCAGTAAAGTGCGCCTCCTGCACCGCGCTATATGTTGATTTGGCGCCACGTGAGATAAGGTGTGCCCCCTGAAGCGCGCCTTATGCTGACATAGATACACGTGTGTAAAGCGCGGTCCCTGGGGCGCGCCTTACGCCACGTAAGAGTATAGCGCGGGGCAGGGGCCGCGTTTTACCTTTAATTCTGATTTATATATAGTGCGGAGCAGGGGTCGCGCCATACCTTTAACTGATATAATTATATAAGGCGCGGTGCAGGTACCGCGCCTTGTAACTTTTCCCGGCTATAAATACCCTTCTCCCCGATTAAGTTCCTCACATCTCCTCACATCTCTCCTCTCAACTTATAAATTAATACAATAATTCCGTCAACGAGTCAATAATTCTGACAATTTTCTCATATTTTATTCAAAAGTTTGTTCGATTTTTCGTTATAAGGTAATTTTGTGATAAATTTTTTATTATATTTATTGTTTATTATGATTATTTGAAAAAATATTATACTAATTCTTGTTAATTAATTTCTGTGTTTGTAAAATTAGAAAGCGGGAATATACGTCGAAATAGTTTTACGGTACAGGTAATAATATAAATTATATTATTTAAATTATTTACGTTTATGTGTAAATTTTTTATTCTGTTATATTTTCGTTCATATATTATTTATTTAATCAGCATTGTTTCAGTTTTTTTTACAGATATAATATTGCCGCACTTTTAAACTCAAAGAATGGCGCGACTTTCAGCTATTGTTTATTATGATGGTGAAATTCGAGAAGATGAAACCGGCGTTGTTTTCGTATCAAATGAGCCTGTTAAAATATCATTGAAGAGAAACATAACTCTTGAGGAGCTGATAACGAAGATTTCGAGGAAGATTCATGTTGGAAGTAGTAGAAGAATGTCGTCGTTGCAGTACAGATTTTCAACATCATTGTTGCCATTAACTTATACAGCGTTCGAACTTTTGAATAATGATGATGTTGAAATTATGGTTGAAGCTCAAAGTAATTATTCAGACGCCGATATTGAGATGTATGCAAATTTTATTCAAATGTGTGTCGTTCGGGGTCAATCATTAAGCTTCCACTATGGGCTGGCTGAACAAGTTGACAGCCCGACGACAGTAATGTGTAATGATTTTAATGCCATAATGGGGAGACATTCATCCGCAACTCCTTACAATATGTACCGAGGTGGGTCGACGAACAATCCGTATGGCAACATCGCGTCCAGTTCAAGGGGAAGGCATTCATCTACAAATTCGTTTGACCTTAATATGGAGATGCCATCGACGCAACCATCTGTGCAGTTTCCATTTGACACAATGGCTTCAAGCTCTAGGGGGAGGCATTCGACTGCGAGCTTTTTCGATCTCAATGTCGATATGCCTTCTAGTTCAAGGGGAAGGCGTGCAAGTAGTAGGTTCTTCGACCTAAATGTGGAGCGCATGGAGGAACCATCATCTCCACCAGAAGAACCGCTCTGTGAGCCTGGTGCGGATGGTGCTGAGACTGGACTATTCATTTACCCATAATCACCGCAATTCAACTCTGATGATGATGAAGTTCCAGGAAATATGGCACAAACTAACCCTCATGCACACATGTATGAAGCTGATTATGGTGCAATGTACGGGCCAGAATTTGCGGATATGCCTCATCTCGGTGACTATGGATATTACTCATCAATAAATAATTGTGAGTTGTCTTTAGGCATTGAGTTTTTAAAGCAAAGAAGAAGCGGTGATGGCTATAAAAAATTACAATATCCGTAATTATGTTCAGTCCAGAGTCAACCGATCCACGACCGAAAAATATGTATGTTACTGTACCCGATGCGAAAACGGATGCAATTGGATGGTTCACGTATCGAAAAGGAAGAGAAAAAACAACATATGGGAACTAACAGTATACAACGGTCCTCACACATATTGTGTTGGAGGGGTCAACCAATATCATCCCAACTTGGACTTTGAAGTGATATGCCAAGCCATCATGCCCATGGTAAAAGCAAGCTCTCATATAGCTGTTGTTGTGTTGATTTCAGCTATACAATCGCAGTATGGGTACACTGTCTCTTATAAAAAAGCTTGGTTGGCAAAACAAAATGCCATTGTCAAACTTCATGGTGAATGGGATGCATCTTACAACGAACTTCTAGGCTGGTTTAGGCTGGTGCGTAGGTTGAATCCTAGGACAATTGTGGACTTCGAAACCTCCTATGCATACTATAATGATCAAGTTCTCCGCGATCGATACCAATTCTACTGGGTTTTTTGGACTTACCCACAGTGCGTTAATGCTGTCAAATACTGCAAGCCTATGGTCCAGATCGACGGGACTTTCTTGTATGGAAAATACAAGCAAGTTTTATTATTGGCAGTTGTCCAAGATGGTAATCGCAACATTCTTCCAGTTGCTTTTGCTCTTGTCGAAGGAGAAGATACATATTCTAAGGCTTTTTTCTTCCGAAATTTATGTGTACATGTTATCACGAGGGAAAACATCTGTGTCATTTCAGATCGCGGAGCTGGGATCAAAGCAGCAATGGAGTCTTTAGGTCCAATGTGGCAGCCACCCTTTGTCCAACATAGTTATTGTCTCCGACACATTGCTGCGAACTACCATAGAAGGTACAAAAAGAATGATGAGCGTCAATTAATTGTGCGCATGGGTAAGTGAAACTGATGTAGTTTGTTTCTTTCGATCGTTTTAATTTTGCAAAGAAAGCAAGTTAGTAAGTTATACATTTTTTGATAAGGTTATGAACTACTTCCTCGAACGTTTGAATCAATGCTTTAAGATTTGCTGGCGAAGAACGAGGAAGGATACGATTACATCAGCCTCATCGATAAAGAAATATGGATGAACGCATATGATGGTGGATATCGATATGGACACATGACGACCAACTTGGCAGAGGCAATCAATTCAACTTTAAAGGGTGCACGTCACTTACTAGTAGCGGCTTTGGTAAATACTACATATTTTCGTTTGGGGGCGCTTTTTGCGAAGCTTGGGGGACAAGCTCAAACCTGGATGCAAGGCGGTCATGTCTATCACCCTAGATTAGTTGCAGATCTACAAAAAAAATTCTGCATCAAATGGAATGTCTGTAACAAGTTTCTCTAGAAGGCATAAAATGTTTCGTGTCACAGAGTTGTCGCGACCTCTTCAAGGGATTGAAGCTGTGTCGTTATGAGTAAATCTAAGGGACAGAACGTGCGACTGCGGGTTTTTTCAAGTTCTTAAATATCCATGTTGTCATGTGATAGCTGCTTGTTCGCATACATGTCAAGACTATAACCATTTTGTGGATCCTGTATACCTACTATCTAAAGTTTTTAAGGTATACAAATTTGAGTTTCCCCCATAGGTAATGACAAAGACCCTGATGAGGTTCAAGATTGGCTTCCTATTGTACCAAATCCGAGTTTATTGAGGGAGCGTGGTCGTCCAAAATCCAATCGAATTCATTGCGATATGGATATTCGAGAAAGATCTAGACAAGACAGAAGATGTGGGAATTGTAGAAACCCATAACACACTAGAAAAACATGTCCACTTCTGTTGCCATCAAGTAACAATTGATGAGGAAATGATGTATTTGTTTATCAAATAATAATTCTTGTACTTTAATTTGCATTTACTTCAAGTTAATGTCATTCGATAATCGCTGATGAAGATTAAAAAAACGATACAATAATACGATATTGGACGTTTGCGTTATATGTGATTATAATAAAAGAGATAATAAGTGACAAACTTAAGAAAGTTATCAAACACAATCATTAAATTTTATCAAACTGATAACAATTTGGTATTTCAAAATAATTTTAAATACAACAAACTTACAATAAGTATTAAATGGTAAATGATAATCAAATTACAATAACTAATATTAAATGATAATAAACAAAATTAACTGAAATACATTAAAAAAAGTCTAACAAATTTAACAAAATAAAGTAAGTATTAAATGAGAAATAATAAAAAATTACAATTAAAAAGTCAAATAAACTAAATACAAATATAATAAAAAAACAAAATATATCGATGCCTACGACACGAATGTGTTCCGCAAAGCGGTGTCTGTCGGTCTCGAGGAGGATTTCTTCGTATCACTGGTTGTGACTCCTCGCTGTCATCACCATCATCGTCGTCGTCGTTGTCGTCGTCCTGAGTAGGTACAAGAGGAGCTGATGACGATGAAGCACCTCAATAGAATAAGGACCCTGGAGGTGTATGACTGACTATCCCACCAGCCTGCGAAAATTGGGAAAACTCATAAAACCCAGACATCGTTGAGTGTGAAAACTGTACAGGAGGTGTCTGTGCTGCGGCCATGGGTGATGAGGCTGAACCCGCCAAATATCCAGCATATGAACCCTAAGTCGGATCTGCAAATATATACCCATAATAGCCTCCAGGAGGGGTCATCTGTTACGGTGGCGACGGCGGGGTCATAAAACCAGGTGATGGTAGCGGCGGCAGCATCGGGTAAGGAATGGCGGTGGCGGTATCTGGTAATAGAAAGGCGATGGCGGCA
This sequence comes from Hibiscus syriacus, assembly GCF_006381635.1. Taxonomy (NCBI): domain Eukaryota; kingdom Viridiplantae; phylum Streptophyta; class Magnoliopsida; order Malvales; family Malvaceae; genus Hibiscus; species Hibiscus syriacus. The sequence goes on from NW_024061893.1 coordinate 878,903, forward strand.
TCATATATGGTTGCGGTGGCTGCTATGAAGGTCCTGCTGGTGTAGCTAAGGATGAACCGGAATCACATGCTCTCCGTCTACGAGTCGGGGGACGATGGTACTGTGTCGGTAAACGTCTTTGTCGACATTACGGAAAGGTCTGCCCTCGTGCATCCTCGGGAAGCAGAAACGGTTTCCCATTACTGTTGAACCACTCGTAATAACCGTCAGCAACCATCAAGATGTCAAGTAAAATGTGCTCTCTACGGGGAAGGCGTCGATGTCGATCCTCCCACAACACGACCCACGCATGATGCCTCACCAGCCAATCTGTATCTGTCTTGTCGCGTCTATCTGTGCAATGAAACTCGTCCATATTGCGAGGTACTTCCGGAATTGGTTGAAAACAACCAAATTGCCGGAACACGTGATTAGTGGAGTGCCACTCGACGGTCGCATAACAGATCAAGGGGACCGTCGCCATCCAAACATCTGATGAGCCCCTCAACTCAGGTGGGATCACCGCCCTCACATCATCAGTAGAATATGACACCCATTCAAACTAAAACAAATATACATAATTTTTATCAAAATAATAATCTAATTATATAACTATAATCTAAAATCGATTTTTAAACATTAAAATTCATACATGTGTGTCAGCCTTCTGATCGATTAACACCCTAATTTTTTTTAAATCATCAGGTAACTCCTGATGATTTTTCCTATTAGTATACCACCTATTCAAGAAAAATAATTTCTTATTCACTGTATAAAATCATTAATATACAAAATCAGTTTTACAATTACCTCAGTAGTAGCGGAAATACGAATGGGTTCTTGACAACGGGACATAAAAAGGGCAATCGATACCATGCCCAAGACTGCAGCAGCAGGAGACATCCGCCGATAGCATTACGCCTGTAGTCAATGGCTCGACACATCTCTATGTACAGGAAAGTCAAAACTGCCGAGCCCCAACTGAGTGATCCGGCCAGATGAAAGTCACCAAGGTGTCGCAACCACATGCAGTGAACTTAGTTGCGCGATTTGTCTGGCATCAACAACCCTCCTATCAGCTGCAGTATGCATGCCCGTGCAGACATTTTAACTTCATCCTCAGACGCGTCCTCGCTCAAATCACGAAAATTGGCATCTAACCAATTTAACGGTATCCGACCACCGTTAAAATTTTCTGGGACACGTCCTAGATTATCCCGACATAAAGCAGTCCAGGAACCATGCGCGATCCTTGATATCACATCTCCATCCACCGGAAGCCCCAGGTGCATAGAAACATCCTCAAGTGTAATCGTGCACTCTCCACACGGAATATGGAATGTGTGGGTCTCCAGCCTCCACCGCTTTACTAAGGCAGAAATCATGTATGACTCTATCTTACAGTGACCCTTATATCTACCTATGTAACCGAATCCAGCCTCTACTAAATACGACAAGACACGGTTAGGTATCACCAACTTAAGATTCCTAATAAAATGATCTAATACACGGTCCTTCTCCTAAAATTAAATAATTACAAAAATTAATTCTTAATCTAATAATCATGCATTAAATAAATCAACAAATTATTACTAATAATTTAATTAAATTAAAACGTTAAAATGTTATCGTATCAGCAAAGTGTCGAGATATATGATTTGCATCCAAGCGAAGTAGATCGTCTGCCCTTTTATATCTGTAAAAAAATTAAATAAGTAAAATATTAAATAAATTAAATACTTAAATAAATTAAATACAAAATATTAAAAATATAATAAAATATACCTTAGAAGATATTATAAGAGTATTTGAGAGAAGTTGAGAGAATTTGGTGTGATGAAAGTGATTGAGTATGGAGGTATTTATGGGGAGGTTTGGGGGTATTGAGGTCGGGATAATTGTGTAATTACACCTAAGGTGTGCTGCAGGGGGCTTCCTGACGCGTGTCAGATTCACAGGGAAGGCGCGGCCCCTGCCCCGCGCCTTAGGTGTAATTACACACCTACCCCGCTCTTTATCCACGTGTATCCATGTCAGCATAAGGCGCGCTTCAGGGGGCGCGTCTTACCTCACGTGGTGCCAAATCAGCATATAGCGCGGTGCAAGGGGCGCGCTTTACTGCTAAGGGTGTTAGATCGGGAAATATAGTCTGACCGGTGTTAGATCGGTAAATATACCGGTCACCGATGATTTTTCGGGAAAAACGCATATTTTGAATCCTAATAAAAAAATTAAAGTATTAAATAAAAATATATGGGTATTCAAGAAAAAGAGAGAGGGAAATACTTCGGAATCGACGAGGTTGCCAGAGAGACCAGGACCCCCAGGTTGACAAAGCTGCTCAATTATGGCGTTCATCTCAGCCTCTATTGCACTCCTCTTATCCATGAGCTTTAGTGTCTCCGATTTAAGATTTACCCCAACCATTATTTTTTTTCCTTTTGTGTTCTTCTGAAGCGAGCTTTTAGAAGGTTTAGATTTAACTTGGCAGAAAAGACAATGGATTTTGAAAATCGGCTGCTCGGTGGGGAGACCTGCAAGGGGAAGGCGAGTGATTCGCGCGATGTGGGCTGAGATAAAATTGATTGGGCTTAGGAAAAAATTACGAAGAGTTTTTTTTCCAACATTCCACCACACTCGCTTTATATTAATATATAATTTATTTATAAGTTTTAGGGTAAGTTTACAAATAGTGTCATTATTATTATGAGGTATTTTTTTGTTCATTCGATTCTTAATAGTTATAAAATGATCTTCTAACTATAGAAAGATATTTTGTTGAGTTTTTGACTATTAATAATTATAAAATGGTCACATGACTATTCGTATGATATGAATTCGTCTATTTTTTGTTTAAAAATTGATGGTCATTTGAGCTAGAAGTTAATATGTTAATTAAGATATGATAAAATTATATTTTAATGATGTCTACTAGCAACACTATTATTGTCAAGCATTGGCTTGACGATATAATACTTCAAGCACTGACTCAACGACATAATATAAACAAAGAATCGATCTATAAGATACAACTCAAATGATTCTATGATTAGATTGTATCGTGTCTCAATCAGGAGGTTAACGTCCAGCTTAGACGACTGCTATTTTTTTTACAAAAAAGGATGAGTTTAGAACATATGAATAGTCAGGTGACCATTTTTAATTTTTAATAGTCGAGAACTTTTAATAATCGAGGGACTCAACAAAATATTGTCTTATAGTTGTGGATCATTTTATAAGTTTTAATAGTTCAAAGACTCAACAAAACAATGCTCTGTGAATGTAATCGAGGGACCTTTACCTTAAATTTTAATAGTAATTTAGGATTAATTATCAGTATAATCATTTTTATTTTAGTGTTGTTTATTTTTATTTATTTTAATCACTTATATATAGATTTATTAAATTTTAATCATTTATGCTATCTATTTATTTTAGTCACTGAAATATTAATTTTTATTAATTTAATAATGTGACACCTTAATAAAATAAATTAATTTTTATTTAAACAAATCCAACACCTTAAGCATACTTCATACTTGGATTATTGTACCTAATCTAGAGATTGATAACTGACCTACTTGGATTGTCTCCCTTTAATAATTTGTTTGGATTATGTCAATTATTAAGGGGAAAAGAAAGAAATAAAAACTATCAGAATCATACACGTTTTAGAGGTCCAAACTAATTTGCTTTTCTGGAAAATATTGATAGATATTAAGAATTATGTCTCTTGCATTTATGTGGAATAAAAACGGGCTCTTCAATCTGAAAATTTATTCATGGTCTCTATCCTTTCAGAAATAGACTGAAACAAACTCATAAATCACACGCAAACCAATGAAAATTAGAGAATTAAAAATCTAACAACGAAGAAAGAAGTTATTACCCAACTGTTCAAAGAGAATCACCGTCAAGGTAACCTGATGAAAATCGAGACCGTAAATCGATAATCAGAGAATTTAAATCCAACCGTTGATGGCTAGGAGAGGGAGGGTTCTCTCTATAAACGTATAGTTTCAGACTTCTCTCCCCAGGGATTCATTTCTCGTGTTTACCAACAAACCACCCTTTTTCTTCTCTTTTTTCTCTTCATTCTTCCTTCACAAACAAGAAATTTTAACTCGGCAAGGTTTTTTTTTCATTGTAGTTTCTCTGGAAAGTGGGAATCCGGGCGACGGATCTAAATCCGGTTAAAACCCATGGCGGGCCTTAAGTTTAACGTCGCATGGATTTTCTCTTTGTTAGCTCTCTTCTTCCTTCGAGCCCATTGTTTCTACCTTCCTGGTGTTGCCCCTGAAGATTTCCAAAAGGTCAGTTTCATCACATGCATGCATGGGCCATGCATGTATGTTAATGCATGCATTATCATGTATATTGGATTTGGATCTTTGGGTTCACTTGCATTCTCCATTCTGTTATTGTGTTTCATTTAGATCTGCGTTTAATGATCTCTAGAATCACCGTTTCGGTTTAATGAAATTGGATACGACGAGTCTTTGGAAGTTAAGATCGATAAGCTTCAAGTTTGTGTTTTCCTTGGTTTAAAGCTGCCTAATTTTGTTTTTATCAATACCACAAGTTCTTTGGCCTATTTGGCATAGGATTTGAAGACTATTTATGAAATTTGAATGTTGATTACAGCTTACTGAATATTCCATGCTCAATAATCAATCTACGGGCTCTTTGCTTTAACCAAACTGATGGTCTAATGTAATTTTGTTCAATGTTATTTTCCCTCCATTTATGCAGGGGGATATATTGTTGGTGAAAGTGAATAAGCTGACTTCAACAAAAACACAACTTCCTTATTCCTATTATTTCCTACCCTTTTGTCAGCCTGAGCATATAGTTGACAGTGCCGAGAATCTTGGGGAAGTCCTTCGCGGTGATCGAATTGAAAACTCTCCTTACGTGGTGAGTTTGGACTCCAAAATCACTTGTATCTCTTTTCTGTACTTTGTTTTTTAGTGTTTGAGATGGATTTTCTGTTTGCAGTTTAAAATGAGAGAACCACAAATGTGCAACATTGTATGTCGTAAAATTCTTGATAAAAAAGCTGCAAAGGCATTCAAGGAGAAGATTGATGATGAGTATCGAGTTAACATGTGAGGATCTCACTCTGGATATCTTAATTGTAGTTTCCATTTGTTCTTTTGAGTAGTAACTGATATTTATGATATGTTTGTGACAGGATTTTGGATAACCTTCCATTGGTTGTTCCCATAAGATTTCCCAATCAGGAAAATGCTGTAGTGTATCAGTATGGATATCATGTTGGTCTCAGAGGACAGTATGCGGGGGTAAGTTCTAGATTGGTCAGCATCTGTTTAGAAATTTTTTATTATATTTCCATTTGATAATGAAAGCAATGCTGATTTGGTTTCTTGCAGAGCAAGGAAGAAAAACATTTTATAAACAATCACTTGACATTTACAGTCAAATATCACAAGGATCCATTGTCAGACTCTGCAAGGATTGTTGGATTTGAGGTCAAACCATTCAGGTAAAAAAATATATTGTTTATGATTGAGGCATATGTATTACCTACTTTTACCACTGGTTTCGTTTTCTACTTTTCTTACAAGCCGTTTTGATACGCACAGTGTTAAACATGAATATGAGGGTGAGTGGAATGAGAAGACTCGTCTGACAACTTGTGATCCCCATGCAAAACGTGCAGTTACTAGTTCTGAATCTCCTCAAGAGGTTGAACAAAATAAGGAGATCATATTTACATATGATGTTGAGTTCCAGGTCAGCAATACCTTGCTGCTTGTTACAGTTTGGCTAGTGTCTATGGTGTTATTTCATTCTAATCAACAAGCTGCTTGTTTTCATCTTGCAGGAAAGTGATATAAAGTGGGCATCCCGATGGGATACCTATCTTCTAATGGCTGATGATCAGATCCATTGGTTCTCAATTGTTAATTCTTTGATAATTGTAATTTTCCTCTCGGGTATGGTGGCAATGATCATGCTACGAACTCTTTATCGGGATATATCTCCAAGTACAACCAACTCGAAACTCAAGAAGAAGCACAAGAGGAGACAGGGTGGAAGCTGGTCCATGGGGATGTTTTTAGGCCTCCAACAAATTCTGACTTACTCTGTGTGTATGTTGGAACAGGGGTTCAATTTTGTGGTATGATTATTGTTACCATGATCTTTGCTCTCCTTGGCTTCCTATCCCCCTCAAATAGGGGTGGGTTAATAACAGCCATGCTTCTACTCTGGGTCTTCATGGGCCTGTTTGCTGGATATTCCTCAGCTCGTCTCTATAAGCTGTTCAAGGGAACCAAATGGAAGAAAGTTGCACTCAAAACAGCATTTATGTTCCCTGCAACAGTGTTTTCCATTTTCTTTGTCCTGAATGCTCTAATATGGGGCCAGAAGTCTTCCGGGGCAGTGCCATTTGGAACCATGTTTGCATTGGTATTGTTGTGGTTTGGCATCTCAGTCCCGCTTGTTTATGTGGGTAGTTATTTTGGTTTTAAGAAGCCAACAATCAAGGATCCAGTGAAAACTAATAAGATCCCGAGGCAAATTCCAGAACAGGCTTGGTACATGAACCCAGCCTTCTCCATCCTAATTGGGGGCATACTTCCATTCGGGGCTGTTTTTATTGAGCTCTTTTTCATCCTCACTTCAATATGGTTGCATCAGTTCTATTACATATTTGGCTTCCTCTTCATTGTCTTTGTCATTATTATTGTCACTTGTGCCGAGATCACAGTAGTACTCTGCTACTTCCAGCTATGCAGTGAGGATTACCAATGGTGGTGGAGGTCATACTTGACTTCGGGTTCTTCAGCACTTTACTTATTCCTCTATGCTGCTTTCTACTTCTTTACAAAGCTTGAGATCACAAAACCAGTATCTGGGGGTTTTATACTTTGGTTATATGTTGATAGTATCGTACGCATTCTTCGTCCTCACTGGTACAATCGGTTTCTATGCTTGCTTCTGGTTCACAAGGCTCATCTACTCGTCTGTGAAGATTGATTGATCTGCTATTGCAACTTAAGGAAAATTGCTAGTTTTGTTTCACTACAAGGATGTTCAAATTACCCAATATAGAATCAGAAACGCACGACATCAACTGGTTGCCATTTGGTTTCAGTTTTGAATCTTTGAACAATGAAACTGTTAATTTTCTTAACCTTCTCCATAAAGGTTCCTTGGCAATTTCTTCTAGAATTGGAAGTATCCATGTATTTACAAGCATAATAGTTCTCTGTTTATCCCTTCCATTCTGTCAAGAAAGAATTCAAAAATTTCCTTAAGGAAAATAAAAGAAATTATCAATTCATATATCTAATCTGCCTATGCTAATTTATTTATTTATATATTTAGTTCGATGTATCCAAGATTCAGACACAACCACTTGGGACTTGCCCTTTAAACTTGGAAAGCATTCTCTGGTCGGCAAGCTCAAAAGGAGAGCATAAAATAGTACAAACTAATTGGAAAAAAACAAGTGATGAAAGCATGGGAAATCAAGGAAATGCAGAATCTGCGCTAATGCTGGAGTCAAGCAGTTGGCTAAATATTATTGTGTGAAACTGCATAACTGAGGGTGGATTCCGAGTTGACAGCTCCTGAGAAACTTGTTGCATTGTTGGTCGAGATTGTGGACTGGCATGTAAGCATTGAGATATTAGTTTTACAACTGTGACCACTGCCGCTGCTGTTCGTTTCCTAGGAGATGGAAGACGCTGGTCTAACAGATCTTTCAGTAGTAAATTACCGAATGACGCCGATGATGAACATGATGGTGAGAGCGAAGAAAATGATGATGACAGGAAATATATTAGATCCCCAGGGTGCCTTCCCATAAGTATTTCCAATGTCACCACTCCAAAGCTAAAGACATCACATTTTTCATTCACTTGCATAGCATACGCAAGCTCTACAAAGAAAAGGCGAGCTCAAGTGCATGAGTACGACTTTAGCTAGTATTGAACAGTTTACTTCAACGAAATTCAGAACATTTACAGCTAAAGAGAAAAAAAGGGATGTAAAGAAACAAAAGAAAAAATACCTGGAGCCGAGTAACCAAGAGTGCCTCCAAATTGGGTCCAATTGGAGGAGTCAGGATTTAGCAACCGGGCAGCGCCAAAGTCTGCAACATGAGCCTCATAGTCTGAATCTAGCAGAATGTTCTTGCTTGAAATGTCACGATGGACTATAGGAGGGGAGCAGTCATGGTGCATATAGGACACAGCATTAGCTATGCCTTTAACAACATTTACTCTCTTATCCAATCAAATTCCATTGCTTGTTCATCATTCCTTAGTAACTTCTCCAGGCTTCCTCCTTCTAAGAACTCATATACCAAAATTGAGTGTCGGGATGCGAACAGAAACCATGAAGTTTCACAATGTTCCGATGGCGTATTTCAGTTAAGGCCTGAATCTCATGTTAAAAGCTTTTGATCTGCCACCCCACCTTCCGGAAGTGGGTGAAGCTTTTTCACAGCAAACATTTGACCATTCGACAATTGTGCCTTGTAAACGCTGCCATATCCCCCAACTCCAATGCAGTATTTGGAGTCAAACTCTTCAGTTGCTTCAACTATGCTTTCGTACATCACTTTTCCATCATAGTTGCAAATTGCAAACATGTTATCACTTACTACTATCCTTGGCTTGTTGTCGATCTTCCTCTCTCTTCGTTGAAGAAGAAAGAATCGCAAAGACAACAAATACAAGTAGTAGTGTGCATAAAATAGGGATTATAGATGCAATCACAATTTTGCTATTCTTTTTCGATCAACATTATGGTTTAAATTGAAGAACATGCTTCCAACCTTTGATATTTCCGCACAAGCCTTTGTTGTTTCTGAACAGAAATGAAGCCTCTCGAAAGGCCTTGTTGTCTGGAAGAGGACCCTCCAACTGATTGCAGGATACATCAACAGATGTTAAGCTCAACATATCATGAAAAGTTGAGGGAATAAAACCGAAGAGCATATTGTTAGATATGTTCAGCTTTTCTAAAGATTTAAAGTTCCCAACTTGCTCCGGTATTTTACTTGTCAGCAAATTATGACTGATATCAAGAACTTGAAGAAAAGATAAACCGCCAACCTCAAACGGAATTCCTCCACTCAATCTGTTGACACTCAAATTCAGTTCCAAAAGTTTCTCACACTGACTCAAACTTTTAGGAATGGATCCATTAACTTGTTTGCTGCCAAGTTAAGACTAACAAGACCAGATAGCAATCCGATTTGTGGAGGAATACTGCCTGAAAGATGATTATCATTCAACACAAGGTTGAACAACAATTTTAGCTCTCCAGTTCCTTTGGAATGCCCCCAGTTAGATGATTTGAAGAGAGGTCACATGATTGTAGCTGAGTTGCCTTTCCAAGTTCTGAGGGATCTCACCGGTGATATTATTGTTCGAGATCCTTAGGCTTGTTAGCTTGTGGCACTGACCCCATTTTGATGATATCTCACCAGTCAATTTATTATCACTCAGATCAAGATAGTTTAGGTTCGGATATATACCTAAATCTTCAGATACATTCCCAGTAAGTTGATTGCGTTCAAGCCGAACTCTATATAAGCTAGTACAGTTCTTCAAGGTCTTGGGGATTGGACCCGTGAGATAGTTGTTTTCTGCTTTAAAATGTTCAAGTACTCCGCCAAGGCACACCTGTTGTGGTAAATGGCCAATCAAGTAGTTATCAGATAATTCAAAATGTTTCAAACTTGTAAGATTGTTCATCTCTGCCGGAATGAAACCACTGAGACTGTTGCTGAACAACCTTAAGTCACCAAGGGACTGGAGCTTACCAAGTTCCCGAGGAATTGAGCCCGCTAATTTATTGCGATCCAGTACCAATTCAATGAGATTGGTCAAGTTTCCGATACTGGAAGGAATAAATCCTGACAGCGCATTGGAGAAAAGGTGAAGATATATCAGATTTTTCAAGTTTCCTATAGAAGCAGGGATTAAACCCGAGAGATTTGCTTCTGACAAGTAAAGGTCAGTGAGAGATCTCATTCTTCTCCGACCTCTTGCGGAATTGAACCATGAATGTTATTACCGCCAAGATAAAGATAAAATACTTTGGTCAAGTTTCCTATTGAAGCAGGGATTTCACCAGTAAAACTATTATTGTACAGATGAAGCACTTCAACGGAACTTAGCATTCCAATTTCTTTTGGTATGGAGCCTGAAATTGTATTATTAAAAAGGCTTAGGAAGGATAATTGGTCAGTTTCCAACAGAGAGGGGGAGAGAACCGACCAAATTATTATCAGAGAGATCAAGTTTATTCAAGGACTTCAACATTCCAATTTGTTGAGGCACAGAACCAGAAAACTTGTTTTTGTATAAGAAAAGACAACCAGCCCGTCAAGTTTCCAATAGAAGCGGGAATTTCACCGGTAAGATTATTGTTGTTCAAACAAAGCTCTGTAAGAGAACCTAGCATCCCAATTTCTTTAGGCATGGACCCCGATTTTTATTGTCGAAAAGTTCAAGAAAAGACAAGTTGGTTGAGTTTCCAATAGAACAGGGATTTTACCGGTAATACTATTATTGGACAAATAAAGCTCTGTAAGGGAACTCATCATTCCAATTTCTTTCGGTATGGACCCGAGATTTTATTGTAAAAAGGTGAAGATGAGATAAGTTGGTTAAGTTTCCAATAGAAGCAGGAATTTCACCGGAAATACTATTGAACAAATAAAGCCATGAAAGGGAACCTAGCATTCCGATTTCTTTTGGTATGGACCCCGAAATTTTATTTTCAAAAAGACAAGTTGAAATAAGTCGGTTAAATTTCCAATAGAAGGGGGGATCGAACCTGTTGGGTGTTTTCAAACAGGTAAAGCTCTGAAATAGAGCTTAAATTTCCTATTTCAAATGGAATATTCCAGAAAGATAATTGGAAGACAAGTCCAGGTATTTAATCTAGATAGGGTACCGACATCTGATGGAATGGTTCCATTGAGATAATTGTAGCTTAGATCAAGAACAGTAAGTTCGGGGAAAGCAGAGAAGCTAAAACCATGAAGTGTACCTTTTAGCTGGAACTTGAAAGGTTAACTGGCTACCCTTCTAGAGTTCCACAAATGATCCCAGTCCAGTTACAAGGGCCATTCCATCCCAGGAAGAGAGGAAAGACCGACTTTGATTATCAACTGGCCTTCCACTTTAGAAGAGCACCGGCTTCTTTTTGTATTGTAGGTGATTCATCTCTAAAAGTGCCGGAAACTGAACCAAAGACATGGAAAGAAGAAACCGCAGCAGGGTGAAGAAGGAGAAGAAGACCTTGAAGGATGAAGATGTTAACTTGCTAATAAAATACCATAGCTTAAAATTGGTAAGGCATGTATTGGTTACACTCAACTCTAAAGGAAAGTAGTTGCTGAGAATGTGATAATAAACGAAGAATAAGTAATACATTCATAGGCAACGTACTTTTCTCTCCTCTTTGACATTTCAATCATGCAACTTACCAGGACCAGGACGCACCGTGTTTATTGGGGCTGACTTTTATGCCGGTGGGACAGCCCCCATTTTTTGGGATCTTAACGTTTGATTCTGTCATGTGAAGCTTTTCCGTCAACTGGACGGTGTGCCTGACTTTTGATATTTGTTTCCACACGACATCCAACTGCCTATAGGCTTATAGCCACAAGTGAACATGAATCCCTATGGATAAACAATACTCCATAAAGACGGAGAAAGAAAAGGAAAACAAAGTTGAAAGATTATAAAAAAGAAGGATATATTTATATTTGGATAATTAAAATTAATAAAAGAAAGGAAAAGATGAGAATTCTAATGTATCTCTCCTTGGGAAGGAAGTCAATTCATTTACAATTAAATATTTATATAAATAAATTAATAAATGACTATTATTTCGTAAGCATGAAACAAAATTCACTATGTAAAATCATACTAATTGTCCTTTATATATTTAAAAAAGGTGAAGAGAGAAGACCTTGAAGGATGAAGATGTTAACTTGCTAATAAAAGATACCATAGCTTAAAATTGGTAAGGCATGTATTGGTTACACTCAACTCTAAAGGGAAAGTAGTTGCTGATGTGATAATCGAAGAATAAGTAATACATTCATAGGCAACGTACTTTTCTCTCCTCTTTGACATTTCAATCATGCAACTTACCAGGACCAGGACGCACCGTGTTTATTGGGGCTGACTTTTATGCCGGTGGGACAGCCACCCATTTTTTGGGATCTTAACGTTTGATTCTGTCATGTGAAGCTTTTCCGTCAACTGGACGGTGTTGCCTGACTTTTGATATTTGTTTCCACACCGACATCCAACTGCCTATAGGCTTATAGCCACAAGTGAACATGAAATCCCTATGGATAAACAATACTCCATAAAGACGGAGAAAAGAAAGGAAAACAAAGTTGAAAGATTATAAAAAAGAAGGATATATTTATATTTTGGATAATTAAAATTAATAAAAGAAAGGAAAAGATGAGAATTCTAATGTATCTCTCCTTGGGAAGGAAGTCAATTCATTTACAATTATATTTATATAAATAAATTAATAAATGACTATTATTTCGTAAGCATGAAAACAAAATTCACTATGTTAAAATCATACTAATTGTCCTTTATATATTTAAAAAATAATAAAATATTTTTCACCATTTCAATCCTGCCTGTGAAAAAATTTCCACCGTCAATATACTTGATAGATAATCCAAATTTTAATCTATAAACCAATAAATATAGGATAAACTACAAATTTCATCACTCAACTTTTACTTGATTCCTGTTTTGGTCACTAAACTTTAAAAAATTTCAATTTGATCTCAACTTTAGAAGTTCCTATCCACATAAGTCTCCCGATAAAACTGGTCACTAAATTTTAAAAAATTCAATTTGATCACTTGACTTTAGAAGTTCCGCTCCACATAAGTCTCGTCCTTTCACCAAAGCCAGACAGAGGTTCCTCTTGATATCTCTCCTTAGATCCTTTGGAAGGCTTTGAACCAAGTTTTCTTCTTCAACACCGTGTGTCTCCACTCTCCAACCACTTATATTGGTCAAACAGTCTTACTCGTTCCTAAGGTACTGGGGAAGCCCAATGTTGCGTCCTCTGTTCGGAGTCCTCCTCTTGATCCTCATTTCTTCTAGTGAATGGTAAGAGATTGAAGTTAAGTATGTTTACAACATCGACAATTCCAGAAGACCACTGGAGCGTCAATAGGTTTCAAAGTTTCACCGAAGTAAGTCATTGGTTAGATAAAGCATGAAAATTCATCTGCATGTTTCTGGTCACTAATGCAAAGAGGATGAGTCCAAAGTGCAAGTGCTATGAGAGTATAACCTCACCAGGATCAGCACTAGTTTGAAGCCCCATGTCTAAGGGTACTGCAAAGACATTGAGGAACATACAGAAGAATCTGTAGACATCCGTTTTTGTCCGGGTCTTTTCTATTTTAATTTTTTATTATTATTGTGTTTTTTTTATTATTATTATTATTTAATATATTACATTATATTTTTTGCAGGCTTGAAGCCCAATCTGATACAAGGTAGCCCCAAAACAGATTACAAATATACAACCCACCAGCCCAGATCCAGACCCAAGATCCGTCCCGATTCAAAACTTAGGGTTTTAAACCCTAAAATAGATTAGGGTTTTAACCCTAATCCCCTAGTCAGCCAGTCGTCGTTGTCGTTTGGCCTTTCATCTCCCAGCCATGCTTGACCGCCGATGGTGAATCCCGAGCCAGGTCGTCATCAGCAATCTGGTCACACATGAAGCAAATGTCATCAACATTGTATCAAACTTACCCCAAGTTGAAACCCCAAATAAAATATAACCTAAATCCCGATTTTTACGGGATTTAATCCTGAAAAATCAGTGAGACCCATACCCCTATTCTAGATATCATTATCATCAAATCCATCACAGAAAAGGGAAATAAAAACAGAACGGAGAGAAAATGAGGATTCATTCGGGGTTTTCAGAGAAAAGGAGATAGATTTTTTAAAGAAACCGAGAAGAAAATAAAGTTTTTAAATCGATAAAACCAAAAAATAGAAACGAAAAAGCCTTACCTTTGAGACCATTGACCTGCTCACCGAAGCTGAAAGATCCGTCTTAAGCAGCCAAGTAATCCCTTTGTCTTGAGGGTTTAGTTTTTAGGTTGAGATTTTTGGGGTTTAGGTTATAAGAAGCAAGAAAGTAATCTGGGGTGGTTATTTTGTGTGTTAACCATCGAGAACGCAGTGGAAACGCCGTGAGGCGGCGCTGCTCGTGGGTTTGGGGGAGAGTTTCTCTCTTTTATTTTTTGGCCAAGATATGAAATGATTTTAGGGTTCTTATAACCCTATAAAGATGGTTAAATACCATCTGTTGTGCGACAACGTTTCAACAAGGGGAGGCTATGCGACACCGTTTCAACAAGGGGAGGCTAGGCATTTTTGCATAAAGGGGTAAATCTCAGTTTAAGTCCCCCACGTTTGTATTGTTCTGTAACTGGTCATTAATGAAATTTTGAAATCTTTGACTTCAGGCCTCATGTTTATTTTCATTGTATTTTAGTCCTAGCTTTATATTAAATATGTGTATGTTGATATTTTACTTTAAGCACATATTTTTTAAGTTTTCATATTAGTCACTGAATAGAACTTGAATCCTTTAATTTCTAGCTTCAAGTATTGATTGTTTGTATTTTAATCATTATCTGTTATTTAATATAAATTTGGTTTAATGTCTATTTTAGGCTATTAATACATGATTTATTTCATTTATCCTTATTTGTCTAGTAGTGAATTTATCTGTATTTATGATTTGGTTCCTGAATTTATTTGTCTTTTGTTCCAGTCCTTAAATATTATTTTGAAAGATAAATTTTGAGTTTGTATCATAGATCTTAGATTTCACTTTTAACCCATTTTGGTCACTGTTATGGTTTTGTAAGTGAAATTATGGTGTTTATTACATATTTATGCTTTATTATTTTGTCCTTTTGTTTTTTTAATGTCATTTTTTATCCTAGTTCAAACCGTTTAATTCATATGTTTATTTTTATGTTATTATATGTTTTTATTATATATATATATATAATATATTTTATGTATATATATTTTATGTGTGTTTAATTATTTTTCTTAATCCTTGTATGTTTATATTCTTATTTCATTATTTATTTTCTCATTCATATTAATTTAATTTTAAATTAGCCTTCGTATTAATATTATGTGTCTCTCGTACTTGATTAAAAGGTTTACGCATCCGAATGTGTTTCAAACACGTATTCGTAAAATGAGCGTAGAAAGTACCACTTGGTCGAAGTGGTGCGATCCTGTACGATTTTAACGACATAATACTTGAAATAAATTGAGTTTATGTACTATTAATTTATTTTAATGATGCAATGTGTGTTATTTTAATTCATTATATGCTATTGCAAATCGTCAATTTTCCTTTATATTCGATTCATATATTTATTTATGGAATATTCTTTTACTAATAAGAAATAGTTGAAATTAGTTTTTCCCATGGAGAATTACTAATTTCGAGATTTTTTTTTTAATTAAAGAATTTTCCCTAACATTCATTAATTCGAAGCAAATTAATTAAATTTCAATAAATAGATCACATTTTAACTTTATATTCGATCTATCATTTTCACCATTACGACAACGTGTAAGCGACACAGTACCAGTTTTGGACATTGTGGGGTGCTAATCCTTCCCCACATAACCGACTCCCGAATCCATTTAACGAATCTTTGGTAAACGCAGACCAAATTTTGTCTTATAAAATATTTTTTCTTAAAATTGTTTTAAAAGACATTTTTAGATATTCGACCTACCTAACCCAAAGGTCGATGGCATCTCCTATTCGATTTAATTTCAATTAATCCAAAATCCTCAATTTTCCAAATAAAATAATCGTTTTTAAAATAATATTTAATTGTTTTAAACCTAAAAAAAATGGTTATGACAGCTTGGCGACTCTATGGGGACTTTTTTTATGAGAGTCAAGCTGTAAAGTCGCTTATACATAGTCGTTTGGTGGAAATTATGAGTTTGAGTATTTAGTTAACTTGATTCGTTTATTGAAGTTTTAATTGCTTCATTTTTATCTGTCATACTAACAATTTAATCTTTGTTTTCAGATTCGTCAAGGTTTTATCAAGTTTTTTTTTGTTTCGTTTTCCTTTGAGTCAAAAGTAGGTACGTTCCTCCTCACACACATCACGAACATTGGCATAACATAAGCTCTAGACACGAACTTTGATCCAAATTAGTCGGGTGAATGCTTTACTCTCGTAAGAATTTATTCTTCGTATGAGTTTTAGCAAATAACCCAAGGGATACATACCTTATACCTTCGTAGGGATTTATTCCTCGTATGGGTATAAGGTAGTGAATTCCCTCGAATTGAACTCGTTCCGTTCGAAACCTGTAATGGGTGAGGATCGAGGGTTTAGAAGCCCAAGGGGCACCAACATCAAGGACAATTCGAGTCCCTTTTTTCCCGTTAGAGCCGAAATCATGCATATAGTGAACCGTAGAACGATCCCCTAGGTATAGTCATACTGAACCTTTGTCTGTCAGTAGGTACCCAATAGGTGTACACGAAGGAGGAACGACTCTAAACTTTTACCTTTTGCTTTAAATTCGTAGAATATTTTTTTCCGAACAAAAGCATGCGAACTAGATACCATGCGGTTAGGACCAATTTCTTGAAAATAGATCATTGTGGGTAGAAAGCCTGTCCGGGTAGGATTGCTGTCTATTAAAATTTTTCGAGTAGATATCATGACGGGGTATGTGTTATTCATCTCTGAATTACATTTTTCTATATCAATTATTTATCAGTACTAATTAATTTCTTTCTTTTGTTGTGCACACTAACTTGTTTATTTTCATTTGTTTCATTTGTTTGTGTCATTTTGTCATCATTATTTGCATTTGCATTGCATCGTCATGACATAATGCGAAAATATTGATCTACAAGGGGATATTCAAGAGAAATTTCACAAGGAGAGATAAAAATTTCAATCAAGCAGTCACATATACAGACATGCATCGAGGGCTGAAAGGGTTCATAATACAAGAAGGAGACTTGCTCGAGGATCGTGCAACATTCAAGACGATGATACACTGAGTCGAGGGTAATCCCGCAGTAGGTTCTTATCTACGAGCATTCTATTGCCAGCCATCAAGGAGCGACGCACTTGCTTCAATACCGTCGGGCAGTAACGGAGTTAGATTAGAGAACGCTTGAGGGGTATCGTTTTCGAGGACGAATATCCGAGAAGAAGCAGCGATCCACTTCATATTCAACATCTAAGCGAAGGCATGTCTGCAAATTAGATTGTCTTGTAATGTGAAGGTTTTATTTCTAGTGAAAATTATTCTACGATATTCATCGTTGGGATCACATTTTGTGTTTGCATTTGCATCATTGCATTCTGCATAACATTCATTTAAGTGTTTTTACACGCATTAATCCTACCTTATGGGAAACTTTGAGGAATGTTTCTAAATGTGCAACTGCATTCGCATAGTACTGAGAATGGATGCAAAATTCGAGCAACTGAAGAAAGAGCTGGAAGAGAGTTTGCAAAAGATGCAAGCAGAGTGGGAAGTTAAAATGGAGTAGGTACAAAAGGCCACCATGGACCGTATCTTGCAAAATCAAAGCGACCTAATGGATCAAATGGTATCAAAGTTGGCTGGGATCAACCAAGAGAGAGGCAAAGAGAAGATTTCCTTGACCAGAGGAAACTCTAAATGTGTGATAGCTTATGCTAGTCCCCAAATAATTTTTCACCCCACAAGCTTCTAGCCATCAAGCACATTTTTCCGCCACTAAAATCAGTAACTATTCTAGGTTCTCGGGATCACTATACTAATCATAGTATGTCAAATTTGATGAGATGAAGAGAGCCAACAATGAGAATCCCGGAGAATCTGAAATAGTATGTAGAGAGACATTCCAGGGAATGAGAGGACAGAGCTCTCACTATGGAATAGATGCACAGAATTAGTACTAGTTCCTAACTTGGTGCTTTCGCCCAAATTCAAGATGCCCGACTTTGAAAAATACAGTGGAACCAGCTGCCTAATGCCCATCTCACGATGTTTATTCGAAGAATGACTGGGTACACAAACAATGATCAGATGTTGATTCACTGCTTCTAAGCCAGTTTAATTAGACCCTCTTCAAGGTGGTACAATCAACTGAGTCGTACTCAAATTCGCTCTTGGAAGGATTTGGCTAATGTCTTTCTGAGTCAATACAAGCACATGATTGATATGGCCCCTGATCGAACAATGCTACAGAATATAGAGATGAAGAATAGTGAGAACTTCGACAATATGCTCAAAGATGGAGGGATGTCGCATCTCAAGTACATCCACCAATGACTGAAAGAGAGTTCATCACTCTATTCATTGATACTTTGAAGTCTTCATATCGACTACATGATAGGAGCTGCCACCAAGAGTTTCTCTAACATCGTCATGTGTGGAGAATGATCGAAAGAGAAATCAAGAATGGCCAGATATGAGGCACTAGTCGTACCGACAATGAGGAAAGAGCTGAGATTAACATTGAGATCTTATCTAGTTAGTTTGGGGACCAAACCTCATAAGACATTCTATGAAAAAACTCACATCAGTACAATTCCAATGACATATGAGGAGTTGCTCCCAGCTAGTTGAGATGAATCTGGTGACTCCAGTTCAGTCGAAACCAAGAAAAGCCCCATATCCTGAAGGCCATGATATTAACACCATATGCAGCTATCACATTGGGAGCTCAGGGAACACTGAGAATTGTAGGACATTGAAGCGCAAGGTCCAAGATCTGATCGATTCAGGGGCATTAATGTTTCAATGTGTGATGGGGCATTCTGATTGGAAGTCGGCCATGACCCATCAGGAGATTTGTTGCATTTCATGCATGACATCTTGTTTGAATTTGTTTTTCTTTTGTTCTTTTTATGTTTAAATGTTTGCAAATCACTTGACTTTTGAACATTCTCAATAAAATGCTTCATTCTTAGGAAATGAACAATGAGAAAATTTTAATCTTTTTTAATCTTGAATTCTTTAAATATCATTTTAATTAAAATATTTTAATAATTGAGGTTGTAAATCTTTGACAAATGACAAGATTGAACCTTGCAAAACAATGACCCCTTGATCTAAAATATCCACCAGAATATATACCCTCTCTTGCAGGGACCGAGCTAATTATCTCCTCGTATGTATAACCAATTAAAGTCTTGGCATTCAGGTATGTGTTAGGAGCAGACAAAATGGGGCAACTAGCAGATGTGATTGCAAAACTAATTGGTTCTTACTTCTGTTTATGATGATCATGGTCTTTTCAGATGGAATGGTCAAGTAGGTGAATCTAGTTTGGGTCAGTTGCTTGGAAATTGAACTCTAACGATGAGATTTTCTGACTTTCAACAAACTAAGACTATAACAGGTTCTCATCAGCAAGCTTAAGAAATGGAATTCGTATACCCAAAAATTATATTGCATATGTATACAATAAAGTTGAGCTATTCCGCTAAAGCAATTGGTTATAGAGGAAACTCGAAAGCCCTGTCTTTATGAATAGATTAAATTCAACCATGACATTAATCGGGTACTTGGCAATTCGGTGTTTGCTCCACTATGGTTGTCAAGTCGAAGACTTTGTGATGACATGAATCCTTCAGCTAGCCATACAAAGGCAATTATGAAATATATGTACAATAAAGCTGAATCCAGCTAGCCAAGCAATGGCAAATTAAATCAAAATTACTAAATAAGAAGTTTCGGTGAATATGGACTAAGGGAGTTGAGGAACACCTGTTATAGTCGACTTCACACGAGCACTCAGAAATCTTATTTTTAGACCGATATTTCTGCACTACCTTGACTAGGTAAGTCTACGAAGCTTGAACAAATGGAAATTTCAGAGAACTGAAACAAAAGTGTTCTAAAGAGTTTAGCAATTGACTATGCTAGTTGTGTCATTTTGTTCGCCTCCGATTAAATGCAAAATCAAGAAAGAGGGTATGTCATTATCTTCACGAGGACCAATTGATGAAACAAACCTTAGAATTTAGGTAGCCAACCTCAAAAACAACCTTTCGATCTTGATATTTGTCAAAGATTTGCAGCTATCAAAGATTAAAAGAGCTTTTGATTTTTATATTCAATGAATTCATATTGTTGTGATTTGCTCCAATGTGAAGCCAAAGAAAGGGAATTATTTAGTTCATTTGACAATGAAAACCACATATTTTTTCTTCGTCAAGTTGTTTTCAAAAGAAGAAAAACATTTTTAAACAGATAAGTTCTTTGGAAGTATATCTTGGAATTCAACGAATATCTCTCCAAAGCTCAAGATCGAAGTGGGGCAAGGGAAGCCAATTCTTGGGACAAAATTTGCTAGGGCAAGGAAACAAATTGTCTCAGGTTGAGTTTTGCAAGAATACACACTGGTGGAAATGAATACAAAATAAATCAAAGATAGAGTGAAGAGTGCTCTCGCAACTATTCTCCTTCTAGATCGAGAAAACATACATCGATGCATACATACATCAACATATACATACATATTACATGAGTTTGCATCTTTGCATCAAACATTTATCATGTATATTAAAGATAATTTTCTCCTTACTTGAGGAAAATTAAAAAAATAAACAAAATAAACAAAATAAATTTCATCTTGACATCCATCATAACATCCAAGATAGTCAGTAAAAAATGCATCATTTTGATCTCTTAGGAAATCAAAGCTCGGAAATGACCAGATGTCTCAAACTTGAAGAAGAATGATTTGGCTTCCTGAAGTTAACAATCAAGATATTTCCTTAACATGCAGGAACAAACAGACTTTTTATCACCTTTGAGGGTGTTTTTCTTGAAACAAAATTTTGTCTCGCTTGAGACAGTTTTCTAAAAACAAATTTTGTCTCGCTTGAGACAATTTCTTTCAAAACAAATTTCATCTCACTTGAGACATTTTTTCCTTTAAGATACAAATTTGAATTTGTTTCACATTAAACAAAGTTGATCTCAGTTAAGATCACTTTCTCTTAAAACAAACTTCGTCTTGCTTGAGACATTTTTTCCTTTGATATACAAATTTCAAATTTGATTCACTTGAAACAAAAATTAATCTCACTTGAGATTGTTATTTTTTTCAAAACAAATTCCGTTTGAGACATTTTTCCTTGAGAATACAAATTTCGAATTTGTTTTCACATTAAACAAAGTTGATCTCACTTGAGATCAATTTCTCTAAAAACAATTTTGTCTCGTTTGAGACAATTTCTCTAAAACAAATGTTGTCTCACTTGAGACAATTTTCCAAATTATGAATTTGTTTCACTGGAAACAAACATCATCTTTGAGTCATTTCTTTTGAAACAAAGGATCTTTGAGTCTATTTCTTTTAAAACAAACTTTGTCTCTCTTGAGACGGATTTTATTGAAAATCTTTGAGTCTGTTTCACCTAAAACAAAATGAAAATCTTTGAGTATGTTTCTTTGATAACAAAATTTTGTCTCTTTTGAGAAAGTTTCTTTTGAAATAATCTTTGAGTATGTTTCTTTGGGGAAAAAAATTGTCTCTTTTGAGATAGTTCCTTTGAAGAAAAATCTTTAAGTTTGTTTTATGAAAACAAAGGTTTGTCTCTTTTGAGACAATTTCTCTTAAAACAAACATCTTTGAGATTGTTTCACTTGAAATAAACCTATCTTTGTGTTTGTTTCTCTTGAAACAAAAGTCTGTGAGTTGTTTCTTTGAATAAAAATCTTTGATTTGTTTTTTTTGAAAAATTCTTGAGTCTGTTTCTTTTGAACCAAAGTTTTGTCTCTCTTAAGACAATTTCATGAAAAAATCTTTGAGTCATTTCTTTTGAAACCAAAATCTTTGAGTTTATTTCTTTTGAAATAAAGTTTTGTCTCTCTTGAGACAGTTTTTCTTGAGAAAAAATCTTTGAGTCTGTTCCTTTTGAAAAATCTTTGAGATTGTGTCTCTTAACAAAATCATATGTGATTCTATTTCTTTAAAAACAATTTTGTCTCTTGAGACAATTTTTAATGAAAACCAACCTTTGATATTGTTCTTTTGAGAAAAATCCTTGAGTCTGTTTCTTTGGAAATAAAATTTACAATCTTTGAGTCAGTTTCTTTTGAAACATCATCTTTGAGTCGGGTTCTTTTGAAATCATTATCCCTAAAGATGGCCAAACTCTTCATCACATATGATTCGTGTCATCCCCGACCAGATCACTTCATCACGTATGAGCCGTGTCACCCCTAGATAACCAGCAGTCCTCATCACGTAGGAACCGAGTTATCACCCTTCCTAAAGATGACCAGAACTCTTCATCACGTATGAGTCGTGTCATCCCCGACTAGATCTCTTCATCGCGTATGAGCCGTGTCCCCCTAGATAACCAGTCGTCCTCATCACGTAGGAACCGAGTTATCACCCTTCCTAAAGATGGCCAGAACTCTTCATCACGTATGAGTCGTGTCATCCCTCGACCAGATTTCCTCATCACGTAGGAACCATGTCACCCTTAGACGACCCGAACTCTTCATTGCGTATGAGCATGTCGTCCCAACGACAAACCTTATCCAATTTCTAAGCAAAAAAGGAGAGAAACCAGACAAAAACGTGTTGTCTTGTCGTTTTTGCCCTATTCTTGTTAACACAAGATGTGCAAAGAGGGGCAGCTGTATACACTCGTTTTTGTCCGGGTCTTTCCTATTTTAATTTATTATTATTATTGTTTTTATTATTTATTATATTACATTATATTTTTTGCAGGCTTGAAGCCCATCTGATACAGGCAGCCCCAAAACAGATTACAATATCCAACCCACCAGCCCAGATCCAGACCCAAGATTCGACCCGATTCAAAACTTAGGGTTTTAAAACCCTAAATAATTAGGGTTTTAACCCTAATCCCCTAGCTCACCAGCCACCGTCGCCGTTTGGCCTTCCATCTCCCAGCCATGCTTGAGTCGCCGATGGTGAATCCTGAGCCGGCCGTCATCAGCAATCTGGGCACACAGTGAAGTAAATGTCATCAACATATCAAATTTAACCCCAAGTCTGAAAACCCCAAATAAAATATAACATAAACCCTGATTTTTACGGGATTTAATCCTGTAAATTCAGTGAACCCATACCCTTATTCTAGATATCATCATCAAATCCATCGCAAAAAGGGAAATAAAAACATAATGAGAGAAATGAGGATTCATTCAGGTTTTTCACAGAAAATGGAGATAAATTTTTTTGAAAGAAAACCGAGAAGAAATGACCATTGACCTGTCCACCGAAGTTGAAAGATCCGTCTTAAGCAGTCAAGGTAATCCCTTTGTCTTTAAGGGTTTGGTTTTTAGGTTGAGATTTTTGGGGTTTAGGTTATAGGAAGCAAGAGAGTAATTTGGGGTGGTTATTTTGTGTGTTAACCACCGAGAAGGTAGTGGAAACGCCGTGAGGCGACGCTGCTCGTGGGTTTGGGGGAGAGAATTTCTCTCCTTTGTTTTTCGATCGAGATATGCAAATGATTTTAGGGTTCTTACAACCCTATAAATATGGTTACCATCTGTTGTGCGACATCGTTTCACAAGAAGACTAGGCATTTTTTGCATAAAGGGGTCATGTTTATTTTTATTGTATTTTAGTCCTAGCTTTTATATTAATATGTGTATTTGATATTTTACTTTTAGCACAGATTTTTTTAAGTTTTCATATTATCATGAATAGAACTTTGAATCCTTTAATTTCTAGCTTCAAGTATTGATTGTTTGTATTTTAATCATTATCTGTTATTTAATATAAATTTGGTTTAATGTCTATTTTAGGCTATTAATTCATGATTTATTTCATTTAGATCCTTATTTGTCTAGTAGTGAATTTATCTGTATTTATGATTGGTTCCTGAATTTTTTGTCTTTTGTTCCAGTCCTTAATATTATTTTGAAAGATAAATTTTGAGTTGTATCATAGATCTTAGATTTCACTTTTAGCCCATTTTGGTCACTGTTTTGGTTTTGTAAGTGAAATTATGGTGTTTATTACATATTTATGTTTATTATTCCTTTTATATTTCGTCCTTTTGTTTTTTAATGTTTTATTATTAGTTCAAACCGTTATTCATATGTTATTTATATGTTATTATATGTTTATTATTATTATTATTATTATTATTATATATATATATATATATATATTATATTTATGTGTTTAATTATTTTTTCTTAATCCTTGTATGTTTATATATTGCTTATTTCATTAATTATTTATCTCATTCATATTAATTTAATTTTAAATTAGCCTTCGTAATATTTGTGTATCTCGTACTGATTAAAGGTTTACGCATCCGAATGTGTTTCAAACACGTATTCATAAAATGAGCATGGAAAGTACCACTTGGTCGAAGTAGTGCGATCCTGTACGGCATTTTAAAGACATAATAACTTGAAATAAATTGAGTTTATGTACTAATTAATTTATTTTATGATGCAATGTGTGTTATTTTAATTCATTATATGCTATTGCAAATCGTCAATTTTCCTTTATATTCGATTCGTATATTTATTTATGATGGAATATTCTTTACTAATAAGAAATAGTTGAAATTAGTTTTTCCGATGGATTTACTAATTTCGAGATTTCTTTTTGAATTAAAGAATTTTTCCTAACATTTATTAATTCGAAGCAAATTAATTAAATTTCAATAAATGGTCACATTTTAACTTTATATTCGATCTATCATTTTCACCATTACGACAACGTGTAAGCGACACAGTACCAGTTTTGACATTGTGGGGGATGCTCATCATTCCCCACGTAACGACTCCCGATCCATTTAATCGAATCTTTGGTAAACGCATACCAAATTTGTCTTATAAAATTTTTTTTTCTTAAAATTGTTTTAAAAAACGTTTTAGGTATTCGACCTACCTAACCCAAAGGTCGATGGCGACTCTATTCGTGGTAAACGCATACCAAATTTTGTCTTATAAATTTTTTTTCTTAAAATTGTTTTAAAACGTTTTTAGGTATTCGACCTACCTAACCCAAAGGTCGATGGCGACTCCTATTCGATTTAATTCCATTAATCCAAAATCCTCAATTTTTTTCCAAATAAAATCATAATCGTTTTAAAAAATAATATTAATTGTTTTAACCTAAAAAATGGTTATGATAGAATCTTCGTAATCAAGTAGAAGAGGCAAAATGATGTTCAATTTTAAAATAATAATAAATAAATAAAAAGACATCAGAGCCATGCAAGCATCATTTACATAATTGATCATTTGACATTAGATTTAGCTGAAATTTAATAGACAGTTAACAAATACCTTCTGAATTACAACACATATTTCTATTTTCTTAAGGTCATTTGAAAATGAACAAGCATGCAAGTTTAGCACAAGATTATATTTTATAAATACTACAAAGTACAACACGCTAGGAATGAGTTGAAATAAATGGGAAAGATGAATATAACTTCCACTCAGAAACGTGTCAAACAGAAGCATGGAGACGTATAATCACAAATGGCTTTAAGTTCTTACTGTTACAGCTACAACATTAAGAGTTGATCAAAGGCCTGTCGTCACAATGTAGATTTCCAATAGATGCTGTCTGTGTGAACACTGAAGATTTCAACATCAAATGGAGGATCATCATTATTATCATCAGCTGGGGACTTATTCTTAGAACAGAGTCGTGCATGTCCTTCCATATGTCCTAAGCCTTCAGCTTCTCATTCCCGTAGAAGAAACTTGTATTGCATTCATTATTATCAACTGCGTTACAAGCCTTTTTCCAGCATGTGTCGTCAGTTCAACAGCAACTCAAAAGTAACAACAATAATTTCAGTGAAAGTCTCCACTTTCCTTGCTCTATATCATTAGAAATAAAATGGCAGTTAATTTGAATTGATTCGCTTCTCTCTTCAAGTATTGTCAACATTTTCAGTATTCTAAGAATCAAATTAGTCGCTTTAGTGAGCTCTTAATCGAACGAAACATTCACTAGAACGCAATGAAAGGAACAATTAAAGAAAATGGTGGACTTCTTGATCGGAAATTCCTTGTTCAAACGAATGCCTAATTTCTACATTAAGTAACACAATCAGAATTTTTTTTATAAAAAAAAAAAAGCAAAATTAGAATCCAACCAACAAAATAAGTAAAAAGGTTCTACGCAATACGCATATCATTATGAACTAATGTCAAAGAAAATTAATTGAGAGTAGGAAAGCAAGACTCGGAGAAATTCTTGAAGTAGACTTAAAAAATTGAATTTAATAAATTACAGATAAACTAAAAACAAAAAACAAAAAGAGAATCACAATTAGGCCGCCGCGCGACAGATGAGGAGGAATAAGAAGAAAAAGGAAGAAAATTGGTAGGAGAAATAGAAAGGTGAAACTACAACTTGGCGAGAACGTCTGACATAAAGGAGAAGGGCATCAAAATGATCGAACTGTCCCTAAGATTTCAGTTTTATGGTTGTCGTCGGTTTTGACATTCGCTGATTTAGGGACCAAAATCCGAAACTTGGCATTACAATTAGAATGCTTTAGGATTATATTATGATACAAAATTTAAATATTTATGAAATAAATAAAATAAAACATTTTTTTTAAAGAAAAATCCATAAATTGTTTGAGGGAGGGGGTTAAACTCTGGGATTAAGATTAACCACGAGTTCTTGTCGATAATAAAATAAACAATTCTGACAATTATCTTAATCTCACGTTAGTGAAATTACTAAAAAGAACTTCATTAACATATCATTTAGTATCCATATATATATACATATATGAATGTATGAATGTAAAGATCAATGTGGTCAAAAGGGATTAAGCGAACGAAGTTAAAGTTTGCTTGCACGCCTTGCATTTGCTGAGCCTTAGTAAAACACATCATCTTAGCCCGGCCGCCATGCCATTATATAAAACATAAAAGAATATAATGAAGAAGGGAAAAGAAAGAAAGGCATGAGAATATGAAACTCTTCATGGTATTTATTGCCTCAAATTGCAAGTATTGTCTGAGAAAATAATACATCATCTTCTGAAAGGACAGCAAAATTTGTGAGGGACTCTCCCACAGCATGCTATATGCAAGACATGATAATAACAGAATGTTTGGATGCCAATTTCAGGCTGCATTTGTCCAACTTCAGCCTAAAACTGTTATCGTCGAGATCAATAAGATCATCCGCCACAAACATGATATCCCTCAGAGTCCATCAGATGCAAATCAAAATGGGAGCGACTAAGGCAGTAGTTGATCATATATTACTAAACATTGCTAGTTCGGAATTATAAAACATGCAGAAAGACAGTTCAACAAAGAAGAAATCACACTTCAAGAAAAAAAATCCTGATGTGTGAACATGCTTCACCAACTTCTGAAAGGACAACCTTGATCCATATTCAACAGCAATAGGATGTCCTATAACGAGACGTCACTTCTTTCCCAAAGAGAAACATATTGAAGTCTAAAACAAGAAAAACAGGAAAAAGACTGCACAACAGCACCTTATTCATTTTCCCCAAAATAATAAAATAAATCACACAGTGATCATGAAGGGTCAGATTCTGTACCTTTCTATTATATTCCTCAAG
This sequence comes from Hibiscus syriacus, assembly GCF_006381635.1. NCBI lineage: Eukaryota > Viridiplantae > Streptophyta > Magnoliopsida > Malvales > Malvaceae > Hibiscus > Hibiscus syriacus. The sequence goes on from NW_024061893.1 coordinate 906,534, forward strand.
TCAGCGTCAAAGGATTAAGTATGAGCCAGAAAATCAAACAGGTGTCATAGTGGTCACTTTCTCAGCCTCGACGCTTAAGCGTATCTAAAATTGTGTTTCTAGCAACTGACATAATATTTCTGGATCACTTTCTTCGATCGGTTTATGAATAATAACTTTCACAGATCCTGAATTTACGACACCCTCCATTCCTGCAGGCATGATTCGGCCTGTGCCAATTAAGGTTATAGGAATGACAGAAACCCACGTTTTTGCAGCAACACTGAATGCACCTTTCTGCGAATTATGACCAAGAAAAAATAATGAGCTTTTGAATCAATAGTTGCATTTTAAAATCCTCCTGATTTTCCATAATGACTTAATTGACCAATCAAACAATAGAATTATAGGATGATCTCACCTTGAAATCACCTAACTTCCTATCCTTACTTCGTGTGCCTTCTGGAAAGAAAAAGACAGAGGCGCCATTCCTGACGAGATCCATACATCTCTTAAGACACTCCTACATGCACAGTAGTAATAAAATTCAAACACGTACTACAGAAAAAAATAAACCAGGCATGCAACACTAAAAGATAATATTACATAGATTGATCGTGAATTGCCATCTAAATAGACACTCAAAACAGATCAATCCTATATTGCAATCTAAAGAATGGTAACAGAAAATGCGAAAAGGAATACCAACTGGCTTCTGCTGTCCATGCGCTTTAGTGGAATTATACCCATCATAGACATGGCCCACCCAATAATGGGAAAAATACCCCGGTTGCTGATAAACTTGTAGCTTCTTCCAAGAGAAAGAAGTGTATAGATGTCTAAAAAACTCTGGTGGTTGGAAACATATACAGCGGGGCTCATGTGAAGGCATTCTGAAGAAGAGAAGGTGGGGAGAGCTCCAACAGAAGTTCAATAAGGATTTTCAGCCAATTTCTGCAACATACAGGGTTAATTGATTTACCGTTACATGGGGGCAGATTCACGTGGTGTAACAACCAGGATTTACCCACCTATGTTAGACTGGACAGGTTCCTCGTTGATGTCATTTCCTAGAAGCATTTCCTGATGTTACACAATACTTGCTGCCAAGGTCAGTGTCAGATCATAATGCTGTTTTTCTGGAGAATGAGGGGGTCAGTTGGGGGAAGAAACCTTTCAAACTTTTAATTTGATGGAAGAGGACGGTTTCCAGAATTTAGTAGAGTCTACTGTTAAAGAATGCAAGTCTGATCAGAGGAAAGCAGGAATTCTATCTATCCTGAAATCTACTAAACTGTCGATAAAACAATGGGTGGGGAAGAGAGACCATTTTCCTTCTGTAGAGATTACAGATTTAGAAAGAGGATTCATTTGGAAGAGGTAAACCTGCAGCAGAGGCAAGGTACATATGTTTGGGACAGAGGATCGATTTGATCAATATGAGATCAGAATTATGGAGGTTGTATAAGATTGAAGAACAGATATGGTTTCAAAAATCGAGAGCTAGATGGGTGGAAGGGGACCGTAATACAAGATTTTTTCATACTTGTGCGTTGATTAGGAGAAAGAGGAATTCCATGAATGCTTTGAATGTCATGGAGAGATAACTCAAGATCCATCTGTCATCAAAGCTTGTGTCAAAGACCATTTCTTGGAATTTACAACTCTAGTTCTACTTTGGAAGTAGAAGATGAAGATGAATTTTTCAAAAATTTCAGTGGAGCAAAGTAATATTCTGGAAAAAGAATTCACGGAGGAAGAAATAGGGAGACTTTACAATCGTGTGATAGCAACAAAGCTCCCGGCCCGGATGGTTTTAATATGGGCTTCTTCAAGAATTTTGGGTTGTTCTCAAGAATTCACGGATGGTTTAATATGGGCTTCTACTTTTGGGATGTTCAAATTACCCAATATAGAATCAGAAACGCACGACATCAACTGGTTGCCATTTGGTTTCAGTTTTGAATCTTTGAACAATGAAACTGTTAATTTTCTTAACCTTCTCCATAAAGGTTCCTTGGCAATTTCTTCTAGAATTGGAAGTCATGTATTTACAAGCATATAGTTCTCTGTTATCCCTTCCATTCTGTCAAGAAAGAATTCAAAAATTTCCTTAAGGAAAATAAAAGAAATTATCAATTCATATATCTAATCTGCCTATGCTAATTTATTATTTATATATTTAGTTCGATGTATCCAAGATTCAGACACAACCACTTGGGACTTGCCCTTTAAACTTGGAAAGCATCTCTGGTCGGCAAGCTCAAAAGGAGAGCATAAATAGTACAAACTAATTGTAAAACAAAGTGATGAAAGCATGGGAAATCAAGGAAATGCAGAATCTGCGCTAATGCTGGAGTCAAGCAGTTGGCTAAATATTATTGTGTGAAACTGCATAACTGGGGTGGATTCCGAGTTGACAGCTCCTGAGAAACTTGTTGCATTGTTGGTCGAGATTGTGGACTGGCATGTAGCATGAGATATTAGTTTTACAACTGTGACCACTGCCGCTGCTGTTCGTTTCCTAGGGATGGAAGACGCTGGTCTAACAGATCTTTCAGTAGTAAATTACCGAATGACGCCGATGATGAACATGTGGTGAGAGCGAAGAAATGATGATGACAGGAAATATATTAGATCCCCAGGGTGCCTTCCCATAAGTATTCCAATGTCACCACTTGGGGGGGGGGCGTGCACTTTACACTCATTTTCATTTAACGTGTATTAAAGATCGCAGTCTCAAGGCACAATAGAAACAGTGGGAGTTCCGTCATAAAACTAAAACCATATATATCAGTTTCATAGTAAAATGCATATAGATGAGCATTTTCTGCATTGATTTGTATACAAAATCAGCTCGTCCAGATGCTGATTAGCCGAGATAGATCGTTTCTTCAATCCCTTTGTTAAGGCTCCATCCAGGTGCCAGTTGAGAGATCATTGTTGCTTTAATCCCTCTGGCATTCCTAAGCTTTGTGCAAGGTCACTCATCCTTTCTTTCATGGCTGGACACTCTTTGATGTGCATCCTTGTACGCTTCATTAACTAAAAATGATAGCTTCTGAATGCCTTCAATTGGATTTTGGGATAGAAACACCTAAGACTTGACTATCACCGACGAGTCGACCAATAATTTGGTGGAAAATTAGTTTATCAATTGTATACTTACTTCTGCACCCAGTTCCATTGCTCAGTTCCATTGCTGCCTCGGTAATCTCTACCCGTATAGGTTGCTGGTTTCCAGATAATGTTGCCTGAAAAGTAATGTTTTCAGTTAGAACATCTGTAAATACAACAGAAAGATTGATTCTACAGTCAGAGTTGAGACACAGGACTCAAAGTATGTTCGACTAAAAGTATTATTCAACATCATAAACAGAATGGTGATCATCATAGCCACGAATAACGGGTTTATCAGCTAAGGTTAATGTAGCTGTGAGAAGCAGTCAATGATACTACTCAAACTAGAGAGAGAGAGAGAACTGTAAAAACATACCTTTATCAGCTCACCTTCACAATAGCCGTCAAACTCAGCTCTGAAATACGGAATAAAACCAAATGGAAATCATACAAAGAAGGAAACTAAAGTTCAGATACTAAAAGGGATAACGTAAGATCCATACGCAGCAAGCTCTTTTTGCACCCGCACAGCCTCAACCTGGACAACCATTTGTGCTTTCTTCACTGTCTCATAGAGATTTTGCATGTTTCCAAGAATTCCTGCCTAAAATCAATTCAGTAGGACAGCAGCATTAGCTTGAAGGAGAGAGTCAATAACGATGATGCACTAAGCCACTAACTATCATGCGCAACTGTCAAAGAAGACGAATGCCAAGCCCACATGACTCAAATATTTAATCAATTCCGGCACGATGATGAGACAGAGGAGTGTAGTCACGCAAGCACAGCAGCTGGATATATGTCATGCCTTCGGGGCAGATAATATTATGCAACTATGACTGTATGACAACGTAAATTGCATGTGTTTTAAAATAGTTTGTCCTACCACGGAGAAGAATTAGTACAAATTTAAACTTGAGATTAGAAGGATAAGTAAAACTCTAATGAAAAATAAAACTCTTCAAAATATTTTCCTTCATTTGTTTGAATCAAGTCATGTACTAAACACATTAAAAAATAATTCCTAGCAAACGAAACATAAATGTTTCAGTTTCACATAATTGAAAGTGGAAACAAGTAAAAATATAAAAAACAAAGGAAAACAGAACTTGAGTCTTGAGATAACAACACTGAACTGTAACCTTATGGCATCATTTTCAATCGTAGACAAGACTAAAACAATGGGAATTGATTATACCATAAAGGAAAATTTACTCATTGATAAGATCGTAAAAATTGATAAAGAGGTTGATATCCACATGATCTGAAGTGCATGTTAGACCCTAGTAAATGTCAGAGAGATCAATGTAGCCATTTCTAAAGAATGGTTTGAAATTAACATGAACTAGCAAGAGATGCCAAGATTACCATAACTAAACTTCGAAGGTGCATCATCACCCTTGTCACCATTTTCCTTTTTCTCCAAACAGGCCATACACACGAAGAGGCGTATACGTATGTCCAGTTTTCCGATGACATGTCGGTGATAAAAGCTGCTTACCAGCTAGATTTGCATTCGAATTAAAGTTACCTGAAGAGCATCAGCAAAAAGAAAAAAAATACAGCCCACTCTTTAAGAGCATAAATTGGGGGAAATTAATACGGATAAGCACCCAACTGCATAATAGACATTAGAGTAAAATAAAATCACACAGAGAAGCAAACAATCCTCGGTTTGATTACTGGGAATGTTTTGTTTCTACATAACGAAAAGTGAAAAGGGGAATACGAAGTTCATACCTTTTTTTATTTTAAAAAAACTATCAAATGATAACCAATACAACTATTTCAGCCATACTGACACTCAGTTTCGTCTAAAAACAAGCACAAAAACAAACCCATAGAACAAAATCAAAACTTTGCATGGTCGATACTCTTACACTGAATTCTCTATTTTTTTCATCAACCAAAGAGAGAGAGAGAGAGCGAGGCCAAGGGAGGGAGAATGGATTGTCTTCTTCCAATTAGTGGCTCCGTGGAGATTTGATATTTGAGCAGTCACGGCACTTGTCGACGCCATTGCTTTTGCAGATCTCTCACCCAGGAAAAATCAGATTTTTCAAAAATAGAGTTGTTTTCCTTTTCCTTTTCCTTTTAACCTTTTTAGCTTCATGTGATTACAAGGGGACAAATACGAGGAAGACACATTATCCTATCTTGGATATTTTACTTTAACATGGAAGCAATAAATTCAAACTAGGGATCACCATTTGAATTGCAGATATCTATTCTTTTTTATATATAAAATATATTTTAATTGTAAATAATAAAATTTAAATCAGAGATGATAGTTGGAATTATAGATATTTGATTATTTTTATAGATTTAGAGGGTTAAATTATTATTTGTTATAAATTTAAAATGGATATGATTAGATATGCCTTGATATTCATTTTCTAAATTTATATGATTAAATATTTGAATTCTAAAACATTATAAAATAAAGAATGTATATATTTTTAACGAGTTTCGAATATTGATCATGTAATTTAGTGCATTTAAATCTAGATTGTACTAATTTAGATGTTCGATACATGATTAAAATTTTTAATTTATTTTTTATCTATTTAACATCTAACAAAAATAATGTAATTTAAATTCAAATAAGACATTTAAATAATTTATCGATAAAAAATCAAATGCTTAAATAGTTTTTCGAATGCATACTTTAAAAAAAATTATAGATGTTAGATATTAGACTTGGGAATGATATTGAGATAGTCAGGCCCAAATTGTTTTCTTGGATCTCTTACACGGCTTTTACTTTAATGTACTGTTCCTGTGGCACATGTTGATTTGAGTATCACTTTCCATTTGAAAATTTAAATCAGTTCTAATTTGAAACCAGTACAACAATAACAAGCACTACGAGTCGTCAATGGTGGAGGTGGACACTTCTTCTATTCCTGCCATTTAATGACCCACTGACTCATAAGAAAAAATACATGCTGCTTGAATTTAGAAGCCAACTGATTTGAAACAGTTAAACAGAAGAAAACATTAAAAAAAATCTGCTTTTAAACAGTTGAGCATTAGAGTAATTATTTCCAACCTTTTTGGTTATCCACTCGTTAAACAGAAAAGTTGCTGGTGGCCCTAACTAATGGTGGCATACCCTATATGGGCCCTGTTTTACCAATACCCCTCTCCTATTTCATGCAGATCGAAAGTCCTCAGCCCCGTTTGGTTCATGGATTTTTTTCATTTCTGTGAGGAATTTTTTTTCCGGATTAAGATATTCACGTTTGGTTGGGTTACATTCCTAAGTGAGGATAAAAATTAAATAACAACAATGATTTTTATTTTTGTTTTGTTTTACTGGCAGGGCCGATCCAATGAGTTTTAATGCCCTGGGCGAGATAATAATTTTATGCCCCTATACTTGTACCGTATAATAGACAAACATAAATAATTTTTAAAACAATTATAATCCGAAACAGGGCAAGGTCAAACTACCATGATATTTCCAATTATATGGTGCAACAAGTCTACAGGACGGATAATGAGCTGCCTGAAGATAAGCTCAATAGAAGAACATCCTCTATAACAGATTAACAAATGGAAAAACATTTTGAGACAGTCTACAGTCGCTGAGAAAAGGATCAACTACATACCGAACAGCAGAAGGTGAAGCAACAACAACAACCGGTGCAGATAGGGCTTTCTCCAAGACAATTTGATCAACATGTACCTGAAAGGAATGAGCATTGTCAATTGACAATTGTAAACAATCTTCAATTACAAGCTACTATCTTGAAGCATGGTACATGTGAGATATTCTTTTTGTTTTACTTCTAGATTAATCCGCACGCTATAATCCCTAAGACCCTCATGGGATGTCAGTAGAGTCCAACATCATTCTACAGGAGATAGTTTTCTTCTAAATATCTAATGCATCTATGGTATAGTTATTCTTCGAAATATCTCATGAATCTGGGGTATAGTTATTCTTCAAAATATCTCATGCATCTGAGCGTTTCCCAGACCTTATAAAGAATGCCACCACAACTTAATGTGCATGTATTAATAGATAATAGATTTCTTTGTTGCGTGGGGTTTGCGACTTTTAACCAATACCTATGGGATTTATTTAAGCTTAGAACTTTTTTTTCCTCCAACCTCGAGGAAATGTTCCCTTTTGGCCTTCTCCCTTTTTTTTTAGTTTTAGAATTTTTGTTCAACTGATCAAATTTGAGGCGTTTGATTTCAATGAAAAGCAAGACTACTCCATATGCTATGCCTTAACTACAAGTGTTTCTTCATCTATAAACATCAAATCAAGTGCAACTATTAATTTACATATAAGTTGATGGATAGTGTCCAGCAGCACACCAAGGTAATGTAGGAAAATATCTCAGATCGTGAAGCAACTATAGACTTCCATATATACTAAACTAAAAAAGACATACTCGTGCACCTAGATGATTACATTAGAAAGAAGTGGAACAACCAATAGTTTCAGAGGAAATTTCCAATTGTTTCAACCATTCAAGGTCATAAATCTCAACTTCCTACAGCTAAATAAGTGTAATGGATTCACAAAACAAAGTTCAGATTACTGAGTGCACTAGATAGATATACATAGTGCGTTTGAATTAAAAATCGTTTGTGAAAAAGGTTCAATTTTTTTAATCTCGATTAAAATTTATCAACGTTCATATTGGAGGGGGAAATCTTATTTCAAGAAATCACTTTTTCCCCTTCTAATATCATTATTCATAAAATAGGATAACCAAGGAAAGAATTCCTATGGATTTTATTCCAAAATACAGAATCCAGTGAACGATTTTCAATATATGGTAAAAAAAATGAACTATTTTTCTTTCAAGTTCCAAATAAAAAGTGATAAAAGCGAAATCTAAGGAACTTAAAAATCATCAGAAGCTTTAAAAGGGAAATCAAAGAAGAAAGTGAAAGTATAAACCAGAGCGTCAATGAGCTTGTTGTTTTTGCCTCGTCTCTGGTGACGACGAGTCGACGACTTTCGGATTTGAAGAAGCACATGTCGAATCATTTGCGAAGTCGACTTAGACGAAGTTGAAGAAGCTCCCATTCTCGTACGAGAGAACAGATTCGCGTTTGAAGTTGCAGAGAGGCAGAAGAAAACGGTCATGGCGGAGGAAGAGTAGAGAGAGGGAAGAGAAAATAACGCCATTGAAACGTGTTGCCCCAGGTTCTTACTGAAACAAAATTTCTTCTTCTTTGATTTAGCGAAATTGTTTGATCTTGAACTGGGCTTTGATGGGTCTTTGGTTTCAGTTTTAGTTATTTCGTTTGATTCATCGAGTTGGTTGAATTTGAAAACTTTGTTTTCATGGTCTTGGGAAATAATTGTTCGCTTCCTTTCATGGTCTAGGGAAACAAAGGGGGCCCCACACCATACACATTTAGGTCACTGTATTGAGGATTTTCTACATGGAATGGAGAATTGTTAACCTATGGGTTTTATTTTAACGTTGGTGATGGTAGTGGGTTTCACATGGCTTGTTGATTTTTTAAACACTATCATGACACCGACTTCACACCTAAAAACTTCATCAGATTAGACATGATTGTGAATCTAGAAAGTTTACGCCATATTGATAATTTAGGTTAAACATTAGGGGATTCAAAGTTTTTAATCCATATTCTATTATTTACAGGTTTAGCTAAAAATTAAGTGAAGAACTTGATCTACACCCCCACTTAAAATCGTAAAATATCATTCGAATTTAAATTTATGGGGAAGAATTTAACCGACAACATATCAGCATTTGATTTTTACTAATTTAGAAAAATTATAAGTGATATTCTCAATGATTTAATAGTGAATAATCGAATATATTGTAGTCACTGGTGTTCGAACCTAAGACCTCTATAAATAACAATCTTCTTTTAATTATTGAGACCATTTAACTCGTAAAAATTTCTTAATTTCATTAATAGAATTGATATAAGTGGATGAAGTGTACGATAACTTAAATTTAGACCTAAATTAGGGGCCAAGAAAAATGATCCGTTATTAACTAGTTTTTGGGTCTTAAAACTAGATGTAGGGAAGATTTCGAGAAATACAAGGTATGAAAAATTAATCCTTTTTGTTTCTTTGTGGCAAGCTTTGACATGGTAAAAACGTATGTATGAAAATTAGGGTGGGTAGAGATAGTAATTTAAAGTATGGCTATGGGCTATGGCTATGGGCTATGGTTGAGACTGTTTTTAGAAATTTGAACTTTAATTAGAAGAAAAATTTGTAATATTAGTTGACAATGTTCAAAAGAGTTTGCGTATATAAATGCCTTTTCATTCTTTAAGTATGTTCAATTGTTGATTTGATATATAAAATATAATTTTAGGATGTTTTAATGCGTGTGTGATGATGATTCAAAGAATGTCTAAACATTATATATATATACAAAATAATGCTTTCATATCTGCTTTTATAATCTGCATTGCTTTTGATGTTACTATGTACTTTTAAGCTCTGTCCAAGAATGTTGTTTGTGTGAGATTTAAACGTGAAGCTTGCTCTTTTTTTCGGGGACCTTGACATGTGTTTAGACTTCTTGGTGATTCTGTTGTACGTCGTCTAAAAAACGGTTAAAAAATGATAAGATCTGTTAAACAAGTGACCGGTTAAAATTTAGGCCGGTTATGTTATATCATTTAATCGAAAATATTATCAAGTACAATAATATATTAGGTAGCGCTTATATAATATAATATGTAGCGCTTATATTGACCTATTTTCTAACTAAACAGGTATATTTAAACCGGTAACATTGTAAATTTATCTATTACATTATAATTATCGGTTTTGATGTTTTGGAATTGATACAATTTTAAATGTATCGACACTTATGCGTGCACCTCGTTGTGCTTTCATTTTAGGAAAAAAGTATCGACACATATTTAAAGAGTGTCGATACATAATATAAACATATTTGTTAATTAACCAGTATATTTTTACCGGTTACATTGTAAATTTACTTGTTACATAATAATTATCGATTTCGATATTTTTTGAATCGATACTTTTTATAAATGCATCGTCACTTATGCGTGCACCAGTTTGAGTTCTTCAATCATAAGTTTATTCTTTAAGAAACTAAAACTGTCCTAACTTTATCCTATAGAGATAATAAGAGTATATCATAAGTTTGCGTTGAGAGATGTTTGTTTCTGGGGTTTTGTTCTTTGAGAAACTGATAACATGGTGGGTTTCCCAATGTTATTCTTTTGTTACTGCAAAGTTTTTGTTATTTTCTTACTGGGTTTTGCTTAAAATATCCAACTTTTTGTATTAAAGAATGAAAATTCTGAAATAAAAATGATCACACAAGCACACTTTTTTACTATCGGTTTTGTCATTTCGATATCGATTTTGTCATATTTTTACCTGTTATATTGTTATGGATCGATACATTTTTATAAAGTATCGACACTTTATTGGCGCTATAACTTCTTTTCTTTTAAATTCCAAAAGTGTCGATACTTATAATACACTATCAACATATCCGGTATCTCTTAACCAGTTTTGTCATTTTGAGACCGGTTTTGTCATATTTTTACCTATTATATTGTTATGGATCGATACATTTTTATAAAGTATCGACACTTTATTAGCGCTATAACTTCTTCTCTTTTAAATTCCAAAAGTGTCGATACTTATAATAAAGTATCGACACTATCAACATATCCGGTAGCGCTTTACCTGTTTTGTCATTTATAGACCGGTTTTGTCATTTTTTTACATGTTTTATTGTTATGGATCGATACATTTTTATAAAGTATCGACACTATCAACATATTGGTAAATTTAAACCGGTTACATTGTAAATTGACCTATTACATTAAAATTATCGGTTTCGATGTTTTGTGATTGATACAATTTTAAATGTATCGACACTTTATGCGTGAACCTGTTTTTGCTTTTGGAAAAAAGTATCGACACAAACTTAAAAAGTGTCGATACTTTATGTTGACCTGTTTTATAATTAATTGGTATATGTATACTGGTTACATTGTTAATTTAAATATTACATTATAATTATTTATTTCGATGTTTTTGCGGTCGATACTTTTTGAAAATGTATCGACACATATTATTACATATGTATCGAAACAAATCTTTGTGTTTACTAATTTTACATTAAAAAAATATATTTTTACCTACATTGTAAATTTACCTATTACTTTAAAGTTATTGAATGTTGTAGTTATTGTACATACTGAATATGTCCTGCTAATTTAATGTTGTACCCACCCTCAAACTACCACTACCAATACCACATCCTATTGAAAGCACCACTGAAAACATGTTGTTCAATGAACCTTTACTTACATCTCCATCAACTCCTGTTGGGACCACTGAAATTGCACAACAAAATTTTTGCCATGGATCATACTGATGCAGACAATGTTAAGCCAACCGATGAATGCCATGAAGTACATAATGTTGATGAATCTGACATATTGGTTGGTAAGCTCTTCTCTTCACGTGATCAAGCTCGATACTTTTACAAGGGATTCGCACGGGAACATGGGTTTAGTGCACGTAAGGGAACAAGACGGCTTGACGTGGAAGAGAATGTGAAGACACAAGAATTTTGTTGTTCCAAAGAAGGGTTTCGAGTATCAAAAGTCAATATTATTGATCGTCAACGTGCTCATACGCCAGTCACAAGAATAGGATGCAAGGCTATAGTCATAGTTACAACAACAAATACAAACGATCAGTGGGTTATAAGTAAGTCTTATCAGAAACATAATCATGCATTGTGCACACCTGCTATGACACCATTTATGCTTTCTAATAGAGTTGTAAGTAAGGCTGATATCGATGAGGCAACAACATTGAAAGAGGTTGGTGTTGGCACGTCGCAAGTAATGAACTATTTAACGCAGCAGGCAGGGGGCTATCATAATGTTGGATTTACACATAAAGACCTCTACAATGCACTTCAAAGAGGTAAAACAAAGGAAATCGTCGATGGGGATGTGAATGCACTTATTGTTTACTTTGATTATAAGAAACATGATGATCCCAGGTTTTTTTTGATATACTCGGTAGACGAATCAGGGGCGTTGCATAATCTTATTTGGTCGGATTCTATATCGAGATCACATATGTTTCGGTAATGTAATTACATTCGACACAACGTATAAAGATAATTTGTATGGTCGACCAATTATACCTATTGTCGGTGTCAATCATCACCATAACACAATTGTGTTTGCTACTGCCATCATCGCTGACGAGACGTCCCAATCTTTCGAGTGGGTGCTACATAATTTTTTAGAAACCATGATGAACAAATCGCCTATTTCAGTTGTCACTGACGGGGATAGGGCAATGCAGAGGGCTATCAAATCTGTTATCCCTAATACTAAGCACAGATTATGTTCTTGGCATCTTTCTCGTAATGCACAAGCTAACATTGGTGACCCAAAATTTACAACAACATTCTCAAAATGCATAGCTTCCTGGTGGACAACCGACGAATTTGATATTCAATGGCATTCAGTTGTTTCAGAATTCAACGTCGAAAAGCATCAATGGGTGATTGAGAAGGGAAATACTCGGCACTTATGGGCACAAGCATATTTAACCGGTCATTTCTTTGCTAATATTCGCTCAACACAAAGGTGTGAGTCTATGAATGCTTCACTCGCAATTGCACTGAAACACAAGAAGACTTATTCAGATGTTGTTCGTGCAATTGAAGATGGAATTAGTAGAATGCGTCTGAACGAGTTGAAAGCAGATTACTTAAGTTCCTAGACGAAGCCCTTCCAGATCACAAAACTGGTTGAATTTGAAAGTCATGCTTCTGAGATTTTTACGCACAAATCTTTTCATGCGTTCCAAGAAGAACTTCAACGGGAGACATTATACCGGATTCAGGAAGAGATTCAGTCCTTATCAGATGAATGTCAATATTTTTATTTGAAAAAGTACAAAGAAAAAAATAAGACATTTGAAATTAGTTTTGATTATCGTACGGAAACTCTAAATTGCTCATGCAAAAAATTCGAGACCGTTGGACTTCCATGTCGCCATCAACTTCACGTTTTGAAGCACTTGGATTACACATATTTGCCCGGGTCTTTGATTCAAAGTAGGGTGGACTAAGGATGCGAAGGCTTCTGCACCCCAGTTTGTTGATTTGAATGTGCCTCAAGAAATAATGAAAATGGCAAGGTTTGCTTCTCTACGTGTAACAACAAGTTTGTTATGCTACGCTGCATCAAAGACAGACACGTCTTTCAAAACCGCAAGAGATGAGATGAAAAGACTAACAGAAGAATTTGAGAACTCGTTTGGTTTGAATGATTCAGTCAATCGAAGCAGTATATTAAACAACGTTTGCGACCGTCAATGGAAACAACGCAAGCGAAAAGAAGTAACAAAGAACAAGGTCGAGAAGAAGATTAGGCGACGTGGGTTCTGTAACGGTGAGGGACATAACAAACTAACATGTCCTCAAGTCAAGCTGGGTTTGAATACAAGCACGTAGTCTACTTCAACTGATTTTTTTGAAGATGGAATGGAATGGTTATGAACCTCCAGCACATGATGTTAGAGACATTTGGTTATAATTATGTGTTTCGATGTTTTTGGGATCGACAATTGTTATAAATGTATCAAAACTTTGTTTTGCACTTGGTTCTGAAATACATTCTGGACAAAGTGACACTTATTCTATTTGTGTCGATACTGTTTGTACACATGTTTTCTCAAAAACCTGTATATTTAGACCGGTTATATTTCTAATTTACCTATTACATTATAATTATGGTTTTCGATGTTTTTGGGATCGACACTTGTTATAAATGTATCGACAATTTTTTGTGCACTTGGTTTTGAAATACATTTTGGACCAAAAGTATCGACACTTGTTTGATTTGTGTCGATACTTTTTTTACACCTGTTTTCTCAAAAATCGGTATATTTAGATCGTTTACATGAATAATTTATCTATTACATTATAATTATATTTTTCGATGTTTTCGGGATCGACTTGTTTTAATGTATCGACACTTTTATGTGCACTTGGTTTTGAAATACATTTTGAACCAAAAGTATCGACACTTGTTTGATTTGTGTCGATACTTTTTTTTACACATGTTTTCTCAAAAACCGGTATATTTAGACGGTTTATATGAATAATTTACATATTACATTATAATTATATTTTTCAATGTTTTCGGGATCGACACTTGTTTTAAATGTATCGACACTTTTATGTGCACTTGTTTCTGAAATACATTCTGGACATAAAGTATCGATACTTGTTCTATTTGTGTCGATACTGTTTGTACACTTGTTTTCTCAAAAATCAGTATATTTAGACCGGTTATATTTTTAATTTACCTATTACATTATAATTATAGTTTTCGATGTTTTTGGGATCGACACTTGTTATAAATGATTCGACACTTTTTAGTGCACTTGGTTTTGAAATACATTTTGGACCAAAAGTATCGACACTTGTTTGATTTGTGTCGATACTTTTTTACACATGTTTTCTCGAAAACCGGTATATTTAGACCGTTTACATGAATAATTTACCAATTACATTATAATTATGTTTTTCAATGTTTTCGTGATCGACACTTGTTTTAAATGTATCGACACTTTTATATGCACTTGGTTTTGAAATACATTTTGGACCAAAAGTATCGACACTTGTTTGATTTGTGTTGATACTTTTTTTACACCTGTTTTCTCAAAAACTGGTATATTTAGACCGTTTACATGAATAATTTACCTATTACATTATAATTATGTTTTTCGATGTTTTTAGGATCGACACTTGTTTTAAATGTATCGACACTTATTTATTTGTGTTACCTGTTTTCTCAAAAACCCGTATATTTGAAAAAGGTAAGTAAGTGTTAGAAATACATTATGGACAAATTCATTATGCACATTATCACTAATGTTGATATTTGAAAAAGGTAAGTTGTTACCTTAGAAATGGAATTTGATGTTTTCTCCCGATGCATCCATTGAGTAAGTTGTTTTTAGGATGGATGTAATTTCGGTTTAGGACTAAAATTTACATTTAAATTCAAACTCTAATTATAAATGAAATGAAAATGAAATGACATATTAAATGAACCTGAAAATTGCATAATTGATTCATTGTGTAATCAAACCAAAGCATACATACACAAAAATTTATAGATAACAATGTTCAAATAATGTACCTACAACGAAATTAATCCGATGGAAAGGGTTATTGCTAACGAAGTCTGGAACATTAGGCGCCTTCAACAAAATTTCCAAATACGCGTATTTTACCACCTTTTGCTGAGGACATAAAAATAATTTAAATTATCAAACTAATCAGGTGCAATTTTACTAACAAGAAACTAAATTTTTTTTGATAAGGAACAAGAAACTAAATGAGCATAATCAGGAATAAATTTGTGTCATACTTAGAGCATCGTCATCCGAATGGGAAACATCGTCGAAAGAATGTGGACATATGTAATTGTTTATCTAATAAAAAAACATAAATTGTTAATCAATCAATCTATGAACAACTGTTTAACTATGAAAATATGGCATGAATGTAACTTACCGGATTATGAATCATTTTTCGCGGTGAATCATCGACCAACAGTGTATTTAGGGTGTTAAAATCAGTAAACTCGTTCCAAACATCATTGAGATCTTTACAGTAGGTAAACTTATCTTCTGTTTTGCACTTACTTTGATCCTGGTTACAAACAATCGAACATAAATATGTAGGAATCTTAGAGAAATTAAAGTTAGCAAAGCGTAATGACAATCATCTTACCCAAACGAATAGAAAGTGGTCAAAGAACAAATGTAGTTTATCAAGTACACGGTCCATGTTATGCCTGAGATTGTAATCAAGTTTGAATGTTAACATTTAATTGTATATTAACGATTTTGGCTATAGTAATTTGAATTGCTCAATAGTTCTAACCTCATCTTGGATGACCAAATGGCAACAACAAAATTCTGTAAACAAAATTGCATAAATTCATATAATCCATTTCTGAGGATAACATCTGTAACATGAAGAAAATGAGATTAAAGTTGTACACTTATATATTAAAATAATGGATACAAATTAACAGAATTGAAACCTTCTGTATGTCTTGGGATGTAGGCAAGGACACCATTGACATAAAAATTACTAGTTTTCTTGCAAGCAGCGTTGCAGACACGATATACTTCTTTGGATCATCATCATCATCATCGTCATCTTCATTGACCGCTTGGTTGTCCAAATCTGTTAAAAGAAAATAAAATACATTTCAGAATTTGTAAATGTTTAGAAACATAAATAATTAATTACCTAACTCGTTTGATGTCGTTGCTGTAATTCGTCACGCAACATGGAGACTTCATCGTGCAATGATGAAATATCGGCTCGCATTACGCTCACAAGGGAATCAATATGCTCCCGAAAATTGACCATGTATTCCATCACTGTCGTAATTGTGAAATCCTGTCCAACTTGAGTTTCTGGAGCTTCTGCAGATTCTTCCATCATTGCGTCTCCCATTGGTTGGTCATCTTCATTGACATGCTTCCAACCGACTTTTTCAACAAAATCATATCCCACTTTTCCAACAAATAACATGTCAATCTTGCGGGTTAATCGAACAGGGGAGTCAAACGAAAAATCAGCTTCTTTCTTATTCAACAGATGGGTGATGACACATCCATATGGTAGTGAAGTTGAAATTGATATTCCCTTTGTGACTATATATACAATTGTATTAAAAATCAGTTTAGCAATGTTTGGAGCCGTTTTGACTTTGGATTTATACTTTGCTATCCACCAATAATCGCTGTCATGAAGCATTGAATGTTTTCCCCCACTAGGCCGAATAAACCAAGTCAGCATTTTGTGAAATACTCTGTACTCTAGATCTAGGTGAATTGGGCTATTTCTAGCAACCCGTCTAATAGTAGATCAATCTACATCATTTTCATCTGAATCCCCTTTATTCTCTACACCTAAACCCTTCGCAATAGTTTCCGAAGATATATATATATCCTTCCCCATGACATTGGTATTAATTCCTATTATATTACTCTTATTAGGCTCATACTCGAAGGAAGCATTGTTGTAGAAAACTCTAACTAGGTTGGGGTAATATTTTGGTTCTACACCAAGGAATTCAAGCCAACCCCAAGATGTAAACGTGGATTTAAAATTAAAAGCATATTTATCATCGAACAAGAAACCCAAGTCAATGAGACATTCGGGACGAATCATCCTTACTTTAAAACTCTTTTGCCATCTTTCTTTCTCCGCATCGGATCTAAAGTTGTTAGTTTCGAATGACCTGATTTCCTCAGAAGAGGTGGGTTGAGAAGAGATTTGAGAAAGACCCCGCTTCTGACGCTGACGTTTTGGAGCCATTTTGGGTATAGATGCTGTTACATTGGAACAAAAACACATTAAGGGGGAAAAATACCAATATGCAAATAAAAAAAAACCTAATTTATGGCAAAATATCAAAATATCTACCTGAATATATGATTATAACAGTTATGAACGCTGGTATTCGTCGAAGTCGATAAGTTCTTTTCTGCCTTTAGGTTTAAGGTTTTTAGATTTGGAGTTTGTATCATATTTATAATAAATGAAAAAAACGAATAATTTAAAAAGGTATCGACACAAGTTAATAATGTGTCGATACATTATGGTAACCTGTTTTCAATTTAAACCGGTATATTTAGACTGGTTATATTGCTAATCTACCTATTACATTATAATTATAGTTTTCGATGTTTTTGGGATCGACACTTGTTATAAATGTATCGACACTTTTTAGTGTACTTGGTTTTGAAATACATTTTGGACCAAAAGTATCGACACTTGTTTGATTTGTGTCGATACTTTTTTTACACTTGTTTTCTCAAACCGATATATTTAGACCGGTTATATTGCTAATCTACCTATTACATTATAATTATAGTTTTCGATGTTTTTGGGATCGACACTTGTTACAAATGTATCGACACTTTTTAGTGCACTTGGTTTTGAAATACATTCTGGACCAAAAGTATCGACACTTGTTCGATTTGTGTCGATACTTTTTTTACATATGTTTTCTAAAAAACCGGTATATTTAGACTGGTTATATTGCTAATCTACCTATTACATTATAATTATGGTTTTCGATGTTTTTAGGATCGACACTTGTTACAAATGTATCGATACTTTTTAGTGCACTTGGTTTTGAAATACATTCTAGACCAAAAGTATCGACACTTGTTCGATTTGTGTCGATACTTTTTACACCTGTTTTCTCAAAAATCGGTATATTTAGACCGGTTATGCTAATCTACCTATTACATTATAATTATGGGTTTTGATGTTTTTGGGATCGACACTTGTTACAAATGTATCGATACTTTTTAGTGCACTTGGTTTGAAATACATTCTGGACCAAAAGTATCGACACTTGTTCGATTTGTGTCGATACTGTTTTACACATGTTTCTCAAAAACTGGTATATTTAGACCGGTTTATTGTAATTTACCTATTACATTATAATTATGGTTTTCAATGTTTTTTTGATCGACACTTCTTAATGTATCGACACATAAGTTTACCTATTCTCATTAAACCGGTATATTTTACCTATTAAGTTCCCAAACTTGGACAAAATGTTTGAATCAAATCTTTGTGTTTATTAATTTGTCATTATTATATTCTATTTTTGCCACCTACATTGTAAATTTACCTATTACTTTAAAGTTATTGCATTTTGTAGTTATTGAACATACCAAATATGGAATAGCTATTCATCCCGCACATGATGACAATTATGTTATTGATTGGAATAATGCAGACAAAAAACATGACTCCTACTGTGTATAAGAAACATGTACAAAAACATTTTGATAACTTTTCCCATCTCATACATAATTACATTCACATACAAAATTATAAATCGTATACAAAATTAAAAATCTTATACAAATTAACCATGCATTTACATCATCCCTTCCTTTTGTTATTCTGTGTAGCATGGCAGCTTTTTCATCTTCTCTTTTAGTTGATTTTAATTATGGCTTACGAGATCGTTTAATATTCGCATACGATCCCATTCTCCAATAACCTATATTCAAATTGTCAGTACGTTAAGTATTGTAAACCACAACATTCAATCTACGACTTTTAACAATTTAACCGCAAACAAATTTTTAATTCTACTTACAAAATCACAAGTAGCCCCTCTAGAACCAATCGATTCCATCCACATCATCACATAAATGCCACAATCATGTCCATTCGATTGCTCGTTCATCTTATGCTTCGCGAATTTGAATCTTTGCAAGGGGAAATTTCCTAGAGATCCACATGCTTCTACCCAAATGCGTTTCTTATTATAACTATCTAATATTTTCATCTGCATTAAAAAAATATGAAGTTATGATCCAAACAAATTATGCATTATAATTGACATAATTTCCTTTCATACATACCAATATCTTAGCATCATTCACTCTCTGTTTAGCTTCTTCAGATGTAAACAGACTATCATATACAGTTGCAACACGATCTACCATATCCAACACCAACAGATACCAATGTGAATTATTGTGGTTTATTGTGATCATGATCTGTAACAAATTTCACACCAATTTGACAAAATTCAACATTATATCCAAAAACATCATTTATGTCTATTCGTATGGTGTCTTACATTCTCACAGTTGGTGAATTTCACATAGTTATGCAACATGGGACCCTAAAAACTCGCTATACCCTCAATACAGACGTTGTCCAATGCCTGTTGCTGTAATTACGTGACAATCATTATTAATTTAACGTCTATAACATTACTTTTCAACATTATTAATTTAACTCATCGCTAAGTGGTATGGAATGTAGCCAATCGTCTGGCCTGACTTTTTAGAATCGTAGCATACTGTCCAGGCGAGCAAATATAACCTAACAAAATTAATTACACAATCAGAATATATTCAATAGGTTTTAACTTTTAATCGATGTCTACTTACCACACCGCCAACCCATTCACTAGGCTTCAACGTTGCAACGTCGAATACACTAGCGTATTGATTTCCCATTGAGATTACAAAACATCTGTATGAATCATTAGGATTAATATATTGTCATGAAATATTTAAATATCACTCACAAAGCAATATATTTAACTTACCCCGATTCTAACCCACTATTCCATAAATAATCACAAATTGCAGCTTCGACCGGTTCAATTCCGCTTGGAATAACCGCTTGGAATAACCGCTTTTTCAACCTACAGTTTTGCATACAAATTTTAGTCACAACAACATGATAAAAATCAAAATAAGTTTTCTTTTATTCAACTTACCTTCTGCTTCTTCTTATGGGGTGCATGACATTCCGAATCCAAATCTGCATCTATAACACTCTCCGGTGTATAGATGTTAGTGACATCCTTTCTCCTCATTTCCTCCATCTTTTTTCTTCCTCCATATTTCTTCTTCAAATTTTTCAGTTCATCATATTTTGCTCTACATAGCTCTCCATCTCTTTATTTCACCCTTCATTTTCCCCCCTTCATCCAAGTTTTTCTCAACCACCTCCTTCAGCCCGTAAGTCCATCCTCAATTACCAACCTCCTTGACAACTACATCAATTTTTCCACCCGTCAACAGATTAATTTCCCTCAACACCTCAACTTCATTCACCATACATCTACCTTTCCTTCCACCCCTTATACCTCTCAAGTGTCTCTTCATCTCTTGATTGTCTTTGATGAATATCAAAAAGGATTTTTTTAATATCAACCAATTCAAACATCAAAATGTCGAATTTACTCTGTTTCCCTCACCGTAATCACCCCGACCGTCATCCACCCCTCCAATCATCTCTTCTTCCTTCTCCACTGCCTCCTCTACCTCATTGACAAAAACCTTCAAAATTAATTTGTATTAAGACATTGATTATATTCTTAATATTATTAATTACATTTATTATCATTTCTAGCTTCCTCGGTCTATCCAACTTCAACTTCGTCATCACTCTAACCACCTATTCCTTCCCCCATGCACGGATGCATGCCACTCCGTTTCTTTCATAAGCCGACAAACTATCACAACCCGACCAAAAATCAAACAGTGCAACCTGGATTTATAATAAAAGTTATCATTTTATATAATAATTATACTATCATTTTATATAAAAAAACAAAAACATTCTCTTCAACTCAGTTACCTCTAGATTGCTATGCACCCTTTGAGGTATCTCTGGTTGCCCTTTTGAAAGGTGATTATTGATTCAATCAATCTCGAATGGACATATTCAGCCCAATTGAATTCACCCTTCAAGCCTTTATCGCAAATGAGTTTAATATATTCCTTGTTCGTTGACGTATCACCCGTTGGACAAGGAAATATCCCGACAAGGTACAATAGAACTCGGGCCTTCAGCTCATCCCCCCGTAAGATCCACTTTTGATATCCTCTTCAACTTCAACATATGTCACCTTCTGATTCAAACCAAATTTGGAGGCAAATGCTTTCCAGTTCTTACTCCTACAGACTTCTACAACACTTTTGCCTTTGTTTTGTACCCCCAAGACGGCTGCAGTAGTCGATACCCCTAGAGGGATTGAATAATCACCATATTTAGCAATACATTGTTTGACATCAAATTGCTCCATCAAGGATCGACACAATTCCCTCTGAATTGGTCGATCCCCTACTCCTATCAACGATCCAAACCCTATTTCCCTCAGTACATTCAACTGGTCATTCTCTTTAAGGTGTTCAATAAATGAATTCACCCTTTTTATGCTGCACCTTGTCGACACTTCCTACATTTTTTAACAATATATAATGTTATTGTTCTTATATATCTTGTATCAACGTATTTACAAGTTTAATGAATACCTTCTTTTCATGTGCTTTCATCTGTTCTTTGTATTCTTTACTATCATTCCTTGACTGTGTGATGTAAGGTTCCTTTTCGACATCACTCATCGAATTCCATTTCGACCTCACATCTTTTGTCACCTAATATTAAGCGTAAATGTTTCTTAATCAATACATTAACGCTAAAATCAATACATTAACGCTAAATAATACTCAATGTCAATTTCATTTTACATACCGAACCGCTGTGTGTGACATCTTCCTTCATCCTTTTACATTCGACCATACTGTCAACATTTAAAATTTGTAATCAATTTAAAGTTTTAATCCAATTACCATTTCAACAATAATTACAAAAAGACTGATACTTACTAGAATACATATATTCACCCTTGGTTGTTTCCTCCCATTGACTTTATTTTTCCTTCATATTAGTTTGCGCAAATCAAATCAAATCAAATACAGCTTACATACACTTTATTCAATATACAAAAATCAATAACCACTCTTTGTGGTAAAACGGTTGGTCTTCAAAAGAATTTGAATGGTCACTACAACAAGTGTCGGCACATTATACAACCTAAAATATCATTTTCTACCTATAATATCATTTTTACCTATAAATATTAACTAAAAGTATCGATTCGGTCCCAAATGCTTCTTTACTTCGAAACCCCCCAAACAACAACACATAAAAACCCTATTTCCCATTACTGTAATAATAAAAAACTAGGATTTCAACAACGTACCTTTCGATTCGACTGCAGCAACAAACAAACAAAACTTCACGTAGAAACACCTTCTGAAATGCAACAACAATTACGTTTCGATTTCAAAAACTCTATATATTTTTAGAGGATAGTTATTCTTATATTTACACCAGATGTTATTTAATTTAATCGATAACAACTACATAAGTGCCGATACTTTTATGTCAAGTGTCGATACTTTCGATAGGATATTTACCTATTCTTGAAAGTATCGATAATTTATTACGCGTACTTATTAAAGTATCGACACTTTCAATCCAATATCTATTTACCGGTTTTGTCATTTTGAGACCGGTTTTATCATATTTTTACATGTTATATTGTTCTGGATGGATATATTTTCATAAAGTGTCAACACTTTTTAAGCGCTATAACTTCTTATCTTTTAAATTCAGAAAGTGTCGATACTTATATTAAATTATCGACACTTTCAACATATCCGGTAACTTTTTCCGGTTTTGTCATTTTTGAGACCTATTTTATCATATTTTTACCTGTTATATTGGTAAGGATCGATACATTTTCATAAAGTGTCGACACTTTTAGGCGCTATAACTTCTTCTCTTTTAAATTCAGAAAGTGTCGATACTAATATTAAATTATCGACACTTTCAATATATCCGGTAGCGTTTTATTGGTTTTGTCAATTTTGAGACCTTTTTTATCATATTTTTACATGTTATATTGTTATGGATCGATACATTTTCATAAAGTGTCGACACTTTTTAGGCGCTATAACTTCTTCTCTTTTAAATTCAGAAAGTGTCGATACTTATATTAAATTATCGACACTTTTAACATATCCGGTAACTTTTTCCGGTTTTGTCATTTTTGAGACATGTTTTATCATATTTTTACCTATTATATTGTTGTGGATCGATATTTTTTTTAAAGTATCGACACTTTATAGGCGCTATAACTTATTCTCTTTTAAATTCAGAAAGTTTCGATACTTATATTAAATTATCGACACTTTCAATATATCCGGTAGCGTTTTACTTGTTTTGTCAATTTTGAGACATGTTTTATCATATTTTTACCTGTTATATTATTATGGATCGATACATTTTCATAAAGTGTCGACACTTTTTAGACGTTATAACTTCTTCTCTTTTAAATTCTGAAAGTGTCGATACTTATATTAAATTATCGACACTTTTAACATATCCGGTAACTTTTTTCGGTTTTGTCATTTTTTAGACCTGTTTTATCATATTTTTACCTGTTATATTGTTGTGGAAAAATATATTTTTTAAAAGTATCGACACTTTATAGGCGCTATAACTTCTTCTCTTTTAAATTCAGAAAGTTTCGATACTTATATTAAATTATCGGCACTTTCAATATCCGGTAGCGTTTACTGGTTTTGTCAATTTTGAGACCTGTTTTATCATATTTTGACCTGTTATATTGTTATGGATCAATACATTTTCATAAAGTGTCGACACTTTTTAAGCGCAATAACTTTTTCTCTTTTAAATTCAGAAAGTGTCGATAGTTATATTAAATTATCGACACTTTTAACATATCCGATAACTTTTTCCGGTTTTGTCATTTTTGAGACATGTTTTTATCATATTTTTACATGTTATATTGGTAAGGATCGATACTTTTCATAAAGTGTCGACACTTTTTAGGCGCTATAACTTCTTTTTTTAATTCAGAAAGTTTCGATACTTATATTAAATTATCGACACTCGACATATATCCGGTAGTGTTTTACGGTTTTTGTCATTGGGAGCGGTTTTCATATTTGTACCTTAATATTGCTATGGGTCGATCCATTTTTCATTTGTATCGACACAAACCGACAAGCTAAGTTTACCAGTTGTCAAATTTTTTAATATTTCTTCATGATTTAGACCTATTACATTATTATTACTCAACATTTCCGGTAGCGCTAAACCGAATATTATAAATATATTATAATGTATCCGATAATGTCGTATATTAGCCCGCCTTTCCGGAGACAATCCCTAGACTTCTACCTTAAACTCTAGAATTATGTTGATCTCTTTTTGATTTTGACTTTAGAATATGGTCCCAACTTTGTTGTCTAGCTTCACCAGGTATATGTGAAGCTTTTGACTTGTAGAATTTTTTGTGTATATAATATAGTCAACAAATATGATTAAATTTAGAATGTCATGACTATTATCTTTTGTAAGTCTGAACATTATTGTTACTTTTGATGATTAATGTTATACTTATTTTTGTTCTGTAATCTAAACAAAGAACATAAGCTTATCTCTTATCCTTCAGTTTGCACTTTTACTTTTCATTTTGACTTTAGAACATTGTTGTTGTTTCCTATTATTTCTCATAAATGTTGCATCAGAATACCATATGTTTTGTATTTTTCTAGTCATGTCTGTAAAATAAAATGAATCTACTGTGTTGTAATGAAAAGGTCTTACAAAGTTAATAGGTTACTGTTCGATATTGGATGCTGAGTTATGGGGTATTTATAAAAGTTTGAAGCTTCCATGGAAATTCAGCTCCATACTTGCCTTTATTTTCCTTTATTTCCCCATTTCAGGTCTAGGACTCCAATATGGGACAAAATAATTGGCAGTTCAGACAGCTACCATAGAACCTTCCAAGTACGCGGATACCTGCAATGAGATCCAAAGCGTTCAGCAAGAGCCAACAAAAACGTAGTCTTTCTTGAGCTTGGAGGACCCAAAGTAGCGTTAGTATGCATTATTAAATTAATAAACGATAACACTTCAAACATAATTAAAACCCCTTTCGAGAAATAAGAATATAAGCATTATATGTGCTTTTAAAAAGGAATTAATTGTTACCTCGGTCATGTTAAAAATAAAATTGGGAATGGTTGCTAATGCTCTGCTCTAAACATGAATAAAAGATTCAACAGTTAGATTTTCGAATCGAACTTCAATCTTTGAGAATTTTAAATTCGCTCTGCAACACCACAAACTAGAGCAAATTTTAAATAATAATGAAGACCACTCTATGGGAGAATAATAATAACAACTCAACCTAGAAATTCAAAATAAAATGTTGAAATTATTGAATGAATAAATATAAATTTTAGTTTTTGTTCTGATTTAAAAAAAATGTTTAAATTATAAAATTTAGCTTTTGTTCTCTTTAGGAGTAAAATGGTTCATCTATTAAAATTTTCATATGCTTATTTAGTTAAATTTTGATGTAAAATTTTAATATATTTTTAGGTAAATAATGTAAAAATAATATTTATAATTAAATATATGATATATTTACTCTTTTATTCTATCCATTTATCTTTTAAATTTTATAAAAAATTATATATAATTTTTATTAAAAAGTATATAAATTTAAAATAATAAAGTAATATATTTTTAATGATTTTTTATATAAATATTTTCATTTAAATATTTAGAATTCCACTTGTTAACACATATAGCACAAGGACAATTTGGTAAAATATACGTTTCAGTAATCTCATATTCCTTCAATCAAATATTGTAATCATACATTCATACCAAACAAACCAAATACAGTAATGTAACATTATCAGTAATATATCAAGTAATGTTATATTCCAATAATAGATAATATTATATTCTATGAACCAAACTCAACCTCTATATCAATTAAGCTAACCTTGTAGAACAAAAAAGGTGGAATTTTGGCAACAGTGTCGGGATTCCAAGGCACCAACTTTATTGGTTTCCACTTTTCAGCATTTGAAGAATGCATGGAAGTCCTGCCTGTTGTGATTGAAGGATTAGGTTAGGTGGACAGATATGTAGAGCCGTGGATGATGGGATATTACTATTTTTTTTATTGAAAAAGACTAGGTGCCTGCTATCACAAGTTTAACCTAATGTGGGAATTGAATAGCATAACAAGCCTGCAACTCGGATTTATCCTATCCATTCATACAGGTTAGCTGAAAAGTTGAAACCAAATTTGGGTTTATTCGCCTTCTGTTCTACAGACAAGCTCTGAGAATTGCGAGGTTCCCCTAGCTTGAATCCAAATTCGAGTTTATTTATTTAATCGTTCATTGTTTTTAAAATATTAAAAATACTCTTTAGATACTTCTCTACATTGGAGAATTTCTCCAAAGTAGAGAGAAATCAGCTATCCAACCCTGCGTCAGATACATCGCTACAGTAGAGATTTGCTACATTTAGCGTGATACTGTAACTTGAGTTACATTTTGTTTTTTTTAATTAAAGTGTACTAAATTATAAAATAAATAAAAATATATTAAAATTAGATAAATAATTATATTATTTTTTAAATAATTTTTTTTGGATTTTTTGTATTTTATATAATTTTTTATATTTATAAAATTAATATTATAACAATTAAATATTATAAATAAAGTAAAATTAATGATAATATAGAGATAACGTTAAAAATAAATTATTGTTTTATTTATAGAATAAAGATAGAAATATTTTAAAATATGTTCTAGAGTAAAAATGAGAACGGGAGATTAACTTATAGTGCGGAGAGATGAAGCACCCAGAGTATATAATAATCTGAAATGAAAGGCAACTGCTTCGTCTCTTTGTAATTTATAATGTCTGGCAAGGCCAAAGAGCCTACTGCACAAGGTTGCCTCCAACAAGTGAAACATCAGATAAGGGCAGGCAGACTGGCAGGTACCGACTACAATAACAACACATAAGAAAGCATCATCCCGTTTGATTTTCCTGTTACTTTTATCAAAGCTAATATCTTTCTCTATCTAGAAAAAAGAAGAAGATTGGTTTCATTTTTCTCTCTCTGCTCGGGGGGAAAACATGGAAACTACACGCACCCTCTTCAAAAACACCCAACTCTCTCTTTCTTCTTCAATGGCCCAGCTGGACCAAAATTTATGTACAAGGAAAAACAAAAAAGAAAAGAAAGATAGAGAGAGAACGGTGAAAGAAAGCAAGATGAGATATAGATGCATTCAAAATGTCCTCCAAATCAATACCACCTCACAAATCTCTGTCTTTACCGGAAATACCCTTCTGTAATCCCACCCCAAAAGATTCATCTCATTTCTCTCAAACTCTCAAAAGAACCATTTTTATTTCTACCGAGTTATGTGGGCTTCTTTGGGATTCCATTGTTTCGGTCAGAGTTTTCACAGAGAAAAAGGGAGACGAGAACCCCTCTACATCTTCTCTTGTCTCGAGCTCTATATTATCTTTTCTTCCTTCTCGTTAAATACTCTTCTTTCTCCCCTGTGTTCCTTTCTCTTCCTCCGTATTCCCTTCTGTCTTGGTTTTTCTCTCTCTTTATCTCACCGCTGCGATCTGAAACATGAAGAAGATGAAAGGAATTGTTGCTGCTGCTGCTGCTGTTGCTGTTAAGGAGTATTTTCCTTATGATTTGTATGAGGATCAAAGGGCACGGTTCAGGTATCCAAACCATATGGAAGAGTTTGAAGACTTGCACAAGGTAATGACCTTTTTGCAGATTGTTTAGATTTTTAGTTACTTACAGTCAGATTTTTATTAGATCCCGGTGTTTATAATCCTCTGGGTTTTCTTGATTTATGCTATTTGTCTTCAATCTTTTGGTTGATAATAAGAAGACACCTTTGTTTGGATCTTATGTTTTGGTTTCGAATTGATAAAGATCTTGCCTTGGACTAGCTGGTAAATAACCCTATCTTTTGTTTGTGTTTGGTGGAATGCCTTTGTTTATGTTTTTAATGACCTAAAGATATGAGGAAATGAGAAGTTTTGGTTGTTGTGTGTTAATATTTCCCGTTCGTAATGAACACGATGAAGTTCTTCCCTTTCTTCTTAAATTTTCTGTCCTGTTTGCCAGTAATACTAATCTACATTTGTTATTTATAATCAACTGTGTAGCTCATCTTTTAGTCTTTTAATCCAGTAGCTTTCGCAGGTTTGATTTATCAAGGTGACTCTGTAATGTTATTGCTTTATAGCGAGGCTTATTATACGATCATCGATTGTTTTTCCACCAAAATCCTTTAGTCTTCTGTGGAGAAACTTTTAGTAGTCAAGAATTGTCATGGGCTCCACAAACTACAAAACAAGAGCAATTATCATAACCCACTCCCAACTAATATTAGGTGCTTTGTGTTCCTTCACCTTCAGGAAACGGAGTCAATGAGAAAGAAATTGCAGACGAAAGAGAAAAGATCGACCCTGTCGGCTGAAGTCAGTATGATGTTGTTCCTACATAACTTGTATGATTTACATACTTTCAGAATCACGGTTATTGATAAAGAGTTGAAATTTTCTGTTGTTAGGTTTTTGAAACGGAGGCACAAGTTCTTGATACAATACCAATCTTCGAACAGCCTGGAAGAAAGACATTTTTTTGCAGCCACAGAACAAAGTAAATAAAAATATGAAGGCAAAGAAACAACAGGAGGGGGCTTTGCTAAGCCGAGCTATGGGTTTCGATTTGAACCCGAAGAGAAAGACGAACAGTGTAAAGGGCACCAGTTCCACTCGGCCTTCCTTGTGTTTGACTTAAAGCAGAAGCAGCAGAAGAGTTTGGTGGAAAGGAGGATCCTACTTTGCGAAGTATTATCAGTTCTCGACTTAAACCAAAAGGAAAGGCTTTACAGTGGAAAAGATGCCACTTCCGAAGCATGAAACCGACTTTGACTTGACCAGATTTCGGTAATCCATTGTTTTCATAAAAAATTGCTTGCTATATAATCTTTTATCATGATTAATGTCTCCAAAATCTCCTTGAATACACAGAGAGAGGAGGAAGAACTACAAGCTCAACTAATT
The DNA here is from genome assembly GCF_006381635.1 of Hibiscus syriacus. Taxonomy (NCBI): domain Eukaryota; kingdom Viridiplantae; phylum Streptophyta; class Magnoliopsida; order Malvales; family Malvaceae; genus Hibiscus; species Hibiscus syriacus. The sequence continues at coordinate 936,005 of NW_024061893.1, forward strand.
CAGTGAGAATAGAGGAACTTAAGAAGAGTAAATCAGAATAGGAAGTGAGGAGCAGCACAATGATATTAAAATATCAGCCTGCAGGAACACTGGAAATGGGGCAAATAGAACCGGGAAAGAAAAGATCTCATGGCAAGATCAGGTGGCATTGAGGGTTTAAGTCTCTTGCAATAGAAGTGCTTACTGAGTAGTTTGAGGGACTGGAAATAGTGATTTAGCTTGCCTCCCTTTTTTTAATTTTCTTATGTGGTTATTTTCTTCATTTATCTCGTGTAAAGAAATATAGTTGCATCTATTGGATATAAAGATAAATAGTTTACTTGCATCATGATCCATGGATTCCGCACGTCTTTGGTTGGTCAGAGTAATCGAGAAGCAAAATCCGAATCTTTCAATTCTTTTTTGTAAATGATGTTGAAATGTTACACGAATTCTGTTCTCAAGTTGCATTTGCTAAGCAATGTAAAGGTACCGACCATGCTCGTCTTGGCACATAGAAGGGGTATTTGGAGTATGCTTGAAGTCGTCACTTTAGAAGAGAAGTGAATGTGAAAGTTAAACAATTCATGGTGCTTGAAGTTGTCACTTTAGATCAGAAGTGAATGTGAAAGTTAAGCAATTCAGAGTGGATTGAACGTCAAGCAATCTAATAATCATTGATTACTGGAAGGAAAATTGTAAAGGTACCGACCATGCTCAGTCTTGGCACATAGAATGGGGTATTTGGAGTATGCTTGAAGTCGTCACTTTAGAAGAGAAGTGAATGTGAAAGTTAAACAATTCATGGTGCTTGAAGTTGTCACTTTAGATCAGAAGTGAATGTGAAAGTTAAGCAATTCAGAGTGGATTGAACGTCAAGCAATCTAATAATCATTGATTACTGGAAGGAAAATGATTTAGCCAATATATATCGGTTTGGCACTTCCAAAGAGAAATTTTAGTCAAAATGACAAATTTTTCTCATTACTACGACTGTGGACACTGTCTTGTGATCACATTTGCTTCCGTGCATTGATATTGATTCCGAATTTTGTCTTACTTTATATCAATTAATATATGTTGGTATAAAGTTAAGTTTTCGAGTTTGATATTTATAAATTTTAATTTTTTTATATCATCTCATCTCTCGGGATGTATGTACGTTATTAATGGTTAAGAAATATTATCTTGTAATTGTTTAAAATTATTCTAAAAATAAATAAATTTTTGGTGTTATAATGCATATATTTTAAAATTTTTAATCTCATTTAAGAAAACTATTACAGTAAATAAAAATTTGATTTAACTGTAAATTTAAATTTTGATAACTATATTTAAGTTCTGTTTATTAGGGGTGTTAGTTTGGTTAATTTGCTTATCGATCGAATCAAATAATCATTAACCGAATTATTCAGATTTTTTTTCTTTAACCATTAATATATATTATGTTCGGTTAACTGGATGAATCAAAATTTATAAATAACATGTAAGTAATATATATTATGTATTAAATATTTAATATTTTCAGTTAATTCAATCAGTTAATTCAATTAGAATTGAAATTTAAAGCTAAATAATATATATATAATATATTAAATATTTAATATTTTCAGTTAATTTGGTTAATTAATCGATTTCGGACCAAAATAATTGATAACTGAAGTTAAAAAAATCATTGATTATTAATCGATCGAACCTAAAATTAATCGAAACACATTCGATTAACCGAAAAAATACGATTCGATTGAATAGTCCAATTTTAACCGAATTATGAGCATCCCTACTCTTTATGTGGGAGTGTGTATAATTATTAAAATATCAAAAATTAATTGAAATATATGATCAAGATTGAAAATAAAGTTAATATATGATTAGCATATAAAACTATATTTCATATATGTTTAAGAAATATATGATGATTAAATTAAAATTATTTATTTTTATGAAAATAATAATAACTTATAAAATTTCTATCATAATTATTTATTCCATGATATTATTTTCTGATAAAAACAATAAATTTTGCAGCAATGATAGTATGATACATTGCCTGGCGCTTTTCTTTGAAATTACTATTTTGCCCAATTCGTTATCCGAAAGTTCTCGAACTCTGTCCTTTTACATTTTACGGCAGAGGGAAACATTGCCTGGCGCTCACCAAAACTATCGTTCTAACATGGGGTGCAAAGAAGGAACCGGGGAGACAGATGCTGAGTCTGGACTCATCTCTGATTGGCCCGAGTTAACCCAGGAGTGCCTCCTCAACATCCTTTCCCGACTCACTTTCGAACACCGATGGACCGGTCCTATGTTTGTCTGCAAAACTTGGCTCAACGCCTGCAAGGATCCCTCTCTCAACTCCGTCTTCGATCTCGAAACTCGCTTCGATTCCTCCATCGAGTCAACCCGCTGGTGGACCCCCGAGTTCGAAAGAAGAATTGACGCCATGCTCCGATCGGTTATCACCTGGAGCAACGGCTATCTAACCGAGATCTTTACCCGTCACTGCTCCGATCCCTCTCTCTCAATTTCGTCGCTCAGATGTATCTTATCTGCGACAACGTTTCAAAAATTTACATTTTTTACTCAAATTTCCGTTATTGATTTTCATTTTTTTCCAGCTGTCCAAATCTCCAAGTTCTTTCCATAAAGAGCTGTCCTCGTGCAACCGATGCGTCGATGGCTCAAATAGCGTATCATTGTCGGAACCTCAAGCAGCTCGACATCAGTTACTGCTGCAAAATCTCGCACGAATCTCTAGCGTTAATTGGTCGGAATTGTTCCAATTTGAAGATCCTAAAACGGAACCTGATGAATTGGTTAGACCCATCGCAACATGAGGGAGTTGTTCCTCCTGAGTATCTGAACGCTTGTCCACAAGATGGAGATACTGAGGCAGCTGTTATTGGGAAACTTATGCCTCAATTGGTACATCTTGAAATTAGATTCTCGAAATTGTCAGCTAAAGGACTTGGTTCCATTTGTGAAGGGTGTTTGAAACTCGAGTATCTTGATCTGTCTGGTTGTGCTAACTTGACCAGTCGGGACATCCTGAATGCGTCAAATTTGAAGGATTTGAAGGAAGTGAAGAAACCGAACTTTTACATACCCAGGTCAGTTTTTCACACGGAGAGATATGGTCACTGGAGGTTGTATGATGAGAGGTTTCAAACTGATGTTTTTAGAATCTAGAAGGAAAAAGGAACTTATCTCTTTTTCTTGGCTTTACAATTTGTGTGTTAAGGTGCTATGAATTATCTATTCATGTCTGCTTGTATGGTTTTCCGTCTGCTCAGTTTGCTATGTAGCACTTATTTTCCCTACTAACTTAAATATGTTTAGCTACATTAGGTTAAATAAACAATATTCAAACAAAAAAGTTCAGTTAAAGAAACCGAAATAGAAGATTTATAGGTCATATACATTGATGGAGGGAACAAACAACTAATAATAAGCCTTTATTTTTTTCAAATGACATGAAGCCTTCATATAGATGTTTCTCGAAAAGTTTCATATGAGAAGTCTCTAGGCATTCTACCACTGATGAGATCCCAAAACCGGTTGAACTTGGTAATAGGTTTATTTCCCCTTCAAGGACTATGTTCCTCTTCCAATTGATGATATGTAGGTTTGGACCCTGGAAAGTATCTGGTCCTCTCCTGGCAGCGGTTAAATTTGGCAGTGTTTGTAGGTAGTCAATAGCTGATCTTAGATATTAATTGTCCATCCTTTGCAATGCCCCGTGAACTCGCTCTGGGGTATTTATGAATGGTTCTGACTGATGATCTCCAGATAGAATAATTAAAGAAGCCTTGAAGACTGCATTGTCCAGATAGCTTGCTGGGAGGGGAAAACGTAATCTGGGACGTCCATTGTTTGGCATGTATAACTTGCTTGGTTGATCATATAAGGGGCCTCAAGCTCTACTTGCACAACGCCATGTATATGCAATTAGAATGGCGTAGCTGTTGTACTTGGTTTTGTTTTCATTTTTGTATGACTTGGCTTTTAGGTTATTAAGTTGATTTTGTGTGATCTTAAAAACGGATAGGGATGAGTGTTTATGATTAGGGCCAAGTGATGGCATAGAGGTGATTAAGGGAGGAGATGGGTCATATTCGATATGATGAAATCTAGGGGTTGGTGGCACTCTTGCTCGGAGAAGGGTTCGGTCAACTAATCTGGGACAAGCCTCATGCGGTCCTGCCATTTCAGACTAACTATTGATGAAATGAAAGGTTGTTATGCCATCCGTCAAAGGTGTGGTGAGTTTCCACTCCCAATTCCATGGGAGACTCCACCGCATTTGAAAGTCGTTACCTAGCAAAATATGCACTCATTAAACTTTTAAGCTTTATAGATTTACAATTTCCTATCAACCAAACTATACATACAATTAAGCTTTTTGAAGCAACATAGATTAACTTCTTAGGCTTGTCCTTGATCTCCGACTTCAAGTAAAAGTTTATAATTGTTGTTCAGTAAACACTTACCTGGGCCATAAAAAGTAGATAAGAACTGGTACCTACAGAGTAATCAACTGTGGGAACCAGTTTCGTAGTTTTGGACTTGGAGGATAACAACCAGGATCATCTGTTGCCCATGTAATTCCAGCTTCTATACACGGAACTCCCTCTGCATGGCATATTATCTTGAATCTACCATTTTCATTGCATCTCAACCTACCAGATCCCAACCCTAGAATAGAAGGCTACAAGAGTCATGCTTAAAGCCTCCTTAAGCAAATAGGGTTTAAAGAAATCAGGCAAATTATTTGGTTTGTAGAAAAAGAAGAGTTAAGGGACATGAAATGCTGTCATCACCATGTCCAAATTCGAAACCCAGTGTGCTTCTGTTGAGCAGGGGATATCATGCTCGATCCCTTAACAGTAACCTCCATCTCTTCCATGAACTGCATTGATGTTAGAGATCTCTTTTTTTATAGAATAGGGAGACCTCATTAAAAAATAGGGAGACCTCATTAAAAAACCCCTTCGTACTCAACGAAATATGAAAGTTTCGTCGAGCATTGGAAGGAGGAAATGAGTGTCTCATAAATAGGGAGACCTCATTAAAAAATAGGGAGACCTCATTAAAAAACCCCTTCGTACTCAACGAAATATGAAAGTTTCGTCGAGCATTGGAAGGAGGAAATGAGTGTCTCATAATATTAAACCATTGAGAATTACAACTTAGATTACAACAACAAAACCAAACAAAACAAAAAACCCCCTAACCATGCAAAATAACAACCCCTCTCATCCAATGCCTTCTTTAGCCAACTTATCCGCCTCCCAATTGACCCCTCTAGGAATATGTCTGATCATCACAGCTTTATCCCTAATAAACTCTAAAATTCCATTCAACAACAAACACAACTGATTGTGACAACCCCCAAATTCTTAATCCAATTAACCACAACAAGGCTATCACACTCAACAATAAGTCTTCCTTTGCCACTCCATTGTGAGTCAAAGAAAAGATTCAAACCCTTAATAATGGCCAACATTTCAGCAGCTGTAGGAGGTCCTTTACCAACAACCTCAGAGAATGATGTAAAAGTATAACACCTTGAATCTTTAATAATCCCTCCTATGCCACCTTTCATCCAATCATCCGTGACAGCACCATCCACATTTAATTTGAAGAAACCTTCCAGGGGTAGAACCCACTAAACCCGATTGATCACTCTACTTCCTTTACTTCCACATCTATCCGCCAGCGAGGGATCCCCCATAAGACAATCAAAGAACCCCGAAAAGTCTTTATATTTAGCAGTGTACCATGTCACCAGTCTGTATCTAGCTAGGAAAAACAGATTGATCTGGTCCAAATACCCACCTTCAAACACTATATTGTTCCTATACTTCCAAATAGACCACAAAACAACCCCGTGAATATGATTTCAGAACCAATCCTTACAAGTTATGATTTCAGAACCAATCCTTACCAAACTTGTAGGAAAGAATCAGGGTCAAAATGTTAACATGATTAAACATTCCAAATTCTTAAAAATCTACACCACAACCGCCATGAAACATGACATGTAAAAAATAGATGTGATATGTTTCTGGAAGCAACCCACAAAATGGGCACAACGAATCAACTAAACTTGGGGCATTTCTCTTCACTAACTCGCACTTTACTGCTAACTTTTTGTTTAAGACCTGCCATAGGAAAGATTCTACCCTCGGAGGAACCAGTCCATTCCAAACCATCGGACTCCAAACTTGTTCAACTCCCACTGTCTCGAACCAATTCTTAAAACGTGACTTAACCGAATATACCCCATCTCCACTACCTTTCCATAATAAACAATCCATACGATTATTAATAACATTAACAGTATTAAATAATGACCGACATAAAATCAATCCATATATCCACTTCCCAATCTGCGAAATTTCGCCTCCATGTTATATTCCAACTCCAATTTCCAGAGCTAAAGAAACCAAATTCTGATATTTTCCCCACTTTATCACTGATAATGCATACAATCTAGGAACCTTACTTAAGGGACACCCTCTCAATCCAAACATCATGCCAAAATAAAAAAGATTTCCCATCTCCTACATTCAAAACTAATTTATTCCGAGCTGCCTCACCAAATGAATCTATAACCATCCAACTTTGGGGCAACATTCTTCCATAACCAAGAAGCTTGAGTTGGAACCTCCTTCAACAAAATCATTAATATTCAATTTATATTTACAACAGATCAGTTGTTTACATCCTGACTTTTCAGCAGAAAATTTCCAAATCCATTTGCCTATAAGGCTCTATTAACAAGCTGTAGATTAGGAAGTCCCAGCCCCCACAATTCTTAGGCAACACACCGCGATCACTTCACCCAATGTATTTTTTCCTCTCACTCGACCCTCCCCATAGAAATCTTGCCATAATTGAATTTAAAATTCTCAAAACCGAGGTTGGAATTTTAAAGATGGACAAAAAATAAATAGTTAGAGAGCTCAAAACTGACTTAACAAGCACGGTTCTGCCAACCAACGAAAGTGACGAAGCCTTCCAACCGGACAATTTAGCCTTAAATCTGCTCACACTGGTTCCACAAGACTGCTGAATTTCTCTTAGCACCTAGAGGAATACCCAAATAATCGGATGGGAAAGAACCTACTGAACAACCAACAGAATCAGCCCATTCCTTTAACACCCCCTCCTCCACATTAATCCCAAAAATCTTACTTTTAACAAGATTTATCTCGAGACCCGATAATAATTCAAAAATCAACAATACCCTCCTAACATTCTTTAATTGGTTGATCGAAGTTCCACAAAATACCAAAAGATCATCAGCAAATTGTAAATGGGAAAGATTAAAACTTGTCCATGATTTCCTATGGAAAAACCAGAAAACAACCCCAAATCTACTGCTTTTGATAGCATACGGCTAAGAAGTTCTCCCACCAAATTAAAAAGCAGGGGTGATAGGGAACACCCTTGACGAAGACCTTTTGAAATTTTAAATTCCACGTGGGTGAACCATTTACAATAACAGAAACCGAAGCAGTTGAAATACACTATCGAATACATGAAATCCACTTTTCTCCAAACCCTATTAGCTCCATGACCTTGATAAGCAAAGAGTAGTCAACCAAAGAGTAGTCAACCGAATCATAAGCCTTCCTAAAATCAACTTTGAATGCCACACCGGCTAACCCTTTTTTTTCTCCAATAATCATCCCCTCATTAGCCATGAAAGAACAATCCAAAATTTGTCTTCCCGGAATAAACGCGAACTGTGAAGACCCAATTAAAAACTCCATGCACTCTCTAAGTCTTCTAGCTAATGTCTTCGATAATATTTTATAAAGACCCCGCACGAGACTAATGGGACAAAAATCATCAATGCATTCAGGAACCAATTTCTTAGGAATCAACATAATAAAAGAATGATTAATCCCTCTCTCCCATTGTTTTCCATTGAAAAAGTCCATGCAAAATCTCATTACATCTTCCTTAATATAAGGCCAATTTTTTTTAAAGAACCCCAAAGTCATCCCTTCCAGCCCAAGGGCTTTATTCGGATCCGCCTCAGACACAATGCCCCAAATTTCCTCCTCTGAAAATTCCAATTCCAGCTTCTGAGCCAAATCTAGACCAATCTTAACAAAATCCAATTTAACCTCCTCTGCCTCTAACGTATTGCTTGAATTATAAACCTATTTAAAATGGTCCTGAATATGTGCTTTAATTTCTTCAGGATTCGAACATTCCCCCCATTAATCTTCAAGGAAAGAATATAATTTACCCTACCCCTGTTTGCTGCACATTGATGGAAGAACTTAGAATTACGATCACCTTCCAAAAAACATTTACACCTCGATTTCTGATGCCATATTCATTCCTCTCTTTGGTAAAGCTTCCATAATTCCTTCTTTGCTCTAACAATCCGATCGAAATCCATCGAATTTGCACTCTTCTGCCTCGCCAAATCCATTTCATGTATTGAAATTTCTAACTCTGTTATTCCTTTTGATAGTCCACAATGCTGATTTCCAGACCAATCTTTAACAGCAGCCTTAATCTGTTTCAGTAACCAGAAAATTCCTCTGCGCCTCTTCCTCCTCTTCAATTGTCCAAGTTTAACTTTTATCATCTCCTGGAAGCTAACGTCCTCCAACAAATAATTGAATAACTTAAAAGGCCGAGGACCCCAATCAAACGAAACATTATACATATATATATATTTAATCTCAATGCTACAACAGCTAACCGAAATCCGACCCAAAAATTATACATCATCTACCCGACCCGAACCCGATTCGAAAAAATGTACACCATCCACCCGACCCGACCTTTTGAGATAAAATCCGAACCCGACCCAACTCGACCCGAAATAATATATTTATTAATAAATATTATTTTTATTCAATAAAAATAGGGATTTAATTGAAAAAATAATATATATATATGGGCATTATTGTAATTATCCCTAAATATAAAGGTAAAATTATATGTTTTTCTCAGATTGGGTCGAGCTTTTTTCACCTTAAACCCGAATCCGACCAGAATGCAACCTCTAAAAAGGCCAACTTGAACCATTTAAAAAAAATCCGACCTGATTTGGTCGGGTCGGAACCCGACGAATTTGGGTCCCATGCCCAACCGTAAACCTAACCGTCCATTTAACTGTAGTTGTAAAAGGGCAGCACAATCGCGTTAGGATTCGATTCATGGTAGAAAAAAGGGTAACCAAATATATAAAAGGACAATCATGGTGGTGGAAACCGTGATGAAACCGTTCTTTTCTTCAACTCTTGTAAGCAACAATAATAAGTTGTTTGTGACCTACCAGCTAGGGTTTGCATACGAAAAAGCTGTGCCATATTTTTAACCGGCAAAGGTTTCTTTTCCAAGTAGAGCCTACAAAAGAATCATTGCACAAGAGAAAGAAATAACACATCCCTTTTTCCACAAAATTTATTTTTGAAATGGAAGAATCATCTTAACAGGTGGCTTCCACTGCTGGCTGAACCCGATGGTGAAAACACATCTAATGTAGCATCCACAAAAGGTTAGAGTTAAGCTGTTACATGGAGTGTTTAGGATGATATTCAGTGCTTCAAACTAGAAATAGGGATTTCAGGTGGTAAGATTTGAATGAGGAGGATTCAAACGAAAATTTTTATTTGAAACATAAGATTTATTGGTCACACATGATGATAAAGAAAACAAACAACCAAATCAAGCCTTCGTATAGATGTTTCTCGAAAACTTTCATATGAGAGGTCTCTAGGCATGTTATAATTGACAAGCTCCCATCACCAGTTGCACTTGATAGTAGGTATATTTGTCCTTCATACAAAATGTCTGCTGGACCTAGGTATATTGGACGACCCCATCGAAAATCTGCATCATGTGTAGGCATTCTCATCCAATCAATGACATTCAGGTTTGGGCACCGGAAAGTTTCCGGACCTTTTCTGGTAGCCATTATATTTGGCAGTGTTTCTAGGTAGTCAAGAGCTGATCTTAGATATTCATTGTCCATCCTTTGCAATCTCCGGATAGAGCAATAAATGAAGCCGTGAATATAACATTGCCCAGGTAACTTGATGGGAGAGGAGGTTGGAGTCTGGGGCGTCCGTTTGTTGGTATGTTTAACTTGGTTGGCTGATCATATAATAGCCCTCGAGCTTTACTTGCACAACGCCATATGTATGCAGCTAGGATAGTGTAGGTGTTGTACTTGGTTCTGTTTTCATGTTTGAATGACTTGGCTTTTAAGATATCAAGTTGGTTTTGTGTGATCGTAAAAACAGATACAGATGAGGATTTAGGATTAGGGCCAAGTGATGACACAAAGTTGATTAAAGGAGGAGGTGGGTCATATTCGACATGATGAAATCTAGGGTTTGGAGGCACTCTTGCTCGGAGAAGGGTTCGGTCGATAAGTGGTGCCGCACTAATTTGGGACAAGCCTCTTGCCATTTCAGCCCAACTATTGATGAATTGAAAGGCTGTCGTGCCATCCATCAAAGTGTGGTGACCTCCGATTCCAAGACAGACTCCCCCGCATTTGAATGTAGTTAGCTAGCAAAACATATACACAAATAAGCTTTTTGAAGCAACATAGATTAACTTGTTAGCTGACCCCTAGTCCAAGTAACAGTTATTACCTACATAAGACAATAGTTTTTCAGATTCTTGCTCAGTGAACACTTACCTGGGCCACAAAAAGAGGGTAAGAACTAGTATCTCCAGAGTAATCAACCGTGGGGATGAATTTCCGCAGTTTTGGGCTGGGCGTAAAGTTGCCAAGATCATCTAGTGCCAATGTAGTTTCAGCTTCTACCCACAAAACTCCCTTTGCGTTGCATATGATTTCGAGTCTACCGTTTTCATTACATCCCATCCTCCCAGCCATAGGATAGAATGGAACAAGAGTCTTGCTTAAAGCCTCCTTAAGCACTTGTGGTTTAAAGAAATCAGACGAACCATTTGGTTTGTAGTAGACCACAGGGACATGATATGTTGGCATCACCATGTCCAAATTTGAAATCCATTGTGTTTCTCTGGGAGTATGTTGAGCAGGATATATCATGCTCGATCCTTTTACTGTAACCTCCACCTCTTGCATGACTGCAGTGATGATGTTAAGAGATCTCCAACGCTAACCTGTTATCTTAGTAAAAGGGAAACCAGTTTCTTATATATTGCTTTGCATCACATGTATTCTGTAATATATATAAAATAAGAGGTCTCCAATTCTCAATTTATTGTCTCTGTCTACTTCGAAATTCAAGCCACATTTATTTTCTAACGGTACATGTTATGTGTTGTTGATATTGTTGTGCATATATGGACCGACCACACACAGTATCTTAAGTTTTTTACTTACCCGCATTAATAGCATATTAAATTCTAGAAACCTAAAAGTTAAGAAAGTTGAAGGGAAAAAACGAATGATAGAAAATCAACTTATTGTATATTACTAGTATATCAAACATTAGGGGAATTAACTGTATATGACGGGAAAAAACGACAATGCTTCATTTGAGAATTTAGATAAATTCTTGAGTTCTCTTAAGTTCAACCGTATAAATTTTAATTTGTTGAGATAAATGTTGATAGTTGGGTCGAAATAAATGATAGCAGTGCAAGATGAATGGTATTTGAAGCTCCACCTCAACAAAAATTGGCATTCCTCTCCCACCACTCCTTTACTCGTAAAACAGTAAATATAATACATAGGAGAATAGGACAGTGAAAATATAATAAATTTCACAATGGACAAACTGGGACTCGGATTAAATGATAGCAGTGCAAGATGAATGGTATTTGAAGCTCCACCTCGATAAACATTGTCATTCCTCTCCCACAACTCCTTTACATGTATAGCAGTATAGGAGAATAGGGCAGTGACAAAAGATAATAAATTTTACAATGGACAAAAGATAAAAAGTTTGGATTAATTTTTTTAATTAATGCGATACTATAATTTTCTAGATGTATTATTTTAAAATTATGTTTAAATTTATGACAAAAAAAGTTAAACATTCGAATTACATCGCTTAATAAAAAATAATTTCATCGTTTGATAATTAAATTTTTGGATCTCAAAAATTATAAATTCTTAATTTTACAAATAGAACCATAGTTAATAAATAATATGTTATAAAATAATTCGATGAATGAAAAAAATTCATAATATTATAATTTTGTAGTTTTAAAAATAATTGTTTCCATATGTTTTTAAAAAATTACAAATTTTCTAATTTCTTTTTGAAATTATTACTTAGAAATTAGTTATAATTGAAGGGAAATAAAATATTTTTCATTAATTTAGCATGTTATTGTTGCGGAATCCCCTAAATAACATTTAACAATCAGCGTTTATTTTTTAGTAAAATCTAAAATTTAATTTTTATTTTATAACTTTTAAAAATCGATGACAAATAAAATTAACTTAAAAAATATAATGATCATTTATGAATTTTACCTTATTTTATATTAGTGGTGTACATTAATATATGCCATTAATAATATATATCGATGTATGACATCCACACTAAACTAATATATATATATAAAGTTAGAATTTCAGTGGCAGAATTAAAGACGGAGGAGGTATATGGTGGTTTGAGCATGATGGACTATATTTTTTGAGTGATTTATTTATTTTTAATTTAATTAGAAAGTCATGATCGATAATTAATAGATGTAAAAGACTATAAATATATTGAAAAAAATAATGAATATATAGATGGATCTGGGGTGATTGAGGATAGTCATTTTCATAAAAGTTTTAATTTTTTTATATAATATAGATTTTTTTTGTTATATTTTCAGTTGATAATTCATTTTTTAATTTGATGAGTTCATTCTTTTTTAAATTTTATAAATTATTCTCTCATTTTAAGTTTGTAACAGTAGTTTTAGACTTCAAGATTTTTAGAAAGAGAGAAAATCACCTTTAATTCATTTTTTTCTTTTTTTTTAAAATTTAATACACAACTAACACTAAGTGTAAATTTTAAACTCAAAAGTGAATTTTTAATTCTAAAGAGAGTATTTTACCTTGCAAATATGTATACATTTAGAAATGTAAAATAAACTCATTAAGTATAAATACTTTTACAATCTAGCCGCTGCTAGTTTCTCACACTTCACTTATTCCCCCAATTGATTTTGCACAACAACCTAGCTCATATTTATTGACCTATCTAACCGACTCGATTTCAATTTATAAGTCAGTACATTTCTCTGATTATTATTTAAATTATTTTAAAATTTAAATTTTTTTTAATTAATTTACAAGATTTCTACACTATATAAATCATGTCATTTTACTTGAATCTTATAGTTAGATTTAACTTTTAGCTGTATTATTATAAGAAAATGTTTTAAGCTTTAGGAAAATTTCTCCTATAAACTATTTGATATACAAAAAGTTGGTCACAGTGTTGAATATAATATATATGTCTAGTTAGCATAAGATGATGTCTACTGCTTTAAATCAGGGATGAAGGAATTTAGGTAATAGAATTTGAATAAATGGCTAGTCCAAACAAAAAGAAAACGTAAGATTTATAAGTTACATATACCCATAGATAGAACAAACAAGAAGTAATGAGGAGTGACGGATATATATTAATATATGTATATTTTTCCTTCATGGACTATGTTTGCAAGGCCCGTGTATATTGGACAGCCCCATCTAAAATCTGCGCTATGCATAGGCAGTCGAATCCAATTGTTTATATTAGGTTTGGATCACGTGGCAGTGCTTCTAGGTAGTCAAGAGCTGATTTTAGATATTCATTCTCCATCCTTTGCAATGCTCCATAAACTCGCTCTACGGTATCTACAGACGGCTCTGACCGGAGATTTCCAGACACAGAAATTGATGAAGCTGTCAAAAACACATTGCCAAAGTAGCTTGACGGGAGGGGAGGATGCAGTCCGTTAATTGGCACGAGTAACTTGGTTGGTTGATCATCTAAGAGGCCTCGACCTTTACTTGTCCAACTCCATATGTATGCAACTAGAATGGCATAGGTGGTGTACTTAGTTTCGTTTTCATTTCTGGATGATTTGGCTTTTAGTAGGATGATTAGGGTTCGATTTTTTTGGTGCAATAAATTATTAATTAATAATTTAATTTTTTTTTATTTTTTATTAAAAAAATTAATATGTTAATAAATTAATAGTAATTACTAATTAATAATTTCACATTATTTATTAAATAAATTAGTAAATATTATTTAGACTTTTTTAATGCAATAATCTTTTAACGAAATTATTAAAAAATTATTAAAAAAATATTAATGGGTTGCTCGTGAATTTATCGAGTCGAGCTCGAGTTAATTCAAATCGAATATTGATCGAGTCAAATTCGAACAACTTATGAGCTGCTCAATTCATTAAACACCCCTATATGTCGTAATGAAACCTAGGGGTCGGTGACACTGTTGCTCGGAGAGGGTTCGGTCAATAAGTGGTGCCATCTTAATTTGGGACAAACCTCTTGTCATTTCAGAACTATTGATGAGATGAAAGGTTGTTCTACCGTCGAGGGCATGACAGTTCCCCGTACTGCCTCGTGGCATTGATTTCTACCAGCCCCGTGACTCACGGTTTGCACATGTCAAATGGATTACGAAACCAAAGTGCCAACTTTTACATGTTCAGAATGTCACCGTATAGTCCATCAACTGGGAATTTGCAACACAAGACGAACATTATTCTAAACTGAATTAAATAAGAACAGCCTTGTATTCCACAAGGTAAATACTGGTTGAAAATGTATTAAACTCATACATTGACAGGATAGTAGAGTCTAAAGATCATGAAGCTGCTTTCCTAGTCAAAGGTAAATAATAGCAAGCACAATATTAGCACACATGATCTATTGACCATGGTGAATTTTGTTGACAATCATTACATCAACCAATCTACCTATGATTCTACAAGTCCAAGTGGCTGTTGGAAATTCCAGCATGCTAATCAAGGACTGCCTTTTTCCCACGCCAACCCATCATGATATACACATAATGCTTATTCTTTTTTCTTTCTGAGTTATGTTTTTTCTTTCTTTCTGGAATCTACATTGCTTGCAAGCTTCCCTTCCTTGGTTTTTCCTGGAACTTGCCTCAATAAATCAAATAAAAAACAGAAGAGGGTGTTCATTAACAAGTATATTACATTATCTTAAATGATTAGCAGTTCAGGTGCACATGTCTTATAAATTTTTTAGGAATCTTTCTCCATCTGGAACACCTTTATTCTTCTACGTATAACATATATTTTAAGTCTTAATATACATTAACTAGGATTGAGCTATACAATTTCCTTATCTAGGAACTAAATATGATCAACCAATTTGAATATTGACAAATAAAACTCACATTTCGTTTCCTTTACGTAGTCGCTCAGCATGTCTTCCATTAATGGTGAAGCAGTGATCCAGTACCAAGTACCAACAATAGCTCCAGATCCATCACCAAATAAAAGTAACTGCCAAGCAATACCCTTTAAAGAATGCAAACGGTAGCCTACAAAGTTTGTTTCTCATACAAACATGTCTATAAGTGGATTCAATCTTCAAACTTTCAAGGATCGAACTCGTGTATATGAAACTTATAGATTTCAGAGTCCAAGACATAGTACTGTACATTCTCTCCTAAGCTGGCACAAGGTAAAACGCATCATAGTAGAAAAACAATCAAATTTATAAGGAAAAACAATCAAACGAAAAAAAGCAATTTATAGTCATTGTTTCTCATTGAGGAGCTCTTGGTTCAATATCATTGAGTAGGCCAACAATCTGTTGCATGCTCGGTCGCTTGGTAGGAAGATCAGCAGTGCACAGATATCCGATCTTGAGGGCCTCCTCCATTTGGTGATCCAGACCTGTAACATGGATTTTAGGATCGATAGCTTTTGATCCTTGATTCATTCTCATCAATCGTCTAAACCAGCTCACTAAATTTGCTTCTTGCTCCTTTGGATAATCATCTCTAATTGGCTTTTTTTCCTGTATTTAACTCAAACAAAACAACACCAAAGCAATATACATAGATTTTGGCATAGGGGCATCACGTTCGGGCTGAGAAAATTTCGGCGGTACATATCCTGGTGTTCCACGGGCAATTTCATCCTCTAGACCAGTTCCAAATATCTTGGTCAATCCAAAGTCGGATAATCTAGGCTCCAAATTAGAGTCGAACACTGCTAGCTTTAACATCTCTGTGGATTATCGAAGGTGAGCAACCATGATGAAGAAATGCAAGTGCTCTTGCAGTGCCAAGGGCTATTTTGTGTCGAAATGCCCACGTTGTCAACAACCCTCCGGAGCCAACATTTTGTATCCCATTGTTGTCTTCTTCCCAGGTATCAGTGCTCCAGACCTCGGTTGCTTGAACACCAAGTGGCAAGTCGTGTAACAAATTCTGCAAGTTCCCATTTTCCATGTAATCATAAATAGCAATCCTTTGATCCCCGGCCAAGCAATATCCTGTTAATGGTACAAGATTTGGGTGTTTGATTCGACCAAGATACTCAAGCTCTATTGCAGCTTCTTGGTCCGTCAACGTTGATCCATGAACCAAAACTTTAACAGCTACATGGATTCCACCAGGTAGAAATCCTCTAAAACAGGGCCAAACTTTCCTTCTGCTAGTAGAGTGTCTCGATCAAAATTTGAAGTTACAGACAAGAGGTCCACAAATGTGATATTTAACAGTGGTTTCTCAAAAATCACTACAGGGACTGATGTTGCCTGCTTAACATTGGCCACCCAAGTCGTCGAATCAGTTTGGAAGGAAAAGGGACCCGAAATATTCTGTTCCTCTTTATATGAGGGTTGCTTAACTACCCATGTCCTGGACTTCCTTCGGCAACCGAAGGCTGGGAACAGCAAGCCAGCTAGCCAGCTAGCAAGCACACCAGGGAGAAGGTTAAAGCTAAGGCAAGCGTATACCCTGTGTGTCTATTGGCTCTTCTTTTGAAAAAGACCGAATTTGCAGCAATGGGACAGCTGTTTAATGAGCCATAAAAGGATGTTTCCAGGTTCTCTGGGGAGATCCCTGAATCACAAAGGGTTAAGTTGTTGTAAGTGAAGTTGTATCTCTCCATCCCCGCACATTTTTCTAATAGAGAAACCGGAATTTCTTCACTCAAATTGTTGTACGAAACATAAAGTATTTTAAGGCTTTTATGAGCCAATGATGGAATATGGCCGTTAATGTAACCCCTCATATCGATGTGGGTGGTCCGATTCAATCATGGGTGTCACATTAAATCAATTTTAGCCGTATATAAAATATACGTTGGAATGTTTGGCCCTGATTTAACATAAAATCCTTATTTAACACAATAAGGGCCTATAGGCCTACCCAATGGTATCATTAGGTCTGTAAGGATTTACCAGCTGGATCAGTGTTGCATCTTCGTACTCTAGAATCCTATCCATATAAAAATCCAGTAGAAATCAGTTTTAGCCGTAAATCGTACTATTTGGATCGTGATCTAGTCATATGTCATAATCATGATAATGAAATAAATCGTATAACTGATCTCCACCTGTACACCATAAGTAGTCTCATGATTAACCCGAGGGAGTGCCTGGGGCCTGAGAGCCTACCCAAGGATCACCTTAGGTCCGTAAGGATTTACCAGCTTGATCAGAGCTATACCTCCATACTCCAGTCTACCCATGTAATATCCCAATAAAACAGTTCGAGTATAACCCGTGAAAACAGGAAACCATAGTTCATAAACCAATAAATTCCATGATTTCATAAATCGGGAACAATTCATATCTTTCAATGGAAACAGGTAACTAGAGAACATATATCATGTAGTCATAGTTCATAAGCCAGTAAATCAGTGATTTCAGATAATCACGTTTTAAAACCAGTAAAACATTTACATGTCACATAAGGAACACACTAGAGGATCTATATATTCTTAAGAGCTACTTGAAGATCATGAAGGTATTCATAATCTTTTTGTATCAGAGTTACTTAATATTTCAAGTATGACATTAGTGATTTAATTACTCAACAATCAGAGATATTCAGGATTATGAATTGAATTATCAGAATTTTAAGTCTAATTGAATCAAATGGGGCATTCAGAATCCTTTGCATTTACGTTACTTGTGTGATCAATTATGACTGGAGTGATTTGTGCTGATAAGGGAGAAATGAAGGTTCAGAACATTTACAATATGTTTCAATCTATTGGATAATCGAAATAACTCGAGTTGAACAACTCCTAGAACTTATGCATGTCGACCGGTCCATTCGTTGCCCTCCTAGGGTATTCACTCTTTAGTACCAAAAATTCTTGTCCATAGATCACCTTCAGAATCATCGCTGAATATGTATTAAAGAGGCAAAAAGATATTTCAATGGTCTTTATTTCATTTCCACATTGTAACAATCTCAGGAATTGACAACGTATTGACAACGTACTTTAATTCGTGGTTCATAACCCATAAGACAGTACATCATAAAAGTTCATCAACATTACCAGACTTATCCAAATCACTTACTTAATCTACAGTCATTGAGGTTACACAGATCATTTAGTAAACAAGTCTATCCCGGTCACTTTAGAGTTTTCCAGAGTAATTCGGACGTTTTTGAATTTCAGATACATATTGTACTTCCGTTCAGTTCAATTTGGCCATATAATAAAGTTATTCTTGTATTCGAGGTTGATTTGTTCATTTCAGAGTTAAGGGTATTAGTTATTTCAGGGCTTAGAGGTATTTTAGATTATTTTATACTTTAGGGGCATTTTGGTCATTTTATAGTTCATGGGTATTTCTATAATTCCAATATAGATCCGGAATTTAATTCAATGATTCCAGAGCTCAAATGTATCAAGATAAGAGTTCTCAAGTCATCTCCATAACATAAACATTTATTATGCTAAACACCTTAAGCGTATCATCGTCATTTCATTCAAATATGTCAGTGTCATACTTTCGATAATTTAGGCTTGGATGAATTCTAGTTCCTTTAGCGCTCATGGTATTTATTTCTTTTCTTAGTAGAGATTATTTTAGTTCGAGGACATTTGGTAATTCATTTCAATTCGATCATATGCAAAAAAAAATTATAATTAAACAAGTTTATCCGTTCAGAGTTATTATTCGCCATTCAGAGAAGTCTTGTCTTTTTCCATTACAATGACATTTTCATAACTTTATCCCGTTTTGATCTTTTCGGTAATTTCATATCCAGTTAATCCCGGTATTATCCTCTTAAGAGAATTTATCGAACTTCATCGATCTTGAAACATATTCATTTATTATTGGATCACTGAACTTATAATTATTTTCGATTGGTCTTCCAATTTCTCTTTATCGAGCCATCCAAATCTTATACTGTTTTCTGTCCTTATTCCAATTTTACGTCTGATTCCATTGATTTTTAAATACATCTAATGTATCAATCAATTTTATTCATGCAATTACCATCTATCAATGAGTCCGAGAAGCATACAAAAGGTAGTAGAGTATTATCTCGATTTCTATGCCATATCGACTGCCCTCGAACTTGAATTCAACGTCCATAATTCCTCGGATACCAAGCAACCAAATTTACGTCAAAAACTGAACTCGATGACTAGACCGAGCAGACGGGTCGGGTGGGGTATGATCAGATCAGATGGGTCGAATCATATAGGTCGGGTCGACCTGATTCTGGAATATTCCTTGGACCCAAAACAAGGCCCACGCGCACCTGACGGCATGTGAGGAAACGTGCGGCGGCGATGGATGTCCGATTGGTCGGCCGATTACACCCTGAGAATCAACACAACATTAAGAGCTAAAATAAACTCAAACTTTAGCCCCAATCCAACAGAATTAACATAAAACAATTAACCAAATCCTTACCCACGCCGGCGACGACAAACGGCGACAATGGATCAACCCAAGGGCTGGGTTTTGTGCGGGCTATGACGGGGAGCAAGCTAGTGAAGGCGGTGAGGCTCACCGGCGAATGAGGCGGTTGGAATCGCCAAAAGATTGGGGAGACAGTTTTGGGTTTCGTTGCAACTTTAAACCTTTGACCCTGACGAAAGGAGGCCGATGCGGGGTCGATGATAGTCGAGGTTTGATCGAGGTGGGAATTCGGTTCGATTAGTGGTGAAGACGCACACCGACGACGGTCGGACGGCGAAGAATCGATGAGAGAAAGGGCTGATAAATAAGGTTCAGATTGGGAGAATTGTTTCAATTTGGGATTTTGGGGGATTAACTGGGTTTAATTTTTTCTAAGCTAACAAAAAATGGGTAAATTATGGACTAGGTCTCTGTATTTCTTGTATTTTCTAAATTTGTCCATAAGTTTCATAAACTCATAATTTGACCCCTACTTTGGGGTGTGACAGGTAAGATGGTTTGAGGAAACATATAGTACATGTAAGTTACTTATTTGTAAAATTTCACCAGGAATATGACAGATGAGAGTGGCTTTAGACAAATTAAGATACTGATGGTTTGAGGAAACATATAGTACATGTAAGTTATTTGTAAAATTTCACCAGAAATATGACCGATGAGAGTGGCTTTAGACAAATTAAGATACTCTAAATCCATAAGTGTTGCAGTTTTGGGGAATTTATGTCTAGCAAACTCTATTGTATGCAAGGTTAAGATGCCTAAGGTTTTCAGCTTGACCCGGATTTAGGAAAATTTCTCCACTAAGCTAGTTCTTGGACAAATCTAGATAAACCAAACGAGACCACGAATCAAACGGTACCTGAGAAATGTGACATTGAAGCTGGTTCTTGCTGAGGTCAATCACCTCCAGCTGCCCTTGAAAGACACCCGTAATCGAACCCTTAAACAAGTTCCCAGAAATGTTAAGGCTAGTAAGAGACTTCATTTCTGCAAAATCCGAGGCATGCCCATAAACCTCATTTCTGCCAAGGTTTAAAGTTTTGAGCTTAGGAAAAGCTGCACCGAAACCATCTGGCAAGGAACCATTCAGACGATTTAATGAGAGATCGAGTGAAACCAAAGACTGGCAATTCAGAATTCCTGTTGGAATGCTCCCTTCAAAACCATTGCCAGCAAGTTTAAGAACTTGTAAACTAGCTAGGGAGCTTATAGCTGCAGGAATTTCCCCGGAGAAATTATTTCCAGAAAGATCAATGATTTAAAGCTGACCAAAGTTGCCAATATTGCTCGGGAGAAACCCAAAAATCTGATTAAGGAGAGATTAAGTCTCCTATGTGATCCTAAACTCCACAAATCTGAAGGCAAAGCAGTGATTTTGTTATTGCTAAGATCCAAAGACTGAAGCTGAGTTTGCTTACCAATGGTGGTATCAGGCATCAAACCAGAGAGGCCTAAACCTGAAGCCTTTAATAACATTCTCCTTCTTGGTATCACAGTGTACCAATTCCCATGAACACACAGTATCAGAGAAGTTGTAGGATAAAGAAGAGTTTGAGCCCATCTTCTTCAAGAAATCAGAGACATAGAACTCATCTGTGTTGGGTAGTTGACAGGTAAAATGCTTGAAGAAGAGATAGAATTAGTACAAAACCGAAGAAACCAATATCCATTTTGAGCCTAAACGTCAAAAAATTGAGAAACAACAAGAAAGAACGCTTAAAGGCACCACCTTGAACCCAGTTCAAGCCTTTATGGCTGAACTTCAAATCACCAGCTCCATTAAAGCCAACACCGCCAATAAGAACAAGTTTTGAGCAGTACTGTTCTGGGGTTCCAAAATACAAGGTGATTATTTGGCTTGAAATGCTGCAAACTTGTGAGGAGTTCTCGTGATGATCAGAAAATCCCCCCAAAAAAAAAAGTGCCTGTAAGAAACCAACAAAATTAACAGTGTTCTTGAAAGAATGAATGGTAATTTCCAAAAGAAAAATATTTTCCAGCACAATGAAATTTGGGTCGTAGGTGAGAATGTGAGCTTACCTACAAACCAACAAAACAAACAGCCACCAAAGTGAAGCACTTTTGTCTATGTTAGAGCATAAACTGCTATATTCCCTTTGCAAACATAATTGTTCTTATTGGTACAAACTTTTTGAAGTACTATTAATTCTAACTCAGGAGGAAATCAAGAACAGGGTATTGAATTTTGAAGGGAAAGAGAAGCAAAGAGTGGAATTTGAGAAGTGGCAGATGGCGGTTTAGAACTGTCAAAACTCAAAACTTGAGCTTCATAAATGAAAAAAGAATCCAATACAAATATATTTTTGTAAATATAATATAGGTTGGTGAATTTATAAAGGGATTGTTATTTTGTTGGTGGGTATTCAATGGTTCTTCATGGAGTAAAAAAGATGGTTACATGAGTAATTTAAAATTATTCATAAACAATTTGAAATCAATAAATACTAAGGGGCTGTTTTGTTTACTTCAGAATGATTAAGCGCTGAATGATTCAAATGTTGAATGATTCAGAGGCTCTGAATGTGACATGCTGTTTGATAACTGGCTCTGAATGATTCAGAATGTATTTCTGTGCTGAATCATTCAGTACTGTTTTGTTGAATCAGTCAGCACTAAATCATTCAGAGATGCGAAACAAACGCGCTGAATGTTGAACCGTTCAGCATTCAGCGCTGAATGGTTCAATTAAGAGAAAAACAAACATCCCCTAAATCTATCATCGTCTTGAAACAGTTTATGAAAATATTTTTTAAAATCAAATGATATTTTAAATAATAAAATATTATTTATTTAAATATTAATTAAATATGTATAATAATATATTAAAACTATTTACAGAAGAAAAAAACACTAATAATAGATCACATAATAATCCATATTCTGTATAGATATACATAATAATCCATAATAATAAATCACACAAAAATACTACATCTATCTATAATGGGAATTGTAGCCCGAGATAGTGCTGATTCTGCTATTGTTGGTCGTGCTTTCCCTTGTAACGGTGTGGCGATTGTAAGTCTTATTGACGCACATGTTAATTGCCATGGTGTTCGAATGGCAGTCGAGATGGAGTGTTCGAGTGTAGTGGTGGGAAGCGTCATTCGACAATTGGAGAACCACCATTCCAATTGGTCTATTCTTCGCTTCTATTTGTCTGAAGCTCGCCGACTACTAAATTCTCGAACCCCCCCCCCCCCAAGTTACTATCTGCTACACCCGTCGTGAGGCTAATGGAGCGGCACATGCATTAATTATCTTTGTTTCGCTCACTGCTCGGCCTTTGTAGCTTGAACGTGCAATTCCCCCATGCATTAATGTTATTGTAACTGCCGATGCTTTCTTCAGTGAATGAAATATGGTTTAATTTAAAAATAAAATTCGAGTCCACCAAGTTGGTCATATTCTCATGATTAAAAATTGGGGCTCCTCCAATATGGGTTTTGATGAAATGACCCCACTCTCACTCTCCTAATTTCTCTCAACTTGCTTTAGAGTGCTCGTG
Organism: Hibiscus syriacus; assembly: GCF_006381635.1. Lineage (NCBI taxonomy): Eukaryota > Viridiplantae > Streptophyta > Magnoliopsida > Malvales > Malvaceae > Hibiscus > Hibiscus syriacus. Next base: position 959,398 of record NW_024061893.1, read on the forward strand.
GATGGATTATTATGCCTTACCACCGCTATAATCACAATCATTTTCCCTATTACTACTTGCTAATAATATCAAAATTAAAACATTTTCTATTTTCATTTTACAATCCCAATTTAACTAAAACTGCATTTAGGGATGAATCAAAAAGGACGGATAGAATAGTCGGTTCTTGAAAATTTTAAATTAACATATATTTTTAAATGTTTTCTTTATATTTTTAATTGATAATCTATTTTCGTCACTTAAAATTTTATAAGTTCACCCCTAAATATATAATCTTGTATTTATCTTTAGTTTTAATTTTTAATAAAACACAGCATTTCAATGGGAGAAAGATGAAATCTTGCACTTTAGATTATAAAAGCTTTAAACAATTAAAATATATTAAGGGGATCTTGTCAATAAGAGTTTTAACAGCACCATTTAAGGTTGATCAAATTATAGTAATATTATGTGATTATCAAATCGACTCGGATTTTAAGTAGTAAATCATTCTCTTTACTCAGTTTTTATTATTAAATTTGGATTTTAAATTATTATTCAATATTACCAACAATGGTTGGTTTAAGTAATATAGAGTTTGATATCACTTAAGTAGGTCTTGAGTTCGAGTCCTTGTGTATGCAGAAAATTCTCGTTGGAAGACTCACCAACCACAGTCAGGAGAGCGATCCGGATCGATTTGGATTAATCAAAGCCTGTAACAACATATATTAAGTCGTTTGTATTTATATATTAAATAAAATGAAAATATATTAATTACATTTGTAACAACATAATTAACTTTAAATACTTCCTACTGATGCCCCAATGGTTAGAGGGTTTTAGCAAAGTGAATTGATTTGTTCAGCTTTGACTTTGATAGTAAATGAATCAGGTTTGGATGAATAAGAATACGTTGTGTTTATTTTTTTAAAATGTTTGTGTTCGGTTTGTTTTCGTTTGAATTTTTAATATTATGTTCGTGTTCATTTGTTTATTTTTAAAGTTGTTTGTATTCAGTTCGCTAAAATGATGAAATTATACCATTAGTCCTTAAGCTCCTTAGGGTGCGTTTGGTTCACGGAATGTAAGATTACCAGTGGGAATGTAAGATTACCAGTGAATAAGATTACTGGGAATGTTGTATTTTGTGTTTGGTTGGCTTAGCATGAATGTAAGATTATCGTGTTTGGTTAAAGGAATAAAAGATTGTTGGAATGTATATTTGACCAAATTGTCCTTATTATATATTTGTATAATATTACAAGTTGGAAAATATTTATATATTTTCTTTAAAAAAAATTAAATTCATAATATTTATATATTTTTTTACAAAATTAAAAATAAAAAAAAGTTTAATGAAAGGGTAAAATTTTATTTAAACCCTTGATCTTCATATAAAATTTTAATTATAGATTTTTTTTTGTAAATCTAAAATAATTTAAGGATAAATTTATAATTTAACCTTCGTAGAATTTTTATTAGTCAATGACAGAAGAAATATATTTTTGAAAAAAAATAAAAATTTAAGGGCATTTTAGTCCAAAATATCGGTAATCCAACAATACATAAGAAAAATGAGGTAATGACATTTCCGGTAATATACCAATAGTGGATTTTTTTTGTATATTACCGGGAATGTCATTACCTCTATTTCCTTAGGTATTGTTGGATTACCGACGTTTTGGACTAAAATGCCCTTAAAAAAATTTCTTTCAAAAATATTCTTATTCTGTCATTGAATAATAAAAATTCTACGAATGTTAAATTACAAATTTATCCTTAAACTATTTCAAATTTACAAAAAAACTATAATTAAAATTTTATATGAAGTTCAAGGGTTAAAATAAAATTTTACCCTTTCATTAAACCTTTTTATATTTTCAATTTTGTAAAAAATATATATAAATTTTATGAATTTAATTTTTTTAAAGAAAATATATAAATATTTTCTAACTTGTTAAAAAAACAAATATATAATAAGGACAATTTGGTCAAATATACATTCCAATAATCTTTTATTCATTTAACCAAACACGGTAATCTTACATTCCTGCTAAACCAATCAAACACAAAATACAACATTCCCAGTAATCCTATTCCCTGGTAATCTTTTATTCTCACTGGTAATCTTACATTCCGTGAACCAAACGCACCCTTAGGCTTCATAATTAGAATTCCAAAGTTCAACTTATGTTCAATTTAGTTCATACTCTCATCAATATTTTAAAATATAAGAAATTAAAATGAAAAGTAGAACCCGATAAACGAGCTTATAAACAGGTCGATAAACGAGTCAATAAATAAGTTTGTTCGTGAACATAAACGAGTCAAACACATCTTTGCACACGTTCATTCTTTTATTAAATTAACATAAAATTTTGTTCATATTCATTTATTTAGTTTGATAAACAAATATAAATGAACGTTATACGAATGATTCGAATAATTCATTGAACACTATATTCATTTACACTCATACTTTTGAACCTGGAGCTCTACGTGCTTACCTCTAGTAACATATAATAACAAATAATATTTTCTTAAAAAAAGTTTTATTGTGATTATATTATAATATTTATTATTTTATTTAAATAAATTCATATATATTTTATTGATAATATTATCTGAATTCGAATAATCGATGTAGAGTTTATCATTTTATATTTATTAAGATCATTTTTCAAAAATTCATACTAATAAAAAATAGTTTAATTAAAATGATAAATTTAAATATTTAAAAGAATGCTTTATTTTAGTGTAAATTAAACTCATAAAATATGAAAAAGAGAAAAGTTAAAATATATGTTTTTAATTTCCGCGCCGTTTGAAGATTCTCTATTTTTAACGTCGTGAGGTAATGTTAAGGGTAAAAAGGCACAAGGAAGTCCAATAACGGTACATTAACGGTTTGCAAGAGAAGAATGTAAGAGCATAGAGTGATTATCGAGTGAGTAGATTGTGAGTTGGATAGTGTTCAATTAGTGTTAGTTAAAAATTTTATTGTTTTACTCGACTCATTGTTCGTTAAGTTCGTTAAATTTTTGCTCGATTTGTGCTCATTAAAAAGTTTGTTGCTCGACTCATTACTCGTTATGCTCACCAAAATTTTTACCTTATTTTTTAGTTATAAGTAAAATCTTCTAATACTATACAGAACTTAATATAAAACATAAATTAATAAATTTAACCAAAAATATTATCAAAAGAGTGTATGAAATAATTTCAGTCTAAACTTTAAAATAACAATCTACAAATACATTAAAATAATAAATATGTTTGATTTTTGAGTGTAATAAAATATTAATTAATAATTTAATATTTTTTTATTATTTATTAAAAAATTAATAGATTAATAATTTATCATATTTTCTATTATCTATTAGTAAATTAATATTTTTTAATAAAATAATTTTTTATACAAGAGCCCTTAACATTACCGAGCCTTTGATTAGTAATGAACGGCAAGAATTCTCTGTGATCTACCCTTGCGGTGTAACGGAGGGTGAGGAGATTGTATTAAAAATTGGCTTTGAAAGCCAGAGAGATCATTTCGTTTCCTGAGAAGAAGAAACATCCCCCTGTTACTCTTTCTTTCTCTTGTTTTCTTATTTCAATTTTCCTCTTCTCTGCTACTTCACTTCTACTTTCTCAAGAACCAAACATAATACCACCGAGGAAAAGCTAAAAACTAATTATTGTTTGATTAATTAGATGTTGACGATCTAAATTCTAAAGAAAGCCGTGCGATACAGAGGGAGGAAGGGAGAAAAATCTGAGAATTTGTGAGGTCTGTCATTGAGAGAAAAGATTGATTATATTTTGGTTTACTGTAATGGATTTTCATTTTCTATTTTCAATGGCTGTTACAATCACTCAGCAATTCTTCTTTTTCTTCAGATTTTATAGATACAATCAAAGAAATTGAGGAACATTTTTGCTGGTTCTAGTTGATTTTGAATATATGTTTCTCTTCTGTGGAAGATATCTGAAACAACGACATATTTCAATGATTTTGTTTCTGACAATTTTTTTTTTCTTTTCTCATGACAGATACATTTTTTACGACTGCAGAGCTACTTTCTGAAAAAATTTCGACTAAATTAATATGCAAAGAGGCAGATCAATTGCTTACATATCAAAATCTTAAAATATTACATCAAATGAAAGGCTTAAGAATAGGCTTCCAATGTTATTATTTTGTTGAAAATCCAAAGTAAAATTTGTGTTTTCTTACCAATAAGATCAAAAACCTGACAACCTGTGTATCGATTCTAAATATACCTAAAATGATTAACTCGCCACTAATATGCCAGCGCCAGGCTTTTTGTTCTTTTACATATCATGGGTTGTATTTTATTTCCCCTGCATCTTCTTCCTTCCTTCTTTTTTAGCATGTTGGGTGTTCTAGTAATTGTTTGTTTTTATCTAGTTTGATTTGATTAAAAATCGAAGATTTCTCCGGCAGAGGCGATTTTTCTTTCTCTAGAGACCTCCATTTTATATCTATATTGAGCATTAAGAGTATTTATTTCAGATTTTTTTCCTTTCTTTCAGTTTGCTATTTTTTCCCCACGGAGTTTCAGTCGTAAGTTTCATCTTAGTCCTTCACTGAAATCTCGGAAAAATAATATATATATCTATATTGAGCGGTCCTTCAACTCTTTTTTTTTTTTTGAGTATTTGCAATATGAATGTCGAAGATGTTGATGATGAGGAAATATCTAATTTGAGGTATTGTTAATAATTAAATATTTTATATATTATTTTCATGATTTATTATAAATTTGAATAAAGAATCACTTATTAAATAATGATTTTAAAGATACAGAATTGATTTGGGTAATAAAATTTTATTATGGGAGGAACTCATGTCTTGCAAAATGGGTTAACCTCTATTTGTCTGTCGCTTTAAAGATTAATTTATCGGATTGTTGGTCATTAATTTTGCTTAAAATCCTAAGAAGTGGGTTGATTTTAGAAATTACAAATTACTTTAAATTTCTTATACACGTTTCCCTAGTTTAAAATCGACCCAATTTTATCAACGCTATTCAGAGCTATATTACTTTAATATGCATTGTTTATTGAACTAGTCAAGGAGTTTGAGTAATTAAAATATCATTCTTTTTAAAGATTATGAGTTTGAGTAATTATATGTACATAGTATATATGTGTTGTTAATAATTAAAAAAAAATTCTAAACATATACTACCTTATAATTACCATAGACTATTCAAAAAATAATAATAATACCTTATAATATATTTTCCATTGCTTGATTTAAATATCAAAATGCATCGAAATCATAAATAATTTAACTTATCTGTGGAAAGCTTTGCATATGAATCAAATTTCTCGGCTAATCTCTGCGTTTTTAAAAATTGACCTTAATAGTATGAAATAAAGTTGTTCTTATAAAAAAAATATAATCAAGAATATAACATCCTTGTGGGTCAATTATTAACCACACATGGAACTTGGTTGTACCAACATCTTGTCTAATTCTTCCAGCAGATTTTCACCTAAATAAAATAAATAATGTGATTCAACATTTGCAATAACAATATTGTTGAAGAAAAGGGCGAACGTAGCTTACACCTTACAGCTTCAAACAGGACAAAACAATTCTGTGATGGACAAACTAGAGATGGACATGTATCCTATATAACTGAGTTTCTCTCCAAACTAACTTATTGTTGATGGAGAATAATATATTTCATTGTCTGAATGAGATTAGAAATAGAAGAGATGGCCCACCATATGATATGAAAGAGAGAATAGCACTTTACTGGTGAAGAAGCTAAAAGAGTGGAGAATAAGAATAATGTTTGCATATTCAAGAAATGCGATGAACATGCTCTGGGATTTAATTATTTATCATTGACTTCAAGCTTTCAACTAAACCACCACCTTAGGTTTTGCAATGCACTTCGATTCCGATCTGTCCAGTAACTTAAGACCCACGCTAGGCACCAACAACAATGGTCCTACTCCTCTGTTTTGTGTTATGCTATGGCGTCATCCCATTGTTGCTTCAAAGGCAATATTTGATTATTATATAATATTATGAGTAAACTACATTTGTTGTCACTGGATTTTAAAGCATTTTCACTTTAGTCATTGAGCTTTTAGAAATTTCATTTCAGACACTAAAATTTTAATTTATTTTTATTATGATCACAATCGTTAGTTGTTGATGGGAAAAGTTATATAACTTAGATTCTATTGTTGCCGCATGTATTATTTTCTAATGGCAATATGAAATAATAACTCTTTATTTATTATTTTTATTCAGAAAAACTCTATTTATTATATGACATGAACATTGGAACCAACCAACAAAAAGGAAAAAAGAAGAACACAAAAAGGAAAGGACCCCATTAGTTAATGTTAGGGAGAATAGCGGATATTTTGCATGTGCCATGGTAGTGACTAGTGAGTGGTGGACAATGCTCTCAGCATTATTGACATTATTTAATGATTTAATACACCCACTGAACTTGGAATCACAGTTTTTAGTGGGTAGATGTGACTTTAAAATGTGATCAAACTTTAAAGCAAAGCAAGACCAAAAAGTTAGAACTGGAAATGTCCGATCTGATTATTGTAAGCGAATATGGTACTACTATTGTTTGGCTGCACAGAAAACGCGAGAAAATACGCAAAACACAAACAACAAATGCAATAAACAACGAAAATAATGAAATATATGTATAAATAAAAAATTATATAGTAATAAAAATGATATCAGTCCATAAGAATACTGAAACAAAGAAATCCAAACATCATCAACCATGAATAATATGTGCAGTGCATCACATAGCTAATCATCTCCCTAGACTCGGATATATATATATAGTCACTCCTACACATACTATTACTGCTAAAACTCCACATGAAATTCAAAATCCAAAAAGATGGTATATAAAAATGAAAAAACAAGGACCCTATGTACGCCATCCATAGCTACGAACCACCAGAGTAAACATCCTTCAGATCCTGAGAGTATAGCCGAAGAACAGAACCATGATGGCGGCAAAGAAAACAGAAACGAATGAGGATGAGACAGAGATGGCTCCTGAGGTGGGACTCGGAGCTGGGGCATCAGCAGCGATAGCTGAGCCCATGAGAGCACAAAAAGCGACGAGAACAAGCATAAGAGATGCCTTGGACAGACCCATTTCTGCAGTTCTAGACTCGAGCGTTGCCTAAAGCAGGAAATTGGCTCTTTTGCTTTCTAGATGAAAGATGGAAACAATGTGTTTGGGAGGACGGATAGGTGGGGTCTAATATATAGATAGAGAAGCGGAAAGAGGGAAAGGTCGGGCAGCTGTCCGGGTTTCCAGCATGGAGATTCATATCGTAATAGTTTTACAGCTGGGACTCTTAGCGCCTACCCGAGTTTCCTTAACTTAGCTCATTTAATTATACGCGTGTCAATTTTTCATTAACCGCTGTATTTTTTTAATGATGTGACTAGGTCTGATTGACGTTTGAAACGCAGACGTTTTCCGTCGCTGTTTTGGCTCATTTCTCTATGTACTTCCATCCAAATGGGATTCATCTTCATTTCAAGGAAGGCACTACGGAGCTACAGCTTAAGCATCGAATGGCCAATGGAAAGGGTTCGAAAAATTGATGGAGGTTTGGTATTTATCCGTGTTAACACGCGCATAAGATTACGGTTGTGAGGTCATAATAGAAGAAATGAGAGGAGACACGAATGGGGCGGGCAGGCAGGACATCAGTTGACGGATTCCGTCGTCAACTAACTGAAAATTTTGCGGATTCCTTGAGGGACCCTCAAAACACCACATGACAGGTTGAGCCAAATGAGGGAGAACACGTGGAGGACCCCAATGCACACTTATTTTTATTTAAAATATTCCAAGCCAAAGACAGGCGGACACGACTGTTCCCCCCCCCCCTCTTAAACCCTGGTTCTGCTGTAAGAATCTTCCCGATGTCTTTGTCCCATTAAAATATTTTTTTAAAATTTTAATCATAATTATGTAAATAATTAACTTTTATAAAAACATATATTGAAAACTTATTTGATTAAAAGAGTCTTCAAAATATGTTTTCCTAAATCTATGGGTTTGATCAATGAATAATTGAGAAATGAATCTTAACCAGAATACAATCTCGAAAGGAAAAAAAATCAATTCCATATATTCAGAATTATGAAATAATAATAATGGCCACTCACATTGATTTATTTTTTGAACTTGTCTGTACAAACAGATCAGATTGGGAGTTCCAAAAAATTAGGAGAGTGTACAAGTAAAACACAAACATCATGTATCACTGAAGAGGGTTAAATTTCACCTTTGTATGCAATGACTAATGAAATCAAGGAAAGGACCTGGTATGCTACCAATAATCCCATGAATCCAATCTCTAATTTAGCATCAAGATCAAAATCTGGCAGTGGCAGGTTCTATGTTTACTTCATCACTCCACAGTCAGAACCCCAAAACCTTTGGTGCTATCCGTAATAAAGGCTCCATGGCACTCGGTGCAAATTTTCTGGTGAAAAGGAAACAAGTCGAACTCGGCTGATCGTTGTACCTACATTCGTGACCTTCGTGGATTCTCTTGAAAAACTCTTCTGTAATGTCTGATCTACCAAATGTAGCAGGATGAGGCCCACCCCTTGACCAATCAACCCATGTGATGCTTCTATTTGCCAAGAGATTTGGTGACTGGATTGTTAACATGGTGGGGAAGTAATGCTCGTCAACGTAACATGCTGGTCGGCAGAACTGTTCAAACTTTGGATAAAATGTAACATCTTCCACTATGTTGATTGCAAGCTTCCGGTTAACTTCGAACCACTGGGACCCCTTACGCCATTTGCTGATATTCACCTCAGGAGCCATATTATGATTGTAACGTCCTCTACCAAAAGGCCCAGGGTCATCAAATGCACCCATGTAGCTATATTTGGATTTCATTATGTACTGGTAGACAACACTGAAATTGTATACCGGTATGCAAGACTCGGAGAGGAGGATAAACCATTCATTCGACATGTCAAGCAAGGCATTAGAAAGGAGCCTTCTCTCAGCATCACACATGCTCATCCTTCCCCATTCAGCAACCTGCCAAGGAAGCAAATACAGAAATCAGGAACTCCTCTACCCCCAAAAAAAAGGGGGGGAGGGGATGCAAAATGTATAAAAAACTATATTTGAAGTGTTGTAGAACAAGTGCAAATAATTTATTTAATGAAGATGGGAATTAAAAAAAAAATCAGCAATAACAGCAATTTGCTTAGGTGTGGTGTAACTGAAAGAGAGATGCTTAATACAACAAAATAACAACAGGTAATATGAAGATGACAGTACCTAGGAGCAGAAGAAAATTACCCCGTAGGCTTGACCCTCAAATACAACAGCCAACATTTTACATAGTAATTATAGGTCATACCTAGGAGCTATCACAACAGCCACTTTAACATCATATGATTCCAAAGAGATGAAGAAGAAGACAAGGATAAAAACACAAACTTTTCTAGTAAGAATTGAACCATTCAAGATTACGAGCACTAATTTTCAAATCTGTCCTAGTCTCTGATATGTCTGGCAGAACTTCTTCATCTTTTTCCCTCTTTAACAGATTTTTCTATCTTCCAATGGAAACCCAAACAAAAAATCACCTCTTTCACACCTAGTTTCACTTAAAGACCATGATTTTAAAGCCAAGCAAGAATCCTGTGAAATTCAAATCACAACACATTGTCCATCTCCTACCTGGTTCTAAAGCAGACCTTTAGTTGACTATAAGCAACCATTCCCCCACTCACAACTTGAAAGGTCTCCAAACCATACAGTTTTATGTCACTTTTACATGACATTGAAAATGACTTTGTCTCTCTAGTTGCAGCAAGCATTGATAACAAGGTTTGATATAATATCAGGGGTCTTAAACCCAAATTGCAGTTTGAAGCTCAAAATAAGCACACAGTATATCTAGATAGATTTCATAAATTGATGGCAATAACAGATCCAGGTTGAACAATCAAATATATCTCGTGCTATCAATATGGATACATACATGTATGTCTATAAACAACAAAAACTGCAATTTAAGGCATACCAACTGTCGTTGAAAAGAAAGAAAAATAGAATGACAGGACATCAGGCAGCAGTTCCATGAATAGCCTTCAAAAACCAAATTTCTGATCATTTATGTTAGCATGTTAACCTGTCTAACACCAAGAATTCCCAGATAACAAAATTTTAGAAGTTACCCAAGCATGCTATTCATTGTCAGCATAGAAGCTACAGATGAGAATTTCTAGATAGAATAAGAACAAAGCAACGGAACTTACTAACTCATCGTGAATTACATAAGCAAGTAAAAACACACACAAACCACGCCACAGAGAAACAAATAATAAAATTCAGAAACAAGTGAAAACTCAGATTAAATAATGAATGGGAGTTTAAGTACCATACTTGACTTGGGATTTGTCTCCGGTAGAATACTGAAGAACGAGGGAAGTCGGACTTGAAGGACGGCAGTGAATGAATATAGATGGAATAAAGGCCTTCATGGCCCTTGAAAAACCTCTCCCAAAGAGGAGCAAGTGGCAAGGGCCCCTTGGTCAAGAACATAAAAGCAATCTTCGGAAGTCTATTAAATGGATACTTCATTATTTGCGGCACGAAAGACGCCCTCCATAATAACTCGTTATCACTCATTGAATGAAGCAAATTGTTGGGGTTTTCTCCAATTTTCTAAACTATTTGACTGTTCATAACACGGCACAAAACTAGACTTCACTGTAGTTACCGCGCTATAAATCCCGGAACGCCGGATCGTATATATAGTGATGATCGAAAAAGTAATACAGAGAGCAATAAAGAATCCAAATAGCTGCAGTGCCCTCCATGGCAGAGTCTTATATTGGTTTGTCCTAGTTGTAACCCCCGGATCCTTGCCTTCCTCTAATGACCCGACCGATCCAATTCTTGTTTGCATCTTTCAAGACAACACTTAAACCCGAATTCAACTTCCGGGGACAGATCCAGAAACCATGTCCTCTGTTTCCAGGTCAAATGCAGTAAACTAAAAGCTCTTGCATCTTAGATCCCTAAACAATTAATTAAGCCACACAAAAAATCAAATCTCCGGGTTTTTTCGTATCTAAAGATCTTAAAATATAGACCTTTTTGACAATAGAAACAATCATATAATTACAGATCTAGAGACGAAAAGTTGTACTACCAGACCCAAAAAATATGAATACTCAAAACTATTGTAGCGAGAACAAAAGGTATTGGATAAACAGTGTTCCTATCAAGACCCTAAGCCAGGATCAAGGTAGAGAACTAATCTGATGAAAGTGTTTTTCCTAAATATCAGAAAACTGGGGGAAAAGATGATGAATATAGTAAACGAATAAAAGAGGGGGGGGGGTAAAATCAAATTTTAGGTGCTTGAATGGTAGCCAGATTAGTATTGATCATCATCAATATTGGAAGAACAGTAAAAGAGATTAGGCAGAGGAGGACAGAAAATTTTGGTAAAAGAAAAGTACAGAGAAATGGAGAAGGTTGGCTAGTCTACAGTTTGGAATAAATAGCATAAATGAAAATTTGTACTTTGGATTTTTCAAGTTTCTTTGAACGGGAAAGATATAGGAAGGCCCCAGCCCTGCGAGGAGTGATTAATTTTCATTTCTCTCTCCGGACTTAACATCAATGTTAACGGTATTTAACGCTCAGTCGTTAATCAACCTGGTGTTTTTTGTTTTTTATTCTTTTTTATCATTAACGTGCGTCCGTTCTCTATTCAGCGAGTTAAATTAGGTTTCAACGTAAAGATTTGAAACTAAATTATGAAATTTCAAATATATTTTTTAAAACTTTTATAATATTTAATTAATTTTTGATAAAATGTTGAACGAACGACATTTGATTCTAAACATCAAATTTAATAAAATATTGCAATTATTGCATAGATATGATCGATATATTCACCATTAAGATTTGTTATGACTTGGTGATTAGATTATTGAATCAATAGAAAGTAAAAAAAGATGAAACTGTTTTAAAACATTTTTTCTCGTCAATCATGCGAGTAGTAGATGGGTATATTGTTGGGGAGTAAAAAGGAGAAAGTAGCTTCGTTTGTAGATAAAAACTAAGATATAAGCAAGGCGGGCTACACAATTGTGAGGGTTTGATGACCTGAGAATCTCATTCTCGATAATGTTTTATTATCAATAGTAGATTTTTTGGGGTATATTACCGGGAATGTCATTACCTCCCTTCCCTTAGGTATTGTAACATTACCGGCGTTTTAGACTAAAATGTCCTTAATTTTTTATTTTTTTTTCAAAAATACCATTCTTCTGTCATTGAATAATAAAAATTCTACGAAGGTTAAATTACAAATTTATCCTTAAATTATTTTAGATTTACAAAAAAAAAAATCTATAATTAAAATTTTATATAAAGTTCAGGGGTTAAACAAATTTGTACCCTTTCATTAAACCTTTTTTATATTTTTAATTTTGTAAAAAAATTATATAAATATTATGAATTTAATTTTTTAAAGAAAATATATAAATATTTTACAATTTGTAATATTATACAAATATATAATAAGGACAATTTAGTCAAATATACATTCCAATAATCTTTTATTCCTTTAACCAAACACGGTAATCTTACATTCCTGCTAAACCAACCAAATACAAAATACAACATTCCCAGTAATCTTATTCCCTGGTAGTCTTTTATTCTCACTGGTAATCTTTTATTCCCACTGATAATCTTACATTCCGTGAACCAAACGCATCATGAGGGTAATGTTGCCTAAACCACGAGGCATAGTGAGGATGCAGTTGACCAAGTTATAACACCGTGACAACAGATAAATTTAGAAATTAAAAAAAATTAAATTGAAATTATAAAAATAAAATTAAAGTTACTTAATTTTTAAATTTCACGGAAAGAAATATCACTCCTGTTTGTTAAAATATTTTTTAAAAAATAACTATTTACTTCTATTTCAACTTAATAAATTTTCTTTTAAACAAAAGGGTTATTTTTTATTCAGAATAATCCATCAATAAATTAGATGACAGTGATTAAATAAAAAGAAAAAAGAAAATAATTTTTTTACCGGTTGCAATAAATATAAGTATAACTTAAAAGTATACCACCCGATGATACTGAAATGAAGCATACCACAACAGTTTCTTGCAGTTTTATTTCAAAGGGTAGGAAACATATAGGTTTTCCAGCTCGTAACGAAAATATCTTTAAGAAAAACAGGTGATTATCTGCAAACAAAACTAAAACCTAAATATCTTTAAGCAAAGCAAATTATCTTCACGACACCAAAAAAAGAAAAATCAAGAAAATCACAAAGGCGCAAGCATAATGCGATTCATCAATCGGTTCAAACGGAGATGACTTGAGTAACAATAAGAGAAACAAATCTGCTTTTAATGTAGATAAGTAACGAAGCAATTCAAAAGTAGAAAATCGTATCAAAATGGAATGAGGTCAGCTGAAGCAAACAAAAGCAAAGTCAAGGCAAAGTGAGAGGGAGGGAGAGACTATGAGCAGGTAGGAGAAGGAAGGATCGTCACAGCCGCCCTGAGGCTGGAGGTTGGTTAGGTTTTCGAGTTCGGCAGCGATCTTCAGCATGAACTTCACCATTTTCGCGTTGATTAGCAGCGTCAGACACAAGCTTTCTCTTTCACACTCTCCAGTAGACTGCATTGAAAAAAATGGGCCTTTACTACTAGAAAATTGTTTCCGAGGATTTGACGATTTTTCCTTTTGTTGTTGGACTCCAGCGTGGCCAAGATTAACAACTAAATACTTGCCACGTGGACTTGAATAATAATTAAGTATTAATTTAAATAATAATGTATGATTCAATTTTTTAAAATTTTACTTAATTTGATTCAATCAATGTTAAATTTATTCAATACTGTTTAATTTTATATTTCTAAAATTGATACAAATGCAATTATTATTATAGTTTACAGATACGAAAACCACGAATACAAAGACAATCAAAATCAACTTAACATAAATGTAACCGAATGAAAACTGGACTAATACTTGATCAAAAACAATTATTGTAACTAAAATGATTGGTTCAAGTTGTTAAGCAAATTGCTTAAGCAAGATCTCTAGTTCGAGCCTTTGTGTATATAGAAAATCTCTGTTGGGAGACTCACCCACCAAAACCAGGTTTGCAAACATAAGAATGCTAACATACCAAAATAGGCAAATGAATGCCAAGGGGAAAGTAACTAAACTACTTAAAGCTACCGAATTGATACTGTTGGTGGCTTCCAAGGTTTGAGAATAGATCGTCTTCCCCAGCTGCTTCGTTAGTAGAACTGAACCCAGTTTTACCAAGACCAGAGCCTGTCCCCATTGCTCTCCCCATATAAAATGAAGTTGGAGGTCCTTTCTCTCTTTCATCTACATCATTCAATCCGCCGACTATTCCTACATCGGCCAGTGAAACCTTCTTGGCTGCAAGGTTTCAAATGACAATACAAAAAGTCAAAAAAATCAAATACACATTTTACAAGCAAGAGTAGAGACTAGAGTCGGATAACTTACGAGCAGATATATTAAGATCAATTATTCCACGGCTTAGTGAATCAGCCCAAATTCCAGACTTAACCTGAAAACCATCCTTCTTTTGAGAAGCTTTAGAGTCTTGTGAAGACTTGGTGCTCGTGTTATTTAGTTTTCCATCATTAGTAGTGGAGTTTTGTTTTGGTTCTTTTGAAGCTGAATCAGAATGAGTTGTGAATGAACCAAAAATGTCCGATCCATCAAAATTGTTCAGTGGAACAGCAGTAAATGGATCAACAATGTTAGCATTTACTGGTTCAATGTTTCCTGCCATGGTTGGTTGCACAACAGGGCCAGCAGTTGAAAAGAGGTCGACAGTTGGAGATGCTGCAGGTGTAATGGCAGGCTGGGAAGCAAATAAATGAACCTGTTCCTGCACAAATGAGAAAAGGGGAAGTGGATTTCAGCTCCTCGTGATTAAAAGATATGGCCCAACTCCTTCATTAGCAAGTCAATACCTCTTTATGATATCTAACAAATTAATGAATATACATACAGAATGCATGCTCAATTAAAAGCATTTTTAAGATTACAGGTTCTGAAGTGAACTAGTTTTTTTTTTATTTGTGTGTGTTTTCATTAAAGAAATAAAACAGGTTCTGAAGGTAGTTCTATCTGTTTAAAAAATGACAAAATATACCATTACTTCCAGTGGAACAGCAAGAGGTAACTTAATAATGCTAGCATTTAAGGGCTCATAGTCTGCTACCTTTATGTCTGGTTGCACAACTGGATCACTGGAGGCAAATAAGTCCACAGTTGGAGAGGCTGGAGTAATGGCAGGCTGGGAAGCAAATAGATCAACCTGTGTCTGAGGACTTGATTCGTGAGTCACCTTGGTTGGTGCTGACACAAAAGTCGCATCAGCAAATAGATCAACATCTGCTGAATCAATATTCATAGCAGACTTTTCCATAGGGACTGATGCTGGTGCATCAAAGAGGTCGTCCATCAAACTAGGCCCAAACAGATCCACTTGATTAGAACTTCCAGACGCAGGCTCTGTCAAAAGAATAATCAACAATGCAGTTATAAAACAAATCCTACATAAAACCCATAACTGAAGAGTAAGGAGCATACTTTCAACAAACCCTAGGCCCGTCGACAAAATGAACTAGCAGAAACAGGACTTATAACATGTTTAAATTTAAGTTAGAAAGATAAAAAGAAAACCTATGAAGAAGCATTCTCAAATCTCAACTTAAGGAATGATTATTTTTTCTTACTAGAATTGGATGTTCCCCGGGGATCAAAATCATCAAATTCATCATTATAATTACTTGAAGGGGTGCTTGCGCTTTGACTATATTTATTTGAATCACTCAACTTTGAAGAGAATTTTTTCTTCGAGTCCTTGCTGCAAACAAACATTACAATATAAGATTATTGAAGTGCTAGGGAAAAGGAGGGGAACAGGTGCAAAAAAATGAATAAGTATATCTGCAAGGGTTGCAAGTGCTATGAACTTCCATCGTCAAGGTATTATGAATTGTGAAAAAAGGAGCCATCATCTAAAACAAACGGATTAACAAAAGCATCATGATTCCTATAACATAATGTATGGCATTGCAGCATGTAAAAGTAATTATGGAGTTCATAACCAAATAAAATGGATATGCCCAATAAATTTCTCCAACTTAAAGCTAATAATATAAACCCAGGTTATTAAATAACTTTCAAATAATAATGAACAGTGTAAGACATAAACCTTCCATGAAGTCTAGACTCCTTAGAGGAATTCCCTTGGCTCTCACTTGCAGTCCCTCCATGCATCTTCACATAGGTATCTCTATTCGACTTTTCTTCTCCATATCTGTTGCTTTCTTTATAACTGTCACTTTCTCCTCTGCTACTTAGGCCTCCATACCTATCCCCACCACCATGGAAGCCACCACTATTGTATGAGGATGCACCGGACTTATAAGTTATGCCACTAGATGACAGGCCAACGTACCTAAAAATAGTAACAGGCACAGTTAGTCAATGAAAATAACAAAAGCAAGCATAGAATTTCACTTCCAGAAGGAAAACTTACTTGTCACGGTTTGTGGCAGCTTTGTTCCTAGCTTCTTGTATCTTCTCTTTATTACTCAAAAGGCCCACTATAGTTTCCGCTTTCTTTCGGACATTGATTCCCATATCTTTCCCACTTGGCTCAACATATTCAAAACTTGTAAGGGACTGCGAAATGCAAAACAAATAGAATAAGTTGAATATTAGAGAAATTAAAGTTTGCTCCAAAAACATTGCAAAGAAAATTAAAGGAATTCAGGACTTACAGAGATCTGGAAAGTATGCTCTATTATGTCATCAACCGCACGTTCAGATCCATGAGAAATCAAATACTCAATAACAGTCAATGCCTGGTAGATAAATGGTTTCGGATGTTCAAGGCACGAAAAGCATAAGCCAACAAAGTTTGGAAGTACTTATCAATTTCACCGTATCAGATGGCTAGCCAGAATATGCATACCTTGTAAACATAGCGCCAGTCCTTTCCAGTCTCGCCCAATCTTGTCCAAAGCACATTCATAACCATCTGGGATTCAGAGCTACAAGATATGATAGTACATCAAATTAGCAGAAAGTGTCAGATGTCTTTCAAACATCAATCCACCACAAGAAAGACGCAAAACAAAATGTTAAAAGAAAATATTTGCAAAAATTGACTATTACAATTTCTTTGTGGCCTGTGCTATTTCAGCCAATACAGTGCCATGAGGGCCCCATGGTTCATTATCCGTAGCATCCAATACCTGCATACATTTTCCATATAAAATATGTAACCCGATCAATCTCAATATAGAACGGTGCATGCACTTCATATGGAAACTAAAGTATTACCAGAAGAAAAAAAGAATGAATATTGTCATGCGTACTGCAATATGTTTTTATCATTTCCTACCAAGTTCTGAACTAGTGACTCAGTTACATATTTTAAAAGATAAAACCACCAAATTTCACCACAAGAAAGAAGGTAACAATTTATTACAGATCAGGTGCAACATCATAAACTTTGACCCTTTCTATGATAAAAAAGGCAAAGCATGGAAGATCTAAAACATTGACTACGACTAAAAAGGTATTTCAATTTGCACCACTAATCGCTCCCCAAACTTGATGAAAGCATTTCAACACCGCCTGACAAACTTATAATCCAAAAGGTCAAGTAGAATATTAACATAAGTTACTTACGATGTCTTTCAGCTGAATCAAAAGCAATATCCTAGCAAGTAATAACTGACTTCAAATTCAGCTTCCAATAATATCATAAACCTTCGTTTCAAAGACGAATCCAGTACTTTCAGTATATATATTATGATTTCTCACAATCATTTATATTTTACACTCAACCAGTGTGGATTCTTTACTTCATTCACCAAACTATAAGCTTACTCTTTCCTTTTAAAAAAACAAATTTAACGAATCTAATAACGACTGATAAAATCATAAGCGTATTTCTCCATGCAACAAGCATCCGAATAAACATTAAATTGCAATTGATCTCACCTTCTGCTCGATCTCCGGAACCTTCAATACCTTTAGATTAACTTCCCTCTTTCTGAAATACCAAAAGAAAATGCATTTAAGATCAACTGATCTTTGATGAAAAACAATAAAAAAAAAACATAGATTCAAGATTTCGAGGAATGGGGGTTAGAGCTTACATTTCACGGACCGTCTGATCGAAGACCTTCATGAAATCCATCACCGATCTAACAAAAGGAGCAAGAGATTAAAACTGTCAATAAATATTAAGATGGATTCAGCAAGACGGCGCAGATCTGCGAGGATTTAAGATGAGGAATGTTCGATCCTGAACTCTTTTGTAGAAGCGATGGATTTACTCAGGCCGTGCTTTTTGAGATTATGATGATAATTGATGGGTCACAATATATCTTCATTTTCTTCCCTTTTCCTACTCTTTCCGGGTTTTTTTTTTACCCTTTTCAACCACGGCCACCTCCATTAGATTTAAACTTACAAAGTAACAAATTAATAAATAAATATTTTGAGTTTTTAACGACATAAAGTTGTAAACTGGAAACAAAATGTTAGAATTTAAATTTCTAGGGTTTAACTAAAGTGTGTTTGTTTTTTACACGCCAAAATTATTCCTTAAGGCAGGGATGTAGAATTGAGAAAAAAAATTATTTATTTGATCATCTATTTATTATTATGTTTTCATTTTAATCATCCACTTTAATTTATTTTATAGAAATTATAGTGTTTATAAAATATAGTGTAGAATTTTTACCTGATATGTTGTCAGTGAAAACAATTATAAATTGTTGAAACCTTCACCTCGAACCATCCAACGTACTAATATTAACCCAACGCCAACCAATTGTGTCCAATTTCCATGCGTTCGGTCGAAGCAGAGAGCCCGATTGATCCTCCTTCGTGGCTGGATTTTATTTGTTGGCCTAAATTATGCATCCACAGCCTGATTTTCTTTCACTTTATAGTCGAGACAACATTTCAGCTGCGTCTTTAAAATATATGACAATCAAATGATCACGGTGAATAATTAATGTTTTATGCATCCTTGATGTGAGTCAAGATAAACAATTGCTTACTTATTCTACCAAAATGACCAGAAATAAATTATTCTATCCTGGTGAATTATTCTCCCTTCAATCAAAATGGCACCCACCTTACGGGTGTAAATGGAATTATAGTTGACAAAAGATCATGAATTCAATGGGCCAACCTCATCGATTGGATCTATGCCTTCAAGTCAAAGGAAAACACATTCTTGTCAGCATTATTGATAAATTTTTATAATATCTTTAGTTGAAAAAACTAAAGTTACATTGATTAGGGAATTTATTTATTTATTTGAATGAATTATTAGAATATGTACAACTTTATAAATGCATTAACACCATAGAAATGATAGAAGCCGATGGGAACCATGAGACATATCGGTAACGAGAATGTCATTATTCTCTAAATTTTTAGATATCATATAATTCTCATCACTTTGGACAATAATACCACTAGAATAATCAATTTTTTTCATATAAATCATTCTCAATTATATTCTTCATGTTTAACTCAAAAAGTATAAACATAATAATAATACACGCAAAGTTTGATTTAGTAAAATATTAATAAATTTGAGTAGTTAAAATTATTTTATATATTTTAAAGTTTAATATATTGATCATTTACAATTTTCTGAAGTCAAAAAAATTAATACTATTGTAAAATATGTAATTATTTGATGTTTGGCGTCCACGTATAATTATTTCCAAGCATGATAGGAAAGATTACAGAGATAATATTAATATCCGGAAGTAAAGCACGATTCATAATGGTTCACAAAATGGAAAACAAACCGCTAACCATTCTTCGGCATCCCTTATAAGTCCTTGTAGTAGTAGCACCACAAAATAGGACTTCTCCGACCTCTCTTTCCTTGTCATCTATTTGCAGTGCCAAATATACAAATCAGATGCATCGTCAACGTTCACAAAGGCCACCGGTTTTTGTTTAAATTTCAATAGTAAATAAAAATAGATGCCGTCGTGCCGAGTACCCTATCCTTTCCGAAGAAACAGCTTCACTTCACCAACTCGGATACCCATCCAACATCAGGACCCGACCCGGTTGGTTCACGACGGCCAAGAGTATTTTCCTTGCTCAGCTTTGCATACATCCTTGCCCTCAACTCTCTCCCAGACTCCACTCTCGCCATCGCAGGTTCATCTTCGAAAGCGTTGCATTCCCAGAGGCTAGAACGAGTTGGAGTTGAAGGAGAGCTGCAAAAACCGGGTCGGACTGGGGAGCCACGAGGGGAACCGAATCCCGATCCCACTTGCAGTCCCCAGGCACAGGCACCACGCGTTTTGGCCTTACCGAGTTGCAGG
Source organism: Hibiscus syriacus (assembly GCF_006381635.1). Taxonomy (NCBI): domain Eukaryota; kingdom Viridiplantae; phylum Streptophyta; class Magnoliopsida; order Malvales; family Malvaceae; genus Hibiscus; species Hibiscus syriacus. The sequence continues at coordinate 979,880 of NW_024061893.1, forward strand.
CTTCTCGTAGAAGCATCAAGTTCACTCACCGAGTTAAAATGAGCCACTGGGTGACATAGGAGGTGAGTCAGGAGGTGAGTCAGAAGGTGGGGATAAAGGAGGCGAAGCCAAAATGGAAGTCGATGAAGTACCAACTAACTCCTGACGGTGGCGTATGGGCGAACCAACATGATCCTACCCATTTCCTCTGGGGCTCTGCTGTTGCAACACCCGAAGATGTTATGGCGTGTGAGCGAAAAAGCAAACCCTTCTTTTACAACATGTACTGTCCTTGCAAGGCTGAGTACGATAACGAGCAAGGTGGAGCCAACACTCGAAAACGTCGTGAGCCAACTCACGTGAATCGCCTCTTTTACAGTTTCCTTTGCGAAGGTCGGAGCAAGCACTTGCAGAGTAATGGAACTTTCTTGGGTACCTTCTTCGGGCCTTCTCACCCGGGTAGGCGTACAGATACTCGGTACAGTCATGTGACCTTCCACGCGCGCACCTCCTCACCTTGAACTCGTACATCCGGAAATGTTGGCATGAAAATGCATCGACAGGTAAGTCTGAATCCTCACTCGAAGACTCCGACTCATGGTCATTTGACGGTAGAAAACGGTGGAGAGATGCGAGGTAATCGACGGGACAAGGACTATCGAATGCATTGCTGCAGTTAAAGTTGACAAATGGAAAGTTAGCCGTCGGATAATTGGATAGGTCATCTGAAAGTATTTTTATCGTGCGATTTAATCGGATTGATTCTCCGATTATCATTTTTGGACATCGTTATTTTATTCTAAGGCCATCTCCGGCGCATCGCTTGAGTGGCATTCATCTCCACTTTGGAGATGATTCTATGCTCCAGCCCATCATCATTTTTATGTTGAATTGTGGCGTCGGGCTACTACAATTGGCGTTGCACTGTAGTTGCGCTACAATTTTTTCTTCTTTTGATTTTTGGTTTTTTTTATGATTTGAATGTTGAGGATTTTTTGATTTTTTTATTTGAATGTTGATGATTTTTTTATTCTGATTTTTGAATTTTTTCCTGATTTTAATATTGAGGATTTTTTTCTTCTGTTTTTTGGGTTTTTTATTATATGTAGAGATAATGATGGAGATGAATTACTGTTTCATCTTTAGAGTAGAGATAAATATGTTGTAGAGTAGATATGAGGGCTGAAGATGTCCTAACAAGAGCATCAGTTCTCTTGATTATAAACTGGTTCCTCAACCCGTAGTTGTTCCCACTTAATCATGGTTGAGTTAAAAAACTTACCACCTCTCTCCATATATGAAAATAGTACTCCTTTGGGGTGAAAAGTAAATAATTAAATAGCATATCTTTCTCAAACAACAATAATAATAATATGAATTAATATAGGAGAAAAAGTTAACATAGACGAAACATATTTTTTTTATTAATTTATGATGATTAAAAAGTGATATATATTAAAAGAAATTATTTAAAAATAAATATTTAAACACTCTTATAAATTATCTGTTCGAATTTATATGTATATTGTATGTATACACATTTAATTTTTATTATTTGAGTAATTATAGGTTCCTGAACCCCAAAAGTTTGAAAATTTAATATTTAATATTTTTTTTAAATAAATATCTCTAAAGAATTTATTTTTTTATTATATTTTAATTTTTTTATATAATTGTTGATTATTTTAATAAACGAGCTAAGCTTTAGTAATACAGTTGGCTGATGGGCCAAGGAAATTAGTGATTTGAGCCTTTGCGTGGATTTGGTAAAGTGCGTTACCATCGGATGATTCTATAGTTTGTCTTTCTGCGAGTTGAAAACTGTTTGCTTGTCCACTTGGGACCCCTCTTGATATTTTGAGTCGTTGTCTCTACGCTCAGAATAAACAGTATAAAATATCACGAGATCGACTCTATTTATTTAAATCGCTGTTCGATAAATCTTGAAAATAAATTTAAAATGAAATAAACCTAATGAAAAAGTGATATAAAAATTCTTTTAAACGTCTCAAAATAATTACTATTATTTATAATTACTCGGGTGTAATTGCATATAATTAATTAAATGTAACATATTTTATAACGATTATAATTGATAAATTTTTAAAAGTAAATGTAATTAAAATTAAAGTAATTTAATCACATTCTTCACTAATTTAAATTGATGAGGACGGAAACAATTAGGCATGTAATTTATCGTAAATTAAAGTAAATTAGGCATGTAATTGCTTTAGAATGGTTAAAACACTGTACTTAAAATTTAATACTCTCTTCGTCCCCATTAAATCTATTTATTGACTTTTCTTTGACAAATTTTTGAATTTTGACTCATTATAATTTAAATTTTATTTTTGATAAAAATATGAAAAATGTATTTTAAAAACCTTAGATCAAATAGTTTTCAAATATATATTTCATAAAATTTAATTATTTGAAATATTTAAAACAATTATAATTAAAGTTTAAAATTTTAATTTAAAAAAATTAATAATGAATAATGAGATATAGGAGTAAAATTATTTGTAACGAGACGTAACCGTATACAAGTAAAATTTTGAGATCTAACGGGAAAATATTTCGGTATATCGATACTATATTTTAGCGAGAAATGTTCTGATTTATGCGGTATTACGGTTTTCGTCGGCCAACAGATGGAAAACCGCAGTGAGCTGCAAGTAGCAAGGTCCAGGGGCGAAGATTCGGATTCGTGCATTGCAGCCACGCGTGAAGCTCGGAAGGTTCTTTGTTGCCTTCTTTGTACACGAGCGTGATACACATGCTTTACAATGTTCTTTAATTATAATTTTGTGTATTTTCTTATATTTTGCATGTTAGCAAATTTTTGACAAATCATTATTAAATTAGTCAACAATAATTATTTTTCACTCAATTTTTCTAAAGATCATTTTAATATTAACATTTTACTATTCTTTCAAAGTGTTATTTTAGACGATGTTTTATTTAAATAATGAGAAACCATTTGCTCTAGGAAAAAAGTGACAACTTGATGAATCATCATTTTTTTTACTCATTGTTAGTTTTGGATTAAGATGAACATTTATTCAAGTTGCTTCAACCTTTTATCTTCTGTTACGAAATTGCTTCAATCTGAAGAAGGCGTTTTAGAAGATAATGCGACAAAAATATAACCTATTCACTTGGATTTTTTTTAGCCTTCTTTTTTTTCTTTTATTGTGGTTTAGTATATTCCAAATCTGTAAACATGTTGACAAAGGTCTTGTTTTCCCGTAACCCAAACATTCTCAATGTACAGACCAACTATTTTATTAAATTTGCGCCTTATCATCGTAGTTAGATGAAAGAACTTTGTGTTCCTTTCGCCTTTCACAATCCAGTCCAATCTTGATTTCTGAAGTCAAAAGATTTCCTCCTGCTCCAACACTTGTTGATAGTCAGCTTCCAGGGTCTTCTCCAATTCTTGAAGGTAATTCGAATGAAAATAATTTATGGATCTCTAGATGCCTTGAAGTTGTTTCATCAGAATTTTCTTACGTTTGAATATGTTCCCAAAAGTACTCTCCTTGTATTCTATAAGAGCTCTCTTAGTCTCTTTCACCGCATCCACAAGAGAATTTTTCTTTTTATCCCATGCTGAACTAAAAATCCTGTTAAAATCATCATGTATCATCCAAGCCGCTTCGAATCTAAATGGTCGTTTCTCTTTATCGACTGGCAGTTCCAAATCCGTGTTAACCAGAATCGGGTTATGGTCAGAATACGTTCTAGTTAAGGTAACCACTCTTAAATTAGGAAAACAATCAACCAACTCAATATTGTGCAGTAACCTGTCAAGCCTTTCCTGAAGAGTGACTCTTCCCTGGGAGTGTCTAGTCCATGTAAACTTACTACAAACATAGCCAGCATCCATTAGATTGCACCTATTCCAGTGTTCGTGAAACTTGATGATACGGTCCATGCAATCGAAGCTGCTGCCAACACGTTCATCAAGTGAAGCAAAATCATTAAAATCACCCACAATCATCCAAGGTTGTAACATTGCTAAATTTGTTTGGGAAGAATCAATCGATCATATTTTCCGAAGGTGTAACATTGCTAAATTTGTTTGGGAAGAATTAAATGCTACGGAACAGGACAGTCGATTCACTTCGATGGATTTCGAGAATTGGCTGAAATCAAACTGTCTTTATAAGAAATTCGGGCTCGATGGATTAGAATGGGGACCTTTGTTCATGGCTACTATTTGGGGACTATGGAAGAGCAGGAATGAAATGATCTTTAAAGAAACATCAATGGATCCCTCTCAAGTGATTACCTATGCCAAACGGCTTGCAATGGATGTAGATAAAGCCCTGTTAAACTCACTTAGCAGGATGTTTAATGATCCTTATTGGGTTAAATGGAAAAAACCTCCTGAAGGGGGTTGGATTCTAAATACTGATGGTGTGTATAAAATGAATTCTGGCCTGGCGGCTGCAGGTGGTCTGATCCGAGATAGCAATGGGGACTGGAAAGCGGGATTCATGCTTAGACTAGGGAGGGTTAATAGCTCGCTCGCTGAAATTTGGGGGGCTCAGCAGGGTCTCTTGTTAGCGAAAAGTCTAGAGCTTAGAAACCTAATCCTAGAGATGGATGCAAAATGGATTATAAACCTCTTTAATGGAGACAAAATGGTTGACGCCTCTAGAACTGATTTGGTAAATGATTGTTTAGACATCCTTAAGGAAGGATGGGTGGTTGAAGTTCGGCACATCTGGCGTGAAGGAAACAAATGCGCCGATAAACTTGCGAATCTCGCACTTCTACAAGGAGATGATTCCGCTATTCTAAAGTTGCCTCCACCTGAAATTCAGGTGTTGTTGGGAGCGGATAAGAACGAGGAGCACCAGCTGAGACACTAGTTTACTGCTTTGTTCAAGTGTACAAAAAAAAGTATATTCCAAATCTATGTATCAAGTAGATAGTCTTTTTCATTATGAAACATGGATTAGGCTGCCTTATCACAAAACAATTGCCTAAACCAATGCACCCAATAAAATATAAATTAGCTGATCCTATTTCCATATGTAATGGGTGAGAGGGAGGTAAGGTAGTAGACTGCCTCCAACGCCAGGTTGAGAGCAACTTCCGTAGAAGACCTCCGGCAGTCAGAATTATGAATTGTCCACCGTGAGACTCGATCTCACGACCACAAGATTAAGAGTCTTGCGCTCTACCAACTGCATAAAAATGAATTACCTAAAACGATGTACCCAAGAAAATATGAAACAGTTGCCTAGTTAGAAAAAATGACGACTATAATCATTATTTTTGTTTTCTTTTTTTTCCTATATGTAAATATTATAATTAAGAAATAAGATTCAATTACATAGAATAAAACTTTTAACATTACATATGTTTAAGACCGTTGATGAGTGAAAATAGATGGATGGAGTTGACAATAAGAAATGATAAGATATTCATTAGAAAAAATACAAGGAGTTAATCTTATCCTTCTATTTTCACTCATCAAACAATATTAAATATGTATGAAACTGAAAAAATTACACTGTGTAAATAAATCCAAACTCGTATTATTTATTTATCATAAACGGATTATTTGAATTTTTATTCTCATTATATTAATATCATAATACATGAAAAAATTACTTTTTAATCATTATCTTTAAATTTAGCCAAATAACATATTTACTTAATCATATATTAAGACTCTCGTACCTTATATATCTCTTTGTTGCTAACAAAAAGAAGTGTGGTTTCGCGCTATGAATTCCGTGCCACCCGTTTAAGGTTTTATTTTTTTCAACTCTACCGGTGTTAGGTTGATTTTGGACAGATAGTAATAACAATACATGAGTCGTAGTTTTGGGTATTTGTTGGATAAAGAAAAAGAAGGCTGAAACTTCGACCGATATTGGGCCTTGACGCCAACATTTCATAAATTCCAAATGGCATAAGCTAGCTCGATCGCCCTTCAATATGTACAAGATATTTAACCAAATTCGACCAATAAAAATAACAATAACAATGATAATTGATAAAAGTAACGAATATAATATGTTCTTCAAACATCCATTTTTTGAGAATAAGAGTCGGTTAGGCTACAATAAGAAGTTTTAACATATTATTATGATTATTAGAATTAAATTTGATTTAGCTGAACTTAAATTTTACAATTTAATAGATTGAACTGATGGAATAAAATTAAGAATTAAATAAATTGTTTTAAAAAAGAAAAACGAGAAAATATTTTTGACTATCCAAATAGATAAATGGGTTTTGAATTATATATATTAATTATTGTTAAACTGATTTTTCAATTGATTGTTGAACTAATCAAATCCAATCAATCATTTAATCTATACCATCATAAATTCGATTTTTGAAACAGTGGATTATACATAAAAGCTTACAAAGGTCAGGATTTTATTTGGAATGATATTAGAGTGTGTAATAGATGATTAGAAGTCAGTTAGGTTGTTAGGAGTGGTTTTTGAATTAGTTAAAGGACCATCAACGTTTATTCATCATTCACTCAAACGACCGTTACATCACACCATCAAAAAGTTCATAATATGTAACCATCCAATCACGTACGAAGCTAATATACAATGCGGGTAATTCAATCAAATCCTGATGCTGCGCTTTGTTGTTTGCTCTACAAGTTACGCGCTTTTCAGTTACTCTAATTTCCCTCTGCGCGTAAACTTCACTTCCAATCATTTATTAATTCTTGGTTTAAGAGCGAAACCTTTTTTTATTGATCTCAAGAATTAGATTAGGTTTACGCCGTCGTTTTAATCATAACACTTTTGGCAGAAGCTTGCTTAAACGCTCTTTAAGAAAAAGTTTGTAGGAGCTGATTACATGTTCACATTTGACTGTATTCAAAAGTCAAAACTGAAAAGAAAAAAAACTACCCTAACCAATCAAGATTCCAGAAAGAACCAAGCTTTTGTAAGCTTAACCATTCTTTATATTTCCCTCGTCTTCTTCAACCCAAAGAGCAGAGAGTCAGAGGGAAAATAACTTTCTTTCTTTTTTGAATTCTTATAAATTTCGGAATGTTAGACAATCAAGATTTATAGCGAATAGTTGCAGAGTTAGTTTTTTCAAGGTGGTTTAGGGTTTCAAGTTTCAAGATTTATATCTTTCTTTTTTCAAGACTTACTCGAATACTGAATGTTGACCCTTCATTCTAATGAATTTCACCAACAACAAATGGCTCGATTACACTCTCGTTTTCTTCATTGCTTCACCTTCCTTTTCTACACTGCACTATGTTGAAAGTATTGTTAAAATGATTTTCAAGTTTCGCAACCAACTTTGAAAAAATGGTTTTCAAAGTTTGGTAATTTTTTCTTTGAAAAATAGTTTTTCAAATTTTGGTAGATGTTTGTTGAAAAATGATAATGGGATAATCACAATTAATCCCTAGGCTTTAGGGTATTTACAAGATTAAGTCCTTAGTTTCAACTATAAATACCCTAACTCATTTAGCTTCAAAACCATTCCAAAAATCATTTCTTTCTCCCAATACTAGAGAGCTTTCTTGTGAGCAGTGAGTGTTTTGTAAACACCTGTAAATTTTATCTCTTAGTAAAAGATCTGCAGCAGTCCGGAGACGTAAGCACAATTGGTTGAAATCCGTTATCAATTTCGGGTATTATTTTTCCGCTTTTATTTCGCATTCTCACTAATCTGGTTATAGGGAAATTACTTATACTCGGTTTATTTCCCAACAACTGGTATCAGAGTTTTTGGTTGTGAATTTTGTCAATTTTTGCGAGGTTACTATTCATTACTATTCACATGAATAGTGAATTTCGTGAATAGTAAAAATTTTGTCAGCGATACGAGTTTGTCGACGGAGGTGTTATAATACACGATGGTTCGTACAAATTGTCAGAAACGATCCGAAGAAGCCAGATTCGAGTGGGAGCGATGGCTGCAGACGAAGGGAAAGTGAAAATTGAAAAGTTCGATGATGCGGACTTTGGCTTTTGGAAGATGCAGATTGAAGATTTTCTGTACCAGAAAAATCTATATCAACTTCTATCAGGAAAACAACCAGAGGGCATGAAGAATGAAGACTGGGCTCTTCTCGACATGCAAGCTGTAACATCCTAAGTAACGGGTTAGTGACTAAATTGTGAAAATTCAGAATTTGGTGATTAAAGTAAAATAATTATATAGTTTAAAAATAATTGTTAGTAAATATGAAATGAATTTAAGGACAAAATGGTCATTTGCAAGGAAAAATAATAATTAAAAATTTTATGGGGTTATATTATAACCCACGTGGGGCTTGAGTAGGAAACAAATGTTTCCAGATTTCTCTCTTCTCTTCTTCCAAACGTGAAGACCCAAGTTTAAGGTAAGAATCTGAACCTTGGTAGTTTCTTTGATTTTTAGCTTGGAAATTGAAGTTTGGATGTTATATAAGCTAAAGGAAAGCTTATATGGCATTAAGACAACAAGATAAATGTTTTAGAGATAGATTTGGAAAAGGAGTTTTTAGATGAAATTTTGATATGGATGAATTTTTGAAGTTTGAATAAGATTTTTGACTTGTCAATAAGTTAATTAAGAAGTATGAAGTGATAGAATTAAAATTAGAACAAGTTGGAATTTGAGTAAGATTCTTAAATTCTATATGGATGATTAGTTTTTTTTTTAGTTTTAGAGGTATTGAATGGATAATAATTAGTTTAAGTAAGTGTATGAAAGCTAAGAGTATTAAAGGGAGTGAAATATGAATGTTTGAGCTGAAATGAGATGATTTTCGAGCTCAAAATAGGATTTCTGGGCTAGGGGAATCGGTACCCATTCAAGGGGAATCGATACCCCCTCAACGTATATGAATTTCCATAATGCTAGAGGGGAATCGATACCCCAGGGGGGAACCGATTCCCCCATATAAAAAAAGAGAAAGACTAAACTATTAATTCCTTAAATTGGTAGGCTATTAAAGATTAATTTCAAGACATAGACATCTGATAATCATCTTGAAAATTATGTTTATGTAGATACTGAGCCTACACGAGTTCGGGAACAATCTACAAGTAGGATCGATCGAGGAAAAGATAAAGAAATATAGGTGAGTGCATATGCATAGCATAATTATAGAAATATACTCAATTCTAGACTTGTGATAAGTTTAGATTTTATATCTTGGTACATGAGCATATTCTGTATTATGAGACATGACATGAGTTCATATAAAATGCATTATATGACATGAATATGCGGGAAAAGTTATGAGCTATGTGAAAAGGTAAGAATTTACATGTCTACGCGATATAGACTACGTGAAATGTAAAAGCCCATGTTATGTAGATGAGAACTATAGGTATAGTTGGCATGCCAAGGGTAGAGGGTCTACGTGGTCCTTCGGGACAATATTCTACGCGGTCCTTCGGGATATATATATATTCTTTGGAACATGTGTGAAGTCTGGTGAGACACATATGTGATCCCTAGCATATGTATATGATTCTTAAGGAATTCTATGTGGTCCTTATGGATATTATTATATGGCACTACGGTGCAATTCTACGCGGCACTTCGGTGCATTTATACGAGCTGTGGTGACAGCATAGTGCACAACCTCACATTACTCAGATACATTAGGTTCTCAATATGATATCATGAGCCAATAAACTTATTAATACGAATTCATGAATGTTAAAGTAATATGCTTACAGGTATGGATATTGATGATGTAGACTATATTGATTAAGTACATGCTTCCATCTCATTTCATATGATTATGAAATTTTCATTACATTGCCTTGTTATTATTATTACATTGCCTCACTAAGTCGATGACTTAGCGTGTGAGTGTTTCACACGTAGGATCCGAGAAAGTAGATGAGACAGGTGAAGCAGCTTGACAGCATTACTCCTGCAACCACCAGATCAGAAGCAACTTAATCAGTAGGTCATTTTGTTATGTAAATGGCAGTTGGCATGTAATTAAAGGGTTAAGTTGTGTATGCTCTGAATATTTTGGTAAACTTATGTTACAATATGTATATTATCGTATTTTCTTAATATAAGTTCAAATATTTTGATATTATTGGTTAAGAGTTATGTTTTAAAAGTCAATGTAATATCTCTGACTCATATCCGGGTCGGGTACGGGTTGGGGGTGTTACATTTAATGGTATCAGAGCTATGGTTTAGCCGATTCTAGGCATGAACCAGAGTCTATAGAGTCTTTAAATGGAATACATGCCAACAAAGAGTGAGAACTTCTGATCTGGTATAGTATGAGTATGATGTTTTGCTAATAGAACAATGTGTTTATTTTTATTAGATTTCCAGACATAATAGCTCCCGAAGTGAAGCGGGAGAAGATAGGCATGCTGAAAGCAGTAATTCACCTGCCCTGGCCAGGCAAGGTGAAGAACAGGCATCTCAAGGAGTGCCTGTGCAAGATCAAGATACGTTCTTCAGAACGTTAGACGCTATTCTGACGCGTCTTCAACCTTCTGCTCCACTAACTCAAAGAATAAATGTAGTAAAAGAGTTGAGAGGTTTAGGAGCTCCCGAATTTAAGGGAGAAGCTGAGGAAGGTCCAGTGTCAGCGGATCTTTGGTTGAATGATTTGAAAATCATGTTAGATGGTCTCCACTGTTTTGAAGTGGAGAAATTAGATGGATCTTTATCTTTATTGATTGGTCAGGCGAGGATATGGTGGACGAACGTCACCATGAGGATGTCAACCGACCAGTTGACTTGGTCTTTGTTTTTAGAAGAATTTAAAAACAAGTATATAGGAGATCAGTTTATCCGACAAATGAAGCAGAAGTTTATGAATTTGAAGCAGATGAGCCGCTCTGTATATGAGTACGAATGTGAGTTTAATAAGCTGAGCAGGTTTGCAGCTGAGCTTGTGCCTACTGAAAAAGATGCTTGCGAATGGTTCGTGGAGGGCTTGCGCCCTAGACTTAAAGAATTGTTGATAGTGTTGAATTTGTCCTCGTTCCAAGAGGTGATCAATTGCGCCAAGGCTCTTGAAAGAGCTCAGAATGAGAGATTCGAGGATTTTAGAGTTCAAACATCAAAGAGAACAGGTGCTTCTTCTAGCTCAGTACCATCAAAAAGGGGAAGAGACTCGGGATTTCGATCACAAGCTAGATCAGAATCAGTTGCATCGTCTGCTAGGGGAGCAAGTCAGGCAAGACCTAGACAGACGCAGTCAGTGGAATCTGGTGTTGGGAGATCTACTCCGAGTCAAGGGAGACAGTGTCAGCACTGTGGGAAAAACCATTATGGGGCTTGTCGGATAGCTGCTGGGACTTGTTTTCGATGCGGAGATGCTGGACATTTTATCAGGGATTGTCCATTGATTGTTGGTGAGCCTGCACCATCTGGAAGAGTTGGTTCTTCCTCACAAAGAGGACGAGGAAGAGGCAGAGGAAGGAACCCGTCTGAATTCTCTGCTCAACCTGAAGTTCGATCCACTGCTCGGGTATACAATCTAAAGACAAGTGAAGACCGTGATGACCCTGATATTATAGCAGGTACTTTTCAGTTGTATGATAAATTAGTATTGGTACTGATTGATCTGGGTTCCAATTATTCTTATATTACAAGTATGTTAGTAAAGGAATTGAGGATTCCCTTAGAAGCTACGAGTAAGGAGATTATAGTAACGACTCCGTTAGGCCATAGTGCTCGGGTGAATAAAGTCTGTAAGGGGTGTCCCATAAAGGTTCAGGGAATTGAATTCCCTGCTAATCTGATGGAATTACCCTTTGACGAGTTTGAAGTGATTCTGGGAATGGATTGGTTGTTCCGTTATTATGGAGAGGTTAATTGCAGATTGAAAAAGGTAACCCTGAAAAGTCTAGGAGGAACAGAGATAAGTGTGAGCAGTGAAAAGTTTAATCCCTTAGCAAATGTAATGTCAGTAATGTCAGCTAAGAAGCTATTGTTACAGGGATGTCAAGGATTTCTTGCAAATGTAATAGATTTAAGAGCTATAGAAAAAGGGCTAAAGGAGATTCCAATTGTTCAAGAATTCACTAAAGTTTTCCCGGCTGAGTTGCCAGAATTACCTCCGGATAGAGAGGTAGAATTTCAAATTGAAGTAATGCCAGGAACCGCTCCAATTGCAATGGCACCTTATCGGATGGCTCCGAAAGAATTGCAAGAGTTAAAGAATCTATTGCAAGATTTGTTAGAAAAAGGATTTATTCGACCAAGTGTGTCACCTTGGGGAGCTCCAGTGTTATTTGTTAAGAAGAATGATGGATCAATGCGTCTCTGTATTGATTATCGACAGCTTAATAAGGTGACCATCAAGAACAAGTATCCCCTTCCGCGCATTGATGACTTGTTTGATCAACTAAAAGGAGCTTCGGTATTTTCGAAGATCGATCTACGTTCGGGTTATCATCAATTGAAGATCCAGGAGAAAGATATTCCGAAGACGGCTTTCAGAACGAGATATGGTCATTATGAATTCATCGTAATGCCATTTGGAGTAACGAATGCACCTGCTGCTTTCATGGATCTCATGAACAGGATTTTTCAGCCCTATCTGGACCAGTTTTTTGTTATCTTTATTGATGACATACTGGTTTACTCGAAGTCCATTGAAGAGCACAACACACATCTGAGGCTAGTTTTGCAAATTCTCAGGGATAAAAATCTCTATGCGAAATTGTGCAAATCTGAATTTTGGCTAAACGAAGTAATTTTCTTGGGGCATGTGATCTCGACAGTTGGGATTAGAGTAGACCCTCAGAAGGTTAAAGCTATAATGGATTGGGAAGTTCCTAAGAATGTGTCTGAAGTTCGGAGTTTTCTTGGACTTGCCGGTTACTATCGAAGATTCGTTAAGAATTTTTCGATGATTGTGCTGCCTCTAACAAAGCTAATGAGAAAGAACGTACCATTTGTTTGGACTTCTGAATGTCAAGAAAGTTTCAAAGTTTTAAAGAGAATTCTGACGGAAACTCCGATATTGGTTCAACCGGAATCTGGCAAGAATTTTGTAGTATACAGTAACGCATCCCATAACAGGTTGGGGTGTGTATTAATGCAAGAAGAAAAGGTGGTAGTGTATGCATTGAGACAGTTGAAACCACATGAAAGGAATTACCCCACTCATGATTTAGAAATGGCTGCTGTAGTATTCGCTCTCAGGATTTGACGTCATTATCTTTATGGGGAGCGTTGTTACTTATATACGGATCATAAGAGCCTGAAGTACCTGATGACTCAAAAAGAATTGAATTTGAGGCAACGTAGATGGGTAGAGTTCTTAAAAGATTATGATGTGATAATTGACTATCATCCCAGAAAGGTGAATGTGGTAGCAGATGCTTTGAGTAGAAAGACGTTTGCAGCTTTACAAGCTATGGATGCAAGATTATCTTTAACGAGAGACGGTGGTCTTTGTGCATAATTAACCCTTAAACCAGCATGGTTGGAACGAATAGGAGAATTGCAAAGTAAAGATGAAGTGTGTTTGAAAAGAATTAAACAAGTAAAGAACAAAGAGATTAAAGACTTTGAGATTAAGTCAGATGGAAATCTATATTGTAAAGGAAGAATTGTAATACCCGACAATGATGACTTGAAGAAAGAAATATTAGCAGAGGCTCATTGCAGTCCGTTAACGATGCACCCGGGTGGAACCAAGATGTATATGGATTTGAAGGATCGATTTTGGTGGTCAGGGATGAAACGAAGCATCACCGAACTTGTGTCTAAGTGTTTGATATGTCAACAAGTCAAAGCCAAGCATCAAGTTCCATCAGGATTATTGCAACCGCTTTTCATTACTCAATGGAAATGGGAAAATGTTACGATGGATTTTGTTTCGGGGTTACCCTTGACTCCGAACAAAAGAGAATCAATCTGGGTAATTGTTGATCGATTAACTAAGTCAGCGCATTTCTTTCCGGTTAGAACAGATTTCTCTATGGAAAAGTATGCAGAGCTGTATATTAGAGAAGTTATTAGATTGCATGGAGTACCTGTTTCCATAGTCTCTGATCGAGACCCTCGATTCACTTCTAGATTCTGGAAATCTTTGCATGGAGCGTTGGGAACTCGTTTAAACTTTAGTACGGCTTTTCATCCTCAGACTGATGGGCAATCAGAGAGAACTATTCAGATATTGGAAGATATGTTGAGAGCATGCGTAATGGAATTTAAAGGATCATGGGAAAAGTATTTACCACTGGCAGAGTTCGCTTACAACAATAGCTATCAGTCGAGTATTAAAATGGCTCCCTATGAAGCTCTTTACGGAAGGAAATGTCGTACGCCTTTGAACTGGTACGAGCTCAAAGATAAAGAAGTGCTTGGTCCTGAGTTGATTCAGGAAGTAGAAGAAAAGGTCTAAATAATTCAGAGTAATCTCAAAGCTGCAACAGACAGACAGAAATCATATGCAGATCTAAAAAGGAAAGAAATTGAATTTCAAGTTGGAGATAAAGTGTTTTTAAAAGTGTCTCCATGGAAGAAGGTGTTGAGATTTGGTCGAAAAGGAAAATTGAGTCCTCGGTTTATTGGACCATATGAGATTGTAAAGAGAGTAGGACCTGTAGCATATCAGCTAGCTTTACCACCTGAGATGGAAAAGATACATGATGTCTTTCACGTTTCAATGCTTCGAAGATATAGATCTGATCCCTCTCATATCGTGACACCAGAAGAGATTGAGGTTCGACCTGACTTGACGTATGAGGAAGAACCTGTTCATATATTAGCTTACGAGGTGAAGCAACTAAGGAATAAGATTATTCCTTTGGTCAAAGTGTTGTGGAGAAATCACAAAGTAGAAGAAGCAACGTGGAAGCGTGAAGAAGATATGCGACATCAATACCCTCATTTGTTCATGCAATGAAAATTCGAGGATGAATTTTCTTAAGGGGGAGAGATTTGTAACATCCTAAGTAACGGGTTAGTGACTAAATTGTGAAAATTCAGAATTTGGTGATTAAAGTAGAATAATTATATAGTTTAAAAATATTTGTTAGTAAATATGAAATGAATTTAAGGACAAAATGGTCATTTGCAAGGAAAAATAATAATTAAAAATTTTATGGGGTTATATTATAACCCACGTGGGGCTTGAGTAGGAAACAAATGTTTCCAGATTTCTCTCTTCTCTTCTTCCAAACGTGAAGACCCAAGTTTAAGGTAAGAATCTGAACCTTAGTAGTTTCTTTGATTTTTAGCTTGGAAATTGAAGTTTGGATGTTATATAAGCTAAAGGAAAGCTTATATGGCATTAAGACAACAAGATAAGTGTTTTAGAGATAGATTTGGAAAAGGAGTTTTTAGATGAAATTTTGATATGGATGAATTTTTGAAGTTTGAATAAGATTTTTGACTTGTCAATAAGTTAATTAAGAAGTATGAAGTGATAGAATTAAAATTAGAACAAGTTGGAATTTGAGTAAGATTCTTAAATTCTATATGGATGATTAGTTTTGTTAGTTTTAGAGGTATTGAATGGATAATAATTAGTTTAAGTAAGTGTATGAAAGCTAAGAGTATTAAAGGGAGTGAAATATGAATGTTTGAGCTGAAATGAGATGATTTTCGAGCTCAAAATAGGATTTATGGGCTAGGGGAATCGGTACCCATTCAAGGGGAATCGATACCCCCTCAACGTATATGAATTTCCAGAATGCTAGAGGGGAATCGATACCCCCAGGGGGGGAACCGATTCCCCCATATATAAAAAAAAGAGAAAGACTAAACTATTAATTCCTTAAATTGGTAGGCTATTAAAGATTAATTTCAAGACATAGACATCTGATAATCATCTTGAAAATTATGTTTATGTAGATACTGAGCCTACACGAGTTCGGGAACAATCTACAAGTAGGATCGATCGAGGAAAAGACAAAGAAATATAGGTGAGTGCATATGCATAGCATAATTATAGAAATATACTCAATTCTAGACTTGTGATAAGTTTAGATTTTATATCTTGGTACATGAGCATATTCTGTATTATGAGACATGACATGAGTTCATATAAAATGCATTATATGACATGAATATGCGGGAAAAGTTATGAGCTATGTGAAAAGGTAAGAATTTACATGTCTACGCGATATAGACTACGTGAAATGTAAAAGCCCATGTTATGTAGATGAGAACTATAGGTATAGTTGGCATGCCAAGGGTAGAGGGTCTACGCGGTCCTTCGGGACAATATTCTACGCGGTCTTTCGGGACAATATTCTACGCGGTCCTTCAGGATATATATATATTCTTTGGAACATGTGTGAAGTATGATGAGACATATATGTGATCCCTAGCATATGTATATGATTCTTAAGGAATTCTATGTGGTCCTTATGGACATTATTATATGGCACTACGGTGCAATTCTACGCGGCACTTCGGTGCATTTATACGAGCTGTGGTGACAGCATAGTGCACAACCTCACATTACTCAGATACCTTAGGTTCTCAATATGATATCATGGGCCAATAAACTTATTAATACGAATTCATGAATGTTAAAGTAATATGCTTACAGGTATGGATATTGATGATGTAGACTACATTGATTAAGTACATGCTTCCATCTCATTTCATACGATTATGACATTTTCATTACATTGCCTTGTTATTATTATTACATTGCCTCACTAAGTCGATGACTTAGCGTGTGAGTGTTTCACACGTAGGATCCGAGAAAGTAGACGAGACAGGTGAAGCAGCTTGACAGCATTACTCCTGCAACCACCAGATCAGAAGCAACTTAATCAGTATGTCATTTTGTTATGTAAATGGCAGTTGGCATGTAATTAAAGGGTTAAGTTGTGTATGCTCTGAATATTTTGGTAAACTTATGTTACAATATGTATATTATCATATTTTCTTAATATAAGTTCAAATATTTTGTTATTATTGGTTAAGAGTTGTGTTTTAAAAGTCAATGTAATATCTCTGACTCATATCCGGGTCGGGTACGGGTTGGGGGTGTTACATAAGCCCTCAGAGTTATCCGACAGACGTTATCCCGCAATGTTGCTTTCAACATAGCAAAGGAAAAAACTACAGCGGGTCTTATGGCGGCTCTCTCCAATATGTATGAGAAGCCAGCAGCTTCAAACAAAGTGCACTTGATGAGGCGATTATTCAATTTGCGGATGCGGAAGGGGCATCGATGGCACAACACCTAAATAAACTCAACACAATCACAACCCAGTTGAGTTCAGTGGAAATTGAATTCGATGATGAAGTTCGAACTTTAATTCTCTTATCATCTCTACCAGACAGTTGGAATGCTACTGTTACAGCAGTTAGCAGCTCGTCGGGAAATAGTAAATAGAAATTCGACGATGTTCGGGATCTGGTACTGAGCGAAGAAATTTGACGGAGAGAATCGGGTGAAGCATCAACCTCCTCAGCCTTGCACACGAAGTCCAGAGGGAGAACTTCAGAAAGAAATTCAAATCATTGCAGATCGAAATCCAGACGGGGAAAATCCAGAACGGGAAAGAAAGATTTTACCTGTTATAATTGTGGCAAGAAGGGTCACTTTAAAAGAGATTGCCGAGCACTGAAGAAAAACATCGGCACACAGGAACCTGCCAACGTGACAGAGGAGACAGGTGATGCCATGATTCTAAGCGTCAACAGTCCGATTGAATCATGGATCTTGGATTCAGGGGCATCTTTCCACTTCACCCCATGCCGAGAAATCATGGAAAATTATGTCAGTTGTGATTTTGGGAAGGTTCATCTAGCTGATGACGAAACCTTGAAGATCGTCGGAAAAGGAGACATCCGACTAAAGTTGCCAAACCAGACCACCTGGACGCTGAAAGGAGTGAGACATATTCCTAGCCTTAAAATAAATCTGATTTCTGTTGGACATCTTGATGGAGAAGGATATAGCATAACCTTTTCAGGCTGTGAATGGAAGATTACCAAATGAGCACTCGTCATTGCTCGTAGTAAGAAAACTGGTACTCTCTATGTAACCTCAAATTTAGAGAATGTCATTGCAGCCGCAGATGTTGATGGAAAATCAAACCTATGGCACCAAAGGCTTGATCACATGAACGAGAAAAGGATGAAGACACTTTTGTCAAAAGGGAAGCTGCCGGATCTAAAGAATCTAGATGTCGGACTATGCGAGGATTGCATCTTTGGCAAACAAAATAAAGTCAGCTTTGCAAAGATTGGTAAGACACTCAAGGCTGAAAAGTTAGAGTTGGTTCATACTGATATATGGGGACCATCTCCAGTTCCATCTCTTGCAGGCTCACTATATTATGTCATCTTCATAGATGATTCTACAAGGAAGGCGTGGGTTTATTTTCTGAAGAAGAAATCTGAAGTCTTTGATACCTTCAGAAAATGGAAGGCAATAGTGGAAAATGAGACTGGTCTGAAAGTCAAGCGGTTGAGGTCTGATAATGGAGGAGAATACAAAAATAGTAGATTTAGAGATTTCTGCGCAAACAATGGGATCAAGATGGAGACAACAGTTCCCATGACATCGCAACAGAATGGCGTAGCAGAGCGCATGAACAGAACTCTGAATAAACGTGCCAGAAGCATGAGGATACATGTCGGATTGCACAAACTTCTATGGGCTGAAGCTATCAACACTGCAGCTTACTTGATCAACCGTGGGCCCTCGGTTCCTTTGG
The DNA here is from genome assembly GCF_006381635.1 of Hibiscus syriacus. NCBI lineage: Eukaryota > Viridiplantae > Streptophyta > Magnoliopsida > Malvales > Malvaceae > Hibiscus > Hibiscus syriacus. The sequence goes on from NW_024061893.1 coordinate 998,491, forward strand.
ATGGCAGAATACCAGAGGAAGTTTGGAGAAGGAAAGAAATAAACCTTTCACACTTAAGAGTGTTTGGTTGTATTTCCTATATACATATAAACTCTGCTGAAAGAAGTAAACTTGATGCCAAGTCCAACAAATGTGTCTTTGTTGGTTATGGTGGTGATGAGTTCGGTTACCGATTTTGGGACTACGAAAATCGAAATATTATCAGAAGCAGAGATGTTATTTTCAATGAGAATGTGATGTACAAAGACATATCAACCATAGAATCAAGTATCTCAAACATCGAAGCTGAAACAAAGGAATTTACTGAGTTCGAGGAGATTTCTGGAAATGATGTTCAGATCAGTCCTGAAGCAGTTCAAGAAGAACCAGACACACCGGAACTAAGGCGCTTCTCCAGAATTCCTAAACCAACCCAACAGTATTCTTCTTCTTTGCACTAGTTGTTGCTGACTGACAATGGTGAACCAGAGTGCTATGATGAAGCAATGCAAGTGGAGGATTCAGTCAAGTGGGAGTCTTCCATGAAAGATGAGATGAACTCGCTTATGTCAAATCAGACGTGGGAATTAGCTGAATTACCACCAGGCAAGAAAGCGCTCCACAACAAGTGGATTTACAGGATCAAAGAAGAGCATGATGGGAGCAAATGCTACAAAGCAAGATTGGTTGTCAAAGATTTTCAACAAAAAGAAGGTATTGACTACAATGAAATTTTCTCTCCAGTCGTAAAATTGTCCACAATCAGACAAGTGTTGAAAATTGTAGCTGCAGAGAATTTACATCTTGAGCAGTTAGATGTAAAGACATCTTTCCTTCATGGTGATTTGGAAGAAGAAATCTATATGAGGCAGCCAGAAGGCTTCATAGAGGCAGGCAAGAAAAACCTGATATGCAGGTTGAAGAAGAGCTTGTATGGTTTAAAACAAGCTCCTAGACAATGGTACAAGAAGTTCGATAGCTTCATGAGTAGCAGTGGTTTTACCAGATGCCAAGCAGATCATTGTTGCTACATCAAGAGGTTCGATAATAGCTTCATTATTTTATTGTTGTACGTTGATGACATGCTCGTTACAGGCTCAGACATGCAAGAGATTATAAACTTGAAGCAAAAAATGTCGAAGCAGTTTGCTATGAAGGATCTGGGCGCTGTAAAGCAGATTCTTGGGATGAGGATTAAGAGAGACACAAAGTCGGGGACTTTGATGTTATCACAGGCTGAGTACATCAACAAAGTACTCTCCAGGTTCAACATGCAAAATGCTAAACCAGTAAGTACACCTTTAGGTGTCCATTTTAGACTCTCCAAAGAACAATCACCAAAAGACGGAGGAAGAACGTGCACACATGGTGAAGGTGCCGTATGCCTCAGCAATTGGAAGTCTAATGTATGCCATGGTTTGTACCAGACCAGATATTACTCAAGCAGTGGGAGCTGTTAGCAGGTACATGAATAATCCAGGCAAGGTACACTGGGAAGCAGTCAAATGGATCCTCAGATATTTGCGCGGTACTACAAACAAAGCACTTTGTTTCAAAGGTGGAGATACGATACTGACAGGCTATGTAGATGCTGACTTAGCCGAAAATGTTAACATCAGAAGGAACACTACAGGGTATGTCTATACTCTAGGAGGAACCGTAGTGAGTTGGGTTTCTCAACTACAGAAGATAGTTGCTCTCTCCACAACTGAAGCAGAATATGTCGCTGTTATGGAAGCCAACAAGGAGATGGTTTGGCTCTAAAGTTTCTTGGAATAGTTAGGCAAGAAACAAGAAAATAATGTCTTGTATTGCGACAGTCAAAGTGCTATACATCTAGCAAAAAATCCATCTTTTCATTCCAGGACAAAGCACATACAATTGCGATATCATTTTATCCGGTCTCTTATGGAAGATGGGATTTTGAAACTTGAAAAGATCAGTGGAGCTCAAAATCTGACAGACATGTTGACAAAGACGGTGACTACAGACAAACTGAAGTTGTGTTCAACTTCAGTTGGCATGGTAGAGTAACAAGACTAGAAAAGCTGTTGCATTGATTGAAGTGTGAAGACAAATTAAAATCAGTCTTCAACTGTGAGATTGTTGAAAGTATTGTTAAAATGATTTTCAAGTTTGACAACCAACTTTGAAAAAATGATTTTCAAAGTTTGGTAAATGTTTCTTTGAAAATGGTTTTCAAAGTTTGGTAAATGTTTCTTTGAAAAATAATTTTTCAAAGTTTGGTAGATGTTTATTGAAAAATGATAATGAGATAATCACAATTAATCCCTAGGCTTTAGGATATTTACAAGATTAAGTCATTAATTTCAACTATAAATACCCTAACTCATTTAGCTTCAAAACCATTCCAAAAATCGTTTCTTTCTCCCAATACGAGAGAGCTTTCTTGTGAGTAGTTAGTGTTTTGTAAACACCTGTAAATTTTCTCTCTTAATAAAAGATCTGCAGCAGTCCAGAGACGTAAGCACAATTGACTGAACTCCGTTATCAATTTCAGATATTATTTTTCAGCTTTTATTTCGCATTAACATTAATTTGATTATAGAAAAATTACTTGTACTGGATTTATTTGTAACATACTAATCTCTCATTATACTTCGACGCTAGAATCTGAGTTCTCGATAGTCGATCCGGATTCGGAAGTTCTTTTGTTCCATCACGATTGCTCTCCTCCGGCACCTCCTCCGCCTCCTCCTCACGCTCCGTCAGTATCTTGCACTGATGACCTTGGAGGGATAGGTTCTCTGGATTCCACGTGCAAGATTGTGGCCGATTTGAACCTAACTCGTGACGTCTACATAACGGGAAAGGGTATTTCTACATCCTCCCCGGAGTTCGATTCCATTGCCCCTTTTTGGGCTGTTCCGTAACCCTAAACATCAGTGGAAACTTTTCCTTGGGCGAAGGTTCGACTATAGTTACCGGTACTTTTTTGCTTGATGCCTATAACGCTAGTTTGTTCAATGGATCGGCCGTGAACACTACAGAATGGGCGGGGGACCCACCTCTACAGACGAGTGGGACACCTCAGGGATTGGAGGGAGCGGGCGGAGGTCAGGGGGCCGCGGGGCCTCTTGCTTCGTGGAGGATGGGAAGGTACCGGAGGATGTCTGGGGCGGAGACGCATATTCATGGTCATCGTTGCGGACGCCGTGGAGTTACGGGAGTAAGGGAGGGACAACGAGTAAGGAGGTGGATTACGGAGGGGGAGGTGGTGGCCGGGTGAAAATTATACTTAAAGATTTGTTGGAGATGAATGGGAGCTTATTGGTGGATGGTGGTGATGGAGGGAGTAAAGGAGGTGGTGGATCAGGTGGTAGCATCTACATTAAAGCTCATAAAATGTAATGGTTCTCTCCTGTTAACTTTGTTTCTTAAAGTTCTTTTAGTGCTGCCTTGCTTTGTTTAGATTCCAAAGTTGGATGGTTATTTCGTTTTGTTGTTTGATAATCCAAAAACTGAATGTAGGAAATAAAGAGAAGAACTAATTATGAGTAGTTATAATTGCATTCTTAAGCTATTGTTTATGTGACCCTGATAAGGAAGATATTTAGGACTATTTTGATTCCAACAAGTTAACCGCTTGTTGAAAGCATTGAATATTGTTCGTGTTATGCTAGTTGTTCAATTAAGCTGGCAAGGTCATCAATTGTTGCTAACTTGTGATTATAAATTGGACTCGTGGGCTGAAGCCTCTTAAAGCTCTGCTACTTTTCCTATGATGCATGCCAACTGTAGTGCAGGACATTAATGAAACACTCCCTCAAATCCAATCTTCTTTGTTTTTGACCAAAGTTTTACTTCATCTGAGGTACTACGTGCTATTCATTGCAAACATCTAATGGCTGAGGATATAAATGCTTTTGGGTTTGTAAAATGCATCTTCAATTAAGTTAATCTGGAGAGCAGCTTGAAGCTTTCTCCATTAACACAGCACATTGTTTTAAATCCATTTGCTAGGTGCAGAATGAGATTTAGGCCTAATTATCATTTGTGCTCTATTTAGGCTATGTCTAATGTTTCTTTATCATAATTTTGTTAAAGGAAACTTATACCAGGTGATGATATCCAATGAATCCTATCTTATGTATGCTTAGCCGTGTCATTCATGTTCTTATGCTTTATGTGTCTGCTATTCTGGAAACCAATGGAAACAATTTTCTGGTTTCCATTATTAACTTGGCTCTCTTATAATAACTATGGGTTAAATGTCACTATATTACCTGGGTACAATTAAAGTCTTAATGTTACAGTATCTTGTTTTTATGTGAAGAGCAGGACTGGAAGTGGCCGGATAAGTGCTTGTGGAGGTAATGGTTTTGGGGGCGGGGGTGGTGGAAGAGTTTCTGTTGATATTTTCGGCAGACATGATGAAGCACAAATTTATGTGCTTGGTAAGATTTCTCCTTTTTTGACATCATAGGAAGGAGTTCAGTATTTTAAGATTGGGAAATTGAAGCTTTCCATTACAATGTTTTTTATGGATACTTGATTGCTTTCATGTTACAAAAAGGAGGGACAGTTTTCCCGACCAACAATACGAATACCTTTTGATGATGACATAAATGAACGACTGTCATGATGAGTGAACTATTGTTGGATGATAAACTTGGAAAATGCATATCTTTCTAAGCTTTATGATGTCATCTTTCATTATTGTGTAATTTTTTTTCTAATTCCCCTTAGAACATTTATGTGACTGCTTGGTGATCTATTGATTATCATCTTGCAGGAGGAATTAGTCATGGTTGCCCAGAGAATGCTGGAGCTGCTGGAACCCTTTATGATGCTCTGCCCTGAAGTCTTACTGTTAACAACCATAATTTGACATCATTTACAGAAACACTTTTTCTAGAGTTTCCTTATTGACCACTTTGGACTAACGTCTATATCCGAAATTTGGCAAGGGCTACTGTTCCATTGTTTTGGAGTCGCATCCAGGTTTAATAATTTGAAGTCTTTATTTTTGTACTTAGATATTAAAACATGTCAATAACTCTTAGCACTTTATATCTTATTTTTTAGCCAAACGAGCTAGTTGTAAGTTGAGTATACTTACTTTTAGTATTTGAGTGTATTTAGAACATATACTACTTTGTAATCACCTTAGTTTAATCAAAAAAAAAAATCTCTCTTTAAGGTATCGTTACCCTTCTATGAGTTGTTACCCTCTTCTAGTACCTCTTTCTGCATTTTTTGTTTTATAAAATTTCAGGAGATACAGTTAGTTTTTTCATGAGGAATTTAATTCAGCATATGTTTCTTATATAGGTTCAAGGACAGATAAGTCTACTATCTGGGGGTGTGTTGAGCTTTGGGCTAGCACATGTTGGGTCTTCAGAGTTTGAACTAGTGGCAGAAGAACTGTTGATGAGTGATTCTGTAATCAAGGTGACTGATACTTTTCTTATAAACTTGATTAAGGAAGTCTTATTGGCGTTCTTGTCTCAGTATGTGAGACAATATTGTCCATATTTTCTATCAATTGTCTTCTAAACTCTTATTGTTGTCATATTGCTAAGTCTTTTACTAGTTTGCAAAACAGAATACCCTATTTGAAGAGGCTGATTTTATTTTAATTGGATTTTTATCTGTATGTGGTATCATTGTAACCATGTATTTCCACTCACATTTTCATGTTGTTAACATGTCTTTGTAGTTCAGAATAGAAGCAGTTCGATGATTTCTAAAGAAAGTATTATATAATCTGTCTTGGCCACTTTCTATTTAGTTTTACTTCAGTTAACTTCAGTTAGGCTTGGAGGCTCGGGTGGAGGTATAGGAGGTATATTGAGAGATTGGGAGTGTCGCACACTTTTGACTTTTTCAGAGAAAGTTGACCAAGGTACTCCTCCTCTAGCTGAATGAAAGGCTATTAAAATTTTTCTGGCTTCAGTTTGGGTTTCTGTTGGGAGATTGATTGTTGAGAGTGATTGCAAGTCGGTAGTGGAATGGATTAAATCACCGGCTTTGGCTCCTGTTTTCTACTCGTCTTTGGTTAATCAGATTTTGACACTTTCAAATGGCAAGGTTCATTCAGTGAGGTGGATTCCAAGAGCGAGCAATGGGGAGGCTGATAGCTTAGCTAAGAAAGGGATAGGTTGACTGTAAGGCCCTGTCACTGGATTTTCTGGTCCAGCGAGACGGTCTATTAGAAAATTGTTGTTAAGTTTTATGGGATGTATTGTGGTGTAGTGTTTAAATATTATGTAAGATTGTATTATCAATAAAGTTTTTAAGGCACTCTTTTCCTCCTTCCGCTGATTAAGGAGCTTACCCCTAAGCTCCTTTAATCAAGAAGGGGGTTTTTAACGAGGCCTTCCATTCCTATCAAAAAAAAAAAATATGCTGCTGGTACTTAATGATCTGCTTGCTTCATTCACATCAGGTCTATGGGGCTTTACGCATGACTGTGAAAATATTCTTGATGTGGAATTCTAAATTGCTAATAGATGGTGGTGAAGATGCAACTGTTGCAACTTCATGGCTTGAGGCTAGTAATATAGTTGTTCTCAAGGTATTTAACCCTTCCTTTTCTCTTTCTGTTGCATGATTCCTAGGATATAAACTTTCTTGACCAATCCTCCCCACCTCTTCCTTTTCATACCAGGAATCGTCAGTCATACATTCAAACGCAAATCTGGGAGTACATGGACAAGGTTTATTGAATTTATCAGGACCAGGAGATACAATTCAAGCACAACAATTGGTCCTATCACTGTTTTACGGTATTAACATAAGTAATTTTATTGTGATCATTAATTGGTTACACTTTTAATGGTTTAGTACAGTTTTAGGTGACGACAATGATGCTTTTCTAGTTCTCAAGTTGTAACTCATTTAAGTTTCATGTGATTTTTAATGTTATGCATGGTTTGGGTTTATAGTTCAGTAAAAAGTTTAGTTATGGAAGCCATTTTTGGATGGAAGTCTTACTGTAGGTTTGACTGCTGTACTGTTCTTTTCGTTGGAGGACAAGACAATATTTATGTAAAGACTTTTTTCACCCCCCTAATGGTTTAATCACCAAAACAGTTATACAGAAAGATGGGGCTCATTTATGTTGTTTCTTGTATGGTATAAATAGTTATAAATTTCACTGCCAGTTTTGATGAATCCTTGCTGCAAGGTCTATTACTATATGCTTGGAGAATTTGCGTTGATTATCTTAGATGATTAATGAATTAATTATATCTGTTTTGCATGAAGGTTGGACCTCGGTCTGTTTTACGTGGTCCCCTAGAGAATGCCTCATCTGATGCGGTGTAAGTTGTGGTTTTGGTTGTACTACCCTTGTGCTTAAAGTTTGCACTGTCTTATAATATGACTCACTGTTCTTTTTGCTTTTGGCAGTACACCAAAGCTTTATTGTGATCTCCAAGACTGCCCTGTTGAACTACTTCATCCACCTGGATATTGCAATGAGAATTCATCTGTGTCTTTTACTCTCCAGGTGTTTATTCAATATAATGGTGCAGTAATGAACTGAGGAATATGCTTTCTTCTGCTTATTTAACTGTTTCCTTAATTTATTTTTTTAGATATGCCGAGTTGAGGACATCACTATTGAAGGTCTTGTTAAGGGATCTGTTGTTCATTTCCATCGGGCAATAACAGTATCTGTATGGTCTTCTGGAATAATAAGTGCATCTGGGATGGGTATGTTTCTCCATTGTTATTTAGGTTCTATTTTCTTCAATTTCTCTCTATCATGTGTGTGTATGCACCCTAACATGTCTGTATGGCTTTATAAACCTTTTTAGTTTTTGTTATTTGTGTTGATGAGAAGATGCACGGCGTAGCTTGGGAATTTATTAAAAGTCACATCTAGATGGTCTTCTCTTTGTTCTTGTACAGGATGCATAGGTGGTGTCGGTAGAGGTAACTTTTTATACAATGGTGTTGGCAGTGGTGGTGGCCATGGTGGTAAAGGGGGGCTTGGATGTTATAGTGATAGTTGTGCTGAGGGAGGTATTTCATATGGGAATTCAGAGTTGCCCTGTGAACTTGGCAGTGGAAGTGGAAACGAGCGCTTAGCTTATTCTACTGCAGGTGGTGGTGTTATAGGTGAGTCCTTTGTGTCACCTTTTTTCTCTGGCATATGTTTTTGGCTCTTGCATTTTAATTTCTGAAGATTGTGACGGTAAATCTTAGCAGTGCTAGTTTGAAAAGTCATTTTTTTTTTACTTTGTCTATTTCTCTGAATTCTTAATGACCATCCTGGGAAGCTTGAACTTTACTGTGACTTATTTTTTTCTTCTCAGGATTGCAATTTGGTGATTATTTTAGGTTATGATTTACAGGAGGAAGTTTTTAGAAGGGCTTAACTCTTTGCACATGTGAACAAAATCAAGCATAGGACCATGATTGAGTTGCTGTCTTGTCTTTAGACACTTATATTATGCTTTGTAGGAAGGATGCAGGGCGAAGGAAAAAGTTGCAGTCTAATGGTTGAGCCACAAAATAACACGGTGGAATCTCAACCATTAGATTTAAATACTTCCCATCCTCTCTACCAAACAGATTAGTGAATAGCTACTGCTTTTTTTAAAATAACCCTTATTTTCATGAGATTATGTTTGGACAGTGTTTGGTTCCATGGAGCATCCCTTGTCAAGTTTGTCTGTGGAGGGTGCAGTGAGGGCTGATGGAGAAAGTTCTGAAGGAACTGTCTGGAAGCAAGAGTATTCTGTTTCTAATGATTCAATCATAGCCCCTGGTGGTGACTCTGGTGGTACTGTACTTCTGTTTCTGCACACATTGACTCTTGGCGGATCTGCTATTCTTTCAAGTGCTGGAGGATATGGTAGTCCAAAAGGGGGTGCCGGTGGAGGTGGTGGAAGGATTCATTTTCATTGGTCAGAAATTCCCTCCAGTGATGTCTACCAGCCAATTGCTAGTGTGAAGGGAGGCATCTATGCTAGGTTTGTTTCCAAAGTGATTTATTTATCTGGATGCTAGCTTACATATGGTCTACACATTCGATAACTTTTCTAGGTTCATATGTTGAGCAATCAATACTCTAGGTGGTATATGTCCACAAAATAATATTGTATAATAACTGCTAACAAGCTTTTCAAACTAAATTTTGTCTCATTCTTTAACTACTACATAGCTTCTTCTTTTTTAATTGTGGACATTGGTGAATATAGATTTAATTGAACAAATAAAATAATGTAAAAATTAATCAGAGTCTCATTTTCTCAACCATGAAGTTTCAGCTACCAAATTACGTGTGGAAGTTTTTTGCATATGATAGAAATGCAATGGTGTAACTGTTATATAATTTGTGAACATGTACAATTTCATCAAATAATTGGTATTTTTAGGTATGGGCTTAAATTTTTTTGTGCTATAATGCTTGGATCTTATATTGGTGCTAATTTTTGAACTTACCTTGGCACTTGCATTAGTGAGTATTTGATCATTATATTATGTCAGTGCTTTGAAGCACCTTGCTGGAACTAATCTATATATTGATCAAACTGTTTTAGTATAAAATGTATACAACAGGTAAGCTGTTAGTTTCAGCATGATCACTGCTTACTTAAAGGTCTTCTTAGTTTTCTGTTCTCCTGAACTAGAAATTTTGTTGCTGCCTTCCAGTTTATACCCATTGTTTAATCCTTGTCAAAGATGCTTCTGTACGAGTTTATCATCTTGGTATCATGGTAAGGTTTTGATTATTTTTACAGGGGGGGACTAGGTAGACACGAGAGTGGTGATGGAGAGAATGGAACGGTGACCGGTAAACCTTGTCCAAAGGGGCTTTATGGAACATTTTGTGTTGTAAGTTAGCAATTATGTTGCATTTGAAAATTTTCAGATTCTTTTCATTTAACATGGGTGCATATGGTAGTTGGGGCTAAACTTTATATTTGAAGCTCTTGGAACATTAAAATGTTTCAATCACCAAATTAGTATGAATTTTATATTGGACTGTTTACACTTTTTGGAAGAATTGTATCCAGTTCACTTATTTTCTGAAATATGAGCACTTTAATATAAGCAGTATTTTTGGATGGAGTTTATTTTGTCTGATAATATGTTAATTATTGATTGGTGATAGTCTTATCTTCCATCTCTTTCTACTAGTATGTAAAATATTATTTCTTCATTTTGAATAATACAAATTGTGTTTAATATTTTCAGTTGTTGAGCTTGTTAACTATTTCCTTTGTCTAGGAATGCCCTGCTGGTACTTACAAGAATGTCAGTGGATCGGATAGTTCTCTCTGTCACCGTTGCCCTGCTTCTGAGCTTCCTCGCCATTCCATTTATATTGCTGTACGAGGTACATTTGAAAGTTGTCTTTATGGAGTGAATTTTATCTTATATGATATTCAAGTGGCATACTGCTCTTATACTGCAGTTATTTATTTTTTTCTCTTCAGAATTCAAGTGCTATTTGAAAGAAATTAATTTTACCTTTTTCTTCATCATAGAAAATTAATATTCAGTACCTACTCCTTCACAGGTGGCAATGTTGAAACACCTTGTCCTTATGAATGCATTTCTGACAGATATGACATGCCACACTGTTTTACAGCTCTTGAAGAGTTGATTTACACATTTGGAGGGCCTTGGTTATTTTCTCTTCTACTTGTGTGTCTTATCATCATCTTAGCGTTGGTGCTTAGTGTTGCACGGATGAAATTTGTTGGGTTTGATGAATTACCTGGCCCGACTCGCCATCAGATAGATCATTCTTTTCCATTCTTGGAGTCATTGAATGAGGTTTTATAATATTTCTATGTTGCTTCTTTTTATTATTTCATAGAATTCCTGCCCATCTATGCTGACATTATTATTATTATTTCATGCAATCCCTTGTTCTTTTGCAAATTAACCCCCCCCCCCCCCCGGAGTTGTTACAATTGTGCCTTTCCTTTCCTTTCAGGTAATTGAAACAAACAAGTTGAGGTGTCCCAGAGTCACGTGCACAGAATGTATTTCATGGGTCCTAATAGTTTCAGTGAACCTTGGCATCTGCCCCACACTCCTCCAGAAGAAATAAGAGAGATTGTGTGAGTATATTGCTATATTTTCTGTTGTATTGTTTTTCTTATTTCAATTTGTAATATCCCATTGTGCTGGTACTGGATTTTATTAATATTTAATCATGATTCTTGACGTTGATCTAATGTCCTTGACCTGGCAGATATGAGGGTGCATACAACATATCTGTGGATGAGATTAATGCAATAGCTGCCTATCATTGGTGGGAAGGTGCGATCTACACCATTCTTTCTATTCTTGCTTATCCCCTTGCTTGGTCATGGCAGCAATGGCGTCGGAGAATGAAATTGCAACAATTACGTCAGTTTGTGCGATCAGAATATGACCATGCTTGCTTACGTTCTTGCCGTTCACGGGCTCTCTACGAGGGGCTTAAGGTATCTATTTACTTGGTCTAATTCATTTGCTATATATGGCTTCATTTTATTTGGTTTACATCTCATAGTTGTTTCGGTTCCATTTTTTTTTTCTGCTTTTCTCATCATCATCGTTTTGTAAATGACCTATTCTGTCATTTTTGAGGCTGAGATGGATTCCTTCTATGTTTTGACCGTTTGATTGTTAAACATTTTTATGCTCTCGTTCTGACTCATCTCACTTAGAGACTGAGTAGATATGCTTCCTATTTATTATTGCGTACCACCCTGATTTTCTCATAGTTTGGTATTCTTTTTTTTTCCTGTTCAATTTACTTTATAAACATGTTCAAGTAGGCTTTATTTCCAATAGATGAGAATTAAATTAATGCATTGTAAGATGTATGCTACATTGCTACTTGGATATGAAATGGTTACCCCAAGTGCAAAGTTTATCATCAATTGGGCTACTGCCATATCTTACAGTTTAAACTCTTTGGAATTTATGTATTACTTCTATAGTTACTCTTTTAACAGTTTTTTAATCTTTATACAAGTGTCGTCAAAACACAAATTTTAGTGTAGCTTCAAACTTGAAATTCGTTATTTGATCACTGTAGGTATCTGCATCCTCTGATTTAATGTTGGCTTTTGTGGACTTCTTCCTTGGTGGGGATGAAAAGAGAACATACCTTCCTCCTCGATTCCCTCAAAGGTTTTCTATGGCTATAATTTTTGGAGGTGATGGAAGTTACATGGCTCCATTTTCCCTTCAAAATGATAACATTCTTGCCAGTCTTATGAGTAAGGTTAGTTCTTAGATTTTAACTATGTAATTGATCAAGGGTTGGCTTCACTGCAAATTTTAGTTATAATGAAGTTATGCTAATTATTTCTTACAGTTGGTGCCCCCTACCAATTGGTACCGACTGGTGGCTGGTTTGAATGTGCAATTACGCTTGGTTCGCCGTGGACGGCTGAGGATAACATTTCGACCTGTCCTGCGATGGCTTGGAACACATGCTAATCCTGCATTGAGAAATCATGGTGTATGTATTGAGCTTGCCTTGTTTCATGGTTCATCTGGTGGTCACTGCCAGTATGGACTTTTGGTGTATTCTGTTGAAGAGGAAAATGGACCTATATCTGTGGAAAATACTGCTGGAGTAGGCAGAACTGAGCTTTCTTCAAGGTAAAATGTCTGTGTTTTGTGCACCATCATTTATCTGATCTTGGACATTTTAGTTTCATGTTGTTGGTGCAAAAGCAATGTTGGCTTATTTTGAGCATTGTTGGGTGAATAACTGGAAATATATCCCTGTAACATCCCAAAATACGGGTTCGTGACCAAAATTGTAAAATTTCAGAATATGGTGATTAAAGTATAATAGTTTAATAGTTTAATGATTTGTTCGGAAATATTTCCTAAAAGTTTATAGTAATTATCCAAAGAATTAAAGGGCAAAATAGTCATTAGACTTGAAAATTATAATTAAATGATATATATATATGGATAAGGATGGGAGATTTTCCAGAAAAATCTCTTCTCTCTTTTCTTCTTCATTTTCTCTTCTCCACGTGTGAAGCCAAGCAAAGGTGAGTTTTCTCTTGAGCTGATTATGTGCTGAAATTTAAGTTTAGTTTTGATTATTAGATGCTAAGTAAGATTAAGGAAGGATTAATTTGCTTTAAAACAACAAAATGAAGAGTTTATGAGGATTTAAAAATTTGGAGTTTTTGAATGAAATATCGAAATAAAGTTTATATTGAGAATTGAAAGTTGAATTTGACTTGTCATGAAGTTAATTAAGGGATAGGAAGTGTTAGAATAGGAATTTGAACATGTTGCAAAACTAGTATAATTTTTGCAATTACATATGAATGACTAGATTTGAAGTTAAAGAAGTGATTATGGAATAGAAATAAGTTTAAGTATGTGTATTAAAGTTAGGAGTATTAAAGGAAGTGAAATAGGAAGGTTTGAGTTGAAAATTGATGATTTTCGAGCTTAGAATACAATTTCTGGGTAGAGGGAACCGATACCCTATGAATGGGAATCGATTCCCCCTCTTGAACGAAAAATTCCAGTATGTTCAGGGGGTATCGATTCCCCTGGGGGGGTATCGATTCCCCCCTAAATGAAAATATAGAATTTGATTCATTAAACCGGTTTAAGTTATTAACATCAAGTTTAAAGTTTAGGCTTCTGATAGTTGTTTTGAAATGATATATTTATGTAGATATTGAACCTAAACAAGTTCCGGAATAATCAAAGGATTATAATCGAGTCAAAGCAAGGCTAAGGTGAGTGCAATTTAAATTGTACTTATGTGATTGATTAAACATTGGCTTGCGATGAGTCAATGATAGAGTTACTATGGTAAGAAGTAACTTATATAATGTTATGTGATTACTCTGTGTGCATTAGTACATAGAAATGGATGTATGTTTATATGTTACATGATTTACATGCTTACATGAAAATGCAACATATGATATTAGATATGTGCTTACACATACATTTGATATGTGATAGAAGAGAAGGAACATGTGATTATGAGATCAAGGATTACACGTACATGTGATACGTGACTGAAAAGAAAAGATATGTGTTTATAAGAGAAAGAATATGAATAAGTAATGTGAACGGTCATAAATGATAATGCCCATGTTATGTGATATGAGAGCTAGGGGTATAGTTGGCATGCCAAGGGTCGAGGGTTACCTATGTTCTTCGGGACATATGGACTGTTTACCTATGTTCTTCGGGACATATGGACTGTTTACCTATGTTCTTCGGGACATATGGACTGTTTACCTATGTTCTTCGGGACATATGGACTGTTTACCTATGTTCTTCAGGACATATGGACTGTTTACCTAGGTTCTTCGGAATCTATGGACTGGTCCTTCGGGATATTGATCGAGTTGTGGTGACAGCATATGTGCGCACAACCTCAATGTACTCACATACCTTAAGTTCTCACTAGTGTACATGGGCTAATAAAGTGATTAAACAAGCATACTGAATGTGATATGTATATGATGGGTTTATAAGTGGTTTGAAATGTGTTACATGAACTGTATGATGTTATGTGTGTTTTTTAATGATAATGATGGTATATGTTTATGTATGATTTATGTTATATGAAATATTATATGTTTTATATGCCTCACTAAGTCAACGACTTAGCGTGTGATTGTTTTACACGTAGGTTTCGAGAAGAGTAAAGAGTAATGCGAAGCAAGACAGGTCAGTTCTCCTTACCAAATGTCAGATCAGAAAATATATGTATTGTATATAGAGTGTAGTTGGCATGTAGTCTAAAGATAAAAATTGTATGAACTCTGATATATTTTGTAAATGTTTTGAATAAGTTAAATGTTATCAAAGTTTTTAAATTACTCACTATTTTATACGAATAAATGTTTGAAAAGTCAATGTGACACTTCGGACTCGTATCCGGGTCGGATACGGGTTGGGGTTGTTACATTTAATGGTATCAGAGCTAAGGTTTAGCCAATTCTCGGCATAAACCGAAGTCCAAAGTGTAATAAAATGTGTACATGCCAACATAGAGTGAAAAATTTCTGATCTGATAGGGTAAGGAGTGTGTTGTCTTGTTAATAGAGTTAAATTGTTATGTGATATAAGATAAGTGAATACTGAGAATGAGTTATGATATATATATATATATATATATATATATGTTTATATAATATGATAGATGATATGTGAACATATACAAATGACATACGTTATATGATATGAATTGGATGATCATATGCACACGTGATATGTAATAGAAGTAAGGATATGAGCACATGAATATATGAGAGCTTCCAAAGTGAAGCACAAGGCGATAGACCTGAGGGTAATAGCATTCACCTGCCCTGGCCAGGTAGGGAGAAGAGCGAAAACCTCAGGGAATGTCTGTATAAGATTAGAGGATGATTCATGATGTGGAATGATATTCCGATGTGTTTTTAATTGTATACTTCGTTAACTCATAGAATGAATGTATCGAAATAGTTAAAAGAGTTATGAGCACCCGATCTCAAGGGTGAATTTGAGGAAGGCTCTGTTGTTACAGACCTTTGGGTATATGATATGAAGATAATGCTAGAAGATGTTCATTTCTCCATAGTGGAGAAATTAAATTGAGAAGTTTGTTATTATGTGGATAAGATGGATAAGACGGAATATGGTGAACGAGTGTCACCATAAGGATGTTAAAAGATCAAGTGACGCGGTTATTGTTTGTAAAAGAGTTTGTATTCTAGATGGAAATAGTTAGTATTGGTTAACAAGAGTATGTGATGAAAATGTAATGGAATTATAATATATTGACAGGTTATGATAACCAAATATGAAGAGGATTTGGATACAGTTGTATAGTTTGATCATTGTAAGGTGTTGTGGTGAAGAAGATAAAGATTTGTATGTTTAAAGGAAATACAAGTATAATAGATGATAAGAATGAGGTTCTGTACAAGTAAGGTTGATTATCAAAGTTATGAAAAGATATAGTTTAGTTATATTATAAGAAGATTTTGATAATGAAAGGATTAAAAATGATAAATGATTATAAGAAAGTGCAGATTATAAGTTTGATTAGAAGTAAGAAAAGTATGTAAGGTTATATGAAGAGATTATGTGTATCGTAATACAGACAAGGATGAAAGATTGAGCAAAAGTTTGGATTGTGGTGAATTAATTAGGAAATGAGGAAAGAAATCAATTGATTGATTTTTGATTTTGAGTGATAAGAATTGATGTTACTGTCTACAGGATAAGTAACATTATATGAATGAAATCAGAGTTATGAATTTGAAACAAAGAGATAGTATTGTGTATAAGAAAGTGTGTGGAGATGATAAGGATTTGTACTTTAGAATGAAAGAGTTAGCGTTGACTACCAAGATTTTGTGATGAAATTGTATTGGATATAGTTGTATATTTGGATTACGTAAATGTGATATAGTGAATGAAGTGAGGATTCGTATGGAAGTGTAAATGATAAGTTCGATATAGAAACCCGAAAAGTGTGCAAGGTGATGTGAAAATATTGTTTGACTCCTTAAAGTATATGTTTAATCACAATTGAAGAAGATTTAAAGTTGAGTTTTGGTCAAATGATGACGAAATACAAGTTTGGTATGGTTATAAGGTAATTAGAGAGTTATGAAGAAATAGATGGATTTCTGATATAGAGTGATGAGATGGATGTTACTGTCAACGTGATGAGTGACATTATATGGAATTTTAGAAAGGTCAAAGGAAAAATGCATAATCGAATGAGAGAAAAGACAACAATGGATTGGTATTACTGGTTATTGTTTATATGATAAGCAACAGAAGATGAATGTATAAACGAAAAAGATAGTTGGAAAAGTAAAGGATTGAAAAGTAAGTTTCTGATGATGACAAGAAAGAATAAGTCAGGGAAGCAACATAAGAACATTAGAATATATGTTCTTATTAAGATGTTCAGTGAAAATTCGAGGGCGAATTTTCTTAAAAGGAGGGGAGATTTGTAACATCCCAAAATACGGGTTAGTGACCAAAATTGTAAAATTTCAGAATATGGTGATTAAAGTATAATAGTTTAATAGTTTAATGATTTGTTCGGAAATATTTCCTAAAAGTTTATAGTAATTATCCAAAGAATTAAAGGGCAAAATAGTCATTAGACTTGAAAATTATAATTAAATGATATATATATATGGATAAGGATGGGAGATTTTCCAGAAAAATCTCTTCTCTCTTTTCTTCTTCATTTTCTCTTCTCCACGTGTGAAGCCAAGCAAAGGTGAGTTTTCTCTTGAGCTGATTATGTGCTGAAATTTAAGTTTAGTTTTGATTATTAGATGCTAAGTAAGATTAAGGAAGGATTAATTTGCTTTAAAACAACAAAATGAAGAGTTTATGAGGATTTAAAAATTTGGAGTTTTTGAATGAAATATCGAAATAAAGTTTATATTGAGAATTGAAAGTTGAATTTGACTTGTCATGAAGTTAATTAAGGGATAGGAAGTGTTAGAATAGGAATTTGAACATGTTGCAAAACTAGTATAATTTTTGCAATTACATATGAATGACTAGATTTGAAGTTAAAGAAGTGATTATGGAATAGAAATAAGTTTAAGTATGTGTATTAAAGTTAGGAGTATTAAAGGAAGTGAAATAGGAAGGTTTGAGTTGAAAATTGATGATTTTCGAGCTTAGAATACAATTTCTGGGTAGAGGGAACCGATACCCTATGAATGGGAATCGATTCCCCCTCTTGAACGAAAAATTCCAGTATGTTCAGGGGGTATCGATTCCCCTGGGGGGTATCGATTCCCCCTAAATGAAAATATAGAATTTGATTCATTAAACCGGTTTAAGTTATTAACATCAAGTTTAAAGTTTAGGCTTCTGATAGTTGTTTTGAAATGATATATTTATGTAGATATTGAACCTAAACAAGTTCCGGAATAATCAAAGGATTATAATCGAGTCAAAGCAAGGCTAAGGTGAGTGCAATTTAAATTGTACTTATGTGATTGATTAAACATTGGCTTGCGATGAGTCAATGATAGAGTTACTATGGTAAGAAGTAACTTATATAATGTTATGTGATTACTCTGTGTGCATTAGTACATAGAAATGGATGTATGTTTATATGTTACATGATTTACATGCTTACATGAAAATGCAACATATGATATTAGATATGTGTTTACACATACATTTGATATGTGATAGAAGAGAAGGAACATGTGATTATGAGATCAAGGATTACACGTACATGTGATACGTGACTGAAAAGAAAAGATATGTGTTTATAAGAGAAAGAATATGAATAAGTAATGTGAACGGTCATAAATGATAATGCCCATGTTATGTGATATGAGAGCTAGGGGTATATTTGGCATGCTAAGGGTCGAGGGTTACCTATGTTCTTCGGGACATATGGACTGTTTACCTATGTTCTTCGGTACATATGGACTGTTTACCTGTAACACCCTAATTTAGGGGCTAAAATTAAGAAATTATAAAGTGACGGATTTAATTGATGTTTTGAAAGAAACATTGGGGATTAAATTATAAAGTTTTTAAGTTGCAAGACCATTTTATAAAGTGTAGGAAATTCAGTGGCTAAAACCATGATTTAACCATTTCTTATATATGATGAATTATAAGCTCCTCCCCGTGCGCAGGTTTCATATTTTCCAGATTTCCCTTCTCCAACAACCCAACTTCCAACTCCGATCTACTCGCCGTCCGACCTCCAAACGACGAGCCGAAACCACCATCGTGTTCGTTGTCAATCGAGGAACAAAACCCCTCAAACCTTTCGTCGTGAATCATCGCCGTTCGTCGTGAATTTCAGTCGGAAGTATCGTCGGTAATAACTCGGTTTTAGTTGGTTTTTCATCGATTCACGACGATCGGGTCATCTGTTTACGACACCTCCCACACCATCGTGTTCGTTGCATCGTTATGAGTTTGCCGATGTCATCCTTGGTCTCCGTCGACTGCGGCGCGTGAGGAGGTGAAGCGGTCAAAGTTTCCGATTTGTTGAAATCGAGCTCTCCGCCGTTCAAAATTGTGAACCGAGCTTTGTAAGTATCTCGAAATCGCTCAAAATAATTTTTAGAAATTTTTCCGGGATTTTAGCACTGTTCACGCGCCCCCACGCGCCGCTACTGCGCGTGGGGAAGAAAAAAATGACCGGTTTGACCGGTTTTGGTACATAGTTGACCGGTTTGACCGGTCACAACCCGACCCGACCCGTTGACCCGACCCGACCCGTTGACCCGACCCGACCCGTTGACCGTTGACCCGTTGACCGTCGTTGACCACTGTTGACCAAAACTTTGACTAGCTTTGACCGGGCATTAAACGACCTTTGAATTCGACCGAGTATACCTAACCTGACATTTTTCGACGTTCCAAATCTGATTCCGCTGTCCGTTTTTCGAAATTCGAACCCGAAAGCCTCGAAATTTCCAGTCAAACCCGTTGACTTTGATTTTGACCGAAAATTCCAAATTTTTGAAATGTCACATTTTATGCTTTCGACGTCCTGAATCCGAATCCGAAGTCCGTTTCACCAAATTCGAATCCGGTAAGCCGTATTTCACTGATTTATCACCCGATTTGATCCGTTTATCGCAATTAAGCTCCGTTTCTGATATAATTTATGTTGATATGTAACTGAGGAATTATTTGAAGTTGAATTGAAGATCAAAGGCATTCGAATGGAATTTTTATGGTCGATCGGTATTGCACGGAAATCGAGGTAATACTTTACTACCTCTTTATGCTTTATGGAACATGTTGATATTGGTGAATGCATGAATAAGATAATGTTGGTCACTTTTGTGGAGTTGAATAATTTATTCACTCGATATGAATGTGGTAGAAATTCTGTAACTGAATACGGATCGAATGACTAAGATAAGAGATTGATAATTGTTAGAATTAAATTACAAGTTTGTGATTGGTGATAAGAAATCAGCTCTGGATTTGTAACTTATATTTTATATCATCAAGGGTTAAATGTTAAAGATACTTGGATGAAAAATTATGAGAATACTCCGATATGGTAAAATTACAAAATTACCCTTATGTTGGAAAATGATAAGAATTGCCACTGGAAGTTGGTTAATAACTCTGAAAAGACATATTGATCCTATATAACTACTGATGTGCATAAGAAATGTTAGTTTTATTTGGAAATTATGGATAACCGGTTTTAATCCTATGAGAGTTTGTGAAGGAATCATTTCAAAATCAAAGAATGTCCGGGAAAGCAATTGATCATAGGATCTCTAAATTATAATTATTTTCGTTAAGAGCTATTATTGAAATTATCTGGTTAAGAAATTACGAAAATGCCCTTGAGAGATAAAATAGTCTGAATTGACCCTGAATGAGAGAGTACTTTGAGGATTTGTACTTAACTCGATTAAGTACGAATTTAATTGTTAAGATCCTGTCTTTGTACAAAAAAATTTATAATATTCCATTTGTAAAATCTGAGAAGACACTTGACCTGAAAATATTCGAATAAGGATTAAATACTTGAAGAGTAATTTATCGGAGGTATTCTGCTGACAGAATTGTTCGAAAGGACTGAAGTAAATGATAAGATTGAATTAAATAATAAGACCGGATGGAAGGAAATGATTGAAATATTCTAGAATTATAAAATGACCAAATTACCCCTGGAATGGAAATGACTCAAGAATGTCACCAAGCTCAGGAATGAATGGATATACTCAAGCTTTGAAATGAATAGAAAAAATGTTAAGCACCAAAATGACCAAAATGCCCTTATGACCTAGAATAAGTAAATGTCTTGGATTAATTAAGAAATCCAAATAAACATGGATGTTGTGCTACCAGTAAAAGTTGTGGAACGCAACTTAAGTGATTAACCAACGTTAGTACTATATCATTACCTGAATGATATAAGTATCACTTGAATGTTTGTTCATCTTCTCAAGTTTGGATCGATGATAATTCTGGAAGTACTTGGGGCAGCTCAACTCTAGAGCGCATACAATACTAATAAGTGGGTAGTCGTTAGTCAAATCAACCACGAATACCAGAATGACTTTATTATATAAATAAATTGAAATGAAATGAAGTACAACGTGTATTTGAAATTCAGAAACGTCTGAATTATTCTGGAAAACTTTAAAGTAATCGGGATAGACTTGCTTACCAAACGAACTAAGTAACATCAATGACTGAGGATTAAATAGGTGATTTGATGAGTTTGGAAACACTGTTGAACTTACATGATGAATTGTCATTATGGGTTATGAGCCATGGATCAAGTACGTCAGTATTTCCTGATATTGTTGAAACGTGGAAATGAAATAAAGACCGTTGGAAGATTTATTCAGTGATGATTATGGGGATGATCTATAGATCTGCACTATGGTATTAAAGAGTGAATACACTGGAAGGATAATGAATTGACTTGTTGACATGCATCAGTTTGAGAGTTGTGTAACTCGAGTTGTTTGATAATATGATCGATAGTCGTAGATTGTAAATGACTTGAATCTTCGATTCTATATTTCATCTAAAATCACTTCGGTCATGTTTGAAGAAAAAAAAACAAGTAACGCAGATGGAAAAGATTCTGAATATCTCATTTGGTTCAATTGGGTTGAAATCCTATGAATTTAAAGTATATTCCTGAATACCCCTGATTGTTTGGGTAATGGAATCACTCGCAGTAAATCTGAATTTAGAATTATTATGTATAAAGGTTCCTGAACGTTTTCCTAAAGCACACGAAAATATAGTGGGATTCTAATGTATCAACATTAAATGTCTGGCTAGATCGGTTAGTAATCGATTCTCCTCAATAGGATCTTGTTCCAGGAATTCGTTCAAATTTCAAATTTCATGTTATCCAAAATGATAACTACAATGGCCTCTGGAAATACTTGGATTCTCTAGTGTGTTCCCTACTTATTACTGAACTGTTTTATTGGTTTTAATATGTGGCACACCGAATTCATTGGTTATTGTTTTATGGATGCACCAATTTAATGTGACAATTTATGGAATATGGCTGCTATCTAATTTTTGTTTTGAAATGGTATATGATTACCATGTTTTTGGATTTATGGAATTTATGTCACGGTGCAATTGAATTTTGGAATTGAATTATGATGGAATAGCTCTGATCAAGCTAACTGGGCCTAATGTGACTCCTGAGGGCCCCAAGATGTTTCATTAGGTCGGCTTTCCTTTGCTGTGTGCTTAGGGTAAGCTATATGGACTTATTGACTTGGGCTTAAGGATACAAGCTTCATAGCCTATCCTTAAGTCGGCTTTCTTTTTTGCTATGTGCATAAAGTAAGCTATATGGAAAATAATTTTTGGGAACTACTGATGGTGTACCAGAAAAGGGTTTAAACTATGATTTTCAAAAGTTAAACTCTTTTACGAAATTGTGAGATTTACTGGACTATGATTTGTACCTATTATGATTTTATTATACTGTTGGAACACACTAGACATCCTATTCGATCTCCTGAAAATGTCATACTTTGAAAGGTTTCTTATAAACTGAGATTCATGGCTTCTACTCGATGAACTTCTAAGGAAACCCCAAATTATTCTGCCAGCTGGTATACGTATGATTCAATAAGGAAATTATATGGATTTCCATTTATCTACATGTCATGTAGCATCATCTGGTAGTTTTGTATTACTGAGCTTTCCAAAGCTCACTCTATTACTCACCTTTTCAGGTTAAAACAATTGTACCAATGCATCTATCGACTTCAGTAAAGGAGTTCTTCCGACGTGGTTGCAGAGTATGGTACTTGTGATTAGGGGGCATGTAATTGTATTTTAATTTGTATACGAGTTTGGAAATCTGTTTTATTTTTAAATAGGGATAAATGATTTTATAAGTTTACATGTTTTGATAAAAAGTTTTTAAAATTTCTGCTATTTTTACGGTGGGTCGCTCCGGTGGCCCTAATGTGACTTCCCGAATCAGATCGGGCTACCCGCATCAGTTTGGGGTGTTACATTTAGTGGTATCAGAGCTATGGTTTAAGTCAAAAATTTTCAAGATAGACCGGCCGGTCGAATGTCAAAATATGTCTGATCAGTACATGCCCCTAGACTGCAATCATACCTCTCTGAGCCGGAACTCCAGGGCTGAGTCCCTATCTGTAACGAATAAACCGAAGTTTCTATCCGTTAAGGCTATACTTGTACAAAAAGGAATACCAGTAACATCTGTCTTAACGCAGTAAAGTACCTTAGCCATGTGAGAGTTATTCATCTGAGAAATTCTGACTCGACTCCATAAATAAAATTGAGATATGTTGCTGCTCTACGAGCCGATTCACGTAACCAAGGCTGAATTGATTTCACAAGGATAAAGTTGTTTTGATTACTTACTTGGACTGAGGGAGAATTCTGAAGAGATTGATTACTCGAGAAAATTTTCGTTCAAATTCTTTTATTGAAATGAGGAAGAGTTCTGATAAGAATGTATACTCAACTGGTTAAGGATTAGTGGAGAATCCGTATTTCTATAAAAAGCTACTCGAATATATGGAAGAGTTGATGAAAGTTTCATTTTTACAATTATGTGACATGAATGAATTTCGAGGACGAAATTCTTTTAAGGAGGGGGAGAATTGTAACACCCCAATTTAGGGGCTAAAATTAAGAAATTATAAAGTGGCGGATTTAATTGATATTTTGAAAGAAACATTGGGGATTAAATTATAAAGTTTTTAAGTTGGCAGACCATTTTATAAAGTGTAGGAAATTCAGTGGCTAAAACCATGATTTAACCATTTCTTATATATGATGAATTATAAGCTCCTCCCCGTGCGCAGGTTTCATATTTTCCAGATTTCCCTTCTCCAACAACCCAACTTCCAACTCCGATCTACTCGCCGTCCGACCTCCAAACGACGAGCCGAAACCACCATCGTGTTCGTTGTGAATCGAAGAACAAAACCCCTCAAACCTTTCGTCGTGAATCATCGCCGTTCGTCGTGAATTTCAGTCGGAAGTATCGTCGGTAATAACTCAGTTTTAGTTGGTTTTTCATCGATTCACGATGATCGGGTCATCTGTTTACGACACCTCCCACACCATCGTGTTCGTTGCATCGTTATGAGTTTGCCGATGTCATCCTTGGTCTCTGTCGACGGTGGCGCGTGAGGAGGTGAAGCGGTCAAAGTTTCCGATTTGTTGAAATCGAGCTCTCCGCCGTTCAAAATTGTGAACCGAGCTTTGTAAGTATCTCGAAATCGCTCAAAATAATTTTTAGAAAATTTTCCAGGATTTTAGCACTGTTCACGCGCCGTCACTGCGCGTGGGGAAGAAAAAAATGACCGGTTTGACCGGTTTTGGTGCATAGTTGACCGGTTTGACCGGTCACAACCCGACCTGACCCGTTGACCCGACCCGACCCGTTTACCCGACCCGTTGACCGACCCGACCCGTTGACCCGTTGACCGTCGTTGACCACTGTTGACCAAAACTTTGACTAGCTTTGACCGGGCATTAAACGACCTTTGAATTCGATCGAGTATACCTATCCTGACATTTTTCGACGTTCCAAATCTGATTCCGCTGTCCGTTTTTCGAAATTCGAACCCGAAGGCCTCGAAATTTCTGGTCAAACCCGTTGACTTTGATTTTGACCGAAAATTCCAAATTTTTGAAAAGTCACATTTTATGCTTTCGACGTCCTGAATCCGAATCCGAAGTCCGTTTCGCCAAATTCGAATCCGGTAAGCCGTATTTCACTGATTTATCACCCGATTTGATCCGTTTATCGCAATTAAGCTCCGTTTCTGATATAATTTATGTTGATATGTATCTGAGGAATTATTTGAAGTTGAATTGAAGATCAAAGGCATTCGAATGGAATTTTTATGGTCGATCGGTATTGCACGGAAATCGAGGTAATACTTTACTACCTCTTTATGCTTTATGGAACATGTTGATATTGGTGAATGCATGAATAAGATAATGTTGGTCACTTTTGTGGAGTTGAATAATTTATTCACTCGATATGAATGTGGTAGAAATTCTGTAACTGAATACGGATCGAATGACTAAGATAAGAGATTGATAATTGTTAGAATTAAATTACAAGTTTGTGATTGGTGATAAGAAATCAGCTCTGGATTTGTAACTTATATTTTATATCATCAAGGGTTAAATGTTAAAGATACTTGGATGAAAAATTATGAGAATACTCCGATATGGTAAAATTACAAAATTACCCTTATGTTGGAAAATGATAAGAATTGCCACTGGAAGTTGGTTAATAACTCTGAAAAGACATATTGATCCTATATAACTACTGATGTGCATAAGAAATGTTAGTTTTATTTGGAAATTATGGATAACCGGTTTTAATCCTATGAGAGTTTGTGAAGGAATCATTTCAAAATCAAAGAATGTTCGGGAAAGCAATTGATCATAGGATCTCTAAATTATAATTATTTTCGTTAAGAGCTATTATTGAAATTATCTGGTTAAGAAATTACGAAAATGCTCTTGAGTGATAAAATAGTCTGAATTGACCCTGAATGAGAGAGTACTTTGAGGATTTGTACTTAACTCGATTAAGTACGAATTTAATTGTTAAGATCCTGTCTTTGTACAGAAAAATTTATAATATTCCATTTGTAAAATCTGAGAAGACACTTGACCTGAAAATATTCGAATAAGGATTAAATACTTGAAGAGTAATTTATCGGAGGTATTCTGCTGACAGAATTGTTCGAAAGGACTAAAGTAAATGATAAGATTGAATTAAATAATAAGACCGGATGGAAGGAAATGATTGAAATATTCTAGAATTATAAAATGACCAAATTACCCCTGGAATGGAAATGACTCAAGAATGTCACCAAGCTCAGGAATGAATGGATATACTCAAGCTTTGAAATGAATAGAAAAAATGTTAAGCACCAAAATGACCAAAATGCCCTTATGACCTAGAATAAGTAAATGTCTTGGATTAATTAAGAAATCCAAATAAACATGGATGTTGTGCTACCAGTAAAAGTTGTGGAACGCAACTTAAGTGATTAACCAACGTTAGTACTATATCATTACCTGAATGATATAAGTATCACTTGAATGTTTGTTCATCTTCTCAAGTTTGGATCGATGATAATTCTGGAAGTACTTGGGGCAGCTCAACTCTAGAGCGCATACAGTACTAATAAGTGGGTAGTCGTTAGTCAAATCAACCACGAATACCAGAATGACTTTATTATATAAATAAATTGAAATGAAATGAAGTACAACGTGTATTTGAAATTCAGAAACGTCTGAATTATTCTGGAAAACTTTAAAGTAATCGGGATAGACTTGCTTACCAAACGAACTAAGTAACATCAATGACTATGGATTAAATAGGTGATTTGATGAGTTTGGAAACACTGTTGAACTTACATGATGAATTGTCATTATGGGTTATGAGCCATGGATCAAGTACGTCAGTATTTCCTGATATTGTTGAAACGTGGAAATGAAATAAAGACCGTTGGAAGATTTATTCAGTGATGATTATGGGGATGATCTATAGATCTGCACTATGGTATTAAAGAGTGAATACACTGGAAGGATAATGAATTGACTTGTTGACATGCATCAGTTTGAGAGTTGTGTAACTCGATTTGTTTGATAATATGATCGATAGTCGTAGATTGTAAATGACTTGAATATTCGATTCTATATTTCATCTAAAATCACTTCGGTCATGTTTGGAAAAAAAACAAGTAACGCAGATGGAAAAGATTCTGAATATCTCATTTGGTTCAATTGGGTTGAAATCCTATGAATTTAAAGTATATTCCTAAATACCCCTGATTGTTTGGGTAATGGAATCACTCGTAGTAAATCTGAATTTAGAATTATTATGTATAAAGGTTCCTGAACGTTTTCCTAAAGCACACGAAAATATAGTGGGATTCTAATGTATCAACATTAAATGTCTGGCTAGATCGGTTAGTAATCGATTCTCCTCAATAGGATCTTGTTCCAGGAATTCGTTCAAATTTCATAAGTTTCATGTTATCCAAAATGATAACTACAATGGCCTCTGGAAATACTTGGATTCTCTAGTGTGTTCCCTACTTATTACTGAACTGTTTATGGTTTTAATATGTGGTACACCGAATTCATTGGTTATTGTTTTATGGATGCACCAATTTAATGTGACAATTTATGGAATATGGCTGCTATCTAATTTTTGTTTTGAAATGGTATATGATTACCATGTTTTTGGATTTATGGAATTTATGTCACGGTGCAATTGAATTTTGGAATTGAATTACGATGGAATAGCTCTGATCAAGCTAACTGGGCCTAATGTGACTCTTGAGGGCCCCAAGATGTTTCATTAGGTCGGCTTTCCTTTGCTGTGTGCTTAGGGTAAGCTATATGGACTTATTGACTTGGGCTTAAGGATACAAGCTTCATAGCCTATCCTTAAGTCGTCTTTCTTTTTTGCTATGTGCATAAAGTAAGCTATATGGAAAATAATTTTTGGGAACTACTGATGGTGTACCAGAAAAGGGTTTAAACTATGATTTTCAAAAGTTAAACTTTTTTACGAAATTGTGAGATTTACTGGACTATGATTTGTACCTATTATGATTTTATTATACTGTTGGAACACACTAGACATCCTATTCGATCTCCTGAAAATGTCATACTTTGAAAGGTTTCTTATAAACTGAGATTCATGGCTTCTACTCGATGAACTTCTAAGGGAACCCCAAATTATTCTACCAGCTGGTATACGTATGATTCAATAAGGAAATTATATGGATTTCCATTTATCAACATGTCATGTAGCATCATCTGGTAGTTCTGTATTACTGAGCTTTCCAAAGCTCACTCTATTACTCACCTTTTCAGGTTAAAACAATTGTACCAGTGCATCTATCGACTTCAGTAAAGGAGTTCTTCCGGCGTGGTTGCAGAGTATGGTACTTGTGATTAGGGGGCATGTAATTGTATTTTGATTTATATACGAGTTTGGAAATCTGTTTTATTTTTAAATAGGGATAAATGATTTTATAAGTTTACATGTTTTGATAAAAAGTTTTAAAATTTCCGCTATTTTTACGGTGGGTCGCTTCGGTGGCCCTAATGTGACTTCCTGAATCGGATCGGGCTACCCGCATCAGTTTGGGGTGTTACATTACCTATGTTCTTCGGGACATATGGACTGTTTACCTATGTTCTTCGGGACATATGGACTGTTTACCTATGTTCTTCGGGACATATGGACTGTTTACCTAGGTTCTTCGGAATCTATGGACTGGTCCTTCGGGACATTGATCGAGCTGTGGTGACAACATATGTGTGCACAACCTCAATGTACTCACATACCTTAAGTTCTCACTAGTGTACATGGGCTAATAAAGTGATTAAACAAGCATACTGAATGTGATATGTATACGATGGGTTTATAAGTGGTTTGAAATGTGTTACATGAACTGTATGATGTTATGTGTGTTTCTTAATGATAATGATGGTATATGTTTATGTATGATTTATGTTATATGAAATATTATATGTTTTATATGCCTCACTAAGTCAACGACTTAGCGTGTGATTGTTTCACACGTAGGTTTCGAGAAGAGTAAAGAGTAATGCGAAGCAAGACAGGTCAGTTCTCCTTACCAAATGTCAGATCAGAAAATATATGTATTGTATATAGAGTGTAGTTGGCATGTAGTCTAAAGATAAAAATTGTATGAACTCTGATATATTTTGTAAATGTTTTGAATAAGTTAAATGTTATCAAAGTTTTTAAATTACTCACTATTTTATACGAATAAATGTTTGAAAAGTCAATGTGACACTTCGGACTTGTATCCGGGTCGGATACGGGTTGGGGGTGTTACAATCCCAGCACTGGGATCTGATGACCTGTAAGGAATCTTGGACAAAAACACAGGGAACTAAAGTTGGTAATGCTTGTAACGTATGATGGAAAGACATTTAAACTCTTACATAAATGTCTGTGGGCAAGCGTGCATATGATGATTCATTTTATACCTAATTATGTGAAACTTAACCTGGTTATTTTCGCATTTGCTTCAGCTTGAAGACCACATACATTCAAAATCAATCTGGTTATCCACGAGAAGATGTGCTTTTAACCCTAGATAACCAAAGCAATGGAGGTTTTGCAAAGGAGAAGAGGAGTTGCGGAGAGGTTATAGATACTAACAACTTACAGATGCTTGAAGAGAAGAGAGATATATTTTACCTTCTCTCTTTCTTTGTCCATAATACTAAACCTGTTGGTCACCAGGTAGGTTACAGAAATTTAAGATTATATTGTTTTTTTTTTCATTATCAAATCTTTCTCTAACACCTTTGTTTATAGTTGCAGGATCTTGTTGGCTTACTCATATCAATACTGCTTTTAGAAGATTTGAGCCTAGTGTTGCTTACATTCCTCCAGTTGTATTCAGTATCATTGGTGGATGTCGTTCTGTTTTTGTCTATTGTACCTCTTGGCATTCTTCTCCCGTTTCCTGTTGGCATAAATGCTTTATTCGGTCACGGACAAAAGCGTTCTGCAGGTCTTGCACGCTTCTATGCTTTATGGAACATAACATCCTTGGTTAATGTTGTAAGTTACCGTAACTTATAATATATTTGAATTGATAAACTTGCTGCCTGCTTGTTTTCCTGTAATTTCTATAGAGGAAGAAGATACAATATATATTCCTTCTCCAGTTCTGAAAAATCCTTTTGTTACTCTAAAATATCATCTCATCTTTCACCAGGTTGCATTTCTTTGTGGGTATTTTAACTATAACAGTCAGTCATCATTGAGTAAAAGGATCCCGGCCCTCCAGCCATGGAATATTAACATGTAAGTCGATCTTTTAGCAAGTGCAAAGGAAATTTTTAAATGTGATCCCATTCTCGTTTTAAACATGGGTGTGGCTTATGGATGCAGGGATGAAAACGAGTGGTGGATCTTCCCTGCTGGGTTGGTTTTGTGTAAACTTTTCCAATCACAGCTTATAAACTGGCATGTCACTAATCTAGAGATTCAAGATCGCTCATTGTATAGTGATGATTTTGAGCTTTTTTGGCAGTCATGACCCGTCATACCAAACACATACTTGTTAACAAGGTTCTTTTGTTCATTTTGGTCTGCAAGTTACTTGAAAGAAGTCGATTACCAATGCAAAGAGGAACAAAGAAAGGTGAGAAAAATCAGAAGCAAAATATTAGGGATATAGGATGACTGACAATGGCATTCATTCTTTGCAAGTTCACACGGTTTTCCTTATAATTTTGGAGTTAAAATGTAAATAACCAATTGGGTTATATGCTTTAAGGAATTCATTTGTGTATCTGTTTTGCAATATCGTTTGATCTTTCCAATCTCTTTAGGTTAATATCACAATGCAAAGTTTCTTTCTGATTTCCCTTCACACTTGAGATGTTTACCTTTTCCTTGTTCTCAAATATATATATATATATATAAGATGCCTCCTTTCCCAAGTGCATCAATGGCCAAGTGCTGCACCAACAACAAGAACATACAAAATAAATAATCATTAAAAATATAAAAAGAACCTGAAAATTTCTTTAAAAATAAAATAAAAAAGTGACATTTTTATGATAACAGCAATGAATTAAAATGGGGAATAAAATGAAAATATAATGTTTAAACTTACCCAAAAAAAATAGAATGATTGTAAACAAACCAAAATAGACATTAAACTAAAATTGAATGGCGCATGATCATTTCAATTATTATTTAATAGAAACTTAATTATTATTTAGAGATATAATTTGTATATAAGTAAATCCTACGTATAGATGATAGTTGCTATTATATTGAAATGGTCTCAACCCTCCCATTTGTCCCTTTCCACTTAGCACATAAACAAAGCCAAGAAAACAGATGCATATATACCCCTTTTTCAAGTTGGGCTAATATTTTTCCATTTAGCTTAATAGATCATTGTCCATAGGCCCAGGCATTGACCTTACGTAGCCCATATCCGTATGATATAGCATACATGACAGCCTTGTAGCTTGAGCTCCTTTTCTAACTATAGAGAAGCTCCTCCTGTCCTCAGATCTCAACGAAGGAAAATTTTGAAATTAAACATCCAACGTGGCACAGTTGAGTAATTCGACCGTTGGGAATGGGGCCTCCTCCGATCCAACTCCCAATGTAAAATCATAGTTCATATCATAACAACTCTTTTTTATTTTTGTCATTTTCCTCTCTTTTTTTTCCATTCTCAATCAAATAATAAATTCCCTATCGGTGTTTTTTCTCATTCGGCCTTTCCCTCTCTTTCCCCTCAAATTTTGTTTTTGCTCTCTTTCTAAAACAATGGCGATCTCTGAGAACAACTCTCAACAACAAGAAAAGGTTAAGATTTTCTTTCCTATTTTTCTTCTTGGGAAATTAGTTTAATTTTCATTTTCATTTTTGTTTTTCATTCTTAAAGAACCAAATGATGCTGGATTTTTTCAGTCTTTTTCTTTTGTAGAAGAGAGAGTTTTGAGAGGGGTTTTCGCCGTATGAATTTTCTAAAATACCTAAACAGGATTGATTTTTAGGGTTCTAATGGCAGATTTGGGTATTTTGGCAAGTCTTATGTCTGGTTTCCGTACCCTTTCGTATCTAGGATTAGCGGATTTCGAAAACTTTTGAGTTGAGCGTTATTGATTTATCTTGCTTTTACACAATGTTGGGATTTTGGTATTTGTATTTTAATCTGTTCATATTAAAATTTTAACAGGTTTCTTCAGCGGCTGAAAAGAAAAGATGGACGCTTAGCGATTTTGACATTGGAAAGCCCCTTGGACGAGGAAAGTTTGGTCACGTTTATTTAGCTAGAGAAAAGAGGGTTTGTTTCTTTCACCTTTTTTTCATGGATCCTTTTTTGTGCTAATACGAGGAAAATTGGATGTTTTCCTTGTTATTATTTTCTGGTCATAAACTACGCAATTTCAAAGTTCAACCATTGACATATGATATTATTATCTGTAAATCTAGTACTAGGCTAATCCATATGTACTTCTGGAACAGAGCAATCATATTGTGGCACTCAAGGTGCTTTTTAAAAACCAATTGCAACAATCTCAAGTTGAACATCAGCTCCGTCGCGAAGTGGAAATACAAAGTCACCTGCGCCATCCCAATATATTGAGGCTTTATGGTTATTTCTATGATCAGGTATATAGGCCTATACTGATTCTTCATTGTGTACAAGTTAATTGAATGGATTAACATTTGTTTTTCCTGAATTCCAATTTTTGCAGAAACGGTTTACCTGATACTGGAGTATGCAGCCAAGGGAGAACTTTACAAGGAACTGCAGAAATGTAAATACTTCAGTGAAAGACGTGCGGCTACTGTGAGTTAAATTTTTGGTTTTTTGGCCAATTGATTCTCGTGATAGTTTGTAACTCTTAAACAATTTGCTGGAAAAAAAAGGGGACCAATTTGATGATTGTTTTGTATGCTTATGTTTGTAATAGTTTGTAATGCTTGTATTGTTTGTTGCAGTATGTTGCATCTTTAGCTCGGGCACTCATTTATTGCCATGGAAAACATGTAATACACCGAGACATCAAACCCGAGAACTTGCTAATTGGTGCACAGGTGATTCCTACTTATCTTTTGGGTTTTGTTTTTTTACATTGAAAGCCTATAGTGCCTCATATTGTCAACTGGGGGGGTTCCTTTCCAGGGTGAACTTAAGATTGCTGATTTTGGATGGTCAGTACACACATTTAACCGTAGGCGGACTATGTGCGGCACACTTGATTATCTCCCTCCTGAAATGGGTATGTATTTAGTAAATCATTAGAAACCAATTTTGCCAAAAGTAACATTTATGGGGGTACGGGAAACAATTAGAGTAAGACAAAAACTAAGTTCCACCTTATTTTTGATGTTCTTCTCAGTCGAAAGTGTAGAGCACGATGCTAGTGTAGATATCTGGAGCCTTGGTGTGTTGTGCTACGAGTTCCTTTACGGAGTCCCTCCTTTTGAAGCCAAGGAAAACTCTGACACTTACCGAAGGTAAGTTTCAGCTGAAAACTAAGAGAAAGAAGTGACATTTTTTCGGTTAGATGCAGATGTGCCTTACTTTACCTCGTCCACAGGATTGTGCAAGTGGATCTGAAGTTCCCTCCTAAACCCATAGTTTCATCTGCAGCTAAGGACCTCATTAGTCAGGTATTGTTTGTTGCCTTAATAACTTGCAATTAACGACGTTTAATTCATATCCTAAGCAATTTAACATTACTTACAGATGCTTGTCAAAGATTCTTCAGAACGCCTGCCACTGCATAAACTTCTTGAGCACCCATGGATTGTTCAAAATGCGGACCCATCTGGCATCTATAGAGCTTAAATCACACCCCTTCCTCTTAATTCTTTTTTGAGAGGATGATTATGCAAAGATTTCTGATTTTTGCGACAGATGCATCCAAGCTTTGTACGAATAACAATATACTATTACTCATTTGTATGCTTAAATTGCAATGATTTGTTGTGAGATATGCAGCATCTTTTTCTATTTTCCATTGTATTATTATTTTGGTACAAAAAAGTTGAATCCATCTTTTCTTTTTTTGGTTTCTTGTGATCCTTTTGGCCCCAATAATAGCACAAAATATAACACGAGAACAACCTAACCTAATAGCTAGGTTCTTTGGCTGTTCCTTTTAGGCGTATTATGCAGTAGGGTTCTAGCTTGGTGCTGCCTTTTGAGCGTTTTTGCAAAGGACCATTAGTTTACTGATGAATCATTCATAAATCGGTACTTTATCGAGAAGTTGTAAATCAAACAGGGACGTTGCTTGTATCATTTCTTTGTCCTTTGTATGTTTGCAATACTGTTCATCAATGCTTTTTTACTTGATTGACTCGTCACTCTTGAGAGAAAGGAAAATCTATGATGCACGAAAGTATGTTCAGCTTAGAATACAACAGTACAGTAGCCTTTTCTAACCTAACCTAATACATCCAGCGGATAATCACTCATCCAATGTTAATTTTTCTTTAGAGTGGAACTAAACAAGCAAAGCTCCTTCATATGGGAATCCTTTCACATGACGGTGAATATAGAGCAGGCATTTCGCATGGTTGATCAAACATCGAAAATCATGCTGCCATCTTCCTTGAATCCGAATCCCTTCTTACTGTTCTTGTAACTGGAGAGGTAAGTGCCAGAGACACTGCCAAGAAGTGGAGCCACATCGATGTTGCTAACCTTTTTTTTGGCTCCCTGACCATCCTCCGGACAACAGCTACGAAGGGCATGCAATACTTCCTTCATGGAAGGCCTAGTAGAGGGAGATGCACGCGTACACGTGATTCCTATCTTATAC
This sequence comes from Hibiscus syriacus, assembly GCF_006381635.1. Taxonomy (NCBI): domain Eukaryota; kingdom Viridiplantae; phylum Streptophyta; class Magnoliopsida; order Malvales; family Malvaceae; genus Hibiscus; species Hibiscus syriacus. Next base: position 1,032,787 of record NW_024061893.1, read on the forward strand.
ACCATTATCATTTCCTCCAAGTTAGATGATTCTCTCAACTCTGGATCAAGTATTTCAGGTATTGGCTTATCCTCTGAGAAGTGATGCCACGCCCATTCGACTAGGTTCATATTCTGATCTATGTTATTAGCTTCTCTTCCCGTCACCAACTCCAAGATTACTACTCCAAAGCTGTAAACATCTACCTTTGCATTCACCTTTGCCGTATATGCATACTCTGTTTTTCAAATGACAACTTTATGTTAAAGGGATGTTCTGATTCAGGAGATAGTTGATATTCAAAAGGATATATCAGTTAAGTTTTAAGGATTTTTACCTGGGGCGAAGTAACCGAAAGATCCTGCAACTACAGACATTGTGTGAGAACCTGCATGCCTAGTTAGCATCTTAGCAAGTCCGAAATCTGCAATTTTTGCCTTGAATTCAGAGTCTAATAAAATATTGCTCGACTTCACATCGCGATGGATTATTGGCGTTGGACACTCATGGTGCATATAGCATAGCCCCTGAGCAGCTCCAACAGCAATTTGCAACCGTGTTGGCCAATCCAAGACAGTATGATAAACTGAGCCCGTCCCCGATACTGACGGCTTTTTATTCCCGTGAAGCCATCTATCAAGACTATGATTCTCCATGTACTCATATACCAGAAGCTTCGAATCTTCACTGGAAATGCAACACAATAACTTCACTATGTTGGAATGGCGAATGCTGCCCAGTATTTCAACTTCTGCCAAGAACTCTTTCTCGAGCTTGTAATCCAGTTCCTTAGTGTTCCAAATTTTCTTCACAGCAACAGACTCATTCGAATGGTTAATGATAATTCGGTAAACCTTCCCCGATCCACCACTTCCTATGAGATTTTCATCTGTCAAACTGGACAATATTTTTCCTTCAGTGAAATCCAATCTCTGAAATGAGGTCAACTTCCATGTTTCTAGATACTGTCTGCGCTTTTTCTCCTATAGTCTCGAACTATGAAGAAGCTCAACACAAGGATAGCGAGAGAAATAAGGATAACAAATGGTAGAATAATGGCAAGATGTCTAGAGGACAACCCCTTGGATTCATGTAGTTCGGAATTGCAGTCCAACAGCATAAGAATTGGATCATCTGCACATAGATCAGCATTGTTCAGAAAACTGTTTTCATATGCAAGGTTATAGAACTGACCCGGAATCCTCCCAACAAGTTGATTAGATGACAAGTTGAGTGAAGTCAGCCTTAGATTGCCAATTCCGAGAGGAATTTCACCAGAGAATTGGTTTTCTGATAAATCCAAGTTAAGCAGGTTAGGTAATGAACCAATTGCAGAAGGGATTTCACCAGAAAGCTTGTTATTGGAGAGATCTAATGTAGTCAACTGTCTCCACGAGATTATTTCAGATGGTAATTCACCAGAAAAATCATTACCGTTGAGAAGCAGGGTTGTAAGGCTAGAAAGATTGGTTATCTCCTTTGGAATTCTACCTGAAAACAAATTGTTGCTAGCCTGAAAGACGACCAAATTTGTCCAAGAAGCAACCGTGGCTGGAATTTCACCGGAGAATTTGTTGTCACTAATCTCCACCCTCGACATATTTGGTGCAATTTCACGTGGTAGTTCACCCGAAAACGAATTGTTACTTAACATCAATCTCGACATATTGAAACTTGTCCATAGACCTTGAGGGATCTCACCTGAGAACCTATTGTTCTGAAGTTGAAAAGTGCGTAAAGTGCGACAATTTCCAAGCGACCTTGGCACTTCCCCACTGAGATTGTTTGTATGAGCAACCACTCCTTGCAGCACGCCTCCGGCACATAAATTTTCAGGCAGTTGGCCACTGAATTGATTCTGTGACACCTCAAACCCTTCAAGCTTCGAATGAAGGCCAAACTCTGGTGGCAAGACGCCGGTTAAGTTGTTCCGAAAAACACGAAAATCTCTCAGAGAAGGCAGAAGGCCAATGCTTGCTGGCAACTCTCCCGTTAACTGGTTCGAAAACAGGTTTAAGAAGTCCAGATATTGTAACTTGCCAAAGTCCTCAGGAATGGAGCCAGTCAAAGTATTCATCGAAAGATCAATCTCCACTAAATTCATCGCTTCAACGGGTCGGGGTATCTCACCGGAAAGCTTATTGTGGTAGAGATAAACATGCGTTAGATTCAACGAAAATAGCCTACCAGGAATTGGACCTTCCAAATTATTTCCAGACAAGTCCAAGTGTTGTAAACTGGAAAGGTTGTTGAAACTTTCAGGGAGTTCACCGATCAGATTTGTTCGTGCCATCCACAAGTACCACAATTAGTTAACTGACCAAACTCTTGAGGTATTCTCATGGGGAAAACTCATTATAAGCCATACCCAAAACCTCAAGATTGGATAAGTTTCCAATTTCCTTGGGAAATGTGCCGTTGAACAGGTTCTGGTACGTGTATAAGGTTTGCAAATTGATAATCTCCCAATACTTGGTGGAATATTGCCAGAGAAATTATTGGCACCAACATCCAAGTAAACCAGATTTGATAACCGGTCAATCTCGTCAGGAATTGGACCAACAAATAGTTCTGAGAGAGGTCTAAGGTCTGGAGTTTTGAACAATTGGAAAGAGGCGGGAACTCTCCAGGGATATAATTGTAAGCAAGGTCAAGCAAAGTGAGATTTTTAAGATCACAGATTGTCGGAGGAATAGGTACCGTGATGTTTTTGTCAGCGAGATGAACTTCGGTGACGGAGTTGGCCGTGCAGTTGATCTCCGGCCAATCGCAGGGTGAGGAAGATGAGGTCCAAGATTGAATAGACGGTGGATTGCCCAGCTGTTGTTTAAGGCTGAGAAGAACATTTCGGTCGGCATTTATGTCTTGTGACGTTACTTTGAAGGGTATGGAGACGAAGAGAAGGAAGAGAGAGAATAAGCATAGTTCAGACATTTTCAGCACAGTTTGTATCAACGGGAAAAGCCGAGTTAGGATCGGGACTCGTTCATTTGTGACATTATTAAACTATGAAGCCTTTCCTTCTATGCTAAACTTTTTTTATTTATTTACAATTCTGCCATTACTTATCCGAAGTTTTTTTAATTGGAGTAGTAGGTTCTATTGAAAGTAGTATCTTAAATGTAATTTCTAGAATATAAATATGTTCCATATTTTCAAATTTCTTTACTATAAAACGAGGACCTGCGTATATGATTTGAATGACTAAAATCTTAGAAAATTTGAAGTCTCCATCCAATGAATTTTAATACCACCTTATAGTTTTTTAGCTGATTATACAAATAAATTTATTTTCATTTGCAATAATTAATTAGTAAACATTTGAGTTTTCTAAGGACATTCCAATTTGTTTGCTTTTTAAAACATGTAATTTGGGCTTTACATTTATTTATTTATTTGTTTTTTTGTAAAACTTCTCGTATACTAACAATTAGATGATCTAGTGAAATAGAGTATTAGATCCTTTTAAAAAAGTTGGAGCTTTGAATTTTACTGTTTTCGAGTGAATCAAATTGAGTTTGAAGAACTGTCATTGTCTCTGTAATACATAATCCGATTTAATCAATTAATAGATTAAATATTAGTGATTATAAAAAATAAATCTTCTCGTACAATATAATAAAAATTAATTGAAATAATATTAATATTTTAAAAATTAAAAACCAGTTTAAAATGATAATCATAATTTGAGGACCTTTTATGCAATTAAATCTTACAGTTTTTGTTTTAACAAAGTGCTTTCCGTCAAATGAAGCGTGCTGTAATTCCTCAACTAATTGCAAATACAGTGTGACCTTCCTTTTTTGTGAGAAAATGTCGGTTGAATAGTCAACCAAAGTGGGCTGCTGGTTAGACAGCTTCGAGATGCATAATATTTTCTTTATTTTTTTAATTTATAAAATTATTTTTTTATAATAACCAATATTCAAACTATCAACGAACTAATCCGTATTGGATACCGCCTAAGCGATAACGTCCCTCCAAACTCAATTTGATTCATTCATAAACATTAAGATTTAAACCTCTAACTTATTTAAGATATGTTTTATCCTACTAGACCAACTGATGGATGATATAAAATTGTTTTTTTATTATAAATTGAAGAATGAGATGAGATGTTATTATCGAGATTTATACTTTATATTATTAGATTCAATACAAAATTTCAACCATTTATCCATCTAAATAAAAGAAAAATTAAATTTATCAAGTAATTTTAGAGGTAAAAGAAAAAATTGTCATTTTTAGAATTCTTAGATTTGAATATCTATATGCAGTAGGAGTGCTTGAATGTTTATTATCAAATAATTGAGATTATTTTGAACATATATTATCTTATAATCATTTAGACTAAAAAAAAATTTTTAAAATATCTTTTATCTGTAATCTCTCACCATTATATTCATATTTTTATATATCAAATAAATTCATTCAACATTAAATTATTTTAGTAATAGATAAAATGATGTAGAAAATTATAATGAGGCATAACATCTAAAATATTCAATAAAAGAAACAAAGTGAGAAGAGAAGGTTGGTATGCTTTGTATTTTGTGACGCATAATTAATATATTGTTCGAAGAAATGTATGTATTGGAATACTTGACTATTCAACTAGCTACGGTTTGGGTTTGAATATCTCACATTTAGTTTTTATTCTATTTTTCTCGGATTTCTTTCACACCCTTTATCTAGAAAGAAAGAAAGAGAAAAAGTTTGCTCAACTCACTCACTCATCAAGAGTCGTTGGCCGCCTGTTCCTCTTGCATTTTTTTGTATTAACATTCTCATTTCATCACTCATAATTTTATAAGTTATTCTCGTGCAAGTAGGGAATCAAAATGGGACCGAATCTACATAAAAAAAAAGAGAGAGGCTAAACTCTATTTATGAGTTAATATTTTTTAGATATAAATCTAAGATGTATTTCAGTTGAAAATTTTAAAATTAATTAAAATATTGAATTTAAAAACACATTTTAATTTACCTAATTATAAAACTCATATTAAGTAAAAATAATTCAATCCAAGCAAACGAGTCTTTGTTCTTATGTATTAATGGATGAAAGCAAAAGATTGTTATATATATATATATAATTATTTAATACAAGGGTGAAATAAAAAGATTTCATAAGCGTGTATGAGATATTGTAATATATTGTTCTCATACATAAATAAATAAATAACACATAACAATATCTTAAATATGAATTCAGAAATTCAGAAATACTATTCCAAAATTTTAATAATTTTTTTTTATATTTTAATCTTTTTAAGAAATTAAATTAACTTTTCAAAAGCATTTCAAAAGAGATACTCAAGTTTCCATTTCCAAACACCCAGTTGACCTCTGAAAGTAGAAAAGAAAAAGAAGCAACATTGAAATTGAAATACATCTCAGAGAATCCACCAAATCATATTCACTAACTTATTCTATGAACATCATAGCTCATATGCCAACTTCCATGAAAATGACTGCAAATGATAGATTCGAAGTTTCTCACCACCAGAACTTCTCCACCTGAAAGATATAACAAAATTCACCATCTCTCATGAAGTTACCTTCAAATATGGATTGCAGGATCCAATGGGGCCTTTTCTTTCTCATTCCTACAAACTGAAAGCATCCAAATTCCCCATAGTTCTTAGCAAGTTCATCAATAGAAATTGACACTTTTCAATTTTCTAGCTTTTAATGAAAATAGAAGAAAATGGGCAACTTACCTTGTAGAGTTGAAGTTTCAGAACTCTTCAATACATGTAACCTCTTTGCAGTAGAAACGAACATGCTGCCAAATACATGAATTCTAGGATTAAATTATTGGAGCCAAAATGAAAAGAAGAAGAAGAAGATCAATTGTCATAATTGGAAGTTATGTATACTCATTGTTTGATTCATGTTTTTTGTATTTTTGCAGTTGAATAATAGTTGAAGGATTCATTTATAAGAATTCAATTTGTGTAAGCTGATGTTATAATCTAAGACCTCATATGAGAGAAAAATGCTTACTGCCATGGGACATCTCCAACAAGCACCCTGTCTCCTTCATCATCTTCATAAATTAGAGTATATTCCCCACTTCCAGCTAATGAACCTGCATCTGCTTTGGCTAATTCCTTGGTCTTGCTTTCGTTTTGGGTGGCAGATGGATCTCTTTGAGCTAAGATATAGTTGTAAAACAAACCAGTCAACTTAAGCTAACATAAATTAACATAAATAACCTGGTTTATGGACCAACCTGCAAGCAGACCACTGAACAGTTCATCTATAGCAAGTGAGAGTTCCTCATAGCTGCTATAGGCACTGAGATTTATTTTCCTTCCAATAGGGATTCCTTCCATGTTGATCTTTACAAACAACTGAGTTTTGGGATTTTCTGGTTTGACTTCAGTGTCCTTGTCATTTGATGATTCAGAAGCTGGCTTCGACAAGCTGTTGCTTGCAAGATTTTTCCGGAATGATCGAACCGGAGGCCACCCAACAACTGGGGAATATGCAATTCTGTTCATTTTGAGGATGTAAGAAGAGCTGATACGAAATAAGCAATAAAACTAAGTAACCCCCCCCCCCCCAACCCAAAAAAAAAAAGGAAATCACGGCATTTTTAGAACTGAAAACAAGCCACTGAAACACCTTTCCCATCCTAGACATACTTGAATCAAACCATGCTGAGCTCCTTGAACAAAACCTCGTTCAATTTTTTGCATATGAAAGAATCTTTTCTAGTGCCTATCATACAAGCTAAGTATCAAAGTTTAAGGAATAACAACCTTTTATTTGAGGTATTGTTTGTCGAGGCGTCTGGATCAGCAGTAGAATGAGTACAACATGCTTTCCTATCAGAAAATTGAAACTCTCCCAGTGTCATCTTAGAGCTACTTGGTTGCTTAAAGTCCTCAGCCATGCCAGCAAACCATGGAGTTGGAGTAGAATTCACTTTATCACTTGCTTTCTCTCCTATTCTTGTCTCATCTGTTGTGTGATGGAAAGCTCTCTTTGTTCCATGACTTGTATTGCTGTTGTAGCCATGGGCTTCTCCAGGAGGACCAAGCCTCAGCTCCAACTTCGTATCCTCTGAGACTTTATGATTTACTAGCCATTCTTTGTTCACAGTATTTAGAGTCGGAAACTGATGATACTCCTCCGTCTTATCAGATGCCATAACAAGGGAAATATGAAAGATAATCCTATCTGGTTCTATGTATATGCAAACTGCAGTGAAAATGACTACTTCAATCAAGAAACTACTCGAAATTCATATGGATCATAAGAGAACTGCAGGAAAAACAAAGTACTGAAAACAGTTTGTAGGATTAGATAAGCCTACTTGAGTTTACATAGAGGCTAACCAACAACAACCCAGAAAAGCTAAGTGCTTCACCAGCCTATAAATAAGAATTTTGATGCATTTTCATGGAAAGGGCGATATAAGGCAATAAAAGTTGGTGATATACGGCAAGCTTGTTGGGGGAAATATAGCTAAGTGGCTCTTTGAACTTCTTTTAAGTCTGCTCTCCTATTTTCTTCCTCAGACTTAGTTTAGGACAGAAAAAAGGAAACTGCAGACAGAACAGTTGCTCATAATACTGATTCATGACCTAGACAAGACAACATTGTTCTTTCTTCTTTTTTGTCAAGAATCTAATGCTAGCCTAGACTCTTATGATGCCTTATCCTAGGCTTTTAGGCAGATAGAATTTATACATGATAAGGACAGCATACATTTGTGCATTTGATTAAATACATGTCCTGCAATGTATTCTCCTGTGCTGTATTAAGCTGATACAATATATACACACCACATTTAAAATCATCCCAAAGAAGAAAGGAAGTAAACCGTGTGCTGTATTTCACGTCGGTTTTGTGTAATAGTACAAGTAAACGCAGTCAACTTTTTCAACGTGTAGAAAACAAGGAAATATTTTCCAACATTGTTGAACCAAGAAACTAGAATCCTGATAAGGTCTTGATTTAAAAGGAAAAAAAAGTAATAATTACATATATTTTACAATGCCTTGGGTTTTTGTCGTTATTATATTGTTGACTCTTAAACCTCTATCAAGCATGCTTTCTGCAATCCGCGTTTCATGGATGGGTGGAGACGCCTACCTTTTCTTTGACGGGTTTAGCATTTTCGGACAATGAAGTTCAAGTTACCATGTATCAAAAGTTCAAATTGAGACCCGAATACAGTCTTACTCGCTTTGGGTTTATAATGGTTATGGACAAAACGAATGTTGTTCAAGTAAATTGCAGTGAGTATCGATATCCTATGAAACCCAAACCGCAAAATAAAAATTATAACAACATATTGCAGTCGCTATTTAAATGATGGTATATGTATTTATTTTTTTTCTTTTCAGAGAAGGCAATGGATATGTTCAATGAATATTGAGGAAAAAGAAGAAAGAAAAAAACGAAGTTAAAAGTCTTGGCCATCATTATTATTAGCAGAACAACTAACCCTTTTGAGCTCACCATCTGTAAATGGTGGTGGAGCCATAATATCCCACTTATTAAGATATGATCCATCACTGCCTGACCTGATAATTCCCAACTTCACTTTAAGAGGAGCCTTTTTGGACCTTTTCTTTTTGCCCTTTTATTTCTTCTCTTTACTTCTTTGATCTTTAATTATGATTACAAGTTTGCCTGCTGCTAATTACCTGCATCCAACCAAATCACTTCCTCTTAATTCATATTTACAACTACATCAAATATGCTTAAAACTGTTGAGTTTTTTAACCTGCAAAAGCGACCGTATCTGCTATGTTAGTCATCTTCTACTTATGAAAAGAGTTTTGATTTGCAAAAGTAATGTTGTTTGTTTACTTATGAATGATGACCATGACCAGGGTTTTAAAAAATGATCCGCGACCGCGATTTCGGCCGCGATATAGCGGTTTCGCCGCCGTCCGAGTTACCCGCGATGGCCGCAATAGCGTCGCGGTAAATCCGAAATAACCGAAAACGCGATCGCGACCGCAATTTGAAACTCTGACCATGACCTGATCCCTCCATTTCATTTCAATTTCGAAGTGCGGGGAAGACCATGACCTTCCTCCAAACAGACCTTAAATATGGAACTTGAAATCAAGCCACTAACACTGTCAACTTTCCATAAAGTTCGACGTTCTGTCACTATGTATATATATGCGTGTGTGTGTATTCCTGCCAACCCACCAAGTAATGGAAAGGAGTTTTGGCGGGCGCCGGGGAAGCAACTTGATAATAGGATATATAAATCGGCACCTCATTATTGATAGATACGCATAATTGCTAATGCTTCATTTACAAAACAAAATCTTGTTTCCATAGTGCTGAACTGATTCTAGTGAAGGCCAGTGCGTCAACATTTCTAGCATCTGTCTTACAGGGCCCCGCCCCCTCATGCAATGTGAGCATCTGCAGCCTGTCTCACCATCTGAAAATAACCAGAAAAATTCGTACAATTATAAGTTATAAACAGGCCAGTGTAAATATAATAATGGGTTATATAAATAACACGAGACCTGGAAGTAAATATCAAGCTTCTTCCTCAAGATTGCATGCTCTTGCTTGATTTGTTGTAAACTCCTAATGCATCTATATAAAAGAAAAGGTTTTGCAAGTTTAATTCAGAACGGCCATAAGTTTAGTTCAGTTAGGCAATGTACTAATCCGTATGTATTAGAGAAAAGTAGAGGAAAAAATACATACCCTTCAGCATTTCCCCCACTGCAGTATTCGCTGAACACTGCGCATTCATTGATCACCTTTTTAGCTCCAATGCTTCAAGTAAATCATAAGTAACTTAGCAAAACAGTTACACTGCTACTAATAAAACATCAATTCACTTTTAATTATTGATTTCGAATGTAGGTTTATAGGAGGTTACCTGGAAGTGCTACCCTTGAATTGGTGCATGTAATCATCCAGTTTATTAAAGTTAATAGGCCAACTATTCCTGCATGCATGCAAGTATCTGTCACTGTAATACTAACCATAAAGACAATTATTATAAGACTATATGTTTTTATATGTTAATGTTCCCCTTACAGTGACTGTTCGATGTTCTGAATCAATCTAGCTGAGTCAGTGAAAAATAGTGTGGCAATTTCTTGTACAAAATTAGGATTGGCATCATCTTGTAACTCCTCCAGCTGGATGAATTGCTCGTCAAGATAACCCTACAACAATGCTTCAACATGCACATTTTACTTGATTTGGCTACGAAATTAAGCATGGGAAAGAAAAATAGAAAACTTAACTCGGCACACTATTGAGATGCAATGCTCGGATAAAAAATACAAGTGGGAAGGTGCAATCAGTGAAAAACAAGCATGTTTATATATTAATTAAAAAGTGATTCCTGTAGCTTATGTTGTTAAAATTAAGAAAAGGGAAAAGATAATAATAAAAAAGCAGAGCAAAGAGGAATAAATTAAAAGCTCGAGTAGTCGAGTGCAAATTAACCAAGTCTAAAGGGTAAAAACTTCTGTTTGGCCCATTGACACTAAATTGCTTCTTGGAGTGGGCTTCAAGTTAAACAAAACCATCCAAGATATATACTTCAGCCCGTTGGCTTAATTCCCAAGCAACCGAAACTAGAAATAGTGAATAAAATTCAAGAAAAAGGGTTTTCTAGTGTCGACCTATAAGAGGCTTTTGTAAATAAAATTCAACAAACCTCATATGTCTCTTTTTCCATTTTTAAAATTAGATCGTTCAAAATATCTCATTCAAAAATATAAATAAATAATAATATTTATATTTTATTTTTTACTTTTATATCTCGCTCTTTCACGTGTATTAAAATAAGATAATTATCATTTTTCATGATCAAATATGTTTTCTAAAACTAGACGGAGAGTATTAAAAATAATGAAAAGGGGAGAGAGAGGACCTGATCAAAGAGGGACCGTCTCATGCAGGCAACTTGGTGTTGCAGGCCATTCCTATCCATACTTTGCTTTCGTTTCCTTTGTAAATTGTAAAGAAAGTGCCAAAAAGAAATTCTGATATTTGAATGATTTAGCAGCTTTGCTCTGTTCGTCTGGAAGGGATTTGAGATCCGCTCAGCGTCAAGGGCCTGCCTGTGTATTTATAGTGTATAACTGCAGCAGAAAAGAAAGGGAGAAAGAATCTACGGTCGAAAATAAATAAAAATCAAGAGGCTTACGTGTCAAATGTTATCCGATTTTGATATCAATTTAGATTTTGACGTTTTGGCTAAAAATATATGTTATTGACGGGATATGATGTTCCTAGGAGGCATTTCATTTTCGAGCATTTATATATAAACAACTTTTTTATATCTATTTAAAACATATTATAAACTGTGATATCCATAACTATACATCTTGAAATTCAAATTATTTATTTACTTATTTTATTTATGATATCTATTTTAAAATTATATTTATGTTTATTCTATTTAAAAAATTTATGTTATTAATATATATATTGAAGACACTAAATTTTGTCCAACACATTTGTGTTATTATATTATAATATATATTTATATATATATATTTACACTTTATTTTTATTACATTTTCATAATACAAAACCAACTACAAGCCCAACATGTGCAGCCCAACAGAGCCCCCAAGACCCAAGCATGCACGCAACACGAACCGGTCCAGATCTGCAACCCGAATTGATGCTAGGGTTTCCAGAAGCCTTGTGTTCCAACGGCGTCGTGTCATTCACCTAGCCGAACCAACAAGCAAGGCCGAGACTTCTGCTGGTTCCCTAGCCCCAACAACAACCCACAACCGATCATTTCGGTTTAACAAACGAACCACACGTTAGTAAGAGTCCAAAGCCACAAGAACACCATAAAATCAGGAGTTGTAGTTCGATTAGGGCTCAAACACTATAGTTAAAAATAGGAAATTTTTCACTATAAATAAGTGTAATCGAACTCATTGTAGGGGGATATTACGAATAGATTACCAGAGATTTACACACGAAAATATTAGCAAGAGTTCGAAGCATTTTGTACCATTTTTTTTGAAGGAAATAAAGAGGTAGTGTTTGCTTACCTTGTTTGCCGTTATTTTTACCTTGCATGCGTATCTCCTTCATTATTGTGGCTTGAATAAAACCCAAAAGAAGCCTTTTTAGCCGATGAACATAGGGGCTTGTCGAGATCTTTCGAGTTAGATCCATCCCCCGAGGCTCGATTTTAACAAAATCACTTTGATTTCTTTGAATAGGGGAAGGAAAGTTGTTTAAAAATAAAAAAAAATTTAAGTTTTGCCGCCGATGACCGGCGGCCGACGAGGCGGCGGATGACCATTTCTGGGTTTATACGGCGGCGTGTTCTTCGTTCATGAAAAACATGCATGAGTCTATAAGAGAAAATGAGATTTTGGTTTTTGATCCAAATGGGGGTGGGTTAAAAATGAAAATGTGTTTGTGTTAATGGGTTATATACCCAGCCCGTGTGTGACCTGCGACCCGATCCATGGGTCCAAACGACTCGCGTGTTTTTAAAAAATGCGGGTTAACCCCTGTTTTGGTCCCCCTCTATTTTTGAAACTTTCATTTTAGTCCCAAATTCGTAATTTCAACGCTGATTTTCTTCTGGATTTGACCCTCCAAGTTGATTTCATTCCAATTTAATATCGTCATGGTCATTTTTACTATTTGTTTTATATTTTTATTTATATTTATTTTTACTATAACTATTATTAGTATTATTTTTAATATTATTTTTTATTTCATATATGTATATATATATTTTACTTATTTCTTTTTATACTCTTTTACTATTTTATTATTTCTATTATTATTATTATTTTCTTTTCTATTTTACTTTTCTATTTTATTTATTCATTTTTACTTTCTTTTTATTTTTATATTTCATCTCCCTTTTATTTCTTTCATTTATTTATTTATTTATTTGCATTATCTTCTTATTTTTATTTAGTTGTTTGCTATGTATATATTATTATTTTTATTATTATTGTTCTCTATGTTATTCGTTTTATTTATTTCATTCATTTTTATCTTTAATTTTTTTATTTGATTTATTCTTTATTGTTTTCTTTACTTCATTCATTTTTTTTCTTTATTATTTATTATCATTTTTTTACTTTATTATTTATTATCATTTTTTTACATATCTTTCGACTTAAAAATGGTACATTTTCAACCAATCAATGGTAAGTTTTGGATCGTTATTTTACCTTTCAATTTAAAATTACAACTTTCTTAATTAAAGACAACTGGAGATTACACAGTACCGAAAGGGTGATTCAAGGGTGCTAACTCTTCCTTGACTGTAACCGACTCCCGAATCTGACACATCTTTGGTAAGACGCAGATCAGATAAGAAATAAGATATCCGATCAACCTATTTATTTCTAAATAAATGATCGGTGGCGACTCCAATCCATTTAATCCACATCGAAGCCCAATTTCGGGCCCACCTGAAAGACGATTCCGACAGATTGGCGACTCCACTGGGGACACAGGTAAGTGAGTCAGACTAAGGTAATTTCCAGTTGTCTTTTTAACGAAAAGGGTAAGTTTAAATTTTAAGGTAACATTTCGATCCTTTTTACTTACTTTTGATTATATTTTCGAGTAAATAGTTGTACTAATCGTTTTCTCATGATTTCAGCCTTCAAAGCTTTTTTCACTTAAGGCTCTAAACCCGAGCTCTAAACCCGAGCTCCAAACCCGTTTTAAGTGGGGGTAAAAGCGACGCCTTCGTGTGAATTTATTCACCGTGCGAGCCTAGCAAGTAGCCTTCGGGATTCATATATCTTATGTCTTCGTGTGAATTTATTCACAGTGCGGGCATAAGGGAATGTGTCCTCTCGAGTTTAACTTAGTCCACACAAGCCTGTGATGTGTTTTGGACTAAAGGTCTGGTAAGCCCAATGGGGCACCGACAAGAAGAACTCGGGTACCATTTTTTTAGAACCTAAACCAGGAGACTATGGAGAATTAGAGCCTACCCCGAAACCACATTCCAAAATCTAGGATATTTTTACCCTAACCTTGAAATTTGTTTGTTTTTCTACTTTTCGTTTTTTCTTTCATCATTTTTTCATCATTTTTATTTCGCTAACTTTTTACCTTTGTGTTTGTTTTAAAGCACTTGCATCATTTAAAAGAGGTGTTGATCCACCAAAAACATATTTGTTAAGCATGAATAATCTGCATTAATGGACAAAGGGGTTGTAATACAAGAGATGAAAATACAAAGTACAGTCTACAAGGTGACTATATGTCACATTCAATTTAGAAGACGTGGTGCTCACAATTGAAGAGTATATCACTTTGTTGCATTATAAAGGACTCAGAATGAATCGGGTCTACATCAAGCACAATAAAAGTCTATCTTTGAAGTACTGACTGGAAAAGATTGCAGGGGCAAGATGAAGGTTACTGATCTTGGGAGTCCCTTCGAAGACAACAATGACAAAACATTAGCTGAAATTGGAGACCATTGCTGACGAATTCAAGAAACAGACAAATAAACTTCACATAGTTCCTATCAATTGAGGGTTCCAATGACGTATTCGTTGGGAACATGCTCAATAAAAGATAAATGTCCGATATGCAGTCATTCGAAACTTCTTGTGCCAGTACAAGAAGCAACTCAATATTTGCACGGTTCATCCAGAGAAGACGGAGAGGTACGACAAGTTATTCAACCGGTGACTGATGAACGCAGAAGACTAGTCAGCATGTCAGAAGCTGCCATGATATTTTTGGTCTCTTGAAAGATAAAACACATTTGTCCCCAATAAGGATTATTTATAATAACAGTCACATTTTTGGATCAATGCCTCGAACATTTCATGCATCATGCATTCTTGCATATTATGCATTATTTTTATTTTCTTTCCCGTTTTTTCATTTCTAACAAGAGATGTCTCATAAAGGGAACAAACAAGCTTTGAATGCAAATTAAAGATTATCTGAAGCGTGTTTGAAGATCCACAATGATGAATGAGATACTAGCGCGTGTTAGTAAGATCGAGAAAATTCAAGAGCAACTCATGAAAACTCAACGAGAGATGATTGATCAAACAAGAAGATTTTAGGATGAATCCAGAGAGCAGATGACCTAGTTAATGGATATGATAAATGTTGTGATCCATGGAGAGAAGTCACTAGTGGATCCTATGAATGCTGGTGATGAAGCTGAAACGATAATGACCAGAGGACCTGTTAAAGAGCCAGATATTTCAGGTCTGCCCCAAAAACCAAATATGATTATAGAAGGTTCCACTAGGCCAACCATGGAAAATGAGCTTTCCCTTGTGAGAGATAAGTTTCACTCATAGAAGAGGGTCAAAGAATATGACCGAATGTTGACCAAGAAGGATCAACCTCTCATAATTAGAGGTTATACCCCTTTTCAATCATCAAGACAGGACACTCAAGTTCTATCTATAAAGTCATCAGCCAGTAGTCTCTCGTCATGGGGACTAAATGAGAAGAAAAATAAAGTGCAGGGTTTTCAGTTCCCTCCCTTCCACTTTTCACTTGAAAAATTACGTTCAGAAATGCTCACAGCCAGATTGATTACACCGGGATATATCCAGCCACAGTGGCCCTCGAATGAGAAATGGACATACAAGGAGATTCCTCGGGTGAACCAGGATAAAACCCCAGCTTGTTCAGCTAAGGTTCTTGGAAACCTTGAGGATCCTTTAGAACAAGCAATCCAGAAGTGCAAGGTAGAGATGAAGGTCCAAAACTCAGAAGTTGTCAATTCAACGGAGAATGCATGCGAAGAACATCCGAACATGAGGGCTTCCGTGAATGTAATTTGGGACTAGCCTGTGGGTTTGAGAATAGACAGGGCAGTTGTAGCCAAGACGACACCTCAAACTGCTTCAACAGAGGATTCCTACAAAAAACCTAAGGCACATGAGGATTGGAAAAGAAATCCAAATAAAGGAGCTTCCATGAATATGGTCCGAGATTAGCCTGTGGGTTTAAGAATCAGTGGAACTTACGTAACTTCAACACCTATATCAGATTTCCTGAACGCAAGAGGGATTCTAGGCTCATGAGGCTTAATGAATATTACACCAATCACAGTTGCAATATGTGTTCAGGATCCAACCAAAACTATCACTACCGAGGAAAATCGTTTTGGATCTAAATTTGGGCCCAATTTCCAGCAACCAGGAAAGGAAATACTTATAAATCCCAAAGAAGTGGGATTTTCCCAGGAAAATGATCCGGATGAAGCAGAAATTGATGTGTCTGAGGGTACATCAAAAAGAGCCCCGACCAGTGAAACAAATGAGGAGTGGGGAGCCAGTGCAGATGAAAGCCCTAATCCAACTAGTGGGGTACCCAAATGAGGCCTTATTCTATTTCGTGACGACCTGTTTGAAACTGTTTTTGATTTTTCTCGTATTTGGAACTTATTTTTGAACACTTTTTGGATATTAAAATGAATTTATGTTGAATGTTGGACCAAATTTACAACTTGAAATTCCTGGAATATCACCTGAATTAAAAGTTTTTTAATAATTGAGGTTGTAAATCTTTGACAAATGACAAGATTGAACCCTGCAAAACAAAGACCCCTTGGTCCTAATTTAAAAGATACATCAGACTACATATTCTTCTCTTACAGGGACCGAACTAGTTTTCTCTTCTCATAAAGAGTCCATCAAAGGTTTGGTATTCAGGTATGTGTTAGAAGCGAACAAAATGGGGTAACTAGCACATGAGATTGCAAAACTAATTGGTTTATACTTTTGTTTAAGACGTTCAGTGATGATCATGATCTTCTCAGATGGAATGACCAAATGGGTGAATCTAGCTTAGGTCAGTTGCTTGGGAACTAAACTCTAACGATGAGATTTTTTTACCTTAAAAAGCACATAGACTATAACAGGTTCTTCATAACAAACTTAAGAAATTGGACCCATATACCCATTATAATATTATTTATATACAATAAAGCTTGAGTTGTCCCTATAGAGCAATTGGTTAAACACCCCGGCTTTATGGATAATATTCAGCTAGCCTGATAAAGGTGATTATACTATACAATAAAGCTTGAGTTGTCCCTCTAAGGCAATTGGTTAAACGCCCCGGCTTTATGGATAAGATTCAGCTAACCTGATAAAGGTATTTACATATTGAGTTGTCCCTCTAAAGCAATTGGTAAAATTCCCCGGCTTTATGGATTCAGCTAGTCAGACAATGGCAAATTTAAATAAAGAGTTTCGGTAAAAATGGACTAAGGGAGTTAAGGAACATCTGTTATAGTCAAATACACACAAGCACTCAAGAATCTCATTTTTAGACTGATATTTCTGCACTGCCTTTGTTAGAGGAGCTTACAAAACTTGAACAGATGGAAGATTTCAGAGAACTGAAACAGAAGTATTCCGAAAGGTCTAGCCATTGATTATGCTAGTTGTGTCATTTTGTTCGCCTCCGATCAAAATATCAAATCAAGGAAAAGGGTATGCCACGATCTTCACGATGACCGAATCGATGAAACAAACCTTAATAACCCACCTCTAAACCAACTTTTCGATCTTGATATTTGTCAAAGGTTTACAGCTATCCAAGATTAAAAGAGCATTTGATTCTTTTGATATCCAATGAACTCCGGTTTTATGATATTTTTCAATTGTGAAACCTAGAAGGATGAAAAGCATTTTCAAACAAGATAAGTTCTCTAGAAGCATGCCTTGGAATTCAACAAGTATCCCTCCAAAGCTCAAAATTGAAACTGGGGCAAATGAAGCCATTTTTGGGGCAAAATTTGATAAGGGAAAGAAAACAAATTGTCTTAGGCTGAGTTTTGCAAGAGTATACCCTGGTGGAAATTAAGAAAAACTGAGAGAATGAAGACTGCTCACACAATTATTCCCTTCACATATCAACATTCTATTTTAAGCATATTGAAGAATCCAAGATCAAAAATCAAAAATTCAAGATTCCAACATTAAGAGTCATCTGACAACCAGGGATTTCTACACAAACCCTAAAATAACATATTTTGCATATACATTTTAGGCATATATAAGAGCATCGCATCCATAGCATCGCATCCATAGCATAATTTTGCAAATTCATGCTAGAGTCAATTTCAACTTCTTAGCGAAAGATATTGAACTCGAAAGAAGTGCAATTTACAAGTTTGGATCTTAACTTCACAACGAAGAACATCCAATTAAAATCTCAATTTCACAGCGAATAAGTCATCAACGATTTCAAATTCACGAAGAAGGATATCATGCCCGATGAAGTGATCTAGTGTCACAACAAACATGTCATCCGCAGATTTGACTTTCTTAAGTCAACAATTAAAGCTTCTGAAAGGATTTCTTTAACATGCATGAACAAACAGATTATCAATCACCTTTGAGATTGTTTCTCTCGAAACAAGGGGTCGCCTCGCTCAAGACTAATTTACTCAAAACAAAGTTTTGTCTCTCTTGAGACAGTTTCTCTTAAAACAAATTTTGTCTCTCTTGAGATTGTTTCTCTTAAAACAAATTTTGTCTCTCTTTAAACAAAAACTTTGAATTTGTTTTCCTTGAAATAAAGTTTTGTCTCTCTTGAGACAGTTTCTTTTAGAACTAAATTTTGTCTCTCTTGAGACATTTTCTCGTAAAACAAATTTTGTCTCTCTTGAGACAGTTTCTTTTAGAACTAAATTTTGTCTCTCTTGAGATATTTTCCCGTAAAACAAATTTTGTCTCTCTTGAAACAAAATCTCTGAATATGTTTTCCTTTAAACAAATTTTGTCTCTCTTGAGACAGTTTCTCTTGAAACAAATTTTATCTTTCTTGATATAGTTTCCCTTGAAACGAAGTTTTCCTCTTGAAGCACCAATCTTTGAAATTGTTTCTCTTGAAACACAAAAAACCTTTGAAACAGTCTCTCTTGAAACACAAAAAAAAACCTTTTGAAATTGTTTCTCTTGAAACGTTATTCTTGATTGAAATATCAGATTCAACTTTCAACTCCACTGAACGAAAATTTGTGTCTTTTATCTTTGTCCTATTTTTTTGTTCCACGAAAAAGAACAAAGAGGGGCAGCTAAAGACACTAAATTTTGTCCAACACATTTGTGTTATTATATTATAATATATATGTATTTACACTTCATTTTTATTACATTTTCATAATACAAAACCAACTACAAGCCCAACACGTGCAGCCCAACAGAGCCCCCAAGACCCAAGCATGCACGCAACACGAACCGGTCCAGATCTGCAACCCGAATTGATGCTAGGGTTTCCAGAAGCCTTGTGTTCCAACGGCGCTGTGTCATTCACCCAGCTGAACCAACAAGCAAGGTCGAGACTTCCGCCGGTTCCCTCGCCCTAGCAACAACCTATAGTCGATCATCTCGGTTCAACAAACGAACCACACGTTAGAAAGAGTCCAAAGCCACAAGAACACCATAAAATCAAGAGTTGTAGTTCGATTAGGGCTCAAACACTATAGTTAAAAATAATAAATTTTTCACTATAAATAAGTGTAATCGAACTCATTGTAGGGGGATATTATGAATTAATTACCAGAGATTTACACACGAAAATATTAGCAAGAGTTCGAAGCATTTTGTACCATTTTTTTTAATGAAATAAAGAGGTAGTGTTTGCTTACCTTGTTTGTCGTTATTTTTACCTTGCATGCGTATCTCCTTCATTGTTGTGGCTCGAATAAAACCCAAAAGAAGCCTTTTTAGCTGATGAACATAGGGGCTTGTCGAGATCTTTCGAGTTAGATCCATCCCCCCGAGGCTCGATTTTAACAAAACCACTTTGATTTCTTTGAAGAGGGAAGGAAAGCTGTTTAAAAATAAAAAAAATTAAATTTTACCGTCGATGACCGGCGGCTGGCCGCTGGGCGGCGGATGGCCATTTCTGGGTTTACACGGCGGCGTGTTCTTCGTTCTTAAAGAACATGAAGAACACGCATAAGTCTATCAGAGAAAATGGGATTTTAGTTTTTGATCCAAAATGGGTGGGTTAAAAATGAAAATGTGTTTGTGTTATTGGGTTATATACCCAGCCCGTGTGTGACCCGCGACCCGATCCATGGGTCTAAACGACCCGCTTGTTTTTGAAAGAAAGCGGGTTAACCCCTGTTTTGGTCCCCCTCTATTTTTGAAACTTTCATTTTAGTCCCAAATTCGCAATTTCAACGCTGATTTTCTTCTGGATTTAACCCTCCAAGTTGATTTCATTCCAATTTATTCCGTCATGGTCATTTTACTATTTGTTTATATTTATATTATATTTATTTTACTATAACTATTATTAGTATTATTTTAATATTATTTTTATTTCATATATGTATATATATATATATTACTTATTTCTTTTTATACGCTTTTACTATTTTATTATTTCTATTATTATTATTATTATTATTTTTCTATTTTACTTTTCTATTTTATTTATTCATTTTTACTTTCTTTTATTTTTCTTTTATTCTATCTTTCATCTCCCTTTATTTATTTCATTTATTTATTTGCATTATCTTCTTTTTTTATTTAGTTGTTTGCTATGTATATATTATTGTTATTATTATTATTCTCCATGTTATTCGTTTTATTTATTTCATTCATTTTTATCTTTAATTTTTTTTATTTGCTTTATTCTTTATTCTTTTCTTTACTTCATTCATTTTTTTCTTTATTATTTATTATCATTTTTTACACATCTTTCGACTTAAAAAGTGTACATTTTCAACCAATGAATAGTATGTTTTGGATCGTTATTTTACCTTTCAATTTAAAATTATAACTTTCTTAATTAAAGACAACTGAAGATTACACAGTACCGAAAGGGCAGTTCAAAGGTGCTAACCCTTCCTTGACTGTAACCGACTCCCGAATCCGACATCTTTGGTAAGACGCAGACCAGATAAGAAATAAGGCATCCTGTCAACCTATTTATTTCTAAATAAATGATCGGTGACGACTCCAATCTATTTAATCCACGTCGAAGCCCAATTCCGGGTCCACCCGAAATACGGTTCCGACATATATATATCCTAAAAAAATATTTCTAATATATTATTGACTATATAAGAATTTGTTTTTTCACCTAGTCGTGAACAATTGATCATTATGTAGCTTAAGCTATTTGAATTTCAAGTTGATAGATATAATATAGTAATTTCTAAATTTATAAAAGAATACATATCACAAAGAACTTTCTTAAGGATTTGGAATTTAATTTGAATATTAAATCTTCAAAAATATATAATTATTAAAATGTAAAAGAACATATTTGAACTATTATATTACGAGTTAAAGTAAACGCTTGTTTGATAGTAAAAAAAAACTTTTTTATGATATTTATTATATTATTTAATATTTTTAATACAATATTTGTAAAAAAATATTTAATAAATTTAATTTTTCTAATACATATTTCTTTTTATATATATTTTATATATTTATTTAATAAATGTTAGATACATACATTTGACACATGATAATATGATGTGTAAATCTATGAATTTGTATCAATTAATAAAATAATATTTGATAAGATATCATTTTAACAACTAACGAAATTGGAACGCGGGATAAAAATGACACATTATCCATCGAACGTATTGGGTCACTATCAAATTTAGGATCATAATATATAACAGTTATCAAAATCTTGTATTTAAATGTATAATACTTATTAAATTTAAGTATAAAAACATATAACATTTGGCCAATTCAAATATTAAATTAAATAATAAATCAATATATTACATAAAAATAATCAAACTTAAATGCTAAAATAAGATTCTACCATTCAAACATCGCATCAGGTAAAAAGCGCAAATACCAGGTAAAAAAAATAAAGTATCGAATTCAAGTTCAAATAATGTTCCTTTGAATGAATTGACTGTACTCCGAATCCTAAAGCTGAAAATGAGGTTTTGATTATAGTGGGTAAAAGACGCTGCACAAAGCTGAGTGAGGTCGCTTTCAATTCTAGCTGTGGGCCAACAGCGGCAACCTGTACGGCTGCTCTATTCTCATCCTTCACATAAAACTCCATACCAATCTACGGGTAGTTATGCGGTGCGGCGCCTAAAAAAATACAGGAAACAAGTGATTATTTAGACCGGTTATGTATATTATTTAACAATATTATAAAGTACATACTAGGTAGCGCTTATATAATGTAATAGGTAGCGCTTATATTTACCTATTTATAAGTAAACCGGTAGATTTATACCGATAACATTGCAAATTTACCTATTACATTATATTATATTGAAAGTATCCATACTTTTTATAAAAAGGATCGATATTTCTTTTAAAGTTATGTAATTTATGTTTCAATTTTTTTTAATAGTGTTTCATGTTTCCACCTACAATATTTAATTTAATAATTCATTTGCACAAAAAATTATTTGATTGTTTTGATATTTTATAAAATATTATTTAAATTTTTAATTTAATAATAATATATATCGTAACGTAAAAAATAAATCATTAGACGCTTATAATTACTAATTAATATCTAAAACTCACTCAAAAGATAACCTTAAATTAATGTTTTCCACAATGAGCATTGCAATTTACCTATTACATTATATTATATTGAAGTGTCCATACTTTTTATAAAAAGGATCGATACTTCTTTTAAAGTTATGTAATTTATGTTTCAATTTTTTTAATAGTGTTTCATGTTTTCCACCTACAATATTAATTTAATAATTTCATTTGCACAAAAATTATTTGATTGTTTTGATATTTTATAAATAATATTTAGAATTTTTAATTTAATAATAATATATCGTAACGAAAAAAATAAATTATTAGACGCCTATAATTACTAAATTAATATCTTAAACTTACTCAAAAGAACTTAAATTAATGTTTCACAGTGAAAAAGTATGGACACTTTTATAAAAAGGATAGACACTTACAATATAACCACTACCTATTACATTATATAAACGATACTATTACATTATATAAGCGCTACCTATTACATCATATGTTTACCTATTATATTGAAAGTGTCCATACTTTTTATAAAATGATCGATACTTTTTTTAAAAGTTATGTAATTTATGTTTCAATTTTTTAACAGTGTTTCATGTTTCCACCTACAATATAATTTAATAATTCATTTACACAAAAAATTATTTGATTGTTTTGATATTTTATAAATATTATTTAGAATTTTTAATTTAATAATAATATAGTAACGTAAAAAATAAATCATTAGACGCCTAATTACTAAATTAATATCTTAAAACTCACCTCAAGGATAACCTTAAGAACACTTGAAGAAGCAAGAGAACAACTATCCAAGCAATCAAAACGAAAATCCCAACATTATAACACTGAACATATCATATCATGTTCAAACTCAAGTTGTAGATTTTGATTTCCTTTGCTTGGCATCATATGAGATTTGGATTTTGATTTCCTTTTGCTTGGCACCATATGAGCTTTGGATTTTGATGAGCATCGAAGTATTTCAGACTTATGATTTGGGTGGTACTCAACTTATGATTTTAGTTGCTATTTGTTACATTTCTTGTATACCACCCAGATCATACGCCCGAAACTTTCTGACGCTTTAAAGTTGACCAAAAAATAAATGGTCGGGATTTCCCTCGCGTTTATACGTTGGAAAAAAAACAATGGAAATTAGGAATAATCAATGATAACATGCATATTGGCTGGGCTAATATTTATAGTGGAGCCGAAATATATATTGAAATTCAAACTCAAATTGAAATTTAAATTCAAACTCCAATTACATATGAAATGAATTTGAAATGCAGTGTTAAATTGAACATGAAATTGCATAATTGATTCATACTGTTCAAGTAACATGCTTTATGAACCATCAAGCTAAAAGACAATATTGATTGAGTTCAAAGCTGAGTTGTGAGTTGATGGAGTTGTCACACTTGTCACATGGTTGGAATAAAGTACTCACATGCAGATAGATTGTTTTGTTATACATAACCCATCTCAACTGAATGAAAATATACATACAATATAATCAAACCAAAACATACTTACACAACAAATTTATATATAACAATGTTCAAATAAGTACCCACAAAAACGAAATTAATCCAATGAAAAAGAGTTATTTCTAACAAGTCCGGAACATTATTTTTCCAAATAATGTACCCTAACAATGTTCAATTAATGTACACACAACAATGTTTAATTGATTTGTTGTTTAATTTTCAATTTGAATTATTTGATTTAATAATTTCATTTGCACAAAAAATTATTTGATTGTTTTGATATTTTATAAAATATATTTAGAATTTTTAATTTAATAATAATATATATCGTAACGTAAAAAAAATCATTAGACGCCTATAATTACTAAATTAATATCTTAAAACTCACTCAAAAGATAACCTTAAATTAATGTTTTCCACAGTGAAAAAGTATGGACACTTTTATAAAAAGGATAGACATTTTACAATATAACCACTACCTATTACATTATATAAATGATACCTATTACATTATATAAGGGCTACCTATTACATCATATGTTTACCTATTATTTGAAAGTGTCCATACTTTTTATAAAAGGATCGATACTTTTTTTAAAAGTTATGTAATTTATGTTTCAATTTTTTAACAGTGTTTCATGTTTTCCACCTACAATATTAATTTAATAATTTCATTTACACAAAAAATTATTTGATTGTTTTGATATTTTATAAATATTATTTAGAATTTAAATTTAACAACATTAACCAAAGATAATAAATATATGTTTTTTTTTATTTAATAATAATATATACCGTAACGTAAAAAATAAATCATTAGACGCCTATAATTACTAAATTAATATCTTAAAACTCACTCAAAAGATGTATATACCTAATATGTAGTTAACAAACATACCTAAATATGTAGTTATTGTACATACCTAAATTTATGATAATATACTGTAGTTATTGTACATACCTAAATATGTACTGCGAATTTAATGTTGTACCCGCCCTTTAACTACCACTACCAATGCCACATCCTATTGAAAGCAGCACACGACAAAACATGTTCAAAATGAACCTTTGTTTACATCTCCATCAACTCCTGGAGCACTGACTTGCACAAAAATTTTTGCCATGGATAATACTGATATAGACAATGTTAAGCCAACCGAGGAATGCCATTAAGTACATAATGTTGATGAATCTGACAGATTGTTGGTCAGCTCTTCCGTTCACGTGATCAAGCTTGGCACTTTTACAAGGGATTCGCACGGGAACATGGGTTTAGTGCACGTAAGGAACAACACGGCTTGACGTGGAAGGGAATGTGTAGACACAAGAATTTTGTTGTTCTAAAGAAGGGTTTCGAGTATCAAAAGTCAATACTGTGATCGTCAACGTGCTCATACGCCAGTCACAAGAACAGGATGCAGGCTAGAGTCGTAGTTACAG
Source organism: Hibiscus syriacus (assembly GCF_006381635.1). NCBI lineage: Eukaryota > Viridiplantae > Streptophyta > Magnoliopsida > Malvales > Malvaceae > Hibiscus > Hibiscus syriacus. The sequence continues at coordinate 1,058,162 of NW_024061893.1, forward strand.
CAACAAATACAAACGATCAGTGGGTTTAAGTAAGTCTGATCAGAAACATAATCATGCATTGTGCACATCTGCTATGACACCATTTATGCGTTCTAATAGAGCTGTAAGTAAGCTGATATCGATGAGGCAACAACATTGAAAGAGGTCGTGTTGGCACGTCACAAGTAATGAACTATTAACGCAGCAGGCAGGGGGCTATCATAATGTTGGATTTACACATAAAGACCTCTACAATGCACTTCAAAGAGGTAAAGCAAAGGAAATCGTCGATGGGGATGTGAATGCGCTATTGCCTACTTTGATTATAAGAAACATGATGATCCCGGGTTTTTATGACATACTCGGTACGAATCGGGGGCATGTATAATCTTATTTGGTCGGATTCTACATCGAGATCGGATTACACATGCTTCGGTGATGTAATTGCGTTCGCACAACGTACAAAGATAATTTGTATGTCGCCAATTATGCCTATTGTTGGTGTCAATCATCACCATAACACAATTGTGTTTGCCACTGCCATAATCGCTGACGAGACGTCTCAATCTTTCGCGGGGGCTACAGAATTTTTTAGAAGCCATGATGAATAAATCACCTATTTCTGTTGTAACCGATGGGGATAGGGCAATGCAGAGGGCTATCAAATCTGTTATCCCTTATGCTAAGCACAGATTATGTTCTTGGCATCTTTCTCGCAATGCACAAGCTAACATTGGTGACCCAAAGTTTACAGCAGCATTCTCAAAATGCATGGCTTCCTGGTGGACAACCAATGAATTTGATATTCATGGCGTTCGATTGTTTCAGAATTCAACGTCCACAAGCATCCATGGGTGATTGAGAAGGAAATACACGACACTTATGGGCACATAGCTAACGTCTTTTTTTGCCAATATTCGCTCAACACAAAGGTGCGAGTCTATGAATGCTTCACTAGCTATTGCACTGAAACACAAGAAGACATATTTAGATGTTGTTCATGCAATTGAAGATGGAATTAGTAGAATGCGTATGAACGAGTTGAAAGCGGATTACTTAAGTTCCCATACGAAGCCCTTCCAGATCACAAAACTGGTCGACCTTGAAAGCCATACCGCTGCGATTTTTACCCGCAAATCTTTTCGTGTGTTCCAAGATGAACTTATACGGGAGACATTGTACGGATTGAGGCAGAGATTAAGTCCTTATCAATGAATGTCAACATTATATTTTGTCAAAGTACGCAGAAAAAAATAGGAAATTTGAAATTAGTTTTGATTCTCGTACGAAACTCTAATTTGCTCCTGCAAAAAATTCGAGACCGTTGGACTTCCGTGTCGCCATCAACTTCACATTTTGAAGCAATTGGACTACACATATTTGCCTGGGACTTTGATTCAAAGTAGGTGGACTAATGATGCGAAGGCTTCTGCATCAGCTATGTTGATTTGAATGTGTCTCCATAAGTGATGCAAATGGCAAGGTTCGCTGCTCTACGTTCAACGTCAAGTAGGTTATGCTACATTGCATCAAAGACAGACGAGTCTTTCAAAACCGCAAGAGATGAGATGAAAAAACTAATAGAAGAATTAGAAAACTCGTTTGGTTTGAATCATTCAGTCAACCAGAGCATTGTAGTAAACAATGTTCATGACCTCAACGAAAACAACGCAAGCGAAAAGAAGTGCCGAAGAACAAGGTCGAGAAGAAAATTAGGCGATGTGGGTACTACAACGGTGAGGGGCATAACAAACTAACATGTCCTCAAGTCAAGCTCAGTTTGAGTACAAGCACACAGCCTACATCAACTGATTTTTTCGAAGACAGAATGGAATGACAACGATCTCCATATAATATATCGTAAGTATCAACATGACTCCTATTGTATGTACATATAAATATTTTGAATGAAGGAAGAAAAACCGCGTTACTTAAAATTACCGACACTTTTTTAAATGGTATCGACACATTTTTCTTCCAATCTGGACATAAAGTACCGACACAATATTATAAAGTGTCGATATAGGTTGTAGACCTATTCGCTCATAAAACCGGTATATTTATACCGGTTATATTACAAAATTATCTATTACATTATAAATCTGGGTTCCGATGTGTAAATGTCGATACTTTTTTAAATGGTATCGACACATTTTTCTTCCAATCTGGACATAAAGTACCAACACAATATTAAAAAGTGTCGATATAGGTTGTAGACCTATTCGCGCATAAAATCGGTATATTTATACCGGTTATATTACAAAATTATCTATTACATTATAAATCTGGGTTCCGATGTGTAAATGTCGACACTTTTTAAAATCGTATCGACACATTTTTCTTCCAATATGGACATAAAGTACCGACACAATATTAAAAAGTGTCGATATAGGTTGTAGACCTATTCGCGCATAAAATCGGTATATTTATACCGGTTATATTACAAATTATCTATTACATTATAATCTGGGTTCCGATGTGTAAATGTCGACACTTTTTAAAATCGTATCGACACATTTTTCTTCCAATATGGACATAAAGTACCGACACAATATTAAAAAGTGTCGATATAGGTTGTAGACCTATTCGCGCATAAAACCGGTATATTTATACCGGTTATATTACAAAATTATCTATTACATTATAATTATGGGTTCCGATGTGTAAATGTCGACACTTTTTTAAATCGTATCGACACATTTTTCTTCCAATATGGACATAAAGTACCGACACAATATTAAAAAGTGTCGATATAGGTTGTAGACCTATTCGCGCATAAAACCGGTATATTTATACCGGTTATATTACAAAATTATCTATTACATTATATTATGGGTTCCGATGTGTAAATGTCGACACTTTTTTAAATCGTATCGACACATTTTTCTTCCAATATGGAAATAAAGTACCGACACAATTTTAAAAAGTGTCGATATAGGTTGTAGACCTATTCGCGCATAAAACCGGTTATATTGCAAATTTACCTATTTTATTATAATATGTTGAAAGTGTCCATACTTTTTATAAAAAAGATCGATGCTTTTTTTTAAAGATATGTAATTTATGTTTCAATATTTTTTAAGTATGTTTCATGTTTTCCACCTACAATATTAATTTAATAATTTCATTTGCACAAAAAATTAGTTGATTGTTTTGATATTTTATAAATAATATTAAGAATTTTAATTTAATAATAATATACCGTAACGTAAAAATAAATCATTAGACGCCTATAATTACTAAATTAATATCTTAAAACTCACTCAAAAGATAACCTTAAATTAATGTTTTCCACAGTGGAAAAAGTATAGACATTTTTATAAAAAGGATAGATACTTTACAATATATTAAAAAAGTATAGACACTCAAATGTATATGTACACATAGAAGCAAATATGGAATAATTAATGAAAATATACACACAATATAATCACACCAAAATATAAATACACAAGAATGTTCAAATAATGTACCGACAAACAAAATTAATCCGATGAAAAAGGGTTGTTTCTAACGAAGTCCGGAACATTAGAGGCCTTCAACAAATTTTCCAAATACTCTCGTATGTTTCCGCCTTTTTCTGAGGACATACATAAATAATTTCAATTATCAAACTAATGAGGTGCAATTTTACTAACAATAATTAAATTCGCATAAGCATGAATAAATTTGTGTCATACCTAGGGCTTTGTCGTTCGAATGGAAGCAGCGTCAAAGGTATGTGGACATATGTAATTGTATTTTTATAAACACATAAGTTGTTAAAATAATCAATGTCTGAACACCTGTTCAACTGGAAAACATATTGCATAAATGCAACTTACCGGATTATAATCATTTTTTCCGTTGAATCATCGACCAAAAGTGTATTTAGCTCGTTAAAATCTGGACACGCGTTCCAAACATCATTGAGATCTTTACAGTAGGTAACAGAATCGTATGTTTTGCATTTTTTTTGATCTTGTTCACAAACAGTCGAACATAAATATGTAGGAATCATAGACAACGAAAAGTCAGCAAACTGTAATGACATTCATCTTACCCACACGAATAGAAAATGCTCGGAAATACAGGTAGTTTCTCAAGTACACGGTCGACGTTATGCCTGAGATTGTAATCAAGTTTGAATGTAACATTCAAATGTATATTAACGATTTTGACTACAGTAATTCAATTGCCTCAAACATGTTCTAACCTCATCTTTGAAGACCAAAGGGCAATAACAAAATTGTCGACACAAAATTGCATAAATTCAAATAATCCTCTTCTGAGGACAACATCTACAACATGAAGAAAATGAGATTAAAGTTCTACGCTTATATGTTAAAATAATGGATACAAAAGAATAGAATTAAAACCTGCCGGCAGTCTTGGGATGTAGGCAAGGACACCATTGAGATCAAAAATTAAAAGTTTTCTTGAAGGCGGCGTTGCAGACACGATATACTTGTTTGGATCATCATCTTCATCATCATCATCGTCATCATCTTCATCGCCAGCTTCATCGTCATCATCATCGTCATCTTCATCATCAGCTTCATCTTCTGCGACCGCTTGGTTGTCCACATCTGTTAAAAGAAAATAAAATAAAGTTCAGAACGTGTAAGTGTTAAGAAACATAGATAATGAATTACCTAACTCGTTTGATGTCGTTGACGTAATTCGTTACACAACATGGAGACTTCACGTTGCAATGATGAAATATCGGATCGCATTCCACTCACAAGGGAATCAATATGCTCCCGAAAATTGACCATGTATTCCATCACGGTCTTAATTGTGACATCCTCTGCAACTGGAGCTTCTTCCATCATTGCGTCTCCACTTGGTTGCTCTTCTTCATGGCCAACGGGGTCCATTTCCTCCCTCTCTTGATATAATCCGACCTCCTTGACACGCTTCCAACCAATTTTTTCAACAAAATCATATCCCGCTTTTTTAATAAATACCATGTCAATCTTGCGGGTTAATCGAACAGGGGCGTCATGCGAAAAATCAACTTCCTTCTTCTTCAACAGATGGGTGATGACACATCCATATGGTAGTGTAGTTGAAATTGTTGCTCCCTTTGTGACCATATATACAATTGTATTAAATATGAGTTTTGCAATGTTTGGAGCCGTTTTGGATTTATACTTTGCTATCCACCAATAATCGCTGTCTCGAAGCGTTGAATGCTTTCCCCCACTAGGCCGGATATACCATGTGAGCATTTTGTGAAACACTCTCGACTCTACATCGAGGTGAATTGGGCTATTTCTAGTAACCCGTTTAATTGTAGACCAATCTACACCATTTTCATCTGAATCCCCTGTATTCGCTACACCTAAACCCTCCGCAATAGTTTCTGGAGATATATATATATCCTTCCCCATGACATGTGTATTAATTCCTATTATATTAGTCTTATTAGGCTCGTGCTGTAAGGAAGAATTGTTGTAGAAGACTCTAACTAGGTTGGGATAATATCTTGGTTCTACACCAATGAATTCAAGCCAACCCCAAGATGTAAATGTGGATTTAAAACTAAATGCATATTTATCATCAAACAAGAAACCCAGGTCAATGACACGTTCGGGACGAATCTTCCTTACTTTAAAACTCGTCTGCCATCTTTGTTTCTCCATGTCGGATCTAAAGTTCAGAGTTTCGAAGGACCTGATTTCCTCAGAAGAATCGTTTGTTACAGAAGGAGGTGGTTGAGAAGAACTGGGTTGAGAAGAGCTTTGAGAAAGACCTCGCTTCTGACGCTGACGTTTTGGAGCCATTTTGGTTGGATGCTACCCTATTACAATGGAACACAAACACATTCAGGATAAAACTCCAATATAGAAATCAATCAAACCCATAAAATATCGATAAATTTACCTGAATATCTGATCGTCATTATGATAACGGTAGAAGAAAGAGGAAGATCTGCCTGCTTGCCTTTATGTTTAGGGTTTCTCGATTAAGAGTACTATATATCGTAAACGGTGGAAAACACTTGATATTTAAATTAGTATCGACACAAACTATATTAGTGCGACACATTATTTAGACATATTCTCTCATAAAAACCGGTATAATTGTACCGGTTAGATTGAAAAATTACATATTACATTATACTTTTGGGTTCGATGATTTTGGGATCGACACTTTTTATATATGGATCGACACTTTATGGGTGCACCATGTTTTCCATTTATTCTGGAAAAAAATATCGACACAAACTATATTAGTGTCGACACATTATTTAGACATATTCTCTCATAAAACCGGTATAATTGTACCGGTTAGATTGAAAAATTACATATTACATTATACTTTTGGGTTCGATGATTTTGGGATCGACACTTTTTATATATGTATCGACACTTTATGGGTGCACCCTGTTTTCCATTCATTCTGGAAAAAAAATATCGACACAAACTATATTAGTGCGACACATTATTTAGACATATTCTCTCATAAAACCGGTATAATTGTACCGGTTAGATTGAAAAATTACATATTACATTATACTTTTGGGTTCGATGATTTTGGGATCGACACTTTATGGGTGCACCCTGTTTTCCATTCATTCTGGAAAAAAATATCGACACAAACTATATTAGTGTCGACACATTATTTAGACATATTCTCTCATAAAACGGTATAATTGTACCGGTTAGATTGAAAAATTACATATTACATTATACTTTTGGTTTTCGATGTTTTTGGGATTGACACTTTTTATATATGGATCGACACTTTATGGGTGCACCCTGTTGGCCATATTGTAAATTTGCCTTTTACTTCCAAGTATCAACATGACCCTTAATGTGTATAAGAAACATGTACAACAACATACTGCTAACTTTTCTCATCTCATTCATAATTATTCACATACAAAAATATAAATCGTATACAAAATTATAAATCTTATACAAAATTAACCCTACATTTACATCATTGCATCCTTTTGTTATTCTTATGTAATATTGCAGCTTTTGTTATCTCCTGTCTTCGTTCATTTTGATTGTGGCTTACGAGATCATTTAATACTCGCGATCGATCCCAGTCTCCAACAACCTATATTCAAATTGTCAGAACGTTAAGTATTGTCAACTACAGCATTCAATCTACGACTTTTAACAATTTTACCACAAACGATTTTTTTTATCCACTTACAAAATCACCAGTTGCCCCTGTAGAACCGATCGATTCCATCCATATCATCACATACATGCCGCAATCATATCTGTTACAAAATTTGAAAACCACACATGTCAATTATGATGAATACTGCATAAATTAAGCTTTCTATTTGTGATAACATCTCATACCCATTCAATTGCTTATTCTTCTTATGCTCCACAAATTTGAAATTTTTCAAGGGATACTTTCCTAGAGATCCACAGGACTCAACCCAAATGCGTTTCTTATTATAAGAATCTAATATTTTAATCTGCATTAAAATAGAAGAAGTTATGCACCAAAAAAATTATGCATTATAATTTACATAATGTCCTTTCATACATACATACATACCAATCTCTTAGCATCCTTCACTCTCTGTTTAGCTGCTTCAGTTGTCAACATACTATCATATATTGTTACAACATGATCTACCATATCCAACACCAACAGATACCAATGTGAATTATGGTAGTTTATTGTGATCATGATCTGCAACAAATTTCACACCCAATTTGACAAAATTCAACATTCTATATCCGAAAACATCATTTGCAATTGGTATGGTGTCTTACCTTCTCACAGTCGGTGAATTTCACATAGTTATCCAATATGACACCCCAGAAGGTAGAAATACTCTCAACACTTTCTTTGTTGTTGGCTTCCAACGCATGTTGCTGTAATTACGCAACAAACATTATTAATTTACCGTCTATAACACTACTTTTCAATATTTATTAATTTAACTCACCACTAAGAGGTATGGAAGGTAGCCAAACCTCCGGAGTGACTTTTGAGAATCGTAGCATATGGTCCAGGCGAGCAAATCGATAACCTAACAAAATTAATTACACAATCAGAACATATTCAATAAGTTTTAACATTTTCTACTTTCTACTTACCACACCGCCAACCCATTCCGTAGGCTTCAACATTGCAACGTCGTATACAGTAGCGAATTGATTTCCCATTGAGATTACAGAATATCTGTATGAATCATTAGGATTAATATGTTGTCATGAAATATTTAAATATCACTCACAAAACAATATATTTCACTTACCCCGATTCTAACTCGCTATTCCATAAATAATCACAAATTGCAACTTCGATGTCATCAATTCCGCTTGGAATATCCGCTTTTTCAACCTACAATTTTGCATACAAATTTTTGTCACAACAACATAATAAAAATCAAATTAAGTATTCTTTTATTAAACTTACCTTCTGCTTCTTCTTCTGGGGTGCAGGACATTCCGAATCCAAAACTGCTGCTATAACACTCTCCGGTGTATAAATGACATCGACTTCCTTCCTCCTCATTTCTTCCATCTCTTCTTCTTCCTCCTCCCTCTTTTTCTTCATATTTTTCAGTTCATCGTACTTTTTTCTACATAGCTCTACATCTCTTTTATTTCACCCTTCAATTGAGCTCCTTCATCCGAGTATTTATCAACCACCCCCTTCACCCCCGTAAGTTCACTCCTCAAATCCACAACCTCCTTCACCACTCCCTCAAATTTTTCTCTCGTCACCATCTTAATATCACCCCTTAACACCCCAACTTCTTTCACCACTTCACCCCTCAACACCTCTACTTCTTTCACCACTCCATCTATTTTTCCTTCCACTACCCCCTTATGCCTCTCGAGTGTATCTTCGACTCTCTCGAGTTTCTCTACGACTTGATCAAGTTTCTCTTCGACTCTTGATTGTCTTTGCATGATTTCAAATTGGATTTTTTTGATATCAGCCAATTCAGACATCAAAATGTCGAAGTTACTCTGTTTTGCTTCACCGTCGTCCCACTCACCGTCATCCCCCAATACAACCATCCCTCATTTCTTCTCCTCTGCCTCCACTGCCTCCTCTACATCCTTGCCAATAACCTTCAAATTAAATTACAATATTAAGACATTGATTATATTCTTAATATTATTTAATTACATTTATTACCATTTCTTGCTTCTTCCCTCTATCCAACTTCAACTTCACCATCACTCTAACCACCTCTTCCTTCCCCATGCACGGATGCGTGCCACTCCGGTTCTTTCATAAGCCGGCACTGCCTCACAGCCCGACCAAAAATCGAACAGTGCAACCTGCATTTATAATAAAATTTATATTTTATATAAAACACAAAAAGTGATTCAACTCATTTACCTCTAAGATTGCTATGCACCCTTTGAGGTATCTCTGGCTGCCCTTTTTAAAGGTGATTATTGATTCAATCAATCTCGAATGGATATATTCAGCCCAATTGAATTCACCCTTCAAGCCTTCATCGCAAATGAGCTTCATATATTCCTTGTTCGTTGACGTATCACCCGTTGGACAAAGAAATATCCCGACAAGGTACAATAGAACTCGGGCCTTCAGCTCATCCCCCCAGTAAGATCCACTTTTGATATCCTCTTCAAATTCAGCATATGTCACCTTATGATTCAAACCATATTTGGAGGCAAGTGCTTTCCAGTTCTTACTCCTACAGACTTCTATAACACTTTGCCTTGTTTTGTACCCCCAATACGGCTGCAGCAGTCGATACCCCCAGAGGGAATGAATAATCACCATACTTAGCCATACATTGACTGACGTCAAATTGTGCCATCAAGGATCGACACAATTCCCTCCGAATAGGTCGATCCCTTACTCCGATCAACGATCCAAAACCTATTTCTCCCAGCACATTCAACTGACCATTCTCCTTAAGGTGTTTAATTAATAAATTCACCCTTTTAATGCTGCATCTTGTCGACACTTCCTATATTTTTTAACAATATATAATGTTATAGTTCTTATATATTTTGTATCAACGTATTTACAAGTTTAATGAATACCTTATTTTCATGTGCTTTCCTCCGTTCTTTGTATTCTTTACTATCATTCCTTGACTGTGTGATGTAAGGTTCCTTTTCAGCATCACTCATTGAATTCCATTTGGTCCTCACATCTTTTTTCACCTAATATTAAACATAAACGTTTCTTAATCAATACATTAACACTAAATACTAATACTACTCAATGTCAATTTCATTTTACATACCGAACCGCTCTGTGTGCCATCTCCCTTCATCCTTTTGCATTCGGCCATACTGTTAACATTTAAAATTTGTAATCAATTTAAAGTTTATCGATACTTTAATCCAATTACCATTTCAATAATAATAACAAAAAGACATTGATACTTACTAGAAGTACATATATCCACCCTTTGGTTGCTTTCGAGTCTCGGCCTCAATTTCAAAGTCATCTGCTCCACCAACAATTTTCCAACCCATTGACTCCATTTTCCTTCATATATCAGTTTACGCAAATCAAATTATTTTGTTACATACACTTTTCAATATACAAATATAGATAACTACTCTTGTGGTAAAACGGTTTTCTTCAAAAGAATTTGAATGGCCACACCAAAATGTGTCGGCACATTTATACAACCTATAATATCATTTTCTACCTATAATATTTAATAAAAGTATCGACATTTATATTTTTCCTTGAATATCTATTTCTACCTGCAATCGGTCCCAAATGCTTCCTTACTCCAAAACCCCAAACAACACATAAAAAACCCTATCGCGATTACTATAATAATAAAAAATTAGGGTTTCGACAACATACTTTTCGATTCGACTGCAGCAACAAACAAACAAACTTCGCTTTAGAAACGCCTTCTGAAATGCAGCAACAATTACTCTTCGATTTCAAAAACTCGTCTGTTCTATCTTTTTTCAGAGGATATTTAGCTATGGCCTTTATATTTTCATCGGATATGTTATTTATATTTAATCGATACAAATACAAAAGTGTCGATACTTTTATGTCAGGTGTCGATACTTTCGAAAGGATAATTACCTATTCTTTGAAAGTGTCGATAATTTATTACACGTACTTACGAAAGTATCGACACTTTCAATATATCCGGTATCATTTTACCGGTTTTATCATTTGATACCGGTTTTATCATATTTTTACCTGTTATATCGTTGTGGATCGATATTTTTTTTAAAGTATCGACACATTATAGGCGCTATAACTGCTTCTCTTTTAAATTCACAAAGTGTCGATCCTTATATAACGTATCGACACTTTTAAATTTACCGGTTTTATCATTTTGTTACCGGTTTTATCATATTTTACCTGGTATATCGTTTTGGATCGATATTTTTTTAAAAGTATCGACACTTTTTAGGATTTAAAACTGCTTTTAAAGTTATGTAATTTATGTTTCAATTTATTTAATAGTGTTTCATGTTTTCCACCTACAATATTAATTTAATAATTTAATTTACACAAAATTTTATTTGATTGTTTTGATATTTTATAAAATATTATTTAGAATTTAAATTTAACAATATTAACCAAATATAATAAAATGTGTTTTCAACAGTGAAATAAGTATGGACACTTTTATAAAATGATATATACTTTTTTGAAAGTTATGTAATTTATGTTTCAATTTTTTAATAGTGTTTCATGTTTTCCACCTACAATATTAATTAATAATTTCATTTACACAAAAAATTATTTATTGTTTTGATATTTTATAAAATATTATTTAGATTTTAAATTTAACAATATTAACTAAAGATAATAATAAATATATTTTCACAGTGAAATAAGTATGGACACTTTTATAAAAAGGATAGATAATTTACAATATAACAGGTAAAAAATATGACAAAACCAGATTCATTATGACAAAACCGGTAAAATTTACTTGATATGTTAAAAGTATGGACACTTTTATAAAAAGGATAGATACTTACCGATAACCAAAGTTTACCGGTTACCAAATTTTTTAATAGTTTTTCATATTTTCTACCTAAAACATTATTAGTTGTCAACATAATAGGTACCGCTAAACCGAATTTATTAAATACATTTTAATGTATCCGGTAATACTGTATATTAACCGTATATTAACCCGCCTTTCCTGAGACATTCACCCAATCTACTTCAGCTACGGCTCACAAAAGCATTCTAACGCTAAAAAGTAAAAGCAGGCAATGAAATTTGTATTTTAGTTGGAAGCACCAAATTACGAACATAAAACAAAATTGCCTAAAGCTCATCTTATGCGTAAATATTACTGTAATAATCCCCTCATTCGTTCTTTTACATTTTCTGCAACTTCAGTAAAAAATACCAAATAACCATATCCATATATTCAATCTATTCGTTCATATGAGTTGAAGAAAATCATCATCTAGGTATGCACTTTGCCGACAACTTGAACTCCTTGGAATTACTCAAGAAGAGAACGAAACAATGTTAATGATTGGAATGAGAACATTACACCAGCAGACAGTGGTCCTTGTCAAGTATCTTTCTTTCTCCATCTCCACTATGAAGCTGTTAGCTAAAAGTTAAGAGAATGAAGAGAGTTGAGCTTTATTCCTTTGCCTCATGGTGAATGGGTTTTTTACAGGGGCATGGACCTCTCATTGTCTCCCTCAAATGGTCTTTTATAGATGCTTGATAACATCTTCTCTTTTTGTTAAAAGGAAAGGCTATATGAGACAGGTGGTAGTGGATGATGATATGAATTGCTGATTTCGACTTTCACTGCAAGGATCAATATTCGCTCTTCTATCATTGTACCCATTGCTGATAAGAATCCAACCATGGACACGATGAACACTACATGCAATGACAATTTTGCTTCTAATAATGATGAAGCTTACAAGAAACAATCCTTCGAAGGCTAAAAATTAGTAACTCAAAGACAAGGTAACACTAACTCGGATTTTTTCAAAAAAAAGAAAGTACATAAATATATAAATAAATAAATAAATAAAGGACGGAATGTTTCCAAACATAGAAGAAGGCTAGAAATTAACAGTATTTTGCTCACCAAAAAGAACCAATATTTCCTTCGAATTGGAGGGATAAACAATAAAGGAAAATTGGAGAGAATATAAAGAAGGATTTAAGGGCTAAAATAATATTGCTACAAAATTTCAAAGGTAGCTTCTGAAGACCGTGCTGTACATGCATTTCTCAGCATATTTAACGAGATCCTCGGGCTGAGGAAGATTCGAAGCCAGACCTAGTATTAGCAACCATCAAACAATGTAAATTGATGAATATGGAGGACTGTGATTTTACGAGCTTAAACACATAAAAATGTCAGTTTTAAGGCTGGAACTCACCGAGTTCATATGCCTTGGTAGCAACCTTAGCAGCAATATTAGCAGATATGTTTCGAATATTCTTGAATGGTGGATAAATCATTCCTTTTTCGAAGTGTTCCTCGGCCACTTGTGAAGCCAAAGCTTTGGCTGTCACAAGGGGGAAAAAGAGAAGACTTTTAGGTTGCAGTTGTTCACCATTTTCATGTATAGCAACAGACCAAATGCTTAGTTTGAGGAATTGGGTTGATGCTCTTACAGGCCTCCGAAAGCATGGCATCACGTACTCGAATTGAACCAGAAATTATCAAACCCAAACCAAATCCAGGGAAAATATAAGAATTGTTTGCCTGAATCACATTACACAAGGTCTCAACGATTTGGAAGTTAGTCTTAAGAAAATGCGTGGGTGCAATTAAATTTTCCCAAACTCTAATATGCTTCAAGTACAGGAAGAAAGCAAAACCTGGATAGGCACAAAGATTTTCCCATCATATTCGAAGGGATCAAATGGCTGGCAAAGATTGCACGACCCTGCAGAGTTTTATTAGTAATTTACTTGAATGCGTAAAAAGTTCCATGCTACAAGGCATCTTTGCATGTCATATACCTCACTCCATGTATATGCTTCTTCTGCCGTACACTCATCTCGTGATGTAGAGTTCGATAGGGCCATGATAAGAGGTGTCTGCAAATCAGTCAGCCTTTAGAATTAGTCTAAAACACACCAGTTCAGATGACCTCAAAGAGAGAATGAGAGAGATAAAGAACCTTATTCAATGACGCTATGGCCTCAACCTCCTTTGTGAATTGTTTTCCTACACCAGATGTTCCAATCAAGATAGTTGGCTTGATTGCCTGGTTAATTAAAGATAAAGGCGAGAAGAAATAAAAAGAAAGACAAAACATTTCATTTTGAAGAATCTCTATGAATAATTCACGACAAGTTGCACACATTGACAGCATTTATGAGTTCCGTGACAGGTTTATGCTCATGAGCCCAAGGTTTCTTGGAGTCTTGTTCCTTGCCACATGATTCAACATCATCACAGTGAAGAAAAAGATGGTTGTAAATATATTCCAGTTCAAGAAAAGAAGATCTAGCATCATTTTATACAAGATGGTTCCTATGAAATTCATATTACCTTTGAGTCTACAAGCCAAATCTTATTGCGGTTCTCCTCTATCGGTTTTCTGTTCTGTCAAGAGATAGTATATGTTTATCCATAAACCTTTCCTGAGGACACAAATAATTAGCATTGGAAGATTGTTACATGCTCTGAAATCTCAAGAGCTATCAGGTCAGCTATACCAGTTCCAGCCTACCGACAACCAAAAAGAAACACAATTAAGACATTGTTCATGCGAGATAAGAAGCAAATATTGCATAGGAAAGTTCAGTTCCCTTTTTGGCATTTTGTTAATTGAGCTTTACCTCACCAGCACCCAGGAACAAGAATGTATGGTCCGCAAGAGTTCCACCAAGTAATCTCAGGGCTGAAAGAAGCCCAGCCAGAACCGCAGATGCTGTACCCTATCATTACAGAAGAGTTGTTGTATGAGAGAATATTTCTCAAAACTAAACTAGTTTCACCACCATTGAAGAAAACAGAAGATGGGATTCTAGTTAAGAATATTACCTGTATATCGTCGTTGAAAACAAGATGAGTAGAACTGTATCTTGCCAACAGTTCAAATGCATTGTGGTTTGCAAAATCTTTGAACTGAAAATCAGACTTAGCTTTATTAGGAGAACAGAGCATGTAAAAGTCCAACAGCAAAGGCCTGAGATGAGGATGAGCTGATGATTACCTGTATTAGAACTTCCTCTCCATAATTATGTCTAACTGCATACATGAACTCTTGTAGCAGGTCAGCATATTCCTGCACCATGGAAACTGATGTAATTTGGTAGTTCAGGCAAGGATGTACATTTATGACATAACATATTTTGGCTTAATGGAAACATATAGATGCAAAGGAAAATCGCCAAACCTTTCCAGTTTCCCTCTTTTGCCTGAGTCCGATGTAAAATTCGTCATTTAACAACTTCTCATTGTTTGTCCCAACATCGATAGTAATAGGCAAGCACCGCAAAAGAATTGAATGAAGATTGTGAATAATCAGTTGATTTAGGAAAGGATTTATACTATATGGTTAAGCTGAAGGAAGCCTGAATTATAAAGAAATCATATATGCCATTAGGATACTACCATGTATTGCACTACCGTAACCATTTTTTCAAAGGGTGATATGAAATCAACTGGTTCTAGCGATACATACTAGTGAGGGTCAGACTCCACCGAGAGCTGTGTATAGAGAAAGTTATACTATAGGTATTCCCATTCCCTGAAAACAATCAGAACATTGATCATTAAGTTTATCTATGAGAAAGAGAGAAACGATCGATGTTTCGACTGCAGCTTCGAAAACAGATATCAAATACCTGGCAACCAAGATCCCCAAGTCCCAAAATACGCTTACCATCATTCACAACAATGACTTGAACTGTTCTCTCAGGCCAGTTTTTCAATTTCAAGAATCTTCCCCCTGATAGATTGTGACGCTTGGTTATTGGTATTTGTAATTCTACTTCAACACAAAGGACACAGTGAAAATACTACATACTTCTCTTTCAGACTGATGTAAATACCCTGAGGCTGCTTGAAAATGCTGCCAAATTTTTGGCAAGCCTCACCAACTGTTGGAGTGTGCACAACTGGGAGCAGTTCCTCCACGTTATCAATGAGAAGCTTGTAGAAAAGTCGTTCATTCCTCTCCTGCCAAATGCAACATTGGTAAATAAGGATTCGATGGGTAGTAATAGTGACAGAAAAAGAAAAGATCTACCATTGTGGGGAACTGAAGGCATGAAAAGTTCACCTGAAGATCTATCATTGCCAAGTATCGATGCAAAGGAACCGTGTATTGGCGAATGATATCCATCATCTTCTTCTCCCGAAGCTCCTGACTGAGAACAGCAGGAGGAAGAAGGCCACGCAGGTAATGTGCATCTCTCTCTTTCTCAGTGAAGGCATGCCCTTTGTTGTGACGTGGATCACGCATCAAAGAATACCCACTACAACACCAGTAAAAAGATCTAGCTTGAGTCGATAGCCAAAAATCTTATGTGCAAAGATCAAGAAAGCTATGATCTTTGTCTTTTCAGAAATCAGATTAACATTGAAATTCTCACCTAGCAACAGAGATAGTCCATGGAGTGATAGGCTGATCCAATGTGACACTATCCTCAACACCACCAGCCATGATGATTCGAAAGGCAAAAACCAAACCTTTTCTATAGTAATAGTAAAAGCAAAGCAAAACCCATGAAAGCAAAACGAGTATCAATTCGTGTTCAAAAGGAAGATCCTAGGATAAATTTCTTTCTTTTCGTTTAATTTTAATTTTGTTTGAAAGAAAATGTCAACGCCAAAAAAGGAACTAACTTGCAACGAGGGAAAATACAATGATTAAAATTAAATAAATGCTGGTAATAGGTAGTAATAGTGGTTTCCATTTCATGAAAGCATCCTTTTAGCAAGGAAAGGAGGAACGTGGGAAACGACTGACTGCTGCTATGAAAATAAAACGCAATATATTTATCGCTTTTTCCTAATCTGGAGAGAAATAGTAAAACCCTTGCATGCTGTTTTAATTTTTTTTTTTTTTTCTGTTTGTTTCCCGCGATTGTAGAGGGAGGACGCTACGATAACGGTATTCCTTCGTTCGGCTTCTAAGACCGACATGGCTGTTTTCTCGTAACTTAGCTTTTTATTTAATTATTTTACATTAACAATTCAATATTTTTTATTAATATAAATTTTTATACATATATGAAAAATGGTTAGACTATACATTACAACTCAAGTATTGGAATAGCGGTTTTTTTAGGAAAAAAACATGTGAGTATTATTTTAAAGTTAATAATTTTAACTACAAGATTAGCATACTTTTTAAAGTTCATAATTTTTTAAAGGAATTGTTTATTAAAGTCTAGGATTCGAGTACCATAAATGTTAGAGATGTGAACGTTTAATGTTAAATGGTTAAAAATAATTTAAATAAATATTATATTATGTTTATCCCAGGTTAATCAATATATATATATATATATTTAATACTTATTGTAAATAAAATTTTGATTTATTTAGTAAATATCTTAATAATAGTATTAACAAAACCATCCAATGAGGAATGAGTGAAGATATCAAATAAAAACCAATAAACACATTAATTTATTGTATACAAAAGTTTCTCCTAAGTCATATGATCTGATAAATTTTTTATTTGGTATATTATTTACTTTTGTCATTAGCATGAAATGAAAAATTCAATTTAAAGTCATTATTTATTTTATATTTTTGTTATACTAAAAAGTGTTCACTATCTTAATAAAATCATCCATAATTATTAATGATCTCAATATATCAATTTTTTATCTCATAAAAATAATTTTATCAAAATCATCAACAATTAAAGACTATTATAATAATTATTGTTTGAAATAAACATATTTTTCTAATTAATTTTTTAGATATATATTTCCTTATTCTTTTTCCTTTTTCTTTTATTTTATTTTTTAATAAACCTATATTGAATCGAAATTCCAAAGGCGCTTAAACTGGCATTCCCCCTGCAAGACTCAGAGTCAGTGAAACTCCCAACACTTTAGCCATTAGGGTTTTCCAGATTATACAAATTCAGAGCTTGCTGAATCGCTGAAGTTTCTTTTATCTTTTACTTTTTAAAGAAAAATGACCTATTTGTGGAGTGTTTAATGGATCGTCTGCGCTCAAGACACAGACTGGTCTTCTCTGGATTTACGAAAGCCGACGTTTAAAAACTTCTTTTTCTATTTTGAGTGGCATTTTTTGTTTGGTCGGTTATCAGCCTGTGGGGTCTAGAACTAATGGTGTTATGAGTTTCTTTTTACATATATTTATATTTATCTATATCGAAAATTTTCTATATATTTCTTAATGTATCGTCTTTGATATATTATCCTATATTCCTGCTTCAGGTCAACGTAAATACGGTTTAATGTTGTTTGTGATTTATGAAATATGTGAAGTTAGAGCTCTTATCTTGATTTTAGTTTGCGTCTGCTATAGTTTGGATTGATTCTCTTATATTTCGCTCTTTATGTACAGATTGAGATGGTTTCTACTAAGCTATTGGGCTATGGGATTATGAAACATGTATATGCCCTTTCTGATACGTCTTTATGTACAGATTGAGAAGACGGAGAAATTGTTAGCGAATCAAGGGAGCAGCTGCAGAGTAAGGAGTTTTGTCAAAAAAATTGCAAAAAGTTTCAGGTTAGTTTCATTTTCATGGACAATTTTGTAATTTTTCCCTCTCTCTCGCCATTTTAGATTAAAGAAATGAATCAACTTGGACTTATATACATGTTGTCTTTGCAGTTCATCCTCAGGTCGTGCAGGCAAACCCATTGTAAATGGACTGAGGTCTTTCTTTACTTCATTAATATCTTATTGTTTCTTCTCTTTAATTTCAATTTGGTTATCTCGTTGATGTTGTATAGTTTAGGATATCTCCTTTGATCGCTAATTTCATTATTGTTTCTTAGGTACAAAGCTGGTTCTTATCTCGTTGATGTTGTATAGTTTAGGATATCTCCTTTGATCACTAATTTCATTATTGTTTCTTAGGTACAAAGCTGGTTCTCAGCCAGACAACAAGAAAGCGCATCCAAAGTTCCTTTACCGATTTACCTGAAAATCAGTCTCCAATGCCTGCTGAAACTTGCCCTCTAAACAATGGAGATCAAACTTCTCAAATTTTTAAAGGTGTGTCCATTATGGAATTTGAACAAAGAAATGGTTGAAATTTGGATATCTGGTTGTTGTAATATACAGGTTTTAGTTCAATTTGCTACCTCATTTCGGGAACATTGAGTATATGGCTTGAGACCTTTGTTTTTGCATAAATAGTTATATAAAATATAACCAAATGTTCATACAATATTAAGATTTATTTTAATTGCATTTACCTGTGTAATCATCATAATCACAAATTTGCACTTTTTTCGTTCTTGCACAACACATCTGAAGTCGTGAAGTGACCTTTACTGTCGTAGTTCTTACTTTCTCTTTCTTGTAATGTAGAACTTTTACCAGTATAGATTAAGAGTGTCTATTTTAAGCACGAGTTCACTACCATCCATATTGACTGGTGCAGAATTCTAAAACTGTTTTCTTGGCTGTGTCTGCCTCTGCTTTATGATCTAGAAATCATGGAAAAGTATTAAATATGGAACTGTACCTCCCCTTGTGTGTTCTAGAGAAAGTATGTTTTGCCTTTGCTAACTTTTTCCCTCTCTTTAGGAGTGGCTTCACAAGCTAGAGAAAAGACCCCTGATCTATCTGAACTAAAATTCGAGGCAAAGTCATCTAAAGATGGAGCATGGTAAGCAAATGAATATAAATCATTGGAAAGAACAATTGTCCAGGCTTTTCTATTGAAATATTAACTGTTGGAATACACGTGCATTTATTCTGTTATGTCGTGAGAATCTTGGGTTGAGTTTATTTTGATGCGCAGGTATGATGTTGATATATTTCTCACTCACCGATTTCTAAGTTCTGGTGAAGTTGTAAGTAGTCAGATCATATTATTGCATTCACTGTATCTTACTGGGCCTAATATTTAAGTCATTTGATAAAATGTATTATTTGTTGAAGGAAGTTCAGGTCAGATTTGTTGGATATGGGGCTGAGGATGATGAATGGGTTAATGCAAAGAAGGCAGTACGAGAGCATTCTGAATGTAATAAGGTGGCCATTGGAAATCTCGTGTTGTGGTTGCAGGTGATTAATATATGCACTCATTGTTCTTAAATCTCTCAATAATCTTCCATCTCTATGTTAATTTGCGTTTCATTGCCGGAATTTAGGAGAGGAGAGACCAATCAGTTTACTATGATGCTCACGTTGTAAAGATTGATTGGAAAATGCACGACATACGAGGGTGTAGGTGTCTCTTTTTGATCCGATATAATCATGACAACTCAGAGGCAAGCAATTTTTCTTCTTCATACTGGCTCGATTAAGAGTAAAGGAATGGTATTTCCTTCAAACCCTACCAATACTGATCTTCTGGTATTTCATGTGCGTTGTGGGCTCAAAATGCCCAAGTAGCCAGCCCGAGGTGAAAAAATCATAAAGATGGTCAGGTAGGTCAGAATACCTCAGTGGACAAACATATTGGTTTTTTTCTCTGGGACTAATCATTATTTTAAGTAAAAAATGTTACTATATATTATATAAAATGCTAATATACAAGCAATTGCATATAAATATGTTTATAAAAAATAAAATCCTAAAATTATTAATTAAATTCAATAACTTAAATGATTTTATTTTATTTTTAAAGGTGGTTAGAAAAAAAGGGATAAAATTGGCTTTAAATATTAATGTTAGATAAGGTTCATGACTTTCATCTTATTTAGGGAAATTTGAGTAAAGTGGACTATGAAGCGTCTTATAAAACATTAAGAGAAATACAGATAACAACCTACATTGTCTCCAACAACATGATCAAATTAAGGATCCATGCAATACATCACTACCACCATAAGCAAGGATTGTGTTTAAGCTTAATCGACAAATCTCTAGCTCGAAACAGCGCCATTTCAAACGGAACCGAACATCTGACAATTATCTGGGCCATCATCAATAAACATATGGCACAACACAAATGGGCTTAACCTTGTCACTTTGGTCCAATCCAGACCGAGTAGGTAATTTGTTTTTTTTTATAATTATTAAAAATGTGGTTTAACTTTTAGTTTGTTAGATGTTACAAAAATAGATATCAAATAAATTAATCGACAAATTCCAATTATACATGGATGAATTTTTAACTTAAAAACAATGTTAAAATTTAAAATTTATCTTATCTAAATAATTTATCTCAACTTTGATCTCGTCGTACATCGTAAAAGTATTTTTAATTTGTTATATGTTATATAACATATGTTGCGCTTACAAAATTTTAAAAAATTATTTAAAATAAAAAACTTAAAACTATAAATATTTTTTTATGAAAAATCCTAACTTTTTCTCATTTAAAAAACTCAGAATTATAAAAAATTAATTCCAAGTTCCTTTATTTTTTATCACCGTCCTTTACCATCGATAGCGATCAACCATCCAGCCGTGATCATTCACTTAGTGTGATCACTCGTCGTCTTTATTATCATTACAATCCAGTAAATTTCTAAAATGCTTTATACTCGAAATTTTACAGTATAAAGCATTTGCTTCGTCTTCCCCTTAGATCCGACCAAGTCACCACCATTTTAAATGATTGAAACAAAATTCATTATTCTTTCAAGGATTTTAGTAGTAAATTGTTAAAACAAAATAATAATTAAATACTTTATTATTATTCAAGAATTCGAATTCTTTTAAGTTTTTCAAAAAAAAATTGAAATTTTTTATAAACATAACACGTGTGATGATGTCATATATGATATTTTAAAGGCCATTATGATGTAGATACTTAAAAGAATAAGAGAGAAAATATCAAACACTTATATTGAACGAAAAGTCGAAAAATACTTGAAACATTTAAATTTAAAATTGACTAATACTATTTAAGTGGGCCGCGGACCCGAGTGTAGTATAGGAAGGAGGAATCGTATTCATGATTGGGCTCTATAATTGGTGGATGGTCCCCCATCCTCAAACCCCAAAATTATGGTCCAAAGTTAACCGAAATGAGGCTTAGTAGGTGCAAAATCTCACATGGAACGTGAACATCACACGTGCGATAGACTCAACTTTAGGGTTTAAAAGCGTGAATGATGGACCTACCTTTCTAAAAATAGTTTGAATTTTTCAGTTATTTGATTGGACATTCCTTTAAGCCTATCCCTTTCATGCATAAACCCTAGGAATGAAAACTCCACGAATAAAAGATGGAGTAAAGCATCCGTAAGTGTTTCTTTTTTACGTTGTAAATACTGTTGCTAAAGCTAGATGATTGAGGAGACAAGGTTGGTAGCTTAAATCTTCATTAACACTCATATAGGGGAGCGTGACATTATTAACTACTAGCATCGCAAAACACTTAACACCCCTACATTCTTCTCCAAAAATTTACTCATTTATATAGTATACGTACTTTTGATTTATAAACAAATTCAAAACCGGTTTTCTAAAATTAATTTCTACCGTAGATCTTATTTTTTTTTTAATTTATTTCTTTTATCAAAAAAGTTACATCGCAAACTTTTAAGTTGAACTAAATAGATTTAGATTGTAAACTCTAACAAGATATGATTTTATTAATATGATCAAATAAAGATTTACAGATTCTCAAGTGGGCTTCATGTGCAAAGTTAAAAGGATGAATTATAATTTCAATATAATTTTCTCCTTTTTTGAATGGAGAAGGAATTTTAAAGAAGAATTGGAATATAGAGTGTTATGGAAGTGGTTTTCAGCTTCCGTGTGACCCTCAATTTGGCTCATCGCCAATCCAACAATCGCACGTTATAATCCGAGTGGACCCTTTGCTCCCGAAATCCGTTGATCAGAAAATTCATTCTTTAAAAAAGAAAGTGGGATATACAAGTCCCCGTCAGTAGCCAAAGTAATATATGTTTATTAAGTTTCCAACTTATTGATTACTCTCTGGGTCACTAAGACCAAACCCTAAAGCAAAATTTTCAAAAGATGGCTCAGACCCTTATTCGAGGGATACGGGTCGGCCCCACGCCATGCATGCTTCATTAATGGATGAATTGGATAAAAAAAAATTAAGGAATGGATGAAAGAAACTGTAAAAATACAAAATACAGAACGAAGGCACTAAATATAATTTATTGTTTTTAATGCGCTTTACAACACGTTGGCATAAATCAACTTTTTAATGCCATCTTACAAAGAGAATATTGAACTGGATTAGGCATCTTTGAAAGCATTAGCTAGATGATTACATATAGCATTTTCAATTGTTAAAAAAATATCACTTGTGTTATAAGAAAAAAGACAACTTAATTAATACATGGTTAAATCAGTTAAACTGATCGAATCAAATTAATTTGATTATATTAATCTAATTTAACTGATCTTGATTGATTTAAAAATGTGATTAAATTTTCAAATTAATTTGTTTCAAATTTGAATTTTAAATAATAATAAATGATTCTAAAAATGCATATTAAATTTTTATAATTATAAAATATTAAAATTTAAAACTATATCCAAATGTATTACTTCGACTCAAACCCGATGCATCAAAATAATTGTGCATGATCTTTTAAAATATTTTTTTCATGCATTATTTTTTAATTTTTTTATTGGATAATCTGACCAGATTACATTGCATTATATTTTATCCTAAAGTTATTTTTATTTCTATTTTTAAATAGTATGATATGATTATAAGATAATATTTGTTAATTTTTTAATTATAACAAGGCACAAATACTTTATAGACGTAATTGCTCGAACCCAAGATCTCAAGAGAGAATAAAACTCTCTTTAATCACTGAGAACACTTTATAGATTCTTTTACTTCGTTTTTTTGTTGTTGAAAATAACATAGAATTAAGTAAGGTGGTTTTTTATATAAAAAATTATCCACTCAACGAATCATTCAAATATATTGAGACACGCGTAAGAGATAAGATTTAATGTGATTTTATTTTTTCTATCACAACGAAAGAAGAGAATCAATAAGTCGCTACAAGATTTATCAATATAACATCAACCCTGCAAATTATAGAAATCACAAAAGGATTATATATCTCCAAAATAATTTACTCGCATTATTCTAAACACTAAGGGTGTGTTTGATTCACGGAATGTAAGATTATCAGTGGGAATGTAAGATTACCTGGGAATAAAAGATTACCAGGGAATATGATTACTAGGAATGTTGTATTTTGTGTTTGGTTGGTTTAGCAGGAATGTAAGATTATCGTGTTTGGTTAAAGGAATAAAATATTATTGGAATGTATATTTGACCAAATTGTCCTTATTATATATTTGTATAATATTAAAAATTGTAAAATATTTATATATTTTCTTTAAAAAATTAAATTCATAATATTTATATAATTTTTTTTTACAAAATTAAAAATATATAAAAGGTTTAATGAAAGGGTAAATTTTTTTTAACCCCTGAACTTCATATAAAATTTTAATTATAGATTTTCTTTTGTAAATCTAAAATAATTTAAAGATAAATTTGTAATTTAACCTTCGTAGAATTTTTATTATTCAATGACAGAAGGATATTTTTGAAAAAAAATAAAAATTTAAGGGCATTTTAGTCCAAAATGCCGGTAATGTTACAATACCTAAGGGAAGGGAGGTAATGACATTCCCGGTAATATATCTAAAAAAATCTACCATTGGTAATAAAACATTACCGAGAATGAGATTCCCGGCCAACCAAACATGGGAATGTGGGATTCCCATCCACTTTATAATAAAATTTTCAACTCTTAAAATTTTATTGATAATATTTTTATCTTTAATTATCAAATAATTTTCAACTCTTAAAATTATAATAAAATATAATTTAATTATTAAATATAAATTGAGATAGTATCTAATGCATATATTTTTTAATAACATCAAATTTAAAGTCTAATGTTTTTTAGTAGTGTAAGGTGATTATAAGATAATATTAGTTTATAGTTTTATTTAATTATTGATAATGCATACATACTTTATAGATACAACTGCTTGAATTAAAGAATATAAAAATATAACATTTTTTTTAATCAATGAGTTAATGTTAAAAATATAATATTAGTTACTAAAATATCCAAGTAATTGAAAAAATAGGATGAAGATAGAAAATGGAGAGAAAAAAAAGAAAGCAAAGCATGCAAGGTGATGGCGGGGGTATGAAAACGACAACACACTGTATATTCCTTCGAGAAATAAATGGGGGGTCTTCCTTAAAAGCCCCTTAACAGAGCCTGAGAAGAGAAACAGCACTGCCTTACTGTAACGTCAACACACCCCTACTTTATTTTCTCCCGTTCTTTCCATCCAGTTCCTCTGCTCCTGTGCCCACTATGCTCTATATTCTTATCTGTAACTCTCATTTTAAAAAATAAAAAATTATCTGCAACTCTCAATGCTACAATCCCTATAATCATACTTCAAATATTATACATTTGGACATAATAATCAGTTCATATGTTATAAATTTATACAGGTTTATGATATTTGTAAGTTCTTTCTCTTTGCTTTTACACTCTAAAAAGGGTATGTCCTTTTCCTTCTTTTTGTGGGGGGATAAGAGAGAGGGAGGAGAATCAAGACAATGATGTAAACAGTCAGTCCAAACGAAAGGGGTTGAAAAATTCTGCTTTAACGTAAACCATTGATGAGTACTGATCTCCCTTTTCTTTTCTCTGCCACTTTCTGCGTTTCTATTCACTCTTACAGTTACAACTTCCGATTCAAAACCATTACTACTTTTCTTCAACTCCAGGCCTCTTTTCCCTTGTTTCCTTCTTCATTCACACTTAATGCAATATACAATGCAACTGTTGGCACAAAACTGATCGGTGAAGAGGAGAATGTCTCAGTTAATGATTTCTTCTGACAAACTTTGATATATATATATATATATATATATATAATCAAAAGAAAGCAGTTAAGTGCTGCTTCATACTGACTGCTGTAGGCTCGTAAACCACTTTGCATGGCTGATTATATATATATATTAGCTTTGAGTTTCATTAAATACATCAAAACTCAGTTGTAATAATCTTTGTCCACGTTAACCTGGTTGCTCAATGCTAATTCATTATATTTCTGTTTTCCAAAGCTTTTTTTCTTCTTCTTTTTGACCAGGAAAGGATGGATTACTGCTAATAATATCCCACTAAACATGACTGAAAAACATAGTTTTACTTTCATCAAACATCAGAATTACACTTCATAATAATGTTCAAAAACCTCAAATCTGAATAAATTATTATCAAACAATGAAATTTCATTAAAAAATGGGGGGGGGGGGGAAGCATGCGTCAGAGAGTTAAATCACATTCTAGTTAATGGTAATTAAGTACAATTATCAAAGCTTTTCAACGATTACAGAAATCCCAGTTTCAGTCAAAAGAGCATGTTGTTGGTAATATCCGACAAAATCAGAGCCTTTTCTTTTCCTTCCATCTTATGTCATGTGTTCACTTTCAACCGTTTGATGTTTCAAAGGCAAAGTCAAGTTGCAATCTTGTAATTATTTGTTAATTCAATGCCCATTTCCCCATCACCATCTATTTATACACTCAACCTCTCGCCCTACCATCTTCACTTCAATAGTCACCAAGAAGAAAACACCAAAGATATATACCCTTTTTCTGATACCATTCCTAATTTCTTCTTCTCTGCCACATAATTCCATTCGATCTTTGATATATACTGTAATCTAATGATTACACTTAGGTACCTCGCTGCACATTTCACCCATATTTTATCGTCGTTTAGGATTTAAATTCTTTTTCTTGGCAGAAAGTTTCTCTTGCAGGTTCTTTTAATTAACTAGTCTCTCCTTTGTGTGATAAAGTAAAGTTTTTGTTACCTCCTTTATGTATGTATGCATGTATTGACTAATTCTTTATTTTTTCCGTTCCAAGCAGCTTTGGGATCCCTGGAATTGTATCAAAGATCATCTAAGATCATATCAAACTAAAGATGGAAAAGAAAGGAGTTCAAGCAAGTGCAGTTGTTGTTGTAGTGTTTTTCATGTTCATGTTCTTGTTTTTCAGTTTTGTCGTGTCCGATAATGCTGAAGAATTTGAGCTTCTTTTGTCTTTCAAGTCATCAATCCAAGATCCTTCTGGTTTCCTCTCAAACTGGGATTCATCTGCCACTTTTTGTCAGTGGCACGGTGTCACTTGCAATAATCTCTCTCATGTCGACGGACTTGATCTTTCTGCAAAAAATTTGTCTGGGAAATTAGTTTCCTCGACGATCTTCCATTTGCCTTTTATCCAAACCTTAAATCTCTCCAACAATCAGCTGTATGGTGAAATTCCAGAGGATGTGTTTTCTTCATCTTCCTCATCGCTTCAGTTTCTCAACCTTAGTAACAATAATTTCACAGGTCAAATACCGAAAGGTTCCATTCCCGACCTCGAGGTAATGGATCTTTCAAACAACATGCTTTCCGGAAAAATCTCATTAGAAATCGGATCGTTTTACAGCCTAAAATATATCGATCTTGGTGGGAATGTTTTGGTTGGAAAAATTCCAACCTCGATATCAAACATCACAAATTTGCAGTTCTTGACTTTGGCTTCAAACCAATTGATTGGCCCCATTCCACATGAACTAGGCAAAATGAAGAGCTTGAAGTGGATATACGTCGGCTACAACAATCTTTCGGGTCAAATTCCAGAAGAAATCGGTACGTTAACTTCCTTGAATCATCTTGATCTTGTCTACAACAATCTCACCGGCCAAATCCCATCATCCCTGGGAAATCTCAGCAATCTTCAGTATCTTTTTCTTTACCAAAACAAGCTTACAGGTCCAATTCCAAACTCCATTTTTGGACTCAAAAAGCTGGTCTCTCTGATCTTAGTGATAATTTGTTATCTGGTGAGATCTCTGAACTGGTAATTCACTTGCAAAACTTGGAGATTCTACATCTTTTCGGCAACAGCTTTACGGGTAAAATCCCGACGGCTTTGACCGCTTTGCCTCGTCTTCAAGTGCTTCAGCTTTGGTCCAACAGACTGTCAGGTGAAATTCCTGAAAGTCTTGGAAGACATAATAATCTCACGATTCTCGATCTCTCCACAAATAATCTCACGGGTCGGATACCAGATGGACTTTGCAGCTCGGGTCGGCTTTTTAAGCTCATCCTTTTCTCAAATTTGCTCGAAGGTTCCATCCCAAAATTTGAGCACCTGCACGAGTTTGCAGCGAGTAAGGCTTCAAAACAATCGTCTGGCGGGCGAATTTTCTTTAGAGTTCACGAAGCTACCTCGTGTACTTCTTGGATGTATCGAACAACTATCTTTCCGGTTACGTTGGAGACCTAAAATGGGACATGCCATCGCTTGAAATGTTGAACTTGGCAGGAAACAGGTTTTCTGGGAAGTTGCCACATTCATTCGGCAGCCAAAAGATTGAGGTCTTGGACCTGTCGAGGAGCGGATTTTCTGGTACTATTCCACGTAGTTTCGGAAGCTTAACGGAGTTAATGCAATTAAGCCTATGTGGAAACAAGCTGATCGGTGAACTCCCCGAGGAGTTATCTTCATGCAAGAAGCTTGTGAGTCTAGACTTAAGCCATAACCAACTCAGTGGTCGAATTCCCATAGGTTTCGCTGATATGCTGGTTCTTGGTCATCTTGATTTGTCGGAGAATCAATTATCAGGTGAAGTACCACTGCAGTTGGGGAAAATGGAATCGTTAATTCAATTGAACATTTCTCACAACCATTTTCAGGGTAATTTACCGTCTACCGGAGCCTTTCTTGCTATAAATTCAAGCGCAGTGGCTGGTAATGATCTTTGTGGAGGAGATGAAACGAGCGGTTTACCACCATGCAAAGTGGTTAATCATCGGTATTGGTGGTTCTTCTTTGTTATCTGTCCTCTTGTGGCTTTAGTTTTGCTCGTTGTTGCTGCTTTTGGCTTCATATTCATTCGACGAAGAAACAATTTGAAGCCGAAAAGAGTGGAAAACGAAGATGGAATATGGGAATTTCAATTCTTTGATTCCAACATTTCAAAGTCGATTACAGTCGATGATATCACACTCCCTGCAAAAGAAGTCAATGGTATATGCAGAGGTAAGTCGTTCGTGGTGAAAGAAATGAAGGAAGTGAACTCAACTATTACATCGACTTTTTGGTCTGAAATCAAACGGCTCGGCAAGCTTCAGCATCCAAACATTGTTAATCTGATCGGAACGTGTCGGTCGGACAAGGGTGCATATTTGTTTTACCAGTACATAGAAGGGAAACTCTTAAGTGAAACCCTTCACAATTTAACCTGGGAGAAGCGGCAAAAAGTCGCTACGGGGATTGCCAAAGCTCTACGATTCTTGCATTCCTATTGTTCGCCAACTGTAATCGTCGGAGACATGTCACCGGAGAGAGTTACCATCGACGGAAAAGATGAACCTCGGTTATGGCTGAGCCTTCCTGGACCGGTTTCCATAGCGAACAAGCCCTTCATATCTTCGGCGTACGTCTCCCCAGGTACGTGACATAACATAATGCAGTCTTTTTATCACTGAGATTTAATTAATATTTTGTATGAACCCATGCACGTGCATGTTATCTCATGTTTTCTGGCATATTTTTCCTCTGTCGGCAGAAGCTAGAGAAGGCAAAGATATGAGTGAAAAGAATGATATCTATGGATTTGGCCTCATTCTGATTGAATTATTAACGGGGAAAAGCCCCGACGATGATGAATTTCGGGAGCAACACCAAAGCATGGTAGAATGGGCCCGTTACTGCTACTCAGATTGTCATCTTGATATGTGGGTTGATCCCATGATCAAGCCAGGCCAAGCATCCAACGTCAACCAGAGCCAGATCGTTGAAGCCATGAACCTAGCTCTCCATTGCACCGCCGGCGATCCCATGGCTCGGCCATCCTCAACTGACGTATCCAAAACTCTACAATCCGCTTTCAAAATAACTTCCTGTGTTTCAACCCTAAAGTTTCCTTCAACTGTTTAGGCTTTCTAATAATATAATTAAACATGACTTTGTTCAGAATTTTGGTTAGTTTCCTTTTTATTTTCCCATGGTTTCGAGTTATAAGTTACTAAAATGATTTTCATCACTCAAATGTTTTGTTTGATGATATGCTGAATACATACTATTGAGTGTAAAACTGTAGATAATTTAAATGCCTTATATGAATTACATTTTCTGTTATCTTTGAACACCGATGTTCATCACTGCACTAATTAAGTTGCTTACACGAGTTTGTAAACATTAAAACTTCAACCTTTTTAACTTAACAAATGATTTCAAAATGTAAAACGAGTAAGTGGATATCCCATTGGAAAACCCACTCTTTGTATCATGCGAGAAAAAAATGATTGAAATCTCCTTTTCTGGAATGAAAGAGAAAAAACTATATAAAACATCTTGTTTTCCCACCTATGACTGGCTGACATGCATAGAAAGACCAGTGTTTTCTTTTACAGCTTGGTTTTAAACTTGAAAATGGCATTTAAGGATTAGATAGAATTCACTTGGATTTGGAGTTTTGGACATGATCAACAAAAGCACTGTTCTCTTTTTTTCATGCCATGGGATCTCTCCTTAATTGGAGAGGTTTTATAAAATTGTAGAGCTTTCTGGAGAAGTGTAGAATTTTTTAGAACATTCCGGAGAACTCTAGAGAAGTGTATAACTCTCTAGAAACTTGTGGAAGAGTGTGGAATCCTCTGGAATATTTTGGAAATGTGTGTAACTTTATGGAAGAGTATGGAAGAATATTGAAGGGAGTGGAAGAGTGTAGAGCTTCTTAGAGTGTGTGGAGCATTCTAGATAATTAATCTTTACCCTTGGATGTAAGTAATCTCCATCATTCATTGTGGAGGTGGAGTAGTATAAATAGGGGTGAGAGACTTCATTCCTAACCATCCAAAATCCAAGAAATCCAAGCTTGAGAAACTAGAGAGTTAGATAGTCTCTTTGAGAGAGAAGAGAGATAGCTTGGGAAGTCTTTATCCTCAAGCTTGAGTGAGCCACCGAGTGTGAGTCAAATTTTGTGAACATATCCTTGTAATCCTACTATTCTTTTGTATTGTGGAAGAATCTCCAAATTGGAGAATTATACTCTTGCGCTCTCTTTACTATCTTTAATCTCTAAGTGTCTATCTTAACTTCACGAAGCGAGAAAGACTGTGATTCCCAACAGTGGTATCAGAGTTAGGTTCATCTGTAGCCGTAATTAGCTCATGCAGTTCAAGATGGAGGATAACGTTGCTCATGATGGAGACATGTTCAAGCTCACAGCCTAAGGGATTCAAAGTTCCAGGCAAATAAAATCTAGTGTGTCGTCTGACTAAGAGTCTATACGGGCTTAAGCAAGCACCAAGGCAATGGTAAAAAAAGTTTGACTCTTTCATGGCAGAACATGATTTTAAAAAGATGGAAAGTGATCATTGTGTCTTCACGAAAAGGTATGCAAGTGGCGACTTTCTCATACTCTTGTTATATGTTGACGATATGTTAATTATTGGACAAGAACGCATGAAGATGGTTACTTTGAAGAAAGAACTAAACAAGAGTTTCGGCATGAAAGATTTGGGACCGGCTAAACAAATCCTTGGGATGCGAATAACTCGTGATAGATCAAAGAGATTGTTATGGCTATCCCAAGAGAGATACATTGAGAAGGTGTTGGTAAGATTCAACATGCACAAATCAAAGCTGGTTAACACACCACTTGCTGGACACTTCAAGCTGAGTTCGAAACAGAGTCTCACAGGTGAGAACGAAATAGAGGAAATGAAGAGAATTTCATACTCATCTATAGTAGGCAATCTCATGTATGCAATGATATGCACAAGACCAGATATCGCCTATGTAGTTGGAGTCGTGAGTCGCTTCTTGGCCAACCCAGGGAATGAACATTGGATTGCAACAAAATGGATCCTTCGATATCTACGAGGAACTTCCAAAAGGTGTTTATGCTTTGGAAAAAGAAAACATGTGTTAAAAGGATACACAGACGCATACTTGGTTGGTGATATTGATTCAAGAAAATCAGCATCGGGATACCTAACTACTTTTGCAGGGGAGCTGTCTCGTGGCAATCAAAGCTGCAAAAGTGTGTTGCATTGTCCACTACTGAGGCAGAGTACATCGCAGCTACTGAAGCTTGCAAGGAGATGTTGTGGATGAAGAATTTGTTGTTGAATATGGGAATAGATCAAGAAATGTATGTCTTAAAGTGCGACAATCAAATGCAATTTATCTGGCAAAGAATTCAACATTTCATTCCCGCACAAAGCAAATAGACACTAGATATCATTGGATCCGAGAAGTTCTCGAAGAAAAGCAAATACATCTTGACAAGGTTCACACAGATGAGAATTGGTCAAACATGATGACCAAGGTAATACGACAAAGAAGTTCGAAGATTGCTGTCAAGGTGTCGGCTTGCTACTACCTCCCAATTAAGTCGAGAGGGGGAGATTTGTTGGATCTCTCCTTAATTGGAGAGGTTCTAGAAAATTGTAGAGCTTTATGGAGAAATGTAGAATTTTCTAGAACATTCCGGATAACTCTATAGAAGTGTATAACTCTTTAGAAGCTTATGGAAGAGTGTGGAATCCTCTAGAATATTTTGGAGATGTGTGGAATCTTATGGAAGAATATGGAAAGGAGTAGAAGAGTGTAGAGCTTCCTAGAGTGTGTGGAGCATTCTAGATAATTAATCTCCACCCTTGGATGTAAGTAATCTCCACCATTCATTGTGGAGGCGGAGTAGTATAAATAGGGGTGAGAGACTTAATTCCTAACCATCCAAAATCCAAGAAATCCAAGCTTGAGAAACTAGAGAAACTAGAGAGTTAGAGAGCCTCTTTGAGAGAGAAGAGAGATAGCTTGGGAAGTATTTATCCTGAAGCTTGAGTGAACCACCGAGTATGAGTCAAATTTTGTGAATACATCCTTGTAATCCTACTATTATTTTGTATTGTGAAAGAATCTCCAAATTGGAGAATTATACTCTTGTGCTCTCTTTATTATCTTTAATCTATAAGTGTATATCTTAACTTTACGAAGTGGAAAAAAAGCGTGATTCCCAACACCTGGATTATGTAATGTTACCAATAACCTGACAAAAAACTATATACTGAGTTAAAGAAATTCACTTTCTCGTTTGTAGTTACCAATTTTTTTTATACCAAATCACTTAAATCTTCAAGTGGGATTCTGATTTCCTACAAGGACTTGCAAAAGATCCTTCTGCTCTTTATCCAGAGACAGAGAGGGCAACACACGCCTTGTTTGTATATATATATATATATATATATATATATATATATATATATATATATATATATATATATATATATATATATATATTTGTTTAATGTAATACATGCTTGCCTACACCAAAAGTCAAAAGTTGTAGTCACTGTTCACAAAGAAATTGGTTCTTGCATAATTAGATGGATTGAGAAATATATATACATGTGAAAGTTTTACTTTCAACGACAGTGAAAAGCTTAGTTTCACGCCCAGCAGCTAACTGTTAGGTCAACGGGCTAGAATACAGGGACAATTGCTCATGCCAAAAGGGGACCGCTCTCTGTAATAAAAATCCTGAAGTCTTGATGATGATATTGTTTGTCATATTGTCGGACCACAAAGCAAGTTGAGGGCATTGAGGCAAAAGGCAAGCTGATAAAACAATGCCTGCCCTTTTATCCTTTATCCTCGCATTCCAAGACTTGTTCATGCTTGACAGGCAATGATCAAAAGAATTCAATATTCAAATGTCTGCAGCTCGTGATGATATAAGAAAAAAAGAAGCCTATTTGCAGAAATAAATTACCAAGTGTTTGAACAACTAATGTTTGATGATATAAGAGTTTGATTGTCAATATTCTGAACTAGATGGGGCTAGCTCATTTCTTTTCTGACCTTTTTGTGACAAACTTTTGCCTTCAAAGTGGCAATGATGATGCTCAAGGGTTTTATTCTTTTTATCATTCTCTGTAAGCAATGATGGCATTGACAAAACCATTTCTCTTTTCCCTTGTGCCCAAAGAGAACTTATGGGGAGGAGATGAGCTCACTTTGTTGGAAGATTACATCAGTAAAGGGGCTTTAAGCATTAAAAATTTACAACAAAAAAAAAAAAACTTGGTGATATCTCAAGGAGCAAACCAGCTCAGTTTTGCTGTCACAGATACGATTTTTGAAATGTTATCTGAAAAAGCTTGGAGATATCAATTATGGGTTTTTTCTTGGAGATCATGCAAAAGTCTGTCTCTTCGATCGGCTGCTTTCTTCTATTAAAAAAAAGCTCCTTTTTTTCCTTCAAAATTATTGTTTGATTCAATGGGGGCATAGTTGCCAGATCTTCTGTTTGAAAGCTTTCCCTGTAAATGCCAATCCCAAACCTTTTATCCAAAAAGTTTTCTTTTGGCACATAACAAGAAGGAAACGTGTTTACATAGCTCATCAACAACCACTGGATTTCTTGGTATGGGAGAAATGAAAAGTGGATGATCGTGCATTTTCAGTTTGACCAATCTCTTATTAAAACCATTTGCCGACATTTTTTGTTATACCATGCTACCATCAATTTGACCTTTTATTAATCAGGGGGATGGAAGCTTAAATCATAGCTAATTAGTTGGCAACTCACTATTTTCTTGGAATAAAAGTATAAAAACACAAACATGATTAAAAATTATATTTTCTAATAGTTTAAAATAATTATAAGATAATATGTATTACTGAGACCATCTAATTGGTTTAAAAATTGTAATTCTTATAAGTATATAGACAATCTATTTACTAAAATAGCATTTGTGGTCTTTGGTCACTTGTTATTCTCATCGCCGGTATAAAAGAACCCTAAACACTTGAGAACAAAGTGTCAAACCGTTCATCAAAAATGTAATTGTTGCGTTTCTAAGAAAATATTTTTATTAAATAATTATAATGATTTTAATCGTACGTCACTTCAAAAGAAAATTAATGTAATTCGAATTTATTTATTTAATGAAAATGTTTTCTTAGAAAATAAAAAATAGAAAGAGTTTATATACATATATATATATATATATATATATATATATATATATATATATATATCCTAAAATTTCTGTTTATTTTATAAATTTAATGTATGAAAAATTCTCTGATACAGTAGATTTTTGTTTGTACAATTTTATTTATTTTGGGACTAATTGTTCTAAATTTAAAATTTAAGATTCAAAAGTTAGGGTTTTAGATTTTTATGGTTTAGGTGTTAGAGTTTTAGATTTTAGTATTTATAATTAAGATATACATGATGTGTATAATAAATTTTATATAAGAAGTGTATCAAATTATAACTCCTTAGTATACTTTTCCAACATAACTACAAAAACCAACTACTAGATAGAATATATATATGTAATAATCCACTCTCATGATTTCAAATTAATCTATTCAAGTATGTAAGGTATAAACCTATTCAATAGTTGAATCATCTTAGATATGATCATTAGTGTACAATAATTGACATTGACTGAAGATGTGAAAGAAATTTAGACGTTTCTCTTTTTGTCTTCAAGTAGGCAAATTCTTTGATCAACATGAAAAAAAAAGGATCTTAATGGTCAAATTTGCTTTACCACTACTGATCAGTTCATGGAAGCAAAATCTTGAGGACAGGAAGGATATGGAAGATTTGATGATCATAGTAGTTTTTTTTTAGTGGAAGTCTTTAGCAAAAGCACATCTGTAAGTTTGGAGGATGTCAAATTCTTTGTCTTCCAATTGTACAACAAAGGGCTCAATTTGAAAGCAAAAGATCCATAGAGATAGGTTAATCATGGTGGGTTGATAATTCATTATCTGATTTTTACACATTTCAATACAACTTTTTGTTTACCCAGCAATAACAAATTTGACTGATGTTTTTCCATTTCAGGGATATAAAAACATAAACAGTTGATCATCAACATTATAGGATCTAAGTCTGGATTCCATGCTAGATGCTCAACTTCATGTTCCTTTGGAAAACCATTGTCGCAGTGAAATGACATCGGTACTTTGCATGTACCAGGTAAACAAGGAAGTTTTACTGGTTCAGTAAGAACAGGCTCGTGGATTTGATGGGTAAAACGAACCAAAGGGCATTCGATGGTGATCAATGAATTAAGCATGAAGCAAATACAAAAAATGGGGATACAATCGAGTCGACCCCCCCCCCGGGGGAGATACCATTCGGTTCAGCATCCTTATAACAGTGTCATTTCATAATCAGTTAAAGGTTTGTGCAAACTAAAAGACTAATAAATGGAAAGGGGAGTTCTTCTAATCTAGTTGTTATTCTAAATCATATATTCTCTGCCAATTTTCAAACAAAAGACCAGTTGATGAACATGAAGCAGATACAATGAGCATTTTCTTCATCATTTATCACTTTCCAAGCAACTGCTCTCTCGTAAGAGATTGGCCTCCCCATGCTTGACAAGCAGATACCACCTTGAAGGCACATAAAACCCTGTTCAACCATATCAATCATTGTTAACAACCTCATAAGTTTATTGTTTTTCCATTATTAATTTCAAAGACTATGATATATACCTGCTGCATCACTTGTGGGAACTCCGCAAATAGAGCCTTTCGTCCATTGTCATCGAAAATTTTCTCCAAAGTTATGTCCTGAAGTGCTACCAAGGTTGTTTCAAGCATGTCAAGTCCTGCTTGATTAGCAAATGTAAAAACTGGTAGTGCCTGCATATATTATCAAGTAGGTTATATTTCGTACAACGCAAGGAGTAGCAAAGAAGACGATTTTCAGAAAATCTTAGAACTCGATCATGTGAAATGGGAATGAAAAGTCTAAGCAAACCTTCAAAGAGCAGCATAAAATTGCGTCGGTGTGATGCCAAAGCCTTTTTAGAATGGATTCACTACCTTCGTATTCCAGAAGCTCCACTCCGAGATAGATCCTTTAATGAGATGAACAATCCAAAAATAGTGGTTAGTTTGAGTCTGGAACGACATAATTGGCATTAAATACTAAGGATTAGGTTCATAATTCAGAGAAACGGGATAAGAATGATAAATGCGATTTGGCTCACACCTATAGCTCTGACAAATCCACTGAGCAAGCGTCTGTGCTTCAGGAGTACCAGGAGGTGTCCGTAAACCAGCATGAGAGCCTAGATGGGAGGGGGGAGAGCGCCAATGCCACCCTTTGAACCGAGGCAATAACACTACGAACATATTGCCGAGCCATGGTAGCCACATTTCTTGAAGGTAGATCTCATACACAAATTGGAATGCTATTGTCATCACAGACTTTGTGCTTCCATAACGACCAGAATTATCACCAATTGGTCTGTTTCCAGAAGCTCCAATTTCAAGAGTTGAGGCAAGGTCGAGCGTACGATTTGGACTGGATGCATCCTACATGAGGTTTAAATCTTTTAGTAAAAATCTAACTTGAACAAAACTAAACAGAAAACAAAGTGATAAAAAGGATAATAAATTAAATTTTAGATAGTATCATGCATGTAAAAAAATTACCATTACAGAATCCAGAGGGATGATGCGAAAACCGGAAGGAATAATAGGCGCATCATCAGAGAATGAAGCATCAATGGGGGCAAAGATGAGTTCAGCACAAGTGCCAACTGCATTCTCATCAACTCCACTACAAAGCTGAGAGATTCATACAAGGAAAAGCATAGATTACCAATAAAACAAGAATTATAAGAGGAAATGGAAGAATGAGAACTAATATATCATCAGTTGACGGGTTGTTGGTGAAAACTTAAGTACCTGCAAGAGGAAGATATCATTGGGCATGATCATGTCCTCCCGATAGTGGCCCATATTTTCAAGCTTAATGACTTCCATGAACTGCAACAAAAAATGAGGAGCAATCAGCATAGTTTATGCCTATTGATGCCCAGGATTATACTGTGATCTCCAAAATTCAGCAACAAATTACTTACCTCTTCATTCTCAATAGTGTGAGCTAGAGGAAGAATGACCTGGCCGCCAAAACTTCCACCTCGAACTACTGGCAAACCACAGGGACCAGCTTTGACAGCAGCAGCAGAGTAAGCATCAATACCACTGTCTGCCCCACTCTGATCGATGTTCTCGCAAGAATCTAAGAAGTATTGCTGGCGGCACGTCCTACAAATAGAACAAAAGCACATGTTCATAAAAAAGAAACATGCTTGATAAGATTAAAGTTCAAGAAGCTATAATATGTGTTGTTTCAGTTTTCGTCTGTTATTCT
This sequence comes from Hibiscus syriacus, assembly GCF_006381635.1. Taxonomy (NCBI): domain Eukaryota; kingdom Viridiplantae; phylum Streptophyta; class Magnoliopsida; order Malvales; family Malvaceae; genus Hibiscus; species Hibiscus syriacus. Next base: position 1,096,413 of record NW_024061893.1, read on the forward strand.
ATTCTCATGTCTAACAAATGGATGTTAAAAACTTCAAAATCGTCATCCGGGAAAAAAACAATGCAATGGACATTATACATAGACTACGTATATCCATTTTATCTTGTTTCATACCACTAGATCTTCTATTGTTATTGAAAATTTTGCAATACATTTAGCAGCTGACCTGGAGTAACATGGATGCTTTGGCGCATAGAACCGCATTGCCCATTGAAGGAAATCCATTGCCATAAGAAAGATTTATGCTCATCATCTTGCCAGGAGATGAGTTCACAAGTAAGGTCACATCATCAACACCATCACTTTCCAACATAGACCATCCTTCATCGGTAAATCCATTAACAGACTCGTTAAATCCCCTGGACAACATAAGTTGTTAGATTCTATTCCAATTACTTTTAAAAAAAGAGTTCCGAAGAGCTGGATGACATACTTGTTCAACTTCTGACTAAGTGCACGAAGGGCAGCAGGTCTTCTGCCCCAACCTGTAACATTTGGCTGAGATATTTCTTGTGAAATCTGCCTTAAATGACGGAACGCCTGCACAAGTTCCGAACCAAAGCTTGAATCACTTAACTTCTCTGCATTTTGGTACTAAATGCGAGTTTAAAGCTTTAGACATTTTTGCAAAAACTGAAATTATAGATGCAAAGAGTAGTCTTACCGCCATTGTTGTCTTCTGAGCAAGTAATGTTGAGGATTCATAAAGAGGGCGCAACACTTCAGGAACACTCCAAGGCTGCATATAAGCAAGTAGAAAAATGATTTTTTTGCCTATTTCGCGAAAAGAATGTGAATGTTTCAAAATCGAAGCAAGATGATTTACGTACCTCCAAATCCATGTGATCAACTATGTGAATGATGGATCCTCCGCCTTCACAAGGTCTAATCAGATAACCACTAGGCAATAATTCTGCTCTAACAAAATTTGCAGCTGGCGGCATACTTGGACCATTCTGAGTGTTGTTAAGTGATCTTTCACATATCTAAGCAGCATATCACAATTATAAAAACCAGAAATAATTTTTTTCTGAGAACATTAAGTCAAAAGAAACAGCAGAAGCTCTATAGGAAACATATATACCACAAGACTTCCATCCTCCAAAACGGATGTATAGCGCAGCAACCAAAAGTCTCGTGCTGGTGCCAATGTTGTTGGGGCATAGAGCTACAAGAAGGCAACCGAAATTCAGAACTCTTGAAACAAACAATTGCACCATTAATTTCACACTGAAGTTGCAGATTAAATGTCAAAGAAATGGGAGCTTGACTAACCTGCATATAAAGCAGTTCAATGGTTCCACCATTTCCAGTGGACAGCATGTTTATAACATCCACAGCTCGGCAATCACGATACCATGAAGGCCGATCTTTAAGGATTTCTGCGACCTACAAGGGAAAAAATCATCAGTCGATTCTTCTCCAAATTTGAGCCAAGAAAAGAAATCTCCTCTCCACAGGAAGCAAAAACGAACTCACTCTTGTAGGATCTAGTCCCACAAGTCCGCATGCACGTGCTGCCACACCACTGCGACCATGAGAAATTGCAACGATTCCAATGGAATCCGGACCAGGCTGCACAGGAAAGGAAGATATGAGAATCTAGCAGTAGGTAAAATCATTGCAGGAATCTGATATCAGAATCAAACAGAAAAGTTTCTCCATTTAATATTGCATTAATCATTGTAAGAGTAGATCCTTTTTGAGTACTTGGGTACAATCTGCCTGGAATCTGGATAATGATTCAAAGAAGATAGCATAACGCAGTATGTACCTAACACTTACTTCATTTTCATATTAATCAGTACTAATTAATTATGCATCTTTCATAGAGAAAGAAAACTTCCCCAGAACATATTTTGGGTTAGTCAAAGAATTGGTTTTATTTTTTAAAAATCTAACCCGTATGGGATACAAGGGAATACTAGTAACCTATAGAGAAATGGGACAGTGGGGTTGTCCTCGATATTGACATAACAAATATGTGTTTGATGTTGCTTAGAAGATTAGCAAGATTTTACGCTTTATTTTATGTTAGATGTTTCTCCATAATGACAAAGAATAAAGGTAATGACAGAAGAAAGTGAGAGACCAGTAACCTTCATCCCAGGCATTTGGACCCACTCGACAGCAGTTCCAGTAGCCTTTGAAAGAAACTCTGTTAAAGTTTCCTCTGCAATGGACAAAAGTCTGGAAGCAAAGGCGCATAAGCAATTATACAGCAACAAACAAAGGTTTCATTTTATAGAGAAACGAGGAACGAAAGGGACATAACAATGGGAGTGAAACAGTAAAAAAGGAATTCCCACTAACCCTGCAGGGCTGGCATCCCTTGGAGGATGCTGAGGAGTCAAATGGTGTTGACCACTCGTCACTACTGATTCACAGCTTGTATCCGTGGTGGCTAGAGTCGTCTGCAACCACGACAAATCCACCGCAGTTAAAAAGAATTCCCATAATACAAAGCAAATCAAACACTTGATAATATGATTGTAAAGTTTTCTTCCTCTCTTTTTTAATATATGAAACGTGGAAGGGAAGATAAAGTTCTTACATTTGAGTGTGTTGGCGGAAATAGCTGTTTCATAAACAAGCTGCGATACTTGCTTTTGTAACCTCATTCTCCTCCATTAACAGTTTATTCATAGCTGTCAACTTTCTGTTCACAGCTTGGAGGCGTGATGCTTCATTTCGTTGTTTTTCTCTACATCTGAAAATTATCAAAAATTAATTAAAAAGTTACTGTATACCAGATGCATGGGTATGGTTGTTTTAGATGAGTGGATTACTCTATGTTTAAAGATTTGGAAAAATATGTACCTTCGGTTTTGGAACCAAACTTTAATCTGTTTGGGCTCGATGTTGGAGAGGATGGGACACTCACGAATGAGCTGCTGGCGACGCATGGAGCTAGGCTTAGGACACTCATGGTAGAGACGTTCTAAAGCTTCCACTTGCTCCGGCGTGTACCTTACATACTTGCCATTATCCATTGCTATCCTGGTCCCTTCTTTGCAGGATGAGGTCACCGCCATCATCACGTCTAAAATCCCTTCAAAACCAACAACTAGTTTCAATATATATATATAGAGAGAGAGAGCAAACTCATTCTCAAAAGTATAAGTATAATCTCATATAGTTGGTAGAGCAATCAAGTTCAATTGGTAGAGTACAAGATTCTAATCTTGAGGTCGTGGGATCGAGTCTCATGGAGGGCATTTCATAATTTAGAACGAATGACAGCCATTTCATATAGTACTAAAAAGAAGCAGTGAGGTAAGATTAATTACACACCGTTCTCTTCTCCCGGAATTAGGGAAACACCAACGGATCACCGGTGACGCTTCAAAGATCCATTCTTTGAATTCTCAGAAAGAAAGAAAGAAAAGAGTTATTTTCCTTGTATATCAAATTCTGAGCTTTGGGTAATTAGCTTTTGGTGTGTGTTATAGCAAAGAGTAACACTCTCTAGAAATGAAGATGTTCCTGAGGCGAATCCTCTGATCATGTTAAACAAGTATCAGACTCGGAACAGCTGTTGCTGTAATTGTTGGTGAAGAAACAACGAGGCTTCTCTCTTCTGTTTGGAGGTGGATTATATATGAAGGAAGAGAAAGAAAAGGGATTTGATGCGGAGAAAATAGGGAAAAGAGAGAGCCCCCTTAATACCTGACAGAATATCAGACTTTGTTTTTGTTTTCACATCTCAAATCTCAATCATAACATACTATTACTTCTTCTACTGCTGCTTCATTTTTCTCTCTTTATCAAAGGAACTTAAACAGACCGTCTCTTCGGTCTTGGTGGTGTGGCTAAAATATGCAATAAGAATAGAATATCCAAGTATTAGCTTATTAGGATCCACACTCCCAGTTCAAGCGCGTGTTCTCCATAATCTTCCTCTTCATCCATTGGGCCATTTCTTTAATGTAATATAAATAGAAAATAATTTTATACATAGTAGATGTAAAATTTTAATTTTAATTTTCAAATCATAAATTTTAATTAAACTCTAATAATTAAATAAGAAGACATTAAAATAAATACATGTAACCAACTCAAGAAAATAAATATAGTAAAATAAAATTTACTTGTATATCAGGTAATTTTATTATAAACATGTAATTTGTTTAAGAAAAAATATTTTTACTTTTTTTATATTTGATTAAATTTAAAAACACAATATAATTGTATCTCTGTAAATAAGATTATTATAAAATATAAAGTGAACATAATTTACATAAAATTAAATAAAATAATTTAGACATAACACACAATTAATTATAAAATTAAAAACAAACTCTAACTTAAAAATCTCATATGCATCTTATTATTTCAATCAAATAAATAACCAAATTATATGAATGGTTTAATTGTTAATGTGTGACTCATATGGTTCATATAAACTTTCGTTCAAGTCTGGCGAATATATTTTCTATTATTATAAATTTAACAACGAATCTCTCAAAAAATTATTTTTCATTTATTTTCAATGTTATATCAGATACATAGATGATTACAATGCAATGATATTTAAAAAAAAAATGAAAAAAGCAGGCGTGAATGTGCATGGGCTATGGAGGAGTCTGCATGCGGCCTCGAGTTCCCAAATCACCACTTCCTCTCATCATTTTAATATGCGAATAATATTTCTCATTATATAAATTTAACAACGAATCTCTCAAAAAATTATTTTTCATTTATTTTCAATGTTATATCAGATACATAGATGATTACAACAATGATATTTAAAAAAAAATGAAAAAAGCAGGCGTGAATGTGCATGGGCTATGAGGAGTCGCATGCGGCCTCGAGTTCCAAATCACCACCTTTCCTCTCATCATTTTAATATGCCAGATAATTTGCCTTCGCTGGCAGCCTGTTCTAAAATCTAAACATGTTTCATGAAAATGATGATAATCGGCAAACTGAAAACTATAGATTACCGACAAAATAATGAAGGAAATGTATGGTAAGATATTTTAAGATTTCGGATTCGAACATTAAATATGTAAAAGAATATTTATTCAAGATTTATATAAAGAAAAGGAAATATATAATTTTAGACACATATTTTCAAAGCACTTGATATTACGACTGGCGAATGGAACTATGGATGCTTATTGTTGAACGAGTCAAGGCCACTAAACAAAAAATCTGCTATGCGAAAATTGATATTCTTTAAGCAATTGGTTATAAATGAAGCAATGGCAGACCAACCTAAGTGGATTTGACTAATAGCATCCTTAGTTAGACTTTAATCCCACTTTCGATCTTAGGCCAAAATACGCGTATTTACTTCCATACACTTGTCTTAATTAATGGTTTGAGTCTGTATATATTTTGTAAATTAAGTATTTCAATTAATCATAATTAAAGTTTAAATTAAATAGATTTTCAGTAAAAGATTTTAGCACTTTGCTTGTAACTTTTTCTACAATTATTGGTTAACCAAATCTCAGTGTTAAGCTCATAAAGATGAGGAAAAGAGTGTTTAGTGGTAAATATTTTAATGTTTTAACTTTCAAATAAAAAATTAAAGGAGGGAAAAAGGAACAAATTAAGGCGTGAAAGCCCCGCCACTCGCGCTTCTTCCATTGAAAGCGGTGCCACTAAGAAGATTGCGCTACAATTTTAATTTTTCTTTTTTAAATTCCGGAGCAACAAACAACAATTTGACCGGTGTACCCCGAGTGAGTGTAACGTGAGTTTGACGCCAGCAGACCAAATCCTTGGGTTGGGGGTCTGGTCCACACGTGGGGACCCGAGGCGTGGCCCACGCACGCGTGAAGACTTCCTCCTTTCACTTTGCAACGTGCTCCTTACTCCTTGGCCCCGCCCCAGTTGTACCCCCGTTTTTTACAGGAAAAATACCATATGCTTAACATACACGCGCTTCTGTGCCAGAGCATGTTCCACGCGCAGTTAGCAATAGGAGTGATAGAATAGAATTACGAGTAAATATAAAATATTAAGTTGATAAAGTTTTATATTTAATATATCTAATGCCGATTTATAATGTCCAAGCAAAGGAAGAAATTAAAGGATGTGGGTTTCATAAGAGAAAGATCCTGATTGGTTGGCAAACATTGCCTCAGGCATTTCATGTAACAGGATTGTATGGTCCTGGAATATGGGTGTCCGACCCTTATGGACTAACTGGCAAGGTACAACCTGTAAATCCGGCGTGGGGCGTGGAAGGTTTTGATCCTTTTGTTCCGGGAGGAATAGCCTCTCATCATATTACAGCGGGGACATTGGGCATATTGGCGGGCTTATTCCATCTTAGTGTCCGTCAGTCCCAACGTTTATGTCTTTCCGAAAATCAAAGTTTATCATAAGTTTGGTCTAAAATTCTTGAAAAATTAGCTTTTTATGATTACATTGGCAATAATCCAGCAAAAGGAGGATTATTCAGAGCATATTTAATATATCTAATGCCGATTTATAATGTCCAAGCAAAGGAATAGCTCTTTTTTAACTATGTATAAGCCTCAAATCTATATCCTTTATAAAGAGCAAATTTAATCTACTAATAAAGTAGGTTTTATTAATCATTTGACAGTTCCTTTTGTTAAATTTTCTTATGGTTAGATTCAATGTCATATTGACCGATCAAGTATGTTAAAATATCATTTTCTCATAATATTTGACTTTAATCTGTGATCACCGGTGATATTTCAATACTTTAATCTTCTATTATGATTTATTTGCTAATGTAATAAAATCTATTTATATCTCATCAATCATCATAGAATTTTGATTCGTTGATTCCGCCCCTCATTAATCTTCATTAGCTGTAACTCCAATGTGATGTTAATCTTATAAGTATTTTATTTCATTATGAACAAAATATGGGAGTTTACAAGTAAAAAAGAGTATCAATGTTTTTTTGTGAATAAATACTTATTCATAGTAGCAGTGGAGAAGAATGAAGATGAGTTAGTAGTTTAATAACTTTGTGAAGAAGCAATGGCACGCGAAACACAAAGTGAATGGGGAGAAATGAAATAAAGTGGGACGGCCGACAAGCAAATGGCAGTGCCCACTCAACGGCGCGGAAATAGAGGATTTTGGCCCACTCTTCTGCTTCTTAATCATTCCCTACTGTCCATGTTTTTTGCATTTTCATTGTCCAACCCGAATTTTTAAAACCCGAATATTCGGCGTCGCACTTTATCAGATACATCTCATTATCTATTCATTCATTCATTCATTTAGTTATGGGACAATCCCTGGCTGTGAAGTACATTAATACGTAAAGCCAAGACTCCAACCACACCATATTAATATTGCAACCCATGTGACATGCCACATTCCAAAGCCCAAAATTGCTCTAATACAGAACTGATTTTATTTCAGACTCCTTATCAGTACTATTCAGTATGATTACGATGCACGTTTCAAAGGCTAATTAATTATCATATTATATATTCCAAAAACATTTAAGATATTTTCATATTCCACTTTGTGTCTGTCAAAACTGCAAAAAAAAAAAAAAAAAAGAATCCACCAATCAAATGCATAAGACAACAGAAATGTTAACCTACAATTCGTAAGTTATCCGGGAAGCTCGGTTTAAATGTTACTTCTCTTTAGGTGTACATCCAAGAAGTGGGAATCAAGAATCGAAGTTCGTACGTAACCGCCAGGTATAGCCTTAGATGAATCAGCTATTTTCCATTTACATATTCAAGGAGAAGCTGGTCGAGCTCAAAATGGCGAGCGAGACAACACTAACAAACAATATCCAAAAACAAATTATACAATAACCTTGAATATAATACATGGTTCTGAACATGCAATGTCAAGTGCCAACTGAAAAACATCAGATGAATTTGCATTTTCACCAGTTTCACTAGATTTGCATCATGTATATATCACTGACAACATGTACATTACCGTAATTATAGGAGGTGTAGGTGTTGCTTCAAAATTGAACTCGGGAAAGCGTGAAACCTCTGTATTATTCTCAAATAGTATATATGTAGGAAGCTGTCCAATGCTTCCTGGGAGTACAAGATTCCCACGTAAATTCGTTACAATTACCAACATTCACAATAAGTACAAGATCTAAAACTTACTGAACTCTCTTCATAATTAATATATGTTACTCACCTCCAGGAGAGATTCCAATTTTTTCTGCAGCATTTGGGAAAAGTCCAAGATCAACAATTCCAAATGATAGATTTTGTTCAAGCATCTGAACAAGGTCACATTGAGTACTAGTCGAAACTTATTAAGACAATAATAAGCAATGTAGATAATTTGGAAACCATCGTACGTGATTGACAGCTCAGGAAAACACCGACTGGCACGTATGCAGCCAGATGAAAACGATGCACGGAATTCTACCTGCCAATGCATTGTTGCCCACGAAAAACGGGGCATCGAGTTCATTAAAAGATAATAAAAATTAAATTTTGTAATGAATGTTGACTTTTGTAGAATCAAAAGAACTTAGCTTGCAAATTTACTTTTAAGTTGAACTTCCCAGTACAAAGTAACTTCTTTAAGCGTAAAAGATCAATACCAGTGCTTTAACCATCATCATATAAATGCCAATGTTCCCCTTATATGTTCATGAATTACCGCTAACTAATGATAAGACATGATGTTGCTTTGGTACCACTTAAATGCAGGTTATAGCAACTATTCCATAAGTCCCAATAGCATGCAATTTTAAGAGAGATCATCCTATACGTTATTGAACATTAAATATCAAAGGAAAAGAAAACCAGAACCAACCAGCCAAAATCTTGATGTGTTGCCTTCAGTTAGCAAGCTTCCAAATTCCAATTGCAATGGTGTTAGCTTACTGAAGAACCTAGACAATTCAATCCATAAACAAAAGAACAGCAATCTTATCAAAATGGCATGCTAGACTTTCTTAAAGGAAAAAAGGATTCAAAATTCATTAATACCAAGTTTTTCAAAAGGCGGTTGTTGTGCTATACATATCACTGGGAAAAAACAATGTCATCGTAAATCTGCAATTTTAAAGGTCCAACAATTAGTGCATAAACCATGATACTTATAAAATTACCATAGCAAGATAAGCTACAATAATACCTGAAAATACCACTATATACCACAAAGTCAGTGATAGTCCTTATTATAACGGCAATAAGAAGATCTGAGAAAAGGGAGAAATGTGAGTTGCAATCGTATCAATTAAAATGAAACAAACAAGCAATATGTGGGTAAGCTAACCATTCCAAAAAACAATGTATCAGCAATAAAACCCTCCCATGTTTCTTCTCTTACCATCTGTATGAAAGCAGAGAAAAATAAACAGTGCATCACACATCAAAGAATTATTTTCCTAAGTTGCTCCGATTACCTTATGTGCTGCCAGCATCAAAAAGGCCAAAATCGCTTGAATTTCCTAAATCCAAAATAAGAAAATTAGCGATCTGTTAAGGTTATACAAAAAAGGGTTTGCTCGGGTAAAGGAAGAGTAAGGCAGTGACGGGAGAATGAGAAATTACCCTATGAAAGAGGTGTTGAGTGATTTGAGGGGATAGGAAATTAGCAGCAGAGCTCCGAACGATGAAATAAGAGAATAAAGCTAGGAAATGGAAGAAATAATACGGCTCTCCTACCACTTGATTCAACCACTCCATTAGACTGTTTTGTTTCTTCATTTTCCTTTTGCACTCTGCCTGCTTTTTCAGTGATTGGATCTGACTCGGGATAATAGCTTCGGTTTTCCAGTTCAGGTTCAACCATTTTTGTTTTCGTCAAAGTTGAATTAAAAACTTTTTTTCTCCGTCACTCTGACGTATGACGATTTCTGCCAAGGATTCAAACCCCGATAGCAGACGGGAAAAACTGAAGAAGAAACCCTTGGACTTCATGGCCCGAATTTCGAACATGGACACAACCCCTAATATGATATTTTCTTTTCTTTTTTGCAGAGGGAGAGGCCTTAAACTACTGGGAAAAGTTGGGCTTATAGAATATATTTTGAATAGTTTATCTAATTCCTTTTATTGGGTTATTGGTTGTTATTTTTTAAATATATTTTATTGTGATTTTATTATAATATTTATTTTAAAAAGTATATTTTAATTGAATAAAAATATATTGGTGAATTTTATAGTGTTATTGAAATTTTGAAGGCATTAATTAAAGTTGAAATTTATAAAAATTATGTTTTATTTGATAATTTAAGGTGAATGTAATGTAGTATTTATTTAACAAAATTTCAATCCTTTATATTGACCATTTATATTATTATATACTATATACACAGTGTTCTCGAGATATTATAATTTCCTTAATTATTAAGATCTTTTATTATTAAACAAAACTATGGATCTTGAATGCATTATTTTGATTAGATTTATTATTTTTAAAATTATACGAATAGAGAGGATGGGCTTGAATGAACAGAAGAAAAAGAGAGGGTCGGTGATTCAGCGTTTTAGCAAAATAGGCTAGAGATAAGAAACCATCCGAGAGCAAAACGATAACGACCCGACCCACATGAGATGTCCCTATGGAACACGTGCGTCTTCAACACCACTCACGTGACCATTCGGCACGTGCACTCACGTTTATCGCAGAACTATATGCTAAAAGAGCACGATCATTTGGTCGAATTGGAAACATCCGGAATAGAAGATACACAGAGGATCCAGCCACGTGGCACGGCAGATCTGGCCTTTGACACGAGCCAAAGCACTCACATGGTAGCTGACACCCCCACCCTCCCGCCCTCTATCACGTGCTATTGGACCCATTCATGCAAATCCCCATTTTTTACAATTAAAATATTTAAGTGAGTGAAAAAAGATGAAGAAAAAGTCTGTTAAACGGAGACCTCTAAGCCAAGCAATACCTACGGTTCTTTCACCTTTTTCATGACTTCTTTTAGTTCAAGCTAAAGGGAAAAAAGTAAAAAAATAAAAAAAAATATATTATAAAAAATTATTAATATTAAATAAAATAAATACATAAATAAGAGAACAAACATCTTTACAGCATTAAATTAAAACCTTATCCGCTCTTCGAGATTGATGTCTTCAGCAGGGGACTCGCTTTCTATGGTTTCTCTCCTTCTTGATGCTTGCCATGTGGTAATGCCAACTACATCTAAACACTTTGTTTCACATTATAATTGCACCATGCAATCGCATTTTCGGTGAATTGAAAATAAATAAATTATATTATAAATAGCTTTAAGATATACTATATTTCAAGATAATAATTAATTAGTTCATAACATTTTTAAAAATTGTTGAGCTCATTCAATGGATCCTGATTGTACAACTATTCAATGGATCCTCATTCAATGTAACATTTTTAAGATATACTATATTTTAATTTTTGTCATATCTTATCCCATTATAAATGGGATCTCCTCATATTTTTATATTTATTTTGTGTCATGTATTGACTATATTTTTATTTATCCCAATTCATTTTTTATATATAAAGTGAATTTTATTTAAAATTTTATTTCTTAAAAATTTAACTATTAAATTTGTCTTCCACTTATATAATTAATATTATATTTTTATATCGCAATACGTATTGTCACGCATTCTAATAAATTAAAATAAATGAGCACATAAATGCAAGATAGTTGGAACTCGGATTGATTTATAACCTTATGTTGAGTTAACCAATTGACGGATTTGGCCAAGAGGGGGGTGAATTGGCAATTAAAAATTTGGTGGAAGCTTTTGCAGAAAATTGAAAGTAATTGCACAGCAATTTAGAGTGGTTCGACTTTCTCAATCAAAGTCTACGTCCACTACCTTAGGTATCCACACTAAGGATTTTCCAACAAATTCACTAATTTGTTCTTTCTTTTTAGGCCAAAGAGATAACCTTACAACACCCTCAAGAATATACCCCAATTCTTGAGAACACTATTTCCCAAAAAGAAGATTATAAATTTGCAAACTTACAAGGAAAACCTCACAAGGTAAGATGTTTGCACAATTCTAGAACAAGAAAAGAACACTCAAATAATTACAAATGAGCACAAATGGTGTGTCTTGAAAGCAAATGAATATTGAAAGGAAAATTGGCTTGATTGCACAAACTTGGTGTTTGATGCTTTCTTTCTTGTTTCTCTATGATTTCTTATTGATCAAGGGCTTCAGAACTTGTTTAAATACACCTTGAATCACTTCTGGACGTTAGGGATGATTAGTGAAGATCATATAGCCGTTTTAGTGTGAAAACAATTAATAAAACAGCTTAGAGCGTGGGGGGAATCGGTACCCCCTATGGGGAATCGGTACCCCCTATGGGGAATCGGTTCCCTAAGTGTAAAATTCAAATATTTCGACCGTTATACAAGGGGGAATCGGTACCCCCTGGGGGGAATCGGTTCCCTCCGAGCATACTGGAATTCTCGAGCCAACCATTCAGGGGAATCGGTACCCCCTTGGGGGGAATCGGTTCCCTCTGAGCAATCTGGAATTTTTGGCTTTGAAATTGTTCGAAATACTTTGTAAAATTATTTTGAAATTGTTTTAAGATTAAAACTTAATTTTACACTTTGAGTAAGGATTAAAAATGATCTTTGAAAGATTTGGAGTAATGTTTTGATATTCGAATAATTCTATCGAATATACTTAGAAAATCATTTGGAAAATCTTAAAATTCATTTAACTTAATTTGTTATATCAAAATATCAAAATGTTTTCAACAATCTCCCCCTTTTGATATACAAAACATTTTAGTAATTTTAAGATTTTGAAATCAAGTTTTGAAATTACTCCCCCTTACTTTAACACTTCTCCATTTATCATTTTAAAAACCACTTAAAACACACTTCTCCCCCTTTTGTTAAATCAAAAAGATTCAAAGAAACGTGAAAACATTTAGCCAATGATTAGGTATATGTTGCATAAGCTGCTAAGATCACAAGCAAGAGAAACGTTAGCCATTAGTTTCATAATCAATATCATAATTAATGTGAAATGGCAAATTGGTCATATATCTAATCATGAAGTAAATGATGCAATAATCACACCAAATAGATAATTCTAACCATTCATAAATCCAAAATTCACAATCCACAAATTCAAACATTCCAAAATATTCAAAATGTTAAAAACAATAAGTTTGGAGTTCAAAGCAAAATATAGAATCAAACATCCATATGAGGATCGGGAGGAGGAAAACGAGCTCGCATAGCGGCCATCTCGTGTGAGAGTGCATCAATACGTTCATTCATTGAAGCGTTGTTTGTGCGCATCTCTCGGAGAATCTCTAATTATTGAGCTCCCATTGTGGATAAATGGGACTCTATAGAAGTAAAACGCGAATCCATGGTCGCATATCGGAAATCAAATGTCTCCATAAAGGATTGAAAATATGGAGGCATTTGAGTTGATTGTTGTGCGTGCTCCTCGGGTTGCTCAGGCTCATATTCGACTTCATCGATATCCCTCATTTAAATTGTTCAAATTCTGGATCTTCGTCAGGTTCGAGTGGAGCTTGTGAAGAACTAGCTCCCGGAGTAGTTGTAGAAGATCGAACCCATTCACCGGTTTCTTTATTTTTGACCCATCCCGCTCTTGTTAAAGAAAGAAGATTGATTTGTTTCTTAAGAGGAAAGGCGACATCTAGACCAACTCGAAGCTCGGCTTTAGAAAGAGATTACTAAGGATACAACCGTAAACTAGTGAAGAACAGAGTTTCTATTTGGCACTAGGTTTAACGGTTTCAACGATCTCAGCAAAGATAATCTTGGAGGTTTATTTTTATATTGTGTTCAAAACAATGCAACCACCAAATATCTAAAGCTTTGAGAGTAGAATAACGACCCCCGGATGGTCGAAACCACACAAGTGATCATGATGAAGAAAAACGCTCATGAAGATCTATAACTTGCACTATCATTTCATTTATATCGTGAGCCTAAAACTTGTTTTTTATTTGATAAACCTTCATTATCCAAGCCTAAGGCATTGGCTATGTAATCCAGATCAAGATGGAATATTGACCTAAGAGGTAGAACGTACTCCTATGTTTGGTTTGTCACGATTTTAAAACAAACGGCATTACAGTAGAAGATACGAACAAGTTGATGATAGACAACGGGTTCAAGTTCGAAAAGTTTATCAAATTCCATTCGTGCAAGATAGGAGATATTTAAAGTTAATAGCAACCATAGCTTGAAGGTGGGATACGTTCTTCCCTAATCTTATACGAGTCAAAATATTGGTAAAACAATAACGATAATCTTTAGGACCCGGTTGATTGAAACAAGAATTTTGGATAGTCAAGTTAGGATCAAGATTTGGAATAGGATTTTGAGGAATAGGAGGAGGATTTGGAGGTGGATTTGGTTGACGACTAGAACGACTAGAAGACCTAGCACGTTTAGGATTAGACATGGTGAAGGAAATCAGAATAGATTGGATAACCTGCAATTTTAAAACAAATGTATGCAATTCAATTAATCCCAAAACTCAATTGAGTCCTCAATATTTCAAGATTCTCTAAATCATCCTAATGGGCAAGTTTTGATTTTTTTGAAAAATATTTTTGAGAAACAATATATGTATAGTTTTTATAACAACAACATAATTTAATCAAAACACAATAATTTGAATTTTTTTTAATTTCAAAATTTTTAAAAATTTAGGAAAATTCTTGTGTTTTTGATGAAATTAGTTGTAACATCTAGTTTCTAATCACTAAACAATCAATGCCCGATCACTATTTCAAACTAGAACTAATTAAAACTAATCCTATGTTCAAAATGAATGAAATAGAGTTTAAAAAAATTTACCTTGAAAGATGAAGATTGAGGATTTTGATGTTGTTTGCACGATTTTAATGATTCCAACAGGTTTAGAAGATGATATTTGAATCGAATTCTGATTAATATCGTTGATTTGAGGCAAAAATAGAGATAGGGAAAGAGTTGAGCGATAAGAAGAAAAATTTTAGGGTTTTGGGGTGTTCTGCCCGATTTTAACAGAACCCCAGGGGGTATCGATTCCCCTGTGGGGGGAATCGATTCCTCTTCAAAGGGGGAATCGGTTCCCTCATGGGGGTGATCGATTCCCTCTGCACCAAAATGCTAAAATCCGATTTTTAAGCACACAAAATGCTAAATTAATCTCTAGTGGTATAGGCAACTCATATATTGAAAAATAATTATGTTCAAACAATTAAATTAATCTTTAATCAATATTTGAACATAAATTAATTTTCATCAAGAATCATAAACTCCCCCTAACAATAGCAATGAATGCAATCAAAAATTACTATTAGCATTTTTAAGTATTTATTAAAAGTGCTGAATTATTTTAAACACTAAGTGAAGATAGGTCAGTTAAACCTAATTCTCTCCTAAGTGTCCAAAAACCTTCCTTATCTAAGGGTTTTATAAAATATCCGCTAATTGATGCAAGTATCACAAATTCTAGAACTACATCTTCCTTAGTGACATGGTCTCTAATGAAGTGATGTCTAATTTCAATGTGTTTAGTTCTAGAGTGTTGGATGGGATTTTTAGTGAGACAAATAGCACTAGTATTGTCACACTTGATAGAATAGTGTCTACTTCAATTCCATAATCAAAAAGTTGTTGTTTCATCCATAAAACTTGTGCACAAACTACCGCTGAAATATATTCCGCTTCAGTGGTAGATAATGCAACACAATTTTGTTCTTTGAAAACCAAGAATCAGCATATTTCCAAGGAATTGGCAAGTACCGGATGTGCTTTTCCTATCTAATTTACATACTCCATAATCCGCATCAAGAAGGCATGCAAGCTAAAACTAGATCTCTAGGATACCAAAGTCCTAAACTAGGAGTGTCCTTAAGGTATCTAAAGATTCTCTTAACAGCTAGTAAATGTGATTCCTTAGGACATGATTGAATCTAGCACATAAGCAAACACTAAATAAGTCCGGTCTACTTGCAGTTAGATAAAGCAAAGAGCCAATCATTGACTTATATTTTAACATCTACACATTTACCTCCTTCATCTAAGTCAAGCTTTGTTGAAGAGCTCATTGGAGTGTCATGAGGTTTCCCATTTTCCAGTCCAAACTTCTTGAGCATATCTTTGACGTACTTAGCTTGAATAAAGATGCCATCTTTTCTTTGCTTGATTTGGAGTCCCAAGAAAAATGAGAGCTCCCCCATCATGCTCATCTCAAACTCACTTTGCATTAGCTTAGAAAATTCTTGGCAAAGAACATCATTAGTAAACCAAAAATTATCATCAACATAAATTTAAACTACTAATAAATCTTTACCTTTATGTTTTAAAAACAATGTGTCAACCTTTCCTTTTGAAAAACCTTTTTCAATTAAAAATTTGACAATCTTTCATACCAAGCTCTAGGAGCTTGTTTAAACCAAAGAGCTTTTGTCAATTTAAACATGATCTGGAAATTTTGAATCTTCAAAACCTGGAGGTTGTTCCACATACACTTCTTCTTTTATAAAACCATTTAAAAATGCACTTTTAATATCCATTTGATATAATTTAAATTCATGAAAACATGCAAATGCTAATAACATTCTAATTGCTTCCATCCTAGCTACAGGAGTGTATGTTTCATCATAGTCTATGCCCTCTTGAGTATACCCTTGAGCAACAAGTCTAGCCTTGTTTCTTACTATATTACCACTCTCATCAAGTTTATTCCTAAATACCCATCTAGTACCTACAGTAGATTTATTACTAGGCATTTCAACTAATGTCCATACTTTACTTCTCTCAAATTGATTTAACTCTTCTTGCATAGCCATAATCCAATGTTCATCATTTAATGCTTCTTTAATATTCTTAGGCTCTACGCAAATAAATGCAACATAATTACAAATATTTCTAAGATAAGATCGAGTTGTTACCCCTTTTGATGGATCACCTATAATTTCACCATCCTTGACATAGTTGTACTCTCTTGGATAAGATATTTCCCTTTCTTCAATGGTTGGAGTCTCAAGAGGATCACGAGTTTCCTCATTTTTCGTTTCTTTCTTTGATGATGGTTCTCCAACGTCATGTCTAACGTCATTTGTATTTATAACACCTACATCATCATTCACACAAGAATCCTTCCTCGGAAGGGGATTGTCATCGAAAACAACATGTATAGACTTTTCTACAACTAAAGTTCTTTTATTAAATACTCGATAAGCTTTAGAATTTAAGGAATAACCCAGAAAAATTCCTTCATCACTTTTAGCATCAAATTTGCCAAGGTTTTCTTTACCGTTGTTTAAAACAAAACATTTACATCCAAAGGATGAAAATAACTAATGTTAGGCTTTTTATTTTTGAAATTTCATATGGAGTTTTCTTTAAAATTGGCCTAATCATTACTCGATTTAACATAACAAGCGGTATTTGTGGCTTTCGCCCAAAAATATTTTGGCAAATTATTTTCACAAAGCATGCTTCTAGCCATTTCTTCTAAAGTTCGATTTTTCCTCTCAACAACTCCATTTTGTTGAGGAGTTTTAGGTGCTGAAAAATTATGGCTAATACCATTAGAATTACAAAACTCAGTAAATCCAAGATTTTCAAATTCAGTGCCATGATCACTCCTAACACTAGTTATAGAGTAACCTTAATCGTTTTGGATTACTTTTGAAAATGTGATGAATTGTTCTAATGCTTCATCTTTAGTACTTAAAAAAAACCCAAGTATATCTAGAACAGTCATCTACCAAGACAAAAGCATATTGTTTTCCACCCAAGCTAGTAGTCCTAGTTGGCCCAAAAAGATCTATGTGGATCAATTGTAATACTCTACTAGTTGATACGTCATTAATGGATTTAAAAGAAACTCGCTTTTGTTTTCCTTTAGCACAAGCATCACAGATTTTATCATTATCAAATTTAAGCTTAGGCAACCCTCGAACTAAATCACCTTGAATTAGCCGTTGCAAAACACTCATACTAGCATGTCCTAGTCTCCTATGCCATAACCAACTATCATGTTCATCCTTAGCAACTAGGCACAAATTAGTCATATCAATAGAATCTAAATGCACCATGTATGTGTTTTCTATTCTATGACCAACAAGCATAATCAAGTAGATGCAATGTCAATCAATTTGCAAACACTTAATTTAAAAATAAGACATTGTATCTTTTGTCAAATTCATCTAATCAGATTATGCTTTAATCCATTCACATACAAAACATTATGCAATGTTGATCGAGATTAAGAGCACATGCAAAATTTTTTGAAAATGTTATGCATTAAACTTTATATTATTTAAAAAAATATGCATAATCATTAAGAAAAATTTAAGGTCAAATTTTGCAAAACCAAAGTTCTTGAAAAATCGATATCAATTGTTAAAGAGATATCAATTACATTAAAAAAACATTTTGACCAAAATTAATATGATGAACTAGAGTTTATAAAACATTACCAAAAATTATTATGTTCATATAATATTTTTCAACATACATGAGACAAACATAATCATTTAGAATTTTTAACATTTAAAACCTCATGCATGCATAGAATAAATGAGCAACTAAATAAAATAAAACATTAAGTTTAGAGATTACCCATTCCTTTTTCATGTGTGGCTAGAGCATCTTGAATATCATCAACTTTATCACCATTGCTCCCACACACCTACAAGAGACATTTAAGTAGATTTTGGTATCCAAATTGCTTTGGATCCTTGAACATTAGTTCATGCCTCTTGTTCCTTTTGGAACCCATACTTGTCTAATTTTAAATCGTTTTCCTTTCTTTAAAGGACAAGTATGTTCCTTATGACCATGATAATGACAATGTGAACATATTGTCATTATTGAACTAGAAATTATTTAAAATGATCTCTTTTTATTTTGTTAAACATTCAAGCTTATCTTTAAATTGAAAATTTCTTTTTCAATACTTTCAAATTTCATTTTGAGAGTTCTAAATCCTTCTTCAAGATTTCATTTTGATTTTCAAATCCATTTTCATTCTAGAAGAAGTTTGTTTAATTTGAAAATTTCTTTTTCAAAGTTTTCAGATTTTATTTTTGAAAGCTCTAACTCATTTCTCAACATTTCATTTTGATTTTCCAAGTCTGTTTTAGCTTTCAAAAGAATCATTTTTAGTAATAATTTAGAAATCAATTTATTGTATTTGGAGTTCATGGTCTCAAACTCTGAAAATAATTTATCATAAGCATCTTGTAACTCATTAAAAGATTTTGAATTTGATATATTTGAGTTAGAAGATACCTTTGGCTCTGTGAGAGCTAATAGACATCACTTTTATTGGTTCTTCTCTTCCTTGTCTCTATAGATCTCCTCAAGCTTATCCCACATTTTCTTGGCACTTGAACAAGAAGAAACTCCTTTATATACATTAGGATCAATTGCACACACACATGTGCATAGCCTTTGAGTTTTGTTGAGCTTCATTCCGTTCTTGAATACTCCACTTCTTTGCCTTCTTAGTAGGAGAGGAATATCCTTTCTTGATTATCATCCAAGCTTCCATATCAAATGCTTTGATGAATATCATCATACACCTCTTCCAATGACGATAATTTGTTCCATTGAAGTGTGGAGGCACGTCAATTGGTCAGGATTCTTCTATGGAGAATGAACCGGAAGTGGACGCCATCTTTATCGATTTAACTCTTTCCAGATCGACTCAAGAGGCGATTAAACCTTCAAATGAGTTAGACTCTGATACCAATTGTTGAGTTAATCGATTGACGGATTTGGCCAAGAGGGGTGAATTGGCAATTAAAATTTGGTGGAAGCTTTGCAGAAAATTGAAAGTAATTGCACAGCGATTTAGAGTGGTTCAACTTTCTCAATCAAAGTCTACGTCCACTACCTTAGTTATCCACACTAAGGATTTTCCAACAAATTCACTAATTTGTTCTTTCTTTTGAGGCCAAAGAGATAACCTTACAACACCCTCAAGAATATACCCCAATTCTTGAGAACACTCTTTCCCAAAGAGAAGATTACAAATTTGTAAACTTACAAGGAAAACCTCACAATGTAAGATGTTTGCACAATTCTAGAACAAGAAAAGAACACTCAAAGATAATTACAAATGAGCACAAATGGTGTTCTTGAAAGCAAAATGAATATTGAAAGGAAAATTGGCTTGATTTGCACAAACTTGGTGTTTGATGCTTTCTCTCTTGTTTCTCTATGATTTCTTATTGATCAAGGGCTTCAAAACTTGTTTAAATACACCTTGAATCACTTCTGGACGTTAGGGATAATTAGTGAAGATCATATAGCCGTTTTAGTGTGAAAACAATTAATAAAACAGCTTGGAGCGTGGGGGGAATCAGTACCCCCTATGGGGAATCGGTTCCCTAAGTGTAAAAATTCAATATTTCGACCGTTATACAAGGGGGAATCGGTACCCCCTGGGTGGAATCGGTTCCCTCCGAGCATACTGGAATTCTCGGAGCCAAACCATTCAGGGGGAATCGGTTCCCTCTGAGCAATCTGGAATTTTTGGCTTTGAAATGGTTCGAAATACTTTGTAAAATTATTTGAAATTGTTTTATTAAAACTTATTTTACACTTTGAGTAAGAATTAAAAATGATCTTTGAAAGATTTGGAGTAATGTTTTGATATTCGAATAATTCTATCGAATATACTTAGAAAATCATTTTGAAAATCTTAAAATTCATTTAACTTAATTTGTTATATCGAAATATCAAAATGTTTTCAACACCTTACCTAGAACTAGGGGTGTGTAAATCCGAGTACCCGATTACCGGGTACCCTCAACATCCGAGTCGGTGATTTATCAGCTTGTATTTCGACCTGGATTTTGCGGGTACCCGATACCTTTTTTCATTTTTAAATTATTAATTTAAAAAAATATACATAAATTTAAATGTTCTAAACTTCAAATTACATACTCCAACATCCGAACATAAAATTTAAAAGTTCGAAATACAAAATCTAATAATTTATAATATAAATAATCCATTATATATATATATATATAACTAACCGGGTAATCGGGTAACCAAGTACCCAGAAAAACTCAATTTTGTTACTCGGGCTCAACCCGGAAATGTCGGACCAGGTACCCGACCCGGTTGGGTTTTTTAATAGAAAAATAACCGATTTTTTTAAGTTCAATTCGGCGGATCGGGTTAACCGGGTCGGATATTTTTGCATACCCCTACCCAAAACCCAAAAAAGGTAAAAACACACACACACACACACAATATGAAAGGTCACTAAAGTAACTTCACACTAGATTTTTTGTTGGATAATTCAATTTTCATTACCCAAAGAAGCAAAAAACCTGCAACAGTACACAATGACAATAAACAACTCAACAGAACGCTATAAACAGCACATTAACCAGCAAACCAGACAGAGTAAAAGACAAGAACAACTCATACAAAAACCCACTTTACACACAGGGCATTGTTAGACGGATCTGCCCTATTGAAGCATTTACCTTCTAACCGAAATCGTATGGTCTCCTTAATGTCTTCCAGTACTGCATCATTCGATCTAGCATCGCTCCCATACAACCTGTTATTTCTCTCATTCCATAAATTGTAAACGTGTCCAGACCAAGCTAGTTTGAGCAATCTCACAATGAGGGATTTGCCTTTGAGCATAAGGGAAGCCCAAGCCAATTCACCATCCCACCTGCCAGCTACACGAGAAATGCAACACAACTCCAAAATGGAACCCCATAAGTCATTAGCAAATCGACATTCAAAGAAGAGATGATCTCTTGACTCTGCCTCGTTGCCACACAGCAGACATCTGTTAGATTCAATGGCCATTCCCATACGCAAGAGTCTGTCGCGAATGGGTAATCTGTTCAGTATGGCCATCCATACAATAATGTTATGCTTATGGATTCTACCAGGGTACCAGACCAAATGGTGCCAAGCAACCTTGGGAGCAGAGGTGTGCAACTTATCCCATATATTCCTCGTGCTGAGCAATCGCAGGCCTGATTTTCAACAAATACTTGAAACTCCAACTTGCATTCGTAGGGACCTCAATCTGTCAAAAATAAGCATTCCTAATAACGTAGGAGTGCATCCAAGCCACCCAAAGGGAGCCCTCACTAGCCAAAATGTAACATCCCAAAAGTCGGGTCAATGACCAAAATAGAATTTTTGGTAATTTAGTGACCAATCTCAGAAAAGATTGAAAGTTTAAGGACTTAAATGAAAAGTGTTGATGTTGGATTTAATAACAAAGTTTGAAAGTAGTAAGGGTATTATGGTCATTTTTCAGGGAAGATTTTTATTTTCCTTTATAAAAGGGTAATAAACACTTGGGAATGAGATAATTTCTCCAGAACATTCTTCAGTCTTCTTCTTCCTCCTCTCCACCGTGAAGTCTTGTATAAGGTAAGTGGGTCTTCAGTTGGTTAATTCTTTCATTTTAAAGCTTGTTTTGATTCTTGGGATGTTAAGAAAGATTAAGGAAAGCTTTAGGTGGCTTAAAACTCAAGGATTAACAAGTTATGAGAAATTAAGAAAAATGAGTTTGTAAGTGAATATTTGAAATAGAAGGAGTGAATAGATTTTTAAGTTGAATTTGACTTGTCAATGAGTGAATTAAGAAATATGAAGTGTTAGAATTGAAATTTGTACATGTTGTAAAGTTGGTGTAATTTTTGAATTACACATGGAAGATATAATTTTTAAGTTAAAGATATATTGAATGAGTATAAATGGGCTTAAGTAAGTGTATTGGAGTTTAGTATATGAAGGAGGAGGAAACATAAAGTGTTTGAGATGAAATGAAGTAATTTTCGTGTGGAAAATGTGATTTCTGGGTTAGGGGTATCAGTACCCATTCAACAGGTACCGATACCCTCTCAAACAAAAAAAATCACAGAATGTAATGAGGGTACCACTACCCCAGTTAGGTACTGATACCCTCTTGAACGAAAAATAACAGAATGCAGTAAGGGTACCGATACCTCGTGAAAGAAAAAGTGAATTATGGTTCATTAAATTAGTTTAAGTTATTAGCATCGTATTTATAAGGTTTAGGCTTCTGATAAAGTTTTGGAAATTATATTTATGTAGACACTGAGCCTAAACGAGTTCCTGAACAATTGGCAAGTATGATCGATAGGGGGAAAGACAAAGAGTTATAAGAGATCGATATTGACTAGTGAGGCCAGGTGAGTGCATATTAGTGATATATAATGTTTACTGGAAATTGGACTTGCGATAAGTCTATTTCCTAAAGTAATATGCATGAAGTCATGAACATGAGTATAGTTTTATATGACTTTATGTGTTATATGTTTATATGCTTTGTATATGATACATGATTTATGTAAAATATTATTATGTGATAATGGAAGATCATAAAATAAGATATGTAAAGATATGCTTGTAAGAAACAAGCCATGTAGGTATATGTTACTGAAAAACCATTAGCTGGTAGTACCGTTCATTTGCCAGAGTTAGTCTCCTCTAGAACTGCCTCCCCTGTAAGCACATTACTGGCAGAAGAAATTTGCACTACATCCTTAGCAGACCCCTTAGCTCTCCAGACTTGCTCAGTTATTTTTCCCTGAGGACAAAGCTTCATAGAGTGCCCGAAACAACCACAGTCAACACAAGAACTAGGCATCCAAGGGATTGAGACCCTAATTCTTGTCACTGTACCATCACTCAAGATAACATCTATATGATCTTGAATTTGAGACCTAGCAGAAATCTCAATGAAAACTCGAGTGTATTTAAGCCTCTCTCGAGCTGCAGTAATAGCATCCATATGAAGGGGCTTCCCTACAACACTAGCAATATAGCTAAGCCTCACCCTAGAGTATAATTCCAAAGGTACATTGTATAAATGAATCCAAATAGGCATTCAACTCAAATCAAATTGAAGCTCTTTCAAATTAGGTTCCCACTTTCGAAGAAAAAATGGTTTATGTTGTACATGCCATGAACCATTATCTAAAACCCAATCCTTAGCAACCGAATTAGCAAATGAAAATACGTACAAATTTTGCCCGGCAATGCTCACCTTAATCGGAATAGACTTACCCCATAGCTGCGAGATAACCTTCTGGATGGAGCCAAAAGCTGGAATCGAACCTATAAACTGGCCAACAAAAGCATATTTCCAGTCTGAAATCCCCTCGTCAAACACTTGCTTTGGCGGTTTAACCACGCAGGAACCCTTAATTACCGCAGGTGGGAAGAATTCCAATTCCTAGTCAATCCCCGTCGTAAAAAGCTTACGCCAATCAATAAGAACCTCACCAGACATATCCCAACAAAACCCCAACAAAACCTAGACCGATTAAGAAAGGAAAATCACTCAAAATGGAAGAGAATAGCTACGTCTCCACCCGCTGTTAGACCAACTAACATGCACAGAGAGAGAAGACTTAATTAAAAATCCACTTTACTTTACCCACACTAGATTTTCCTTTATCCCAATCAAAGTATATTTAAATTTAAAAATTTAATTTTTTTTGGGTATTACTATTAATTATTAAAAAATAAAATTAAACGTCGTCAAAATGCACCAGTTTAGCTGTCTGCCTGCCCCCTTCAAACGCAAATAAACCCTCTCTCTTCAAAACCACAACTCCCCATACTTCTCTCTCCCTTTCTCTTTTCGCTCTACACTATACACTTGCTTCCCAAATAAAGAAAACTTAAAACCAAAAAAAAAAAAAAAACAGTTATGGACGCGCCAGAATTCTTTCAAGCAAGCAGCTGCTCTTCACAATTAGCGCCTGAAAAACCAGCGGCCGCCGCTGACCATTTCATCGTGGAAGACCTCCTCGATTTTTCCAACGAGGATGCTGTTATAACTGAACAAACGTTCGACTCCTCAGCTGCAGGCCATTCCACGGATTCTTCCACAGTTACCGCCGTCGACAGCTGCAATTCGTCATCGTTTTCCGGTTGCGAACCCAATTTAGTTGGCGGTATTGGTTGCCGTGGTTTTACCGATGCTCACTCCTCGGCAGACCTTTATGTGCCGGTAATTTCATCCCCCCCTACATGCAATAATATATTTTTGGAATAAAATAAATTTTGAAACTATATTTCTTCGGATTTTGGTTCGGATTTTTAAAACACGGTAGCAACTAGCAAGTAAAAATTTTATGTATTTTATACTTTTTGATCATTTTCCTCGCAACCAAACAAAGATAAAAAGCCATGGGCATGGCAAACGCAAATTGGTTAAAGCTGCGTGAATAGCTTTACGGAAGGAAAAAAGAAGTGAAAATGAAATATTTCTATTGATAATAATAATATATATTTTTATTCTATTATCTACAGTGCGACGATTTAGCTGAGCTTGAATGGCTGTCAAATTTCGTGGAGGAATCGTTTTCAAGTGATGACCTACAAAAGCAGCAGCTATTATCAGGAATGAACATTCGAGCCGACGACGCATTAGATACCCGAAGGTTCCAACCCGTTGTACCCAACCAAACTAATGACGCCATTGATAACGGTGACAACAATCACGGTAACAATACCGACAACCCAATTTTCAATCCGGAGATGTCGGTTCCCGCCAAGGCCAGAAGCAAACGCTCTCGGGCAGCACCATGCAATTGGGCCTCCCGTTTCCTCGTTTTCAGCTCAACAACTTCATATTCCGATCCTGACATCGTCGTCCCGGTGCAACCGCCTCCGCCAAACCAACCCGGCAAAAAAAACGTCAAAACGACGTCGTCGAAGAAGAAAGATGGTGGCGTTGCCAATTCGGATGGGCGGAAGTGCCTGCACTGCGCTACGGATAAGACGCCGCAGTGGAGGACTGGTCCCATGGGTCCCAAAACACTATGCAATGCATGTGGGGTGAGGTATAAATCGGGGCGACTTGTGCCAGAATACCGACCCGCTTCGAGCCCGACGTTTGTGCTCACTAAACATTCAAATTCTCACCGTAAGGTGCTTGAGCTTAGGCGGCAGAAGGAAATGTTAAGGGCTCAACATCAACATCAACAACAATTCATGCATCACCATCATCAGAACATGGTTTTCGATGTATCCAGCGGCGATGATTATTTGATCCACCAACACGTTGGCCCTAATTTCAGGCAGCTGATTCTAGAGTAGGGAACTTCAATTAAATTCGACTTCCTGAATTTTCCCCAGAACTAATTTAGTTAATGAATTCCAGTTGTTTATTTTTTTGGATAATTTCGTAGACTAATCGTCTCTTGAGTTGGACTTTTTCCTGCCTAATTTGGCAAACTCTATAAACCCAATTTTCTTACTTCAGGCAATTGAATTTGATATTTTTTTCTTTCAATTTTGATTCTTGCTTTGACTTCCACCATTAGTGTGACCTTTAAGCTCCAGTACATATATACATAATATAATATGTAAATTATGTTCCCAGATGCACATATATATATTCACTAGATATCCTTATGTACCCATTATTAATCAATTGCTAAACATTAGATTGGAACATTAATTTTAAAAGTTGGAATCTTATATATAACTAATTAACATTATGTGCATCATTAATTATTAATATCGACATTTCTAAGCTTACTAAGCTTATGCATGAATACTTCAATACCTCCCCAAGCTGGTGGACATGCGATTTGATATCACTCAAAACAATTTTAATAAAGAAACACCCGTCATTAATTCTTTACCATGTAATTCACTTGAAGACCACTATTGCAAACCCAGCAGAAGATTTAGGCTCTCCACCCCTTTAATCTTCCATCTTTTTCCAGCAAAGCCTTAAAGTTTTAACAGAAAAAAGAAAGTCATGTACACATTCTTTATTTATTAATTTAGTTTGCCTGAATTCGTACACCTCACATGGAGTTTTTGTTTTTCTGAATTGAGTGAAGACACACGAAACGTAATCTTCGGGGTTTATCCCCATCGGCAGATTAATATGTAAATGCGTACATTTTTCAAGGGCTCTATTTGAATAGGGTTAAAGCCCTAGTTACAAGGGGATAAGGTCAATATTTAGCCAAAATTTTATGTTTTGAACGTTAATGTGCAAGCGATGCACGAACTATTATGGGAACAAGAGAATCAGGCGGCATATATATATCTGATTATTTTAAGTGAATATATATTATTGTTTTAAACTAGTACTGTACCATGAAGCTCAATTATCAACATAAATTTCAGTGAAATGAAACGCCGATGATGAAGTGGCTTTTAAGTTTCACAGATATACAGAGAATGTTTATGAAATCAATGCCGATGATGAAGTAGCTCAATTATCGTTTTCTGCGAATACCATTTGCCCTTCTTCCCTTTGTTTTGCACAACAACTTCAAGAATGAACTGACATGATTATTGAAAAAAAAAGTTTTTGCAGAAACATGAACATGGAAATTCAGGGTTTGATGAATATTATATATAGGAAATTAGGTTTCCAAGATGTGGTTGTTTTTTCAAAATAGAACTTATTCCATGACTTAAAAGAATATATATAGCAGAGCATGTGATGCGAATAAAGATTGGGATCCAGCTGAGAGATTTTAATAGGAAAAATATAAAATATGATCAGTCATCAGTTACAATATTCGTTGACGATGCTACTGTCTATGCACGATCCTAGGCAACTCTAATCCCATAGGCCTGCCAAATCAGTATTCAATTAACCATACAATTTTAACATATATACAATATTCTCAACGCATTAGCCATTTCCTCATTTCCTCTGTCTTGTTTGTTAAAACAAACGAAATAACAGAGAGGCTATTCTTGTAGTAGGTCAGTTGTTATATGTTTTTGCAGACATATTTATAAATTCAATTAATTTTGTGTGAAAACTGAAAAAGGAAGCGAAGTTTGCGGTGGTCACATGCACATCGCATATGCATGCCTGCTCCTACTATCTAGTCTTTTCCCTCCGCCTGCAATAACTCACCGAGTAATTTTTTTTTTTGAAAACCCCTCGGTACTCGATAAATATAATAGGAAGTTCATGCTTGAATGCTCCATACGAGAAAAGCATACACAAATTCATTTTTTTAGAAATATTGAGATATGGGAATAAATAATAGTGGTCTTATGAAAACATGGGCATCCATGCAGAGAGGTAATATTTCCATTTCGAATAGTAAAGACATTGTCTGCTTTTGGCGACCAGTTTTGCTGTCAATGTCTTTGCATTTGGACAACTTGCAGGTTTCACTTTCAGCTCTCTTTTCTTTGGCATAAAGTGGCACTAACATGGGAAGTTGGAAGCTATCATTTGAACCAACTTCTTTTTACAAAATATAACCATACTTGTTATGGTAACATTTTCTTTTCA
Organism: Hibiscus syriacus; assembly: GCF_006381635.1. Classification (NCBI taxonomy): domain Eukaryota; kingdom Viridiplantae; phylum Streptophyta; class Magnoliopsida; order Malvales; family Malvaceae; genus Hibiscus; species Hibiscus syriacus. The sequence continues at coordinate 1,124,630 of NW_024061893.1, forward strand.
TAGACTACATCAATGAACTTCCTTTCTGGGATTTTGTGGAAACAAATTTCCTTATTAGGGGTTTTTCCAGATTCTGCATAAACCTTGTTATTATTATTTTTTACTTTGGTTGAGTAGCAAGGCATTGAACATGATCAGAACAAGAGCAATGAAGTAAAGACAAATTTAATTTTATAGTCTCAAGGACGATACATTTACATATCATGGCGTTTTAAAACGATAATTTATATAACTTAAAAAAGAAGATGAACTATAGATTCTTTGATCTAGAGAAAAAACAAACAGGATAAACAGGCAGGAAGGGTTTGATCATGCAAATTGCAAAAATTATCCCATCTATAACTTTCTTCCCTGTGTTTGAAAATACATGGAAGCACATACTTGTTTTTTTTTTTCGAAAACGCCGACATGAGGAAACTCAAAAAGAAATATACAAAGGGAAGCTAGGTGTTTGGGGGATGGTGGGAGAGGCCCCATAAGCACTGCAAATGTTGTGTTAATGGTGGAGACATGGGCGCCATAGCCAAGGCAAACTTCGAAAGAAACAAGAGACATGGAGACAACACCCCCATCTCTTCACTTTCTACTTTCTCACCTGCACACCTTAGGAAGATAATATAGCAATCAAAGATTTGTTTACCTCGGCAGAATTCCAAACCCTTCCAAGTTGGATCAGAAAGGGGACACATCAAAGGTTAATAATACCTTAAATATGATTATGAGACGAAAAAATGAACGGATACACGCATTGTCAAGTCTATTTGGAGGCAACCAGGAAGTTTATACTGGTAGATTAGGATAGACATAGGGTATGAAATCGAGCATCAATTTATTGCTTTCATTTTCCATTACTACAATATGTTTAAACAAAAACACATGGTTAAGTAATTGGATCAATAAATTCGTTACATCAACCATTACTTAAAAGTCATGGGAGACATGGGGTACCTGGCAAAAGCAATTCTATAATTTAAAGAAACCTAGTTCAATCAACTGCTCAAAATTGAAATCCAAACTTGTATCCAGCATCCAAGACTCGAAAAATAACTTCGACTAATAATGAACAGGAAATACTTATGTAATATAATAAATATCCAAATGGACATCATCATAAGATGGAATGCGACGACTCTGACCCATCATGCGGTACTTCCAGTTTTGCTATGTTATCGAGGCACACTGAGACCTAGTTCTGTACAAAATTATAAAAACAAGTAGCATTAGCAAGCACTATATCAAAGAAACTATAAGAGGATTCTTTGAGTCCATTGTGAATAAAGCTACATTATATGTAAACACCAATAGGATACAGAAACAAACCCCTTTTTACTAAAACTATTTCAAGGTATGGTGGCACTTGAGAGTTAAAGCAACTTCTAACAAATAGCATGATGAGCAATTATACATAGAATGCATAAAACAATAGATAAGAGATAACTTGCCACGGGAACAACCAAAACAGGCAATAAGACTTGAATAAAGGCACCTTCCATCATGATGATGATGGAAATATACAAATCTTTTCATGAAAATACAGATAATTAGAATTTCCTGCAAAAGAATATCTCACATTGATCTCCTGCAACTAAAATTTTAAAAATCAAATTCTTCTCCTTAACCAAACAGGGTTTTTCTTGATCAGTTTATACAGTCCAAGTAATGGTCTGACGCATACAAAACTCTATCTCACAATTATACAAGTACATTTTATTATTTATTTCAACAAGAGAAAAGTGAAGTTTTGCCTTGACAACTCCATTTAAATTTAGTATCAATTGACAAGGATGACGGAAAAGGGCCTAAGTTGTAAAACATTCTTCATTGACAGAGAAGAATCACACAAGCTTATAGATCATGTTGAAAAGAAAAGAAAAACCAATGAAATACAGAACAAAACAAAATAGACAGCTATTGACTTAGACGTATACATTATCTGTATCATATAGGGAGCCTATTAGATTACAGTATATGCAGAAAGTAAATGGTCAACATAAGTAGAGTCTATATTCGCAATCATATTAGAGTAAAAAAACCAATCTTTAACTTTGATTGACAAAGCAAGAACTAAAAAAAAAATCAGTGTATAGTGTAAAAAGTTATCAATCATATACAACCCACTCAAAGGATGTGAGCTCCCCAACATAAGGTGTGTCTTTGTTTGTATCTACCCCTGTTCCAATACACCCAATTTATCAGATCATCATACATGCATATCCCACTCACTTGTCAGTATAATTTAGTCTTCCCTAAGTTGCCTAGCTCTTTTTATTCGACGAAACCCCCTCCTTTTTTACTAATCTCTATTAGATTGACTTCATTCTGATATACAGTTGAAACCAAGCCCAGCATACTTTGCCTGTCCAATTTGCTTAATTTTTATCTAACTGAACACAAGAACGTGAGAGACCTTTATGTCTTCACTTTCTCTTGGTTCAGTCTATCAACAAAACATTAAGAAATGGAAAACGGTTACATTAAGATAAGAACTATAACAGAGATGCAACAAAAAAAGAACGGACAAATGGTCTCAAAGTTGCTAGCTTTCAGCGATACTTAATTGGACACGAACAAAATATCAAGAGATCAGACAACCTAAACAAACAACATTACTTTACAAATTAACTTTAGAGTTTAAAAAGTTGCTTAGGGGAACAAAATTACAAACATTTTGGAGATAATCAAACTCCTGGGTTTGCACTGCAAAGCATACCCTGAGACAATGACCTAGAGCTCGTTGAATCGATTCCTAGACACGACGTTAACCGAGCTGAAGACACAGCTGAGTGGAGAGGCAGCAGAGATTGAAGACAACCCAATTGAGAAACAGACCTGAAAAAAATTAAAGCTTGACAATTTAGAAGCAAAAGTAGGTAATTTAAGGGAAACCAAAAGGATAAATTAAAGGGTTGAAATTAAAAAAATTGGAGAAATGAAGGAGCCTATAATTAAGGATAAGATTTTTAAAGGGCTTACCTTGAGAATGTGGTAGAGGAACGAGCAGGAAGTAGAGGAGAGGGAGGTTTGGGTTTAAGGGTTGGTTTGTTAATGGAGGATTTGACGATAGAGAACGTTGGTTTTGAGAGAGATCTGAAGCGAGACGCCATTTTAGAGAAGAGACAAAGCAGCAGTGAAATGTTAGGGTTAGGACTTGGGACGGAGTTAAGGGCTTTTGTGGGGTTTTAACATTATAGGTTTCGACCAAGGAAATTACCAAAAGGTGATACAATGGGCATTAATTACTAAAGCTCACTCTCCCTCTAAATTATTACCAAATCCAATTATAATTCAATAACCTATCTAATAAATTTTGACATTTTAAAAAATAAAAAGATTGGCATTATTTAAAAAAAACCTTGACGAGAATTATTATTTGATAGATAAAAATATTTTTATCGAAACAAAATGCAAAAGATTGCTTAGTTGAATTTCCAACTTCATACGAACATTTTTTTTTCTTTCTAAGTAATAATAAATAACATTATTTCCTTCTGAATTTCCATCGAATAGCACTGGATCATAACTAACAAACTTATTGTAGGGAAAGCATCCACATCAATGGTTAGGGTACATAATAGTCATATAAGAAATGAGCAAACTTGTGTTCTAGCAACAATTCCAATTGGTATTTTCCTACTACTACTAATGAATATTTAGATATCCTCATATACCAACTGCTTTGATTTGTTGTATTGCTTGTTCCACAATTCATGACAGGATAGTCCTCCTCCGAAACATACTAGTTGTGAACCGATTAGACTCGTGACAGAGGAATATGGACGGGCGGCAATATGGGGATTTATTTCTCCAAGAACATTAGAGAAAATACAACTTTCCTGTCACTGAATCAACAGCCACTTTTGGTCCTGCACAGTCACAAAAAAGGATGCATGAAAAATAAAGTGAAAGTGAATTGCAACATCCATAAGTGAGGAAGCTGTATTTGATCATTTCTCATATCATTTTCACCTACTATGCATTGGACCCATCATGGAATATAATGAAACATCTATCACAGAAAAGCAAATACAACAGCAGTTCTAGAAGAAAATATAAAAGAAACAAACCAGGTCCGACGGCAAGAACTGTCTTTGACCCTGCTGAAACCTGTTAAACAAAGCTGTCATGAGACCTTGGCCCCAAATATTTCTTCCAAATAATAAGCACTATGAATTTACTAAAAGATCGAAACCAAGAAATTAAACAATCATACACAATGATGCTGTAGAAAAACTGAAAAACTGCCTAGAGTCCTTACACTGCAATAGAACCTCAAACAACTAAAAGTTGCCATTGCATCAGGATACCAAGTCTATTAGTTCGGATATGCCATTACATTCAAGAAAAGTAATTGTGAGATTACACGAATTGATGCAGTAAAATACCTGTGTTCTACCAGCATCAGCAACAACATAAGTGGGAAGGCCAATATTCTCAGCTGCTTCCCTTAGCTTATTCCTGACAAGAAAATGAAAGTACACTTACACAACTATAGACGTAAGTAGATGTATATGATGAGAACACCCCCCCCCCCCCCGGTTCCCAACAAAATCACCCGTTTACATTTCTTGTTGATTCCTGCATGTAACAACTATTTTGGGTTGCCCGCAATCCTCCCATTGTCTTAGAAGGGATCGATCACTGCAATGTTTTTACATGATTTTATGGTTGATCAAATGATTTCAGTTGCACAAGTAACTAACACGGATAAGAGGATCTTCCAATAAAGCAAGGTCACAAAGTGAATATTGAATTAAGAAACTGACTTGTTATCAAGAGAAACATACCTATGCATCAATTCTGCATACATGCCAGTGGCAGCATCTGTCTATTTGGGCAGGAAAAATTCAGTCAAATAATTGAGGTTTAGGATACATGGAATCGCAATGGTGGGAGGGGAGTGTGTATGTGTGTAACTGAGGAGATAATGTTAGTAAAGCCAAAAAGAGATAGATTTTAAAATCGAAAGCAAAATTTCAGATTTTAAGAGTAACAGAAGAATCTTACGGGCACATTGAGATGCAATCTTCCCTGATTTCATCTTAAGGTCTTGTCTAACCACAAAAACCTGCCATAACCATGAAAACAAATTTAAGTCAACTAATTCAGCAAAGCGAATGGAAATATAGAATCAAGTTAAGCATTCGGAGGAAGAGACGCAAAATTAGCTTACATCAAACAAGTACAGCAATTCCCTTTTATACTAAAAGAAATTCAGTCATCAAAGCAGCCTAAATACACTAAAATGCCTGACCATTTGTTACCTGTGACAATTATAGTAGGAAATAAATAAAACTCTTAAGAAGTGAGAATACAAAGGAAGGGAAAAAACATACCATTTTAAGTTCTTGGTCAGCATTTGAGGAAACAAAGTCTTGTTCTTGAAGCTTTCCAGGTAGGAAATTCTTCTTCTTGGAAAGGGTTTTAGTGGGTTTAGACAAATCCCAAAATAACCCAAGTATGAAACCGATAACAAGGCCCGGAATGAAGTTTTCGGGTTTGAAACTCACTCCTAATAATTCACTTTTCTGCTTCTGGTGTCGCATAAGTACCATCGATGAGTACAAATAAAAGATAAACAGCTAAAACAAAGAAGAAGAAGTGATAAGTACCTTGTTTGAAGGTTGAGTAGAGTTTGGAGTGGAAGCCCACATGATCTTTCAGAACACACACTGAATTGGGTTTTAACAGGTATGTGGGCGAACGCGAGTTGTAGAAGTAAGCGAGGAGATAAAATGAAGTTGTCGCGGTGGTGTTCGAATACGCCGCTAGTCTTTTACAAGAGTACTTTCCTAACATAATCATTGTAAATTAAATATATAAAAACTAATATTTAAATTTAATTATTTAAATTTATAAATTAATACTCGCTAAACTATCAATAAAATTAAAAATTATATAAGTGTATTTAAAATATCATGTGTCTTTCATTATTATTTTTTTATAAAGACACGTGATAATATCTTAATTAGGTATATTTACAAGTCAAATTAAGTCGAGTTTTAGGCTCACTTCAATCCCATCCAAAAACAAAATAATTTCAATCGCACTTAAATCGAGCCGTATATAGGAGAGTTTAATCTAATTTAAAATTTGATCTGATTTTTTAAGTTAAAATTCATACTCGATTTGACTCAACCACTCTCTATATATAAATTCATTTTATTAAGTCAAATAAGAAACTGATTGAAAAAAACAATATAGAAAATATTATTATTATTATTATTATTATCATTTTTAAATATAAAAAGAATAATTATAATAACATATCGAACCGGCCAATGAGTGTTGTCACAAGTGGTTGAGATTTAAGAATTTAAGCTTGTAATGCCAAATTTGAATCTTACCACGGTCACTTTTGATGGGCAAACTGTAAATTCTTAAGTAAACCTCAATTGAGTCTTAAGTATGCTCTGACTTTAGACTGGGAAGCCACCCCTAACCTAAACATTTTTGTACCAAAATAAATAAATAAATAAATAACATATTAAATCGAGTCAATTTTTATCATACTTAAACTCGCCCACCTTAAAAAAAACTTGATTTTAACTTGAAATTTTAAATAAATAAAAACAATTCAATCTAGTCGGGTTGGAACCCTTCAAATCTATTCTAGGTGAAATGCACATCTCTAATCTTAAACTCTTTTTGTGAATTTTAATTTAATTTTACTATTGGTATATAAACTAATTGTTCTAAATTTGTTATATAGTTAATCGCGTACAAGACCTCCAAACTTGACCTTTATTCTAAATTTATTCCTAGATTTTAAAATATTGTATTTAAATTATCGGCATCATTTCAATAAATGTTCACATAATATCATATTATATTTTCGGTTTGATTAATATTTAAGATATGTGTCCCAACTAAATGATTATTCTATTAATAATTAATATCTACTTAATTAAAATTGTTTCTTAAATTAAAATCTCGGACTACCAAAACAAACTATACCATATTCAATTGTAAATATGATCCATCCTTCTTTGATTATTTGATCTCTTATTAAATGTTTTTAAATAAAATATTTGAAGTAACCTTTTTTTTTAAAATTTTCAAAAAAAAATTATTTTTTTAAAATCATACATAATATTACATTTTAGTCGTTATCCGTTAAAATGTTGATATGTCATAATAAGATAATAAAATATCATCATTAAAAAAATTTAAAAATAAAATATCATGTCAGCAGTTCTTTTTTTTAACGACATGTGATGAAAACGAAACTATTTTTTTTTTAAATAATTAGGTGATCAAAACGGAATCAAAATGATAGTTGAGTGATTACCCTAATTTTATTATTTTAAAAATATCGGTGACAAATCTGTTGGTAAAAAAATGATCATAATCTCAAAGTAGAACGGTAAATATCAATAAAAACACCAACATTCTCTTGTAATATGGATTTAAATTCGCCATTTAACCCAAAAAAAGCCATATAATGTAAAATAAAAATTAAAGCGTTGAAAAATAAAGGAAGATAAAATCAATTTTGGGACAATTACCAAAGACACGAAATAGAGATTAATTTAAAATAGGCAACAGAGAATTATCTAAAAAGGAAGTGAATGAAAGCGAAAGTAGGAAAATTAATGTTTAAGTTTGGAATATACAGAATGTCGGCAGCCATGAATGCCAAGTTTGAACCACCTCTGATCAGGTGAGATTAAGATGTTCCAATCCAGGTATAAGTAACACATTTCTTTTACTTTCTTAACATTTTCTATAGTTAAAAGATATATAATTCTATTTTTATTAGTAAGAGGTTAATCCCATTTAATCATTAAAACAATAAACAATCTTCTTAATATTTTTAATTATATTGTATGTGTATAAATGCATGAAAATGTAGATCATCCAAAACACAAAATCAGTATACAAAATTAAATAAAAGTATTTATTAATACCGATCACGCATTATTTAAAAGTAAGGTAGATTTGCATTAATTAATACAACAGAGTTTGGCAATGATTTGATGTAGCTGAGTCAGAGCTCCAATACTGAAAGCAATATGGTTACCAAAGGACAACATTTTGCTCATGCTTCTTCTTATTCTTCTTTTTCGTCCATTAATCTCGGTAATTATAAAATAATATTAATTTTAAAATATTTTATTCATTTAATAATGAATCTTTAAATATTTTTATATTCTTTAATGTTTAAATTTAAAACTTTTAAAGATAATAATATTTTTTTAATTATTAAGATAACTTGATTCATGCATAATATTATTCTATTTTGAAGGTTACAAATTAAACATACTATGAGGAAAAAAAGAGTTTGAAATAGAAGCCAAGCTCATATACAAATCACTGTTGATTTTCTTCTTTTAAAGTTTTAAGAAAGATTTCACATCTCATTTTCTCATTAAAGAAGTATTAAATTTGGGAAATGGGTTGTTCCCATATAAACCACCACATTTGAAATTAGTGGGGTGCCATACTCGTACTCTTGTAGTCTACATAGCTTTTGTCTTCGAGTAAGGGTTTTTTTTTTTATTTGGTATTGGTTGTCGTTTTTCTCTGGGTTCTACCCGTTCAATTCATAGAAAAACGTAAAAGAGTTTAGATTTGTTATCTTCATGTCGAGACTGGGTGACGACGAGTCCAGCTTAGTTCTCAAATGGGTTTATGATTAAAACGACAGGAAATCCTTCTCTCGAGTCTGCAAACAATGGCTGCGGGTGCAAGGTTTATCCCGATTATCCATTCGGGTTCTTGAGCCCGATCTCCTCCCCAGTTTCATGCCCAGATTTCCAAATCTGCTTTTCTTTGAAACCCAGATTTTTATCTCCGATCCCCATCTTGAATTCGTGGCGAAAACATGTCCCATACTCCAAGTTCTTAACCTTAATCTTAGGAAAACACTTGAAGAAATCGATGAAGTTGGTGGGATTTCCGGGTTTGAAGATGTTGGGAACGATGGGATTAGCGCTTTTTTGTACTGGGTGCCGAAATCTAACGAAAGCGTTGTTGCGAAAGAGAAAAAAATGTAGGCAATGTTGCTGTTATTTCCCTCGTTAAGTTCTGCAAGAATTTGACATCTCTGGATTTAGGAAGGTGTAATCTGGTGGATGACAAAGCTGTTGAAGAAATCGGGTGTTCCAATTCAATATGGGTTTTGAATTTGGAAGCTTGTTCATTGATTACTGACCATGGATTGACTGTTTTAGCAACTGGGTTCATCTCAAGAACGTTGAAAAAACTGGTCCTTGCAGAGTGTGATCGAATTACTGATTCTGGGTTGTCAATGTTGAAGCACATGTGTTGCTTGGAGGAGCTAAATTTAGCTGAATGCGGGTCAAAGATAACAAATTCTGGTGGCCTCGCGGTTTCTTCACTTTCGAGCCTCAATAAATTGAATTTGGAGAAATTGAATTTGGCTTGGCTGATCAACTTATCGGATGTCACAGTTACTGCAATTGCTAGAAATTGTGTGAACTTGGTGGCTATTGATTTAACAGGTTGTGAGTTGGTCACTGGAGTTGGTGTTAGAGCATTTGGGAACCATGGATCTCTGGAATACCTTGTGTTGGCTTCTTGTCGCAATATTTGTATGGATTATTTGAATATTGTGATCAGATGCCAGTCACTCAGGGACATTGTGCTCGACAAAGGAATCAGAATGTGGATTCCAATGGCAATGCAAGTGCACATCAGCATGTTTTGTCAATTGCAGTGGCGTTGAAGGACAACACAGGGGTACTTGAAAAAGCCTTTTGTAGGATAGAATTTGGATCAAACCAAGGTTAGTGCTTCATGAATTTGTCACAAATTCTTTAAGAACAAATTTATATGTACTTAAACTTCAAATCTTGCTGATATTTTCCACTAGTTTCTTAGCAATATACTTCATCTTCTGTTCTTCATGTTGCTTTATATGATTATTGGTGAAGGCAAGGTATCGATGTTGTTCAAGATTATTGGTGAAGGAAGCTGGAAACATCATTCGATGGAAAAGCATAAGTAGAGTGTTTTGTGATTGGAAATAAAGTACTACCGGCCATGATTTCTTATTCAAGTTTCAACCTTTTTTTTTGTCCTTTTACTTTTCATTAGGGGCTTATGACACATTTTCCTCATACTTTTTCTTTCATGTTCATTTAACCAAATAATAAACACAAGTTAAATGGTTGACACTTGAAAATGACTTGTCACTTTCATTCCAAATTTCCAATGCCATTTGGTTCTACTCTATTTGTTCTTTCGAAATTTGAATTATAACTTGTATGTTATCTTTTAAGGGTAAATGCATGAGAGGTTTAAGCACTGATTTGGCAGGCCTATTATGTTTGGTAAAGTTTAAACCGAACAATTTAAGAAGGTTTTGCCGAATCTCTTAGGATAATTTTCCATGCCAAAACAGGGGCAAAAATAGCAAAGTGAAAACTGTAAAAATAAAGTTGGAATTTTTGGCCCATTTTATGCTATACTGCAATCGGTAAAGGAGCAAGACATAAGGCCTCGTATATGCGACCAAAGGTCCAAGCTATCCGTTCGTTGTCCGAGGAAGTGCAAAGCAGCACTGTCATTCTCTAACCATTTGTTAACAACCCCCCCCCCCCAACAAAAAAAAAGGAACCAAATCCCACAGCCCTAGTAAAACAAATAAAAGATGGGATCATCTTCAACGGTGAGAGCTGTTGGTGCTGTTCTCCACATATTCACAAATGGGGTTCCCTCGTCTTCCTTGATTGTTTCTCGAAATGGCATATTAAAAAGCATGGGGAGGCGCTCTTCCAAGGTTGCCGGCAGAAAGGTCTATTTTGTTTTGTTTCTTAAATGCCCTCTGAATAAATATAGCATCTTCAGATTTGTATGCTACCTGTTTGATGAAAGTCCTAACAGAAGACAAACTCAATTGTAATTTACGAACGGAAATAGTTAAATACTACGGTTACTCTTGTTTTAGCGTGGAACTGAAATATGCTTTTACCTATTATATATGCGGTCAGAAACTCACATTCAATGAAGTATTTTTATACTAGCGTTCTACTTAAATTCAGGGTGCTCAAGATGCAAAGAAGGCAAAAGTCGACTCAAAGATTGGAAAAGAAATTGTATCTGCGTAAGTTGGTAGCTCATAGTCCTGCTTGATTTTCTACATTAATGCCAAAAAAGAGCTTTGAAAATTGTTTATACTCGTTAACTGCTGGAAGTTCTTATATCATGTTTTACCATTTTTTAAATTAATCTAGGTTTATTACAAAGTAGTATATTTTCTAAAGATTCTCAACCATCTGACAATGAAAACTCAAACACCCTTATAGTCTCTAGTCATACTAATTTGTCCAGTTTCTATACATTTCTGTGTGGAGACTGAATCTCATGAGTTTGATGCTTTATGCACTGCAGTATAAAGCGAGGAGGTACAAATCCAGCATCAAATACAGTTCTTGCAGCTGTAATTGAGAAGGCCAAGGAGCTTGATATACCCAAAGAAATTTTGGAACGCAATATTAAGAGAGCTGTTATGGTGGAGTTAGCATGGTAGTAGTCTTAACAGATAAAATAACTCGATCAGTTGCAGCTGTTAGGGAGGTAGTCAAGGACTGTGGAGCAAAGATGGCAGATCCTGGTTCCGTTATGTTCAAGTTCAGGCGTGTTCGAGTTGTGAATATTAAATTCACCGATGCTGACAAAGACCAGCTCCTTGACATTGCATTAGATGCCGGGGCTGAGGATGTTATTGAGCCTCCCACATATGAAGATGATACTGGCGAGGATAGATCAGAGAAGTAATGCTCCTTCAGTTTCAAACTGAATTCTTGATTACTTTCTCCTTTTCATACTTACTGCATCTTTTGGGCTTATTTTGATTTTCAATTTTTTTAATACATGGCATAAACTAATTCCTTACTTTTCTACATAAATTTAGAGGAACTAATTATTGTTTGCATAAAAAAATTGACTTTCGTTTTCTTTTCTGACTGGAGATTGTTGAATTGTTTTGGACAACAAAAAGTCTGGACATATAATGACAGTATCATGACACACTGATCTGTAACAAATCAATCCCATTTTCATTTTTGAAACATGCAAGTTGTTTGCTTCTTGGACTGGGCAAAGTCTAACGTCCTTTCTCCTTGTAGCTATTACAAGATTGTAAGCTCAGCAGAAAATTATGGAACAATACTTTCAAAGCTACGTGAGGAAGGAATAAAATTTGAAACTGATAATGGTTCCGAGCTAATTCCACTAAGCACCATTGAGGTACTTTTTCTGTAATGTTGATAAGATATGTGGCCTGCCTTTGACTTCTGCTAAACCAGGATCTTTTGCCTTGTATATGGCTGATTTTGACCTAATGATTTGCTGAGTGCTTATCACACTTGATTTCCTAATAACCTTGTTTCACCATCTTGCTCATTGCATTGGCGCCGTCGTTGATATGTTGGTTGGATTCAGGTGGATGATGAGGCAATGGACTTGAACAAGGAACTTATGTCTAAATTGCTTGAACTTGGTGACGTTGACGCGGTTTATACAGACCAGAAGTGATTTATATCTAGACCATTCCAAATACTGAAATTAAACCTGTAGGTGGTGAATAAAATCACAATCTTTACTGCATTGTTGCTCGATTTAGCTGGGGATTTCCTAGAGGATCTTTATATTCTTCATTTTTATTTTCAAGTTTCAACCCTGTGATAATGGATGGAAGAAGAAAGGGTCGAGTGTTTATATCTTGTATCGGAATTTAGATAATATTCTCTTTGATTATTGTCACTAATTTTAAAGACCCACCATGGGAGAAACCACCATTTTACCTTTTCTGATGGAACTATCCCGACGTTGGAACTCTCGAATTTTTTTGGTGATGATTTCTGGTTGTATTTGACGAATAGTATCTCTGTATTTTTGCTTAGTTTTCTTTCTAAGCTGGTGTTGATCCATGACCTTAGCAGAGATTAGTATAGAACGAGACGGATTTTTAACTACCCGGCCTGAGAAATAAAAACATGTATACGAACCTCACCTGCCCTCGAATAAATGAAGCCCATCCCGACCCGAGTAAAATGACAATGAAAACAGTTTTTGCAAGTTGATTTTCCAAATGACATACATGTAATTGAAGCAAAGACAAAAAAAAAAAAAACAAAACAAGCCGATGAAGAACCCGGCCTCGACGAAGAGAGAAATTTGATATTAAAAATATCACTTGATAAACTTTTCATCAACTACAAAATCAACCACTTCTATATACCCAGATGCAAACTAAAGAAATTCTCTCTCTTTGAGGCATCACATTAAACACCTCAACTGTCTTCTCATATGTCCCATTCCTCGTATCTAACCCTAATTTGTAAAATAAAATTGTTTCATCAGTTTTCATCAAGTTTGTCCCTCGGTTTGGGAAACATAATGAAGAAAAAAAATGAAAAGAGCAGACGGATGAGAGAGAACGATGGGAAAGAAATAAATGCAAGATGAGTGAAACGCATGGTTTTCAGGATTGGACCGGTTAGCAAATCGGTCATGCTATCGGTTCACTGGTTTAACCGGTTAAATCGGTCTGATCGGTAGAAAGAACTGGACGACGTCATAATTATTTAAAAAATTAAATAAAAATACTAAAAATATTTAATAAAAAATAATTTTTTATATCACAAGTAATATTCAAAACAAGTCATAACATATATAAGTTAAAAACCATAAAATCAAGAGAAACAAAATGATTTAAATTAACTACAACATAATATTTAAGGTAAAACATATTAAATAATACATATAATTATATAACTATAATTAAAAAATAAATTTGGGGTTAAAAAAATCATAACAAAATGATATTGATTGGTTTAATTTTTTTTAAAAACAATCTCACATGGCTAAGAAACATAGAAGAGCATCCCAAAAGTCTAAAGAGAAAATATGAGACAAAACAATCTCACATTGCTAAGAAACATAGAAGATCATCACAACTAACTTCTATAAATAATAGAGTTAATTTGGTATTCAAAATCATTGAGCCTTTTGGTGAACATTGAGTGAACTATTCTTTCACTTCAATCAAGCTCGAATTTTAGGCTTCAATCTAGCTTCTAATTTTTTTTTAGTTCAAGTTTTAATATTATATTTCGAGTTTGAGTTGAACTTGATAATTTTTAGCTTGTGAGTTTGAGTTGAGTTGAGCTTACTTTTAAAGTTTTCAAGTTCGAGTCGAGCTCAACAATACTCGAGTTCAACTTGGCTCGTTTAACAAACGACGTTGTTTGATTTAATTTTTTTTTTAAAAAAAATAAAATTCCCGGTTTTTTCCAGTTTTTTCCGATTTTCAGCCGGTCCGGTTCGAACGGTTCAGCGGTTTTGACCGGTTCACTAATAACGGTTCAACCGATTTAGATTGAACTGGACTAAATAACGATTTCCGGTTGAACCGATTAAATCGATCGATCCAATCCGATTTTTAAAACAGAGGTGAAATTTGGGTGGATGAGATTTATCCAAATTTAATGGCATGAAAATAAGATAAAGTAACATAAAAATGAGATAACATCTAATCAAATTCAATGGTACGAAGATAAGTATTTTAGATTATTTTAAAAATTAAAAATTAAATATATATATATATTAAAATTTTATTAAAATTTTGTTAATAACTAAAAAAATTATCATGTTAATACACCCATCAATATAAGTTATAGTATGTTGTTGCATAAGAAACTAAACAATAATTTCATGAGTTTGTAGACCAATAGCAATTGGTATTGTAAAATTGTATGTATTTGTATTGTGGTTCATAATAATATCACGTGAGTTATAGATTTATATTGTGTGCCCATTTATGCTTTCATCAAGCCACAAAAGTCTTAAATAATTTATATATACGGTAGTATTTTATTAAATACGATTAAAAATATTTTGAATCGGATAAATTAGAATTGTAACCTAAACTCAATTAATTATTATTTTTTACACTGCTACCTTGACCCATTTCAAACGTATAATTCAAAATAAAAAAGGGGTCCCGTCGGATAAAATTAAAATCTGACATATTAAGAGGAAATTGTGATTCCTATTCCTGTTCATAGGCTGCTACAATTTTCCATGTATTCGTTTTATCCATCTTATTTTGATAAAAAGTTAGTGCCCATCGACCCACAGATGAGATGTTATCAACCATTTTTGGGAGAATTTTTGTGTCTAAAACAAGACATTTCTCCCAAAAAATCAACAAGAATATACTATTGTTGTTTGATGCATTCCCCCTGTTCTTATTATAAAGTTTTTAAGGGATAAGAAGGTATAGAAAAAAATACATTTTTATCTAAAACTGGTCTACCATTTCAATCGTCAATGGTATGTGCTGGCCCCACACATAATTGCCCTTTTTTGGATATTTTCAGAGTTTTTTCTTAATATTTTATGTATTTTTTTTCATTTTAATTTTTATTTAGTCAACGATGATATTAATTTTAATATTAATTATCAGTAGTTGGTAGTTATTAATTTTCTTTTCTTAAATGTTATGTCCTTTCTTTTCTTTTTTTCTTTTTTTTTTGAATTTTTTTAATTTTCAATGAGTATAGCTCTTGTGACACGATCGTTATAATTTTTTATTTTTTGATCGATTTATCGTTGGTCACGAATTGTCAGATCTCTTATTTATTAAAATATTGTTTGTCGATATAATCATAATAGTATAACGAAGTAGTTTTGGTAAATTGTTTGGTTCGCTCACCACTCTTTTATCACTTCATAAGGTGTCTCATTTGACAGAGACAAAAAGTTTTATGAAGATTATTAGATTCTTAATGTTGGACATCATTTTTAATAGAAGATTTTGTTTTCCTTCGTATCTTTCAATTTAATATTTTTGTTTCGTGTATGAGTTTTTTTAATAACTATTATCTCCATTTTTCTTTCTATGTTTAGATACATTATAATTTTGATTCGTCTCATTATTTTATAGATAAATTATATAAATGGTTACTAATGTTTGAGTAAATTTTTGTTTTCCTTATTGAAGTTTCAAAAATGAAATATTAGTCACTAATATTATCAATTTGTAACAAAATGATCACTCGCCATTATAATTTTAATTCTTCTCATTATTTTATAGATAAATTATATAAATAATCACAAATGTTTAATTAAAATTTTATTTTTCCTATTAAAATTAAAAAAAAACATATTAATCACTAATATTATTAATTTATAATAAAATGCTCACTCGTCGTTCGCAACAATAACGGAATGCTGGTAGTTGCGTTAACTTTTGCAAACGCTCTTTGACCGGAAGACCCTCAAATAACCTTTTCACCTTTTCACGCCCTTTTTATAATTCTCAAACCCTCAGCTGCTTCCTTTCCTATTTTTGAATTTTATCAGCACCGTCATCATCATCAAGAAGCAAGGTTTTTTCTTCTTCTTTTTCCTTATGAAACTGAATGAAGCAAGGTTTTTTTTTATGAAACTGAATGAACCAAGCAATGGAAGAAACAGTAAAGCACCATGGCAGCAGGAAATGCAATATCAAAACCAGAGCTTTCGAGGGCTTGATAAACAATCCTCATGAGCATCAAGTAGCTTCATCCTCGAATAATAGACCAGCAGGTTCCTTCAGATTTTCTCTCCTTCGATGTTCTGATCTTTTCCGGCCTTGGAGATTATAATTGCTGGCTGCTACAATCACCGTGGCTAAGATGTACAGTGCACAGAGTGCAAATCTCCAATTCAACCAGTAGCTTACGGTCGTGGTATCGGCAGACATGGTGGTCTGCCAAGTATGATTTGAGTATCCTGTTAAGAAACTCAAGAAATCAATGTTAATCGGACATATGATTAATTATTAAAAAAAAAGTGAAAAGTTTGGTACGTCCTTGATATGGAACTGGAAGTGCAACAATGAGATAGAGAGAAAGAAAATGGACGAAAAAGGGAAATAAATAATAAAAAAAGAACTTCACTTCATGGCTCCCTTGACATAGATGATAGAACTGCAAAGAGTTTCAATATTTTCTCCGTTAACCCAAAGTTCAAGTTGATTTACTCGATCTGGCATGAAAATGGAATCTTTTCTTTCTTTATTTTTGAAGTAAATGAGTAGTCTTTGGAGTTGAGAGTTTCCATTCCATTTTACTACTTCTTCCTTTAGGGTTTTACGTTTTCTTTGTTTGGATTCAGAGAAATTTTCATCCCTCCTTAAAAAAGAAAAGGATTAAAAATGGATGAATATAGTCAACAAGTAAAGGAGAACAGTGCCCCCAAGGGAAATTTCTTGTATGCATATCCCGCTGTAGCAACGAATTATTCTTCATACACAAGTAATCAGCAGAGGCAGATGCCTTTGCTTCGTTTCATCTTCAATCAATCTGCTATCAATCCAAGGCAAACCTGATTTTGAAAACCGAAGCGAAAGAAAGCTCCATTGATGTGGAAAATATCAAGGCCAAGATCATTGCTCATCCTCGGTGTTCTAATCTCCTGGAAGCTTACATGAATTTGTACAAAAGGTTATTTGGCCATTTCCATTTGTATAGAGGGGTCTTTTTAGTCAAAGAGCATTTGCAAAGGTTAAGGCAACTGATATAAAGTCCACATCAGCATTCTCATACCGGCTGCTAGTAATCATTTTATTATAAAGCGAGAAAATTAGTGACCAATATGTTATTTTTGAAATTTCAGTAAAACAAATAAAAATTTATTCAAGCATTAGATACTATTTATGTAGTTTACCCTTATTTTTATTAATGAAATTTAGTTATCATTATTAAAAGAAAAATATATAAACATTGAACACAACATTCATATAGTGATTGTTTATTCCTTTCCAACATGAAATTTATCCGAGAAATTAAAGCCCGACATTGGAATGATGAATGGATGATGTTTTATCTTCAAATAGCGTTTTGAGACTGTAAGGCCGTACGATATGTGTAGTTCCAGCCCACATTAACTCTGCAAATTGCCGGTAAGCCTTCTCGGAGGGATGATAGGAATCAAAGAAGAAGAAATCAGCAGGATTATCACATAAATCGTACTCAGTTACCCCTCTCTTCCCTCCACAGCTATCAATTCCGCCGTACAAACCAGACCCGCAACACGCCGTCGTCGCATTCTTGAAATCTTCACACCATAAATGAAATGGACTCTTCTTATTTAATTGCTCGAGCAAGGAGAAAAGAAAAATAGCAGCGATTTAACATTACCATATTTTGAAGGGTTGTTCAACCTTTGAGTAAAAGATTGATATATATTGTAAAGGGCATATTTGAAGCCTTGAAGCTCCTTCTTTAACTTATCCAGGGTTTTGGGAAGTAGAGCATTGTGAACCTTTGCTATTTCTGTTGCTTCATCGTTGCAATAACCCCCTGATTTTGCTTTCATGTAGGGTAAACAACCCAGAGGTATCAGATTTGGGAACCCAAATTTCCTCCCTCCATTCTTGTATATTTCCTGCATCAGTTTTAACAAAAAAAAATTGTAACTTTAAGCACCTTGTGGAAATGAAAGGGAAAGAGAAGAGTTTTTTTGGGTATGAATTACTTTGATAGCAACGGTGAGGTTGCCGAGCACCATGGAAACAAACTCTTCGTCTGAGGAACTTGAGTTTTTGGTCAAGTAATCATTGCCCCCGACGCTAATCAAGTAAACAGCACTGGACAACATTTTCTTTGCCTCTGCATCCCCTAGCTCTTGTCTCAATGATTTCTCTACTTTCTTGAAGTATTTTATCTGAGTTTCCAAGTCAACAACCTGGCGTTTAAAATAAACCAAGAATTCCATCTAAATATGAACTAAACAAGTCTCAATAAAGCATTTAAGATGATGAACCAATATGACATACAAGTCCTTGATGAGATTCGACAAGAGCACCGGCTCCACCAGATGCAAAGTTCACCCCGTCTGTAAACTTATGCTTCCCAGGCTTTAAATACGCCGGAATTACTAACCCAGCAAACTGAGCTACAACAAAGAAAAAAAAATGGTGAAAAATGAATCGAAGGGCAAATCGAAACTCAAGTTTTTCTTGAAGTGGTTTACCAATAAAATCTGGAATCAGACGGCCATCAGAGAATCTGCCAGTAGGGTATTTGAAGAAGGTTTCACCATAAGGAATGAAATTTGCCTGAAAAACAGTAGTGGTGTTGATGTAATTGTTGTTTCCGGGATCGAACAACGAATCACCAAAGATGAACAGAGCAACATGATTTTCAGGCAGATTATGACAGCTAATGAGGGTGACAAATGTTGAAAAAGAAAGCAAGAAACCAATATAGGCACTTGATATCGCCATTATAATAACATATAAAACTGACTACCTTCTTAAATAGTTTATGTAATCAGTTTCTTTTAAATATAAAACTTAATAAAATTGGCAAATCTATATCTGAAGCAATATGAATTGAAGTTTGAGCAAATCACATGCGAGGTTACGCAAAGAATGTCATTAATGGTAATTTGAAGTGAAATTGGACCTGTAAACTTATGCTGATTAAATCACTTTTTCTATATTAATATAGGATGATTATAGAAAAGAATATGTTGTTAAGAATTTTAATTATTTGACAATGATATCTCAAACAACCTTATAGTTTTGGTGCTCAAAACTTATGATCTCTAGCTATATCAACCAATCAATCATCCCTCCACGTACAAGATGAATTTTTTTCGTGATTTTTTTTTCATTTTGGAATGTTTTCATGTAATTAAAAAGTTTTTTTTGAGGAATATATTTTTTAATCAAATTAAATAAAAAAATTAAAATTATAAAAGATATTTATGAAAAATAATATTGAACTAATCACACAGATATTTCGTTTCTCCTAAGATCATAAAAATACATAAATTAGTCCATAAAAATAAAAAAAATTGATTATTGAAGGAAAAATGTTCAAAACTTGAACCAAACAAACGTAAATGATATATATAAATACACCATAACCATCAATGAAAAATAAATACAACCAACACTAATATAAAAAATATATATAATAAGGATGACTTGTTATCAAGCTGATATTATCATAATTTAATCATATTTATCTTTAGTGATTGTGAGCATCTGTTAATATCCAATTTGAAGGTTTAAAGTATGGATATATCAATATGATGACCAAATAAACAACGTATGAATTTAGAGAGATGACGTCAATCTAATGTTTAGGAGACAAAAATATGTATAAGGAAAACAAACGAACATGTTATAAAATAGATAAAAATTACTAGAAGATAAAGAATAATTAGATATGAAATAATGTATTTTTAGATCATCTGGTTAAAAGTTCTCAGTTAACACTTCTACTCTGATTTAGATTGTGAATTCAATATTGTTATGGGAATAGTTAAAAAAATTAAACACAACAATATAATTGAATTATAAGAGAGACGAGTAATAAAAAAGGAAATGAAAAATGAGCAGTTGATGGGTAATTTAAAGTTGATGTAACTGTGGGTGAAAAATATGAAAAAGAAAAATTGAAGAATTATGAAAGAGAGAGAAAAAGCGCGATTAAGTAGGTGCTTATTTTATTAAGAATTGATGCGTCAACCTACCTAGTTGATCACAGTAGCGTGTGGTAGAATCCCAATACCAGATAAGTAAATAAATACTAATGTTTGCCGCTAACGAAGCGTCGGCAAACTTGTTTAAATTAGGCTAAATTACATAACTGACACCGTTTGCTTTAAATTTTTCCTTTCTGACACCGTTTGACCAATATTTCCAGAAGTAGCACCTTTTCTGCTGAGTTGGCAAAGGCGCGTCCTCGGGGACGCGCTTTACCCGCGGTTTCGCTGAGTTGGATGCCACGTGTGGAAGGCGCGTCCCCGGGGACGCGCCTTTGCCAACTCAGCAGACACGTATTTTGTTTTATAATAAATAGTTTATTTTTATTATTATTATAAATTAATAATATATTATGTAAAATGTTTCGATTATAATGTAAGAATTATCAAATGTATTTTGTTAATGTGTGTTAAAGGTAGAGTGAATTATATACATTAATATGATATAACAATATATGAAAACCAGTTTTGACTTTATTGTAGTTATAGGAAAAATGTATGAAATTATAATATTACACATATGGTTATATTATTATTTTTGATTTTGATTATCGATCTATTAATTTTATCAGTTAATTATTTAAATGTTATCAATCTAGTCATCTCATATCAATATTTAACGAAAATATTGATGCATAAGTTAATAAATTAGTATAATTACATATTTAATCTTCAAGACTTACATATTTTATAAAATTAGTCTTATTGAAAATTTAATTTAATAAATTTAATCCTCCAATCAGAACATGAAATGTGTCATTGTATACATAAATTTTTTAATAAGTTTTAATTTGTTTAATTTAATATTTTTCTCTACTTAGAAGGTGGAATTATTATTATATTTTAAAAAAAAATATAACTAATAATATTAATTATTATATTAAATAAATATATTAAATATATTTATGTATTTAAAAGTTAAAAAAAATTATTTAGGTGTACATACATTGACAAATTATATAAATGCAATAACATTAAATTATTAGAAACAAAAACATTCATTTAAATACAATATTAATTACATAAGAGTTAACGGTTATATGATGATAACAGAGCTGGACATTTTTTTTTATTGTGCCCG
The DNA here is from genome assembly GCF_006381635.1 of Hibiscus syriacus. NCBI lineage: Eukaryota > Viridiplantae > Streptophyta > Magnoliopsida > Malvales > Malvaceae > Hibiscus > Hibiscus syriacus. The sequence goes on from NW_024061893.1 coordinate 1,146,225, forward strand.
ATGTTTCTACAATGCCCACATCGTTTTTGTTCTGTTGACTTCTCCCGAATATCCATATCACAATGTATTCTAGTAGATTTTGGACGACCTGAGTCCCTCAATAGCAATGGATCTGGTACAATTGTAAGCCAAGTTTGAATCTCATTTGGGTCTCTTTCGTTTCCTATGGGCGGAAACTCAAATTCATATACCTTGAATACTTGTGAAAGTTGGTATACGGGATCAACATAATTTTTGTAGTCCAAATGCGAATGTGAGCAAGCAGCAATGACATGAGAGCATGGATATTTGAGTGCTTGAAAGAAACCACAATCGCACCACCTCTCTTGCAGATTAACTCTGAAAGAGTTAGCTTCAATCCCTTGCAGCGGACGTGGCATTTCGGTTACACGAAACAATTCACGGGTGCGAGAAAAATTTGTAACTAACATCCCATTTGATGCAGCCACTTTTTTCTGTAAATCAACTACTAGTCTTGGGTGGTAAATATGTATGTTTTGCATCCAAGTAAGAGCTTGTCCACCGAGCTTTGCAAAGAGTTGACCCAAACGAAAATAAGTCGTTTTAACCAACGCCGTGACTGGTAAATGACGCGCCCCCTTTAAGGTTGAATTTATTGCTTCAGCCAAGTTTGTTGTCATATGACCATAGTGATACCCCCCGTCATATGCATTTGTCCACATTTCTTTGCTGATGTCCATAATGTACTCGCGCCCCTTCTTATTTTTGCCAAACAGCTCTTGTAGCATCGACTCAAACCTTTGAGGTAAGAGTTCGTAACCTAAGCCATTAGGAATATGTAATAGTTAATATGAAGTATAAATAAGTAATAAGAAATTGATAGAAAAATTGGGAAAAAGTAACATACTCATCCGCACGACTAACTGACGTTCATCGTTCTTCTTGTATTTTCCGTAATAGTTTGCAGCAATATGACAGACACAATAACGATGTTGAACATGTGGAGGTCTATACATTGTACCCAAAGAGTCCATTGCTGCTTTTATCCCGGCTCCTCGGTCTGAAATAATGCATAGTCGTTCCCTGGTGACAACATGTAAACATAAATTTTTAAGGAAAAAAGCCCAAGACTCAGTGTCTTCTCCTTGAACGAGGGCAAACGCAACAGGAAGAATATTGCGATTTCCATCTTGGACCACAGCCAATAATAAAACTTGCTTGTATTTCCCATACAAGAAAGTACCATCAATTTGGACAATTGGTTTACAGTACTTGACTGCATTAATACACTGAGGGTAAGTCCAAAAGACTAGGTAAAATTGGCAGCGATCGCGAACCATTCCATCATTCATGTAATGATGTTGAGTTTCGAACTCAACAATTGTCCCAGGATTAAGTCTTTGCACAACATGAAACCAACTGGGCAGCTCGTTGTAAGAGGAATCCCATTCGCCATGAAGTTTGCAAATGGCATTCTGTTTTGCCAACCACGCTTTTTTATATGAGACAGTGTACCCATATTGTGACTGTATAGCAGAAATCAACACTGCAACAGCTATATGAGAGCTTTGCTTCACAATGGGCATGATTGCTTGACAAATAATGTTGGAGTCCAAGTTGGGATGATCCTGGTTTATACCTGTTGCACAACATGTATGAGGATCATTGTATCTGGTTAGTTCCCATAAGTTGTTCTTCCTCTTCCTCTTTGATACACGGACCTTCCATTATTTCGTCAGAGAATATGTTATCATTGCCCTATTATGTCACTCATGTCCCTCGGGGACACTAGATATATCAGTACCTATTATTTCACTATTCACATGAAGGCGCGTTCCCGGGGGCGCGCCTTCCATTATTTCATCAGAGAATATGTTATCATTGCCCTATTATGTCACTCATGTCCCTTGGGGACACTAGATATATCAGTACCTATTATTTCACTATTCACATGAAGGTGCGTTATGTGAAGTTTGAATAAATTAGATAAAATGTTATGGATAAATTGAATAAATGTGAAGTGATAAGTTGATTGTGACATTGAAATTGTATGGAATGAGCATTGAAATGTGACATTGAATAAATTGTCAATTCACCCCCCTCTTGGCTGATTCCGTCGATCGATGAACTCAACATAAGTTGATTTTAATGTATACGTTTTAATATATATGTTAATGATAAAATCATATGTATGGATAAATTTAATTTCAATTTAAGTATTGTGTACTATAATTGGAATATAACTTTTAATTTCGAATACAATTGGAATATTAAGTTGAAATTTAATGTTAAATTTTGAATACTATAATTTATATTTTAAATTTAAATTTGAATAATATTATTTTTATTTTTATTTTAAATTTCGAATACTATAATTTGTATTTTAAAAACATTTATCAAACATTTAATGTTAAATGTGAATAAAAAATAACATTAAAAAATATGTATGTAACAACCATGAAACATTTAAATAACAGAACCAAATTACATAAAATTCTGAAATATAATTATTTAAATAACATTAAATATAACTGGATCACCGATGTCGTCTTCTCGAATGAGTTCCACATGGCGGTGGTTGTCTATTTCGTGGAGGATTTCTTCGTGGAACTTGTTCTTCAGTCTCCTCATCTTCACTATCATCATCAGCAGCATTTTCTTCATTTGGTGTAGATGAAGCTGAAGGGGCTGAAGGGCCTGTATAAAATAACGACCCTGGAGGAGTGCTAGTAACAATCCCACCGCTCCCCGGGAACTGTGAAAACTGTGGAAACATTGGCATCGATGTATGTGATCCAGATGGAGATTGAGGTGTCTGCGGAGAAGCACCACCAGCCAAATAAGATGCATATGAACCATATGCTGGATCATTAAACATAGTCGTATATGCACCTCCATATGGTATAAAACCCTGCGGGCTAGGCATGTAACCTGGCGGGCTAGGCATGTAACCTGGCGGGCTAGGAATGTAACCCTGCGGGCTCGGAATGTAACCCTGCGGAGATGGCATATAAACTGGTGGGCTTGGCATATGAAGTGGAGGGCTGGACATGTACCCCTGCGGCATCGACGAATAAGGATGTTGTGGTGGGACTGATGCAGAACCGGTAACGCCTTCTCTCCGTCCACGCGTCGGGGGACGATGATATTGAGACGGTTGACGTCTTTCTCGGCGCCTAGGAATGTTAACCCCTCGTGCTTTCGCCGAAAGTAGAAACGGCTTCCCATTTTCATTAAACCATTCCATATAGTTATCCGTAACCATATGACCAGTTTCAGCGTAATATTGTCGAGGGGCCAACAGTGTATATCGGTTCTCCCAAAGCGCAATCCAATCTCTGTGTCTCACCACCCAGTTAACATCTTTCTTTCCTCGTCTATCTATGTTATGCACGTCGTCTAAATTCCTAGGAGCTCCAGGAATATATTGCGTACAACCATACTGATGGAGCACGCGATCAACTGGATGCCACTCAATAATAGCATAACATATAAGAGGTATAACCGATATCCATACCTCTAATGACCCACTAAGGTGGGGTGGGATGCAAGCTTTCACTTCATCGCTCGCATAAGGTATCCACTGAAACTGAAATATAAATATACAATTCAAATAAATAAAATATTCTAATTATATCTAACATTTTAAATTAAAATATTAATAATTAAACAAATTTAAAAACATACCTCAGACCCAGCTTTCGTATCAATAAGTAAACGAATTTCCTCTAACCCAGTAGGTATACTTTTATGGTCTTTTCTGACACCATTTTTTGTTCATAAAAAAGCACAATAATTTCTGACAGAGTTGGAGCCACAATGAGCTGTTTTGTAGGTGTTGGGGTCATGAGATTGGGCTCACCTTCAGTTTTGTGGCGTGCATGCTTACTTAAGCTGAACTTACATTATTCCATTTATCAATTACAAATTCAACTTTATTCATCAGCTGGATTTACGTTGAGCCTTCCATCTCTTCACAAAAATGATTTCTGGGTTTGGCCCTCGAGCTGCCCCGTTGTAATCTTCCATGCAAGTTATAAAATAACAGGTAGAATCAAAGTGTTGTAAATAATGGACAGTAGAAGTGAGATAAATTGAGTGAAAGTAGACAATAAGAAAGACTAAAATTACAAAGATAATAAACATTAGGTCCTTGATCTACAAATAAGTGTCCCAACTTAATCTAATGCCTATAAGAAGACATCGTGAAAGTTTAAATGTCCACAAAAATTCACTAACGTCGGAATAAGAAAGTAAATAAGTTTTAATGAACACTAGAGAATAGAACTTGGATAATGAAATGATCTTGATATGTCTAAGAAGCTGGTCCAAAAACGAAAAACCTGTAGCAGCCATGACGTCGCAGTACTGGCAAATTGAGTTTTTTATTGAAGCAAAGGTCGTCAAATGGCCCAAAACTTGCAGACAACCCAGTTCCTGCGGTGAAAGCAACATTTGCTTTGTATTATTTTGTGTACAATGTTCAAAACATTTTGCCCACGTATGCAACTGACATGGTGGGATGGCTGGCACTTCACCACAAGATAACAAACACCATATTTTAATGCCATCCAAATTCAATGTTGCTTGTTTTTGGACTGCAGGCAGCAAATGCAGTTCGCTGCAAGGTGACACATGGAGGGTTGCTGTTTTCGGGAACATTAATTTGGTGAAAATTCTATGGGATGGACTTTTTCAACTCGATCTGGTGTTTGCTTTGGGTGAAAAAGAGAGGGTAAAAGCAGACCGACAAAGGTGTACACCGTTATCTTTGAAAATTTTGGGCGCTTTGCTGGGGTCAGGGCAATGTTTTTTCACGTTCAAACTTCAGAGGGTGTCGTTTGATTAAGACAAAAGTAAGAATTTATGTTGGGGATACTAATTTAGGAAATACCCTTCTGTTCATCCCTGGTTTAATTATTCTTTTATAAATCAAATTTGATTTATTGCAGGTACAATGGAAGGCGATGAGTTATGATCTTGAGGCTTTACATCCATTAAATTTAGTTTTTTTTTCTCTAAATAAATCACATTATAAATTTTTTAAATCATAATAAATGATTTGTAAAAAAATATATATCAGAACATGAAACTGTGTTGCTTTTTTGAGAGTAATTGTTGGTTCTGGGCAAAACAATTGGAGCTTTGAGTAGTGGTGAAAGGTTAATACAGTAGTTTAGTTTATATGAGTTGTCTTCCTTCGATTACAGAAGTAATAAAGTTGTTTCATTTGAACAATGAGACCCTCTCTCATCATCAGCTTTTGTCTACTTTCAGGTTTTGTTTTCTTTTTATTGGTTTCAGTTATTGTTCTGTTTCAAGTTACAACATTAAATAGTCTACTCAAGTTTTATCATCACGTTATTAACAGACTCTACTTAAAAACACGTACACATAAACCACTGTTTAATAAAGATAAATAACTGATTAATCGAGACAAATAGATATAAAAATATATCTTAATAATTCCACTCGATCTAAATTTTCTTACTATAAATGATATTTTTTTAGTTTTAAATGTTCATTTTTATTTCATTCTTGCTCATCTCATAAGTACTTTCATCTCTCTACCCGTAAATTCTGTAAAACCTGAAATCATTAGTAATAACCACATTGGTTGTTATCTTCGGTTTTAGTGGAACTTTAAAAACTTTCAGTACTCTTCTCAAGCTTCTTAATTTTAAATCTAAAGTTCGTTTGATCATAAAATGACTCAATTTCCATGAAACAAGCTCAAAAATATTTTTCTCTTTTTGATTTTGATATTTTTCTTTTATTGTTAGATTAATGAAATAGAACTATATTGTTTCTTCACAAACACGAGTCTATTTTTCTAGCGGAATCATCAAAAACAATTCTCAATTTTCGAACATCGTCGTACAAACAAGAATAGAACTATATTGTTTCTTCACAAACAGGAGTCTATTTTTCTAGTGGAATCGTCAAAAACAATTCTCAATTTTCGAACATCATCGTACAGAAACATTAATATTTCTTTTCTTTCTTATTATCTATTTTTAATTTTTTTTAAAAATCAAATTGAAAAACATAAATTTATTAATAGGGTCGAGACGGCCAAAATTCGACTTTACTCCACTTATGTCGATCCTTACTAAAATTTGAGTTTAACTCAAATTATTATTTTTTAAAATATAAAATCGAATTTAGATCGTATAAGCTCATAAACAAGGAGACAAATCAGAATCATTAAAAAAATCACTGATGATGAAGTGATTGTAACGATTTGACGAGTAATCAATCATTCATCATAATACGTACACGTGGCAGAACACTGTTGGTGGAAAATACCAACAGGATCTTGCTGGGCCAACAAAGATTAAACAGGTGGACGTGAAATTCAAAAAGGCGTTTTGTTTCCGTAAGGCTGAACTCAGAATGTCTTATCCTTTGCCTTTGGAGCCCTAATTGCAACGTTCTGAAAATTTACAGTGCCGACCTCCCCCAACTGTTCCTTGATTTTGTCTTTCAAAATCCTTATAATCTTCTTCAACTCAAACATTCACGAATCTGTTAACAGTATGGCTCTTATCTAAGTTTCTATGTTATATCTAAGTTAATACTTGATCCACAAATAAGATAAAAAATTAAATAAACATTTGTATCATAAAATTAATACTTGTTTGGGCCATATATCTAGGGCAAAAGTTTGACTTTCGATATCTAATATAAGTATGGCCCAAGGCCCAAGGCCCAACAAATGAAGACCCACCGAGTTGGGGGAATGGTCATTGATTTGCCTAATGCGCCCATCCATGAAGCCTCTTATTGTATTATTATTATTATTATTATTATTATTATTATTATTATTATTATTATTATTTATCATCTACAAAACTAAGACTATTTTTTGTATAATCAAAACTAAGATTATTTAATATTTTAATCTTACCATCAATTTTTAAATTTTGTTAATCATATCATTTAATAATTAAAATGACATCAATTAAGTCACATGTCATTAATTATTTAAATAATGTTAATTTTATTAATGACCAAGTCAATTCTTATGTTAAATATCGATAAAATGTGATTTGATTGACGCTATTTAAATAAATAAAAGATTTGATTAATAAAAAATAAAACATCAATAATTAAATCACGATCTCTCATAGTTAAATAATTATAAATATATTTTATCCAAAAATAAATTAAATATAGATGTTAACTTGTAGACCATAATTAACAAATATAGAGTATGGGCATATTTGATTGTAGTGATTATATATGAACGACTATTATTATTATTATTTTTCATTTCGTCATGATTATGAGTTCCCTTAACAAACTTGGAAGCATTGGTTATTGTTTGGCATTGTGCAACGCAGGGTACATCATATGTTATAGACTTATAGTAGTACTAGCAAAGTGGATCCACTAAATATTAACTGTTTTACTGTACAAGTTGATTGCTTAACTAAATTAATTAAAAATTTTACAACTTATTATGAGACTGGTGATTACTTTCCCGACAGCCGCCGTTGTTGAAAATATTCCATCATCCTTGAGCAGTCTTGTTTTCATAAATTAAATTGGCAAGATAATACATATTTTAAAAATATAAAATTTCTTGAAATAATTATAGAAATAATAATTAAGTAATATCGAATGGGGCACGTGGCATAAAAAGCGGATGCCGACAGTCGGTTACCAAAACATTTAATTCCCCTTAAATGTTTGATCTTACTTGTATCTTCACTTATTAAAATAAATTTATCATTTCTGAAATGACAAATAAAGGGAATGGAGACATATGACCAAAACATTTTGCTCTCTAATTTATATATTGCATGAACTGATATATACGCGTACACATATATTGATAAAATGCAAGACGTTTTCTTTGGATATTTGTAAAAATTATGAACTTCTTCCGTCCTACCATTCTTCTTGTATATTAGTTACACATATAGTTTTAAAAGAAAATATTGATCACATGTCAAGTTGTATAAAATACGGAAAAATGACAAAATTATTTCAAAAGATAATTGATTAATTTGACAGACTTAGTTTGGTAGGTGTAAAATAAATGAGATATATAAAGGTAAAAAAATAAATATAAATGTTATTTATTGATTTTTCTAATATCACATTTTGAATGAAATAATTTTAATATTTAAAAAAGACACAGAAGGTATAGTTGTTACGGTTGGATTTGTGGTGTTGTTAAGTTGGGAGGGAGGTATGCATATATTATATATGACAATTACGACGTCTGTAAATCATAGGATTGGGTATACGGCACTGTTTAGATACATACAAACTATCCAAGGTTTTTTTTATTGACAGCCACAACTCAATCATAATAACATAAATCCCACCGGCCGTCAGTAGAGTTAGGACGATGTTTGTATGTATTATTATGATATTGATAACTATGTGTTAACGAAGAAAAGATGCCAATTGAGTAGAATTTCAAGATACAAAGCCAAAAAAGGGGACCCTGTGGTGTTCATCGTTCTCTGCCTATTGTTCCACTTTTAAGTGGCCCAGCTGACCAAAGTGCCAAGGTTTATTGTTTCGTTAAAAGGACAGATAACATAAAACAAAATTTCCCAGAGCATAAAATTGTCTAATTTGGAATATAAATTAAATGAAGGTTTTCTTTTATAGATATTTCAAAAAAAATTATTAATGGTTTTATGTTTAGTTTTAGATAATATAAAAAAAAATTCCAGAGCCTATAAAAGAATACATATTTTGGAATTTCAAGTGTATCCTTGGACAGCAACACTGTTGAAAATGTATCTGAACTTAGATAATGACTCTCGGTTGCACCAATATTTCAGACCTTTTTTCAACGCCCTTCATCATTGAAACGACCGTTCATATCAATATTGTTATCTCAGCGCATTAAAAACAAATTTTTTGGACGTAAAAAATCACGCACTCAATAATTCAGAGAGGAGACGCTCAATATATTCATGGTTATGCATGTGATTGTGAGGTTTGAGAGATTCTTTGTTTTTTTATTCGTAATTCGATTGTCAACTCCTTGATGATAAGAATGTGGAAAAAATACATTTGTTTGATCACAGAAGTGGGGAAAATTAAGAATGGACAACATACACTTGCCTGCCAAGATAGTGAAAGTAGACAATAATTTCAACGTGCTGCACTTTTATATGCATGAAAAATGACTTTTTTCTGATAGTGAGATGTTGAAGAGAAGATAAAAGAAAGTAAACTACATACTTTTAAATTCTAAGGATGAAATGAGTACTATGGGCTGAAAATGGGCATGCATTTGTGATTTTTCAATGTATTAGAGTTATTCAAATCCTTTGATGCGTGCATCAATAATATCTAAAAACAAGCATTTTATGTGAGTTAAATTTGGGCAAGTTGGATGCGCCAAATTCTATCTTCAATAATAGTACATGGAAATCATAAAAGGAGCCAACCTGCAACGTTCATCTTCCAACAAACATTGGAAAGCACCACCACCCGCTCTCCAAGATCGAAATATCGAATACATGGTGGGGGACCTCATCCACAGCTTTTACATGGTCACTTGTTATTTTCATGTGGGGACTCGTACATTTCTGACTATGCCTTGGGCACATTGAAATTAATTGGGTTTGGTATTATTAAATTTGCGACCTCATGTGCACGGACAAACGTAAGATCTTATGTTAAGAATATCAACTTAAGAGTTTATATTAAAATTTTAAATGTGTCAAATTATATTATCAATACAAAAATACATATATAATCAAAACAAGAATTTGAAACTTTTAGAGATACGATCGTATCCCTTGATCCATCCCTATCCACGTGGGCTATCTAAGAAACCAAATCAGGGAAATATGGATAACACATGATGGATTGACGGGCATTTGAACTATGAGCCACTAGGGCTAAAAGCTGGTGAAAAAGCCCATATTTCTTTCTTTATCCATTCCTTTCTTTTGTATAATTAAGCATGTTGTTAGTCCTCCGGAAGCATTTCTTAAAGAAGCTGAGGGATAATCTCACTTTTTAAATTATATTTTGTCACTTGACGTTTACAAATATGCCAATTATTAATATATGCTTCTTTGGTGGCATCATACCCTTTTGAAATTTCATAATTTAATTCTTTCCTTCTTTTTTATTTATTTTCTTAAAAAAATCTTGATAAATATTATCTTGTTTTCAAGTTGCCATTGAGGAGACCCCATGCTTTCCAATTCGAGATTATGGTCACGATTTCTAGAAAAAAGAAGAAGCAGCATTTTCTAATTCATTTTAAAAATTTAAAATTCAATTTGCATCATTACGTGATTGATTTGATTTTATAATCATATTATCCGATTATTATTCTATAATAACCAAATAATGATAATAAAAAAATTGGGAAATGCCCGGCAGCAGGAATCAAGCTAGCATCGACATGAAAGCGAAATCATCAACTATGCATTATTTAAAATTAAATAAGGAAAAGAAAGGAAAAAGTTGGTCGGAGTTGATTTGCCTGTTGTTTAGTGAAGTAATAGAGCCCACCTATATTTGTGATGTAATGGCTTCCATAATACTGATAATTTGTCCAAGGGAATGATTAGGTGATGCACCCGAGTTGTATTAAATTAACTTTTTATATTATAATTTACATTATTTCAATGTCATTATAATTATACAGGCCAATTAATTTAAATTAAATATTCTAAAAATTATTATCTTTAAATTAATTTGTTTCTTTTATAATATTAATTTTTTTAAAATCTAATGTTTTACTTCATTTAATTGACTAAAAATATGTACAACAATTATTCATTATATTTATTTTCCAAAAAAAATAAACAAATAGCCTTCTAAGTCTAGAAATATCTTGACATAATAAAATATATGGTGGGCATCGAATTCCTTAAGAGGAAATTATGTTCAGACTCACGTGTTTATGATTTAAAATTATGGAATCAAAACCAAGCAATTTTCACACATGGAACTTGACCCGTGCTCACAAATTAAGAAATTCTTAATGGTAAACTATGTAAGAGGTCATTAACTATGTTCAAATGACCATTTTGTCACCAAACTTTCCAATGGTTTAAAATAGTCATTAACTTTATTGATTTATTACAAAATGGTCATTAAATTTATACAACTTCTATACGAATTTTAAGTCTCAATAACCATTCCATAATAGTTCGATAAATTTTATGATCATTATATAACTATTGAAAGTCTAATATCCAAGATAATCATTTGAGTATATTTAATAACGTTTAATCTACTATACCCAATTTTAAATAACAACCGTTACCCATTGATTTATTTGTTATAAACACAATATGATAGGAAAAAAAACATACATGTTTATGATATAGTTTAAATCCTAAAAAAATCTAAATCAAATCAACAGTAGATAGGAGCATGGGAAAATGTTGATACAAATTGGGATGTCAAGGCAAGTATTTTTCTCCCAATAGTCTCGCAACTAAGAGACGGGTCAATAAAGGATATCATTTCTCGTTCAAATAAATGGAGTACAAATCAAAGAGAGATTGAAAGTGGGGTTCAAAGATCTTGTTGTCCGATTTGTCCATGGATATTTTTCTCTATATAATGATCATAAAAGGTGCTTTACAAGTGTATGTGTATACATAGTAACTAAATTGGAAAATGTTTATAAATCCGTGGATCATTCATGTATGCATAGATGGAGAAGATGAAAGATTGAGTAGCAAAAAGTTTACATTTCTGATTTTACCAATGATTGGGGTGTCTTGAGATGTTAAATTGTCCGGTACGAAAATGAACAAAATTTCCCCATCTTATACATCAAGTTTCTGGATTTCTATTTAAAAGTAGAAATACGTACAAAAGTATATTATATAAAGTGCACATACTTGGGTGATTAAGGGGATTCCCGATTTGGCTGCGTATTTTGAAGAGGAGATAAAGTATGTTTTGTTTTTGAAGCCCAACTTCTACATTACAATAAATAAAATAAAAAATATATCATTTATATATAATATAAAGTAATTGCATTTATTTAACTTTCATATAAAAGATTCATTTATATATAATATGTGGATTCATTTTGTATAATTTATGTTTATTTTATGATTCATATTTAAGATATGTGATTGTTTCTTTTAATAACGTAGTCTATGCGATTTAAAAAATAAACAGATACTAATTATATACTATAGATTATAAGCACTTAAAGTTTTTTTATTATTTATAATTTTGTTCAAAAATAATATATTTTACTACTATATCATTGTATGGTAATAAATTAAAAGTTTAGGAATTGTATGGTCAACAAGGCATTAACATTGTTAGTAGAAAGTTTTTTTTTTAAAAAAAAGTGGAGAAAGAGACCCAAATTTACTGTTAACAAGGACATAAATAAATAAATAATTGAAAAAGACGGGTGGCAAGCATAGATTCCTTGGCCAAGAAAATCTAATATCATATCTCAAGATTAATTAAAAGCTAAATATTGGGGTGACTACGTGGGCATGATCCGGCTTAATTGCTCTGGTCACTATGCTAATAATGCTACCCAACTATAATAAAATTTAATTTTAACTATTTTTCCTTTAGATTTTATTAAATCAATTAACATAAAAGTAATAATTTTATGAATTTGACGTTAATTATTCTCTCCCTTACACAAAAAATAAAATATTTTAAAACTATAATTTAATATATCTAAAATTGTATATAAATAAATAAACTATACAATAATATATTAGATTTTAAAATTTTAAATATTTATATTTATACAATTTGAGATATTTTGTATCCATCACAAAATCTCATTTTTTTTATCGAAATAAACTTTTGATCAAGTGAGTGCATTATAAAACTTTTAGATTAAATCATAGTAAAATTGAGATTGTAAAATTTAGTAAGTTTTTAATACTATAATATTTGAATAAAGAGGACTATGCCAAAATTAAGTATGATATAAGAAAACCAATGATGTTTAAAAAGTGAATGAAACATGAATGGAAATACCCATATATTTATATTTTATAAAATAATGAGTTATATAATAATTACATTAAATATTGAGGAGATTATTTTTTAAAAGACCTTTACACTCATCTGACACCTGGCAAGAGCATTAATGAGAATTGACAAGGGAGAATTTGGTGGCAGGCCCCTGTTTGTTTGATGATGAATTGTTTTATATGCTTTCTGTATTGCCCGATTCCCAGTTGAAAAAGAAAACTACATGATGAAGCTTCTGTACACTACGATTCATGGAAAGATACCACATAAACAGAGAAAGAAAATGACGAGTTTTCAGCCCTTTCAAAGAAAAAGCAAAGGGGCTGTAGACAGTTAAACACACTCACATTCACAAAATCAAGAAAATAGAATGGAAAAAGGAAGAAGAAAACATTAATAATCCCATAGCAAGCCTTCTTTGAAGCCATTTACTAATTGATTACAAACGTACTCACAATCTTCCATGCTTTCAAGCCATGGTGAAGGATAGAACCATCTGTCCATTGAGTCCACAAATACAAACTCATTCCCCAACTCAACCGAGTCGTAACTTGTCCCCAGACTCGGCAGCTCCACTATCTGGCTCAACTCCTCCGACCCTGAAGTTATGTCCAGATGAGAAACCAAAGACGACAGCGATGATGACCAAGTCGAAGAAGATGGCGCGGATGGTGATGGAGAGCCCAAATTTTCCATCTGGGCTGCTTTGGCTGCCGCAGCTTGTACGTCACGGGGTGCTAAAGACACGGGTCGGGGTAATGAGTTGGCGAGTTCGGGAAAGTTGAGAATCGCTGTGTTTCCCTTGATGCTTAAAGCGGCCACGTCGTGTGCCCGAGCTGCCATCTCTGGGGTAGGGAAAGTACCGAGCCAAATGCGGGATTTTTTACGTGGCTCGCGGATTTCGGACACCCATTTGCCCCAGGTCCTCATTCGGACGCCACGGTAAACCGGGTGCTTGCTTGAATCTCCCCTCATTCTCTTCATCTTTTTATTACAATCACTGGTGGTTTCAGGTTTAGTGTTTGGAGTTGTGGTTGAGCTAGGGACCGAGATGGGAGTTGAAAGAGTTGACCCAGAACTGCACTCTGTTTCTGAATTTCGCAGCCCAGTCATTTTTATTCCCCTCTTAGTGGTGACTTGGAGCTACTAACTATAAGCTATTTTCTCCTTTGAAACGTACAAAGTACAGCATAAGCAGACAGGCAAGAGGTGTTATAGTTGTTTGCTGCCAAAACAGAGTAAATTGAAGTGACAGTGATGAATGGAAAACAAGCTTAAAAGAAGAAACAAAATCCAATGGGAAGTTGTTCTTCTTATGGAGAAAATCGAGTGAAGAAGAGATGGTGGTAGGGGTCAGATCATACACCATGAGAGAGTTATTTTGAGTTAATATTTTATGAGATAAAATACCAAACCATAGGCTTTTTCTTATACATCATTTCCCAATGACTCACACAACACTTATAAACATTGAGAGAGAAAGGTGACCCACAAAAAGAAATGGGTCACCCTGCTACACCCTATGGTTCAATGGGGTCCTTCTCTCTATTACCACGCAACCTTCATTAGTTTTTTTTATATTATTATCAAATCCACCGTTCATTTATCCCCTTATCTTCTTCTTCATCACCACCGAATTTCATTATTTATTTTGCCACCCTTGTCTCCATTGCAAGCTCCCCCCCCCCCCCGGTTGCTAATTAAATATGTTTGTGAGGTAGCCATTTCTAGGGTTTTAAGTTCTGTCAGGTCAAGTGCTGTGTTGATTTTTTTCCTTTTGCCTTTGATGGTCGATTCTTGATATGGGAACTAAAACATGTTTTTAATATCAACTTGTGTAAATAAAAAGATAGAAAGAAGTCGAGGCCTACATTCACTTGGGGTCACAAGTTGGAAGCAACAACTTCAACGGGTGTGATGATCGGCCAATTTCAGAATAAATGCTATTCCTAATATTTTCATCCCCAATAAATCAAATCCCTTTCTTGTTTAACCATGAGTGAAATAAGTCTCTTTCCGACATTGATGGTTAAGAATTTGCTTCGCTGTGGTATCAGGGATTTCTCGAGCTCAACCATTTGCTTCATCAGACACAAATTTAGAATAAAGAAACGCTGAACATGTCAAATTCAGACATAACATTAACAACAACACTGTCATTAATTTTTATCAGGCTTCTTGGTATACGTACGAACATTATAACTACTTTTTTGTTATGGTTTTGTAATAAATTTTGAAGTACATGAACTATCTTATATACTTGTGTTTTCTTAACGGTGCACTCTCAAAGGAAGTTTAAAATGTTACTCCACAACTGAGCTGTTGATTACTATAAACATGGACCCATATATTAATGTAGTTAAGTTATATTTGATTCCACTATTTTAAATATATGAATTAATAGTCTCATACCTAAATCAGAGATTTTGAATATTCATAATAAAATACATTCATTCGATTGTATAATTAGTTAAAATTTTAATTTTGACAAATTTTAATTTAATACCCTACTTGTAAAGTACTAAGGGTGCGTTTGGTTCACGGAATGTAAGATTACCAATGAGAATAAAAGATTACCAGAGAATAGAATTACTAAGAATGTTGTATTTTGTGTTTGATTGGTTTAACAGGAATGTAAGATTACTGTATTTGGTTAAAGGAATAAAAGATTATTGGAATGTATATTTGACCAAATTGTCCTTATTATATATTTGTTTTTTTAACAAGTTGAAAAATATTTATATATTTTCTTTAAAAAATTTACATTCATAAAATTTATATATATTTTTTTACAAAATTAAAAATATAAAAAGGTTTAATGAAAGAGTAAATTTTTTTTTAACCCATGAACTTCATATAAAATTTTAATTATAGTCTTTTTCTTTGTAAATCTAAAATAGTTTAAGGATAAATTGATAATTTAACATTCGTAGATTTTTTATTATTCAATGACAGAATAAGGATAATTTTGAAAGAATTTTTTTAAGGACATTTTAGTCCAAAACGCCGGTAATCCAATAATACCTAAGGAAATGGAGATAATGACATTCTCGGTAATATACCCAAAAAAATCAACTATTAGTAATGTAAGATTACCGGGAATGACATTCCTGACCAACCAAACGGGGGAATGTAGATTCTATTCTCATGAAAAAACTCACATTTCCCCAATCAAACACACCTTAAAATTACTTTTACCGGAAGCCGAAACTGCTTTATACATAGAAATTTTATTAATTATTAATGATACGCAGGGTTATATATTGTACCGCAGCCATCGATAGAATGCTTTGATGAAAGATTACGGAATCAGACATGAAGAATTTCTAAAAAACCTTTCACCCCAAAGGACAGTACAATACCGACGAATGTGTTCAATGTCCATCGCATATTTAAAAAGGCCAAAATTCAATTAAGTTGTTAGACAACAAAATCATTTTATGATTTGTGTACCGGATGTGTAAATGATTTGACGTATATTTAGCTTTCTTACTGTTTGAGGTTTTGCTTTTTTACTTCTCCATGGTTTTCACCTTTTCATGGTTTTTAAAAAATATATAATTGATTGAAAATAAAATAAAAAAAAATTTAAAGGTTAGAATCGAATTTAAAATTGATGAAGATATTATATTTTAAAAGTGAACAGAGACAGCGATCATGAATGTGAAAACATTGCAATCTTACATATGTAAGTGGATTGGTTAACATGAACTGAAGAAGGTAAGAAGTGAGTGCCAAATTGCATCAAAGAAATAACAGCATTTACCTATGAAGTTGTATTAAATTTTGAGCCATAATCAGAATTAGACGACAAAAGATTCTTGTCAACAACTCAGGTATCTTGCAGCCATTGGTGTCCCCGTGAGCTGGTGCTTTGGACCCTCCGATCAGAAAATCATTTCTTTAACCGACTACTCTGATGCTTTCTGCATCACACATATTTGTAATACTCATTCAACATTTTCAGCCACTCAACCACCTGCCTCGAGAGTCAAACTCTGCCATCTACACACCCATTTTATTCATTCATACTCGTAATCAGTAAATTCAATTTATATATATATATAGTTATATACAGTGCTATTCGACTGTAAAAAGAAAAGGGCTTACATCTGATCTGAAACATGCAGCAGTTCACTGATTGTTTGTCACATGCATTGCGTATTTGCCCATGCATGCAGAGCTGATTAAAGATGTAATATTGTTGGATTCATTAATTCCATGCATATATAGTAATAAGTGGGGCCTGAATAACATCAGCCATTTCTCCTTGGTAATCTCCATATTAAACCTATCCCTTCATCATAAATACGGCAAGCGTGACTCAGGTGCATCTTTAGATTCTAAGAGGGGAGGGGTGAAATATGGATCTAAGGTCTGATGGATTAACTTTCCAGATTATGTTAAAGATGTTTTCTTTGAGTTTATTACAAATTTTATTATCATCACAGGGATTTACGAACAGTGTGTTTTCTATTGGTTATTTGCCTGAAAGTTCACGGTTTCGGAGTCTGGAGGCAAATATGTTGGTTATATTGGGATGTACAAAAGATTACAAAGGCCCATGAATTTGGGTCCATAACTATTACCCATTCAATCAACATGGATTTCATTGCAAAGTTGAGGCCGCATGTGTATGGATTGGGTTCTTGATTCGATTCTAATCTGATCCGGTTTTAAAAGAAATGAACATTTTTTGTTCTATTTTAGTTTTATATGATCACCGAGGAAGAAGATGAAAAACAAAAAAGTGACAAACATTTTTTGATAAGATTAATGAACATTATATAATTAGATGATTTAAAAGGGGTTGTTTAGAGATTTTAGAATTTTACAATAATCGATAACAGCGATCAGTGTCATTAGTTGTAACTGTTTCAGAACACTTTTCTTCCTCCGATTTTCTCAAGAAATTCATGACCATGAGTGGCATCAGAGTAGATGGGTGGAAAAGGACGGGCTCTTTCGTTGAGTTCTACTTTCCAGGGTGGTAACTCTTATTCAAAATTTCATGCTAACTTAATTTGTGTATTTTATTCTATAAACAAATTGTCTCATCACACACAAAAAAAAACCTTTAAAAAATTTTAAAATCAATTAACCGAGTTAATCAAATCTACAATTAAATCAATAGATGCTAAGTCTAACTTTTTAAGTTTTTTTCCCTAATTTAGGTTTTCTCTCAATATTTTTGTGTCACCTTCTTCTTTCCCTTTGATTTTTATTTAACTAGCGGCAACACACATTTTAATGTTGTTCCTCTGATCATTCCTTTATCATTTTTGTAAAATGTCACGTTCGATGGAGACAATAAATTTTTGTGAAGGTTATTGAATTCTTTTGATGTTGAACGTCATTCTCAAGGGATTATTTCGTTTTTCTCCGTGTTTTAGGTTTAATATTTTTAATTTTATATGAATTATTGTCCATATTTTTCTTTTTACGCTTGTGGGTTGTAATTCTAATTTTTTTCGATTACCTTTTTCTTAATAGAATTCAGTTGTCATTATTAAAAAAATCAATAAATGTTAATCAATCAACTATTTTAAGAAATATATATAATCTATATCACTGAAAAATACATATGATGATAATGCGAATTTTAGTTAAGTGAATTAGTAAATATAAAAGTATACCCACACATAATTTATGCATAATAAGAATTAAAGCTAAACATTTAAGATTTTAAGATTTTAATTTTTATCAATAATAATAAAACTTTTTTAAAAAATTGACATAAAATTAATGAGGTAATTAACCAACAATATTTATCTTTTAAAATTTAAAATTTAATTAATATAATTATTTGATATTTGATATATTTATTTATAGTTCATATTTAAGATTTGTAGTTATTTCTTTCAATATTATTATTTTTAAATTTTAAATATAGATCTTTCTAGAAGTATAATATGCATCTTATCATTCTCGATATTTATTATTATCACTAGATATTTATTAGTTAATATTTTTTATAAAAAAGATTTATTGATCATTTAATTAATACAATTCAAATACAATGAATTTAATATTATAGTATTAAATACTCTACGGAACCCTAAACCATTTTATTCAACGTAATCGACCGGATGATTAAACCCAAAAAAAAATACTTCGTTAGGCAATTTGATAGTAAAAATATGTATCTTATCATTCTTATCATTCTCGATTTATTATTATCAGTAGATATTTATTAGTTAATATTTTTTATAGAAAAGATTTAGAGAAAATAACTTCAGTGACCAAAAATCCTAGATAATATACGATTTTGACCAATTTTTTTTGGATTTGCGAAAATAACCAACAAAATCGCAATGCGATATCTAATTCGCATTGCGATCTCCACTATCGCAAATTCACGTTGTATTTCGCATTACGATAGTTGAAAATCGCGTTGCGTTTTTGCATTTCGCATTATGATAGTTGAAAATCGCGTTGCGTTTTTCCATTTCGCGTTGCGATAGTTGAAATCGCAACGCGATTTCCACTATCGCAAATTCGCCGCGTTGCATTTCGCGTTGTGATAGTTGAAAATCACGCGGACGTGTCGAAGACACGTATTACCACGACCCGACCCGAGACGAGACGGACGGCGGCGGTGCGCGAGAGTCCCCCTTGTTCTCTATCACTCAACAAGGAAGTGGGAAAGCCAAGCTTTAAATACCATTCCCAATAGTATTTCCAATACAATGTGGGATTGAGCATTACCAACACTTATTTCCAATACAATGTGATTATTCAGGAAACAATTAACAATCATGCACCTTAAAACAACTGAATCAGCAACCAATTGCATTAGTATTATACGATTAAATATGTCATAATTAAAAGTCAATCTACAATCAATCGCGATTATTGCAATTTTAAGCAAAACATTCAAAAATAATATCACTATTTAAGGCTCAATCCCACATAGTATTGGGAACAAGTGTTGGTAATGCTCAAATCCCACATAGTATTGGAAACACTATGGGAATGGTATTTAAGGCTTGGCTTTCCCACTTCCTTGTTGAGTGATAGAGAACAAGGGGGACTCTCGCGCGCCGCCGCCGCCGTCCGTCTTGTCTCGGGTCGGGTCGTGGTCGTGGTCGTGGTAATACGTGTCTTCGACACGTCCGCGCGGATACTATCTTTTTAGAGAAAATTCTTAAGAAACAAAATCTTTTTTTTTAACTATCACAACGAATTTGGAAAATCGCAACGACAACTGTAGACTATCGCAACGCATTTGGAAAATCGCAACGACAACTGTAGACTATCACAACGCGAAATGAAAAATCGTAACGCGATTTTCAACTATCGCAACGCGAAATGGAAAATCAAAATCGCAACGCGATTTCCAACTATCGCAACGTGAAATGCAACGCGAATTTGCGATAGTGGAGATCGCAATGCGAATTAGAGATCGCATTGCGATTTTGTTGGTCATTTTCGCAAATCCAAAAAAAGTTGGTCAAAATCGTATATTATCTGGGATTTTTTGGTCACTGAGGTTATTTCTCAAAGATTTATTGATCATTTGATTAATACAATTCAAATACAATGAATTTAATATTATAGTATTAAATACTCTACGAAACCCTAAACCATTTTATTCACGTAATCGACTGGATTTAAACTCGAAAAAGAAATATACTTCGTTAGACAATTTGATAGTAAAATATGTATCTTATCATTCTATCATTCTCGATATTTATTATTATCAGTAGATATTTATTAGTTAATATTTTTTATAGAAAAGATTTATTGATCATTTGATTAATACAATTCAAATACAATGAATTTAATATTATATTATTAAATACTCTACGGAATCCTAAACCATTTTTATTCAACGTAATCGACTGGATGATTAACTCGAAAAAGAATACTTCGTTAGACAATTGATAGTAAAAATATGTATCTTATCATTCTTATCACTCTCGATATTTTTATCACTAGATGTTATTAGTTATTTTTTATAGAAAAGATTTATTGATCATTTAATTAATACAATTCAAATACAATGAATTTAGTATTATAGTATTAAATACTCTACGAAACCCTAAACCATTTATTCAACATATTGACTGGATGATTAAACCCGAAAAAGAAATATACTTCGTTAGACAATTGATAGTAAAAATATGTATCTTATCATTCTTATCACTCTCGATATTTATTATTATCACTAGATATTTATTAGTTATTTTTTATAGAAAAGATTTATTGATCATTTAATAATACAATTCAATACAATGAATTTAGTATTATAGTATTAAATACTCTACGGAACCCTAAACCTTTTATTCAACGTAATTGACTGGATGATTAACCCGAAAAAGAAATATACTTCGTTAGACAATTTGATAGTAAAAATATGTATCTATCATTCTCGATATTTATTATTATCAGTAGATATTTATTAGTTAATATTTTTTATAGAAAGATTTATTGATCATTGATTAATACAATTCAAATACAATGAATTTAATATATAGTATTAAATACTCTACGAAACCCTAAACCATTTTATTCAACATATCGACTGGATTAAACTCGAAAAAGAAATATACTTCGTTACACAATTTGATAGTAAAAATATGTATCTTATCATTTTATCATTCTCGATATTATTATTATAAGTAGATATTTATTAGTTAATATTTTTTATAGAAAAGATTTATTGATCATTTGATTAATACAA
This sequence comes from Hibiscus syriacus, assembly GCF_006381635.1. Lineage (NCBI taxonomy): Eukaryota > Viridiplantae > Streptophyta > Magnoliopsida > Malvales > Malvaceae > Hibiscus > Hibiscus syriacus. The sequence goes on from NW_024061893.1 coordinate 1,167,838, forward strand.
TTCAAATACAATGAATTTAATATTATAGTATTAAATACTCTACGAAACCCTAATCATTTTATTCAACGTAATCGACTGGATGATTAATCGAAAAGTAATATACTTTGTTAGACAATTGATAGTAAAAATATGTATTTATCATTCTTATCATTCTCGATATTATTATTATCAGTAGATATATTAGTTAATATTTTTTATAAAAAATATTTATGATCATTTGATTAATACAATTCAAATACAATGAATTTAATATTATAGTATTAAATACTCTACGGAACCCTAAACCATTTATTCAACGTAATCGATGGATGATTAAACTCGAAAAGAAAAATACTTCGTTAGACAATTTTATAGTAAAAAATGCATCTTATCATTCTTATCACTCTCGATATTATTATTATCACTAGATTTATTAGTTAATTTTTTATAGAAAAGATTTATTGATCATTTAATTAATACAATTCAAATACAATGAATTTAGTATTATAGTATTAAATACTCTACGGAACCCTAAAACCATTTTATTCAACGTAATCGACTGCATGATTAAACCGAAAAGGAATACTTCGTTAGACAATTTGATAGTAAAATAGTATCTTATCATTCTTATCATTCTCGATATTTATTATTATCAGTAGATAATTATTAGTTAATATTTTTTTATAGAAAAGATTTATTGGTCATTTGATAATACAATTCAAATACAATGAATTTAATATTATAGTATAAATACTCTACGAAACCCTAGATCATTTTATTCACGTAATCGACTGGATGATTAATCTCGAAAAAGAAATATACTTCGTTAGGCAATTTGATAGTAAAATATCAACTACAGTCTGACGATATAATAAAATGAGGCAAAAAAAAAATATTGTGGACACGAAAAGCCCTTAAATATAATTAAATCAGTGTTTTGAAAATCGGACCGGACCGGCCGGTTCAACCGGTTTAACCGGGAACCACTGTCTAGTCGGTTCAAATACACCGATTGAACCGCTACTAATGAACCGGTCGGAACCACTGAACCGTTTAAAACCGGACCGGCTGAAAAACAGAAAAAAAAATTGGGAAAAAACCAGAAAAAACCGTCAATTTTTTTAAAGTAAACCAACGACGTCGCTTGTTAAACGAGCCAAGTCAAACTCGAGTATTGCTAAGCTCGACTCGAACTTGAAAACTTTAAAAGTAAGCTCAACTCAACTCAAACTCACGAGCTAAAAATTATCAAGTTCAACTCGAACTCAAAAATATAATATTGAAAACTTGAACTCAAAAAAATTTAGAAGCTCGATTGAAGCCCAAAATTCAAGCTTGATTGAAGTGAAGAATAGTTCACTCAATGCTCACCATAAGACTCCTGATTTTGAATGCAAATTACCTCTATTATTTATAGAAGTTAGTTGGGATGCTCTTATATGTTTCTTAGCCAGTGAGATTATTTTGTTCTCATATTTTACTCTTTAGACTTTTGGGATGCTCTTCTATGTTTCTTACCCACGTGGGATTGTTTTTTAAAAAAAATTAAACCAACAATATCATTTTGTTATGATTTTTTTAGCCCTAAATTTTTTTAATTATAGATATAATTATATTTTTATTAATATGTTTTACCTTAAATATTATGTTGTAGTCAATTTGAATCATTTTGTTTCACTTGATTTATGGTTTTAACTTATATGTTATAATTTGTTTGAATATGATTGTGATATAAAAAATTATTTTTATTAAATTTTTAGTATTTTTATTTAATTTTTAAATAATTATGACGTTGGTCCGTTCTTCCGACCGATCGGATTGGTTCGACGGTTGAACAGTGAACCGATAGCATGCCCGGTTCGCTAACCGATCCGGTTCTGAAAACCATGAATTAAATTTATTTAATTAAAACTGAAAATTTATTTATCTATATAACTATATATACAAAAATATTCTAGGAGTTATGTAATAGCAATCTTTTTAATTTGGTTTTATTATCCGTAATTTTTATATCTATTTTTATTATGTAATACGTAATAGTAGAAAATATGATTATATTGATATGAATTGCCGTTCCACATCTCATCGGAACAGAAGTCTTCAACCAACGTGTGACCCCCCAGAAAATATCTTCCAGTGGTGATGTAAGTTGCTGATTTCTGTTAATGAGGCTGTTGACATTACGTGCTCCACCTTCCATTTCTCTTATTTTATTTACTTTTATTGCCGTATTGTTCAATCCACTGGATTCAGTTCTGTTCAATAAATAATTCATGATTGCATCACTTGTCTACCAATAAATTATTGGATAAGAAATAAATAATAATATGGGAATTCCCTTGTCAAAATGATATCCCTCCTTATTATTGCTGCTGACTGGCCGTGGTAAGGATTTTTCCAGAAACATGCAGTCAAAATCCAATAAAAGCTCAGCTACTTAACTGCCTAACACCCTCGTCTATTTAATTCGACCGACTGAGCCGACGATAGCTAAGGATAACTGATAACTTCAAGCTGTCTCAATAATTTGAAGTCGAGTGCACGTATAGTTTCTATATATATTTTCATGCATTTCGCTTCATAAAGAATATGAGAAACAGGAACCGTTTCATTAAAGACAAAAAAATTATAAAAATGGCATGTATTATTAGTCCCATTTCAAGGGCACTGCACCTTCCGAAGGCCTACAGTCTCATTCTCACACAATGTTAATCTCCTATATATTTTCATGCATTTCGCTTCATAAAGAATATGAGAAACAGGAACCGTTTCATATAAAGACAAAAAAATTATAAAAAATGGCATGTTATTATTACGTCCCATTTCAAGGGCACTGCACCTTCCGAAGGCCTACAGTCTCATTCTCACACAATGTTAATCTCCCGAAGAAAACTGATAATCTTTCTCCTTCTTTCAAGGTAAGCAGCTCTCTTTCTTACTGATCATGACAATTGAATTAATGTAATATATATATATATTAGATTGTTTTATAATATATATTTATGGTAACTGAGCCCTTTTTGAGCGAACTGCAACTTGTTTTGGTTTTGGTGTCCTGAAAACTGCGGTCAAGAACCTTTCAGTTAAGTTGCTTGACGCTTTTGTAGATTCTTCTTTCGAGTTCGTTGACTGCTCTTCGGACACAGATCAGGTATATATATGTGTATAGATAGATATGCAATTGCATATAGACATATACGGAAGGTTTCTAGGTTTACCTACGTTTGCAAATGTTGGACAGACAAACACTGCTCCAGCTAATGAATTGAGAGAAGCTGCAGTTGTCACCAACATCCATGGCGATATTCCAACTGGTTTTCCTGAAGGAGTCTACATAAGAAATGGTTGGTTTTTTCTTCTTCTTATACTCTATTACCTGATTAAATAGCTCACCACATGGCATCTACACAGCATGAGATATTAACATATGAGATTGTAATTTATATTTGATTGATGGTTCGAATATCAAAATTACTGAACATTACATTTTCCCATGAAATCAAAGATAAGGTTTTGGGTGATTGTGACGTGAGATGGATGGGGAATTTCTTTGTTCAAGGTCAATTTTGATATAGTTACACTTGTAGGACCAAATCCAACGTATGGAGGATTAAAGTCAACCGAATCAATATTTGGGAAGTCAAGTCCGATATGGCTTGAAGGAGAAGGAATGCTTCACGCTTTGTACTTTAGTAAAGACACTAATGGGAGATGGACTGTTATTTACAATAACAGATACGTGGAAACCGACAAATTCAAGCTTGAAAAACTTCGAAACAAACCCTCTTTTCTTCCTGCCGTCCAAGGGGATGCTCTTGCTGTTTTCTCCTCTCACTTGCCCAATTTGGTGGGATTGCTCGTCCAAACTAAATTAACTAAGCTTTGGGTTCATAAAGAAGAAGTTTGATTTAAGCATGAAATTGACATCCTTATGTTTGTTGGTATTCTTCAGCTGAGATTCGGAAAACCATTCAAAATATGAGTAATACCAACGTGTTGAGCATTCGGGAAGTTTACTCCATTGCTGAAATGACTTGCCTCAAGAGATTGACATCTTCACACTTGAAACTTTAGGTGATTGGGATGTCAATGTAGCATGGAACCGACCATTTACTTCCCATCCTAAGGTACTTGATCAAATCTACATGAATGTTATTAAACATAAGATTTTACTCAGTCATTTTTTATATGCCAGAGAGCTCCAGGTACTGGGGAGCTGGTTACCATGGGAATTGCAGCAACTAAACCTTTCGTTGAACTGGGAGTAATTTCAGCTGATGGGAAGAGATTACTCACAAGTTGGATCTTAAAACTCGATAGATGCCACTTTGCCATGAACTCGGAGTTACAAAGGTTAAATTTTAGTGTTTTTGTATGTCTGGTTTGGAAACTGCCAGCTGCTTAATCAAAGCAATTAATATTCCAAGGGGGGTTTGCTTTAAACAAGTATAATGTGTTCTTGGATTGCCCATAACTGTAGACGTAAATAGACTTGTACATGGTGGCCAGTGAGTTCCTAATTCTAATCTTTGATTCGTTATCAGAATATTCCTTCGTGGCTTAACCAAAAAAAAAAAAATTGTTTACGCAGGTTAATAAAATATGAAAGTGAAGGATATGCAAGAATTGGTATAATGCCTCGCTATGGAGATGAAGATTCAGTCTGTGGTTTAAAGTGAAACCAAATTGCACATTTCACATTATCAATTGCTTTGAGGATGATGATGAGGTAACTTATCTCCTAAATTATCTACCGTGAATTATGTGGCTATTTGAAATTTGAGAGAGCTATATATATATTATATAGGTGGTTGTACGGGGGTTTTAGAGCTCTTGCACAGTCATACCAGGACCTCACCAGGTTCAAAGCAATTTGAGTGGTTTCCAGCAAAGTTTAAGCCTGGTAACCGATGGAAGATACCATTTCAGAAGACCAGCTATTGTTCATCGTCCATATGAATGGAGACTGAATGTGCGAACCGGAGATGTGATGGAGAGATTTCTGACAGGAAGCAGATCATTTCCCCATGGAATTTCCTATGATTAATGAAGCTTTTGTAGGTGTCAAAAACAAGTACTGTTACACCCAAGTATGTAATTGCGACCCAAACTCCGCCTCAGGTAGTAGAAAAACATAACCCCCCTTAACTTCAGCTTGTCATATTTTAAGAATAATAACATGTCCTTTTTTTCATGTGGTTATTTCAGGCATGGGGAGATTTGCAGGCCTTGCCAAACTCAACTTTGGAGAGCAAAACACTAGGATTTCTCTGGTAATTAATACATGTTTCTCATGCATTTCTTCTATCTTGAATGAATTTACTATCCCGAACTTAAAATGTGAAACTATAGGCTGGAAACAGTAGAAGGATCAACCAAAGTAGAATATCACATGTTGAGAAGAACACATATTGTAGTGGAGCTGCCTTTGTTCCTAAAGAAGGTGGTGTTGAAGAAGATGATGGTTGGATTATCACATTTATTCACCACCAAGATACTAATGTATCTCAAGTAAGTCGAACAAGTGTTTTTGTTTTGATAATTCAAGGAAAGATGGGTTCATCTGATCTGTATTCTGCTTGAATTCCTGGATTAATTCATTCAGGCTTATATAATTGACGCCAAGAACTCATCAATGAGCCAGTTGCTAAATTACACTACCATGCAGAGTCCCGGATGGTTTTCATGGAGCTTTCATGCCAATCCAACTGCAAAACAGAATCACAAAAATGATTCCTGAAATCTGATGAAACTGTCGCAGCTTTTGAAGTATTTATCCAACGATTTGTTAGCCAATTTTTCGTATACTAATGTTTTGAACAATAAAGCCTCAAACATGGAACATTCCAGTGACCTCCCTCAGCTAAGTGTCTGAGGAATCAAAACATACATTTCAACATGATTATTTTCATAGAAATGAAAATCTAGCTTTTCCACCGATCCAAAAAAGTCTCTCTCAGAAATATGATATATCTTCCAACAATTCAACATATGTTCCCATCCGTCCACATCTGTTTGTCACTTCTACTCCTGCACTCGAATTCGATAATCCTCCCACAGTTTTAACCCAAAATAAGCTCTCTGCTCACATTGTCTTCTTTCTCCCTTCTAGGCCATGCCAGGATGCCATCATTAACTCCCAAGATCACACCTGGAAAGCACAGCCTAAACTCTGTTAAACAACAGGCTTAAATCAATAAGAAAATCAATTAATCTCGAGTAGAAACCGATGAGGCATAGCTTACACTTCTTTTTTTTAGTGTAGTGCATCCCATGTGCTTGCTTTTCAGTTTAACCACCTGTTCTCCAGATAACAAGCTCAAAATAGTATGCATTTAGAGTACGTAAGCTAAACAAATTTAAAAAAAGCTAAAGTCCCAGTCTTTGTAGCCTTGCCCTTAAGGTGGCAGCTCCTCGCAAGGCTGCATTAATTCGTAATTAGATTTTAGTTCACAGTCCTCCGAAATCTCTGTATATGATACTATTAATGTTATGATCGTGAAACTGATTGACAAATTCATCCCAGTATCATGTTTCAGCTATTTCCTATTAGCTGTTGGTGTCCAACTAAATTAATGGTGCCTTTCAGCCATAGAAAATAATCAGTAAAGGGAAAGGGTATAGAAACATGTAAATTTTTATTCGGATGAAGCAATTCGAACAACCTGTCGCTGCTCCAGCCGTTAGGGTCATTATATCACCACTTGTTCTTGCAGTCATTGCAGAGTTGACTACTGTCAAGATTTTGGTCATGATCAGCTCCCATGTCCTCTGCAATCTCAATGCAGTGCGAGGCAACAAGAGTGGCTGCAGATGTGATAGCAGTCGATACTTTAGACGATGTCTTAATACACGTAGATTCCATTTCTGGCAACATCGCATTAGAAGCCGCTAGTGCTGCAACGGCGGCTGCAACTCCGGCCACCGAAACAGCTGCATGAAGTTGTGCATTATGGGTCTAATTTCCTGCTTCTTCCTCTCTTTCTGATCCTTAAACCATTTCCTCATTGTTCTCCCTCTTACAATGCTCTTGTATATCTTCAAATTGGAAATAAAACCTATAATGGTAACTGGTAAGTATATATGATGACACATTGATAAAGAAAACATAGAATTCTTTGACAACAGATTGGATAAAGAAAAGAAGGGTACGGATTGCCTTGAAGCAGTGGTGCTCGAATGATCTCTTTGAATATTTCCAACAGAAGAAGCCGATGAAGACTTGTCATGATCAATGGCATTGGAAGGTGGTATATGCGTGTTGGCAAGTGCTTTGGAGAGTTCCATTGCTGACAGACTCCATGATCTGGCAGGAAATAAAACCTATAATGGTAACTGGTAAGTATATGATGACACATTGATAAAGAAAACATAGAATTCTTTGACAACAGATTGGATAAAGAAAAGAAGGGTACGGATTGCCTTGAAGCAGTGGTGCTCGAATGATCTCTTTGAATATTTCCAACAGAAGAAGCCGATGAAGACTTGTCATGATCAATGGCATTGGAAGGTGGTATATGCGTGTTGGCAAGTGCTTTGGAGAGTTCCATTGCTGACAGACTCCATGATCTGGCAAGATAGTCCATTGATTCTGTAGGAGTTTCAGGAAGCGGACAAGACAATTGCAACCACCTTGGGGAACCATTCTCGTCTATATTTGAAGCTTCTTGACGAGCTTTTTACATTGCATGAGCTCACTAACGCCAAAACAACCCATGTTAGCACCCTGATTTCTCAAGAAACATCAAAACTTTGTAGTAATAATAATAATAGTAAAATCCCTTACTTTCAAATTTGTCCACCTCTTCACTTAGATTCCAACAAACACAGCAAGAAGAAGCCAATGAAGATAAAGAAACTGTTTGACATTTACCATTGGAAGTGAATCTGAAATGCATGGTTTTCCTTTATTGGGAAGAAGAAAGAAAAAAAAGTAGAAGGGGGGATATATTCTATTGCATTGTAATCTGGAAAGGCTCCCCCATTAAAGGCACTTCATCTTTGTCCTCAGCTTCCTGTATTTCAGCTTTACATATTATAAACAGAGTAAAGGAAATTCTTTTTATTGAGCGTCATTATTACAGGAGTCCTCTTTTGTCACCATTACCACTGGCCAAAGCTAGTGCCGAGGGCCCTCTCTTCCACGCCCATTGTTATATTAATATACTAAAGCATTTGTACACGAACTGATTAAAGTTTATTTGTAAAGGTTTTTACTGTTATTAATAAACCCATGTATGTACGTATCTCATTATGTAATATTTGTGTGGTCGGAATCGAAATATTTTGGATCGGATCATCGGAAAGTTATGTGTTTTTGAATAAGGATCTGACAAGAACTTATTTTTGTGCACTGCAGGAAACAGACCATGTGAAGTTCCGTTATTGGTGGAGTAATGAATAAGAATACTGGTCTGACAATTATCTTTCCCGATGTTGCTATTCATTAATTTATTATGGGAATATAGCGTATTTGAAAATGGTCTAATCTCATCCATTTTATAACGTCTTGGTTTACATAAACACGTGTATGATTCATTTCATTATATAATTGTTAACATTACCAACAACCACCAAGTCTAATGAAACTAGCAGTATATTTCTTAAAATTATTAAAAGTTCCAATCATAATTTTTACAAATAAAATAAATTGAATTATGAGATTCGTTCTTAATTCTGTAGTACTAGATCTATTAAAAGATGTACCTTAATATAAATGTATTGATTTCAAGCGGACTATCAAATTAATTAATTAATATATTGAGTTAAACAGTGTTTGATTTGATTTAAAAATTGTTTGATGTGTATTTCACTCGACTCATTTTTCCTTAAGCTCGATACAATTTTATTCGACTCTTATTCGTTAAAAATTTGTTGTTCGTTAAATTCATTAAAACTTTTATCTCATTTCTTAAATATATGTAAAATTTAGTAATATTAATGTAAACCTTAAAATAAACATAGATGAACAAAATTGAGTATTTAAAAGCCTGAATGTCACCCCATATTGATAAATAGTGGGATGGTATTTGATCCATCGGATTTCACTTGAGTTTGCCTTTGCACCTGCCTTGGGACTCTTCATGTTCCAGTGAGATGTGAACAAGTTTTTGCTCAACTAAGTGTCACAGTTGATGTATTTGATAAAGTGGAAACACTTGTCCCAGTTTAGTAATCAACCTGCCGAACCCGTTTCTACGCTCCCCAAGCTTATTCTTTTACTGATTATTCTAAATATTTTTGTTGATAAAAATATATCAATTAAACAAGTTGATGTGGTTGTATGGTATGTAGTCATCCTTTCACTAGACCGGGGTTTGATTCCCATGACATCATATTTTTGGCTGATATAATTCATTTTAAAAAAAATCAATTGATTGATTACAATATATTTTATTAACGTGACTTACCACATTAATATTTTAATATACAGAAAAATATTAATTATTAATTAATTAATAATTTTCGTTCAATCAAAATATATTTTACTTCAAAAAAAAAAACTAAAACACTATAAAAATAAAAGATAAAATGAACTTTTATACAAATAATAGATTCTAGTTTTATCGTTGCGACTATTTAAAGATAATTTTCATATCACTTCAACATCACTGGTATTGGTAAATTAAACTTTCTCATATCCAGCCGACAAAGAAAAGAGGTTTTCCTGTACCAATCACTTAGCTGAAGATAATCTGTGAAATGACGGCACCCAGCTGCTTGAAGCACTTGATTTGCTCACAAGGCCATTATTTGCAGCTTCAGTTGGCTCCTCTGCATTCGGTAGATTCTTTTGCAATGCACCAGGAAGAAGCGCGGGGCAAATGAAATAGATGACATTGCTGCACTTCAACAGTCATATCCCACAGCAGTTGTTTTACATTAAACTGCCTATTGAATGAAGTAGATCAGCTTGACTGATACTTATTCCAGAAAAAGAAGAATTGAATATGAAAGAACCTCTCCTGGTAACAGCCCCTACCTCCAAGGGTGGCGTCAAAGCCCTGCCTTTCATCTTCGGTAGCAAAGAATATTCTTTCCCGTTCTCTTTTACATTTTTTCATATGCATGCATCTTTTTCATACAACCTTTTTTCAATCTGTGACAGCAAGCGAGGTGTTTCAACATGTGGCGAGTGTGGGGTTATTACCGAACATGATACTGTACTTGACGACAGAATATGGTTTGGAAAATGCTAAAGCAGCCAACTTGATCTTTATTTGGTCAGCTTCCAACCAGTTCACTCCCATCGTCGGTGCTTTCCTGGCCGATTCCTATGTGGGAAGGTACTTGATGATAGGATTCGGATCCATTTTCAGCTTCCTGGTAATCCCTTTTTTTTCACCATTTCTTTAATTACCTCAACTTTCGGCATTATTGATGATGTAAATATTTTAGATAATTTGTATTTTGTTAATATTTGTGGATTTTGTCATTAATCGCTTTAAATTATTGGTGGGATCTGGAGAAGTCTAATACGTCATTTCCTACGATTCTATTGGGCTATGTAAAGTATTCGTGGACCACAGTGTTTTTCAATAAATACAAATCTGGATTTTCAATAATAGATCATATATTATATACATAAATGTAATAATCGGTGAAGTTATATGTCGATTGGTTATAAAATATAATATATATTTTTTAAAGAATTTGAATTTAAACAAATACGTTGGTTAAATATGTACATTGTCAATAAGTTAATAAATTTTGTGAATAAATATTATATTATGATTACTGATGAAGCTATACTTCGGCCACTTCCCTTATTTTTTATAATTAAAAAAAATACATGGGTAAATACCAAATTATATCTTTTAATTTAGTTAATTTTGATTTTATCTCCTCATTTTCTATGATTAATTATACTATCATCTTGAACTGTATCTTCGCTCCGTTTCTTATAATCACCCCAAATTACATTACAAACTGATCGAGATTTAATCTGTTATTATCTATTATGAAAATGGATAGATTAATTACTTGAGCTTTTATGATGCAGGGAATGTTTCTTTTATGGTTAACAGCCATGTTTACACAAGCAAGACCTCACTGTGACAAATTTAGTAGTAGCAGTTGTGAATCCCCCACAACACACCAACTTCTGTTCTTATATTCTTCATTAGCACTAATCTCTATCGGAGGCGGTGGCATAAAATCATCTTCCTTAGCGTTTGGTGCAGATCAGCTGACCAAGAGAAACAATGTGGCGGATGCAAGAACCTTGGAGAGTTACTTCAGTTGGTACTATGTTTTCGTCCAATGTTCGGCTCTAATTGCATTTACATGCATCGTTTATGTTCAAGACAAGTTAGGATGGAAAATGGGATTCGGGGTTCCTACCATTTTAATGCTCATTTCATGTATTTTCTTCTTCTTGGCATCGCCATTGTATGTCAAGTTGAAAGCCGGGAAAAGCTTGTTAACCGGTTTCGCTCGAGTTCTGTCGGCCTCCTTTCGGAATCGACACATCGAATCGAATGGAGTCCAGTTTTTCAGAAAAGGATCGGTGCTTCACGTACCAAGTGAAAATTTGAGGTTTCTGAATAATGCTTGTGTGATAAATGACACTCAACAGGATTTAACCTCGGATGGAAATGCTTCAAATCCATGGAGTCTTTGTACAGTAGATCAGGTAGAAGAGCTGAAAGCATTAATCAGAGTGATTCCGGTCTGGTCTACGGGAATCATCACCGCCATGACATGTTCTTTGGATTCTTTTGTAGTTATTCAAGCAGGTACCATGGACCGCCATATAACTCCGAATTTCGAAATTCCAGCAGGTTCATTTGGTTTGTTTTCAATAATCACATTTATAATAGCCATTGCATTGTATGATCGGGTAGCTCTTCCTTTAGTATCAAAGATTAAAGGAACCGGTTCGCCTTCGACTCAAACAAAGAATGGGGATCGGACTTGTTTGGTCTTGTGGAGCCATGGTATCATTAGCAACCGTGGAGTATATTCGACGGGAAATCGCGATCCGGCAAGGACTTTCGGATAAACCGCAAGCCATGGTGCAAATGTCTGCAGTATGGATTCTGCCATATTGTATCTTGGGTGGCCTGGCTTCGGTTTTCAATGGAATTGGACAGGCGGAATTCTTTTACTCTGAATTACCTAAAACAATGTCTAGTGTTGCAGCCAATCTTCAATCATTAGGAGCATCTGCAGGCAGTGTGGCGGCAAGTTTTGTAACGAGTACAGTTGATGTTGTAACTACAAGAAGAGGGGAAAGCTGGATTTCCAGCAATATTAACAAGGGACATTACGATTACTATTATTGGCTTCTGGCTGCCTTGAGTGTTGTTAATTTATCTATTTTTTAGGTTGCAGCAAGGCTTATGGTCCTTGCCAAGGAGAAGAGACTAAGGATCGGGCATCTGCCAAAGAAGATCGCGATGATTGTTAGTTTCTTAGAATGCAATAGATGCAAATGACAATTACAAATTTGCTGCCTTCGTATTCAAATATCGTATAATCTTATTTCATTTTAAATTATATGTTTAGCACCACAGGAAATTTAGAAAGCTCGGAAGTTAAAGCCAAAGAAAATTTAGACTAATTAATTATTTTTAAAATGATGTTAATTTCATTTTTATATATTTTTTATTAAAAAAAGAGATGTCAACTGATTTTTTTTTATAAATGATTCTGCTCATAAAACAATCTCCCATGGTAGACCTCAGTGACATCAAAACCATGCGTTTCATCTGTGGATTAAATTATATTTATCGTAGATTAAATGAATTTTTATTTGAAAAATGTACTTTCAATGTTTAACGCAATTTCAAAGACTTATTTTTTTTATGATTAAAAGTAATAATTCATTTGATTTTTAGATACAATTAAAAGAGTTAATTTGATATTTAAACATTATTATTATTTTAAGGTTGAGATATCTATGTTTAAAAATCAAAAGAATTATTCAATTGACGTTTGTTTTTCTTTTAAATTTGTAAGACTACTAACATTATAATTTTAATACTCTTATGATGATCATTTGGGATTTAACCCGTTCATTTATATTTTTAATCTCTAGTCGATCATGAATCCTAAAAACTTTCTTTGGGTTAATGGATGAATTTATCGTGAGGAATGCAGATTTCAATTCTAAAATCACTGATATAATAAGGATTATTATAATTCACTATAAATAATTAATTAATATAGATTAATTAACCCAGTGTGAAACATGGGTGTCATACTAGTCATTTCTATTTGCCTTGGTGGGGCTACCTAAAATCACGTCTTTAGTTTGCCTTTAGTTTGTGGTTCTGCTAAAGAATGCAATCAAAGATCAATCTATAATCATAGTCCAGGGGGTTTGGAAAATGGAGACAAACCAAATATACCTTCCACATCAACAGGAACCTGAAGAGCAGTTTTCAGGACCTCTGGAGTTGTGGTCGTCCCTTTCCAAGTATTGAACCATGGCCCTCCTCCCACTTCTAGTGCTGCCATGTCACTTTTTACATCCAAGAGTACCTGCATATTGATTTGAACTCATTACAAGTGATTTGAACATATTGAGTTCAATGAAAATCTATTGAAAGCAACTTCCGAAGACGATACCAATATAGCAACGAGGGCAGCAACCAAAGTTATAGGATTGAACAAAAGTAAATACCAACAGAATCTTTAAAAACACAAAACTATTGGATCACTGAACCTCGTGTTTCTACGAACAGGTAAGTTCATAACTGCCAAGAAAGTAACAAAAACATACCTTCCCCTTAGTGCCACCATATTTCTTTTCCCATATCTTCAAACTTAGATTACCAAAACAAGTGTCTTTACAAGCAGGAGCAAGGCCAGCCTCTTTTGTTGGAGCACGCAGTGTTGTACCCGGATCATCTGTTGTAGCCTCTAACTCAACCTGCTCAGAGGCAAGAACCAAATACATTAAATACACTATTAGACAGAACAGTAGTTTTACAATCATTTAGACCCTAGCATAATCTACTTGTAAGTTTTAATGATCCACGAGGTCTAAATATCCATTGATATTATGTTTGCAAATTTCAGATATTTGGTTTAAAAACTCTCGACACTAGCACAACGATGGGAAAGAAACATCACCAACAGCTGTAAAATATTACCATATATGCCTCGTTCTTCCCAGCAATGTACCAGTAACCCCAGTGAGAAATTTCCCATGATAGAGCTCCATTCCATGGCACAAATTCATACAAAATCCCATCATAATGCACTCCAATCTGCACAAGCAGTAAAAAGGTTCATTCGTATACCAAGTTATAAAATCTAGTAGTTTGAAACAAAGAATATATTTTGTTCAGAATACAAGGCATATGGGATGTGACAATATCCAATTCAATTCATAAAAACTTTTATACGGATACCACAGTATATGACTAGTGACTCATGAAAAGAAGGATGTGGTTTGAACGAGTTCTCTAGGAACATGATACTATAACAACAATAATAACACTTTAGAATCAGTTTTCTTTAACAGCAGACCCACTGAAGCTCGTACTGACAATAAACAAGGGGAACATCCTAAAAATATATGTCCAAGATTCCTGTTTGCATAAAAATGACAAGCAGATTTCATAGAAAGGAAACTTAGGCCAAAGTGGAAAAATCAACAGGACATTTATGATAAAAGAAACCATTGTAAACACGTTTCCCCCTTCTCTTTCCTTCCATTCTATAGCTTCTATTTTATTTTCAAGCTACAACAATCATTAACCGACTCAAGAGATGCAAGGAAACAATAAAATTTGATAAAACTCAAGTACCAATGCAGCATCTTCAAAGGTCTCTGTCAGGCCAGGCAGTTGCCTCAATCCACCACCAGCAGTCAGTGCAACTTCTCCGCTTGCACCTTCAAAGACATTACATTGAACCTGTAGTAATATGTCAATGATCATCATGGTTAATAGAAAATGATTAAGCCCGATGCAATGGAAAACCCAATGCAACCAAATGTCTAGGGTCAACATGATCAATAGTTAGATAAGCATTCAGGGAGGCATGAAGGAAGGGAGATTTACCCAAAACCATTTTCTAGGGAAGGCTCCACCCCAGTTCTTTTCCGAGTATGAAGGGGCATCTTGAAACTCAAACATTTCACCATCCCACTCTATCCAGCCTGCAACCCAAAGTCATAACTGAGAAAACATTCTGAACAGAAAAAATGGATTTCTTAAGAAATTAAATTTCAGTTATGGTGATAGGAAAAGATGGTGAACAACATAGCACAATGAGCAAAGATGCAGACTAAAGACTAAAGAGAAACACGAGGAAAGGAATTCAAAGTTTAATTGACAATAGGAAGGAGACAAGCAAGTGCCTGTTGAAAGTCCACCAGCCATGCAAATTTGCCAGTGGGGTTCAAATATGGGAAAAGCTGCAAGCCAGCCAGCTGTTGACTTCTGCTTGGACCCAACATCACCCCATCCATAGACGGGACGAGTACTGTACTGCCAACGTGCAGTTTTAACAGTGTTGGCATAATGTGTTCTGCAATTAAAATCCAAACCAAGTGAAAAGGGATTGCTGAAATAACTGATAGTAAGTTAGACATTTTACTCAAATCTAATTTCGATTAACATAAAAGTCATAAATCACAACATAGAGTTTTGAATAAAAATAGTAAATGCAACTTGATGGAAGAACCAGTTCTATTCTGATGGCATGTTTGTTATGCCTATGATTAAACAAGGAAGAGAACCCATGACCATGCAGCAGGAATACTTCAACAAGAGAGCATAAATACATCATCAAATATAATTTTTTATACTTTCTTCTCATGAAGGAATAACACTACTAGTTCTTTTAAGATATCAATAAAAGGATATTTCATTTCTTCACACTCTGGAACAAAAGCTTAGTAAACATTCAAACCTAGTTAAATGCTTTACTTTTCTGTAGGAAGAGCAAAAATAACGGTAGAGAAAAACTGAGTTAGTACATATGTTTAATGCAAAATCATGCTTATGAGTTCAATATGAGGAGGCACCTTCCATCATCGCAAATAAAGCCTTGATGCCAAAGTGGGCTAACTTGAAAGCCTTCCAAAACTTTACTATTGAATTCCTACGAGGAACAGTAGGAGAAACATGTAAAGTTTACTAAGGGTAAAGACTAACCAACATAAAATATCCCATAGCAGCTGCATAGGTTTTCTTTGCAGGGATTTTCCTTCAAATAGTAGAATCCAAAAACAGCTTATTGACCTGAGGAGGAACCTCCTTACTGGGAGGTTGTAAGTCTTTGTTGGCTAAAAAAGTATTCCCCAACATTAGCTCATGCCTGCCTATGCAATAAAAAATAGCAATTAGTCATAAAACACTGCCATTTATGCATTTTATCACTGCACCGTTAAGGTATAATCTAAAGAAACAACAAAATACAGATGATCATAATAGTAAACTAACTCTAGCTAACAACTAAACTGATAAAACTGCACTCAGTTATAAACATGATGCTTGGACGACCAAAGAGTCTCTAATTAGAGGCCAGAATAAAATATCTTTGTATAGCCCAAAATTAAAACTTTAAACAACTGAAAGAATCTCAAAAACTGTGACAAACCAGATATTAACAAGACCAAAAGATTAAGTGAAAATGATGCATTAAAAATGGATGAAAAATCACAATGCAATAAAATTCAGAGGGTGAAGTGGATTAAGATAAAGTTAAATTTCCTTAGTGAGAAGAAATCGATATATCAACATTCAGTTAGAAAAATTCAGGGCAAATGACTGAAAACATGTTCACTAGGTTTTATTAGACAGTGAGAGAAGCTCCACCTTCTCTCTAAAAATTTAGGCTTTTTCAAAAATTTCTTTCTTTATCCCCTTCGAATCCTTTAGATGGCGAGTCAGTTGAGAAGATCTGGTGGGAAGAATTACGTTACAGTTATTATTTTCAATATTCCAGATTGTCTTCATTATCAAGGTCTTAGGTTATTGTTCAATAAATATGGCGAGGTGGTCGATTCTTTCATTCCTAGCAAAAGAAGCAGGGAGGTAGCAGGTTCGGTTTTGTCCGATTTTCTAGAGTGGAGGATGCGAGGAGGGCTATCATCTGTGCCGATAGATCTTGGATTCAAGATAAAAGGTTAGAGTTTTCATGGCGAGATTTCAACCTCGTGATGTTTTCTGGATGAAAAAGTTTTCTGGTTCAAATTCAGCTGTGGTCAAGAGTAGTGAGGCAGATGTCAAAGAGGCGCCCATTATTGGTGTAGTTGACGAGGATAAGCTAATTACTCTTAGAGATAGTTTGGTTGGTTGGTGCAGAAAATTTATGAAAATGAAAGAGCTAGCTGCTTTTATGCACAAGGAAGGCATATTAGGCCCGAAAATTATGAGGTTAAGTGGTTTACCTATTTTGATCATATTTGAAGATGAAGAGAGTATGGACTATACTCTAAAAAATCATATTGGAGCGTTGAATAAATGCTTTGACAAAGTGGATTTGTGGTCGGAAAACTTTCAGTGTAGCAGCCGACGGGCATGGTTATCATGTAGAGGGATCCCACAGTTTGTGTGGTACCATTCAACTTTCAGAAACATTGCAGAAAATGGGGAACTCTTATCTCCATTGACGTAGGAACCTTTAATCCTGGCTCGTTTGATAGGTCCTGTTTTCAGATCATTACGAACCGCAAAGATCGAGTGGAAGAATCCTGTGTTTTGAAAGTCGGGGAACAGTCTTTTACAGTATTTGTTTATGAGTTTGAACCTTGCTTTAGCCCAGATTCCGTCTGGGTTGATTCGTCTGTGTTGGAAACGTCAGTTGCCTCCCCGTTGCTCACGGAGGGAGCTTATTGGTGTCTCGCCAGTTAAGCCTTCCGAGTTGGTGGTAGATGCTGGAATGTTTTCTCGAGTTAATCTTGATTCCAATAATATTAAGGAAGCTCAGCTAGAAACTCGAGCGTGGTTTTGAAGGCATGCATACTGGTGTGGAACGTGTGGTTTAGGTGCCGAGGAAGTAGGAAATGGTCCTTGTTCCGATGAGGTATGGGCTGTGGAAGTTGTGTCCTCGATAGTCCGTTACGGGACAGCTGCGCATGGGTCTGATTGCCAGATGAACGACACTTTTAATTCTTTGGAGGTAGCTAGGGGGCGCAAGTGGGGTCTAATGTGCATGGGCATAAGCTATCGTTTTGTGATAACCCGACAAATTGTAATGGGGCATCTATGCTTGGTTCAGTTGGCCAGAGGAGTGCAGATCTTAATATTTTGGAGGAAGCTAGTGGGTTACACGTGGGCTCAGGTTTGGATATGTGTAATGCTAGAGTTGATAGTGCAAATACGAAAGATGTGCAGCACATGTTTCTTGATGTTAGTGGTAGGCGTTTGGCTCCATTTAGAAATGTTGGTTCACGGCAGACCAAGGTATTATTAAATAGTAATAGTTTCTTGGAGATCCCGAATGTTAGTTCGGTTAGTGGGACAATTGTGCAGGATTATGACTTGGAGAGTGTTAGTAGGGCGCACGTTGGGTCTAAGGATGTAAGTAAAGATAACGTGCAGCTGCCAGTTGTGCCGTCCTCGACCATACCTACTGATGGATTTAAGGTATTGGTGGTACACGAGGAAGTGCTTGCTGGTCAGGGGATGGGGCTATCGAAATCCGAGAAAGTGGATGGGCGTCAGAGACAAAGAGCTTTGGAGGAGAGAAATGCTATATTTAGTTCTCTCCGAAATTTTCAAGAAAAATTATCGGCCCACCAAAGGAAGCCTCGTTAAAGTCAAAGCAAGAATTCTCAGAGGAAGGTGCATCGAGAGGAAGTTTTTTCTGATCTTGAAGGCTCTAAAGTTGGAGGTTCGGATGGTCTATGTCGACAAGTCGAGCTAGAAGAGGCAGTAAGGCGGAAGAAGATTCTTGTACTCTTCGTGTGAAAGTTCAGGGCTTTTTATTTTTGATTTTGGATTTTATGGTTTGGTTCAGCTTTGATATTCGGCTTTTGTTTTAGTTGTTTTGTTTGTGTTGGTTTTCGGGCTTAGTTCAGGTGTTAAGTCTGGTCAATCATTTTTGTGATTGTTGTTTTTGCTTAGATGGATTTCGCTGTGTTAGTGTTGTTGTATAGGGTTTTTCCGGCTGTTTTGGGTTGTTTGTTTATGTTGGAGGAGGCGATTCTGGTTGTATCTTATGTTTCTTATGGTTAATGAAATCTTAAGGCACTCTTTTCCTCCTTCTGCTGATTAAGGAGCTTTTCTACAAGCTCCTTTAATCAAGAAGGAGATTTTTAACGAGGCCTTCAATTCCTATAAAAAAAATATATATATAAATTAACCCTCTAATTTGCTACATATCCAAAAACAGTTATAGGAGGTAACTTCCCACCCTAAATGCTAGTTTCTCGGGACGATGAGATGATAAAACAGTCTACAATGAAGCCAAAAAATTGTTATTCCTGCAGCAACTATACTAAATAAGAGACTTTTAGGTCCAATAGAATGCAGTTTCATTACTACATAATTACTCACGAAAAATTGGTGGCCATAATAAGATCAGATCTTAGATTAAAATCTGATGAAACAAATAAAGGAAAAATCTTACTTCCCCAAAAATTTTGAGATTCATCAGTGTATTGGCATATATACTTGTCATCAGCACCAAGAATTTGAGCCCCAACTCCAGTAAATCTAGGTCCGTGCAGCAGCATTTCCAACTGTGTCAGTTTCCTCCTAAATGCAGGATTCTCTGCTGAGTACATGAAGCAAAAGCTCTGTTTTCGTTCTGGGATTGATACCTTAAAGTACCAACCCTCAAAAAATTGTCGAGTGGTTCCATCGAAGTGGTACCTGTATTATACAGCTAAAGCTTTTCATCAATTATGCATAGCACTACAGAGCCTTTGGTTAGTTGATCGCCATTAAGAAAGTAGCGTCAAATATTCTGTAATTGAGACTATAGCAAAACAATTTCCTTTATACTCGATAAAGTTTATATATATATATATAAAGGAACAGTTTAACCTTTAAAACGCACTTAAAAATTTCTCTTTGAAGTCTTGGCTTTACTTCTATATAATTCATTTTAAAACCATCGTAGTTTTTATTTCTCCTTTTATTGATAATCATAATGAATTAATCAACAGTAAGGCTAGCTCATAACCTTCACTTTTTAATCATTTGAAATGAAACAGAAAAAAATTGCTAACAAAAGCCGAGTCAAACTACGATCTGAATAGAAGATTTTCCAAATTTCAACTTAACTCAATCAAATTCATAGAACACAACTGAACAGAAAGCTACCCGCTGTGAGGAGTTCGAGTGTCTAGATTAGCCGGCGTGGGGACATAAACCGGATTAATGGAGACGGGCCTCTCGGCTACCGGAGAAGACGTTTCGGTTTTGTTTTCAGCGGCGAAGCTGCAAGCAATAAGCGGCGAGTTCGATCGAAACCCTAACCTAAGAGGGCGGATGCGTCGAGAAGAGAATCCACTGAAGTTTGAAGATTGAAAGGATTTAACAGGAGAACGACATCCAATATAAAAAGAAGTGAAACGGCAAAGCTCGTTGATAGAGTAAGTACTTAGCTCCATTTAATATCGCAAGATGACAATCAGAAGAAACAAAATCTGAAACTTTTAATGAAAAAAGGGAAATGCTGAATTTTTCTTTTAAACGGTTAATGTAAAAATAAGTGATTAAAATATTTCTAGATGCTGAATTTCTACGTTAGGTGACCCAAATTAAATTTATAAAACTTTAAAATTTTTAATTTAAAATAAAAATATAATTTATTTATCAAAATTTTCTTAAATAAAAAAAAAAAAGAGAAAATAACCTCAGTGATCAAAAATCCCATATAATATACGATTTTAACCAACTTTTTCCGGATTTGCCAAAATGACCAACAAAATCGCAATGCGATCGCTAATTCGTAATGCGATATCCATTATCGCAAATCAATTTCCAGATTCGCAACGCGATTATGACTATCGCAATGCGATTTTCCAATTTCGCGTTGCGATTTTCCTAATTCGCAATGTGAATAAGTAAATCGCAATGCGAATTTGGAAAATCGCAATGCGATACTGACTATCGCAATGCAATTTTCCTAATTCGCATTGCGATTTACATAGCGCCATTCGTATTAACGCGTATTTTTTTTTCAAATTCCAAACACGAATTTTTTCTTAATAAATCGGAAACTGAACCGTCCACAGTAATCGCAACTCATAACCTCAAACCTAAAATCACAACACTCAGTCCCATCTCCATCTCTCACTCTTTACGGCGAAATCCGTCCCCATCTCCGAAGATTTTCGTCCCCATCACCGGCGAAATCCCTCACAACCATTCACAGTCAAAAATCCCTCACAATCATTAAGAAATGGAAAATCAACCTCCGAGGGTTAGTTTTTTTTTTATTTTTATTTTAAAATTTTTGCATTATTTTAGGTTTTTCATATTGAGATTGATGATAAGTTTACTGGTAATTTCAATAATAGATTAACCATTTCACTTATATTTCTTATTAAATTCATTCGATTGCTGCCAATACTGCTAAACTGTTTAGCCTGTGAAGTTAGTATTTGTCTTTGTTTTGTCTTTTGGTTGAAGTAATGCAGAAGAATAATAGTTTCGAGAATGAAAATCGCAACGCGAAATAAAAATCGCAACGCGAAACCAAAATCGCATTGCGATTTTCATTTCGCGTTGCGATTTTCATTTCGCATTGCGATTCTCTCGTTGCGATAGTCATTTCCGCGTTGCGATTCTCATTATCTCGTTGCGATTTTCATTTCAACCAAAAGACAAAACAGTGTTACAAATTTTAGTTTCAAGAATAAACTACTATTTATGTTTATTGTTTTTGGTATATCTTGACAGTGTACTTTTTGGTATATCTAACTTGGTATGTTTATTGTTTTTGTAGAAATTTTTTTTCGGCTTCATTGACATTAAGGAATAAAGTTAGCCTATCCACTACAATTGCTTCGAAGCTTTCACCTGCACAAAGAAAATTGTTTGAGGAAACCTGCTTCGGGCCATGGCTGAGAGTACAGCATCCGAGTGGAGATGCTAATTTGACCCATTTGTGGCTTCAGACCATGACTAGCGATCTGCCCGACAGTATACAACGTGGTGAGGAAGAGATATGGTTTCATTTTCCACCGGAGTATACTTTTTTTGGGCGGAAGGAGTTCTGCTTAATCACTGGTCTACGATTCAGACACGATGATGTAGGCCGGTACACTCGTCATATCACCCGCCCATCATTGTTATACAGGGTTTTTCCCGATGAGTCAATAGAGAAGCCGAACTAACACGTCGACGATATGAAGAAATTGTTTAATAAGAAAGATAGTTTTACTCGGATGAATGACGTCGATGTTGTCCGAGTATGCCTTCTACTACTTTTGTATGCCGGCTTTTTAGGCAGAGAGGCCAGACAACCTATTCCTCAGGAGCTAATATTATTGGTAGAGGACCTAAATGCATGGAATCTGTTTCCGTGGGGTTCGTATATATGGAAAGCTACCTGGACTAAGTTGTCGTCTGCCTTTGATGACCGCAAAAGTTTGCGGGGCGATGGGTCGAAATACACTTTGTCAGGCTTTGTTTGGGCCTTTAAGGTAAGAATTTCTATATAATGTTTTCAAAATTATAATTAATTATTTAACAATTACTAATGTTTGTTATTATATTGTTTGTAGATTTGGATATTCGAGGCCTTTCCCGCCATGAAGACATATGCAATAAAAATTTCAAATGATATTCCCAGGGCTATTTCCTGGAAGAGGAAACGTCTGTTGGATTGGGAAGACTTAATACCATATGCGACAATAAATAATGTAAGTTAACACAAATACTATCATATATAAACAAGTTATTAATAGTAGACGTTTAACTTTGTTTGAGTTTTTATATTTTTAGGAGGCCAACATTCCATTAATGAGACTGACACCCACGGAGGCTGAGCTTGCCACTGATTGGTGGCAAGCTAGTCAGCGTTTTCTTGATGGCACGAATGATGAGCAGCCTCCACTTCCTCCACTTCGAGAGCCATCACCTCACCCAGAGCCATCACCTGATCGACCCGACTATACACCTCTACAACGAGAGCCACCACCTATCCCGTCACATTATCGAGCCTCTTCTCCACCATCACCTCATGATAGGCGACCAGCAAAGACGCCACGACTTCTATCTCCCTGTTCTCCACCTCCACGGGATGAGTCAAGGGAGTTACGTGATGAGGTCAATGCCTTGCGTGAGGAGATCAGTACTCTACGCGATAACGATGGTGCATGGCGTGTGGAGGTGTCTACTTTACGTGGTGAGGTTGCCGCTCTACGTGAGATGGTAGTATCGTTGCAGAATGAGGTTCATACTCTACGCAACGAGGTAAGTTTAAGATTTTCCATATTTAACTTGATGATAAATTTACTCGTAATTTCACTTAAATTAACCATTTCACTTAGATTGCTTAGTAAATTTATTCGGTTGCTGCCAATACTGCTAAAATATTTATTAACACTGTGAAGTTAGTATTTGTCTTTTTGTTTTGTCTTTTGGTTGAAGTAAATTTATTCGGTTGCTGCCAATTCTGCTAAACTGTGTATTCTTTAACACTGTGAAGTTAGTATTTGTCTTTTTTTTGTCTTTTGGTTGAAAGTTTGAAATATATTTGTCTTTGTTTTCACTGTTTAAATATCATGTCTGTTTATTTACTGATATTTGTATTTAATTATTTAGCGGACCGATAAGGTGGATGCTTTACGTCGG
This sequence comes from Hibiscus syriacus, assembly GCF_006381635.1. Classification (NCBI taxonomy): domain Eukaryota; kingdom Viridiplantae; phylum Streptophyta; class Magnoliopsida; order Malvales; family Malvaceae; genus Hibiscus; species Hibiscus syriacus. The sequence goes on from NW_024061893.1 coordinate 1,191,534, forward strand.
GTTTTTCTTGCACGACAGAGTTCACGCATCAGACGGCGTGCACGTGCTATTAAGTCTCCGTATACCCCAATAGTGCGAAGACACCGCAAGAAGAAGCCCGACTCGCCTGTCATCCCTCAAGAGTCCACTCCTATCGTTGAAGAGGCCCCTATCATTCCACGAGAGTCCCCTCCCACCGTTCAAGAGGCCACTGTCATCGTTGAAGAGGTCCCTCCCACCATTCAAGAGCCCGATTCACATGGCGTCATATGTAGGATTCTTGAGAAACCCTCTGACGTGCCGGACATAATGGATTCAAGTTGGCTCTCGTATGAGTTACCGGCCAGTACCATACCGGTATCTGAAGTGGAGAGGAAACAACTACCGGACACAATTCTGGATAACACCCTTTGGGCTAAGACCGCAGTTGATTTTTATCTACATGAGCGGAGCCAGGGGTGTTTCACTGACGTATGCAAGCTCAACGATGATATCTATTTGTTGCTTGATCGGTCTTGGTGGGGCGTATTATTAGGGGTCGAAGACAATGGCTATTTCGATGGAGGGGTAAGTCTTATATTTTTCTTATATTTTAATTTGATTATATTTTTTTAAATTTATGTAAGTTACTAATATATGTCTTTTTTTGTAATACAGCATATCGATGCGTGGGTGTCACGTCTTCTAATAATTAGGAAACTTAAGGAAAATAAAAGAAATACACGATATACAATTATGCCGACGTCTTTTAACGCCGTTCACTTGAAGAATCAACGAGATGAATCATTTGCGTTGGGCAATAGACAAGCTAAACTTTATCCTGAATGGTGGGAGGTCGATAAGGTTAGTGTTTATTTTAGATTTAGTTTAAAGGTATTCATAAATAAGTGCGCAAATGAATGAATTATTACTTATGATTGCATGTGTTTATCCGTGTTTTAGAACGTAAACATTGGCTTCTCGTCGAGCTTCAGATCCCATCCCTTAAGGCAATAGTATATGACAGCATGATAAATTACATATCATTGGCTGATTTAAGAGATATTATTAAGGGATGGAGCTCTTATTTGGCTAAATTCTTGGATGCGATAAATTATTGGACTCGTTCTGGAAACAAGAAGCCAAAGAAGCTCAATATTACAGTTAGCAAAGACGAGACCGCACCACAACAAACGAAAGGACCCAGAGGGGATTGTGGTCCTCTCGTATGCTTGGCGTTGGACCGTTTGATCACAGGAAGTATAAAGTATCTACCTCCCACCGATAGAGATAGAGCTGCAGTAGGCTTGTGGTTTCGGCATTATATGGCTAGATCGATATATACGAGACGCTGCCTACCTGCATCCGCGTTATAAAAATGTCCATAAACAATTGGTATGTTTATAGGCTTGTGGTTTGAAAATGTTTGGTTAAGTACCTAGAATTCAATAATTTGTTGTTTGTAGGCTTTAGATGTGTAGAAAGTGTTGTTTGAGCAAATGTTTGGTTTATGCAGGTTAATCTCATAAGTGAGCTGCGTGAAAATGATGTATGGCTGCAAAAGTTGATTCGATAGTAGATGAGGAAATAAGAATTATTGCTTATTTTTTGATTGTTTAATTGATTTGTAAAAGTTGATTTGTTTAATTGATGTTAACATAATTCTTATTTGTGCTTGTTTAATTGATTGAAATGTAATGGTTGATTTTGTTGATTTCAATCTGCATTATGTTGAAGGCAAAAAGTACTATCGCAATACGAAATGAAAATCGCAACGAGAGAATCGCAACTCGAAATGAAAATCGCAACGAGAGAATCGCAACGCGAAATTAAATTCGCATTGCGATTCCCTCGTTGCGATTTTCATTTCGCATTGCGAAATTCGCGTTGCGATTTTCATTTCGCATTGCGATTATCTCGTTGCGATTTTCATTTCGCATTGCGACAGTAATTTCCGCGTTGCGATAGACATTAAGATGATTGCCTATTAAGTGATAACAACTGAACAGATCATAGCAATTTTCAAACTCAAGTTTCTAATACATGCCTAACTGAAAATGTTAAAAGTTCACACATAAAATCTACATAATACAACGTTTGCATTTAAAAATCACCTAAGTTAACAGTCCCAAAAGGTGAAGCCAGTTGTGATTGGGATTTTAAAGATGATTGCGATTTTGATTGCCTTTTTCTTGATACCATATGAGCTTTGGATTTTGATGATGATCCATATTTTGGTAGAGGAAAAGATGATTGTGATGGCACTGGTGATCCACATGTCAACCTTGTATGACCACTTTCCTTGCACCGACTACATGTCAATCTCTTCTTCTCTTCACCCTTAGACGGTATACGATCGTGACTTTTTGGTCGGCCAGGTAGCCTTCTGTCCATGGCTGGTGGCAAATCTGTTTGTAAGTCATCTGGTATATCCCACTCAGAAGGATGTGGAATAGGGTAGACAATCTCGCCATAAGTCTGTCGATATACTTCTGTAGTGTAGCAATCCATAGCGTATGTGCTTGAATCATCTTGGTTTAGATGAAGAGCAACTTTTATAACATGGTCATACGGATAACCAGATGTTTGCCATTTCATACAACTACACGTCCTTGCATTTAGATCGACAAGCCCATTTAAGTAATTATCGAGTACTTCAAACAAAGTGTTTGAACATTGTTCAACTCTCCATGACGTTGACTTCACAACACGTTTCATTATCTTTTTTTCAGTCCATTGTGTAACACGATGTTCCAATGTTCCTGTAAATTTAAATAAATAATACTTAGTAAAATATATGATAAGTTACGAATTCAAAGAAATAATATCTACATGGTTTCTTTTCTTGTAGTACCACTGTTGAATAGAGGCTCGAAAAAACTCCATTAACATAGTAATGGGTAATTTCCGGGAATGACGACTTAGAGCGTTGATTGATTCTGCACTATTAGACGTTATGAAACCATATCTTGCTTCAAGTTGATGTACTCTTGACCATCTTTCAAACCCGACATCTTCTAGTGTTTGAGCACACTGAGGCAAAACACGTCTTAAACAGTTTATATGCTTATTGAAATCCACTTCCCGATAAGCTTTTACAGCCTTCCAGTATGTCCATTTGTGCTTTTTTATACCAGCAGACCTTGATTTTAGATTTCTATACAAATGAACACCACAAAGTCCATGAAAAGCATCTGGGAAACACCTTCTAACAGCGTTGTCAATTGAGTTTGCCCTATCGGATATGATTGTCAGATTGCTAATAGGACCTATGCAATCCCTAAGATGCCCCATAAACCATGTCCATGAATCAGAGGTTTCAGATTTGCCAACCCCGTAAGCTATTGGCAATATCCCATTGTTAGCATCCATGGCTACTGCTAATAAGTTTACTCCAAGGTATCGACCTTTCAAATGTGCTCCGTCAACTATAATAACTGGGCGCATGCAAGTAATAAACGAACGAATCTACAAAATAATATACACAAGAAATATAATCATTTAAATGTGAAATGCATGTAACTAACAAAAATGAGTCAACAGAATTATATTGATTTACTAACCGCAACACCAATGGCGATAAACAGCAACTCAAAGCGTCCATCTCTATCTGTTTTGATATGAGTTACCGACCCAGGATTTTTTAGCTTTAAATTGTGACAATAAGCCGGCAGTTGGGCAAACGATGCTTCTGGCGACCCCCTTAACAATTCCAAGGCATAACATTTGGCTCTCCAAGCTTGAGAATATGATATACTAATCTTGAACCGAGCATTTATGGCAGTCATAATTTCATGTCCCCGATATACCCTGCCATTCAAAAACATTAACTCAACCAGAAAACCACCCAACACCTTTTTGTTTGCCTGTCTATGGTGAGGAAAAACTTGGGTTCTTGAACATGTATGTTTATCAATAAAAGTCCTAACTTGAAACATTTCGCAATCTTTTTATCCTCTTTGCAATCATACGCCACGTACAGTTTTTGTCAATCATACACCTTGTTTCGAAACGATCTTTGCTTGATTTGTTAACTTTTAGTTGATAGCCATCTTCCACACATTTTGTATACAAAGCTATCTTCAAGTCTTCCTTTGTATCAAAACAATCATCTTTCTTGATACGAATAACTTTTGTGTAACAATCAACTGCTTTCTTTACCAACTCTTCTTCCGGTATCTGAAGTAATTCTGGCATATTCCAGTTATACTCCCGTGGCATTTTCTTTTCTTCGGGGACTTTTTCTTCTTCTTTTTCTTCTTCAGGATTATATGAATTACAGAATGGATGTTCAACATGTTCATTCACAGTCGTAACTTCCTCCTCATTATCATCAACAACATCTTCCTTGGCAACGGTTGTTTCATCATCAAAATTCGGGTATTGACCAATATCAAAATCATTACACGCAGGGTCTGTTTCTTCTTCTGAAACATCATCAAAATCCGAGTATTGACCAATATCAAAGTCCGGGTATTGACCAAGATCAAATTTCGAATACTGACTAGTACTCACAATTTTTTCTGTTGGCTTATCATCGTCTAATTGGTCAATACGAAAACTGGAATTTGGTGCTGAAATATGATTGGGATTTGGATTAGAGAAAGGTTGTGGGTTTTGAGAAAAACTTAGTTGATTACTACCCGCTACTGACCCAACAATACTACTTCTAGGTTCAACAACATACAATGCAACATCATCACTTGAAACACTAATGTAAGTAATGAATCGTTCAACATCTTCATTGTCGGTTAACAAATAAACTTTACAAATTTCTCTGATAAGATAGCCTAAATCCACTTAGGGGCTCTAAATTCAATTTCTTTGAAACACGTAACATTAGAGTTTCATAAGTTAACTTTTTTAATGACAGTTTTAGTTGAAGATTCATGGGTAAAGGCATATATTGTAAAACACCATGGACATTCTCCCATGACCCTCCAAAACACAAATCTATCCAAACATGATCAACATTAGATGATTTCATGGTTGTAAATTAATTTACTAAACAAACGAGCTGCGAAACTAAGACTTGTTGCCGGATGGGGAATGATGTAGGAACGGATATAGGAACGGATGTCGCCGGAGAGAGTGATAGATGGAGATGGAATGAGTTGCGATTTAGAGATTTAGGTTATGAGTTGTTGCTTCTGTGTAGATATATACACAAAAAATTTGTGTTGCGAAACTAAAATCTATTGCGAACTTTGAAAATCGCATTGCAATTCTGTATTATCTCGTTGCGAAAGTAAGTATCGCGTTGCGATTTTCCTAATTCGCAATGCGAATAAGTAAATCGCAATGCGAATTTGGAAAATCGCAATGCGATACTGACTATCGCAACGAGATAATACAAAATCGCAACGAGATTCTGACTTTCGTAACGAGATTCTGAAAATCGCAATCATCTTCAAAATCCCAATCACAACCGGCTTTACCTTTTGGGACTGTTAACTTAGGTGATTTTTAAATGCAAACGTTGTATTATGTGTATTTTATGTGTGCACTTTTAACATTTTCAGTTAGGCTTGTATTAGTAACTTGAGTTTGAACATTGCTATGATCTGTTCAGTTGTTATTACTTATTAGACATTCATTTGACTATCGCAACGGGGAAATCGCAACGCGAAAATGGCTATCGCAACGCGAAAATAGCTATCGCAACTAGAAAATCGCAATGCGAAATGAAAATCGCATTGCGATTTTCTCGTTGCGATTTTCATTTCGCATTGCGATTTTCTCGTTGCGATAGTCAGTTTCGTGTTGCGATAGTCTGTTTTGCCTTCAACATAATGCAGATTGAAAATCAACAAATCAACTATTACATTTCAATCAATTAAACAAGCACAAATAAGAATTATGTACACACCAATTAAACAAATCAACATTTACAAATCATTTTTTACAAATCAATTAAACAATCAAAAAATAATAATTCTTATTTCCTCATCAATTATTGAATCAATGAATCAACTTTTGCACCCGTACATCAATTTCACGTAGCTCACTTAAGGATTAACATGCAAAAACCAAACATTTGCTCAAACAAGACTTCCTACACATCTAAAACCTACAAACAGCAAATTATTGAATTATAGGTACTTAACCAAACATTTTCAAACCAAAAGGAGTATATATGTTAACAAAACTTGCATTTGACTTACCAATTAACAATGAATACTTTCATAACGCGGATGCAGGTAGGCAGCGTTTAGAATATATCGCTCTAGCCATATAATGCTGAAACCACAAGCCTACTGCAGCTCTATCTCTATCGGTGGGAGGTAGAAACTCTGTGCTTCCCGTCGTCAAACGCGCCAAGCACATGCATACGAGAAAACCACAATCCCCTCTGGCTCCCGGCGATTGTTGTGGCACGGTCTCGTCTCTGACAACTGTGACATTGAACTTCTTTGGCTTCTTGTGTCCAGAATGAGTCCAATAATTAATCCCATCCAAGAATTTAGCCAAATGAGAGCTCCATCCCTTGATAATATCTCTCAAATCAGACAGTGATATGTAATTTATCATGCTGTCATATACTATTATCTTCAGGGATGGGAGCTGAAGTTGGACGAGAAGCCAATGACGACGTTCCAAAACAGGGATAAACACCTGCAATCATAAGTAATAATTCATTTATTTGTGCACTTATTTATGAACACCTTTAAAATTTTAAAAAATAAACACTAACCTTATCGACCTCCCACCATGCAGGATAAGGTTTAGCTTGTCCGTTGCCCAACGAAAATGATTCATCTCGTTGATTCTTCAAGTGAACTGCGTGAAAAGCCGCCGACGTTATTGTATATCGCAAATTTTTTTTATTTTTCCTAAGCTTCCTTATTATTAGAAGACGTGACACCCACGCATCGATATGTTGTTTTACAAAAAAAGACATATATTAGTGAATTACATTAATTTTTAAAAAAAATTAATCAAAATCATATATAAGTCAAATATAAGACTTACCTCCCCATCGAAATAGCCAATGTCTTCAACCCCTATTAACACACCCCACCAAGACCGATTAAGCAACAAATACATCTTATCGTTGAGTTTGCTTATGTCAGTGTAACACCCTTGGCTCCGCTCATGTAGATAAAAATCAACTGCGGTCTTAGCCCAAAGGGTATTATCCAGAATTGTTTCCGGTAGTTGTCTCCTCTCCACTTCAGATACCGGAAGGGTACTAGCCGGTAACTCATACGAGAGCCAACTCTCATCCATCATGTCCGGCAACGGTGGGGGTTTCTCAATAATTCGATATATTACCCCATGTGAATCGGGCTCTGGAATGGTGGGAGGGACCTCTTCAACGATGACAGTGGCCTCTTGAACGGTGGGGGGGGGGACTCTTGAGGGATGATAGGGGCCTCTTGAACGATTGGAGGGGACTCTTGAGGAATGACAAGTGAGTCAGGCTTCTTCTTGCTGAGTCGGGCTTCTTCTTGCGGAGTCTTCGCGCCATTGGGGTGAACGGAGACGTAATAGCACGTGCACGCCGTCTGATGCGTGAACTCCGTCGTGCAAGAAAAACCCGATGTAAAGCATCCACCTTATCGGACCGCTAAAAAAATTAATACATAAATCAGTAAATAAACAGACATGATATTAAACAAAGACAAATATGTTTCAAACTTGCATTGTATTCACCCAAGTCATTATTCTATCATAGTTCACAAAATGCATCAGATAACATTCCAGAAGTAAGCACTTATATAAACATTTAAAAGGACAACATATATAAACATTCAAGAAGAAGAATAGTTTACTTTCGCAACACGAAACTTACTTTCGCAACGAGAAAATGATTATCGCAACGCGGAAATGACTATCGCAACATGGAAATGGTTATCGCAATGCGAAATGAAAATTGCAACGACAAAATCGCAACGTGAAACACAAATCGCATTGCGATTTTCATTTCGCGTTGCGATTTTGTCGTTGCGATTTTCATTTCGCATTGCGATAGCCATTTCCGCGTTGCGATAGTCATTTTCGTGTTGCGAAAGTAAACTATTATTCTTCTGCAAATTGAAACTTGAATGAATTGCATTACTTCAACCAAAAGACAAAAACAAAATCAATAACAAATACTAACAAAAACAGTTTAGCAGTATTGGCAGCAACCGAATGAATTTATTAAGCAATCTAAGTGAAATGGTTAATCTAAGTGAAATTACGAGTAAATTTATCATCAAGTTAAATATGAAAAATCTTAAACTTACCTCGTTGCGTAGAGTATGAACCTCATTCTACAACGATGCTACCATCTCACGTAGAGCGGCTACCTCACCGCGTAAAGTAGACACCTCAACACGCCATGCACCATCGTCTCTGCGTAAAGTACCGACCTCCTCACGCAAGGCATTGAACTCATCACGTAACTCTCCTAACTCATCCCGTGGAGGTGGAGAACAGGGAGATAAACATCGTGGCATCTTTGTCGGTCACCTATCTTGAGGTGATGGTGGAGAAGAGGCTCGATGATGTGATAGAATAGGTGATGGCTATCGTTGTGGAGGTGTATAGTCGGGTCGATCAGGCGATGGCTCTGAGTGAGGTGATAGCTCTGGGTGAGGTGATGGCTCCCGAAGTGGAGGCTGCTCATCATCCATGCCATCAAAAAAATGCTTACTAGCTTGCCAACAATCAGTGGCAAGCTCAGCTTCCGTGGGTGTCAGCCTCTGTAATGGAGTGTTGGCCTCCTAACAATATAAAAGCTCAAACAAAGTTAAACGTGTACTAGTAATAACTTGTTTATAAACATATGGTAGCATTTATGTTAACTTATATTATTTATTGTCGTATACCGTAGTAAATCTTCCCATTGCAAGGTATGTTTCCTCTTCCAGGAAATAGCCCTGGGAATATCATTTGAAGTTTTTATTGCATATGTCTTCATGGCGGGAAAGGCCTCAAATATCCAAATCTACAAACAATATAATAACAAACATTAGTAATTGTTAAATAATTACTTATAATTTTGGAAACATTATATAAAAATTCTTACCTTAAAGGCCCAAATAAAGCCTGTCAAAGTGTATTTGGAACCATCGCCATGCAAACTTTTTCGATCATCCAAGGCAGACGATAACTTATTCCATATAGCTTTCCATAAATACGAGCCATATGGAAACATGTTCCACGCATTTAGGTCTTCTACCAATTTGATTAGATCATTCGGAATAGGTTGTCTGGCCTCTCTGCCTAAAAAGCCGGCATGCAAAAGTATTAGAAGGCATACTCGGACAACATCGACGTCATCCATCCGAGTAAAACCATCTTTTTTATTCAATAATATCGTCAGGTCTTCCACGTGTAGATTCGGCCTCTCCAGCTCAGGAAAAACCCGGGATAACCATGATGGGCGAGTAATGTGTCTAGTGTACCGACCTACATCATCGTGTCCGAAGCGTAGACCGGTGATTAAGCAAAACTCCTCCTGCCCAAAACACGTATACGCCGGTGGAAAATCAAACCATATCTCTTCATCACGACGTTGTATAGTATCTGGTAGATCCCTAGTCGTGGTTTGAAGAAACAGGTGTGTCAACATCGAATCTCCACCGGGATGTTGTACTTTCAGCCATGGCCCGAAGCAAGTATCCTCGAACATTTTTCTTTGTGCAGGTGAAAGCTTCGACGCAATTGTTTTGGCCAGGCTGACTTTATTTCTTAAGGTCAATTGAGCCGAATAAAAGTTCTACAAAAACAATAAACATACTAAGTTAGATATACCAAAAACTACACTGTGAAGATATACCAAAAACAATAATAAACATAAAGAGTAGTAGTTTATTCTTCAAACTTAAATTTGCAACACTGTGAGTTTCTTATTTGTCTTTGTTTTTTGGTTGAAGTAATGCAATTCATTCAAGTTTCAATTTGCAGAAGAAGAATAGTTTCTGAAAATGAAAATCGTAACACGAAAATGAAAATCGCAACGCGAATTTGACTATCGCAATGAGAGAATAAAATCGCGTTGCGATTTTGTCGTTGCGATTTTCATTTCGCGTTGCGATTCTCGGTTGATTTAATAAGCAATCTAAGTGAAATGGTTAATCTATTATTGAAATTACCAGTAAACTTATCATCAATTTTAATATGAAAAAACTAATAATAATGCAAAAATTTCAAAAAGAAAATAATTAAAAAAACTAACCCTTGGTGGTTGATTTGGTTGATTTTCCATTTCTGATTGTGAGGGTGGCTTTGAGAGATGGAGATAGACGGATTTCGCCGGAGATGGGGACGGATTTCGTCGGAGATGGGTGAGAGAGTGAGAGATGGAGATGGGACTGAGTTGTGATTTTAGGTTTTAGGTTATGAGTTGCGATTACGGGATATACTGTGGACGGTTCAGTGTTCCAATACATTAATATTCGTGTTTGGAATTTGAAAATAAAATACGCTTTGCGATACTAACGGCGCTTTGAAAATCGCATTGCGATTATGTATTATCTCGTTGCGAAAGTCAGTATTGAGTTGCGAAATTAAGTATCGAGTTGCGAAAGTCAGTATCGCGTTGCGATTTTATATTATCGCGTTGCGATAGTCAGTACCGCGTTGCGATTTTCCAAATTCGCATTGCGATAGTCAGTATCGCATTGCGATTTTCCAAATTCGCATTGCGATTTACTTATTCGCATTGCGAATTGGGAAAATCGCATTGCGAATTGGGAAAGTCATAATCGCGTTGCGATTCTGGAAACTGATTTGCGATAATGGAGATCGCGTTGCGAATTAGCGATCACATTGCGATTTTGTTGGTCATTTTGGCAAATCCGGAAAAAGTTGGTTAAAATCGTATATTATATGGGATTTTTTGTCACTGAGGTTATTTTCTCAAAAAATCCAAAAATCTAATTCCAACTCTTTTTCCTACGTTGAATGTAGTCGATGTTGTTTGATGTTAAATTTATTTTTAAAAACTCAAAATCTTCTTAAATCTAAATAAAAATTTAAAACATTAAAAATATTAATTCAAACCTCTTTACCATCCGATGTCGATGTTGTCTGCTATTAAATTTATTTATGAAAAAAAAATCTCAAAAGTTTCTTAAATCTAAAAAAAACCCAAAAATCTAAAAATCTTAATTCAAAACCTCTTTACCACGCTGACCGCCGCTGATGTGGCTTGGTCATCGCCCTTTGTCGCATGCTACTTCATTTAATTGGATTCCAGGGCACGACGGGAGGAATAGTTGGAATCATCACCCTTAGTTGTGATCAATAAGTCGTTGCAATCGCCCACTTTTTACTGCAATCGTAGTTTGAATCATAAGGGTTTGATCGTTGGGTGTTTAGGCAGTTGGAAACCGTCAAGATTTCAATAAATCGGTGACGATTATGGCGGCCAATGGTAGTGAGGGGATTAAAATTAGGGTTATTTGAAATTTTAGGTTCTTTTATAATTTTAAAAAAATTAGAGTATAATTTGAAACGTTATAAACATTAGACACATATTTTTAACAAAAAAAATCTTTAAGCACTTAAAGTTAACTTTGGATACTTTTTTTTACATTAAGTCTTTTAATAAATACAAGAAATGGAGTAAATTATCCAATTCATCATTGAGTTATAACTTTATTTTACTTTGACCACTAAATAAAAATTTTAATTAAAACACTAACATTACAAAAATTAACCAATTAAGTCATCGATCATTAAATAAATAATGAAAAAAATGACATTTTCAATTAAGATAATAATAATTTTAATCCTTTACATTTACATATTCAATCAATCTAATTATATTCTAAACAATTAAATAATTTAACTTTTTTATTTAAATTTTTTTCTCATCTTCAAACACATAATCATCATGTTCTGCCAAGACTTAGGACTGTAAATGAGATGAGACAGTTCGCGAGCTACTCGAGATCGACTCGGTCAAGGCTCAATAAATACTCGGATCGAATGGACTCGACTCGAATTCTTAACGAACCAAAACGAGCTAATTGATACTCAACTCGAAAAGCTCGTAAGCAGCTCGAAAATATAATATATTAATATTTTATTTTAAAAAATAAATTATTAATAATATTAACATTTATGTGTTGATTTTTTTAAAAATATAGTAAGACTTTCATGTATTTGAGGTTTAGGTTCGAGTTCGAGTTTGAGGGTTCAATATAGTTAAGTTTAAGATTTTTTTTTTATTTCGAGCTGCTCACGAGCTTCAATTCATGATTTCGAGCTCGAGTCGAGCTTAAAAATTTTAAGGTCGCGAGTTTTCGAGCCGAGTCGAGCTCAGCAATACTCGAGCTCGACTCGACTCGTTTACACCCCTATGCCAAGTCACCTAAACCACCATCACCTTCGTTTTCTAAATCACTAATGTCATGACGTGGAGTCAAATGAGATTGATGTTGTTAACAGTGATCTGGATTAAAATCTGAATTACCTTTGAGGAATAGATTTGGTGTTGGACATATGATTTTTGTCTGACATGAAGATTCAATAAAAATGTTGTAAAATGAAATAATTGTTATTATGCGTTTGATGAGTATGAGGAAACTGTGGTGATTTTGGAGAGCGGAGGTGATGGTGGTTCGAATGGTTTAGTAGGGATGATGATGATTATGTACTTGAGGATGAAATTAATAAAATTTATAAATAAAAAAGTTAAATTTGTTAAATTATTTAAAATTAAGATTATATTAATTAAATGTGTAAATATAAATAAACAAATTTATTTTTTTATTCCAATTAAAAATTTTAAGGGTAAACTACAAGTTTGGTAATTAAACTTTACTATCTCTCCTATTTCACTCAGTACTTTCATTTTTTTCAATTTACTCACTTGCCTTTATAGATTGAATTTTTTTGTCACTCTACCGTTAAAAAATTAACAACGTTATGGCATGGTCGTATTTGAATCAAAACGATGTCGTTTTAGTCTAATATTTTTTTTGAAGAATTCAAAATGACGATGCTTTGACGTAAGTCTTCATGTCATAACGTCGTTTAATCATTTAACGGAGGAGTGACAAAAAATCAATCTATAAAGTTCAATGAGTAAAATTAAAAAATTGAAAGTACAGTGAGTGAAATAGGAGAGAAGTAAAGTTTAGTTACCAAACGTATAATTTACCCAAAATTTAAATTGTTTAGTGATCAAAACTAAAACATAGTCATTGTACAGTGGTGAATAGGGTAGTTAACCTGAAAAATTAAGTGAAGCAGGGTTGGGGCCGCCGCCAAAGGCAACGGCTAGAGATTAACCGGCAAATGGCAACTTGTATCCTAATTATCCGTTTTGAGTATTTTGTATACTAAATTCGAGCAGTGTGCGTACGTAAAATATGAACACATTATTAAAAGTTTAATTTCTTTTAACATATATTATATTATTTAAGATATACTTTATTTAACTTAATTTTATTTAATGAATAATTTATCTCAATTTAGATGATAATATTTTAAAATTTCAAATGTGATCATTAAAATTATAAATAATATACCAACAACTAATTAATTAAGTGGGATGAGACATTAGATTCTTTAAGCAATATCAGGAGTTTGAATATTGGCATTTGTGAATGGAGCAAACTCGATTAGGAGAGTCGCCTTCGCCTTTACTGTTCGAATTAATCAATTAATAGATCGGATATCAATGATTATAACAAAAAATAATCATAAATATATATATCTTATCAAATAAATATATATTCTTAACTTTATCGGAATTAAAATCATCTTTTAAACCAAATATCCTATAATACAGAAGAACTAGACGGTGTAAGATTAGACGGGCAAAATAACAGTGCATGAAATGAATATTATTGAGTTGCATGCATACTTTAGATGATTATAATGATTCTTCTATATATGCAATAATATAAATGTTACTGATTTTTTTGGGGGTCAAATTTACGACTGCGTTCTTCTGGTGTTGACCAGCTGCCGAGCGTCGAGACGGTTCATGGTAACTCGTAGTTGAGAAGCCAAGCGATCAAAATGAGGGCTTTGAAGCCGAAGCAGCGTAATAGCATATTGAAAGAACAAACAAAGTATCAGAACGAAACCCAGTTCAACATCAGCCTCTATGGATCCAACGAACTGAGAAAACAAGGAAAATAAATTAAATATATCGATGAAAACAATGGAGAAGATGGAGAGAGAGAAAGTGAGCAAGAAGATGATTAGAATGAGAAAGGAAGCCACGAGAAGAACGCAGGCAATGAAGGAGCCATAGAGCAATGCGAGAAGGATCAACTCTAGGTTGGGAAAATAATGATCATTGGACATGGAACCATGGGTTTGTTGAGATGGTGAAGAAAAGAGCACAATTTGAAGAAGAGAATGAAGTGAGTTGCACTCATTCTCCCGAATTCATATACCCTTTTTTGTGCATATATCTTAAAGGCATGTCAACAACGTAAAGAAAGAATAAAACCGATAACAATTTACTGAACATCTCAATACAATTGCAGCAAACCTCTCTCTCTATATATATGATAAGCTAATTCATGTAACGAAGCATTGCTAATCGTTAAGAGAGATTAATGTAGTAAAAGTTTTATTTACTGCAACCCTTCACGTACATCGTGCAAAGGTGCCTAATAAATACAGGAGGGTAAAGAAAATTTATAACAGCGTCGACAGCAGGATTCGAACCTGCGCAGGCAATGCCCAACAGATTTCGAGTCTGTCTCCTTAACCACTCGGACATATCGACTTTAGGATGTTAAGAGGATAATTCTTTAATTAAAGAATACTGTAATCATTGAGCAACCCTTTCATTGAAATACATTTCAAGGTATCAAAGTAGGAATCTTTTTACAGTTTAACATGTCACGATGGTAGAGTTTGCCTTCATAAGTTTTGCCAGCTTCATAACTTTTAAAGAATCGTTTGCTCCCTTTACTTGTCTCTTCCGAGAATGGAAGTTTATTACTGAAAAAAAAAGAGAAGAATGGAACAAACCATTCATTGTTAAACTAACAAAAGATTAAACTCATCATCTAATATGGAACCATTATAGTTGTTTAATGTAGTCAATCTAGCATCCTGTTCTAAGCCAGTACTAAGAAGTTCAGGGCAATTGTCACCCTATCTACTATGACATGGCATTTTTGCAGCTGAATTCACAGCTGCATCAAATAAATTATAAGAGACATGCAAGAAAATTTGTGCTTAAAGGCAGATATGGAGGTAATAGCATGCGAATAATCAAATTTTGCTTTCAGATGTGCCCCCCAAAGAATAGCTATTAGCTAAAACCAGAATGAGAGCCAAAGTAAAGTTACAGTCGGCATTACACAAGGATGGTTTCCATTTGGCCACCCTCTCCTTGCAAGTCCTATGAAATTCTCTCAACCAAACTCGGCAGGCAATGCGGAAATGGAAAAATAATAAACCAGACAAAGGTTTTGTTTACACTTGTCTGCAAATTACTCAGATTTTCGATTATAAGGTAAGTACATCATCAATTGGAAATTGTTTGCCACTTGGTTTAGGTTTCAGTCGAGATACAAGTCTCCTTCGATGACAACTATATGCAATTCTTTGCAATCTTTTCCTGCAACAACGAACATGAAAAATCAGATAAATCAAAACTAAGGTATAAAACTTCAGACATTCAATTAATCATTCCTGCATGTACTGTATATACTGCTTTAAATCATTAAATTTTTTTTTTGAATAAGATCATTAGAAATAAGTTGCTAACTTGCTACAATTCGAAACCCCATTATAGGTTGAATCCAGCAAAATCTGCTTGTCAGGAGGTGGATAATCTCAATGCACTAATGCAGCATTCATTGTTCGATGAATCAGCCCAGCAGGGCAAAACTTTGAAAGAAAAAGGACCTGAAACAGGGAATGCAGCTAAAAGTTTGGTTTTTCATTATGTTGCTTTGTTTTCCTTTATATTCATTCTTCTCACTTCAACGATGAGTACACTGAACTTGAGTTAATATACAATTGCTTTTATTTCCATTTAGATTTTTAGCATGTCATAGGTGGAACTTTTTTAGCATGTATTTTGAGTACTTGAAAAGAATCGACACACACCATGCCAACCAAAATTAACTCCTTTCACGTACTGAGTTTCATGCAAGTGGAGCAATAATGTCTAGATTATTCTTCGTTGACCATTTTTTGGGATAGAAGGAATTAGATGGTTGAACATTAAGCTCCCAAACCATGATTCTTGAGCAGTCCTGCGGTAAGCCTTCCATCTGGCTTTCGTCTTCCACAACTAGTTCAATAAACAAGCTTGCCTGCAAATTCAAATCGATAATGTTAAAATTTTGAAATGAAATCCCCATCACCAGTATGTAGCATTTCAATATAGGTTACAGTGCAAAATACTAATTCAAAGGATAATTTTTGGACAGATGCAGTAAATGACATCTCTGATATTTATCCAAAAATAACAACAGCTGTGACCACTATAGTAAAGTGAAACAATAAGAAACTTAAGGGCAACCAAAGAAGCGCCAATATATACTAACGAGGAAACCATCTTTGGCTGTGTCAAGCTGTCTTATCATTGCTGGCATCCTTTTCTCTCACTGTTACAACCAAAATTGATTTAATTGGCAGATGCAGTAAATGTCAACATCTCTGATATTTATCCAAAAATAACGACAGCTGTGACCACTATAGTAAGGTGAAACAATAAGAAACTTAAGGGCAACCAAAGAAGAGCCAATAGATACTAACGAGGAAACCATCTTTGGCTGTGTCAAGCTGTCTTATCAGTTCAAGAGTAGGTCGGTGCCATCGCTTTGGATCCCAGAGTATGGTACTGTTGAAGGCAAACCCTGACATCTCAGCATGGAATCTTCGGAATCTCCGACTTGATCCATTTAGGTGCCATCCAATGACTTGAGTTCCATTACAAACAGGGCCGTCCAATGTACCTTTATTTCTGTCTGATGCTTGTTTGGCCACAATCCATGTCCCAAATCGCCTATAAATAAAGCCCATAATGAAGAAAAAAATGCTGTAGTAGGCACAAATAAAAGGGATCATTTAAAGAATACAACTTGACAGAAAATAAAAATATAAAAGAGATACCTAATATGCCTCATTTGCTCAAAGAGATCAAGTGAGTATATGTTATCTTCATCGGCAAAGTAGAGAATTCCATCAAGACGATGAGTTTCAATGTGAGATAGTGCCTCGTTTCTTTGGTGAACTCTTCTGTCGTTTATATCAGTCAGATTTTTCTTGCAAACAAGATGCCTATACATTACACTACTCTTTCTTAGGATGTCAGCTACTTCATCAGACTGTGAGGTCATCTCCACAACTACCCACAATAGAGGAGGTTGGACCAGCTTTAATGAGTATGCCATACGGTTTAGATAATAGGCTTGAAATGATCCAGCATGTGTTGGAGTCACAACTATCAAAAGCTTACGAGTTTCCAGATCTATATCTTGTGGGAGCAACCAATTAGTCAGGGTGTTATCTAAATTCCCTTCTTTCATTTCCTGTCTTTGCACCGATCCCTCCAGTGTGAAGTTATTACCAATCCCTGGGTTGTTCATCGTTGATGTTACATTCCTTTCAGAATTGTTGTGTGGTTGAAAATTCCCAACAGTCGATACTACCTCGAAAGAGAATGCCTGGTACTTTGAAATGGGATTCATGTAGGAAAAGTCCATGGAAATGAATGGTGTAAATCCAATTAAAAAACCAACCATGAAACAAATGGAGAAGTGAAAAACAGCCCTCCTCCAAGCTTGTCCTTTCTGTTTTGACCTGTCAAGTTGCCTATATGACCTTGGTGAGAAAAGACCGAAAAATACGGATGGAGAATCCGATAAACTGAAAGGAGACATTGGCAATCCAACAGTGGCTGGGGAATTCTGACTACATGATGAAGACTTGGACAAAGGAGAAGGAGCTGAACGTTCAGCCTCTCCGGCAATTAAAGTCCCATGTCGAGGCACGGGAGACAGTGTTCTTCTAATGGATGCCATCAATTTCTAATCTGGTTTACTCCTCAATCAATTAAAAAAATCACCACTAAGACAGCAACTAAATTCATCACAAGCTCGCTTGCTTTACCAATATATGCAATGTATTCCCCTTGCTCCATTACACATCCATGAATATATCTTATTTTAAATATCAAACCAATCCTACCGGATACATTCAGCAACGCGAATCCATTTTCAAAATCACAATTTTCCCCCTCACCCTAATGATGCCTGTAAATGTATCAAAAGACAAAGCAACTAAAGACGAACCAGATACCCCATTTACAGAATCAGATTTGACTGAAAACAATGAGATTCAAAAACCAAAATTTGCCAAAACACCAATCTTACTAAAACGAGCAGCCGAATTACCTTGCAATGGAAAATGGGTATTCGGTCTTCTTTCCCGAAGGTCACAGAGGAGAGGTAACCAGCATCATCTTTGATCTCAGAGCTTTTAGTTCAAAAGACGAAGAAGAAAAGCGTCAACAACATTATCCAGATCTTCATTTGCCTTGAATAAAGGGTCGAAGTGGAGAGTTAAAAAAGGTGATGTTGAAGGAATCTCTTTAATGGCCTTGCTTGAGATCTTGCAATAAAGTGAGATACTTTAAAACAGTTCAGAGCACACAGTCCCTTGAGCCTAATCACAAACATTCAGACACTAAGTTGATTTTTTTTTATTATTGACATTTTTTTGGGCGAATTTTCCGGAAAATCAACCCAAATTTTGTTATTCCCACTTAGACATCGTTTAAACTTTTAATTACAATTGATAGATTAAATGAATTATTATTTATTTTTTAAAAATCAACAAAAATATAATAAAAAAAGTAAAAGTGAATAAAATCAATAAAAACGTTAATTTTATTGATTTATTTTTTGTGTGATATTATTTTTTAAAAATTAATAATGTTTATTGACTTTTAATATTAATTGTTTAAAAATATAAAATATTAAAATAAAATTTTAATTACAATTGATAGATTAAATGAATTATTTTTTTTAAGTCAATAAAAAGAATTAAAAATGAATAAAATTCAATACAAAAAGAATATAAAATTATTTTTAAAATATATATATATATATATATATAATTTATAATTTATAAAATTATAAAATATTTATTATCATCATCATTTTGAAAAATAAATACTAGTTATAAAACTTTTATAAAATTATTCATATTTTAAAATACTTACCCTCAAAGTTTTCCTATACTAGATTATACATATTGTGTAATTTCATGCAAAAATCAAAATTTGTCGAGTTATAAAATAATTTGTAAAATAATATTCAAAGATTTTAATGTAAAAAAAATTTTTACACATAAAAATAAATAAATAAAGTTGACATTTTTACATAAATATCATCATAACATAAATTAATTACATATTTGGCACTATTTTAAAAATATTTACAAAATTAACACCCTATTTTTTACACGTTTCATAAAGCGCGTTTAAGGTCGTGCCTTACCCCACGTGACATAAGACGCGCGTCTTTCTAAAAAAAAGTATTAGATTAAGAAATAAAATTTAAATGATGTCTGACATGAAATAAAAAAGGTTTAGAGTGATTTTTCAAGAAATTCGTCCATTTTTAAAGAATTAATGAGATGTTCAGACAGGTAGACTATGTGTTTTTATTCTTATAATGCATAATTTGGTATCTACGCAAAAAGGCACCCAGAGTTGACTAAAGAAACAGTGAGGTTTCCAAGCCAAAATTTGCGGTACTTGTTTATTCGCCATCACCGTTGCACAATTTAAGGGGATGAATTAATTGCAGAAGTAGATTCCAGTCAAAATAATGCCGAATATAAAGTGATTTTCATTTAATTAAGATAAGCTTGAAGGAAAATTACAAAAAAAAAGTTACAAACGATAAACGATAAAAAGAAACAAATACACTTTGGACCGATGATGAATCTTGAGAGAAGCGGCCAAGAGATAGCTCCTGAAAATTTTAATTTTCAGGTATTTTAGATATATTTTTATCATATTAAAATTTTATAAATTCGTTTTTTTTAAATTATAAATTTACCCTTAAATATAAAAGTCTACTTTCGTCTTGGGCTGTTCCATTTCTCATATTTTGAACCTTCAATTGATTGTTTAATGAATAAAATGTGACCATCTTCTGCATGATCATGGTGGCAAAATGAAGCTGTGATTTTTTACTACGCAAAACCACCAAATTTATACCATCGCCATTATCCTTCAGCTGCAACTGTCCAAATTGCTCAGAGTGTCATCATGAATTGGTCAACGGCGGAGCTTCATAGCAACATAGCAATCTGGATTTCCTTTGAACTGAAATGAAAGCTAAAAGAAATGGCATGAGGGCCCTTTTTTCTTCGTTTCGTCCCTCTTCCCCCCCCCCCCCCTTACCCAGAACAACGTTACAATGATGTACCCAAAAGCAAAAACTGTTACATTTTCATTTGGGCCTTCCTTTTGATATTAAATGGTTTGGGTTTTTTAGGTTAAATTACGACATTAGTCATTAAACTTGTAATTGTATGTTATATTACAATTACACTATACTTTTCTTATTTCCATAATAAAGAAGAATGGTGTTTTCTGATTTCTCACCTTCCACGGCCTACTATATCTAAAATAAAAATTGTGCTCCAACTACGAGACACGTGTCTCACATATCACACGTGCGAGCCCACCTTCCAAAATTCATTCCCTATAAATTGTAAACTTAGCAAGCAGCAATGTGAGTGCAGCAGGAATGGAAGTCAACGGCACAGTTAGCGATGGTGAAACACTTCGATCTCAGTTCCTGCAACTACTTCGTAGTAGACGAAATTCTCAAGGTTAAATCGAAACCCATAAATTTCTCAAAACATGTTTCCTACACTGTTCCTTTGTCTATGGGGAATTTATTAATGTTTTTTTCTTTAATTTCTCAGTTCCTTTGATTGTGGAACCTGCAAATCTTGTAGTTTACCCTCTTTATCAAGAAGTTCCTCCCCCAACTTTCAGTGAGGTAAAATCATCCTTGATGATATTCTTTTTACTGTGATTAACAACATATTCAAAAACAAAAATTTCATTGACATTTCTTCATGCAATTTTACCAGGCAATGGAGTCTTGTCCAAAGGCCAACATTGAAAACCTTAAGGAACCACTTAAAGAGGAAAATCTTTATTTCTATACCGAGGTAGTAAAAAAACTTTAATATAAGCTAACTTAATTATATATACATGTATATATATAATATATATGTAAGTATGTATTGAAGAAAGCCAGTTGTATTTGGTCATTTATAGGCAGGAGATCAAGGGAAATTGCCCTTGTTAATAGTAAGCATGAAAGAAAGCAATATCGGAAGTAGGCCTGCTGTTGTTTTTCTGCATAGTACACATGAATGCAAAGAGTGGTTAAGTCCATTGCTTGAGGTAAAGCTGAAACCTAACCTTTGAATTTCTCCGGCTCTTCTTTCGTTAGCTATAATTTGATACGGAGAGTTCTGTTTTTTCTTGTTTCAGGCTTATGCTTCACGGAGATATGTAACCATTGCTGTCGATTCCCGCTACCACGGCGAACGTGCCACTGGTCTAACCACTTGTAAAGATGTATGTAAATTCTGTCTTACTTTTATTTTTCTTTAACCAGGGCTATCTAGTTTAATTGGCTTGTATTAATGAACTGGGTACCCATGAAAAGTTCTTAGAAGCTTTAGTTCTTATGTGTACAATTTTGTCATTATATTTTGAAATAAACCGCTTGGAATGTGGTTATAATGCGATTAGGCTATCTATCTGCAGGCTCTGGTATCATCATGGAAAAATGGGGATACGATGCATGTAACACCCCTAACCCGTACTCGACTCGGATACGAATCCGAGGTGTCACGTTAACTTTTCAAAATAGATGTAATTAACAAATAAGAATAATTTAAAATTTTTGATCAAGATAAAAAGGTATAAACCTTAACTTAAATAAGATAATAGTTTCACATTCATATTTATGTAAAAACTATTATAATTTACATAAATACAAAATATATGAGTTTATAAAATAGATTAGAGCATTTCAAATTAAACGTAAAATCCATGCCAACAGTTTACAAAATTAACAAAAACCTACATTTAATTCGTCTTGATATGATCTTTACAAGGTATGCTATCCTCAATAACTCAGTCTTCTGCTTTCTTCAAACCTATGCGTGAGGAAATCACGCGCTAAGTTGGTGACTTAGTGAGGCAAATACTAGAGTACTAACTTGATAAACGAAATCTTATTTGTTTTTATCGAAACATTTTATAAAGAACTCCCATTATTTTCCATTTCAAAAAGGTACACTTATGTATATTATTCACTTTCTATAGCTTTGTTTCAAATGCCCAATGTAAACTAATGAGAACTCTAGGTATTTGAGTACATTGAGGTTGTGCACTAATGTTGTCACCACAACTCGTAATTTGCACCGAATTCCCACATAATTGTCCCGAAGGACCACATAGGTTTGCACCGAAGTGCCACATAATTGTCCCGAATGACCACATAAAACCCTCGACTCTTGGCATGCCAATTATACCTCTAATCCTCATACATATACCTTGGGCTATTATTCACATAATTATTTCAATCATTATTCGAAGTGTCTCTTATTCACATAGTTACTTTCACATAGAGTCTTTTCGGATACACTTGCTCAAATATCACATTTCCATAATCATATAATCATAAAACATAACTTATATAATATAAATTGAATAAATTATTGAAATATAACATAAAAGAAATTGTAAAGTTTTCGATAGAAAACACTGAGGTTGGTTTATCGCAAGCCTTCCTCAATTATGTTACAAAATCGAGAAGTTACACTCACCTTGGCCTCACTGAAGTCCTAAGCGAAATCCTTAACACTTTTGAATCGGTACTTAAAATGTCGAGCTGACCGGAAGTTGCTTATGTTCAACAACTACACAAAACAATTGAAAATCAATATCGTACTTCGAATCACTTATATCCAATCATAATAACTTATGATGAAAGAAACACTAAATTTTCATTTCATGCCTAGAAGTATCGGTACTACCACTACAGTACCGATATTTCCCTTCAGGGGTATTGATACCTCATTACGGTACCAATATCATTCCGAGGTTCTGGAATTGTATCTTGAAAATGGTATCGATAACATACTCATGGTATCGATACTACCAACCCAGTATCGATACCTTCTTCACCCGGTATCGATATCACCCTTAGAAAACCACATATTTAACCCTTGAAGTATCGATACTGTTCTAACGGTACCAACACTCTATGCCCAAATGATTATTTTCAATTAAAAAATCAACCAAAATCCTCCTAAATCTCTTATATTCATCACACATTAAGCCCTTAAGCTCACCCTTATACTTCCAAACCAACTTGTCCTCATTTACTACTCTTAATTATCCAAAATCTTGTCTAAACACTTAAATCTCAAAATCATATAAATATTTCAAACATATTCTTAATCATTTATATTACTCCTACCTTCTTAAATGGATTATTGACAAGTCAAATATCTAAGTAAAACTCCAAAAACTACACTATATCAACAATTATTTCAAAACCCATTTTACAAATCCTTTTCTAATTTACTCATCTTGTTGTTTTAATATATTACAAGCTTTCCTTAAGCTTATATAACATCCAAACTTTCATTACCACACCAAGATTTAAAGGAAATCCAAAAATTTCAGAATTTTACCTTTAATGGAGAAATACACGACACGAAGAAGAAGAGAGCAAGAAAGGTTCCAGATATCTCCATTTTCCACGTGCTTAATCCTTAATAAATGAGATAATTATCCTTTAACATAAAAAGACCATAATGCCCTTTGCACTAAACCAAAATTTCTATCAAGTCCTACGTAGAAATTCTACCATAAATCCTTAAATTTTTTAAATTATTCTAATTAAACCACTGAGTTTAACAATCTTACATTCTGGTCACTGACCCGATAATTAGGATGTTACAATGCCATTTATATTCGATACAGTGAGCCCTTCGTGTTCCATTGGATTTATCTATATGTTCAATGTGCTCTGTTACTGTAATAATTTTTTGATAGATAATTGCGGTTGTGAGAAACTGTTGAAGTTCTGTTCTTTAATTTGCATTGTAAGAGATGATACTTTAAGCTGTCAATATGATTTTAGTCCTTAAGACTTTTTCTTTTTTGAGCATGTCAGTTCATTTAAGGTTGTTCATATTTCGGGTTTGGGACTTAATAAAGCTTGCAGATTATTTAACGCAGAGAGAGGACATAGATCCTAGTAAGATTGGGATTACTGGCGAATCACTTGGAGGTTTGTTGACTGAGATTTGAAGGACTGAAATATTAAATATTTGCTCATTGTTGTATATTGAGTTTATGTGAATATCATGGAATGCAGGATGCATGCGTGGCTTGCTGCTTTTGCGGACACCCGCTATGCAGTGGCAGCCCCAATTATTGGTGTTCAGGTAATAGGAAATTTACAATTCATGTAAGCATTTTTCCCATCATTTTTTCTAGTTATTAAGCAATATCATGTTATATATTTGAAGGGATTTCGATGGGCAATAGAGAATGACAAGTGGGAGGCTCGAGTTAACAGTATTAAGGCCGTCTTTGAAGGTATTTTGCACTAAGATTCCTGGAAAATAATGTGATGAGCTTTGTTTTCAATATGTTTGATTTCTCTGACATTTTTAAATAAATTTGTTACAGAAGCCAGGAACGATTTAGGCAAGAATAAAATTGACAAAGTGGTGGAGAAGGTCAGTTATTTTTTCTTGCTCCTTTGCAGACTTATGCCAATTGGCCCTTCATAAAACTATTAGCCCTTCTTTAAAGTCTTTTGATGCCCTTTCTTTGTCTTATTTTGTATGTTACACTTATCCTGAACATCATTTTATGTAAATAGTTGAACTTAAATTTACAAGCCCGTGACCTTTTATCTCGTTGTTACCTGATGTCGATCACATTTATGGTTCTACTTTTCTGACCAGGTTTGGGATAGGATTGCTCCTGGTCTAGCCTCCCAGTTCGATGCACGGTCCCGGATAAATGAATTGCTCTGGAAGTTTTAATTTTACTGTTGGTTTTTTATACTCGCCTTTAATTTTTCTCATCGGCTTTGACAACCTTTAGGAGCTAAAGATGACCTTGCCCCATCGCTGGCCTAGAAACTCCCAAGATAAGAACAGGCAAGGCCTATAAAGAGACCCATTGTTCAGATAAGTTCAAGGTATGGATTGAATTTAAAGAACTCTGAATTGTCCAAAATACACCCCAATAAGCAAGATTGTTCGTTCAAGCTATCATGTGTGTTTAGAAATTGACGTGATAGATGCATATGTTTGTTTTCCATCTTGGAATGCATAGTTTAGTATTTACGATGAGATTTCAGCTTCACTGGAGTTTTGATGGTTTTATAATTTATATAATATCTTTTTTTGCATCCCGACTCTGCAGGTCATGGCACAGCCTGAAACTGGGCATCAAATGACACCATTTATGGTGAAAGAAGCGAGTGATTGGTTCGACCGGTTCCTCAAGTAGTTGTATTTATCGTTCGAGTTATGATTTCTGTAACTGTTTTGTTGTTGTTGGAACTGTACTTTTGAATAATGTAATGAACTCTGCGTGGTATTGAAGTGGTTCCAGCGGTCATTTTATTATTATTTTATTTTATTCTCTTTCGGCGTCACCATTTTACGATTTAGTTTAGGTTGACACATTTATATGTGAAAAAGAGAGAGATTATAATAGAACTAAAAATAATAAGATGTACAAACTAAATCAATGATTTCCTAGAGTAAAATGTGTCATGCTGTTACTTACAAGGGTGTCTACCTGAAAAATACAATGATCTAATTTAAGCATAAAAAAACCTGTTATAAACAGAAACAAACCATAGACAGGTGAAAGGGGGCTGCTGCTGTTGACACAGCTGGCCACTCGAGGCAGGACTTGTGCCTTGAGCATATGACTGCTCATAGCGAGGTGATGCCATGTTTGATACAGTTCCATTTGCATGAAAACTCTGCTGATACTGAACCTTCTGGCCATTCCTGGCAGAACTTGTGCCTTGATCATGTTATTGCTCATATATATCAAGGCGATCCCATGTCTGGTGCAGTTCCTTTCACATGAAAATTCTGTTTCTGCTGCTGCTGACTGAATTTGAGGAGTCAAAAGGATTGGATTGTCCAGTCGAGCCTGAAGACCAGATTCTAGCAGAAGTAGAGGTATCGTTGCCATCAGAGAGCATATTCATGAGAACAACGGTATCAAACAATAAACATGGAGTAAAAATAACTTATTTTATTAAACATAATTTAATTATGTCAATTCAAATAAATTATTTTGTTAAAATAAAAATTAAATTAAAGATTTATGATACATATGAGAGTAGAAAAGCTAATTTTAATGATGTAAATCGTGAATTACCCAACAGGCTGCTAGTGAAAAAGTTTCATTACTTTGCCAATTGTCAAAGCCCAACATATAGAACGGGGACGGGCTTCTTTTGTTTCGAGAAAGATTGGTCTAAAACAAAATTGAAAGCCCAAAACCCCAAAACGTTCTTTCTTCGTTAAACCCTAATATCTTTCTTCTTTTACAGTCGTTCACAGTCCACAATCCATACTCTCTTCCCAAATCTCTTTGTCGAGGTCCTCAGCTACGATCTTCTGCAAACATGGCAGCCAACTACGATTACGAGGAGGCTCCAGGTACCTACGACGATGTGAACCGACAAGACCTTGGCTACGACCCGAACTTTGTCCCCGACTCCGTTAAGTCGTTCGTCGTCCACCTTTACCGTCACATTCGTGAGAAAAATGTGTACGAGATTCACCAGATGTATGAGATCTCGTTCCAAACGCTCTCCAATCGTCTCTTTAAAGACACTCCTTGGCCCTCCGTTGATGCCGTTGCTCATTACGTAGATAACGACCAAGTATTTTGCCTCCTTTACCGTGAGATGTGGTTTCGCCACCTCTATGCTCGCCTATCCCCTACTCTCAAGCAGAGGATTGATTCTTGGGATAATTATTGTAGCCTCTTTCAGGTAATTACTTCTAATTTGCGTCCGTATCTATGATGCTGTGTCGTGGATTGATTTATTTTTACTTTGGTTTTCGTTTAGGTGGTGTTGCATAGGGTAGTTAACATGCAATTACCAAATCAATGGCTATGGGACATGGTGGATGAATTTGTATACCAATTCCAAAGTTTCTGTCAATACAGGGCTAAAATGAAGAACAAAACTGAGCAAGAAATTGCTCTTCTCCGCCAATTTGACCAGGTAATTCAATTTTCCACGAGTATAGTATATATGGAGACGTAATTTTAATAGTAGTTCTTGGTATTGTTATTGTTAGCGTTGTGGAGATTTTTAAGTTATTTTATCCCTTTAGGCATGGAATGTGTATGGGGTGCTCAATTACTTGCAAGCGTTTGTGGAGAAGTCAAATATTATTCAGATATTGGAGCAGGAGAAGGACGGTGGTGAACAATTTACAGCTACTGATGGGTATGATTACAGTGGTGGAAGCAATGTCTTGAAGGTGCTGGGATACTTTAGTATGGTGGGTTTGTTGCGAGTTCATTGTCTTCTGGGTGATTACCAAACCGGACTGAAGTGCCTGCTTCCTATTGACATTAGTCAACAAGGTGTTTACACCAGCGTTATAGGAAGTCATATTGCTACCATTTATCATTATGGTTTTGCCAATCTTATGATGCGGAGGTATATTTTTGTTTTACTTGTTAATGGTGTAAATGTTTTCCTCCTTTATGAAAGCTTTATTCAACTTTAGTTCTTTTTTAACTTAGCTTGATTATGATATATATAAATCTTAATTATAGGTATGTGGAGGCTATTCGTGAATTCAATAAGATTCTCTTGTATATTTACAAGATAAAGCAATTTCATGAGAAATCTCCTCAGTATGAACAAATACTGAAAAAGAATGAACAGATGTATGCCTTGCTGGCAATTTGTCTTTCACTCTGTCCCCAAGCAAAACTTGTTGAGGAGACTGTGAACTCTCAGTTGCGAGAGAAGTATGGTGAAAAGATGTCTAGGATGCAAAGATATGATGACGAAGCTTTTGCCATCTACGACGAGCTCTTCTCATATGCATGTCCTAAGTTCATTACACCTTCAGCGCCTAGCTTTGAGGAACCCCTTGTAAACTACAACCAGGTAACGGTTTTATCTTTTTTAGACAATCTTAAGAATGATTTAGGTGAAAGTACATTAATTAAATCATTTGTGCCTGTTCCTTTAGTTATCCAACATACATGATTATGTCACATAAACTTCAGCGAATCTTTTTCATATTTCTTTTATTGTTAATAGTTGCCTTCTAAACAAATGAACTGAGGTTTTGCACCCTATGTATTAACGAAAAGAATGTATCTGTAATTTCATGTTTTAGATTCACAGTAATGGGGATGTATAGCTTAGGCCTAATTAATGTTGATTTATTTTGTGTTAGTAGATGGTTAATTTTCCACAATCAATCTCTGTTCCAGCAATTTGTGTACCTTCATTTGATGGATCTCTATGCCTCTGTCCCCTAGACAATGCAATATCTTCCTTAACTTATTTATTGTCAGGAAAAGGAAGTAAAAAAGGCCATTTGGCATGTTGTTAAGCGTGGTCTTCTTACCCTTGGCCCTTATTTCTTTTAATATATATTGTGTGTGTTTTTACCTACTTCCATTTATTTACATGCAGGATGCCTACAGACTTCAGTTGAAGCTGTTCCTATATGAAGTGAAGCAGCAACAGTTGTTGTCAGGTGTCAGGACATTTCTTAAAGTGTATTCAACTATATCTCTTGGGAAGCTTGCAAATTACATGGAAGTGGATGAGCCCACTCTGAGGTTGACAAATTTTTTATGTTCTTATCCTGTGTTTTTATTTCAATGTTTGCTTCATTTACTGTATGCTGACCCTGCGGCATGTCTTATAGGAGTATCTTGTTTACGTACAAGCACAAAACTCATGCTGTTGATTCTGATGGAAAGATTATCTCAAATGCTGATTTGGACTTCTACATTGATGATGTAGGTTAAGATTTTGGTGTGCTAGCAATCTTTTATCCGCGTGCTCTCTTGGAAAACAATATATGGATTAATCTGAAGCTAGCTAATCTATGGTTTTGGATAATATTATATTAGGCTTTTAAATATTTGGTCTTTGGAGGTTAGAAAGAAAATCTCTATTCTTCAGCATCGCAAGTAATGCTTTGCTTTCTTTTGATGCAGGATATGATTCATGTTGTTGAATCCAAGCCAGTTAAAAGATATGGTGATTACTTCCTGCGACAGATTGTCAAGGTATATAGATCATAACTATTAATATATATTGGCTATATTTCATGCACCGGCGGTGAAATTGTTTTTCCACAGCGAGATTTTAATGTTTCATGTGTCCTATTCAGGGATCGTAGACCCTAAACTACGAACCCTAAATCTAAACCCTAACTCCTAAACTTAGATAGGACACATGAAAGCGTTAAAACTCTGGTTGTGTGTGTGTGTGTGTGTGCTGGCATGAGCAATCTAATTGGAATTCATTAGTGTAATGTTTTTAAACTTTCTATTGCAGTTTGAAGGAATGATAACTGATATGGATCGCATAAAGCTGGAGTAGACTGGCTGCATACTTGTTTTGTACGGAACTTGCATATTTACTTGGATTGTTTTACTTTTATTTCACTACTCAGCAGAAATTTATGCTATTTATATGGCATTTTTATTCCCTTGTTAATTAATGGAATTTTGTTAGCATGCGATCTTTTGTAGTTTTTCTTTCACATGCTGCGGTATTTAAGCTAATAGATACAAATAATTTAATTCCTTTACGAGAGCACTGTAAGAGCGCGTCGAAAGGGTTTTATACTGCGGTATTAATGGAATCCTTGCCCTCTGCGTGCATTTAATTTTTTGGGTGGCTGGTGATAATATATATAGCCATATATTTAACAATGGCACACACAAGTTAATTTTGCAAAATGAATATCCCTCCACTGCAACTCATGGCTATTTTGGTTGCAGAATCAAAAATGAAAATCTATAATACTAAAAGCAAATATGAACATGTATGTTAACTTGGAAACTGCTGAAACCTTATCACAGACATAAGCCAATGGAATATCATTTCTGAAAGTAACAGTTTTTTATTATAAATTAATTCATCAGATCCATTCTGTCTTTTGACAACAAATTGAAAAACTTTGGAAAGCACCCAAACACTATATATAAACAAATGAGATAAAATAACAAACATTGGGAGGCTTTTAGTCTAAAGATAACCATCTCAAACTTTTCAAAAGATGGGCTTGAGAAACTCATGGCTGTTGAGGACTATCCATTTTGAGCTCCCTTTTCTGGTGTTCCACATTCACTGAAATAAAGTATCCTGCACTCCGCCTGCAAG
This sequence comes from Hibiscus syriacus, assembly GCF_006381635.1. Classification (NCBI taxonomy): domain Eukaryota; kingdom Viridiplantae; phylum Streptophyta; class Magnoliopsida; order Malvales; family Malvaceae; genus Hibiscus; species Hibiscus syriacus. The sequence goes on from NW_024061893.1 coordinate 1,221,899, forward strand.
AAAACCGCCATATTACCCTTAATGAATTGCTTTTACTAACAGAGGAAGAAAAGATGATGTAAAGCATGGTTTACAAGTAATACCAAGATATTTGAAGCCAAATGTGAACGGTTCTCCGACTGATTATTCTCGTTGTCCATATTATTTGGATTGTTGATGCCTCTTCCTTTTATAATTGATTCCGGACTTTCATTTCCCAAAACCTCCAAGGCATCAGCATAAGCAGCTGCAGTCTGCTCACTTAATTGTTTCATCAACCCAATGGCATCGTAGCTTCTCTCCACAGGGCTCATAATATATCCTATGCCCTGGAAACACATTCCAATCATTACGAACCATAAACAGAGAGTTTTAAGTTCTAAAAATCTACCTCAATTGTTATGTCTGTGTCAATCCTTGGGCCGGGAACAAAAGAGTTAATAAACCAAGGAGATTTCCATGCTGAAGGCGATTCAGTACTTTTGAATGGAGTATCTCCAAATCTGCCAATCCATATCAAGAAAGGAAACTTGTAAACAACCAATCAATTTATCCTAGCATTTGAAGTGCAGGGACATAATGTAGCAATATAATAACAATAGGTAGCAGTTTAATCTTACATATTATAACTTTCAGTTGCAGCATTATTCCCAGTATAATCAACCAATTCTCTAGAGTTGCTGATGAATCAGTACATTGTACTGTAGTATCAACAACTGAGTGGCCTTCACTCTTATTTATTTTCGGAGTAGGGGAGCCAACAACTATGCATGCGTTTCCTGATAAGCATTCAGATGCAAGGCCCTAATTTGTTATGGCTCCTAAGCTTTTATGATACCGATTTCTTGGAGTTTGCAAGCTTGAAGACAACAATAATTTGTCTGCTTTAGGACCAACATGATTAGGAGAAAACAACATTGGATCATTTAAATTACGCTCAACAAGCACAGCAGCAGGCCGCTGAACCTGTCAAAAGTATAAAGAAAAATATTAGTAAATAATAAATCAATTCACTATTAGATGCAAAATGGATATAAATGTAATAAAGAAAAAGGAATTAAGACCAAGATTTCCAATTTTGTATATGAACTAACAGTTTGTAAGAATCAGCAATGTCAGTTTTGTCCTTGATATGAATTTCGCAGGCTTCTTTTTCTATGTTTCGTGGGGAACTAGTTCCATTAGAATCATTCTTCTGAACTTTGTCATCTAAAGATTCAGTACGATCTCCCCATTGACGTGTTCCTCATCAAATGCTTGAGATGAGTTTTCTTTTTCTTCAATGGAGACAATGGAGTTGGTTTTATGTTCAGATGGGCACACTTGTGATGTGTTGCCAGTCCCACTATCATTGAACATTACATTCAAGCGAGAAAAATCTTTGGTCAAATTGGTTTTCATATCAGTTTCCAGCTGTTTCTCTCTTCGTCTCTCTGATAAAGGTGACACAAGGTCACGATGGCGTTTCTTCAAAATGGATGGTGTGCCAGTAAAAGTTTTTGCAGCACTTTTCAGCAGTTCATCAGGACTATTGTCCCATGACGGTGAATCCCACAACTGAAATGGACTGATGCAGTTCGTATTAGACATCGTCAGCTGGTGAATACCAAGAGGACTATATTCTTGCTGCATATCACAGCCAGAGGGTACAACAAGGTCACAGCTGAAAAATGGAATATCCAAGCTTGGAAATCGAGGAGGCTCATAACATAGACCTCCAACATCTTGATCTGCCGGCAAGGTTGGCTTATCATCCACCATAGGAGAAGTTTCTACTACATTTGATTCTAAACCAAAAGTATTCACTGGAACCAACTTCCGAGAATCCTTGTCAAGTTATGATTGCCCTTGCAGGTCTGTTTTATCTGTGTGATAATCACTGGTATCGATATTTGGATGACTGAAGCCTGAGAAAATGGTGCATTTGTGAAGCCATCCATTTCAACCATATTAGATCCTAGTGTACAATTTTCAGAGGCAAAGCATCCATCATCCACTTCTTTCGAGAATAGGACACTACAGCATTCATCATCGGGTATCAAAGTTTGTTCTGGTTTGTCAGAAGCTGCAACCATATTAAAGGTGTAGGAGCACTTAGTCCTACAGAAGACTGAAATGCAATATTCATCACTTCAAGGCTTTCGCTGGAGTCTAAACAGTTATTTGGTCCCAATGGTTCTTGCCCCCAAATCCAGAGAAGAAATATCAGGTAGATCTGGTAAACCAAACTGGCAATCCCCACTCACAGAGCACCCTTCACTAGACATTTCCGGAATGGAGAAGTTGACAGCTTCCAAAGGTGTGTAATACTCTTCTGAACAAGGTGCTGGACTGGAATTTTTCTCCTTTGCCATACCAGTCGTCTCAGTGAAGTGGAATTACTCTCTTGTATTCAAAGCAGCATTAGCCAAATCACTTGTAGACTGCGAGCAGCTAACCATAGGTGATTCTTGGCTGCATTCTGATATGTCCTCTTCTGTCGTAAATTTGGCAGTACTATCATCTACATTGCTCTGAATCGTCAAATAAGATGAAGGCGTAGGCTGGCTTTGATTAGCAAGAAGTGAGAATCTAAATTGTTCTAGAAGGCCTGATGCTATATAAGAATCCAGTTTCTTTTGGATCGAACTGTTCCAGTGATTTTTTATTGCATTGTCTGTCCTGTTACCAGTACAAAGATAGATATAAAGAATGTTGAAATGCAAGAAATGTGAACTTCTAACAAACATAACATTAGAGTTTAGACAAATATCAGCTGATGACTTGCAGTTACAGGAGGAAGTAAAATGAAGACGAGACAAATAAAGGTGATCTCAATATAACTTTGATGGAAAGATGTGGCCTCTGAATAATAAGTTGACATACCTTCCTGGCAAAATTTTTGAGAGCTCGGCCTATCTATTCCCAAAAATCTGATGAACACGAATCAGAGCCAACTCTTCTTCTTGAGTCCATGCCTGTTTGTTTATGGCAGGATTGAGATTATTATGCCACCTGCATTAGTACTTATTTGTAAGAGCACATATGTAAAATAAGAACAAATTCTTTCCTATATTTTGAGAAAGGGGAGAAGTACAACGGCAAAAACTTGCATAAAATATAAGAGAAGATGTTTGCAATAACATTGGAGAGTGAAAAGCCTCTCACAAATTGTTAAAATCAACAACATTAAATCAATTCGACCAGGCTTAGCTCAGCTGTTGTCATCATCCTAAGAAAGGTAAATTCTAAGATTCAAACTCCTCTCCTTGACTTCTCCAAAGTTCCTAATGTAAATATTATTAAAATATTAAAGTTAACAGTTCCATTATCACACCTTTCTCTGCATTGCTTTCCAATTCGTCCAGGTAAGTGCTGAACAATGGTTGACCACTTTTTCGGCCCATATTTGCTCACCAACTCAATTATTTGTTCATCCTCCTGTTTAAATTTCTCAAAAGCAACTCAGAATACTTATCGAGAAAATTCTGTTTGTTCTATCAGTACTCAACTAAAAGAACTGTTTTAAAAAAATAATAAAAGGGGTAGCAAAAATAATCACCTCTTTAGACCATGGCCCTTTAACGAGCTCAGGATTCAAGACCTTTTGCCACCTGTGTAAGCAATGTACATCAGTCCGATCCTTGAAACACTCGGCTGCAGATGAACCGGCTTACAATTAGACCATTTAAAACAATGCGCAAAGAGCTATTATGCCTCTTAAATTCAAGAAGAATACCTATCTTTTTCCAATTTTTTCCTTTAAAACGTTGAACAGCATTGCACAGAATCTCATCCTGGAAGCCCATATAGTTATGTAGTCAAAATGAAAAATCATTAAAGGATATGCATGCGACTAAATTATAGATATTACACTGATAGAGATATTACAGGGTAGGACTAAATTAGTGGACGCAATAATACATGGCAGAAAAAGAGCAAAAAAGTAATAGATTGGAAGGCAATGTCTTAAAACACAAGAGAGCAGCCATAGACTACGATGGATACCTCTTCAGCTGTCCACTGTCCTTTTGTAGAACGTCTTGTAGGACCGATAGTCCTCCTATAGAAGCATTGCAAAGTCAGCAAAGCACGGCACTTCATAAAATAATCAATTTCTAAAATATACATATACAAACATTACATTGAGAGGGAGGGCAATAGCACCCTAGAACACCAATCCTGGATTTTAATGAATTTTCAGTAAGAGGTTCTAAAAGGAAACAACCATATCGGTTTAAAAAGAAATACCCATGAAGAGTTCGCATTCTCTGAGAATCATCGCTGATGCTGAGCCCAACCGAAGGGGTCGACTCTGTTCTGTCACCTTCCATAGTTCTTCTGTAAATGAATAAAGCTGCATCCCGCAATACCAACTCTACAACGATTTTCCCCGCAATCTACTTTCCAAATCATTAGAAATCAAACTATAAAGTTCCTGCCCGCCAAACAACAGAGCAAACAAACATAAATGGAAAAAGAAATCCGAAAACATATACATATAGATATAAAAAATTGCACACTAGCAACTTAAAAAGTCAGAACTCATAAGTTTCATCTCTTCTGTTTTCCTTCTCGCTCGTTGTGGTTTCTTGTGGTACACTGCGGCTCTTGTTAGAAGATGGACTGGCGAAAATTGTTTGGAGGCTTGGCAGATCAGAATCTGGAATTTCCCCCCCCCCCAATTTCGCGATGGAATCCCGACTGTTTCCCCACCTTCAGAGATCCTCGACGACGGAATTTCCGAGTGGAAATATTCACTTGTGGGTCAATTCCTGGGGTTGTTCCAAGTTTCACTTCACTTCATCGGACTGTTGACAATTTATGGAGTAAAGCGCAGCCGAGATCTCGAATTCAGGTCAGTCCTGCTGAAAATAACATCTTCATTTTCTCTTTTAGTAATGAATCTGCTAGATACTGGTTACTTGAACATGGTCCATGGCATGGCATGTGCATAATAAACCCTTAATACTTAGGAAATAGGAACCTAACCTGAAAAGCCTTAGCTTTAACTTGTCTAAAATCCCTGTTTGGGTTTAATTGTACAACGTTCCCCTTGAACTTTTCTCTAGAGCAGGCTTAAACTATATAACAAGTGCCATTGGAGTTCTAATCTCTATGGACTCGATTACTGCTGCAAAATCACGGCTTGAGTTTGCAAAAGTCTGTGTAGAAATTAGTGTTAAAGATACAATTCCTAAACACATTAATGTAGTACTGAAAGATGGGCAAACAACCTCGATCAGTGTAGAGGTTCCTTGGCTACCCTAATCTTGTAGAAGATGCAATGTTTTCGGACATAATGAAAAAGGATGCATGCTTAAAGTCAACACGAATCCTACTGTTTCACAAGTTTGGAAGAAGAAAGGAGAAATCATTCCCAATTCTGCAGCCACTCATGTTGGAGGGATAGAAGCGTTACAAGAACCTGAAAAAATAGAGAATCATGCCTCTACTATTTCTGAAGCAAATAACCAAAAATCAACAGACTCAACTGCTGCTTATACGCAAGTTACTGCTGGAAGCGATTCTAATGCTCTAAGAAAGGAGGTTGAGGTTCATTGCGACATTAATGCTCCAACTAGAATAGAGAACCTTAATTCATCTAATGAAGCTGCTAATAAGCAACAAGGCGACGATACAGTTGTTGTCTCGCTCCAAACTGTTGTTGCTGCAAGTGAATCAATACTCGTACAGCCTACTGAAATTGTAGAAATTGATATAGCTCAACCCAATGTGCTTAAAAGGAGTCGAGGCAGACCTGAAAAAGCTAAATCTCAATTTTCAGGGTCATCAAACAGATTCGATATACTCAGTAATGCTGAAGAGACACCAAATTGTTCATAAAATTTGCAAAGAAAACCGAGAGCTGCTTCATTGGGAGTTGCAAACTTAGTGAAAGAACTTAAATCAAAAAAGAAGGAACAAGTTGATAGAGCTAAAGGTCTTAAAGCTGGAGGTCAAGGGGGTTCTTTGGGATCACCTTCTCAATGTTAATCAGCTTCTGGAATATTAGAGGACTTAACAGTCCTCTAAAACAGAATAAAGTGGTACTTCGAGCCACTCAGAATAATGTTGACATCCTTTGCCTTTTTGAGACTAGAGTTAAGGTGGACAAAGCAGAGGCAATTTTCACTTCTAAATTCCAGAACTGGAATTATTGTTCTAATTATGATTTTGCTTATAATGGTAGAATTTGGGTTCTTTGGAGGAAGGGTATTAATCTCTCTATCATTCAAATTACTGATCAATGCGTTACTGTTAGAGGATCTCACCATGGTTCTCCTTTGTTTATCTCGGCTATTTACGGAAGTAACGATGGGATTGCTAGAAGACAGCTCTGGCATAGCTTACGAGAAGTTGATTCTACTGTTAATAAGTCACCTTGGGTCCTAGGAGGGGACTTTAATATTATCATGCTTTCCCATGAAAGTTCCGACCATGATGTAATTGGAAATTATCTCACTTCTGATATGAAAGATTTCCAGGATCTAGCTAATGAGCTTGAACTCCATGACCATCCTTATTTTGGTCCTTCTTACACTTGGAGTAACAAGCAAAAAGAATTTTTCCTTGCAAGAAAACTCGACAGGGTCATGATAAATTCTAATTGGGCATCGACCTTTCAGAACTCTTTTGTTGAGTTTATTACTCCAGGAGTGTCGGACCACTACATGTCTCTTACTTGGCTTTCCAAAGAAGTTCCAGCAAATAGGCCAAAGCCATTCAATTTTTGGACTGCTCATCCTTGCTTTTTGAATGAAGTAAGCCAATCCTGGCTCCAACCTGCTCATGGAAATCCTATGCAAATCCTCCTTACTAAACTTAAAAGGCTCAAAACTTGCCTTATAAGATTTAACAAGGAGAACTACAACAATCTTTCGGCTCGAGTTAAAATGATAAGAAGCGAGTTGGAACAACAGCAAATCCTAACTTTAAAGGGTGAGGAAGCATTCGATAAGGAACTTTTATTACAAGATGAGTTGAAAACTTCAGAAGACGAGGAAGCTTCGTTTCTCAAGCAAAAGGCAAAAGTTCAGTGGATTAAAGATGGAGACAAAAACACCAACTTTTTCTACTCGACGATTGCTTTTAAAAATAAGCGTGATACAATCCGTGTTCTTATTGATGAACAAGGCAATCGTTTGGAGTCCTTTGAAGCAATGTCGGAAGAAATTATCTCTTTCTTTCATAATCTGATTGGAACAGCTGACAACATGGTAAAAGAAACTGATCTTACTCTACTAAAAGAATTAATCAATTTCTCACTGCCTTCTGAAGATTCAACAAGCCTTGTTAAAGAAATTACTAGAGAAGAAATTCAGAAAGCTGTTTTTTGCCAAGGTAATGATAAAGCTCCAGGTCCCGACGATTTCACTCCATACTTCTTCAAGAACTCATGGAATATAGTGGGTGAGGATGTTGTAGCTGCAGTCAAATTTTTCTTTCTTAATACTACAATTCATCCTGCTTTTAATTCTACTATTATTGCTCTTGTTCCAAAAATTCCTAACCCGAGTGCAGTTAAAGATTACCGGCCGATCTCCTGTTGTTCTGTTATCTACAAGATCATTACTAAAATCATTGTTAGAAGATTGACTGATTTCCTCCCTGAGATTATCACTTTGAATCAAACGGCATTCATCAGAGGAAGGAACATTATTGATAACACCCTTCTTGCTCAGGAGATGGTAAAAGGATATGGCAGAACTTCTATCTCCCCAAGATGCGCTATGAAAATTGACTTGCATAAAGCTTTCGACTCCATTCATTGGGGATTCATCTCACAAATTCTTAAAGCTCTCCAACTTCCTCATGCTTTCATTGCTTGGATCGAAGCCTGTTTTAAAGGAGCAAGGTTTTCCATTTCTTTTAATGGGACATTAATCGGCTACTTTAAAGGTGCACGAGGCCTAAGGCAGGGAGACCCTCTTTCTCCTTACCTTTTTGTTCTCGTAATGAATATTTTATCTCGAATGCTTAATTTATCTGCCGAAAGAGGAATGTTTGGTTATCATCCTAAATGCAGGAAAATAGGCCTTACTCACCTATCGTTTGCCGATGATTTAATGATCTTCTGCAAAGGTAATATTGAATCTGTTGTTGGTGTTCTCACTATTCTTGATCACTTCTATGGAATCTCTGGGCTTAAATTGAATCCTTCAAAATGTGAGATTTTTGCTGCGGGGCTTACGTTAACAACCACTGAGGAATTAAAACTGATTACTGGGTTTCATATCGGAAGACTTCCTGTCCGTTACCTTGGTATTCCTCTTGTCACCCGCAAGCTTACCGAAAAGGACTGTCAACCTTTAATTGATATCATCAAGCTCAAGCTTCATCACTGGACTGGGAGAAATCTCAGTTATGCAGGGAGATTAGAGCTCATTCGATCAGTCTTATTCAATGTCAGCAACTACTGGTGTAGACAACTTGTTTTACCAGCTTCTATTCTTAAGAAAGTGGAACAAATTTGCTCAAGGTACTTCTGGAAAGGAGCAGATAAATCTGCCGCTGGTGCTCGCGTGCGCTGGGAAACTATATGTCTCCCCAAATCCGAAAGTGGCCTAGGACTAAAGAACATTAAAGCTTGGAATAGAGCTTGCCTCATTAGTCTAATTCGGAAAATATTGGCGGGAGACGGGTCACTGTGGGTTGCATGGCTTAAGGCCTATATTTTCAAGGAGCAGGACTTTTGGCATTTCCGAGCTACTGCAAATGTAAGTTGGAGTATCAGCAGAATCTTAAAAACAAGGGCTGAAGCTTTTCCAATTTTTTCAGCCGGTTCACCGCATATTAGGGAAATTTGGGATTTGGTTCGATTCAAAGGGCAAAATGTTTCATGGCATAAACTTATTTGGTTTCCATTGCATATTCCAAAGTTTAACTTGATAACTTGGATGGCATTACTGAACAAATTGCCTACTAGAGATCGCCTACTTCGAATGGGAATTACCACAGACAGTCTTTGTGTTAATTGTTGCAACTCTTACGAGACAAGGGACCATCTCTTTTCGCAATGTTCTCTAACAGTGGAACTCTGGTATTCAATTTTGAATCTTAATGGGATGAAGATCATTTACTTATCATGGGATGAAATGGTTTCAAAGGCATGTTCATCATGGAAAGGGAAGTCTCTTCTTACTTCCATCTTGAAAATTTTCTGGACTGCTTTTATTTACTCTATGTGGCAAGAAAGAAACCAGAGAATATTCCAAGGACGTCGTAGAACGATTGATTGCTTGCTCAAAGATGTTAAAGACGTTGTTGGAATCCGCCTTAGGGAAACAAATATTAATAGACTAGATAGTACTAACCTAATACTTTGTAATGCTTTGGGTATAGTCTAACCAATCATTTTGTAGGCTGTAATTTTGATTCTTTCATTATTGATTGGTGGATGGTTGTAACTAGACCTTGATTTGGATAATAAAATCAGAATTATCCAAAAAAAAAAAAGTGAAGATCAATATATAAATTTAAATTTCATTCAATTTTCAACGACTCGTAAATTGGATAAAGAACCGATAGTTATTGAAGCATATTGTTAAGCATGTAATTTAAACATCAAGATCGATGGAAGAAAGTTCAAACTCGCAAGATGAAGAAAAAAAATACTAAAAAGAAGATGAAGAAAGCACTTACTGAACTGAGCTTCGGAACCCGAGAAATGAAGAATCTGATGAGAGGAAGTAGAAACAAATCGCCTTTGCAGAACCAATCGAGGATAGGTAGAGAAAGCAAAGATTTAGGATCTGCAAATGCACTGGGAAGATTACAGAAGATGAAATGGAAAAGATCAGACAAAGAGCAAAGGAAGCCAAGCAGGAAATGGAGAGAAATTGAAAAGGTCTATAAAATTATTCAAACGTACGGGGCGGACCAATAGAGTTTCAAACCTATAGTTAAAGATCGAACATTTTTTGGATTTGACGGCCAGGATTTCTCCACCTGGAACTCGCGACAGTATGTAGGCTTTCCTTCAATCCTCCCCAACGATCAAAATTTATTTTCTTTTATTATATTATTGCTATGAAAACAAAAAATAAAAAACATTGCATCACATATTAAATAATTTTAACAATATAAGTTTAATTATCGTTACCTAAACTTTAATGTACCAAAAAAAATCTAACTTTAATTTTTATTAATTAATACGTATAATTTTAAAATAATTAGTTGTTTAATTATACTAAAAATAAGTATTAAATATCTAATATACATAAAAAAATAAAAAATAAATACTCATTTGCACTAAAAAAATTAGTAATTAACTTATTGCATTAAAACAATGAGTACTACATTGAGCATAAATGTCAAAGTATTGCATTAAACATATTCTACATGTTATTGGTTACAACGTGATTTGAACATTTATTTCCGTTTTCCTACTCCCGAGTCCCAAAAGCCATTTTCTTTACAAAATCAACGAACATTTTTTCATTATTTCCAATTTTGCAATCATAAGTTAAAATAATATATCAACAAACTATAATTGTAGTTAATAATCGAAAATATACAAAAACCTATAAATAATAATTACCTAAACTAACTAAAATCAAAAAATAAATCGCATGTATCTACATCCCATCTATGACAGCTTTAATTTATTTGAGTAAATTATTAAAATGATCATTTTGAATTATTAATTTTAAAAAGTAACATTTTAGTAATTAATAGGAAAATAATTTAATTGTATTAAAACTTTAATTAAACAATCTGTTTATAACCTTGAAAAAAAAATATTTATTACCTAATCCACCCATAAACTAGTAATTATCCAACACAAAGTAACCTTAGGTCCTTGATGCCCTAATGAAGAATTACCTTTTGGATTATATTCTGTCAAATTAAGATTATGTTTTGGTTATATTTCGGAATGTCTCATAATGAACGGAGAGGCTCCCCTTCTCTGCCAAGTCTGCCAGAACTCTTCCGGCATAAAACAAATATTTTATAAGCAAAACAATAATAATATCATGGGACATTATAAACTTGAAATTTTGAAGAGTGAAAATAAGACGGTTAAAATCATTCCAGCTACAAAAATACGTTATAACTTAAGACTGCGGATATAAGCTAAGCACAATCATAAACCAAGAAAGAAACAAGCATCACAGCCTATTCGCCCTCCCCCCATAAATCCTTAAGTTGTTGTACAAAAATGGTCTCAAAACCCATCTGACGTCCATAGGATCAATCACTGTCAACCTGCTCAAGTTCTTCTAGCTTTGTTTGGTGAATCATTTCCTCTTCCCCGTCCTCGTTTTCCACCTCTTAAGTGCTTTCCTCCCCTGATAAAAAGGGAAAACAGTTCAACGGGTGAATTTACATAGAAGAAAGAACAACGGAGGAGGATTTTCATAGGGAATTGCTTATCCAGACAAAAGAACAAAGCTATTGAAAATGTTTGTCGGCACTGACCTTCCCTGAAAGCACTTGTTTCCACGAAACTTTTCTTAGCCACCACGAAGTAGACTCCAATATTCTTTCTCGGCATCACCTAAAAATATTTCCCAGCTCATTATCAGTTCCTCATCTGATACATCAGGGTTATTTATCTCAACCTACAGCTATCAGTTCCTCAAGTACCAACATATTACACCAATGTATGCAAGTGGAATGTTAGTCAATATCAATATAACATGAAACAAAAATGAGAAATAATGTTTAATTAAATTAAATGGAAGGTGATTTTTTCCTTACCGGTCACAGGTTCTAAAGTGGCAGTGAAATTTTTGACAACCAAACCACCTTCTTTAGCCAGGACAGCAGCAGCACGAGCTTTCTGGGCTGCTTCTGGTGAATCAAACCGAATGTAACCCTTATCCTCACCAATTTTGAAGTCAACATATTTCACATGTAATACAATTCATGGTAAGAAATACTAAATAAGAAATCTCAAAATAATTAAAACAAAGTTAGAGAAACAATTATATAGTACAAGGTCAGTTATTTGATCTTTCTTCTAGGTTTTTTTTTCAATTATTGTTCATATAAAACCAACTTCTTTTTGAAGTAAATAGTATAACGAAATGATCAATCAAGAAAAGAGTAACCAATTTCAATAATACCTTAACGGCGCCAAATTTTTTGAAAGCTTCCTTCAAATCTTCACGTATAACAACATTGAGATCATCTTTAAAAGCAGATGCAGTGGATTTTTGTTCTGTATCCTCATTCTTTGGAATGGGACTTTTGGTGTCTGTTTCATCAGCAGCATGTTTATCATAAGTCTTTTCTTCATTGGTTGCAGTCTTCTCTTCACTCTTTTCAAACCCACCTTCCTTTGCAAGTACATCAGTACCATTTGGTTCTCCAGAGTCCACATCTGAAATTTTCTTCAATGTAAATGCAACAAGTAGGCCTTTACGGTAGCTGTAACAAATCATTACATGGAGTTCAATTACAAACATATGGCAACAGAAAAACTAATGCCAGATAAAGATTGGGATTAATTAATTACTTGTCCTCAGCATTCGAGTGGTTATCACCATTTGAACCTGTAGCTGGATGATTATCCTCAAACTCATATGCTTATTCCTCTCTTATAGCATTAAAATCCTTCCTGCAAAGAAAATTGTAAGAACAATCAAGTCAGAAAAAATATTGTAACAGCAACTACAATCATTGGTTTCACCATATAACACAATTAGGAAAACAAATTGCAACAAATCAAATAGTAAAATGTAAAGCTTACTTTGGTTTCAATTCCAATTCAGCTCCCGCATAAACCAAGCTTTTCTCCAAAAATTTCAGTGCATCTTCCTCAGCTGAGAATTCAATCAATGCAGTGCCACAAAAATACTTTTTGTTTGCCACATGACGAGGTAACCTCACACCATTAACCTAAGAAATAAGCAAGAGGGAAATCAAATTCACATTGAACCACAAACATATTTATAATCCCTAAAGAAATCACCAGTGATCAAATTATAATTATAATTAAATTAGGAAAAGATAATAGATAATATGACAACTATTACTTTCATAGCGCAAATACCTTGGCATATTGGCCAAAAAAAAGACTTGCACGTCTTCCATCTTGACATTAAACTCGAATGGTGATGCAGCAACTGTTCTATTATCTAATTGTATTGAGAATTAAAAAATTGTTGCTTTGGCAACCGGAGGTTGATTTGGTCAAAATTAGGCAGTATATTTTTGTTGAAATTAATATCTCCATCACCTGAAGTGTTTGCAGTATTACTTTGTGAATTGGAGTTTTTAACTAGACTCCAACAATCCTTCTTCAAGTAATCATTCTTTCTACAATTGTAGCATTTTAAATTCTTCTTTCTTTTCGATTTTGATCTATTATATTTGTGACTGTTGCTTTGTTCACGTTCTGTTGATTTCCCTCTCATCGTTGTCAACGCTTCTGCTTGTTGCAGATTTATTTGTTTGTTTTCCTTGTTTTTACGCCGATTTTCTTCTTATAGAACAGCAGCTGCAACGTCATCGAAGACTAGACTGATGACATTATTATTTGTCAAATTGATGATGAGTTGATCATAAGAATCAGGTAGATTTTGAAGTAAAAGTTTAACACGTTCTTGTTCTTCTATTGTACATCTTAAGGATGTAAGCTGAGAAAATAAAGTATTCAGTGTGTTTAAGTGCTCCGTCACTGAAGTAGATTTTGACATCCAGAGAGTGTACAATTTCCTCTTAAAGAAAATTTTATTATGTAACGATGTAGACTTGTACAGATCGTACAGTTTGTTGAGATTATCCCATATCTACTTAGCTGTCTTCTTCTCTTCAATGCTTAACAATACTTCATTTACTAATGTTAGATGAATGTTTATCATAACATTCCTGTCCATTTCAATCTATTTGTTATCATCTTTGAAATTTATCGAACTTTCACTAATAACGGCTAGATAACTGTCTTTCCTCAATATAGACTTAATCTTTAATTTCCACAATGAAAAATTTATCCCGTTGAATTTTTCAATATCTAATAAAGAAGTGGATGTGCCAACTTTATTCCCTGAAAGATTGAAACCCAATTTAAAATTAATTAATTATATATAAGCATATAAGCATTTTTTGTATTAACTTATGAGAGAGAGAAAAAATATTTTTTTGAGTTTGGAAAAACTGACCGACTTCAGAAACCTTGAGGGAAGAGGAAATTCTGAGAGTTTCAGCCACAGCTTTTAAAGTAGCCTCTGGTACATCTTCTGCCTTCACATCCCTTAAATTCAAATGGCTTCTCATCTTTGAAAACGAACAAATCAATGCTAAACTAACCACTTATTTTTAATAAAAAGTCAAAGTTAAGAACAACAACAATAAGCAGAGCATGGAGTAAGTAAATAAAATATGATTCGAACAACGCGGAAAATAGTTCTCAAAAAGAGAAGGATACTGCCATCATCGCTTTCGCTGATTTTCTTCTTGAGAAAGCCATCTCTTGGAATATTGCTATCACTGAAGTAGAACTCTACCTGTAAAATTAAAAAAAAACAATAATAAGCGATTGAAAGGTAAAAGGGAAATTAAACTGGAAAAAATGGGAAAGAGGGGCTTATTGACCTGACGAAGAACGGCATTGGCAGTATCTTCGCTTAAAGAAGGCGTCGCCATTATTGCACGGTAAGGTGGTAAGGTGTTTGAGAGATCAAAATGAAAGGAGTTTTCAAGTTAAGAAAACGAAAAGAAGAGTGATGAGTCTGTAGGGTTTTTGGCGATGAATAGCTTTTGGGTTGGGACTTGGGAGTTTATATTGTGAATGGTGGGCTTTTTAATTTCTGAAACTCCTTTTCTAGTATAAAACTTAATTTAAATCCCAAACCCTAACTGACACGATCGGGACTTGGGCTAATCTCCCCTGCCAAGTCGACACGAAATTTGCCATTGACGTTCCATCCAAGTCAGAACATTATATTTCAATACCCAATTATCAACTATCACTTTTATTATGATTTTATCGTCTAATTTTTTTTTTAAATCATATTAACATTTTATTTTAATTTTATTTTGAACATCTGTCACTAAAAATTAATCTTATAATAACATATTAACGGTACATCACCGTTAATGTAGTCATTTTCTTGAACCTGTCCTCGGATGGCACCAATGGGCTTACGTGGTAAAAACACAAGCAAAATCAAGATCAAAGCAAAATCAAGATCAAATCAAAATCATGTTGTCGTAACCGTCTTTCGGTTGTGTCCGGGATTGGACTTCGACTTAGAAAAATGTGGATTGGAGTCGTCACCGATCATTTATTTAAAAATAAATGGGTTGATCGGATACCCTATTTCTTACCTGATCTGCGTCTTACCAGAAATATGTCGGGCTCGGGAGTCGGTTACGGTCAAGGAAGGATTAGCACCCTTGAACCGCCCTTTCGGTACTACGTAATTTCCAGTTGTCTTAATTAAGAAAAATAACAAGTTAAATTAAAAGGTAAAGTTTCGATCCTAATTACTTACCCTTGATTGATTTGAAAATATCCTTTAAAAAAATTGAGAAATGTGTTAGATAAACAAGGTAAAGAAAACAAATAAGATACAAGGGAAAAAATAAAATAAATAAAATAAATAAGTAAGATAAGAAAAAAATAGTAAAGTAATAATTATATATAGTAATATTATATTATAAGTAAAATATTAAAGAAATATATATATATAATAATAATAAAATATAGTAAAAAATAAATGAAAATAATTTAATATATATATATATACATATAATAATAATAACATAAATAATAAAAATAAATGAATAAAATATTCATATAATAAATAAAGGGACTAATATAGATTTTTAAAAAGCTCTTCCCTTCCTTTAACCGAAAATCAAACCGGTTTTTAAAAATAAGCCTCGGGGTAGATCTAGGTTCGAAACTTCGAAACCCCACCCATTTTGGTCATCGGCGCAACCCACGTTTTGGGTTATTCGAACCAAATCTCAAGAAAAATAACGTGCACATGCAAAAGAAAAAAAAATGCTACATTTTATTTCCTTTTCGAATCCTTTACAATAGTTTTGTCTTTGTATCTTCTCGTGCTTTCCTCTATGTTTTGTGTGTAAATCGTGTGTTACAATAGTGAGTTACAATGGCTATTTATAGTACTTGTGGATCCTATCTTTAAGAATTTAAATCTTAGTAGAACTCTATCTTATTTTTAGGAGTTTGAATCCTAGTAAAATTTTATCCTATTTTTAGAAGTTTGAATCATAGTAGGACGAAAATGTGTGTTGACAGTTGTCCCTCTTTGCCCATAGTCGTGTAACGGGGATAGGGCAAAGATTAAAAGACACACTTTTCGTTCAGTGGAGTTGAAAATTAACTCTGATGTTTCAATAACTCCTTGTCGAATTGAGTTACGGATGACTCCTCCATCGTGAAGTCGAGTTCATCTTGAAATGATATGAAATTGAAGCCGTAGTTCGGAATTTGAATCAGCACGTGGCTTCCTGTTACCCTTTGGTCTTCTTCTCGGTTTAAAGACCATGGATCGGAATCGAACTCAGAAATCTTCATTGACAGATAGCTTTTTCTTGACTTAAGCTATGTTGTTTGAAAATGGTTGCTTGTCACTAAAGCACGGCTAACCCATGTCATCTTCTCGACTTGAAAACCTCGACTGCAACCGGAAAGTAGTGCGATTGATGTGTCATCGAGCTGAATGGAGTCGAACTCGACAATTTTGATGGCAGATAATCCTTCTTTGAGTTGGATATCCTTCGTCGTGAAGTTGAAATCTAAGTAAGTAACATTGTTCCGAGTCCAATATCCTTCGCCGTGAAGTTGAAATTGACTCTGGAACCGGGAAATTGTTTGTTGACAACCAGCCGTCCCTTCGTTGTGAAGTTGAACTTGTGTTGTCTCGAGTCCAATATCCTTCGCTGTGAAGTTGAAATTGACTCTGAATGAAATTTTATTGACAAGCAGCGGTCCCTTCGTCGTGGAGTTGAACTTGCGTTGTCTGGAGTCCAATATCCTTCGTTGTGAAGTTGAAATTGGCTCTGAGATTGGGAAGTTGTTGTTGACAAGCAGCGGTCCCTTCGTCGTGAAGTTGAACTTGCGTTGTCTGGAGTCCAATATCCTTCGTTGTGAAGTTGAAATTGGCTATGATATTGGGAAGTTGTTGTTGACAAGCAACGGTCCCTTCGTCGTGAAGTTGAACTTGCGTTGTCTGAAGTCCAATATCCTTCGTTGTGAAGTTGAAATTGGCTCTGAAATTGAGAAGTTGTTGTTGACAAGCAGCGGTCCCTTCGTTGTGAAGTTGAACTTGCGTTGTCTGGAGTCCAATATCCTTCGTTGTGAAGTTGAAATTGGCTCTGAAATTGAGAAGTTGTTTGTTGACAACCAGCCGTCCCTTCGTTGTGAAGTTGAACTTGTGTTGACTCGAGTGTCACGATATCCTCCGTCGTGGAGTTGAAATCGCGGATGTTTGGCTTCGAGCTAGACATCCTTCGTCGTGAAGTTGAAATCTATTCTTGAGCAAATTGTGTCGTTTCAAGAGAAACTGTCTCAAGGGAGACACAATTTGTTTAAATGAAAACATATTCAAAGATTTCATTAAATTGTTTTCAAAGTTTATGTTTGGAGAGAAACTGTCTCAAGGGAGACAAAATTCGTTTCAAGGGAAGCTGTCTCAAGCGAGATAAAATTCATTTCAAGGGAAATGTTTTCAATGTTTATGTTTCAAGAGAAACTGTCTCAAGGGAGACAAAATTTTCTGTTTCGAGGGAAACTATCTCAAGAGAGAGAAAAAAATCATTTCAAGGGAAATGTTTTCAATGTTTATGTTTCAAGAGAAACTGTCTCAAGGGAGACAAAATTTTCTGTTTCGAGGGAAACTATCTCAGGAGAGAAAAAATTAATTTCAAGGGAAATGTTTTCAAGGGAAATGTTTTCAAGAGAAACTGTCTCAAGGGAGACAAAATTTTCTGTTTTGAGGGAAACTATCTCAAGCAAGATAAAATCTTCTTAAAAAAACAGCCTTGAGTGAAATGAAATGCCTTCTTTCGAGTGAAAACGATATCAAGCGAGACAAATCTTGTTTTAAGAAAAATAATCTTGAGTGAAATGAATCTTCTTTCGAGAAAAACAGTCTCAAGTGAGACAAAGTATGTTTTAAGAAAAACAAATTTGAGTGAGATAATCATCTGCATTAAATGAGACTGTCTTAAGTGAGACAAAGTTTATATTGGAAATGTTGAATCTGGAGATGAACGTCGATCTTTCAATCTGTCGAGTTGGCTTTTAATCTCATCTTCTCCTGAAAGATCTGTAAAAATGTATATGGATGTAACTATCCTGATGATGTATGCTTGATGTATGCCCAAATGAAATTTATTTGCTGTTGAATTTGCCCTCAAGGGAGGAAAAATCAAGGTTTTTATTGCTCATGATGATGAATTCAAAGATGCAAATTTCATGTGTCATGTATGTACGTGTTGATGTATATGTTGAGATGTGAGGGGAATGGTTACGTGTGCAGTCTTCATTCTGACTTAATTTGTCTTCATTTCCACAAGGGTGTACTCTTGCAGACCTCAAAACAATTTTTCCTTCCCTTATCAAATTTTACCCCAAAGATGGTTTCCTTTGCCTCTGTTTCGATCTTGAGCTTCGGAGCGATATTTGTTGAATTCCAAGATATGCTTCCAGAGAACTTATCTTGTTTGAAAATGCTTTTCTTCTTTCGAATTTTCAAAATTTTGAAAAATATCAAAAAGAACTTTTGAAAAAGTTACCTATTTCTAGGTTTCACAATTGAAGCAAATCATAAAACATGAGTTCATTGGATATCAAATGAATCAAACACTCTTTTAATCTTTGATAGCTGCAAATCTTTGACAAATATCAAGATCGAAAATTTGGTCTAGAGGTGGGTTTGTTTCATCGATTTGGTTATCGTGAAGATCATGGCATGCCCCTCTTTCTTGATTTGGTATTTTGATCAGAGGCGAACAAAATGACACAACTAGCATAATCAATGACTAGACCTTTCAGAACACTTCTGTTTCAGCTCTCTGAAATCTTCTATTTGTTCAAGTTTCGTAAGCTCTTCTAACAAAGGTAGTGCAGAAATATCGGTCTAAAAAATGAAATTCTTGATTGCTCGTGTGAATTTGACTATAACAGGTGTTTCTCAACTCCGTTAGTCTATTATTACCGAAAATTTCTTTTTAGATGAATTTGATTTATTTTGCCATTGTCTGGCTAGCCGAATCCATAAAGTCAGGGCGTTCAACCAATTGCTTTAGAGGGACAACTTATAATCACTTTTATCAGGTTTAACTGAAGGGTTCATCTCATCACAAAGTCTTTGACCTGACAAAAGCAGTGGAGCAAACACTGAATTGCCAAGTGTCCGAGCAATGTCATGATTTGAATGTAATCTATTCATAAAGCCAGGGCTTTTGAGTTTCCTCTATAACCAATTGCCTTAGTGGAATAGCTCAGCTTTGGAGGGACAAATCACTGAAGGGTTCGTCTCATCACAAAGTCTTTGGCCTGACAAAAGCAGTGGAGTAAACACTGAATTGCCAAGTGTCTGAGCAGTGTCATAGTTTGAACATAATCTATTCATAAAGCCAGGGCTTTCGAGTTTCCTCTATAACCAATTGCCTTAGTGGAATAGCTCAGCTTTAGAGGGACAAATCACTGAAGGGTTCATCTCATCACAAAGTCTTTGGCCTGACAAAAGCAGTGGAGCAAACATCGAATTGCCAAGTGTCCGAGCAGTGTCATAGTTTGAACATAATCTATTCATAAAGCCAGGGCTTTCGAGTTTCCTCTATAACCAATTGCCTTAGTGGAATAGCTCAGCTTTACGGATTTAATTTCTTAAGATTGTCAAGAAGAACTGTTATAGTCTAGGTGTTTTTGAATGTTAAGGGATCTCATCTTAGAGTTCAATTCCAACAACTGACCTAAACTAGATTTGCTTACTCGACTATTCCATCTGTGAAGATCATTATCATCCCTGAACATCATAAACAAGGGTATAAACCAATTAGTTTTGCAATCTCATGTGCTAGTTGCCCTATTTTGTTCGCTCTTAATACGTGTCTGAATATCAAACCTTGGATGAACTCTTCATGAGAAGAGAAAACTTAGCTCGGTAAGAGAAAAATATGTAGTCTGATGTATCTTTTAAATTAGGACCAAGGGGTCTTTGTTTTGCAGGGTTCAATCTTGTCATTTGTCAAAGATTTATAACCTCAATTATTAAACAGTTTTTAATTGAGGTGATATTCAAGGAATTCAAGATTAAAATTTGCTCATCTCCTAAGAAGGAAGCATTTTATTTAAAATGTTTAAACGTCAAGTGACTTAAAAATGTTCACGCATAAGAAGTAAGAAAGAAAAACAAGTTCAAACAAGATGATATACTTGATAATACAACAAAATTCCTAATGGATGCCCCATATGACTCTCGATCAGAATGCCCCATTACATATTGAAAGTGAATGCCCCTGAATCGATCAGATCTTGGACCTTACGTTTCAATGCCCCACAATTCTCAGTGGTGTGCCCTGAGCTCCCAATATGATAGCTGCATACGGCGTTAATATCATGACCTTCAGGATATGGGGCCTCTCTAGGTTTGGATTAAACTAGAGTCACAAGATTTTTCTCAACTAGCGTTGGGAGTAACTCCTCATATGTCATTGGGATTGGACTGATGCAAATCTTTTTTTCCTTGGTCCTCTCTGAGTTTGTTTAGAAGTACTAGACGGTACAACTGCAACAGTTTTTGGACTTGAGACCGTAACACCTTTGTTGGCGTTGTAGGTACTGACATTGTTGATATCTCCCTTAATTTTTCCTTGTTTTATAGTTGGCTCGATCATCTTACCAGCCATAACTAATCTGAGAAAGTTCCCGATGTAATTGCCACCAGGCCCCGAAATAAGGTGCCTTCAGGGTCTGTAAAAACAACTTTTTAGTTTCATTTTCATCCAAGGGTGGATGAACTTGGACAGGCAAATCCCTCCAACGCTGTGCGTATTGTCGGAAACTTTCATTGTGCTTTTTCTCCAGGCTTTGTAGCATAACTCGGTCTGGTCTCATATCGTTGATATGCTTGTATTGTTCCAAGAAAGACTTGGCTAAGTCTTTCCATGTCTTGATATGAGTTCGGCTGAGCTGGTTGTACCACCGGATAGCTGAACCGGACATGTTCTCCTAGAAGCAGTGGATCAGGAGTTGGTCATTCCCTACATATCCTGTCATCTTCCGACAGAACATAGTGATATGGGCTGAAGGGCAGCTGTTCTCGAACTTAGGAACTTTAAACTTTGGTGGAAGCACCAAATCTGGAACCAGGCTCAGCTCCATTGCATCCATTTCATAATCATCATGGTCTCCTTGGACCATCTTCATTTGATCTTCTAACATCTTGATCTTCTTTTCCTTATCCTCTTCGTCAAAATCCGGGACATGATAGTCTTCCGGATGAGTGTTGGTCGCGGAAGCTTGTATATTTGCACCAGATATAGCTTTCCCCTTGATAGCATATAAGTCCTCTTGTAATCCGGGTAAGATTTTAGGTGAGACAACCCCTTGTAGGGTAGGTGGTATAGTTACCCCTTCCGGTAAACCTGCCCCAAGCGCACTGGTCTGTTGTAAGCCAACTAACTTGGCAAAGATCTGATCAACCAAATATTCTTGGTTCTTCATGATTGTATTCAGAGTACTCAGACTAATCTGGTTTATCTTATCTTCAAGTTCTTTCTGCAATTTTGCCATGTTCTCCTCGATTTGAGCCATTATGGCCTCCATTTGTTTTTTTCTTTTTCAAGCGGGTGTTATGCGGATGATGCGTATTTAATGTCTGTAGTGGTAGACTTGGTGTTTTCTCTTTCGCTTTCTGAGACATGTTCTGTTTGTTAATACGAATGTAAAAACATGGAAAATATAGAAATAAACATGAGATATAGAATGCAAAATATGCAATGCATGATGTATGCAGCTTAGAGGCACTGATCCAGAAAAAGTGTTCATTATTATAAATAATCTTTATTCAGACAAAAATATCTTATCTTGTAAGAGACATAAAAACAATCAAAGGTATACTCGGATTAAATCCTTTAAACCCCGAATAGCTTCTAGTAGATTGACAAGTCTTCTGCCTTCATCTGTTACTGGTTGAATACCTTGTCGAACCACTCCGACTTCCCTTGCCAGGCCATGAAGATGACGGGCTGCCTTCTGTACTTGATCTAGGAAATCTCGGATGGCTGCGTCTCTGGCCAGTGTACTCTTGAAAGGCTGACTTTTGGTGTGCTTAACGTAGACTCGCCCTAGTTTGATGTTTTCAAAGTGTAGCAGTGTTGTGTATTCTTCGATAGTAGGTACTATGTCCTCTCAGTTAAAAGTGAAACAACTGTATCCCGGGTTCCAGAATTGGACCATGGCTCTAATCAAGGGCTCATCAATCCTAATGTGAAGTAAAAGTGCAATGTCACCGTACCGTTGGCTAAACTTCTGTTTCCGATCATTCTTCCAACTGTCCCAGATATCTCGAAGCTCCTGCACATTGTTCTGTTTTAGACTGATAGATGCGTACCTAACCAGCTCTGACACATAGCTTTCTTGAAGGTTGTCTCCCTTTTCTTTCTGAGTTTTCTCGGACCATAGTCGTACCTCGGGGTTCTTAGTCTCTTGTATTACAACACCTTTGTCCATTAATTCAGATTATTTTGTGTAACAAACACATTTTTGGTGGATCAACACCTCTTTTAAATGATGCAAGTGATGAAAACAAAATAAAAGAGAACAAAAACAAAAAGAGTTAGTGAGGTAAATCAAAATAATAAAAATGAAAAATCCTACCCCACATGATATCTACCCTCATGCTTATTATTCCTACCCGGACATGATCTCTATCCCGTAAGTTGGTTTTGAACAAGTCCTAACCGCATAAATTTCTAGTTCACATACTTTGAACAGAAAGTAAAGCAGGAAATAATTTCGGTATCCTAGGGTTTGAAATGAGGTCTTGGGGTGGGCCCTAACTCCTTGTAGTCTCCGGGTTTAGGTTCTAAAAAAAAGGTACCCGAGTTCTCTTTGCTGGTGCCCCCTTGGGCTTACCAGACCCTTAGTCCTAAACCCATCACAGGCTTGTGTGGACTAAGTTAAACTCGAGATGACACATTCCCTTATGCCCATACGGAGAATAAATTCACACGAAGGAATAAGGTATATGAATCCCGAAGGTTACTTGCTAGGCCCATACGATGAATAAATTCACACGAAGGCGTCGCTTTCACCCCCACTTAAAACGAGTTCGGAGCTCGGGTATAGAGCCTTTAGATGAAAAAAAGAAAACTTTGAAGGCTGAAATCATGAAAAAACGATTAGTCCAACTATTTACTCGAAAATAATCAAAAGTAAGTAAAAAGGATCAAAATATTACCTTAAAATTTAAACTTACCCTTTTCGTTAAAAAGACAATTGGAAATTACCTTAGCCTGACTCACTTACCGTCCCCAGCGGAGTCGCCAAGCTGTTGCAACTGTCTTTCGGTTGTGCCCGGGATTGGGCTTCGACTTAGAAAAATGTGGATTGGAGTCGCCACCGATCATTTATTTAAAAATAAATTTCGGATACCCTATTTCTTACCTGATCTGCGTCTTACCATATCGGGCTCGAGAGTCGTTAGGTCAAGGATGTCCGCCCTTTCGGTACTACGTAATTTCCAGTTGTCTTAATTAAGAAAAATAACAAGTTAAATTAAAAGGTAAAGTTTCGATCCTAATTACTTACCCTTGATTGATTTGAAAAATCCTTTAAAAAATCGAGAAATGTGTTAGATAAACAAGGTAAAGAAAACAAAAAGACCAAGGGAAAAAATAAAATAAATAAGTAAGATAAGAAAAAAAATAGTAAAATAATAATTATATATAGTAATATTATATTTATAAGTAAACTATTAAAGAAATATATATAATAATAATAAAATATAGTAAAAAAATAAATGAAAATAATTTAATATATATATATACATATAATAATAATAACATAAATAATAAATAAATGAATAAATATACATATATAAATAAAGGGACTAATATAGATTTTTAAAAAGCTCTTCCCTTCCTTTAACCGAAAATCAAACCGGTTTTTAAAAATAAGCCTCGGGGTAGATCTAGGTTCGAAACTTCGAAACCCCACCCATTTTGGTCATCGACGCAACCCACGTTTTGGGTTATTCGAACCAAATCTCAAGAAAAATAACGTGCACATGCAAAAGAAAAAAAAATGCTACATTTTATTTCCTTTTCGAATCCTTTACAATAGTTTTGCCTTTGTATCTTCCCGTGCTTTCCTCTATGTTTGTGTGTAAATCGTGTGTTACAATGGTGAGTTACAATGGCTATTTATAGTGCTTGTGGATCCTATCTTTAAGAATTTAAATCTTAGTAGAACTCTATCCTATTTTTAGGAGTTGGAATCCTAGTAAAATTTTATCCTAATTTTAGAAGTTTGAATCCTAGTAGGACGAAAATGTGTTTTGACACATGGAAATATAGCCTCTGATCATTTGCAAATTAGCAATCTGAATATATGTTGAACTTAAAAATATCACATTTTAACCAGCAATAGATTAAGAATCATGTTTAGTATAATACACTGCAACTATCACAGAAATTCATCTCCCTCACCTCAAACCGTCGGCTTCATTCTACTCCATGAAATGACAAATAAAGCAGTACATGCAATTTTCAAATATGTCAAGTGTTCCCCTTCCATCATGTCTCTTTTTTCTTGTTATCGAAGTCGATGGAAGTAATATTCAGGACTGAGGTGACTTATTATCAGGCAAATAACTTGAAGCCCGTAATTGAAAAGCAAACAACAAACCACCTTTCTTCGACAAGCAGCAGGTTTTGGGCAGCTATCAGCATCTTTAATTGTTCATTAAAATACTAATATCTTCAATCCTTCACATAAAATCCTCTTCAACTTCCTGAAAAGATTTGCTTGTCTCAGCAATTTGTTTGTTTGATGTCATATTTCAGAGACCATGAGACCCTTGTAGCTTTTATCTCCGCTTGTCTTTCTTTTTCAAGCCTTTCCAGTTCCTGTGTCGTTTCTTCCAGAATGATCAAATGAATTTTCATGTAGATTTGCATCTATTTATGTATGTGCTTATGCATGCAGTCTAAAGAATTTCTGATTACAGTCCATGAATTCTTAAATATGTTTCAACATTTAGAGCCTATTGTGCAAGTATTGGACAAGTCAACTATATAGACATTATAACCATAGTTTCAAGTCATTTACCATACTTAATAGTGCATATATGAATTTAGTCCAAACAAACAGAACAAAAACAATGTTGTGCACATATTTAAGTAAATAACAGCTTATATCCATTAATCTTTGTAGTTTGTCTAGTTCCTGTCTCAAGTTCATGAATTTACTTGGGTATAATATAGCATTTTACCCTAAGCAAAATCAAGTAGGACAACTTATCTTGCCTGTGTCAGCTTCAAGAATCTGCTATCATATAACTAAATTTTTTACCACGAGTAAAACTGAGTAGGATAAGCATTATAAATTTTCATCATAGCATTTAGGATTTACATGTTACAAGCCCTAATAAAACACAAGCTAATGTAGCCATCAACTTGACAAAATAAGGAAAGTCCAGTAACTGAAAAAGGGACTCACTTTTTCCCTCGTCTGCTGCTTCCTCTCAGCTTTTTCCGCTACACTAACCGCCTCTCTCTCAGCTGCAGCAACATGGCGTATTAAGCAGCATTAGTTAAATCAAGATTGAATAAAAGATTTCAAGAACAACGTACCTAGTCTGGAGTAGCAGAGAGTATGCGAAAGGCATAACCAACGCTACTGCATTCTAGGATAAGAAATAAGATACATAAAACCAGTAACAAACAAAATATGAACCGACAGAAATGGAACCAGAAATCGTTAATTAACAACAACTATACTATCTTTATTCCCAAGTCATTGCAGAAAATGAAACCGCGAATATGTTAAATACCTTTCAGATCAGGTGTCCTCTCTACTCTAGTCTTGTTCAACCTGTTAACAATTTCATTTATCCTCTTCTCAACTCTCATGGTCCGAACCTAAATCAAACAATAAAAATCAGACGAATCATCCACTTATGAAGCAAATACAAGCAGAACATAATAGTAAAAAGAAATTTACCATCTTAGAATTGTGAAAGCCAACTTGGCCAACATCCATGGAAGGAGTTTTCTTCAAATTGGACCACGGAGTGTAAACAACATCAATATTGTTCACTTTGTTGCCTAATCTCACATAACAATTATACCCAAAAAATAAATAATGCAATTTGTTATATCAAGCATATTTCACTACTAACATTTTGCAGAACAAGAAATTGATGAAATTAAAATTTAAAATAGACCTTGAATGGAGTTAGCTTTAACAAGCTGAGCACAATCTTCGAGCAGACCTTCGCTTATATCATCGATGGTTTGTCCTTTTTGAAGTCTTAAATAAACATGGGCAGAAGACATTTTATCCACATGGAACCTGTATTTAAAAACTAAATTCAATCACCCAAATTTCTATGAATTATAACAATAAATAAAACTAAAGATCCTTTAATTGATGAATTCCAAGAACTTTAAGAAGGAACAAAATTTAAGAAATTACCAAATATCTTCGGGGAAGCCATATTTGATGAGTTCCTCGTTCTCGTACTTGTCGAGACCCATGAAAATGGTGTAATCGCCGGCCTCTGGTCGAGCTTTGAAGTAGAACACCATTTTTTTCCTTTTAAATTGTCCTACTTTTTGTTTTCCTTTCTTCTCTTGGGAGATCAAAGACAAATTAAAAGGGGTTTATCTTCCAAGGAAATAATTGGGATCGGATAGTGTTGGAAGAAAAGGAAATTCCCTTATTTCTGGTGATTCCGTTTTTCCAAGTAAAAGCGTTTCAATTAAGCTACCAGCGTACCGACACCTACCGTACTCCCATCAATTTTATATATTATAAAAAAATATTTAACAAATTCATGTTTGTTAAGAATATATTATATGGATACCATTATTATTCTTATAAATTAATGTTTGTTGAGAATATAAAATATCAAATAATTTGACTTTTCACATTATATTATAATTTTTTTTTTTGGATAATTCTTAGAGAGTATTCTTCACCTTTATATATATAGGGTTTACATACTCATCAAACTGAGAAAAATATAGATATATATATATATATCTATTTTCTCTATTATATTTCTCCTTTATTTTAAAAGACATTATCAACATGATTTGAAAATATTAGTGGGCGAGGTTGAACAAAAGTGAATCCAATGTTACCAATTTCACTAAAGTGTGTAGATATTTATAATCTAGCATCTATTAAGGTATAATACTATCATTGTTAAAAGTACACGAGATATTATTTCTTTTATTGAGATTTACTATTTAAGTGACACTTACTTTGTAAAGATATTTATAACTTTTCGTGATTTGTTTTAGTTTTAACATGTGTGAATAGTTTTATTTTATGTTTTTCTTTACTGTATATTATTTAAGGTTTGCCCATTACTTTATTCATATGAATTAGTTATAATATACAAGTCTCTTGTTTGTAATAGTGTTTTAATCTAGATATCTCGTATATATTAGCACAACTTGTAAAACATGTTTTGTTTGTCATTCTTATTATCGATCACCAAGATTATAGTTTATCTATGCCTTGTTATTTTAATTATAATTTAGTCAATTTTTTTAGATTTTATTTTCATGTTTATAACATTTTTTGTATGTATATGAGTAAGCGACATTCACCCAATTGGTTTTTTTTAATTATAATAGAGATCATGTCAAATTTTACAAAGCTTGAATTTATGGTCTTTGGCATTACTGGAAAGAACTATTTATCGTGGGTACTAGATGTTGAAATTCACTTTGATGCAAAGGGTTTTGGTGAGACCATTAAGGAAGAAAATAAAGCAACAACTCAATATAAGGCTAAATATATTCTTTCACTACTACCTTCACGAAGGTCTTAAGACTGAATACTTGACTATTAAAGACCCTTAAATCCTTTGGATCAATCTAAATGAAAGGTATGACCACCAGAAAATTGTAATTTTGCCTAAAATATGATTGGTTGAATTTAATATTATAATATTTTAAATCTGTTAGTGATTATAACTCAGTCATGTTTAGAATCACTTCGTAGATGAATTTATGCGGAGAGAAAATTATTGATGCAGAAATGCTAGAAAAAACATACTCCACTTCCCACGCAAATAATATTGTCCTGCAGACTCAATATCGTGAAAGGGATTAGAGAAATATTCAGAATTAATTTCTTTTCTCCTAGTGATTGAGCAAAACAACGAGCTACTAATGAAAAATCATGAATTATGCTCAATTGGATCTGCTTTATTCCCTGAAGCGAATGCGACAACTAAAAATGGGCAAGAATTGAAAGAAACAAACCATGCCAATCACAATGGTAATGGGCGTTGTTGTGGTCGTGGTTATAATAGCTCGATTATTAAATATCTAGAACTATTTACTGGGAATTTATTTACTACTCGTTTTGCGGATTGTCATTTTGACGAGTCAATTTTCCAACATTAGGGGGAGAGATCAAACAACTGGTAAAATAAATTAATTGGAAAGAAGTATCATTGTCTCATCTTGATCCTCATACTGAGCAATGTGAATTAGAAGTTCAAAATATTATTCATTTACAAAGTTTAGCTAATAAATTGTCAAACGCATTTACTGACCCAAAGAGTGTGACTAAGTCACATATACCAGCTGTAAATGCCCCAATAACACTTGACGTCCCAGAAGGACAAATTTTAGTTGCTAATGGGTTTAATGCACGCCCGAAGCATGGTAGATCAATTAGTTCCAAAGATAAGAATCCTTTAAAAAATAAAATGAGCAAAGAAGAATGATGGTCAAATCGAGGAAACAATGGTTACCAAGATCTCCAGAAGATAATTTAACATGACTAGAAAAATAGTTTCAGAAGAAACTCAAGTACCTAAAAATGAAGATATCTCTATTGATTATGTCACGTCTGGTATTAAATAGAATCGAAATTAAATCGATGTCAAAGATATTTTTTCATGCAATGTAGCACTAGATGTTATGAATGACAAAGAAGATCATTAACCAAAATCAATTGAGGAATGTAGACAAATAGATGATTGGCCAAAATGGAAAGAAAAAATTTAAGCTGAATTGAAATCACTAGCGAAAAGAGAAGTGTATGGACCAGTAATTTGTACACCTGCAAGCGTGAAACCAGTGTGATATAAAATGGGTCTTTGTGTGTAAAAGAAATGAAAAAGTAGAAATTGTGAGATATAAAGCACGTTTGGTTGCACAAGGATTCTCACAAAAACCTGGAATTGATTATGAGGAGACATATTAACCTGTGGTGGATGCAACTACATTTAGATTTTGATAAGTCTGGTTATTAAAAAAGGGCTTGATTTATGCATAATGGATATAGTAACAACTTATTTGTATGGCCCATTAGATACTAACATTTATATAAAACTCTTCAAGGAATTTAAATTGCCAGAAGCAGTGAATTCAGGTTCTCGAGAGCATTATTCAATCAAAATGACTAGATCCCTCTATGGACTGAAACAATCCGGACGCATGTGGTATAATCGCTTAAGCGAGTTTTTGTTGAAAAAGAATTGTAAGAATGATCTAGTTTACCCATGCATTTTTATTAAGAAGTCTGGAACTGGATCCGTTATTATTGTAGTATATGTTAATGATTTAAATATCATTGGAACTTCTGAAGAGATTCAATTTGCAGTTGATTGTTTGAAGAAAGAATTCGAGATGAAAAACTTTGGAAAAAGAAATTTTGTTTGGGGTTACAAATTGAGTACCTAAAAGATAGAATCCTTGTGCATCAATCAACGTATATAGAAAAAAATACTAAAGCGATTTTATATGGATAAGGCACATCCAGTGACTACCCCGATGGTTGTAAGAGCATTTGAACCGAGTAAAGATCCTTTTTGTCATCGAGAAGATTATGAAGTTTTTCTTGGTCCCGAAATATCATACCTCAGTGCAATTGGGGCATTTATGTATCTTGCTAGTCATACCCAGCCTGATATATTATTTTCTGTAAATTTGCTGGCAAGATTTAACTCATGCCCAACTCGAAGATATTGGATTGGAGTTAAGCAAGTATTTCATTATCTCCAAGGTACAAAAGAAATAGGTATGTTTTCCCATAATAAATCCAAAACATAATTGATTGGTTTTGCAAATGCAGGATTTATGTAAGATCCTCATAATGGTAAATCACAGTCTGGATATGTTTTTACATATGGTGGTACAATAATCTCTTTGAGCTCCATGAAGCAAACAATTGCAACAACTTTTTCTAACCATGCAAAAATCTTAGCAATCCATGAAGCCAGTCGTGAATGTGTATGGCTAAGATCTATGATTCAGTACATACGGAATAAATGTGGTTTATCATCTGAAAAAGAAATTGCTAGTGTCTTTTTTGAAGATAATACAACATGCATTGAACAACTCAAGAGTGAGTACATCAAAGGTGATAGAACAAAACACATTGTACTAAGCTTAAAGAGATCAAAATTAATCAGATCAGATCAAGTGAGAATTTGACAGATTTATTCACTAAGGCACTTTCTACATTTATGTTTCAGAAGTTAGTACACTACATTGGAATGCGTCACCTTAGAGATCTCAAGTGATGTAGCTATTATGGGGAGTAAATAAGCATTGTATTCTTTTTCTCTTAATCTTGATTTCTTTTACTAGGTTTTTGTCTCACTGGGTTTTTCCTAATAAAGTTTTATCGAGGCATAATTAGATAATGGGCATCCAAGGGGGAGTTTTATGAATATATTATGTGGATGTCATTATTACTCCTATTAGTTAATGTGACTTTTAGCATTCTTTAATGAATTGAGAAGATGAAATACCAAATGACTTGACTCTTTACATGTATTATAATTATTAGAGAGCATTCATCACCTATATATATATATATGGAGTTCATGTACTCATCAAAATAAGAAAAATATAGATATATATCTCTATTTTCTCTCATATATCTCTCCATTATTTGAAAAGAATGTTATATATTTTTGTCTTAACCTTGAGGTCGTGGGATCGAGTCCCACGGAGGGAATTTCATAATTCAGAGGTCTCCTACGGAAGCTGCTCTCAACCTGGTGTTGGGGGCAGCCTACTATCTTACCTCCCCCTTACCCCATTACATATGGGAACAAGGGTCAACCATTTATAAAATTTTGATGATTGAAATTTTAAATATCATTAGTTCGATAGTATGTCATGTCAATAAAAGATTAGTTTTTGATTTAATTTATAAAAAGAATAGTTTTCAATTTAATTTATAAATTTTAAATAAAATATTTATTTAATCAACTTTTAAATATTAAATAATATATCAATTTGATCCTTAAATTTTAAATAAAACATTAGTTTAATTTTTAAATTCGAACAAAATCTCTCATTGTTTGTCATTGATTATCATCAGCCACTATTGATCATCATAGTCGATGACCACTAGACCCTAACATTTCCGGCTCACTCCTATTTAGCCTCTTGAATGTGAATCCAATGCACGTTTCATTGAAAATATCTTGAAGTCCGCAAATTTGATAATGTAAGTGACAAAAACGTTACTTTTCTAAAAGAAGCGATCAAAGGTGAATAAAAGTGAAACAAAATTGACTATTTTAGTAGTTTATCCTCTATGTTACATATAATAATTTTAATATAATTTTAATTTCCTTTAGGATAAATGTTGTTTGTATTTACCCAGAAAAGCAGGAAACTGGTAAAAGATTACACGGTCAACAAGTTTACAAAGAAAATCTCCTACTTTACATGAGATTCCATTCCATAAAAAGAAAATTGTTGAGTGTAGCAGTTTTAGCTATAGGTTCCCCTAGCAGTCTCAATTTTATTCTATTCTTTGTATAATACTATCCTCCAGCTACAATATGGTCGTGAGTAATGATCTCTCCTTTAAATTTCTGATTGCCCAACTAACTTTCAAGTTCCATCCTCTGATGCCTCTCTACAATCGAGAGGCCTTCAAAACCAAAGAAGAGGCGATCACTAGTCTTTTATTCATCACATAACAAATAAATTACATTTATATCAAGGCCATAAGAAATCAGCTTCTTCTTGGTTGGCAAGGATTGCATCCAAGTGATAACTGAATGCTTGGGGAAGTGAAACATGTCAAGATTATGCCAATGCACCTTTTCTTTCTTCTGTCTAATCTCCATTCAGATTCTGGATGTTGAAATATTAACATCTTTCAAGTTGAAACCTGAACCAATAGCATCACTTACCTTCCATATCCAATAACTGCTTCACCATCAGTGCCCTTCCAAAAATTCTAGTGCATAGCTGCATAATTCTTTGAATAACTGCATTAGGAAGTATCAACCTTTTACTCCATTAGTTCTGCAAACTCAACAGATGAGAGGTGCTTATATAACTGCTTATCATTTACAGATGAGAGGTGCTTATATAACTGCTTATCATTTTTTTAATAATTTTATGAACTGATTTTTTATTTATTTTTATTTACGTCTGAATATGGTTTTTTTAATAAAACTTTTTGTCAACCGACATTCAATCTGAGTAATTATAAGATAATATCTGTTCGAAAGACTCTCAAATTAAACACCGACATTCATTTGCAAGTGAAGCGATTTGGGATGAAAATGGCTGTTAGATACTGGGATACGGCAGGAATATGGACGCGCTTAGATTGTAGAAGCCAAAGTTTAGGGTGTTTTTTAACGGGTTCAATAGCAATGCCATTGCTGAATGAATGATATCCGTGGAATTCATGTTCGAAATATTAACGACTTATGCAAGCTGGAGTGGGAGGTGAAGATGCGCCATTGCTACAAATAAGGGACCAATATGAACCCAATCAGATGATTTTAGAGAAAGGGAACTCTACTTATTCTTGGTGGTCCTAAAAATTAGATTGTAAGTTCATCTGAAATTTGAGGATGCATGTTGAAGGAATTCATTTTTTTTGTCTTTACCCCTAAAACTGGGAATCAAGCCTCATCCACAAAGATTTGTTAGGTGAACTTAACTTGCAATTTGTGTATCCGTGTCTTTTGTATCACAATTCTCTTATCCCTGTCGTGCTTTGGGTACGATGATGACGCCACAATAAACAACATAAAGCTACAATTCCATTCATCATACCAACAATAAAAGATTCTAAAGATTGTCACTAAAACGTAGCACGGACGGTGAAAATTGAGTAAAAATTGAAATAATTGACCCTCTTTACCCCCAAAACGGAACAGGTGGAACAAACAGAAGGCAGCTTTTGTTGTCTTTGGACAACAAAAGACTAGGCTAAATTTACAGAGGGATTAGAGGGTTCAATTGAGCGAGAAAAGAAAACCTGACATATCAGCTTTCATACTTGCAGAGATTTTCGAATCCCATGTACTCATGCCGCTCAATCTTCCCAATCATGTTTGATATGCCAACTCCACCTAGCAAAACAACCCAACAATTGTGTTTTTGACAAGTTCAAAGCAAGAAAAATATAAGTGTTTAGACGAATCAATTCGAACATCGGAGCTCACCTAGTGATATTGCACTAACAAATATTGTGGATGCTAGAATGAAGATGATCAAAGATGCCCTTCCAATAATATTATCATCCTTCGGACAATGTGTTGCCCGATCAAGGCAGCAAAGGTAGCCACCGCAGTGAAGTAAAGAGCTGCATAAGAAAGTAAGGAATATGCAACTTCCAGAAAAATGTGGAACAACAATATCCTCAACCTCAAGTAGAGGCAAGATTAATGACCACACCATCCCCTACCCCCACCACATCCCTTCAGGTTTCCGTGTTCCATTCAATCAATTTCCAAAGAATGAGAAGATACATCAAAAAAATATTATCGTGTTGTTCAGTTACCAACTTACCATAAGGTACCGGAAAACGTTTCAAAAGGTAATATTCTACAACCGACATGGACGAGGAGAAAGTCATGGCAAAGGTAGCAGTCGCACTTGATACCTGCAAGTAAGAAGCCAAAAGATTAGAAATAACAAGCAATGGATAATCTTCAAAGTCATGATAAGAACTGATCATCCTTTCATGTTACCATTATTCCAATTTATGTATGAAGGATAAACTTCAAAGTTATAACTTCATACTACAGAAAAGAAGGAAACAGAGACCCACTTGAGGAGGGACACCCAGCTCCAAGAATAGTGGGCCCATGATAAATCCTCCACCTAGGCCGAGTAGACCACCAACAACTCCAGCTAATACTCCAAATGTACAGTAGGTAACAAGCTGGAGCACCCGGAAATTTGTGCCTTGATCTCCCTTGGATGAAATTATCCTATGTCCTTTATAGAGACTAACTGCCTCATATAGAGATACACCAAATGAAACTGGGATCTGAACAACAAAAGGACACATTAAATCATTTAATCATCCCATTCAGCAATGGAAAGAGGCAATAGGGTTGAAAGAAGATAGGAATATACCTGCAGCAAGTTCAACACCCAGTACGATACCGAACAAGTGGATGTACTATTCTGTTGCCAAAAGTCGTGTTTATCAGTTACACCTCAATGATTCATATTCTGTAAGTACTTGAACAATATATATATGGCTTATGGGTGCCAAAAGCCCTCAGAACTTTTGATAGAAAAGGCAGAGGAAACATAACCTTGGTAATCTGCAGTACAAGGAATGCAACCCAAACAAAACAAAGGAGTGCAAGTTCTTTCCAATACACATTCTCCCAGACAGGGACCTGCTATTATTGTATTATTAGTTTTGAGAAAATTTGAAACTTATTAAAATAACAGCAGATTGCTGTTAACCTACTTCTTTATCTGAGTTGTCCTTAGGAGGATCATTGTTTGGGCCGCTAGGAAGAGGCTTGTATTCCACATCTCCATTATCAGTATCTGAAATCAAATGATCAGTCCATGAGTTCAAGTCAGAAGGAAAAGCATGAGGAAAGGATCTGAATGATCTTAGGAACCAATTAAAGGAAACTGACCATTTGATGCTGAACGCCTGGTAGCCTCCTGAAATCCATGACAAGCAGCTTTCAGTTAGCAATTAATTTTAATAACATAGACACACTACACATTTCTCCACTGCTTTTATTAGATTAAGCAGCAAAGGCCGCACAACATTCTGAATGAAATTATCTGTAAGTTGTCAGCAGTTATGATACTTTGAAAACAAACATCCTTGAAATCTTTTGGTTGCTCATTGATGAAAATGAAAAGAAATTATTTAAAGTATTCGAAATTTTCAACACATCAGTGTGAGGCTGAGTTAATAAATTACTTTTTTCAGTATGGTTTCCTTTTTCCATGTTTCAACACCCTTGAAGAATGCCTTTGTTGATGTTCCTGCAAACCATGCAATGAATAGAAATTAAGAGATTGTTCTACAAGAATAAATTGTGTGGCGAATGCAACAATCGATCAGCAAACCATTACCTATAAGAGAATAATAAGTAAAACAGTGACCATCCAATCTGCAAATATGACATTAAAAGTGACTCCAATGCTAATTCCCATCATGAGCATTGGCTGGATAAGAAGAGTCAAATCATAATCAATGATAGGCATATCGATTGTAGGATGTCTGAGCTTAAGATTGTAATAAACAGTTGAAGCTGCTGCACCCATGATCATACCTAGGAAAATTCCAAAAACACAGAATGCGTTAACTCATTTATATTATAACAGAATCATTCATAATTATTTCTTAATAGCATTTAAAATTATTAAATTGACGCAATTAGAACTAGTACATTTTTTTAGATGCTTCAAAATGAACCTGTCAATTTCTCTTGTTTGTATTGGTCAGGAAATTCCAAAAGTTGGCTTACAAGCACACAGTAAGCGCAGTTTTCGATTACAGAAGTATGGGTCCACACTGAACAAGACGAGTAAATTTCTCTCTTCCTTAAATCAAAGTTCTCACTCAACAACAAATCTTTTAATAAATTTATAGCAAATTCCCATTTAGCTCAAGAACAAATCAACCAGATCAGAAAAGGGTTAATTAAAAGGAAATACTAGGACGTAGGAAGTCTTTTTCCTTTTTTATTCATTATTAGCTTCATGAAAATTTCACCATCTTTTGTACATCTCCTAATGCCAAAATCTCGTCAGTTCAACCGTGTTCATATATATCTTTGCAAAGAGCAAATAAAAAAAATAGAAGGCTTACATTTGGAAATAGCTGTGGCTGATTTTGCATCAAACCCAACAATAAGGCTAAGCATAGGAACAAAAATGCCTCCTCCACCAACTCCACCTACACTTCCAAAAGCTGCTCCAAAGAATCCAATTATACTCCCCACTACAATTTGCCAATTAAATTCCATTTCCTATACCCAGAAATAAGAATTAGAAAACTTATAATATGAAACACTACAAATTAAGGTGATAGATTTTAAAATGAAAAAAAAGGGTTTTGTGATACAAAGGAAAAAGGAAATAGACTGAATAGTTATACTTACTGGCCAAACATGGCGATAACCTGACTCGTCAGATTTCCACAAGAAATTAATAGCTTTGAGAAAATAACCATTGATTGTTTCAGATTCCTTGACGGTTTGTCCATGTTTCAAGCTTCTCTCAGCCGAAACTAGCATGAAAGCTATACCAAAATTGATGAAATTCAACAGTACCGATCTCAAAACACTCCATTTTACCCCAAACTGCACCATCTTTTTTTTTCCTTAGTGAAAACTGCTTCGCTCTAGAATTTTCTTTTTATAACGAATAAGAAACTTTTTTTCGAATCAAAATCTCTCCCTTTACACCGTTAGTTTTCAAAACGACAACAGATGGCTTCCGGTTTCCCTGAAAAGGCAAAAAAAAAAACCCAAAAGACGTCTCTCGTCTCTGCTTTTCTCTGTGAAGATGCGAAAAGGGAGAATGTCTTTTACTCTAGTGCACATTCAGATTATATAATACCAGGAAATAAAACTGAGAGGTTTCACGTTTATAACTTAATATCTCTTTGTGCGGGCGCTGTTTGTTTATGATTAGGTTGGGTGGGTTGACTCTGTCTGCCCATTCGCCATACGGGTGGACCTCCGTATCCATCTCCTCTAATCTGGCCTTACCCACTCACCTAACACTTTACTTTTACATTCTATTATTTTGGCTAAGCTAAATGTTTATGATTAAAGTAACAGTGGATATTCCTCTGGTTTCGGATTCTATTACCAGAGATATTAAAGATGTGAACGTTTAACATTAAATGATTAAAAATTATTTTTAAATTAATAATGCATTGTATTTATCTTAAATTAATAAAAAAAATAGGGATACATAAAAATTGTTTAGAAATAAAATAAAATTTATAATGTTTGGTAAACTTCTTTTTTATATAATTATATCTATATTTGATCTATTAATTAATTAATCTGAATTGAATAGGGTAGAGATGTAACATGGGACAACCCGTCCAAATCTCAACCCAATTTATTGCATTTATAAATATCAAGATTTGAACATCTAATCTAATTTAAGAGATTTAATGTTCCGTTCCAAAAGAACAACAACACCTTGTTATTGGTTAAGTTATTTTTAAATGAACATGGTTTATCAAAAATCATTATATTTTGAGTAAACAAATCATTTCATGAAAATTATTTGTATTTGTTTATTACTTTTGGATAGTAATTAAATTAAATGAAAAAATAAATCAGAATAAAATAGATTTATTTTATTTAAAAATGAAATATGTGTTTATGTGCGGGAGATATGTGTTAATGCAAATATGATTCAAACAATAATCACATCTGAAAATCTTAATTCTAATCATTGAATAAAAAAATACAAAAATTTATGTTCAAATACTTAAAAATTTAATATTTAACTAATAAAAATATTAAATTCACTGTTTATAATCATTGTTTTATTAATTACATTCAAATCTAATTTGTGACTCTCTAAAATATTATAACTGTTGTGAAACAATTTTTTATATAAAATTTTCTCTTTATTTACACTGTAACATTTTCTTTTTGTTCACAAGGGAGCAAGTTGAAGGCTACAGATTCAATATAAATGGGCAAAACGACCCGGCTAAGATTAAAAGAAAGAGGGGCCCGGCCAATGTGAAGCTATGGCACATGGAATCTTCTTTGTCTGCATCCTTAGTAACATGTGGTATCTGTTGATTAGATAAAGATAGAATTGTATACGTTGAGAATGAAAATTGCAATACCCCAATATATTAAAGACAACACTAAAAATATTTGGACTACGACAAGGATTCACTTAGCCCATATTCGTTTCTTTCGTATGCTGAAGATTTATGCAATCTTCTTAATAAGGTTAACAGATCTGAAATCATTATAGGGAACAATCAACCATTTATTTTTTAAGGACGACTGTATAGCGTTTGCAAATGTCTCCATTACTGGTACTGAAAATTTACGTCAAATTGTTAGAGTACGAAAGTGTAATCATGTTAAAAGATTAATTTCGATAAATGCTTAATATATTTTAGTTTCGTTGTGAAGAGTTACTCTCAAGGTGAAATAAGTAATATGGCATGTGCTCGGATATCGAATGATTTATTTATAAGCACTATTTTATAGTAATTATTTTATAATAAATTTACATTTTTTTAATGTAATAGCCCATATATGATTCATTAAAAAATGCCAAACCCTCGATGCATGCTCATTGTGTCGTTGTCAATCTGTGATAATTTTTTCCAAACTATGACTTATCATTATACCACTGTTCACATGTTCTGTAATTATAGCGACAAGATTAGATTATTATGGATTTAATTTTTCATGCAAATATGGATTATTGGTGGTTGTCTATTTTACAGGTGGGATTAAATCCCTTCTTCGGTTTTCTCTATAAAGCGTAAGAGCCAATGCCTCAAATTCTATTCGTATTCAATGACTATCACTTTCCAGCAGATCAACTCACCAGTAAAAAGTAAATGGATACAATTTTAAGCAAAAAGAGGAGATAGGTACGTGTACGTATTTATTATTAGGGCCACACGTCGGCAGTGCATTGATTTGACTTATCTAAACAGATACTACAGCTTCTTGTCTGTTAAATGAATGGACAAACAAGGCACTACTTTATAGCCAAAAACAATTGGATCTGACTGTGTTATGACTCAGAAATTTAATTCCAAGGTTTCATTATTCTTTTATGTTTGAAAGTATCAAAGTCAGAATATTTTTTGGTAAAAATAAAATCCAGATTATTCATTTAGATTTAATTTATTGTATATATTGCTATGTGTATCAAATGTATATATTATACATCAGTTGATTAAAATGCAGTATGCTTCCATATTGACTGAAAATAAAAAAAAATGAAATGATTACAAATTAAATTAAAGGACTAAATACATTTAATTATTGACTTCTTGCAACAACCCTTGCATATTGTATTTAATTAAACAATAAAGTCAAATGAATTATGTATAGTCCATAGAACCCAACTAACAATACTGCTGGTAACGTGATTCGAAGCCTTTTTGCACGTGAGATCGCGTGCGATTTTACCACTATTCAAAAAAATGTGTGGCTACTAATATATTTTGTTGTTTGTCAAAAAATTAGTACATACGTTGATGGCACGATAAAGCAAAGCATGAAACTAAAGAATTGCTTTTGAATATTCTAATAAGGGTTTGCGTTAAAAGTTCAATCACAAATTAAGAACATTCTTCAAACATTCATAGGGAATATACTTATTATAAGAGTGGAAATTTAATTAATAAAATAAGAAAGAAAGACCTTTTGCATGTTTGATACTAATCACGAAATTGATGAGCTGGATATAATGATTAAATATATTATATTTATGAGTAGGAAAGATAAATTTAATTAATAAAATTATATTTAAAAAATCGTAAATATAGGTTATGCAACAGGCAGAGATACAAGAGAAAAACCCTCCTTGACAAAAGTTTATAGCTATTAGCTAATAGTTGTTGAACAACTAGAAATAAATTAATCAAATTGAGAGAGGTTTCATAATGAACTCAGATGAGTGACGACAATGTCCAATTATTTCAGTTGGTGAATTAATTAATTAAACAACGATAATGATTTGTAAATTTAACTATTAATTTCGTAGTGTATGAATAGTGACCACGCTTAATTAATTAATTAGACTTGAAAACCAACAAAATATAGAAAAAGCTAGATAGGCCAACCAGTCAAACTTCGTCGAATGTGAATGGCAATGGCACGCGGCATGGGGAAGTCCTTCACCAAACCGATATTAGGAATTTCAAATAACTCGTCATCAACTTCAGAATCCGAGTCTCATTTTCAAATAAGATTTAATTTAGATTTTTCTATTAATATGAATTTTATAATACATTTATATAATAATATTTTTTTGAAAAATTAGTTAATCATCATTATTTTATATATTAATAAATTAATATAAACAAAAAATTTATTTTATTTTATTTTATTTATAATATTAATATTTAAATTTCTAATATTACTTGAAAAATCTAATATCTCATATCATTAAATTAATTCATTATTAATATTCATATTTAAACAATACATATATATATATAAAGTAAAATCAAACCTACCTCTTAAGACTGGATTTTTACTTCTAAAACTAAAGGCTCATTGTTCATGTGGATTTTCACTTTTTGAATTGAGCTTGACTTTAAACTTATCGAATCCGAGTAAATCAATAATATTTAAGTTCAACTTGATTAGTTTACAATTTCATATAGAATTAAGATTGATTTAATCTCACATATTACGAGATATATAGTTTTGAGTTTTATATTCACAACAAATCATAAGATAGATATGATTTTTTTTACGAAAATAAGTATAAGAGAGAATATTTCTATCTATCCAATTATCATCTCTAGTCATTACTTGTAAAAGTAAATAACAATATATTATACTGTTTAATTTCTATCAGTGTATATTTATTTTTGGAATATAAATGTTAAATATATTAAAATATAAAATGCAGATAATACAAGTAATTGATAAGACAAACGTGCAAGACAGAAATAATGTGACGTGTTAAGTGAATGGAGTTGGGAGATCAAACATTCTAAAATTGGGCGTACTTATCAGACCACCGACAGTACGAATGTGAATGCAATTATAATTATTGACACAAGGCTTTTGTTTTATTGCACATATCGATTAGATCCCACGGAGGAAGGGGAATCCAATTATTTTAATTACAATTTTACCAGTCGCTTTCGAAATGACCTGTTGATTTTACGTCCACTCCATACATTTTGTAATTTATTTGCCTCTAGTTTTTTTGGATAATATAATTTAAAATAAATTATACATTTAATACCTAATTTATATCGTTCTATTTTAAAACTTAAACTTTATTTTGTTTAAAAAATCAACCTTAAATTTTAGTTTATATTTTAATTTGGTACTATCATTAAAAACTCAATAACACTGGTAATGTAGAATTACTTTTCTCTTTTAAGATATTCATTTGTCTTGTAATATAAATTTCACATCATCAGTGTCGTTAATTTTTTAACAACGAAATATAAAATGAAAACTTAAATTAAACATTAAACATTAAATATAAATTTTAAAAATAAAATCTAAATATTATTTATCTGCGTTTAGAACGCCAAGATACTTTCACTTGAGTATCGTAAACTCTATCCATATATTTACTTTTATTTAATAAAGGCTCTAATGATGGTTTATATATTATTAATATGCTATAGTCTTTAGAGTTTCCAACCTTCAAAATTTAGTCATTATTTTCAATTTATTAATTAATTTTTTAATGTAATGATAAAA
Source organism: Hibiscus syriacus (assembly GCF_006381635.1). Classification (NCBI taxonomy): domain Eukaryota; kingdom Viridiplantae; phylum Streptophyta; class Magnoliopsida; order Malvales; family Malvaceae; genus Hibiscus; species Hibiscus syriacus. The sequence continues at coordinate 1,263,703 of NW_024061893.1, forward strand.
AATATAATTTTAACAATTTAAAATATTTGTCATCTTAACTTCGTTGACTCGTTGTAATAAATGAAAAGAATAAAAATATATAATAACGCAAAATAAAAATATTTACATTGAATGAAAAAAATAAAACAATAATTATGACATGAAACAATTACCATCCTATAAATAGTTTTCAGTGACATAATCATAAAGTATTTATATGTCATTCAAATGAATGGAGTATAATCTTCAAAACACATACAATAGTCATGAACAAATCAGGCATATATTTAAATTTTCACGACAATCATAAAAAATAAAATATTATTATATTTTTAACTGTTAAAATCAATAAACTTTAAAAAATTGAAAAAATATTTTAATATCGATTAAACTTCATATAAACACAAAGAAATGTTCTTTAAAACAATACATTGTTTTCATTGCTTTACCATTTACAATATTGTTTCGACAATATTTTTTTTAATTTAATAATTTATATTTGATTTATCGATAGATATTTAGATAAAATATTATAAAGATTTTTTATGGAGTGATCCTCTCAACTCTATTTATTTCATTTATAAATATCAAAACTTAAAGTTCTTAATCGAAAAACTTAATACATCATTTCATTAAATTAATTAATTATTAATATTTTGATAATTTTATTTTATAAATTTTAAATATAATCTTAATATTATTTAGAGAGGAAAAAGTGAGAACTCTAGGAAGGAGAGTGCTCCTATTAGATCTAAAATTTATAAACTAAATATGGTATAATATAAATGAACAACTTGATGAATAAAGTAGATGTGTTTACTCAATATTTCAATAATGTTAAACACGTTTGGCACGTGAAATTTCTACCCATTTAACATAACGTAAAAACAAACGAACATATTTTAAGGGAAAATAAATAAAAGGCATGTTTGGTCTTTCTTGGAAAAAGGTTTAAGCTTTCTGACTATTATAATTCCTGTTCATACTTAAAAAAAGAAGAAGCAGAAGCCAAGAACATTTGTAGTGCCTGGAGATGCTCGACCGACATTATATGAATTAAGATCACGAACCAAAACGCTAATTAACACTATAATAATTACTTTTATTATTCTCACTTTATACCTTACTAAATAAATGTGCAGCAGCTCTTGGAGCGACCACGACGATGATAATGAATAGGCTTAATATAAAAATAAATAATTAAATTTTGTCTCGAAAAATATTTTAATATCTAAATAAATTTTCTTAAAAAATAAATTCCTAACATTTTCATCAAAGATTTTTTAAGTGTCTGGATAGTGATAGTCGTTAAATTTGACCGTTAATTGACAAGTGTTACGTTCTGATAATTTTAAAAAATTTATTTAAAAAAATAAAAATAAAAATATTTTTTATTAAAAAAACCCCACAGCCCCGCATCAACTCTCCCATTCTCTTTTCTTTCCCCTTTCTATTTTCTCTTTCCACGGTAGTCGGTTGGTCTTCCGTGATTATTACTATCACCTTTATCGACACCGGCGTCGACCCCCTACCAAACTCCCATTGATCTTTCATTGTAAAGTATCACTGTTTGCCATAGATAAACATTCAAAGGTTTGTCGGATTTAAGCCACAATCAATATTTTTCATCGATTCCGGTCGATCCCAGCATCCATAAGCCACACAACCACCACCATCGAACCACCGTGCAATTCCAATTAAAATCCAAGTATTCGACGACGATGGTAGCCATAAATGACCGTCGACCGTTAGTAATGGAGATTGAAATGAGATATTTTAGTTTTTATTGCATTAAAAATTTGAGTTTTTATATAAGTAAATTTAAAATATTAAAAAATATAATGATGAACACCTTAAAATATAACTGAAAAAATAGTAAAATATTATTTTTAATAAAAAAATTTTAAATACTAAAACGTATTTAAAATATTATTTAATTACTTATTTTTGTATTAAACCTAATGAATAAATATTTATTTCTGTCAAGATTTAGAAGTACTGGTTCGCATGTGCGATTTATCAGGGTTCAGAAATTAGCAGTACTGGTTGAAGGACGTTGCCAGTTCATGACACTGCCAGTGGAAGCGGTCTAAGTTTTGCCTACTACTGCTGCAAGTACTTTTAGCAACTTGTTTATTAATTAATTAAAGAATAAATTACAAATATAGTAAAACTTTACTCTTTATCTTATTTTTTTCAATATACTTTAAAATATTTTAATTTTTTTACTGAACTTAATACAATTGATTTTTTTATTACTCAGTCGTTAAATAATTAATGGAGTTAAAATTGACTGTTATATATATGAAAAATGACTCCATTTTGGTTATTTTTTAAAATGACATCGTTTTTAATGTTATTAACTATTTAATAAATGAGTGACTAAAATAGGAGAGATAATAAAATTTAGTGACAAAAAAACTTAATGTATTAATTAGTGAGAAAATTAAAAACTTTTAAAGTTTAGTGATAAAAATAGGAGAGAAGTAAAGTTCAGTTACTAAAAATTGAGATGATTACTTGCACCCCGTTGGATCCAATTCAACATTTCTTTTCGGATTTTGATAAAAGCATATTAGGTAGGTTTAAAAATATTAATTAATCTAAAACTCGTGTGTTTTTCTATTATTTTAATAAAATTATTCTGGTTGCTTAAAAAAATAATGGTGATAATGAATTGAATATTTGCAACCTTTAAATGCAATGTTTGAATTTAAATACAATGTTTAAATTAATCTTTTATCTATTCAGATTTAAGAGGAATCTACGTTGGATTTTTAAATTAATAAAATATTTGAATTTTTTTATTATCTTGTAAAATTTAAAATATAAAACTAAACATTTGAATTTAAATACAATATTTAAATTAACCTTTTATCTTTAGATTTAGGTAGGATGGATAAAATATTTAAGGGTAAACTACATTATTGATCACTTTTGTTTAAGTTTTGTACATTTTTTTTACATGAATTAAAAAACACAATATTTGGTCACTTTAATTTTTATTTAATTAATATGTGGTCACTGAGGTTAACTGTCGTTAGACTTTTAACATAATGCTGTAATGATACAAGGAATATATAAAATTAAAAAGGGAAAAAATGACCACTAATATTAGAATAAATTTTCATTTTTCCTTACCGATGTTTCAAAATTAACAAATTAATCGATATCATTTTACAATATACATCCAAGAATGGTCCGAACCAATGCGGAACCCCACCTTATACGCATGACCGAACCAAGAGGATACTGCAAGGATCCCATTTGTAAAAATCCCAAATTCCTGCATTGCAAACACAGAGATAAACGCTCCACGCCTCCACGAGTCTTCTTGTTTGCATATTTGGACATGATGTTGGCCGACAAGGGATAGTCGTCACTGATACCGAAATCGAGCCAAAACCTGAAGAAACAAAGCGTTGTCATAACACCGGTCGGAGACTTTCCAAAAGAATGTCCAAAGGCAACGGAACAGATCACCATGAGCATCAGGGTGAGTCCGTAAACCTTTTTTCGACCTGATTTATCACCAAGCCAACCATAGAAGAGCTGACTAGCTAAAGTTCCAACAAAGGTTGTACCAGTAACGTCAGCTGCTACATTAGGAGGCAAAGTTTTCAGGCTTCGGGGCCCCTTCAACATGGTAGTAAATACGACCAAGCAATTGAGTGATAAGAGAGATGCTAAATAAGTCATAAACATCAGTGAAAAATCTCATTCACATTCTAGTAATGGCTATCTTTTACCTGAAAAAGTTTAAAAGTAATCAATAGAACCTAACTATAAGCTGCCTTGAACTAAAGGAAATCAAGGGAACAAAACATGCTAAAATCAAATCCTAAATACAGAAACCAAGAGGCAAGAATCAAAAGAGAAGGGCTTAGGTTTGGTTCGTATAGTCATCCATGTCAGGTGATTAGTGCCCATTTGTCTACTTTACCCTTTTTAATTTTATATATTTATTGGGTCACGTTAAAATCCGTAAAAGTCTAACGGCAATTAACCTTCTTTAATCACATCTAAATTAAATAAAAATGAAAGTGATCAAATATTATGTTTTTTGAATTTGATAGGAAAAATATATAAAACTTAAAGCAAAAATGATCAATTATGTAATTTACTCAATATATAAATAGAATATAAAAGTAAATCATTTGACTTTGTATAACGAACTCAAATGATGAAATAAGATAAAATATTATCCCGATTAAAATCAAAGTAGATTGAATACCATCTTGGTCGCTCTAGGAAATGATTATTTACCGATCATCATAGTCAATCACCGGACAACAACTCCATTAACCCACCACTTAATCAAAGCGATGATCCTTCTCCTTGGGCCTTTATATTCTATGCAGATTAAGGTCCAAATCAAACGAAAAAGCCCATTTGATCTGTTTCGATTCTTAAATCCTTTTTAAGTAAACAATGAAAAGCTATTCTATTCAACGACATATTTTAAAAGAAATGGGGCGGTTTCAGCTTCAACAACAGTTCATGGCGCCGAAGCCGTATCCATGCACGTTAATGTCTTTGGCCTCTTCTTCTCATCCCCCTAAACTTTCCAGAATTCGTTGTTTCCCCACTTGTCCTGCACTCAATGAACCCGTCAAGGCTTATCATCTTCATTTTCTTCCGGCCGTTAAACCTCGTTTGGTATGCAGGATGAAGGGCTCAGGTTACTTTTACTTCGTGAAATCTATTTTCTATGAAAATCTATATTTGTAATTAAAAACGTATTTGAATTAATGTTTTCCTTTTCTATATGAAAAATCATTTCCGTGCTGACTTTTGAACGAACTCTGCCTGCTCGGCATTTTCCCGAGCATTTAATGTGCAACTGCTGATATAAACGTTGGTGTCTTGAGAAAGGAATAATTTATCAGCCAATGTTCTTTTCAGATATTATTTCGGATCTAGAACTTGGAAAGCCAGGAGATAGACGAAAACCCGAGAAGGGTGTCAATGGAGTGTTTTGGATTATACTTCTTAATCTTGGAATATATGTAGCTGATCACTTGTTTCACGTATTATTTCTTTTTATTTCTATTGATTATAAATAATTATATTTTTTTATACTGAAAAATGAAGTTTTCAGTCAATCTTCTTAGCTCCGAAGTTTCCCTTCCAACAGGTTCAGGGTATTCAATCCTTATATTTATACCATAATTGGCCTGCTTGGTACCAATTTATAACGTCAACGTTTTGTCACGCTAACTGGTAAGTTCTACATATACCGCTGAGATATAAATGAATTGCAGGTATTTAATGTGATTGCCTTTGCATTTACATGTTCATCATTCCGCTTATCGTCTTGTTCAGGAAGCATCTTTCGAGCAACCTTTTCTTCTTGTACATTTTTGGTAATCATTTTCTCTTTTCGACTTGAAAAATGCTTGCAATCTTTGTGCGAGTACACGGTTTGAATTGAATTGATTTTGGGAGTGTGATTGATCGTGTCCTTATTTGTAAAACAGGGAAACTAGTCGAAGAAGAGGAAGGAAATTTCGGATTGTGGCTTTCTTACATTTTTACAGGTGCCGGAGCTAACATTGTTTCATGGTTGGTTTTACCAAGAAATGCAGTTTCTGTTGGGGCTTCAGGTGCTGTTTTCGGTTTATTTGCAATCAGTGTCCTTGTAAAGGTATGCTAAATTCTCCATACTTGTATAGAACCATGCGAACGAATACTTCTATACTGGAACAAATGAAAATGACTTGACCCCTTTTGCTTGTAGATGTCCTGGGACTGGAGGAAGATCCTTGAAGTTCTTATATTGGGCCAATTTGTTATCGAGAGGGTCTGAAATTTTGATTTGACGGTAGTTTATGTTATGTTGTTTGAAAGATTGTAATGAATCAACAATCTCCTAATGTGATGTATGATTTTGGGGCAGGTGATGGAAGCAGCCCAAGCTTCAACTGGCCTGACTGGATCTTCCTATGCCTTGCAAAGTGTTAATCACATTGCACATCTTTCTGGTGCTCTGGTTGGTGTTCTTCTAGTATGGCTTCTCAGCAAATTCCTTCTCAACCTCTTGATATAGAACGTTCAGATTCTCGAAAAAAGAGAGGTTGAGTTTCTTAAGAATTTATATAATTATATTTATGCATTGCGGCTTAAATCATGATGGAATGGTGATTAAACACTTGTGTACATGATTGCTTTGTTGAGAAGAAAAAAACGAATGGTTCTGTGAATTTTGAATGCTTCCCATACGTATGTCTGAGAGAAATGAATCAATTAGCATTTCTTAATTGTAATTTTTCAATGTTAAACGTGACAAAGAATACCGAAAATGGGGTTCTGGGTTCCCCAAAAGAAACAACAAAACCTCAGAAGAATCACATTTCAACTGCAGAAACAGCAAACAAGACATTTAGATGGGGAATGTCATCGCTTATCATGAAAATTTTCATTTCCTAACCTACAAGTCTAAGTTCGTCCTCATCGAACGCATAGCCTGAGTTTGTTCCTTCTCTTTCCAAAGCTTCCAGTTCCTTTTCCCTTTCAAGACAAGGAACATGGAGAGCCAATCTAAATGATAGTAATCATAAATACCATTTTCTTTGGTTCAAGTTTTGACAACCAAAGACGCCAGCGGGAGAGTCCAACAATGGCATTTTCTCTGAGCCCATTTACAGAGACAATTCCACTAAAGGCCTTCGGTTATGCTTTAATGGGCTTATATTCAATTTCTCAATATATTTTTTATTTATTTTGAAGATCCTCCACCGATCATCATTTCGTATCCTTCCTGCATCGTCATTGGCTAAGTTAACGCTTTCAAAGTTGGATAGAAATAATTCATCAGATTAGTTTAATTTTCCCTTTCTATGTAAAGAAATTTATCAATATCCATTAACAACTGAAGCACCTGCAATGCTACATACTTTTGTTTTGTTGTGATGCCTTCTTTCTTGCAATCTATACAAAAGAAGAAAAATATGGCGAGTCATTGTCCAAATACAAATACAAAAGGACTTTGCAGTATTTTTTTCTTTATTCTTAAGCTCTGATCTTTATGGAAATCTATATTATTATTTGGTGCGCATGCTTGAATAATGAAAAGTAACAAGAAACATGAAAGCAAATGGAGCAGTATTTGACTTGGGGGGGGGGGGTTTGAATGAGTTTTACTTGTTTGAAGAAGAAAAATAGAGCAATACCTGGAGAAGAAACCTAGTTACACCCAATACTCTCATCTTTAGAAAAAGTGCAAATTGGAGGGAGGAAAGTGGACGAGTGGGTTTTGATGCTTTGCTTTCACCAAGCACATTATATATATATATATATATATATATATGTATGTATATCACTGACGTGGAGAAAGAAACCTTGGAGACTGACATAAAGAAGAACACAACAAAAATCTGTACTGATGGATCAGTATGAGAGAGAGTGGTAGGAAAAGGAAAAGCAAGCTAGCTTCTTCAACTATTAATTATAAGGTGTTTGAGATTACAGTGCAAAGGAGCTTTCCCCATGCTGGCTGGGTTTTGAATCATCAAGAAAGAAAAAGTTCATGATGTTGGACCCTGTAAAACGCCTTTGGAATGAGAATGTGCATGTGATTGGAAAGGTGATGGTTTTGAGAGAGCGACGGTCCCAAAGATCAGTAGCACAATTCTGCATGAAGTGGATCTCTCTCCCTTAGTGCCACATTATCATCTTCTTCTTCATATCATCATCAGACTATCTCTTTGCATGCGCTTTCCTCCTCTTTCCATTGTCACCACCTTCTGCACAAAAATCTTAGTTATCCCCACCATACTGTCACAAATGAAGGAGAAGAACAAAACAAAGGGTTCATAAGTGAAGCGAAGGAATTGGGGAAATCAAAGAAATGGTTAGGGATTATAAATTGTAAATTGGGAATTAGAAAATGTGATGGTCAGGTGAGGATATTACCCAAAGAGCTGGAGCTAGAGCAGGCTGGGAAGACCCAAGTAACGCTGGAAAGGGCCAGACCAGATGGCCCAATACCTGCTGAAGAGAAGAAATGAAACAAAACCAATATGTTATGAGTCTGTTATTGTAAATGCCAGTTGACATAGCTAGATTCGCAGTACTACAAGTGTAACTAAATAAATTACCTGCTTGTAGAGCATTGAAGGCTTATGAAATGAATGAAAGAATTCTCAGTTTTCTTGAATCCCTTTTCTTCTCTTCTTTAATCTACATTTCCTTCGATTATTCTTCTTTTATCACAGTGACATAACAATTGGTATCATAGCCACTCTTCCTGACAACTTGTTCATTGCTAAAAAATATCAAACCATGGTCGAAACTCCTAATCTTTCTTCAATCCAGCAGCAGATTGCAGAACTTACAACTCTGGTGACGCAAGCAACGGATGGTATAAAACCTCCTAAATGGTGGTAAGAATAGGATAATCCGATCAGTAAACTGGAAGCTAGGATGACAATGACTCAAAGTTACATGGAGTAGATATTGGGGATTTTGACAGGGAGGACGGAGGAGCAAGTCCAAAACAGCCCTGAAATTAAGCAGATGTTACATGTGGTAATAGAAGATACAAATGATGGGTATCAAGTGTTTGATAAACTGCCAATAAGAGCATTTGATGCAATTCCATCCATTTCTGAAACCATAAAAGTTGGTTCACGACTACAACAAAATGATAATATAAGTGGGCTTAGCAAATTGATTTAATGGGAAAATCTAGTGGACATCGAGGAACAAGAGCAAACCATTTCAGAGAATGCTCAAGTAAGTACTCCTAACCTCCTTAAGACTGATGGAATGAAGATTCTGGAAAAATTGAGAAAGAACACTGCCACTTATTATGACACATGATGGAGGGCTAAGCACAAACTTGTTTCCATGGACAATAAAGGAGTAAATCATGATGCAAAGATTGAAAAATCTGATGTTCCATATGTACCTTGCACTCATGAAGGTCTTTTGATGTGGAAATATGCTTCGATGAATTCGATTGACTTTTTAATTGAGAAGAATCTGAATGCAGCTGTGGTAGATTGTTGCAGCAGCACCATGAAAGCTAATTCACGACTGCTACATAACGCCAGTCTGGTTGGATATAACAAACTGATTTTGCGAGAAAATCAAGAATTGCCTATATCTGTTCAAATTGCTACATTTCAACCATTTGTCGTGGATTTATCCAGACTCTTGGAGGGCGAGATTCAAATGGTTATAAACTCACAAAAACAATTAGTTGATTCTCCTTTAAAGGAAAATGTGGTTCATTTTCTACGGTGTCAAACAACAGAGCATTTTTTAAATGGATACCTCTCCAAAAATACACTTGCATGGTCTGAAGGGAGAATTCAGTGGCAACCTCTGTCCTCTATTCCTGAGTTTATTTCTGTAATTTCTCATTAGACCAACAATATTTCTGCTACAGTGCCCTCAGGCGATGGTGTTGCTCTCTTGAACAGAATGGAAGTGACATCCAATGATGTTGGTGGCAGTGATGAATTTGAGAAGTGGAAGAGAGAGATTAGAGAGACAGAGGCTGAACGAATGAAAAATGGATATGTTTCTATAAGTACTGGTGATGGCTTCAATTTGGATGATCATGATAGGCCTCTAACACCAACAGAAGGTGAAGAAGAATTTATTGATGATGATGGAACCATGTACAAGTGGGATAGAAGTCTGAGAGCATGGGTTCCTCATGATGACACATCAACAAAAAATGAGAACTATGGAGTAGAAGAGATGACATTCTTGAAAGAAGATGAAGCTTTTCCAACTGTAAGTGCTACTGATGTTGTTGCTGCTGATGCCTCTATTAGAGAAGATGTTAATGGAAATGGTAAGAAAATGGAAGTAAGCTCCACTCCCAAGAGAAAATTGTTGGAAAAACCAGTTGATAAGAAGGAATCTAATAAACCTCCTGATTCGTGGTTTGAATTGAAAGTAAATACACATGTCTATGTGACTGGATTGACCGATGATGTTACTGTAGAAGAATTAGTTGAGGTGTTCTCCAAGTGTGGAATAATCAAACAGGACCCTAAATCAAAAAGACCTTGTGTGAAGATATATGTTGACAAGGAGACAAGAAGGAAAAAAGGGGATGCACTTGTTACATATCTAAAGGAGCCCTCTGTTGCTTTAGCAGTTCAAATTTTGGATGGAACTCCTTTTCGTACTGATGGAAAGATTCATATGCCAGTCAGTGATAGGGAAGCGGTGGCAGGTTAATGAACGTTGCTCTTTTTGAAGAATCAAACCTAGAAAGCTCTAGACTCGATGAATAACAATGGGGAATGAATAGGGGAAGGTGGCGGCAATAAGTAGGGTTCTTAGAGTTTCTTTTAGGTGCTGGAAACAAGGTAAGAAACAAGATTAAAACAAGATAAAGAAAAGATAAATGAATTACAAATAAAATAAGATAACCAAGAAATCAAAGATCTCCCTTATGAAGGTGAACGGTAAAGATGATTGATGGCGTGGATGGATATGTGGAAAATCGATGGATAATATCCTATCGAGCCCTCCTAGTCGCAATGAAAAGGAAAACATGATAATATGGCTCTAACCAACCCTTCTAGTCACGATGAAAAGGCAAATTGGAGTGTGAAGATTAATCTCCCTCACAAGAACTTGAAAGAACTCAAGGAGAATAAGCTTCGAAGGCACAAGGCAATCAACACTTGAAAAAATGAACTCTCGTTGTATTATTAATCAAAGAAATCTTGATTACAAAATTGAATGGAGCCTCCTTTATATAGGGGCTGAGTTCTAAAGGTCCTAAATAACTAAAAAATAAAATAATAATAAACTAATCATGTCTTAACTTTAATTCCTAATAAACTAATAATAACTAAAACTATTGTTTTAACCCATATTAATTCCTAATAAATAATAAATCTGATCCTAAAATATAATTCATCATCCTATATTAAATTATATCACAAATAATCAATATAAATATTGAAAATTCCTAATATTTACAAAATCCCGTATTAATCCCGTATATGATTTCCTGCATGCACCGTCTTCAGTAAAATGGCCATATCTTGAGTTCCCGATATCGGATTGATGCGATTCAAGAACCTTTGGAAAGATAAGATACATAAGGTAATATCTATAGAAGACATATTAACTAAATAAGATCAGGATCCCATTCAAAAGTCATCGTAAGTCTGCTTCTGTTCGAATCTTCTTTTCCAATGCTTGAACGAGTAGATCATTTGGAAGAGTTATTACTTCTTCCTTTAATGTGAGCCTTGTGATGCATGTATCATCCTAAATTTATTCAAAAATATTAGACCTTGAATCGAATAGATGTGCTTTGAATCTTCGAGACTTTGTTCTTCTAATAGGTTCGAGTAGAAACATTAGTCCAAAGAAGCATGTATTATGGACTCTGGTGCATGTATCATTCCCCCACTCCTCAAAAGGATTCATTCTCAAATCTTTAGACTTACATAAATTGTGAATCTTCATTGATATGGCATAGTGATTAGGGCTTTCAGGTGGTAACCCGTCAGGAGGGTCACCTAACACTATTCGACAACTCTGGGCGATGGAAGATGGTGTGGGCCAATCTCGTATTGCTTTTACTTTCTCATCATTTAAATGGATTCCCTGTGCACAAACTATAAAGCTTGTGGAGTTGTTCAAGTTATGTTTCATCATTAAGATGACGTCACGACTAAGGCTTTCCTGGATATAGCCTTTTTGTAACAAATCTAACTCTTTGGTTTCTTCGAGATTGTATGTTTGACGAGGTATAATGGAACCTTGAATTAGATTGGTTTGGTGTAGTTTTCCTCTTTTCGGTGGTAATTCGTTAGGTGAATCACCTAACACTTCTCAAAAATCTTGTAACAAACATGAAAACACACTAGGAAAATCCTTGTTAATGTTAGAAATCGAAACAATTGATTCCCTAAAGTGAACAAGAATGAAAGGTTGTTTGTAAAGAAAGTTCTCTCTAAATTCTTTTGTGCTCACACATAGATTTTGAGTCACTCTTTTCTTCTCATAATTAGGTTCACTCACCTCCCATGGGTCATTATTCTTTTGGCTTTTGTAACTAGTGACCTCTTTTGCTTTTGTCTCTTTCTCATCTTTTTCTTTTTTTGCTTTCCCTACCTCCTCACAAATTATCATTTGATCTTTAGGGGATGGAAGTGTGTCATTCTTTACTGATCGTTCTTTCTCCTTGTCATGTTTGTCATCTCTTGGCTTTTTTTGAGAATATGAAGTGTATATACTCGGTTTATCCGGGATTAAGTTGGAGCCCTCGAGAATCTAGCACGTGCCCAAACCAATTAGAAGCCCAACATGGAAATCAAAGACAGTTATGAGAAGGGTTAGTAAGTCATTATCAAGAGGGGTCGGTTTTTTTTAACTCCTAGAAACCACTATAAGCCATGATCAACCACTAGAAACAAGGGGAGAGGTTACAAAGTAAAAAAAAAAAGAGACCACCAACAGAGATTAAAAAAAAGAGACCACCAACAGAGATTAGAAAAAAAAAGACCACCAACAGAGATTAGAAAAAAAGGAGACCACCAACAGAGATTAAAAAAGAGGAGACCAACGAAAAATTTGGAAAAAAAAGGCATTTGAGAATAGAGGAGACTACGAGCAAAAAAACCTTATTAATTTCGGCAATTTCACAGTGTAAAGGGGATGCAAAAAGGAATCATAGTGTAATCTCACGATTCAAAAATAGAGAAAGCAATAGAGGTACATGTTCTTCGAGAAATTTTCCCTCAGTTCTTTATTTTCCAGTTGTATTTTTTCATTTTTTTGTGTGTATGCGATCGTTATTTAAAACTACAATTTGAGAGGGATTAGGATTTACCTAGACTGCTTGAACATAAATGGGGTCTTGTTGACTCTATTTTTTCTTTGTGTGGTTCCATTGTCAAGGAAAAAAGACGAGATTTAGTTTAACAAAATTAAAATAAAATAGAAGGGAGGGAGTGGTTGTTTACCTTTGAAAAGAGTAGTTCTCGCCATTGGGAATGGTTCACCAGAGCTTTAGGCCGTTCATGTCGGGGTTAGATTCCTTACCAGTTCGTTTAAGAGAGCAAGTTGAGCGTGGGTGAGGCAATTCCTTGCGTGGAAGAAAGGGAAAGTGGAGAAGGGTACTGGAAGTGGCCATGTTCTTTAGTTTTAACAAATAACTTAGGTTTTTTAAGTTAGGTTATATATTATATGTTTTGGGTAAATTAAGGTCTAGTCATTGTAACTTTAGGTGTAAACTATCTTTAGATCCTCTTAAGCTTAACGTTTTTTATAATTTAGTTACCTGTTGGGCTTGATTTTTGAATTTTTTTTAATTTGTCTCAACTTAGTTATTTTCCAGTTTTTGTTTTAGTTAATATTTTGAGTTATTTAGGGTTAAGCTCATTATATTTATGTTCGTTTTTATTTAATTCTTTGTTTAAATTTTTAGTCAGGATGTTTAATTTTACGTATGTTTAAATTTAGTCATTGATTTAATAGGGATATATATATTTTTTAAAATTTATAGTTTAGTATGCCATGTTTATTTTTTATATTTGACTCACATTTGTACATTATAGGTTAATATGCATGGTTATAATTTTTAATTTTAAATATATGTATATAATTTTTTGTATTTCACGCTGTATGCTATTTTTAATTTTGTTTAATTGATTTTGGCATGACATTTTTGCATAATTTGTATGATAACCTCATTTGCATAACTCGACATAATACATAATTGAATTAAGGGTAATACACTTTTAAGTTAACATTGTTTTAAGTGGACAGTCATAACTGATTTGAGGTCTGCTTTTAATGATTTTAAAATAAAAGCGTATCCCGAAAGTGAAACCAAAAATTGATTCGTCATCTAAAATTTGGGAACGAGAGAAAAAGAAATGTTCGTTTATTTAAATATATCGAGAAAAGGTTGTTATATCTTTAAGATCTGGTCTCGATATTTGTAAATAATCGAACATTCTTTTATCTTTCTAAAACGACTTGGTAATTTTAATTTAATTTGTTTGAGTGCTTTTGAATGTTTTAAATTTACACTTTTATTTTATGGGATCAAAAATTAAATTAAATTCGAATTTGTAAAGTTCATTACAAAGACGTTAATTAATCGACTAGGTACCGATTTAGGGCGTTGTGGGGGTGCTAATCCTTCCCCGCATGTAACCGACTCCCGAACTCGGATTTTGGTAACGCAGACCTTAATTTGTTGTTTTAATTAAAATTCATTTTTTTATTATTTATTTTATTTAAAACAACAAAACATTTTTGGGTGCCCAATCACACCCTAATCAAAGATTGGTGGCGACTCTTTGAACAATATGTTTTAACGTAAAGAGATTTTCAAAATTTTCGAAACGAGAGGTTTTTAAATCACATTTGTTTTTAAATTAAAAATCAATTGAAAGAGATAAGTTAAAAATTGATGTGGTTTTATAAATCTCACCTTTTCACCTTTAAGAAAAAATCGTATCGACAGCTTGGCGACTCTGCTGGGGACATTTTTTTAGAGAGTCAAGCCAATAGTCGATTAATTATCTGTCTTTGCAATTGAAAGTTATAAATTTGTTTTAATTTGGTTTTTGATCCCTTATTTGGTTTTAATATTTTTTGTTTATAATATGATTAACCAATAAATAGTTGTACTGATCTGTTTGTTAATGGTTTCAGATTAATTGTGTATTTTGGGAATTGATTTTGAGTGTTTTTATTGTTTGTTTTTTTCGCTTTTCCTCACACACTACACAGTTGCATTATCATAACATGAGCTAAAACCCCGCTCCGTCCTGTTTAAGTAGGAGTGAGAGACTATGCCCTCGTGTGGTTTTCACCTCCGCATGGGATAGTGGATCACTCCTGGAGCTCACGCCTTATGGTCCTCGTGATGGTAATCACCTCCGCATGGACATAAGGAGGTGTGTTCCCTCGAAATTGAACTCGATCCCCTAAAGCCTGTGATGGGCCAGGATTGAGGGTTCGGCAGCCCAAGGGGGCACCGACAAGGACAATTCGAGAACCTATAACTTTAGAACCGAACCTAGCATATAGTGAACATAGAGCCCGAATTTAGGTCGAGCCTAACCCGAACCTTAAGAGTCCCGTGAGGAGGGTACACAAGGAAAAGCTTTTTGAGTCATTTAATTTTGCTTTTTGAATAAATGTATACGAACTAGAAATCATGCGGTTAGGTTTATTTTTCTCGAACAAACATGCGAATTAGATATCATGCGGTTAGGATTTTTTGTGAATGACAAAGTATGGGGTAGATATCATGTTGGGTAGGATCAACTAAAGTATGATTGGGTAGCCAATATATGAGGGTAGGTTTTATTTGATATTTAGTACTTATTATTTTGTTGTTTATATTATGTGCACTAACCCATTTTTGTTATATGTCTATTTTATTTTGATTTTATTGCATTTACATCTCCATGTCATCACAAGGTGTTAATTTGCAAGTGATTGACTAATGAGAAGGCTAGACATATTGAGACAAAAAATTCTCAACCATGTAGTCAAAACCAAGAGATACAAAGATGTTCGACTGATCATGAAGAATGATATCTGCTGAATGAAGAAATCAAACTGATTGAAGACTTCCTTTAATGGGGCAAAGGCCAAGATGTTGATTCAAGAGATAGATACAATTATACCAAGGACGAGAATACCCTTCACAAAGACATGAAGATCACTTCGTATTGAAAGTAAAAATGGAGACATCAAGATTCAATTTAAAGACATCTGACGTCATCAAAGGTGATAAAGTACGACGACAACTTTGGGTGCAATATTAGATTCCATGAAGAGTACGGCTCAAGGAAATGAAGAAATGAAGAATCACATTTATATTTTGACTACATGGTGTACTGAATTCTTGTTGTCTAAATGAAGGTTGTTATATAGTGGTCACTTTTAGGATTAACACCTTGTGCATGTGCATTTGCATTTGCATTTGCATTCTTATTAGTTATTTATTTATTTTGTTGCTTTTTGTCATTTTGTTATCTCATTTGTACTAACTTGTTTCTATATTGTTTTTTTTTCTCTTTGTCGCATTGCATGATCATGACATATTCAAAAGGTGTTGATTTGTGAGTGGTCATCATAGTAAAAGGTTTCATGACGGACAAAGGGTTTCGTGATCAAGCAGGCTATAACATAGTCAAGAAGTGGCATCCTGTGAAAGCTTCGAGAATAGTGGAGGGTTGTTTGCATAAAGATCATATGGTGCACAAAGAGCACAATGAGATAAGAGAGATAAAAGAGAAAATGTCCAAGATGATGGATAGAATAGATGTTTTGTCCAAAGGAAGAGAGACTTCTACAAAAGAAAAGAAAGAACTCAATGAAAACAATCTCGAGGTGTCAGATACGCAATGGACTACTTTAGAACCTGTTGATTCTAGTCAGTATCAGAAATCACGCACAATCATTGTTCGTATCAACAAGTTGTTTGGAAATGCCAAGGAAATAGTGGCAACTATAGAAGTTCAGAAGGATGAAAAGAAGCCATGCAGTCAGAACTCGTTGGTGTTTGATAGTTTACTTCCAACATCAAGGGAAATAAAAATGGAAACTCCAATTCAACCCAAGTTGAGAGGTGGCTCTCATTGTGATTCCATCCCAATATCATATAAAGAATTGTATGATGAACTGTTAGAAGCCCGAGAAGTGGCACCGCATTATGTAAAACCTTTGCAACCTCCATATCCAAGTTGGTATGACGTCACGTTCGTTGTGAATATCATGCTGGAGTTCAAGGACATTCTATTGAGAATTGTTCTACCTTCAAACGTCGAGTCCAACTTCTTCTAGATCATGGAGTATTGGAGTTTGAATTGAAGGACAACCCAGTTTGAAAACAGATTATCCTGTTGAGTTTGAACCAACAGTGACCAAAGGTAAGGTATCAGTAAGGAAATCCAGGAAGAAAATTGTTTGCCAAAATACGAAGCTCTGATTCGTCATTTAAGAAGTGAAAATGATAAATTGAGCAAAGAGATGGAAGCCATGCGAGATGATTTTCAAATGATCAATCAGGCTTTTAAATTTGCTGGTATGGGAAATGTACTAAATGAGTAGATAACAGGAGTCGCTAAACTGAGGAATGACGTTGAACAGTGGAGAAGGAATTGTAAGGTACACGAGGGTCGAGCCGAGAAGTTTTCTCATGATTTACATATTGCAGAAAGAAGACGCAATATAGTTGTTGATAATTTGGGAAAATATCAAGCCGAAATTCAGACGTTGAACAGATCCATTGCCAATATGGAAATCTCATATCAGCACCATAAGCGGGAGAATGACGCTGAGCTAGAAGCCGTTAGAGCCAAGAACAAGAAGTTGATGAAGATTGTGGATGATTATAGTGATCTTATGCAAGAGCTTCATAACCACAATGACTTTCTTACAAGGAAGATTCAACAGCAGTGTCTACAGCTCCGAGAATCAGCACTCAAGATAGAGAAAGGGGACAAAGTCATGAAAGAAGTTATGACCCAAGCAAGCAATGTGGCTCAGAAATGGGTTGATTTAGCTGGTTTTGCAAGAGAATTAAAGCAGATTGACAACTCAACCCCCGAGCATGAGTGGAAATTAAATTGGCTTTTGAAGGAGATAGAAAAGTTCGGAGTGAAAGTTGTCTGTTATATGTAAAGTTTGTTTGATGAACCGAAACCTTTGTGTTCAATGAAAGTAATTTTAAGATGGTCACTCTGGAATGACACCTTTTGTATTTGCATCTGGCATTTGCATTACATGTATTTATTTAAGCATTTTACATGTATTAATTATAAAAACACAGAAATAATTTATGGAAGGTTATGTGACAGTAATAACAAGATCATCCATTCATACTACTTCCTCATCGTCATGAATAAGCAAATGGAAATAATGGAGCAATCTCATAAGGGATCACAAGATCAGTTGCAAGAGCAGTTAGTCGGGTCACAACAAGATACGGGGAATCAAGCATCGGGTTCTTTGCAAGGCGTATCGAATCAAATGATCCAGGTACTGGTACCACAGGCTGCTAGTAAAGAGAAAATAGAGGATAAAGGAAATCAATCTCATCAGACTGGTACATCAAGAGTGACAATTTGCCCTGGAGCGTCTAACTCAGACCTAGGGACGAGCCTCATCAATTTTGAACAATTTGAAGACAAATTCAGGTGGTTGAATGAAGCCATTAAAGATATGAAGATTGTTAATGCCCCTCACAAGGAGTTAGAAGCTAGAGAACTTAGTTTGGTCCCTGATTTGGTCATCCCACATGAATTTAGGGTGCCTAATTTTGAGAAATATGATGGCACTAGTTGTCCCATAATTCATCTAAAGATGTTTTGTAGAAAGATGGAAGGGTACCTAAATAATGACAATATGTTGATTCATTACTTCCATGATAGTCTTGCTGGGCCAGCTATAGTATGGTATAACCGTTTGAACAAAGAACAGATCAAGACATGGGTCAACCTAGCTGATGCTTTTCTGGGACAATATCAAATATGTTAAAGGCTTAGCCCCAAAACGTCCTGACCTTCAAAGGATAAGAATGAAAGCTACTGAGAGCTTTAAAGAATATGCCCTAAGATGGAGAGGAGTGGCAGTACAAGTTCAACCTCCTTTGTTAGAAGAAGAAATATCATATATGTTTCACGATTCTCTTCCAGCTCCTTTCTTTGAGTTAATATTGGGAAAGTCGACGAATAACTTCAAGGATCTTATGACAGCTGGAGAGTTAATTGAGGATGCAATCAGCAAAGGAAACTTGAAAGACACTTCTAAAAACCCAACCGATCAAAAGGAATAAACTGATGAGGTGAATGAATGTTACGTCAAGAGCTCTCAAAGCCGTAAAAGAAAATGGGTAACGGGTTACTCGAGACTTCCAAAGAAAGTCCCAAGATCAAAAAATGCTTTGAAAGTGTTCCAAACTCCTATCTCAGATCTATATCCCCATTTGATTGAAGGTCAATACCTCACACCGAGGCCAGTGAAAGTGCAACCAGACCCTTTTGCTCATAGCTATGATCAAGATAGTGTCTGTGATTTCCACTTGGGGGCATTGGGACATTCTACGGGAAACTGTAGGCCGCTGTTAAAGGAGATAGAGATGCTTGTGGCAAATGGGACATTAACAGAGGAATTGGTGGAACAGTGGATGACGAGCTCGAGTGGGGCATCAAAGAGTAATATGTAACATCCGTTTGAGTTAAGTGCCATGACATTAGATGGGTAATGAGGCCTCCCTAGATAGGAAGAGATCATTTCATTCTATCATGAAGCTTTATTCCATTTGCAAAATCATGTTTGAACTTGTTTTTCATCATTTCTCAGTTTTTTTGTATATGATTTAAATAAATTCATGTTACTTTAAGGATGGTAAGCATTAAATCGAATTTGCAACTTGAAATTCTTTGAATATCAACTGAATTAAAAACTCTTTAAATGATTAGAGTTATAAATCTTTGACAAGATGACAAGGTTGAAACCTGATAAAACAAGGACCTTGACCTTATCCCCAGAAGATACAATCGAACACCATACATTTTTATTGCAGGGACCGATATAGCCTTCTTCTATCATAATGGAATGAGCCATAGGCTTGGTATTCAGGTATGTATAGGAGCGGACAACGTGGGGTATCTTTTGTGTATGATGTCACGAAACTGAATAGACCACACTTTTGTTGATGACGTTCAATGATGATTATGATCTTTACAGATGAAATAGTCGAGTAGGTGAATCTAGTTTAGGTCAGTTGCTTGGAAATTGAACTCTAACGATGAGATTTTCTGACTTTCAACAACACCTAGACTATGACAGGTTCTTCTTGACAAGCTTAAGAAATTGGACCCGTATACCCAATTATAATATTATATGTATACAATAAAGCTTGAGCTGTCCTCTAGAGCAATTGGTTAAACGCCCCGGCTTTATGGACAATTTAGCTAGCCTAATAAAGGTGATGATATTATATATATACAATAAAGCTGAGCTATTCCGCTAAAGCAATTGGTTATAGAGGAAACTCGAAAGCCCTGGCTTTATGAATAGATTATATTCAAACCATGACCTTGATCGGTACTTGGCAATTTGGTGTATGCTCCACTGTGATTGTCAAGTCAAAGACTTTGTGATGAGACGAACCCTTCAGCTAGCCCGATAGAGGCAAATTACAATAAAGCTGATTTCAGCTAGCCAGACAATGGCAAATTAAATCAAGTTTTTCTAAATAAGGAGTTTCGATAAAGATTGACTAAGGGAGTTAAGGAAAACCTGTTATAGTCAACTTCACACGAGCACTCAGGAATTTCATTTTTAGATCGATATTTCTGCACTGCCTTTGTTAGAGGAGTCTACGAGGCTTGAACAAATGGAAGATTTCAGAGAACTGAAATAGAAGTGTTCTATAAAGTCTAGTAATTGATTATGCAAGTTGCGTCATTTTGTTCATATCAGATTAAAATACCAAGCCAGAAGAAGGGGCATGTTGTGATGTTCACGAAGACCGAGAAAGAAATATAAGTTTGTTGGCTGAAACCTTAAAAAATAGGAAGCCAACTGAAGCCACCCTATCAATTTTGACACTTGTCAAAGAGTTATAACTCTGAAAAATTAAATAGTTATTGATTCTTTTGATATTTTTTGAACTCATGTTTATGATTTGATTTGATTGTGAGCCTGAATTAAGGGGCAATATTTTATAAAATTCTTTCATTCTTTGATCCCTATAATAAGAGAAAAGGGAAAACATTTTCAAACATGACAGTCTCAAATGTGAAAGGTTCTTGAAGTTTGTGAGACTCATTATGCCTCTATTGGAGAAAAGGAATAAGTGATTTCAGAACATGAAGCATTCCACAATCTTGAAGTAAATGGTCGAAGAGAACAGAATGAATGAAGAATGAAACTTATAACATTTCATTGTGACGTTGTCAATTACCCATCGAGAAGAAGATGATCTCATTATTCAGAAGGGGAACATAATACAACTTGTGTAAAATGCAAGACATTTTCTTAGAAGAATTGGTCAATTCTTAAGTGTTTATGACAACATGAAGAGAAGCCCTCAAGATACTTGGCAATACCACTGTGAAGTGACACCAGAATGAGAACGTTCAAGTTAGGATATGTTGGGCATGAAGAAATCCAGGAGTACCCACTTTGGGGCATGACCAGAAACCCAGATCATGTTGGGATGACAAGATTCAGACCAAGAAGATATTGAGAATGAGTCTCACAACTTGAAGTGTTAGGAGCAGCAATTTGAAGAGCTTATCTTGAGCAGAGCATCAATCAATGGAAGAGTCAAAAGAATAACTTAGAAAGCATCAATGGGCAAGATTTCTGATCATAGAAGAAGTTGAAGAGAAAGCAATTTCTCCGAAGAAGATAGAAAATGAAGACAGAAGATAGCAATCTCTTCAAAATGCAAATTGAAAATTATGAGTTGCTACACTGATATCAAAGCAAACCCTGGAAAGGAATGATCAAGTAGAAAGAGACTGAGTTTGCCACTTTCAAGTCAAATGAAGATGGAATCGACATTTATGCATTCATGAGAACATCATTTGCATAAAAGAAAATGCATTACACTAATATATTTAATTGCATTCGTGTTTCATACATAAACACATGGTTTTGACAAATCTTCCAGTGAAAAGAGAAGATGCAGGATGTTAAAATCCCGACAATTAAAAGGTAGAAGTTAAACATCAAATACAGGGAATCATGTTTAGAGAGGCAGAACTTGAGGAACGCAGGGGTCAATCCACAGAGGAAGCTTTGCTTTGAAAAGGGGCACGTGGACCGATCATTAAGTCATTTTTATGAAAGAAAATGAGAAGGATTTCTCATTAAAATATGAAATTTGAGATTTTGAAGAGTAAGAAAAGTTTCTTACCCATCTATCAAAGTAAGTCTTTCGGGCCATCAGTAAGTCTTTCGAGCATGATGATTAAATCCTTTGGGTAATTTTTAAGCCTTCACGGAAGAGTAGTGAAGCAAACCCATCAGTAAGTCTTTCGAGCATGATGATTAAATCATTTGGGTAATTTGTAAGCCTTCACCGAAGAGTAGTGAAGCAAATCCATCAGTAAGTCTTTCGAGCATGATAATTAAATCCTTCGGGTAATTTTTAAGCCTTCACGGAAGAGTAGTGAAGCAAACCCATCAGTAAGTCTTTCGAGCATGATAATTAAATCCTTCGGGTAATTTTTAAGCCTTCACGGAAGAGTAGTGAAGCAAATCCGTCAGTAAGTGTCATCAATAAGTCTTTCGAGCATGATGATGAAATCTTTCGGGTCATCAGTAAGTCTTTCGAGCATGATGATTAAATCTTTCGGTTCATTTGTGAGTTTCTCGAACAAGATGATAAATCCTTCAGGTCATCCATAAGACCTTCGGGTAGGATATTTTCACACCAAGATGATAAGTCCTCCGGGCCATTTTAAGCCTTCTCGGAAGAGCATTGGAGTCAGCCATCAGATCATCAGATGTGGGAGGAAAGAGAAGGTTCTCAAGTACAAAGAAACGGAACAATTGATTAAAAGAAAATGCGCACGAATTAACCGATTCAAGGTCCCAGGAAGAGAGAGGTTTAGATGGTAGCCGAGTCCAAGAAGATTCTCATATATAGTTGCGAGACAAGCTCATTCAAGAGAAATGGATTCTCAAAGATTCTTTTAAATTCTAATTTTTTTTTCGCGTATAATGTTTTTCAAATCTTCAAGCATACATTAATAGGTGGAAACGTTTGATTTTCAGGATTAACCTTCAAAGTTGAGCATTCATGGAATAATGATGAAGCAGAATCACACTAGAAGATTGTTCGAGTTCTACTCCCTGAAGCAAGAGGGAGCAAACCCGTAGGCAGAAGATTGTTCGAGTTCTACTCCCTGAAGCAAGAGGGAGCGAACCCGTAAGCAGAAGATTGTTCGAGTTCTACTCTCTGAAGCAAGAGGGAGCGAACCCGTAAACAGAAGAGTGTTCGAGTTCTACTCCCTGAAGCAATAGGGAGCGAACCCGTTTTTAGAAGATTGTTCAAGTTTCTTAATCCCTGAACAAGAGGGAGCAGACCTGTCATTTGAAGATTTTTCAAGTTTCATTTATCTCGAAGTAACAGTGGAGTGGTTTAATCTTTTAAAGTTCTCAGGATCGGACAAACTCGATTATCTTTTGATCTTTGCTCTATTCTCGTTACACGACAATGAGCAAAGAGGGGCAGCTGTAGATACTCGGTTTATCCGGGATTAAGTTGGAGCCCTCGAGAATCTAGCACGTGCCCAAACCAATTAGAAGCCCAACATGGAAATCAAAGACAGTTATGAGAAGGGTTAGTAAGTCATTATCAAGAGGGTTCGGTTTTTTTTAACTCCTAGAAACCACTATAAGCCATGATCAACCACTAGAAACAAGGGGAAAGGTTATAAAGTAAAAAAAAAAGAGACCACCAACAGAGATTAAAAAAAAAGACCACCAACAGAGATTAGAAAAAAAGAGACCACCAACAGAGATTAGAAAAAAAGGAGACCACCAACAGAGATTAAAAAAGAGGAGACCAACGAAAAATTTGAAAAAAAAGGCATTTGAGAAGAGAGGAGACTACGAGCAAAAAAACCTTATTAATTTCGGCAATTTCACAGTGTAAAGGGGATGCGAAAAGGAATCATAGTGTAATCTCACGATTCAAAAATAGAGAAAGCAATAGAGGTACATGTTCTTCGAGAAATTTTCCCTCAGTTCTTTATTTTCTAGTCGTATTTTTTCATTTTTTTGTGTGTATGCGATCGTTATTTAAAACTACAATTTGAGAGGGATTAGGATTTACCTAGACTGCTTGAACATAAATGGGGTCTTGTTGACTCTATTTGTTCTTTGTGTGGTTCTATTGTCAAGGAAAAAAGACGAGATTTAGTTTAACAAAATTAAAATAAAATAGAAGGGAGGGAGTGGTTGTTTACCTTTGAAAAGAGTAGTTCTCGCCATTGGGAATGGTTCACCGGAGCTTTAGGCCGTTCATGTCGGGGTTAGATTCCTTACCAGTTCGTTTAAGAGAGCAAGTTGAGCGTGGGTGAGGCAATGCCTTGCGTGGAAGAAAGGGAAAGTGGAGAAGGGTACTGGAAGTGGCCATGTTCTTTAGTTTTAAAATATAACTTAGGTTTTTTAAGTTAGGTTATATATTATATGTTTTGGGTAAATTAGGGTCTAGTCATTGTAACTTTAGGTGTAAACTATCTTTAGATCCTCTTAAGTTTAACGTTTTTTTATAATTTAGTTACCTGTTGGGCTTGATTTTTGAATTTTTTTTTAATTTGTCTCAACTTAGTTATTTTCCAGTTTTTGTTTTAGTTACTATTTTGAGTTATTTAGGGTTAAGTTCATTATATTTATGTTCGTTTTTATTTAATTCTTTGTTTAAATTTTTAGTCAGGATGTTTAATTTTACGTATGTTTAAATTTAGTCATTGATTTAATAGGGATATATATATTTTTTAAAATTTATAGTTTAGTATGCCATGTTTATTTTTTATATTTGACTCACATTTGTACATTATAGGTTAATATGCATGGTTATAATTTTAATTTTAAATATATGTATATAATTTTTTGTATTTCACGTTGTATGCTATTTTTAATTTTGTTTAATTGATTTTGGCATGACATTTTTGCATAATTTGTATGATAACCTCATTTGCATAACTCGACATAATACATAATTGAATTAAGGGTAATACACTTTTAAGTTAAAATTGTTTTAAGTGGACAGTCATAACTGATTTGAGGTCTGCTTTTAATGATTTTAAAATAAAAGCGTATCCCGAAAGTGAAACCAAAAATTGATTCGTCATCTAAAATTTGGGAACGAGAGAAAAAGAAATGTTCGTTTATTTAAATATATCGAGAAAATGTTGTTATATCTTTAAGATCTGGTCTCGATATTTGTAAATAATCGAACATTCTTTATCTTTCTAAAACAACTTGGTAATTTTAATTTAATTTGTTTGAATGCTTTTGAATGTTTTAAATTTACACTTTTATTTTATGGGATCAAAAATTAAATTAAATTCGAATTTGTAAAGTTCATTACAAAGACGTTAATTAATCGACTAGGTACCGATTTGGGGCGTTGTGGGGGTGCTAATCATTCCCCGCACGTAACCGACTCCCGAACTCGGATTTTGGTAACGCAGACCTTAATTTGTTGTTTTAATTAAAATTCATTTTTTTATTATTTATTTTATTTAAAACAACAAAACATTTTTGGGTGCCCAATCACACCCTAATCAAATATTGGTGGCGACTCTTTGAACAATATGTTTTAACGTAAAGAGATTTTCAAAATTTTCGAAACGAGAGGTTTTTAAGTCGCATTTGTTTTTAAATTAAAAATCAATTGAAAGAGATAAGTTAAAAATTGATGTGGTTTTATAAATCTCACCTTTTCACCTTTAAGAAAAAATCGTATCGACATGAAGTAGAAGATGAGGAAGGATTTGAAGGATTACCTTGGTAAGAGGATGAAATACCTTGGTTATGTTCTATGAATCGGAATCTCTTTTGGATTTGTGCTTCGATTGTCATTGCTTTCTTTAGTGTATCTTCAAGGTTTTCGTACCCCTGGAGATCAAGAAGATCAGTGATGTTTGAGTTTATGCCGACGACGAATCTTGACACGGTGACCTCTTCTTTTTCAGTTATGTTAGCCCTATTGAGTAAGGACATCATCTCCTTGTAGTAGTCTTCAACTGAACTTCTACCTTGTCGAAGTCGGTGTAGTCATAGTTTAACTTCTCGTGTATAATGTGCCGGTAGGAATCGCTTTCTCATGGTTTGCTTGAGGTCAGTCCAAGAAGTGATTGTTGGAATTTGGAAGTTCCAGATCTTTTTCCTTGTTTGCATCCACCAAGTTCGAGCATATCCTTCGAATTGTATGGTGATGAGGTGAACTTGTTTAGCTTGGGGGCAGTCATGGTATGCGAACATGAGATCAACTTTTCCTTCCCATTCGATGTACCTGTCTGGATCGTTGTCTTCTTTGAAAGACGGGATCATGAACATTGGTTTTGTAAAGAGTTTGGGTTCTTGGAAACGTGGTTGTTCTCGCCCGAGTACCAAAAGTTCAGCATTGTTTGGTCTTGGATTCTGGTTTGGTAGATCCAGTTGTGGTTCTTGTCATTCTCTCATGATTTCATCAAATCTTTCAACTTGAGTCGTGAGTCGGGCAAGTGCGGCTAATATAGTCGTAAGTGTCTTGTTGTTTTTGTCGCCCATCCTGAAATCATAACACTCGAAAGAAAATTTTAAAGTAAAATAAAAATAAAAGAAAGAAAATTCAACAAAACAAAAAAACTCACAAGTCACTCCAAGAAAGTAACACAACGAGAGGCAAGTAAGCCGATCTTGTACTCTTTAAACTCACTTTACCAAGTAGTCTTCCACAGTTCGTATCGGAGTTTGATTACTAGCAAAGGTGATAAGAAAACCTAAAAGTTCTAAGAGGCCAAACAAGGGTTAGACTCTAAGAGAACGAGAATGCAAGGAATGAAGAAGTATGCAAACTCTTTAATCCTACTAACACAAGAAAGATAATGTGTTAGATAATGCAAAAGAACAATAAAAAGGAAAAACAAAAGAACATTAAGCACTAAGAGTCAAAGAAAAAAAAGAACCAAACCTGAAAACCTAGAAAACGCTGGATCAACTTGAGAAACATTTTTGAGGGGGTTACCGGTGTCCAATAATTTTGGAAATTTTTTTTAATATCTTTCGATACGTCAAGAAAGCACCTGTAAAATTTCAGAACCAAATACCTTCATTAGTATCCAGTAGACTCTGTTGAACGGTGAGTCCTCAAACAATTAGTTTTTCGTGATTGCTTCGTTTGAAGATGTTCTTGATCTCTAAAAATTCTGATTTTTTGTGTGAATGATATTGAATATATGAAGTTGAAATATGGAAATTTTCACCACGAAATTACTCCTGTAGAATTTTCAAGAAATTCGACAAAATTCTAGATCGAATCTGCCGATGAAGCTTGAATGATGTATTTGAAGGCTCTAATGAACTTCGATTGGGGTGAAATTTGGACTGGATATTAATATTAGGATGAATATGATATCTAGATAATATCAACCCTACATTCATTCGTCTACAGTTTTTCAATTTTTGTGACTTTTTTAGACTTTTTGATTTTTTTTTTCAGCCTTTTTCTTCTTCTTTTTTTGAAAAAAATAGCAAACTAACAAGAAGGATTTGAATCTAAATTAAAATTAAATAACAATAACCTGAAACGATGAATCTTTTGTGAACTAGCTCCGTTGGGGTACCTTTACGGTTTTGTGTGCAAGAACAAACAAGATTGCTTGCTTCTTTCCAAGAGTCGACCCAAATTTGATACCAATTGATAGGGAAGCGGTGGTGGGTTAATGAACGTTGCTCTTGTTGATGAATCAAACCTAGAAAGCTCTAGACTCGATGAATAACAATGGGGAATGAATAGGGGAAGATGACGGCAACAAGTATGGTTCTTAGAGTTTCTTTTAGGTGCTGGAAACAAGGTAAGAAGATTAAAACAAGATAAAGAAAAGATAAAGGAATTGCAAATAAAATAAGATAACCAAGAAATCAAAAGATCTCCTTATGAAGGTGAACGGTACAGATGATGATGGCGTGGATGAATATGTGGAAAATCGATGGATAATGTCCTATCGAGCCCTCCTAGTCGCAATGAAAAGGCAACACGATAATATGGCTCTAACCAAACCTCCTAGTCGCGATGAAAAGGCAAATTGGAGTGTGAAGATTAATCTCCCTCGCAGAACTTGAAAGAACTCAAGGAGAAGAAGCTTCGAATGCACAAGGCAATCAGCACTTGCAAAAATGAACTCTCATTGTATTATTAATCAAATAAATCTGATTACAAGTTGAATGAAGCCTCCTTTATATAGGGGCTGAGTTCTAAAGGTCCTAAATAACTAAAGAATAAAATAATAATAAACTAATCATGTCTTAACTCTAATTCCTAATAAACTAATAATAACTAAAACTATTTTTTTAACCCAACCTTAATTCTTAATAAAATAATAAATCTGATCCTAAAAGATCATCATCCTATATTAAATTATATCACAAATAATCAATAAAAATATTAAAAATTCGTAATATTTACAAAATCTCATATTAATCCCGTATAAGATTTCCTGCATGTATCGTCTTCAGTAAAATGGCCATATCTTGAGTTCACGATATCGGATTGATGTGATTCAAGAATCGTTGGATAGATAAGAGACATAAGGTCGTATCTCCAGAAGACATCTTAACTAAATAAGATCAGGATCCCATTCAAAAAGTCGTCGCAAGTCTGCTTCTGTTCTGATCTTCTTTTCCAATGCTTGTACGAGTAGATCATTTGGAAGAGTTATTACTTCTTCCTTTAATGTGAGCCTTGTGATGTATGTATCAGTCAGCCAAGCTAAATTCGAGCAGAAAGGGGATAAATTCATAGCCAAGCAAGTGGACAGCTGGAAGAAAAAGAAGCTGAAGAAAGTTGAGGAGAGTATGCTTAGCTAGGGTGGCCGTGACGATGCGAAGGTGACAGTTTCGGCGACTGTTGTCCTTCGTAACATGTTCACACCTATTGAAATGAGGGCATATGCAGATTATAACAGTCGTTTGTTATTTGGGTACACATCGGTTCGATCAGATTCAATTGCTGGAGAACTTAGATTGTTTGAACCAATTGAAATTTTTTTTCCTTAAATTTCAAATGGTAGAGGTGCTTGCTCTTGTCGGAAAGGAAATAGAAGGTGGTGTACTAAATGTTATTGAAGTGATTCCAAAAGTTGCAACCCAAGCAAATATAAGAAAGATGTGGGGTATAAGTTTGGGTCTACTGAGGTTGGTCATAATGGAAACTTGGTGAACTACAAAGCTTTGAACGGTTATTGTTCCAGTTTCAATACTAGTCAAAATATAATCTTTCGGAGTGCTCTAATCTTGCAGCTGCCAATCCACGACCCACGCTAGCTATTGGGTTTCTACCTCTTTATTCTATTGGTCTTCGAGTTGGGCAACTTGTTACCTTGAAACGGAGAAATGAGAGGCCAAAAGATATAGGGAAGAGCAAAGTTTCACAAAACAATGATGAGGTGTTGTATGAGGTGAATGTGAATTCTGATAAACCACCTACTCTATTATGGTGTTCAGAATTCACATTGCATAAGGTCCCAGATATGTTACAGAACATAATTAAACAACATGCTGATAAAAATCGAAGTGAACGATAATTTCAAATTGAAGAAGAAGTATACCTAAGATTGCAACCTTACTGACAGAATTTACTTGTACGATGGATGAACTTGAACTCAAATCACGATACTTGGGAAGCTCATACCATTCTCAGGCCTCGGTTTCCAAATTTCGATCCTTGGGGACAATGATCTACTCGTGGAGGGGGTATTGTCACGAATGAAGGAGAAGAACAAAACGAAGGGTTCATAAGTGAAGCGAAGGAATTGGGGAAATCAAAGAAATGGTTAGGGATTAGAAATTGTAAATTGGGAATTAGAAAATGTGATGGTCAGGTGAGGATATTACCCGAAGAGCTGGAGCAGGCTGGGAAGACCCAAGTAACGCTGGAAAGGGCCAGACCAAATGGCCCAATACATCCTGAAGAGAAGAAATGAAACAAAACCATTATGTTATGAGTCTGTTATTGTAAATGCCAGCTGGCATAGCTAGATTCGTAGTACTACAAGTGTAACTAAATAAATTACCTGCTTGTAGAGCATTGGAGGCTTATGAAATGAATGGATGAATTCTCAGTTTTCTTGAATCCCTTTTTTTCTCTTCTTTAATCTACATTTCCTCAATTTCCTTCGATTCTTCTTCTTCTATCGCAGGGACATAACACATACTTACACTTTGTGTTTAAATGGTTCAATTGTAGTTAATCTGTATTCACATGTAGATTTGACATGATCATAAATTGATTAATATGGATATCTAATGTTTCATCTCAATAGTGAACCGATACCATAAAATTCAATCAAGTTTACATTCTGATGATTGGCTCGTGAAAATACCCGTGAATCAACCTACTTATAGCACTACAATGGTAAAACATCAATTCTAGCTTAGTTTTATTGTAAAAAATTGTTCGAAAGAATTTATTAAATATCCTATAGCCAAAATTCAATTTTGATGCTATAATCAATTAGAAAATAAAGAAAAAACATATACAAATTACATAATTTTATCAATTACATATATACAAACACTTAGCGATAACATGGGGCGTTTCATTTTTAATTTTTCAAATTCATTTTAATTTTATTCAACATTGTGACGGTCCACAATCAAGGAAATGTTAATCATGAGCAATTCATCGATTTCAATCACATGTCCTTTATGGTTGGATGAATGAGCATTCCGTTGACTGATGGTTCCCCACCATCCGATCCCGTGCTGACCTCATGCATCTGTTATTTTTTTTTTAGGGCTATGGAATTTGGTAATCCATCAATCAAAATCTTTTCCTTGTACCTTTTTTCGCTAGATAAAGTAACTGTATGGATCAAACACATCCAAGCAAGCAAACCAACTCATAGCATTGTTATTTGATATCTACTCCCTTATCTTTCAATTTGAAATCTTTTTTTGTTATTCACAATATCATATACTTAAACGATATAATAGTTTCAATCTTTATTAAATTTACAACATAATTTGTTGGTTATTCAAATAGTTTTTTTTTTTCTTTCAATAAATTCTCCACGACTTTTCCTGATCAAACAACTATCAACGTTTAATAATACGTGTTTTAACAAAATTGTTGAACGGAATATAAATTCATCTTTAGTCGGTGGGATTAGGGTTGGTGTAATATAAGACCTTTTTAGTGAAAATAAAACACAATTCGATACATTACAAATCTAATGGTTGAAAATATGGTCCACTATAAATTTTCTTTCTTTCTTTTTTGTATAAATAACAAAGCCAGCTAATAGATGTCTATGTCAAGCTCTGGAAACAGCCCCTAACTTGGATTTATAGCAGTGATATGAATCCCTGAATTTGTTATGAATTGAGAGACTTAAATTAAGGTTAAGAACAAAAGAGTAGAATTGAGCATTAATTTATATTTTACGTTAATTTTTAATTATAAAAAAACAAACTAATATTTTTTTCTAAAATGATTTTAAAGCATAGAAGAATATAGTTGTGTAGACACTCATTTTCACCCGAATTTGAGTTTTTATTTTTATTTATTATAGGCATATATACGATAATATAGTATAATTTTTGAAAGTGTTTTTGAAAAATATAACATATAGTTTACAAAAAATGGTTTCTGAAAATATATATAATATATTTTTTTTTAAAAACGTTTTTGAAAACTTATATACAATATATAAGTTTTAAAAACATTTTGAAAATTATAAACATATATTTTGAAATCATTTTAAAAATATAATGTATAGTTTAAAATAAAAACATTTTTGAAAATTTTATATAATATATAGTTTTAAAAATATTTTGGAAAACTCATATAATATTTTTAAAAATCATTTTTGAAAACTATATGGTATATAGTTTTGAAAACATTTTTAAATATAATATATAGTTTAAAAAATATTTTTTGGGATATATATATTATATAGTCTATATTATTATTAGTATTATTTCTTTTCATTTTATTCACTTTATTCATTTAATTTCATTTATTCTGTTTATGGTCCAGGTCCAAAGATTGGGTGAGAAGTCCACTGTTCGGGTCCAATATGTTTGGGGCCTGAACCAGCCCAAATCCTACAAGTTAGGGTTTACTCGGTCAAGCATTGCGCCGCACGAGGGAGGAACAAGGCACGCACAGCCAGGCGAGAAAACCGGCCAAAATCCGGTCACGAAGCAACCAGCCCCGGCTAAATCGGGACTGACCCATCCCGTTTTAGCCGGTCAACCCTCAACGGCCACCAGCCCCGTATTTCGGAACAGGAAAACGGCCGATGAAGGCCTATAAATACCAAATGGACAGAACCCACGACGGGGGGGGCATCTTAACCACGAGAGTAAACAGAAGACCATCAACCACGATCTACCCAGGAAACAACCACCAAAACCTCAACAAGGCACAACCACAACATCATCGAGAGGTAAAACCACCACGACAGTACCATCAACAGTACCGAGATCGACCAACACAGATAAAAAAAAAACAGAGAACACAACCAAGAACCAAAGCACCATCATCAAATCGAATCATCGAAACCACGAAACCATCGAAACAAAAACAGTACAAAAATACAAAAAACCAAACAAGAGATCAAAGAACACTCAAGTTTTTGAAGGATATCGTCACAGCCGAAGGCTTTCGTCTGTGGTTGCATCGGGAAGGCGAGGAGCTTTCGTCGGCGAAGGTGAAAAGCCAAGTACATTTGTGTAGATCTACTCCGATCTAGGGCCTAGTTCGTTGTTTGGTGGTTAGATCCGGGCTCCGGGGTGGAGAGGAATATTTTGAGGGGTTTTAGTTTTTCGGCCGCCGCTCGCGGCGGCCGTCAGCGGCTGTAGACGACGGCGGCCGGTGATCAGCTTCCCATCGGTGGGATGGCCCTAGAGAGAAGCCAGAGTTCTCTCTTTTAAGAGAGATGGAGCAAAGTTGCAAAATGGGGGGTGAGTGACCGTTTTTGGCCTGAAATACCCCTTATATGCGCGTAAAACGGCGTCGTTTTGCTCAGGGACTTTCTGCGTAATTTCGTTCATGGGTAAACTATGTATCCGCTCCCTGGAACCTGTAATGCTTACGTTATAGTCATTGATATTAGCTTTTATTATTTTTAATTCTGACTTCAAATTTCAGGCGTATTTTATTTCAGTCACTAACAATTCCTTTTTTTTTATTTTTTTTTGGGCCAACGTTTTTCATTTATTTAACATTTTTTTTTAATTTTTCTTTTCCGTTTCCTTTTAATTATTTAAAATTTATTTATTATCCTTTGTCTAACATTTCGATTGCTTTTTTTTAGAAACTTCAGTCAATCAAAAGTAAGCTTTTCAAATCGAATAATTTTAATTTTAATTTAAATTTTCTAATTTTCGCATTTAACGACAACCTAAAAATTAATTGGTACCGAAAGGGCGGTTCAAGGGTGCTAATCCTTCCTTGACCGTAACCGACTCCCGAACCCGACAAATTTCTGGAAAAGCGCAGATCAGGTAAGAAATAGGGAATCCGATCAACCCATTTATTTTAAAATAAGTGGTCGGTGGCGACTCCAATCCACATTTTTCAAGTCGAAGCCCAATCCCGGGGCTCAACCGAAAGACGGTTACGACAAGTTGATAAATATGCAATTTAATGATCTATACTTGTGAATTAATTTATAAAGTTCAGTAATCTAAAATATTATTAAATGCAAATCACATATACAATACGAACAATATGAGAATCCAGTAAAAAAAAGATTAATATCATGTGAATTTTATTTTTAAATATTTATTGATTTAAGTTTAAATAAAACAAAAATACATATTTACATAAAATAATTATATTAATTTTAGAATTTAAAAGGATGTTTGCGTATTTTACAGATAAAACTTTAGATGTTTATATTTTTATATATAGATGGTAAAAGCAAGAGAGGTGGTTGGGCATAGGATTAAACTCGTGATTGCAAAGGTGAATTTATAAAATTTTAAATTGACAAAAATATATTATTAACAGAAAATAATACATAAAATATTTAAAAAAATAAAAGAATATTAAAAACTTAAAGACGACTATCCTACGCCTCCTCGATCCATCTTTGGTTGAACATGAATAGTGATTAGGAGAAATGGTAGAAGCAAAGCTTTACCTTATCAACATGTGTGTGTCTACAAAGATTGATTTTAGGCAACACATGTTAATTAGGCTCCCTGTCTTCAACATGATTGAAAATGACCCCCCCCCCTTTTTTTCCTTCTGCAAAACTGCTCTTTTTTCCCTTCACCCAATTCATCTATAATTGAGGGAATGATTTGTTTTAAGGCTTTAGTTATCAGTTGAATCTATCAAATCCAACTGATTTGTCAGAACAGCTTTTGCAGATGACAAACAATGGTTACATAGAGATCTTGCTTCATCTTTTTCTCTTTTTCGTACCTTAATGAAATTATGTTATGTAATAATATAGTTATAAAAATGTATTTAAATAATATTCTTCTATAGTTTAACAAATAATTATAAATAAAGAGATAAATGTGTATATAAATTTATTAGCTTAATAATTAATATTATTTTTAATTATTTTAAAATTAATTATATAAAAATATATTTTTTATCTCAAATAATTAAAATAAACATAATAATATATAACTTATTTACCCAAGTATGACACATTCAAGGTCATTCTGAGTCCCCATTAATATAAAAGAATTAGTTCGGTGACCTAAAGTAAAGATAATTAATCAAATAACTATCCTAGGCACTAATACGAGAGACAACAACAAATTCAACTCTAAAAAATTATAAAAATAGACAAAAACATACTAAAGAGCACTAAGATTAAACAAAACAAAACAAAAAAAGTTAATATATGTAAAAATATTTGTAAATTAAAATTTAGAGAAATAAGAAGGAAAAAAAGAGATGGTGAAGGAAGAAATATGGAAAGATAGAAGAATTAATGATTGTTCGTATGCCATTCAATAAAAAGAAAATAAATAGATTTTTAATATCTAACCAGAATTTTAATAGATGGTTAGATAACATTAATAGTCGAAATGACGAAACCTTTATAATTAGAAGGAAATTATTTTTTTAGTATGAGGTGAAGTTTTTTCTTGAGGTTTTGGACGTGGACAAAGTGTGTGCATGCTGTCGATGGTAAGAAATTTTTTAAATATATATTATATTGTAATCATCTTAGATTATTAAAAAACAAGAAGATAACATATGTCTAAAATATTTATTAACTACTAATAACTTACACACTCAATAGATACAACGGATCCGATAAATAAATTTTAAATGCACGTATTGTTGTGCAAAACAAATACCAAAACATAACTATGTAAAATTCAGTAAAATAAAGTTTCAAATTTCTTTATCTTCAAACTCAGTGTCTTTGTGGAACTAAACATATTTAATATATAAAACACTCCAAATTTCACCATACTCTCTCCCCATAAGCGAAAAGGTATGAATGCTAATCAGAAAAAAATGGTAATGTACAAGATGTACCGATAATTTTAGGGGCCCCACATTCCAAACAAAAAACCAACCCTTTTCCTTAAACACATTGAAATTCAATATTCTTTCATCACCCTTTCCAACGCTTGCCATGGCAGCTACCGTTGGTGTCATCTTGACATAGAAACAAGAATGTTTCGGCCTTAGTAATAAATCAATTAAAATCCGCTGCATGTTCATAAGTAGTAGTATCTTCCAACTTCAGCCAAAAATCTTTGTTTCTCTCTGACCATTTTAACTCAAAAAACAAATTGAAGCCAAAAGAAAAGAAAAAAAGAATCAATCATGGACATGAAATCATCATGATGATTGCTGTAGAAGTACTGAACAAGTGAAGGCCGTACGATGTTATGCTTCATGTTTCCAAAACCGTTCAATATCTTCTGCAATCCTCTTAGAATCCATTGATGTACCTAGCAATCCACGTTTAGTGAACCCCACTGCGTATAGCCCATTCTCACCTTTCCACCCATTAGGGAATGGCCTTCGAGGGTACCCATCTTTCTCTGAGAACATCTCTCTTTCCTGACAATATTTCCTCTTTTCTTAAGCCTTTTTTTTGTTTGCATCAAGTTGTTACTTTAAAATCAAGAAATAAAGATAAAAGGGCAAGTATACCTTTAACCAACAGGGTACATTGCTTTTATAACCAGTAGCTAAAATGATTGCATCAAAGTTCTCAGTTTTTCCATTAACAAACTCCACTGCATGTCGTTTAAGACGTTTAATGCTTGGACAGATCCCTAAAGTTCACAAAATAGAGGGAATTATTGGGAAACTATATATGTGGCAAAAAAGAAAAAGCATGTGGGTACGATGGATGAAACACAATGTATAGGATCAATCAAACACTGGTTCGTTAGTTGTCATCAATGGTTTGAACAAAAAAGAAAAAGATGATGTGATTTCAATGACAAAGGTACTTTGACAAAGGGGAAAGTACCTTAACGTCTCCACTTTTGATATTGGCAAGCGTGCCAACATCTAAAACCGGGGTCTTTCCAGTCAGATTCTTGAGTTCCAAGGGTCCCAATCGTGGCCGGTCCAATCCAAAGCGAGCGGTGCCACCCAGCATCAACCACGATACAATCAGCAACAAGCGGTCGACGAACCGAATGGGCAACCACTTGAGCAACCACATGGATAGCCCGAAAGTTGATTTTCCCAGCATCTCTCGTGGAAGGACGTGCACCTTCAGTTCCATAAACCATAAAAAAGGTTTATTAATGAACTATAAAGAAAGTGAATGATCAAAGAATTTGTATTCAATGAAATTTTCATGATCTCTTTGGACCCAAAAAGAAATCTCTTTTGTTCATCCAATATTTAGTAATGAATTGGTTAGATATCGTCTTGAAGCGACACAAACTGTGCAGGCAGCTGTGAACAGATACTTTCATGCCATGAATGAATGTTATTGTCATGTTCTTAGATTGTATAATGAAACATACAAAAAAAGAAACCTAAAATTAAGAAACTTGTTCAATCAAAAACATGGCTGGGGGACAGCTTGAGAAACCCTATTGCCCATAATGAATCTTTAACATAATTAATGAATCTTTAGCAATGTACCCTGTTGGTTAAAGTCAAAAACCCTTTAATGGGTCTTGTTTTTGGTTAAATGTTTAATGGGAAAGATAGATTATAAGAATAAAAAAGAGAAAAGAAAGGCATGGTGAAGAGTTAGTAGTTTTTACTGTATCTCTGACCACGAGTGAAGGCCTAGCATTATGATTGCAAAGATCCAAACACACCTCCATCCCTGAATTCCCACACCCCACCACTAAAATCCTTTTCCCTCTGAACTCTTCTCCACTTTTATACAAACTCGTGTGCCTTATGTCCCCACAGAACTCTCCCTTTCCTTCCTTCTCCGGCACCACCGACTCCGCATTCTCTCTCGTCGCCACCACCAACCATCTGCACACGTATTCCGTCCCCTCTCCCTTTATCCCTACGCTTTTCACGCGCCAAAACCCCAGCGTGTCGTCGTATTCGGCTCGTGAAACTGTCTCATTGAACCGTGGTTCAATATCAAACTTCCTAGAGTACGCTTCCAAGTAGTCCACGAATTGTTGCTTAGTAGGGTAAGTGGGAAATCACTAGGGAACCCCATCAGAGGAAGTTCGCAGAACTGTTTAGGCAAGTGAAGGCGTAGGCGATCATAGGTCTTGAGTTGCCACAAAGATGCTATGCAGTTAGATCTCTCTAGGACTACACTTGGAACTCCTTTCTCTTTTAAGCAAGCGGCTGTGGCTAGACCCGAAGGCCCAGCGCCAACGATGAGTGGCCCCGGAACATATATGCAACGCCGAGACGACGATGTATTCATCTTCTCAATGAATATGGGATCGTGTTGTTTTCCTTGAATTTCTCTCAAGCAATCCATGAGCAGAGCGCAATTTGAGACCAATCTTTTTATACTAACGCTATATATCCTTTTCGTTTGCTATATGAAGCTACTACACAACTAAATAGAATTATCTGAAAGTGATGAAAAAGAAAAGAAGTATCTAAAAGGGCAAAAAAATAGTGTACGTTAGGTTTGAGATATTAGGCCTTGCTCTGATCTTATGATGTATCTAAAGAGAGATTGGGGTTTTGTGGGTTGATATGGCTTGCGTTGAAATGAGTTGTTTGAATCTCTCTGTATTTATTGTATGACGGATCAAGAGCAGAAGATAAGCACGAGCTTCGAGGCTTAATCAGCACTCATTTAAGCAATGAAAGACAATGGGAAAGAAGAATGAAAGAATAAAAGAGAGAAGGTGATATACTGGTATATATAATAATAAGACTCTCTATACATTTCTTTAGAGAAAGTTCAGTGAATAATTCAACTCAGGTTCATATATAAGAGGGAAATTAAAGAAAGGGCAATTCTCTTTACTTCCACGTTCGAGTTTATATTCAAGATTGCTGATTCATCCCTTTAAAAATAACAATTTATATTCTAAATTTGAGATTAACCATTTCAATTATGCTATAATTAAGAATTTTAAAATTTAGATATGTTATTGAGATAGGCCGATAGAGTGCCCATATAAATGACAAATAATTAAGAAAGAAATTGTAGATATAAAGATATGGTGTTAAAGTTGATTAATGTAGGAAATTGTTGGTAGGATTCTCACAGGATTTGGGGTTTTGATTTTGGTTGGCAGTGATAGGACCAAGTTGGGGCATGGTGGGTTTGTGCCATGATGTCCTCCACATCCAATGGTGTTCAATTTGGAGTATTACGATTAGGATATTTTTTGATTCCAGGGGCCTCTTCTGTAATCATTGGATATTAGATTAAAGACGGTTCTTTCAAGTGTTGAGAACTTAAAAAAAGCATTATTGCATGTGCATTTGATTCAGTTTGATGCATGAGTTGCCTCCCATCGATATGTTTCCAGCTTGGGTTTTTATATTGATTTGGAATTTGAATTGAATAGAGGGAATTATGAAGTGGCGAATGACAATATTGGTGGTGCTGATGTGGGTGGCGGTGGGGAGGCATTAATGAAGCTTGGGGATGGATCAGTGATCATTGCAGCATTGATGACGGGGCCAACAGAGAATTTGAAGTTTTAGTGTTGCAATGAAGGCCCTACCAGTGCTCATGGATTATTTCCTTGCTCATGTTCTTTTGCCCATAGGTACTGCAACATGCTGGAGACTGACCATATCCTTGCCTTAACTACAAAGATAAGAAAGGGATGCCCTTTAAGAAAAAAATGTTTAATAATAAATTTGTTCGTCACACAACATTTTTAAAATTAATATTATATTATTATTTTTACTGCATTAATTATTATATTATATATACTATATTTATAGAATTTGACTAAGATTATATTAAATAATAATATATAAAAAAAATTCTCTCTTCTCCCTTCTATCTATTCCCCTCCTAAAAAATTATTCAAAAACAATTATATTAAATAATAATATATGAAAAAAGAACACGATCTTTTAACTGACATTAGTTTTAGATTCAATCATTGTATAACTTCAACTTACTTATAAAAATATATTACCATTATATTAAAATCTATATAAATATATGATATCTTAAACAAAAAGTGCAACACAAAAAAAAACATATATAATATAAATATACATAAATAAATCCAATAAAAAGAGGATTAAATTAACAAAAAATAGAGTAAGTATATATTTGGTCGATTGATTGACCTGCTCGTCTTTATCTCTTTATATTTTTTTAAATTATAAATTCTAAACTCATTAAGAGTATTCATTTTCTTTCCCTAGAGTTCTCCTTTCTCCTTTCTCCTTTCCCCTTTCCCCTTTCCCCTTTCCCCTTTCCTACACATAAAATTAAAATTACATTTATGATTTGTTAAAAGAATTAACAAAAGCAACTCCAACCACAAAATTCTTCTAAATAAACAATTCAAACTTAGGCCATATTCTTGTTTGAACAAACTCATACCATATTCTTTTCCTTTTATGTTAATGAAAAACAAGAGATCTATATATAAAAATAATAAATAGGGCACTGTTTCATAGCCATGCATGGACTGGATAGCAAAGTAGGCATTTAGGCAAAAAAGAATAACATATAATGAGTCATGAGATGGAATTAGAGTTGATTTTTGAAGAAAAAGAAAGCAAAAATAATCAATCAATAAGATTATATCAACGACCAGTAAATTCATCTAGCAAACTTGAGTCTTGTCACACCTCAATTCCCAACCAATCATTGATTTTTATTATATATAGATATAGTTTTAATATAAAATAAGAGTTTAAGTCATTTCATTTTTTATTATAAATGTATAATTTTTTTTATCAAAACAAATATCTAACATTTTATTTTATAATTATTTTCAAATCACCCATTACAAATATTTATTCATTGAATGTGTGATACGTGACCTTCATTCATTTTGTTCCTTTCTTCATTTAGATTTTTTTTTTTGAGAAATCAAATAATTTTAAGTCACAAACACTTCAATTTTAAAAACTCATCTATTTCCAGTGCATCCATTTCAATCTTCGAGTCCTCATTCTCATTTTTCTACAAACTAAACATCCTTAAGCTTAAAAAATTGTCCTAAAACACGGGAAATTATACGGTGACACCTTAATATTCAGCTAAAAAAATAAGTTATTGGTTTTGTTATTTCAAAAAAATAACAAAAAGGGTAAAAATTTACCTAAAACATTATTATTTCTACCTAAAACATCATTGTTTTTTAACATTTCCGGTAAAGTGTCCAACAATAACAAAACCGGTAGAAATAATGATATTTCCGTTAACTTTTTTATCAGTTTTGTTCTTTAAATAATAACAAAACCGGTAATACTTTTTTTAGCCGTATATTAAGGCGCCACACATGATCATTTCCCCTAAAACACATTGTTTATGAAAACTTATCTAGAAAGTGAAATCAAAACCCTAAATCTTAAAAAATTAAATTCAAAATACTTCGATTTTGCTTAAAATGTCGAGTTGGATTGAAAAAATCACAAAGAACTCATCACTAAAAGATAACAGTTTTTTAACGAACAAACTGAAAATATCATAAAATAATTTTTTATCATAAATGTATAATTTTTTTTATCAAAACAAATATCTAACATTTTATTTTATAATTATTTTCAAATCACCCATTACAAATATTTATTCATTGAATGTGTGATACGTGACCTTCATTCATTTTGTTCCTTTCTTCATTTAGATTTTTTTTTTTGAGAAATCAAATAATTTTAAGTCACAAACACTTCAATTTTAAAAACTCATCTATTTCCAGTGCATCCATTTCAATCTTCGAGTCCTCATTCTCATTTTTCTACAAACTAAACATCCTTAAGCTTAAAAAATTGTCCTAAAACACGGGAAGTTATACGGTGCGACACCTTAATATTCAGTTAAAAAAATGAGTTACTGGTTTTGTTATTTAAAAAAAATAACAAAAACGGTAAAAATTTACCTAAAACGTTATTATTTCTACCTAAAACATCATTGTTTTTTAACATTTCCAATAAAGTGTCCAACAATAACAAAACCGGTAAAAACCGGTAATAATTGTTTTAGTCGAATATTAAGGCGCCACACATGATCATTTCTCCTAAAACACATTGTTTATGAAAACTTATCTAGAAAGTGAAATCAAAACCCTAAATCTTAAAAAAATTAAATTCAAAATACTTCGATTTTGCTTAAAATGACGAGTTGGATTGAAAAAAATCACAAAGAACTCATCACTAAAAGATAACAGTTTTTTAACGAACAAACTGAAAATATCATAAAATAAATTTTTAAACACTTATTTGAACCAAAAAATGGTTAAATAATTAAAAAATAAATAGTATAATTTAAACCCTATTTTATATTAAACCCAATAAATACAGATAAACTTCGTATAATTCACCTACAAATTGTTACAAAAAATAAAATAAAATAAATAGAATTGTGATTAAAGAGTCCAGTCAACTTTAATTACAGTTGTCTTTTTCCTGTCCTCACTTAGTTTGTCTCAGACCTAGGTGGTGTTTGTTTTCACTGTACAAGCTCCTCAAACCACTTATGTCTGCGTCGCGCAGACCATGCGCATACATTAGCCTTCGCAGACTGTTTGTTTTTTAGAAGACAGAAGCTCTTCAAACGTCTGCGCGAGCTCTTCTTGGTGTAGACATGGTTTTATGTCTTCAAAGGTCTTCAAACCTCTTCAAGAACAATTATAAAATATAGTTATTTATTAAAATAATTTTAAATAATTTAATAAGGTTATTTATTTTAAAATAATTTATTATAAAATAATTTATTATAAAATAATTTATTTTAAAATAATTTATTGTAAAATAATTTATTTTAAAATAATTTATTATAAAATATAGATTGATTTATTTTAAAATAATTTATTTAAAATAATTTATTAGTATGAATTGATTTATTTTAAAATATGGATTGATTTATTTTAAATAATTTATTAGTATGAATTGATTTATTTTAAAATATGGATTGATTTATTTTAAATAATTTATTAGTATGGATTGATTTATTTTAAAATATGGATTGATTTATTATTGTAGTTGTATGGATTGATTTATTTTAAATAATTTATTAGTATGGATTGATTTATTTTAAAATATGGATTGATTTATTATATAGTTGTATGGATTGATTTATTTTAAATAATTTATTAGTATGGATTGATTTATTTTAAAATATTGATTGATTTATTTTAAATAATTTATTAGTATGGATTGATTTATTTTAAATAATTTATTAGTATGAATTTATTTATTTTAAAATATGGATTGATTTATTATTGTATTTGTATAGATTGATTTATTTTAAATAGTTTATTAGTATGGATTGATTTATTTTAAAATATGGATTGATTTATTTTAAATAATTTATTAGTATGGATTGATTTATTTTAAAATATGAATTGATTTATTTTAAATAATTTATTAGTATGGATTGATTTATTTTAAATAATTTATTTGTATGGATTGATTTATTTTAAAATATGGATTTATTTATTATTGTAGTTGTATGGATTGATTTATTTTAAATAATTTATTAGTACGAATTGATTTATTTTAAAATATGGATTGATTTATTTTAAATAATTTATTATTGTAGTCGTATGGATTATTTAAATTTTAATATTGTAAAACTAAAATTATTTAAATCTCAGTATTGCAAAACTCTTTTAAGTTTAAAAAATCAGTTTATTTATATTTCAATTCATTTTAGCAGTCTGCAGACGTTAAAAAACAAACAGTCTTCTTCTTGCAGACTGCAGACTTTTGGTCCACCTCTTCTGCTGCAGATGCCTGCAGATGTGGTCCGCAGACTGCAGACCTTTTACCTCTGCAAAAACAAACACCACCCTAGTCATCCCTTTATCACGGCGTAATAAATGTGTAATTACAGGAATGTGTCATTCTTCTGCCTTTTATTGTTTGCATTTTTTGTAATTTTATTTTTTCCATATAAAAAGAGGAAATTGATTTAATAGGTGTAAATTAAATATTCATTTACAATTCAACGATGGTTGAATATATGTTTGATATGAAATTAACCAAAGAATTTGATTTAATTCGACTGATGTTAGTAGGTGAGAAGCAGATTGGAAACATATTGATTAAGCCGTGTGTGTTTTCTCCTTCTAAGAAATTATTGTCCTTCTACCTCTGCTTTGGTTTGCTTCATTTCAAACTTCACACCCACGTCCCATGCACAGCTCTTTTCATAATTTCATGATTTTTTTATTAATATATTTTTCGTATGTTATCTACCCATGTGTCGTATTGTATTTGA
This sequence comes from Hibiscus syriacus, assembly GCF_006381635.1. NCBI lineage: Eukaryota > Viridiplantae > Streptophyta > Magnoliopsida > Malvales > Malvaceae > Hibiscus > Hibiscus syriacus. Next base: position 1,307,184 of record NW_024061893.1, read on the forward strand.
AAAACACTTTAAAGAGTTTAAAATAATATTAAGTAAATAAATTAAAAAAAAATGTTATCTACCAATGTTGTACTCTGAATAAAATTACTCTCATAACACAAACAAGCGATAATACAGTTGATTATATATAAAAGAAAATCATTATATATTCAATTTAAAAACAATTCTCAAAAACTATAGGCTCAAGTATATAGAAAAAATGTTACTAGTTCAAAGATTATATCATGAAAAGTATTCTAAGGATTTTGATGTGTGACTTAAATAAAGGAATTTGTCTAAGCAAGAACATCTATTAACATTTTACTGATCAACTTCTAATTAAAGACTAAAAAACACTATAACTCGAATAAATATTAAAATATCTTAAGAAAACTTGAACATAATTGAAGTTGTATTATCTAAATCAGTACTTGAAATCAATGAACATTAACTGATGAAAAAAATCAATATTTACAACTTTGCCATTTGTATAGTTTGATAAAGATATATTGATATAGGAAGAGAATAAGAAAATAAAACAAAAACAAAGCAAAATGTAACACCCCCAGACCGATGCGGGTGATCCGATCCGATTCGGGTGTCACATTAGGGCCACCAGAGCAACCCACTGTAAAAATCTCGGAAAAATTTACAATTTTATTAAAACATGTAAAATCATAAAATCATTTATAAATACAAAGGTAAACTTTATCAGTGTTAAGAAATAAAACAGATTTTCAGACTCGTATATAAAACAAAATACAACCTACATGTCCCATAATCACATTTATCATATCCTGCCAGCAACGTCGAAGAAACTCCCTTACTGATGTCGATAGCTGCACTGGTACAATTCTTTTAACCTGGAATGAAGAGTAACAGAGTGAGCTTTGGAAAGCTCAGTAATACAGAACTACCAGATGATGTTGAAGAACATGCAGATAACAGATAAGCATAGGTTTACTTATTGCTTCAGACATCTATAGATTTTTAGGCTGAGCTGAGGTCCCACTAATATCTCAGGTAGTAACAGACATTAATTATTCCGTTCAGAGGGAAATATTTCGAATGAATGGGTTCAGGAGATCAGGATAGGGTGTCTAGTGTGTTCCCACAAAACCATTTAAAACATGTTTTCAAAACCATAGTAGTCCTTCCAACTGAACGCCATATACAGCTCCCCAGAATTGCATAACCTAAGGGAGTATCTTGGGGCCTAAGAGCCTACCCAAGAAAATTCTCGGGGCCATGGAGACTTACCCAAGAAAAATCTCAGGGCAGCAGAGCCTACCCAAGGGCCGCCTTAGGTCCATAAGGAATTACCAGTCGGTGCAGAACCTATAAAAGGAATTAATCGCAACGACTTAACCGCCAGAGTCTTCATACCAGATCCAGAGTATCCCAAATAAAACATTTTCATTCAGTAAATAGAGATATCAAAAATCAGAGCAGAGATCATAACAGAAATAAGAGAAAACATTTATGTGATCAGGGAACACACTAGAGGTTCCAGATATGGTTGGGAGATATTGGATAATCTTATTGGGCAGAAAAACACGGATCTTCCATATACCGATATAATGCCGGAAGTTAGAATCACTATCGGAAGAGTTCATTAGCTGACGGAATCATCAGTTATTCAGAATGTGATTTATCCAGATCATTTAATATTCAGACATTTTTCGGGGGCACTAAGTAATCAGAAAGGTATTCAGAAATCCTTTGCATCTAAGTTACTTGTGTTTTCAAATATGACCAGAGTGATTTGAGGTGATAAGGGAGAACGAAGATTAAAGACATTTACCATCTATGTCGATCGATCGGATTATCGAACATCTTGAGCTGAACAACTCCTAAAACTGATACTTGTCGATTGGTCAATTCATTGCCCTTCCAGGGTATTCAATCATTCCTAGGCTTGGTGATATTCTTGGGTCATTTGCATTCAAGGGGTATATTGGTCATTGTACAAATCCAGGATATTTCAATCATTTCCTTCCGTCCGATCTTATTATTTAATTTAAACTTATAATCTATTTCAGTTCTTTCGAATAATTCTGACAAAAGAGCACCCTCGATAAATTATTCTTCAGGTATTTACTCATAACTCGAAGATTTTCGAGTTAATTGCATACTCAAATGTTACGAACGAATTATCAGAAATTTTCTGTACCAAAGTAGGATCTTAACAATTAAATCAATAATTTATCTGGTTAGGTACGAATTCTCAGGGTATTTTCTCATTCAGGGTCAACTCAGACTCTTTTTATCTTTCAAGGGTATTTTCGTAATTTCTTAACCAGATAATTTCGGTATTAAAACTCTTAACAAAGATAAATAGAATTTAGAGATCCTAGGGTTAATTGCTTTTCTGAATAATCTTTGAACTTGAAATTATTCCTTATCAAACTACTAATTTCTTGTACAAGCCATCAGAATTTTATTTAGTTACCGAATTTTTACCGTATTCAGATCGAGTGTAGGAATTATTTAACTATATAAATAAGACCAAACATTTTCATTCATGCATTTACCAATACCAACATGTTCAATAAAGTATGAAAAAGTATAATGTATTAGCTTGGTTTCTGTGACATCGATCCACCAATTAATCTCCATTCGATCACTCTCGAACTTGAAATCAACTTCCAATAATTCCTCATATACATAACAACATAAATTTCATCAGAAACGAAGCTTAATTGCGAAAAACGGATCGAATCGGGTGGTTAATCAGTGAAAAACAACTTACCAGATTCGAATTTGACAAAACAGACCTCAAAAAGAGACTCAGGGAGTCAAAAAATATCAGGATAGGTATTCCTGAAAAAAGTCAACAGTCGGTCAATGGTCAACACTGGTCAACTCGGCTCGGTCTGCTCGGTCGGCTCTGTCAGACAACTCGGTCGACTCGATCGGTTCGGTCAGACGGCTTGGTCGGCTCGGTCAGGCGTCTCGGTCGGCACAGCTCGGCTCGGCTCAGACCAGTCCAGCCGGTCAGCATGTTCCCCAGGCAGCCAGACAAAGCCCACGCACAGGGAGAGGCGCGTGCGGCGGCTCCGGTCATCGAACGACGACGAAAATTTCCAGATTTGTAAATCTACACCCCGGGAGTCTTGTGCAAGTGTTATTTTTCAATGAAACATAACGGATTGCAGAGTTTTAAAATGTACCAACTTCTCCAACAGTGGTCGGCGAGTGACGATGTCAGAACAACAACGGCGCGATGATTTCGGTCAAGTTTTGAGCACACGGTGACAGTGAGTCTAGTGGAGGCGGCGGTGAGGCGAAACAACCCCGGACACGGCCGGAATCGGCTAAGATACACTCGACGACAGATGGTTTTCGAAGGGACTTTCCGGTGGTTTCACGCCGAACGACGGATTCACTCGACGGGTTGGAGGTCAGGTTATGATCGTCGTTCTACAGTGGGTCGATAGGTGACGGTGGCTCGAGCTGGGGTGGCGGACGATGATATAATGTGGCGATAAAAGGGGGTCGATGAGAAAGGAAATTGTGGTAAGTTTCTAGAGAAAACCAGATTATCTACGAAGGATTTTTATTTTTCAACATCTAACAAAAATGGATAAATTTAATATTGAGTCCCTGAATTTTCTGCACATTGTAAAAATGACTATATATTTCAGAAACTTATAATTTGCCCCATAAATTGGGGTGTGACACAAAAATTCGTTGATTTAATTTTGGGGGGAAATCTCAAAACATTATGAAAATCATTTTTTGCCCTCCCTTGTTAGAGCAACTTAAAAAGAATCTTTTTTTACCCAGCCAAGAACCTGATTACGTCTTAAATAACTTACAAACATTGATTAGACAGTCGAGGGGACTTGTCTTCTTTTTTCCCCATGATTTAAGTGCATTTTGTCCGATGGTCAAATTGCAGTTCCCAAATTGATGATTATGTTTTATTAAATAATAGCTGGATGGAATTCTTATAAAATAAATATGTGAACAATTATCTCAAGGCCTATAATATAACCTAAAGAATCGATGATCTTGAGAATTAAGCATATTTTAGTTTAGAAATGGAGAAAAAATGTAATAGCAGTTATATCAAACGTTAAAGAAATTGAAAAACACCCATCTAATCATTAATCTCAGCTTGAGACATAATTAATTTATAAAATCTGTTTTGAAAGTTCCTGTTATTCTTTCTAAATTTGCGAGATTTTTTTTTGATAAATTAAATTTGCGAGATTCTCTCCTCCTTTCCGACATCAAAAACTTTAGGGTAAACTATGTATTTAGTCATCCATTTATTCTCGTAGTTTTATTTTGGTCACTTAACTTTTTTTTAAATCATACTTAATATTACATTTAGATTTTGTTTTAGTCACCACCATTAAAAATAAACAGCTACTAACGTTGCAACTTTTTTTCTTCTTCAATGTGACGCACATTATCATATAATAACATATCAACATACCTTATGATTTTTTAATGACGGATAACCAAAGTAAAACCATATATGATTTTAAAAAAGATAGTTTAATGACCAAAACGAAACCACGTGAATAGGTAAGTGACTAAATACACAGTGTACCCAAAAATTAATAAACATGATATATATATATATATATATATTATGGTGATGCTTGAAAATTATTTAATTTATAAGGTAAATTATATTATTCGTCATTATATTACTTTGTTTACAAAGGAGAAAAGTAAATCGGCTAAAAAAACTAATTTACTGCGAATCCTCTAGGGAAAGAGATACCCCTAACACCAGTTTTTTAATGATAAATGATAAAAATAATAATGATTTGACGATTAATGGTATAATTTATCTTATTTACACTTGATATGAGTTTCGAACGAATAAATCATGATTTTAACATTAATACTTTTGAAGAAAAAAAGGTAAAATCATTTTAGTGTGATAATAAATAACACACGATTCATGAGTTTGCTTTAATCATTTTCTTTCCAATAATATGAGTTCTACTGTTCTCTAATTATTATTACTATCCAATAAATATAATGACATCTTAAAATCAGTCATGATACACGGCGTTTTGCCAGGTTAATGTAAATGGGAAACGTTAATTCCCAAAATAATGTTATCAGCTAATTATTTCCTAAATGGGTGTTTGCTATAGAAAAATACAAAAGTTGGGATATCTCGCGTCTTTAGTGTTGCATTCTGAACCTCTCGATGTCTTCAATTATTTTTGGATATCTCGGCGTCTTTTGTATTTGTTTGAGGATGTCTCGACGTCTTCAACACAATTTCCATGTAAAATAGGATCTCTCGACGTCTTTGCATGCAAATTGGGACAATTTCCATGCTCGTTGAATATCTAGGCGTCTTTCATCTGGAGTTTGCAGCAAAACCAATCAATTAAAGCAAATCAACAATGCCAAAGTAAAATTTATTAAAGCAATTGCAAAAGCATTGGGGCCGGGGACATCATTAAACAAAAACATAAATTTTATTAAAGAAAGGTGTTGTTAAAAGGAAATTTATAAAAGCATTCATTTGTAAAGCAATAATGGTGTTATTAATGAAATTATAATTTTGTAATTTTGTAGATTATATTTGATTCAATTACTCGAGTATATATACATATTTATTACTTAAGGGTTTAAAACGTCAATTTTAAATACTTACTGAAATGAAATAATAATTTAGTAAAATTTAATAATAATGATTTAATCATTATTAAATTTTAACTACTAATGATTTAATAATAATAATGTAATTATCTAGTAGTAAAAAACTCAATTTAATAGCAATGATATTTGATTCAATTACTTCAATGAATTTACTAATAATACTCAATTTTAGTAATTACTAATAACGATTTACTAATTATGAATTTAATAATAATAATGTAATGATTTGATATAAATGATTTACTAATTAAATTCATGATTACTAATAATGATTTATTAATTATGAATTTAATGATTTGATATTTAATGATTTAGTAATGATATGATTTAGTAATGATTAGTAATGATTTACTAATAATGATACTAATAATTTTTATTATTAATATTTAATGATTTGATACAAATGATTTAGTAATGATTTGAAATAATGAAATTGTAATAATTACTAATAATGATTTAATAATTATTACTAATAATTATTTAGTAGTAAAAACCCAATTTAATAGTAATGATATTCGATTCAATTACTTCAATTTGATACAAATAATTCGAATAATGATTACAAATCTTGACGATGTCGGGGTGTTGTTGAGTAGTAATGTCGAGGCGCACGTCGGTTTCGTTGTGGTTGTTTCACTTGTTCAGGAGTTTGTTCATCATAACCAACATGCTCATTCATTGAGGGCATAGGTTCCGGTGTTGTAAATATTTGCCCACCACCACTATGCTCACCCATCCGAGGACAAATACTTGTACTTGTCATCATAGATATCATCTGATCAACATCATTTGTTGCCCCAAACATGGGAGAGAACATGAGTGATTGATGAGGAACATGTTGAGGAGTGTAGGGCGTAACACCATAATCACCAACCACTTGACTAAATGATCTTGTGTGATCAAAAGATTCTGGTGGGATATTATACATTGCCTCTTGTCCTGCTCCACGGTGAGAACTCTCACTCCCACTCACACTCCCATTCCTTCTTGGTTTCTCGGGTTTATGGTTCAGGGTTCAGGGTTCAGGGTTCAGAGTTTAGAGTTTAAGGTTTAGAGTTTAGGTTTAGGGTTTAGGGTAATCCGAACTCTGGAAGTCAAAGTCATCCGCTTGTATGGGAGTGAGCATTGACAAGTATGAACTCATGTTGTTCAAATGATTGATATGGTTGGCATGCCTCCCGGTAAAGCGAATTTATTACTAGTAATGGTTTAGGGTTTAGGGTAATTCGAACTCTGGTGTTATGCCCTACACTCCTCAACATGTTCCTCATCAATCACTCATGTTCTCTCCCATGTTTGGGGCAACAAATGATGTTGATCAGATGATATCTATGATGACAAGTACAAGTATTTGTCCTCGGATGGGTGAGCATAGTGGTGGTGGGCAAATATTTACAACACCGGAACCTATGCCCTCAATGAATGAGCATGTTGGTTATGATGAACAAACTCCTGAACAAGTGAAACAACCACAACGAAACCGACGTGCGCCTCGACATTACTACTCAACAACACCCCGACATCGTCAAGATTTGTAATCATTATTCGAATTATTTGTATCAAATTGAAGTAATTGAATCGAATATCATTACTATTAAATTGGGTTTTTACTACTAAATAATTATTAGTAATAATTATTAAATCATTATTAGTAATTATTATAATTTCATTATTTCAAATCATTACTAAATCATTTGTATCAAATCATTAAATATTAATAATAAAAATTATTAGTATCATTATTAGTAAATCATTACTAATCATTACTAAATCATATCATTACTAAATCATTAAATATCAAATCATTAAATTCATAATTAATAAATCATTATTAGTAATCATGAATTTAATTAGTAAATCATTTATATCAAATCATTACATTATTATTATTAAATTCATAATTAGTAAATCGTTATTAGTAATTACTAAAATTGAGTATTATTAGTAAATTCATTGAAGTAATTAAATCAAATATCATTGTTATTAAATTGAGTTTTTTACTACTAGATAATTACATTATTATTATTAAATCATTAGTAGTTAAAATTTAATAATGATTAAATCATTATTATTAAATTTTACTAAATTATTATTTCATTTCAGTAAGTATTTAAAATTGACGTTTTAAACCCTTAAGTAATAAATATGTATATATACTCGAGTAATTGAATCAAATATAATCTACAAAATTACAAAATTATAATTTCATTAATAACACCATTATTGCTTTACAAATGAATGCTTTTATAAATTTCCTTTTAACAACACCTTTCTTTAATAAAATTTATGTTTTTGTTTAATGATGTCCCCGGCCCCAATGCTTTTGCAATTGCTTTAATAAATTTTACTTTGGCATTGTTGATTTGCTTTAATTGATTGGTTTTGCTGCAAACTCCAGATGAAAGACGCCTAGATATTCAACGAGCATGGAAATTGTCCCAATTTGCATGCAAAGACGTCGAGAGATCCTATTTTACATGGAAATTGTGTTGAAGACGCCGAGACATCCTCAAACAAATACAAAAGACGCCGAGATATCCAACAATAGTTGAAGACGTCGAGAGGTTCATAATGCAACACTAAAGACGCCGAGATATCCCAACTTTTGCATTTTTCTGTAGCAAACACGCCATTTGGGGAAATAATCGGCTGATAACATTATTTTGGCAATTAACGTTTCCCATTTGCATTAACCTGGCAGTTTTGCCCATGATACACAAGAGCGATTAGTGAGGGTCATGGTTCCCAAAATTTAAAAGAAAAAACTTTAAAAATTTTGAATGTCACTAATTAAATCCCATACTATAACTTTTAAAAAATTTCATTAAGCCTATTAAAATTTCAAAAATTTTAGTTAGACCCTAATTTTAAAAAAAATATGTAAACTAAATCCTTCAAAATTTTAAAAATCTTATTTAAACCTCTCAATTTTTAAAAATTTTAAGTTAGTTTCCAAACTTTATCATCAAGTTCCGCCACTGCTTAAAATCGCCCTCCCTACTTTGCTTTGCCAATAAAAGAAAAGAAAAAACTACTACGACATTAATGACTTTGTTATTACCAAATTGCTGAGATAAATCAAAACAAAAAGAAATAACAAAATTTTCTAATGAGTGGGATGACACAACTTCCCATCAAAGCAAATGGTGATGAAACAAACAGTTTCATAATGAAACACTTACGAAATAAATTTTAAAATGTTAAAACAGATAAGAATATAAATTAGTGGGATAAAATAGGGTCTTTTCATATACACATGATATGCTTACATGTAAGTATAATGTGCCCATAGCCCACCACTATCCTGAAACATGAATTGGTTCAATATAGAGTTTTAGTTAGATGCAGGACTCTGTATAAATAGGAACTAAATCTATAAGGCTAAAACTTGACACATTGAACAATGATACAAATATTTGTATTTGGTCAAAAGAAAAACTACCCTAAAAAGGGATAAAAGTTGACACATTGAACAATGATCAATATATATTTGTATTTGGTCAAAAGAAAAACTACCCTAAAGGCTACAATTTTAGGATTTTTAAAGCTTCCTTTGCAATTTCTAGAAACATATTCAGCGTTATATACCAGTCATAACCTTTTTATATTTAAGTCATTTTCCAAGTCGCCCTTCGAGCATTAGTGAAGAGTCTATCTCGCCAAGCCAACCAAATAAAGGTTTTCCACCTAGGAGGAACGTGAAGCTTCCAAATCCAAGCAAAACATCCATCCTGGTCATTGGAATCTCCAACAATGAGGGAAACATAAGCTGATTGAATAGAAAACCTATTCTCATGAGGTTTTTATTCCAAATATACACTGTTGCACATGACTCTAATTGCAAAATTAATGGTAATTAATATAAATGTATACAATATGATATAGGAGCAAAATTTCTGTTTTCATATTTGGAAAAGAATAACTATATTTAATTCAATTAAAAAAAACTAAACCAAAAAAATATACACAACAATAATTTAAACCATCCACGTAATTTTTTCATATATATATATATATATATATATGTAATACACATATTTAGATTATTTAAAATTTTATTTTGAAAATAATTACCCACTAAAACAACTATTTAATTTAAAACTGATTTAACTTAATTAAACTATTCAAAAAAACTTAGTTAAAGAGTAACTTATTTTTTCGAAAGGTATTGTATTACTACAGAAATATTTGATTATTAATTTTATTATCGAAAAAAAAACGGCCGGACGCCGAGGAGAACCCAAGGACAAACACGTCACACGAACACATATAATTTGATTTATTATTCTTTTTAAAAGATTTCAAGAGGAGGGAGGTTAAAGGAGGAGTTAATTCAAGCGGGACAAAGTTGGGAGGTTAAGGGTTAGGGTTAGGGTTTTTTTAAAAAAAAAGAAAAACTTGTACAGGCAATCAGTCTTCACTGTCGCTCTCTTCTGAAAAAAAGTAAGATAATTTCCCGGCAATCTTTCTATTTATTGCAGAGTTTAGTAGCTATTACTAACGGCATTGGTTTATAAGAATCAATTTTAGGTTCTTCGCGGCTTTTGGTTTTCCCGGAATGTAGTTTCTTGAAAATATTTTACTGTAAGAAATTGTTTTCTTGGCGGTCCTTCACAACTCTTGTTATTATACAAATATCCTTGATGTTTGATTCTCCTTGTATATATTTTTTTTTCGTAATTAATATTTTTTGGGAAAAAAATTCATCATGGGTACTGTTTGTTATATTTTTACAAAATATGTCAATATAGAGTTGGAATGTTCGATTTGTGTGTTGAATATTTCTTCCGTTTTCTTAATTTTTTTACAGGTTTTGTTTTTCTGGTTAAGTGGAGGCCTGCTGTGTGAGTATGATAGAAGTCGATGAAACAGAGGACCTTGAATTCAAGTGGGGTAAAAAAAGGGGAATTGGTGGGAAAAACAGAGATGTTCAGTTTTATGAATCATTTACTTTTGATGGTGTTGATTATGCCCTTTATGACAATGTTTACCTTTATAAGGAAGGCGAACCATTGCCTTATCTTGGAAAACTTATAAAAATATGGGAAACTGCCGATAAATCGAAGAAAGTGAAGGTTTTATGGTTTTTCCGACCTGAGGAGATCTCAAATTATCTTGTAGATGGATTGGTACATCCGAATGAAATATTTTTAGCATCTGGTGATGGAGTAGGCCTTGCCAACGTTAATCCATTGGTAATTGTGATTTTATATAAAAATCGGTGCTCTTATATTTTATTTTCTAGAAAGCAACTGTAATAGTTTGTGTGCCCTGACTTGTAATTCACAATTTGATTTCTTGAGTTTTAGTAGTGACTGAAAGCAGGTGTATTATTTTTTCTATTGCTTTTTATTTGAGGAAGTATTAGCATGATAATTTTGAGGGGCTTTCTGTTGATCTAATTAGTTAAGTGTAAATTTCCCCTTTTTGTTTAGCTGTTAGGCTATTTGGAAATTTCTTGCATGGAGTGAGTAGGTTACAGTTTGATGGAACGTCTCCAAGAGTTCTTATCTCTTATTTACTTTTGACACAGTGGTGGGCTACAAAGTGGAATAGATTTGGTCTAAAACTCTTATAATCCTTGAAAATGGTTATTTATGTTTGATTCACTTTTGCCTTAAGGATATTAAAGTCGTGAATTGAATTGTTTATCAGTTTGTTTCTGAAGTAGGCATCTTGTTAGATGTGGTTCAGTTTTTAAGTGTTAAACATACATTCAGGAAGCAATTATTGGAAAATGCAATGTGGTTTGCATTTCAAAGGATAGCAGAAATCCACAACCTTCGGACAGAGATATCCGAACGGCGAACTTTATGTTTTACCGTACTTTTGATGTTGGGCAGTGCACTATCTGCGATAAGATAGATGAAAAAATTGCTGGAATTGAAGGTATTTATTTTCCAGTCATATATTCCTCTCTTTCATTGTGATTGTGATGCTGGTTGTATTAATTGTTGAAATTCCTGTTTCTATTTCTCAAATTGTTGCAGTTAAATTTATTTTTAACCTACCCGGTTCTCTGAAGCCTACTTCTGTCCATAACTTTAGCATGGATGATAAAAATGCTAGTGAAAATGCTATAGAAACAAATGGAAGAGTGAGTTTGTCTAAGCTAAACTCATCTGAGGATCAAATTCCTGAAGATGATAGACAAGAAGAACAGAAACCTATTGTTGCAGAGAATCTTGCTCCCAATGATAGACGAGAATGGCTTTAACTACAAAACTGCTTCAAGTTTTAAAGTTGAGAATTCAGATGTAAAAGTTTCATCAGTTAAACCTATTATCTCCCAGAGAGAGAAGCTTGTTTCTGGTGTAGTTACAGACTCAGTTGGACCGGAAAAAAGAGATGACAGACAGGAAAATACTTATGCTGATAAGACAGGTTTTAGCGGTAACATTAAAGAAACTGCAAACTCTTCCGTTGAGAAGATAGGTCATGTCAATCAAGTCAAAGTTGATGAAAATTAAAATCCATCAAGGATACGAGTGAGTTGGAGGAGAGGCCGCATAAGAAAGCAAGGCTTGATGGTTTTGTGAAGGTCTCAAATGACAAGGAAAGCTTAAGACATCCTACAGATCCTCGTCGGACAGCCAAAAGCTCTTCCAATAAGCTGAAAATTGATGATAAACACACAAAACCTACTAACTGCAAAACCCCTGCAATTCCTTCAAACCATGGTAAAAGAACTGGTGACAAAGCTGTAGAAGTTACTCGTATGCCTGATTCTGTAAGTGGTATTTTTGGGCTGCCTTTTCTTTTTTCCCCTCCTGATCAATTTCATTTTAAAGATTATGTTGAGGGGACACAGGGTTCTAATGCACATTAAGCTCAAAGGATGGGGTTGGTATTATTTGATAAGAAAGATGTTATTACTTTGCAACCGACGGTTGTTTTTCCAAAACTTAGTTTTAAAATTCAGTTGTTTTGAGTAATGGCTTTGTTTTATTTGTATTATTATAAAGATTGTAGATAAATCCTGTGAAACCTTTCTTTTCTTGGTTCGCCTGGCCAATTTAGAACCTAATTTCTTCCTCAAAATTTCAATTTATTTTATGTGTAATCAAAGAATAGTGTAGTCTCATATGCTTGTTTCTCCTACTTGGTTCCTTCCATTACTTGTATCCTGTACAGTGTCATGCTTGCCTGTCTCTGCTTTCCCACCTATTGTGGATTTACTACCCTACTATCCCTGTGTTGTTCTCTCTGATGTGAAAATTTCTTGTGACAATTTACTTCTTACATGTTATTGTTTCATACTGACAGGATAGGAGCAATTGGTTTGGTGAAATTGTAAGTACTTCTCCGTCACTTCTAAAGTGATTGCTTAAATTATTTTCACATCCTACTTTGAATGTTGTTATGTTTTCATAAAATTAGTCTAGAATCTTCAAGCTGATCTTTAAACTGCCTCATACATTGTTTCAGCCTTGGGAAGAAAGAATGCAAGATGCACATGAGCAAGGAAGACTTGTTCTGTTTCTAAATTTGGATCCAGCTTACACTTCAGCAGATGTGGAGGTAGTATCTATTATGAATAAAAAATTATGTTGTGTTCGTAGTGTTTTGTGTTTTCATCCATCTATTTCTGTTTTCTATCTATTTTCCTCCCTCTACCTTTCTGCGTTGTACCTTTTTACTTTGTTATTAAGAATATAAATTTATTTTTCAGGATATAGTTTGGACTGCCTTCAAGAAAACTTGCAGAGCAAAGATGGTGCAGCGGAATGCATATTCTAGCTCTCATTCTGGTATAAACATATTCTATATGTGACTTTCACGGGAAACAGTTTTCCTCCCCATGGAGCTAAAAAAGTTATGTAAATTATCTGAATACGGAACAAAAAGTTGCCAAAATAATTTGAAATATCATCTGATACTTTGAATAGCTAAAGGTACTGATACAAAGCTCTGCTATTATTCTCACTGGGACATGATATCTAGTCAATATTTTGAGATATTTTTTTTTGATAGGAATAGTAGGCCTCATTAAAAAACCCCTTCATGATTAACAGAACTTGAAAATAGTTCCTTAATCAGCGAAAGGAGGAAAAGAATGCCCTAGGATTTCATTAACCTCAAATAATTACAAAGTAATACAAACTAATCTCCCTCAAGAGATACAAAACCAGAAAGAAACAGCCCTTAACAGAACATAATTATCAACCAATACCAGCCTTAGCTAGGACATCCGCCTCTTTATTGGTTGTCCTTCTAACCCATCTAATAAGACCTTCATAAGCACTAAGCTTTTGAATAATGTCTTTAACAATTTGAACATAAACGACAGGACATGAAACAACATCCTTAACCCAGCCAATTGCCATCTTACTATCACTCTCAATAATCAATCTATCTTTAAACCTATGAGGAATAGATTCATAAAAATCTAAACCCTTTAAGATAGCCTTCAATTCCATCAAAGTTGGAGGCCCCGGACCAGCAGGCTCTTTGAAAGTGCCAAGAATCGAACCAGACATGTCTTTCAGAATACCACCTAAACCACTCCTCTTCCAATCACTCGAAGTAGCCGCATCCACATGAAGTTTAATAAAACCCTTTGGAGGAGGGGACCAAGGAAACTTAGTTGACATCCAATTAGAATGGGACGAGTAGGAATCCACTAAGGAAGGGTCAGCAATAAGATCATCCTTGGAGATAGAAATTTGAGTTTCCTTGGCTAGAAACCATGAAGCAAGCCTGCACCTTGCTAGAAAGAAAATTTATGCTCGATCAAGCTTCCCTCCTTCAAAACATTATAAAATTCCTGGTCTTCCAAATTGTCCATAAAACTACTCCAGGGATAAATGACCAAATAAGAGAGTTGGTCTTCAAGTCATTCCATGCTAATAGGAATCTTTTAGCATCTTCATGAAAAACAGACTGAAAATTCCAATAACCCATGAATTTAGTCCATATTGGCCAAACAACCGAACAGGAAAAAAATAGATGAGATGAAGACTCTTCTTCTAGATTACAAAAAGAACACAAAGTATCATTTATGCCCTGAACACCTCTCTTAACCAGAGCTGTCTTCACTGCCAACTTCTTTAAGATAACTTGCCAAAGAAAAGTCTCTACTCTTGGAGGCAACAGGCCCCTCCAAACAATAGACTTCCATCCGAATCGGAAGTATCCGAATAAGATAGATTGACACATGATTTAACAGTGAAAACTCCTTCTCCAGTCCCCTTCCAAAACAGTCCATCAACAGCATCAGCAGAAATAGAAACAGTCCAATATTTTGAGATATCAAACAGGATATATCAGAAAAGGTAGACACAAAAGGCTGGCCTGAGTGTTTTAGTAATGGCTATTGGTGTTTGTCTCAAGTGATTTGTGAAGTCCTATCATGTCTGTTTAATATCATCTTTGTGTCCTATATCCTTGCTTTTGCTTCCTAACATAATTCATCAATATACATATATTTAAAATATAAAACTAAAAGCAACCTTTTTAGCCTACCTCAAATATAGCTTGTGGTGGATAAATTGAGCATTTAAGGAAATTAGCTTGTTCATGTTGTAGGTCAAGCTTTTGTTATATTCGATACCAGGGAAGTAGCAAAGGATGCTATTACAAAATTGGATAAGGGATGCTTGTTGCTACCAAACCAGAGGTATGATGTAATCATTTCAGTATGTGGTGCTGTACATATGCTATCATAATCCATTCCTAGTTTCATGCTTCTTGAATCAGTGGGTTCAACCTTCATTGTCAAGCTTTGTTGTTATTTGCTAGCAGTCATCTTGACTATTGTACGCTGCACCATGTACTAGCATGGCCTGTACCCCCTAGATGATGGGTTTGGAAAGTTTCTCTTAACAACTTGCACATTGTCATTTTGCCTTGTTTTCTAATGAACTAAGTGTTTGTGATCAGCTTACCTTTTTGTCTTATTAAAAGCTATAGTTTTAGTTTTTTCGATCATATGATCTAATTTTCTGTAGTGTCTTGACCTCATTAGCTCTTTCTCTTATCCCACTTTTTATCATGTATTTTGCTCATTTTCACCTTACTCTTTGTCTGGGGCTCTGTGCTGGTCCGTTTACTTTGAATTTGTCTTATTCATAACCTTTAGATTAATTTGCAGCATGCGGAACTGGCCCTAAGGGCTGTGAGGATACTATTTATCTTCTTTTATTTCTTGTCTTGTAGGCCACTTGTTGCTCGCATCCCAAATCCCTGCTTCTCCAGGAAGCAGTCAATTTTTGCAGGTCATCTCATTGTTGATAAGCTCAAATCTCTACGGGAGATGGTACCTATTTCTCCTCTCTCTCTCTCTCTCTCTCTCTCTCTCTCTCTCTCAGTTTGTAGGCCTGTTTGCTTGGTTAATAACACCCTATGTGACATGGATGTGGTAAATGTGATCTTCTTTCTTCTTTCTTGGTTCTGTTTTTTCTTTTTATTTCTGTTAATTTGTTGCTGGGTATACCCTTTTTTTCACAGAAAGAAGCGGTATCTACTTCACATTGTTCCCAACCTAACACACTTGAATATGATATGGCCATGGAATGGTGCTTGCTGGCAGAGACATCCAATCAGTTCTGGAAAAAACTATACGAGGTTTTGGATTTTTATCATTCTTTTTATATGTTTTTCTACCTTTTATTGCTTTGTGTTAAGTATGTATTTTGGATTTTTTAGCAACAATGGAAAGAGATAAAAAGAGTGAAAGCCAGCTTTAAGTCCAAATGAGCACCGGTATTTTTGTCTTCCCCTAATTTTTGCAAGTACAACCTACTACTCTTCTCTGTTTTAAGCATAATATGTGGTTCTGTTTATAATTGGTATGGCTGCTAAAGTGCTAATTTTGTGTTTAGTATATTCCTTTGAATTAAAAAGGAAACCATTTTTTGAAGCAAACAACCGATGCCAGATTTTCCGAATGAAGGTATGGTCTCTCCGACTATTCCATTTGCCTACTTTTTGGTTAATTTTCTTGTTTTCGTAAAAACAAATTACGAGTGTCTTGATTCTTGAAACTTCTTAGGTGATGCTGGTTTTGTTTCTTAAGTTTGTTACTCTTTTTTTTATTTAATCTTTTGTGATTTTCTATACTTGTGGAAAAATATTTTTGCAGTTGTGAAGCTGTTGGAAGTGGGGAAACTTGATTCCAGCTGTGTTGTCGATGCACTTCAACTAGGTGAAGCATTGTTAAAACTGATGGAATCTGCAAAATGGATGCCTGAGCTGCCAGTGTTGGGCAATCAAGGCAAATTTTGGAAAGAGAAGTAATTATGATTTGCAGTTCAGTTTTAATATGATGGTTGAATCCTCTTGTATATGTAAGCCTACGGGGATGTTGCGTGTTTGTCATCGGATACAACTCTGTTCTTTTTTCTTAAGGTGCTTGTAAATTAATGATCGAAGAAGGAATGTTGTTTTTAATGCGTATGGTATTGACGTTCCTACGACCGAATTCACCTGTCCAATATGCAGTATAGAATTTTGACAATAATGTTTTTTAAAGGTTTGATTTTGTTATTGTCTTGTTTAATAAACATTGAACGTGATGTGGAGAGAAAGAAAATTAATACAACTATATTGTCTAAAATCGAATCACAATTGATATTTTTTTGTCAAATTTTTTAAAACTTAGACCTTATATTTTATTATAATAAAAATTAAATTTAAAAAAATAATCGCGAAATATGATAAATTTATTGAAATAAAAGAGTAATACTTGAACGTGGTTGGTCAGAAATGATGTTGGGGACTTGAATTTTATATAAGATTCACTTTTATAATGAAATGCAAGTACGTGACACCTTGCCGTTGGCATCTAGTTGTTGTAAAGTGTGCTCGATTCATGTCATTGTTTATTTATTTTTGAATTTTAACTGTTGAAGCAGTCACGTAAAAACATTCCGCCTTATTTCTGCTCAAAAAATTAGCTGATACTTAACATCTAATTCATTGGGGGATTTAAGTTGTAATAGAGTCTTCTCTTTTTGCTTGGTTCCGTTTCTTTTTAATTTCTTCTGCTACATCCAGAAAACCTATAGAGCAATTTTAAATTGAAAAAATTGGTTAACAAATTAAATGAAATAAATTGAATAAAAATGTTTTTATAGTAAATTTTTATACTATTTTATAATATTTAAATAAAAATATAAACATTCAAACTTCGTAAGAGAACTAAATACACCGAAATATGAACCAACGTATAATTTACAAGAGGTGTGAGATTTCTAAATAAATTGAAATAATAAATATACTCGCATCGCATCAGTTCAAATAAATTAAAAGATAAACATACTAAATTTATTATAAGATAAACAATTTTTTATTGAAACATGTTTTCGTTACATCGTATGGTTTGGTAACAATTAATCAAGCAAGATGAACGCACGACGTCGTAAAGCTTTCATTTTGATTGTTTAAATCTGACCGTTATTTGAAAAATATATAGAAAGAGAAAGAGGAAAGGACACCACCTGGTACAGAGGGATTCCCACCCAGCCCTTCATCTCACTTTCCCTCCCTATGCTTTGCAGCCTGTGCAGCCTGCCTTGCTTCACTAGGTATCTTCTCGTCTTCTCTCGAATCTAATCCCGACCCGTTTGAAAACCAATAAGAATCGAACCACCGTTTCCGGTTCGGTGTTCATTATCCGAGTCGGTGGGAACCGAAAAGTTTAACAATTTTTTAATGGGTTGCGCTCAGTCCAGAATAGACAACGAAGAATCGGTGGCTCGTTGCAAGGACCGCAAATGCTTAATGAAAGAAGCGGTTGTAGCTCGCAACGCCTTTGCAGCTGCTCATTCTGGTTACGCCATTTCCTTGAAGAACACTGGAGCTGCCTTGAGTGACTATGGCCATGGAGAAGCTGAAGTGCCTCTACTAAACCCTCAACAGATCCCTGCTCCTCTTGACTCTACTCCTCCACCGCCTCCGATGATGGACAATCTCCCTCCACCGCCACCGCTTCCTAACTTCTCCCCTAGCCCCGTCCCCATCAAACGCACCGTTAGTATGCTCGCAATGCCCGTTAAGAGTCGCAAGGAGTTTGATGCTTCCCTCGCTATTGAAGAAGAAGAGGAGGAGGAAGAAAATGATGATGATGATGAAGAAGAACATCACGAGGGAAATGATAATAATAATACTAAGGAAGATTTGAGAAAAGATTCAAGAGGATCCCGTCGGGAAGAGATAACTCCCACAAGGACTCCTGAGAACAACAATATCGACCACCGCCCGCCGCTTGGATTTGGACGATGGAAATATTGAAGCTGCTGGTACAAATGTCGATGCTTTAGAGAACAATATCAATGAAGTGGGGTTTAGCGACCACGGGGGATTTGATAGTGAGATTGAGCCAAAAACGCCGGAAAGGCCTAAGAAGGTGGCGATGGCAGTGGAGGACCCGGAGGTGAATGATGATAAAGGGAAGCAGCAGGTACATATTGAGCATTCGAAAACGGCTCCGGCAGATTTCAGGAGAATGGTGAAGGTTGTTCCCGGTGTTAATTTATTGGAGGTTTTGAATGAGATTGATGATCATTTCTTGAAAGCCTCAGAGAGTGCTCAGGAGGTTTCAAAATTGCTGGAAGCAACAAGGTTGCATTATTATTCCAATTTTGCTGATAATCGAGGTAATTACATGTTTTTTCTTGTATTGCTTTGATCTAAAGTTATTTAGATGTTTGTTAATTTGCTAATAAGTTTGAGCTCTGACAAAACGAGTTTTTTCCCCTCTTCACAACTGATGATTGCACTTGCTTGTGTTTGATCAAAGCAAGAATTTGCCAATATCTTTTATGAGAAAGCTTGAAGCATGTTTAGATCTGGAGAAAGAAATTGTAGTTCTGAATGTGATTTGGTGGGCTTTTTGGTGGAAGGTGGCTTTACATGTAGATCTTTGTTTTCTTTTAGCGCCACGCGAGAATCTGACCTTGACCTTAGATCTTTCTACTTTACCCTTTTTGTTGAAAAGAAGAAAAAAAAGCTGCTAATATTTTGAAAGGGTGAATAGTCATCATCTTATTTGTTGAAAAATGCATATTCAGCTTTAAGGCTTTGATTGGTAGGGTGGAAAGAAAATTAGAATGACGGAAAATTAAAAGGAAAAGTGGAAAGATGGATATTTTATTTTTCTTTCCATTGGTGTGCTCGGTAGGAAGTATGGAAAAATTGAAAGAGAATACAATTTTACTTCCATTCATTGCTTGGTGGAGTTGAAAAATTAGAGTGAATACAATTAAACTAATAATACATATATTTTGAACTAACTCACTTTTTATCTCCTCTTTTCCTCCCAAATTTGGATAATTTTCCCTTCCCTCAATTTTCTTTCCTACCAATCATACTCATATTTATTTTCTTTTCACTTTTCCACTTCCTTCTCCCATCCATTCATTTTTTCATCCAAGCAAGCAAAGCCTAAAAGTAAAAGAAGAACAGTCATATGTTGGTTTGAGATTTGAGAATACATCTATCCAGCTCATAAAGATTATGAATTTTGGTGTATAATCTTGTATTACTATTTGTAATTGCTGTTTTAATGAGAAATCTTTAATAACTATTCCAAGAAACAAAAGGAAATGCTTTGATGTTTTTATATTGTGGACATATGCTGATCGTTTTTGTGATCCTGTTGAACGTAGGACATATTGATCATTCTGAAAGGGTAATGCGTGTCATTACATGGAATAGGCCTGTTAGAGGTATGACGAACTGTGAAAATGGGAAGGGTGAATTTGATTCAGAAGACTATGAGACTCATGCCACTATTCTGGAGTTGTTAGCATGGGAGAAGAAACTTTATGATGACGTGAAGGTGCATTTTTTTATAATAGTTTATTGTTTTCTCTGTTAAAAATTATATGGCCTGCTACTTGCCATGACCGTCTTTATTGCTTCCTTGACAAGCAACTTTGTCTAGTTCCCTCTTTTAATCCATTGCAAAGTACCTTTCAGCCAAATGTATCGCATGAATGAAAGATTATCTTAATCTTAATAATGATATGATATTGTTTTCTTGTTTTTGATGTTCTTCTGAATCTTATGAAATGTGGTCCTGTTTGAAGGAAGGGGAGTTGGTGAAGCTCGAGTACAAAAGGAAGCTTGCTTCGTTAAACAAGCAGAAAAAACACGGAGCTAGTACTGAATCATTGGAAAGAACAAAAACAGCTGTAAGTCATTTACACACAAGATACATAGTTGACATGCAGTCCTTAGATTCAACAGTCGCTGAGTTAATCGAATACGTGATGAGCAGTTGTATCCAAAACTTTTTATGCTTGCTGATGGGTAAGTTTTAATATGGAAATATCGAGAAAGTTGTATATTGTTTCTAATGCTGCTACTAATATCTTTGATGGTGGGTTACGCTTTCTGTTTTATTTGGTATCTGTCTTTATAAGCTTATACGTATTTGTTTTTGTTGCTCCTACGTATTGAACTAGGAAACAGACTTATCACTATCCAACAATGGCTATAAAAATTGACATTCTAATTTGCAGGATGGCTAACATGTGGGCAAGGATGTGCATACATCATGATAGCCAGCTGAAGATTGTTGAAAAGCTCAAATCTCTTGACATTGCATTTGTCTCCAGAGAAACAACAAAGCACCACCACGAGCGCACCACCACGAGCGCACCATCCAACTTCATAGTGTCGTCCAAGAATGGCATTCACAATTTGATAAGCTTGTCACTCGCCAAAAGCAATACATTCTATCTCTGTACAACTGGCTAAGGTTGAATCTCATACCTATCGAAAGCAACTTGAAAGAGAAAGTCTCCTCACCTCCACGAGCGCAGAGTCCTACTATCAAAACACTCCTTCATACTTGGCATGATTGTCTTGAAAAGCTTCCTGATGAGGTAGCCAAATCCACTATTTCTTCATTTGCTGCCGTGATAAAATCCATAATCATTCATCAAGACGAAGAGGTGAAACTAAAAGAGAAGTGCGAGGAAACCCGGAAGGAACTTTTGCGAAAGAGCCAGGCATTTGAGGAATGGTATCACAAGTATAAGCAAAGGCGATTTGGGTCGGATGAAACAGATGCAGAAAGGGGTGAAGATGCAAATGCAAAGGATGATGCTGTATCCGAGAGCCAATTTGCGGTCGAGAGCTTGAAAAAGAGGTTGGAAGAGGAAGTTGAAGCTCATGAAAAACATTGCATTCAGGTGAGAGAAATCTTTGGGAAGTCTTAAAATCCGCCTGCCCGAACTTTTCCGGGCTATGTCGGACTATTCAAATGCCTGCTCTGATGCTTATGAGAAATTAAGGACTGTTAACCAGTCACAAAAACCAAATAGTGCTCCCTCTTAATAGACTCAGCTCTGTTTTGTTAGGAGTGTCTTATTAGCTCATGTAACTTGGTGAATTCCAGTTTTGGCAATGCAATGATGCAATGATGCAGTGTGTTATTTAGATACCTATGCGCAAAAGAATCGGTTCCAACTTAGGTAAATGCCAAGTCAGGATGAGGACATGCACATGACATCATTAGAATACACTGATAAAACCATTGCCTACCATTCCAATTTAAAATCTAATCCGGGAATTTATTGAATGATTTCAGTTTATTGAATGATTTCAGTGTTAAAAGAAAATTATTCTCTCTAAAGATTTTAGGTTCAACTAATTATATTTATAGGATGTGTATGATAATATTCGCAATGATTAAAAAAGATTTTAAACATGTACTTCACCTTAAACTATTAAAAAGGTCTAATTCTTGGAAAAATCTTATCACCTTCACTTCTCATGTTTACCTGTATTAAAAAAATCTTCCGGCGGTTTCACTTTTGACTCTTAAGGCTGAAAAATGTAGGCCTATCTTACCAGTTTTTACCTTTAACTTTGCCTACATTACCTTTAAACTCAAGGTCAAGCCTTAGGTCTAATATTTTTTTCCGTTAATTTGTTTCCTTCACTTGAAAAGATTGATTCCGGTATTATACTTTCCTTCTTTATTCCTATTGGATTTGGGTTAAGGGATGAAGTCCTCATATTTTCATAAAAGAATTAATTAAAATTTTAATTTTCCATTGAATTATTCTTAAGTTGGTCAAAGCCGTTGTCATTTTAAGCAGTCTCGTCATACAAAATATTGAATGCTAAGCCGTTTTTGCACCCAAGTTAGTTGGCTCTAAACATAACTTCACCAATGAACTTATTTGTACCTGGATCATGCATACGTATTATTTATGTTATAATATCACGTTACAAGCGTTTATATAAACCTCAGCATCCCAATTCACCCAACTCCAGAACATGAGTTTGATGCCAAAAAAAAAAAAGAGTACAAATATTCCTTCATTTCTAGCTTAGCCATGGAAATCAAAGTATGGCATAGGCAAAGCTCAAGAAGAAAAGAGACAATCAAATTAGGCCGGAGCTACACGCAACGCGACCAAGATGATAACTTGAAACCAAAGTGGAGAATGTTTTGGAAGAAATTCACAAGGAATAAGATCTTCACTTCCGTTGTTGGATTCCAGGCTTCTTATGACCTGGATGAGTATTCACTAAACTTCGATCAAGGAACCGGTTGGGCTGAACCGGATAATCTCTCTCGGTCTTTCTCGACTCGGTTTGCTGTTCCATCTAGGAATGCGCTGCATTCATGTGAGTGAAAATGAACCATAATAGCTATGGAAGTTGCAGTCCACCATGAGTTTAATAGCTATGAAACATAATAGATCTGTTTTGAGGCATTGACACTGCCAGGGCAAAGCCATCTTTGATGGTGGATCCCCTGGTAGCTCATTTTCAGCATTTAAATTATGCACTAAAGTCAATCAAGCAAAAATAAGAAATTATTATTTTATGACAGCAAACCTATAAAACTGATCAAGGAAAATGCTAGATGATCACACATTCCTTGTAGTCAACTACTTTTAAAAGGATTCCTTTCATGATGACATAACTTTGATTCCTTCACTTTTCGGTATAGATTTTGTATATTTATCTCAAAGATTCTCCAAGCAGGGATTCATCATTCTTTATCATATAAATCAGTGTTGGAAATTGAAATCTGTGTTAAACCATGGAAGTTTTCAAGGAGAAAAGCAAAGGCAACTTTTGCTTTTGATCTGCACTTTAAATGAATATTTTTAATCAATTAATTGTAAAGTATCAGAATCACTTTATAATGATGAAATCAACTCAATCGGTATCACTTTAAAGTCATAAGAATATGATGAATTACTATAATGCAATCATTATATTATATTATGATCATAATTAATTATGAATTATTTATATAATGTGTATGAGATTAATTAAAATAATCATAATATAATATAATTCAATTAATTATGATCATAATATTTTGGGCCCAAAGTAAAAGAAAAAGAAACACGATACCGCCATAGTGGGAGAGAAAAGTAAGGAAATATATATCGCAATCAGCGAAGCCGCGGAAAAATAAATCCCAAAATCCATTTTATTATTAAAAAAAAACTAACTGACGAACCGTCTCTTAGAAATAATCTAAGACATCTCCAATTGTGAAGGTTGTGTTGCAGATTCAATTGAGGCATCCAAGGCGAAAATTAACGATGACAATGGAAGTAGAAGAAATGGAGAAGGCGCGAACCAGGAAACAGCCTCGTCTTGGTTGGGACGAGGCACCGTCTCGTCCAGAGGTTGGTTTCTCTTATCAAGATCCCAAAACAATAAGAAAATCAGGGACTTGGGTGTGAAACAAGTATCTGACATTTTTTGCGTTGGGAATTGTTTTTTAGGCACAAAAAGCTTTGGTGACGTCTCGACGTTCGTCAGTGCCCAAAAGGGATGATGACCATGAAGGCCATTACGTCTTTAATCTCGGCGAAAATCTCACTCCAAGATGTAAGCTCCCCCCTCCAATTATTAACTTTTATCTTTTATATATATATGATGTTATCTTTTATCATCAATGATCCTTGTAATTATGTTTTAAAAGATAAAATTCTTAGTAAGATGGGTGAAGGTTAGCTGTCAAAGTACTCTGCTGTGAGTTTTTTATTTTTTTTGATTCTGGTTGTAGCACATTTCAGCCAAAATTGCTAGTGTTGTAGGCACATTTGGCCGAGTTTTGGAATATTGGGACTTCCAAAATCGAGAGTATGCCGCGATTAAGGTAGTTAGAAGCATTAGGAGATATCGTGATGCGGCAATGATTGAAGTTGATGTTCTTGAACATCTGGCTAAGAATGATAAAGGCGCCTCACAGTACGTGTCCTCACATTTTAAGTTTATGGATATTGCATCTTATCTCAGTTGTACACTTTACAAACTTTTTTGGTCACTTCTTGCAGCTTTGTGCGGATTCAGAATTGGTTTGATTACTACAATCACATTTGAATGGTAAGTATCCAATGAAGCTTCTCCTAAGCATAAAGTGTTCCTTTCCGGTTGTGCATTTGGAAGTTTGGGTATTGGTAACTTTATTTTAAGCAAGAAACTTGATTAGCATTTTGGTATGAAAGAAGTTGATAAAGTGTTGAATTTGCTTGTTCTTTTAGAATTAATGGTGCTTGTCTCAGTTGGCATTGATCCTTTTTAGGTGAATTAGTTGAAATTCGAAGCTTGGATGAGATCCTTGAATGTGTTCTAATACCATTATTTTGTTTTTTCCTCGTGGGCTTCATGTAAATTGGGACTAAACAAATGCCTTCCTGTGGATGTATTTTAATTGTGTTATCAGGTATTTGAGAGGCTTGGACCAAGTTTATTTGATTTTCTAAAGAGAAATAAATACTGCCTATTTCCTGTGGATCTTGTTCAGGAATTTGGACGTGTAGCATGTGTGTGGATTGTTCTTGCCACGTATTTCATCATATCTCATCTTCTAACCACTCACCCTCTTCTGTTTCTCGGCCTGTTTTGTTTGTTCAGTCTTAGTGTTCGGTTGCTTATTCTGCCCAATGTTTTTAACATCTTTCTATGCTTTTAATGTATCTGGCAGATATGCATGATTTATGCTTAATCCTCACTGACCTGAAGCCAGAAAATATTCTTCTTGTATCTTCTGAATATGTAAAGCTTCCTGGCTGCAAGGTATTTGGCCTTCTATAATCAATGATTTATACCATTTTAGATGTGGGGTACAAACTTAGTTATGACAATGAAAATGCTTCGAATGGTAAAGAGGAGTTTCTCAGATGAAACACATTTCAGGTGCTTGCCAAAGTCAAGTGCCATTAAGCTGATTGATTTTGGCAGTACTGCATTTTATAATCAGAATCATATCTCCATTGTTTCCACGAGGCGTTACAGAGCCCCTGAGATTATTCTAGGTAACCAATTATTGTGTTGGAAAATGAGAATGTGGTTTTCCCTTCATTTTCGTTGTGTTGTGTTCTATTCCAAGTATAGAAGGTCATTGGGAGTCTTGTGCTTTATTCCCGCTTTCCAGGATTGGTAAAAGTTCACATTCCGTTGGCATACTTCCAGGTGCTAATTGAGTTAAGGATGACTGTTCAAGGATCACATCATAGAATTTAGGCCTTCCTTTCTAATGACATGTCTTTGAGTATGTTCCCTTGATTCAATTGCTGGTCTGGATTATTAGTTTGATTTTTTTTTTACTTTCTGTTGGTTCTTTTTTACCAAGCTTGTTAATACTTCTGCTTTGAATTACTTTTGACACCTTTAAAGTTTCAAAAGGCAGAATTATTTTGACACATTTATAATTAAATACATTGGTGCAGGTCTAGGTTGGAGCTATCCATGTGATCTGTGGAGTGTTTGCTGTATACTTATTGAACTATGCACGGTTGGTCCCCTGAATATCTACACACATTTAGCTTCATTCGTATGTGGAACATGGGGTCATTCTTTTGTTTGATTTTTTTGCAGGGTGAGGCATTATTTCAAACCCATGAGAACTTGGAGCATTTGGCGATGATGGAGAGGGTGTTGGGACCTCTTCCTGAGCATATGATTCGAAGGTCTAAGTAAGTTACACAGTTATCTTTTAATCTCATAAGCAACTGATTGTAATGCATGACTTGTTTGGTATTACCTCAGCAGGGGTGCTGAAAAATATATCCGGATAGGCTCTAGACTAAATTGGCCTGAAGGTGCGGTATCTAGGGAGAGTATTAGAGCTGTTAAGAAGCTTGACCGTTTGAAGGTATGGTTTCTTTTTATGGCTCGTGTCTGGTTTGACAAGTGACGTGTTTGGTTTCTTTGTTCCCTGATAATAACTTACGGGTTATCTCAGAATAAGGTATCACAGCATGTAGAAAGCTCAAGATATTCACTGGCCGACCTGTTGGAAGGTTTATTGAAATATGATCCATCCGAACGTCTCACTGCACGCCAAGCTCTAAATCATCCCTTTTTTAGGTACCCAAGTTAACTGGAAAGGAGTAAATTAATAGTTTTAGATATATTTATGGGAGACAAATGGCAAAGGCCCGAAATTTTGAGATTCTTTATATATTTTTTTGGGTATAATCGGTTGGTACTTCATCCATTTATAATATTACATAAGTCCATTATGGATACTATCGTTCCATTCACAATCTAGTCCTTGATTGTACTATTTTTGTGAGTGGTATTTTATGTCCGTCATAGAGGTGGATCAAAAGAGTTTTGGCCTCTTATACCCCAACAACACTTCAAGCACTGAGCTATCAGCTATGCTTCCTTCATTAGGCTTTCTGCCTTGTGTATATCCACAATTGAAAGAAGGAATCTTAATTGCTTGTGTTGTATTGAAGCTGCCTGAACAAACTCAAAGTCTTCTCCCAAATCCCATGATTATCAATAAAATTAATTATATTTTAAATTTATTGACTAAAGTGAGTCATATATATATATATATAATTAATCAAATTAAAATAATTGATTAATTTGATTGATTTTTGTATTAATCAAATGTTAGTATATTTGTTAGTTTCGATTTAAAACAATAATTTTGAGTCATAGCAAATTAAAAATAAATCTTTTATCATATATTTTTTTACATTTAGGTGTTTTTAGATTGAACCTAATATTGAGATTAAATTTTAGATTGAACCTAATATTGAGATTAAAAATAAGTATTGAGTTTTAAATTTTATAGACTATAAATGAAAGTTGAACTTCAAATTAAAAATATATCAACTAGGATTGTTTATGGACGTTAATCGTATCAATTAGTCTAAATGACCGGTTAACCGTTATAACGGTTATAAGACTTTTTAATCATAATCTAGCCGTGAAAAACTATAAATCGTTAATGGTTAATCGTTATTAACGGTTCGATCAAGGTTAACTTGCGGTTAATCTATTATAATTACTTTTTCAAAGATAACACAACATGAACATTTTGAAGTTTCATAATTCATACTAGAAAATACTAGAAAATACATCATCATTAATAATACTTCAAGTTCATCACATAGCATTTAGTAATAGTTTAATACAATATTAAAATTTTAAAGATAAATATTTAAGAAACATAAAATAAACACGATAATTTAAAGTCTTTAAGATCAAATCACCAACGTCCAAGGTATTCATCGAATTACTCCAAAATGAAATTTAACTCATCTATCATAATTGTTGGTTAGTTGATTGTTAAATCTTTTATTCTTATATTTCAAAACATGAAACAATCTAAAATAAGAAATATAATGCAATACTAACAAATTGAAAATAAAAAAAAATTATGAATTAGACTATAATTTACCAAGACTAATCATCCTCTAAAAAATAATTAAAATTTTAATTTAGGGATAGAGCTAGAAACTTACTTCTAATTCTATTTTTATTTTCCTTAAAAAATAATTATAAATTTAATTTATTAACAGTTAACCGATGGTTAATTATTTATACAAATTCATAACCGTAATCATTAACCTATCATTTGTGTGGTTCAGTTAACCAAAATCGATTAACATTAACGATTGGATAAATTAACCTATAAAATGTAACAATTACACCATTTAACAATTACGGTTAACAATTACATATTATTTTGAATACCCCTAATATCAACCATATATTAAAACTTTAAATAATTTAATTAATTATTTTCAGGTTAAATCATATGATAATATAATTTTTTTTAAAATTCTTTAATTATTATCACAGTGATTGCTCCAAGAAACTACATTTGAAGGGTAGAGGTGTGCATAATAATTTCAGTGTGTTTAACGAGAAGCAATAATTATTATGCCTAATACGTGTAAAAAATAACCTGCAGAATTCTGCCCATTTGAATGAGAAAGAGACTACATATTGGGTATAAAATATAATCAGATTTTCAAGAAGAAAATGTCTTCACTGTTAATGTATAATGCAAAATAAGACAAAAGTTTTACACTAAATGACCAGAATACTTGTAAAGAAAAAATGTCAGAGATGGGATTTAAACCAACGTCCTCTTTCGAAAATCAGAACTTGAGACAGACACCTTGGACCACTCGGCCATCCTAACTTACAGTAAACAATTAATTCGCTTTAATTTATAACAAGTGGAATTATAACCCACGCAATCTTTCGAAGACCAGAACTTGAGTCTGGCGCATGAGACCACTCGGCCATCCTGACCTTTTATTGACAGTGAGGAAGTAAACAACATATCAATAATTTAAAGAGAATGAAAATAAGCTAATTATTTATCCTATTTTGACAAATGTGATAAGTTCCAAACTAAGAGGAGGGATGATAATTAAGATGCATGAGATGAGAAACAGAGAGGATAACCAAAGGCTAATGCCTAATGGTGCTTAGTAAGAAAATTGAGTAAGATCTAAGTAGGTGATGTTAGAATAGGTTATACTTCGAGCTAACCATGGTTCTCATAAATTACATCCAAAAACCAATTTGGACAATCCTTTCCGCTTTGCAGAAAGCTTGAAGAACAAAAACTCAGCAAACTGCCTTGGTTCATTCTAAAACTTTTAGCTGTCGGTTTTAAACCCCTAGAAAAGCATTTATAGGTAATCTATTAGAACCTGATATCCCATTGTTTACATTGTATGATCAGACGAGATATCATCCTCTGAATCAGGCACAATTGAGAACTGGCCCTTGCCTCGACCTATTTTTTCGTGCCCAATTCCCTGTTCTCATAGCAGGATGCATGTCAAATTCAGCCAATCTGTTACTCTGTTGTGATCCCATTGACGTGTTTCTTATGGTCTCATCGTTCAAATTTTCATTTTCATGTGCAGAATTGCCTGAAGCGCTACCATTGTTGTCATCACCATCTGTGAAGATACTATTTTTTTTTCTCCATTTTCTATTATTATTTATTTATATTATTATTATTATTATTATTATTTTATTTTTATTAAAATTATTATTACAAACGGGCCAAGTCCGGCCCAACCCAGTAACCCAAATACAGTGGCCCAGACCTAAAGGCCCAAATGTGTAACCCTAAACCCGTTTAGGGTTTGTATCTAAGCCCCAGCCGCCATCAGCCATCCACCGTTGGATCTGGCATGATCCAACGGTCCAAGGACCTCCAGATGCAAACCCTAGGGTATGATACCCTAGGGCCACGCCCAGCCGCCGCTTTTGTTGTCTCCACCGCCACGTTCAACGCCGCTCAGCCGTTGCCACGAAGCCTCCAGAAGAATTGAAGAGAACCGTCCACGTTGAGGGCTACGTTGAGTCACCACCTACGGTTTGGTGACTCACCGAAGAACCCCTTTTGGACCGGTCCGAAGCCATCACCGGTGGTGGCTATAAAAGCCACCGAGCCCCCTGCCAACAAAAGAGAAGAGGAAGAATGGAGAACAAAAAAAAAACCAACAGAGAAGGAGCAACCAACAGCAAACCCAAAGCAGAGCAAACCCACAACACAGCAACCAAAAACAAAAGAAAAGAAAGGAGAGAAGCTTACCGAGGAAGCCACGACCGCCAGAACTCTCCAAACGTCACCAAAAACCTTCGAAAATCGAAGGTACTTTCTTAGATTTGCTCCGATCGGGAGCTATTTAAGAGAAAAGAACACCGGAATCGTCATTAGGACGGTTCGATCTACGTTTTAATATAAAAAAAAATTTCGGCCACCGAAGGCGGTTGCCGGCGGCAGGGTCAACGCCGACGAACGGTTGCCGGCCGGTATGCTTCTCTCTCTTTTAGAGAGAAGCGAGAGAATTTTGAATTCTCTCAAAGAAGAGAGAGAGAGGGAAGAAAAGAAATGAGAGCTGGCCCTTCGGGCCACCCGGTTTCGGGCTTTAAATAGCCCTTCCCGAACGACGTCGTTTCGGGGAGGGCTATTTGTGTAATTAACTAAGGGTTAAATCCCGTCGCAGTCCCTTAACTTGTAATTCTTACATTTTAGTCACTAAATCAAATTTATAATTATTTTAATTTGGTCTCTAAATTTTATTTATTTATATTTTAGCCCTTAACCGTAATTATAAATATTTTAGATAAAATACGTATTTAGTCCTTTAGTTTTAATAAATAATATTTTAATCCTGAGTATATATTTTAAATTTATTTTAATATGATATTCGAATTTTATATAATTTTATTTTAGTCACCAAATTAATAAATAAGGAAAATGGTATGTTTAATCCCTATAATTTTAAATAATTAATTATGAATTAGGTATTTAATTTCATTAGATTATAATTTAGTCACTATTTTTAAATATTTTCATTTATTATAAAGTTTATTTGCTTTTAAATATATAGTTCTAATTGTATTTTTTATTTATGTTTTAATTTTACTTGTTTACATTTTTAAATATTATTTTTTTAGTCATATAAATATATATACAATAAATAATAATTTATATTTTATATAAATTTTTTTATCATATTTTAATATTTATTTATTTTTCAATATCGAAGAAAAGGGCAGTCTTAATACAACTGGATGTCCTATTCTGGTATTTTAAAATTAAATATTATAAAAATTATAATTTAAATTATTATATTGTTAATATTTATTAATATCAAAGAAAAGAGCTGTCTTAAGGCACCTAGAAGTCTTTTCTGATATTTCTAAATAAATAAATATTTTACTTATAAATGTATATAAATATTTTTTCATAATAGGATTATAAATTAAATATCTTTGAATTCTTAAATTTCTAATAATAGAGACAAGTTATAATTAATAAAGTACCAATTTGGGGCGTTGTAGGGGTGCTAATCCTTCCCTAAACGTAACCGACCACAAATCCTTTTTTTTAAAAAAAGAACGAATTTTTGGTTATAAACGCAGATCAGTTCATCTTTTAACTGATGTTTTCTTAAAACTCTTTTAAAAGATAATTTTTAGGTATTCGATCTACCTGACCTAAAAGGCCTCCCAAATTATTTTATTTATTCATATCACTTTTCCCGCCAAGTAAAAAAATTCTTGCCCGGACGAAAGCCGGTTACGACAGCTTGGCGACTCCGCTGGGGACTGGTCAAACTTTTAAAATCAATTATAAATTATCTCTATTAATTATAAATTAAAAATTCATATATTTAATTTATAATTCTTTCTTTTCAAATTTTTTTATACTTATTATTTTCATAGTATTTATATATTTCTATTAATATTTCATTTTATTTGCAAGTATTTTATTTCATTATTTATTTTTCTGTCAGAGGTTTGAACATTTCTCCTCACACACAACACTTGCATTGCATAACATAAAGCTCTATAATTGAGTTTGTCCCTTTTAAGTGGGAGTGAAAGCGACGTCTTCGTGAGAATTTATTCTCCGTGTCAGACCTAGCAAGTAACTTTCGGGGTTCATATGCTCTATGTTTCGTGAGAATTTATTCTCCGTGTCAGGCATAGAGAAATGTGTCCCCTCGAATTGAACTCGATCCATTTAAGTCTGTAATGGACTAGGATTGAGGGTTTGATAGCCCAAGGGGGCATCAACAAGGACAGTTCGGGTACCTTTATTCTTAGATCTGAAACCCTACATATAATAAACCCTAGAAACTCTTCCGATCTAAAGGCATGCCGAGATTTTGTCCAAAATAGGTGTACACACAGGAGAAATGAATTCTAACTTTCCTTTTAATTTATTTATTTATTTTCTTACTGATTAAATTACATATTAATTTAAATTATTTAAATTATGAAAAAAGCATGTTTAAATAAAGATATTTAGATAGATATTATTATTAAATTATTATTTTTCTTTATTATGTAAACTAATTCATTTATTTTTGTGTGTTCTTTATTTCTTCTGTTTGCATAGCATCATACATGATAAAAGGCATTGATCCTCGTGTTAATTGTCTCATTGGAAAGCCTTCATCCATGGATAAAAAGTGTTCAAATCAAATAATTCTAAACTCAGAAGTAAGGCAGTGGGCTGAGGACTTACAAAGACAAGGAGGAGACAGTCTGCAAGATGATTATGTATCGGACTTGGCCAGTTATGCTCCAGTTTCGCTAAAAAGAAATGACATGCAAGATTTGCGAAGCATTTGGGAAAGTTGGGACTCAAACAAAAAGTTGCAGTTTTATCAGACTTACGAAGACATCCCATATTTGCTCTATGTTGAAGTTGATGA
Source organism: Hibiscus syriacus (assembly GCF_006381635.1). Classification (NCBI taxonomy): domain Eukaryota; kingdom Viridiplantae; phylum Streptophyta; class Magnoliopsida; order Malvales; family Malvaceae; genus Hibiscus; species Hibiscus syriacus. The sequence continues at coordinate 1,340,237 of NW_024061893.1, forward strand.
TGATTTACTTCGAGCCCTAATTCAATTTTGGAATCCCGGGTACAATTGCTTCACTCTCAATAAAGAGGACTTGGTCCCTACTATTGAAGAGTACACAACTTTGCTACATATAGAAGGGGCTTTGGAGAATCGAATTTATTCAAAGTCAATTAAAACTCAACCTTTTCGAGTTAAATTAGCAAAGATTGCTGGAGTACGAGAGGAATGGGTGGTATCCCGTACAAAACAAAAGGGCGAAAGTGAAGGCATTGCTTGGACCAACATTAAAGAACTTATTCAGAGTCATCCAGACACTAAAGTACGATTCGATCTCTTTGCTCTGGGTATGTATGGTATGGTCATCTTCCCAAAAGTATTGGGATATATTGAAGCTGCAGTAGTAGATTTGCTTGAGCAGCTACCAAAAAAGATTAATCCTGCTTCTGCATTTCTAGCAGAGACTTTCAGATCGTTAAATGCTTGTAGAAAGCTAGGAGGTGGACGATTCTCAGGGTGTACCCAATTGTTATATGTTTGGATCCGTAGCCATTTCTGGAGGACAGAAAAGGTTTCATACCGACGCTTTAATACGGATTACTCACCATTAAAAGAATTTCTGGAGCAAGAATGGCCGAAAGAAATTAAGAAAGATATGTGGATTAATCCTTTCGAAATCTACAAGCAATGACATGTTTGGCGAGCCCGTGGCAAATCCAAAGGGAACTTTACAAATGTGGTGATACAACTGGATAATGCTGCTCGGATTGTGGGGAGGAATTGGATATGCACCACTTCTGGTCATAAGACAGTATGAAGGTCATCAATTTGTACCTGTCACTGCTGGATTACATTCATCTGAATTCGCATTCCATAGCAAAAATTATATAAGAAATATCATGGAAGCCTTTACAGCTTGGAAAACAACTTTTTGTATCCGAGCTAAAGCGCAAAAGAAATGTTAACTCCTGATTATGAGGAATGAAGATCTGTCAGGAAAAATGAAAATATTCTTCTACCAGACCAAACTGAGGATATCTCTATGGAAGATCGCATTAAGGTGGTTCCATCAGAGATTGAAATCCTGAGAGCTGAGTTTGAAGCAGAAAGAGAAGATTGGTCAAGAGAATTAGAGCAAATGAGACGAGATAAAGCTATGTTGGGTGTTGACATTGACTTTCATTCATCACAATGTGCAATGTTGAGAGAAAACAAAGAAAAAGTTGATGGTGAATTTAGAGCATTAAAGAAAAATTACCAGGAGTTATATAAATCCCGGAAAGCATCAGGACCAAGCCAATAACAGTACAATGACCAGAGAATTGAACATCGAGAAAAGTCGAGTTGAAGATCTGAAAGGAAAGAATAGCCGTCTACTCAAAAGCCTTGAGAAAGGAAAGCAAAAAATGGAAGATTTTGAGGTTGACAGAAGAGAAAAAAAATGGCTGTCCCTTGTTCCCATTTGTATGGGGTAAGGGGGAGGTAAGATAGTAGGCTGCCCCCAATACTAGGTTGAGAACAACTTCCGTAGGAAACCTCCAAATTATGAAAATGTCCTCCATGGGACTCGATCCCACGACCTCAAGGTTAAGAACCTTGTGCTCTACCAAATGACAGAAGAGAGCGAATTATAAAACACAAAGCTGAACATCGCGAGATCATGAATGAAATGCAAAGAGAAATGGATCGAGCCAAAGATTTAGAGGAGATGAAGAATGAAATCTTTGATAAATTTGAAGGTGAGAAAAATATCATGTTCAAGGGATTTGAATCTGAAATGAACCAGCTGATTGCCGAACTTGAAGTCAGAGGCCAAAGGATTGAAGAGTTCAATGTTGAAAAGAAAAATGGAGCTAGAAAGAAAGAATTTCAACACCAAACTTGGGTAGAGCAAGAAGGGCTAGCAATTGGATGCAAAGAGCAGAAACAAAAATGTTCAAATCCAGAAGCTTAATCAAGGACGCAGAAGCACGAACAAAACTTGAAGAGGATCTGGATCAGTCTAGAAACAAAAACTCAGAATTTAATGTTACATCTGCAACTTGAAGAGTCATTATTTCAAGAAAGGTTCGTCTAGGACCTAGTGATCTCAAAGAAAGTAATGAGG